>NW_027411614.1:33712500-34962500 GCF_049639745.1 Rhodnius prolixus | reverse complement strand
TTGTCTGTAGATGAGGAGCTGAGGAATAAGGTATTAAGAAGTGGGATAGGGATTTACGAATGAGGATAGCAGATCCGCCGTGAGCTGTTCCGTCAGGGTGATTGGTTTTGTAGAGTACATAATCAGCGATGGAGAAATGTGTTCGTTCAGTGAAGTGGGTTTCAGTGATGAGAGCAATGTCAATTCGTTTGTCGTGTAGGAGTATGTCTAGTTCCTGTCTTCGGTTGTATAGTCCGTTAGCGTTCCAAAGGAGTAAGGTGATGGATTGTTGGGTTGAGGGCATTAAGGAACCAGTTTAGGAAGAAGGGTATTCACAACTGTCGTGAGGAGAGAGATTAAGGGAGTGATGAGGGATTTAAAGTCATTGAGGAAGGAGTTGAGGACACTGGCAATATCGCCTGAAGAAGTATTGGCGGGAGGTGGAGGGAGAGGCTGAGGCGGTGGCGGCCCGGCCACCATCTGGGCGAAAGATACCTTATTGTTGACTCTGGGGATGCTTCTATTGGTTGGCAGTGGCGGAAAGCTTGTTGACTGGAGCGGTGGTGGTGGAGGCTGACTGGTGATGCGAGCTGCAGAAGGATGCATGTAGACCGGAACTGTAGTTCTTTTAGCTTTCTGCAGCTCTTTATGAACGGAGCATCCTTTCCAGCTCGCAACATGGTTTCCATTGCACAGTGCGCAAGTTGGAGGAGAGGTGCGAGGTTTAAGGCAGCTTTGCGAGGGATGATCTCCTGCACATTTTACACATCGGAACTTGTGCTGACAGTAACTTCGTGTGTGGCCGTACTCTTGGCACCGTTTGCACTGAACAATTGACCGTTGTTTGTGTGGTTCCTCAATTTTGACACGTGTGTGGCACAGGACCTCAATCTCGAAAATGTCTGTATTATTATTTCTTGGCTCGAGGTCAATGAAAAAGAGGGGCAGTGTTTGTTTATTAACTGGGTGCACTACGGGAGTAACGTTTCTCACTGAGTGTCCAAGTTCGGTGAGTTCTTCTTTTATCAGTTCAATAGGAACTGTTTGGTGGAGGTAGCGTATAACCACACGGTACGCTTTGTCCTCATCCAGCTGAAACGTGTGATATTCCGCGTTCTGTTGTTGGAGGTACCTAACTATTGCTCTATAGGCATCTGGTGTAGTAGCATTGACCATGAGGTCTGTTACGCGGGCTTTACATACGAAGTTTTCTTTGCCTACTAGTTGCGTTAAAGCACCACAAAGCTCTGCGTACTGCAACACGTGTTTTATGTAGATTGGCGGGGGTTTGCTGTGCCTTGGTGTTGAAGGTGCTGCAGCTGTGGTGTCCATATTATCTTCCGCATTCAGTAAGTTGAATGGATTATACGTTAGGACGCCCGGTGGTGCTATGTCGATAGTGGCAGAAGTAGATTGTGTCAGTTGAGGAGGGTTTACTTCCGGCGGCCGATTACTGGCTACTGCAGAGGCAGAGGTTGATGCGGCATTTTTTTTTGAGCTTCTTGTGACTCTAGTAGCAGCCTGCTTTTTATTTTTTTTCGGTGAGCTCCCAGCGGTGCTGGGTCTCTTTGACGTGAGCTGAGCGGAAGTGGTGGACTCGTTGTCCGTGGAGCTCTCTATGCATGTGTCATGCATCGTGATGACGATTTTCCATCAAGGAAAGAATCAGCAAAAAAAAAAAAAAAAAAAAAAAAAAAAAAAAAAAAAAAAAAAAAAAAGTCGTATTCTTATTACGTTGAATAAAGAGAAAGAGAGGAGAGAAACTATATACAAGAGAAAGAGAATCTATATACAGAGAATATATACAAAGATATGTACAAGCAATTATTGTTGTTATTTACAGTTAACTTTAACCTCAGTTAAATAATAAATGTACTCACTTAATGAGGTTTAAAGCGCTATTAATCCACTTTTCTATGTTCACGTGGAAAATTCACGCACTACACTTCCACCAAGCGATAGTACGCGATAAACTCTACAAGATAAGTGTACTTTTAATTTAGAAACGATTAATAAACACTTTCAATTTAATGAAATTGAGAGAGCGATCTTCTCTGTATGAAACATAGAATACGACTAGGAGGATACTATGTCCGAATTTTGGTTTTTAGTTCAGTAAATTGAACGGACAGATTTGAAACCATATGCGTTGTAAATAGTACAGACAGAAAATTACGACCAACAATAGGGCTAACGAGAAAATGGATTCGCTGAGAGATTAGCGAATACTGGATTCCAACGTGGAGTTTACGGGTTCGAATCCAGCGGCAGGCGCTTAGATTTTCTCTACCCAGAAAGCTTCTTATAGCTTTCTGTCCGGTGATGGCTGTTCGGAGATCAGCAATGCACTGAAAAAGGCTCCGGGCGTCAAACAAAAAAAAAATAGGGCTGGCCCTGAAGGTTTATCTGCCCCAAAAAGTAGTATATTTCCCGCCTTACCCCAAAAGACCCACTGGAGCTTAAACATTAACCCCAAAAAATGTTCACCATTAATGCACACGGTGTTGAAAAGGTATCATAAAGATCGGGCAGTTAATACGATTGGAAACGACCGAAACGGACGGGGCCACAGTCACAGCGATCGAAATGGCTCTATTATATACATTCGTATGGTTAACCGAAGTTAACTAACGGCACAGAGCACATACTTAAGCCCCAAAGTACCGTATTGTTTGTTCACAAACTGTGAGCGAGTAACTGTGAAGTAAAGTAATCGCCTTCTTTTTCAGGCGGGGCTTAACGTCCAACTATCAAATTAGTTGTCGAGGACGGAGACAGAAGCTCATACTTTACTATAAACAATTTTTTCTAACAAATAACAAGTAAGCCATAAGCGGGATTCGAACTCGATATCTCCCGCTTAAAAAGCCACGATCATGACCACTAGACCAAAACACCTGCCCCCTGTGAGCGACTAGAAGGTTTACAGTTTCGATTATTCATGAGATAGCAATTTTGAATGTGCAACATAATATCTCAAAAACGAAAAGCACAAAATTTGAATTCCTTACGGTATAACAATCTTTACTAACGCGATTTTTTGTTATAAACATCCTTCATTATCTTCCTACCTAATTGCCTTTTGTAGTGAAATTGATTAATTAGCAAAATTGTTTTTAGAAAACTGCAATTTTAATCATCTCTGTGGTGTGCAACTAAAGACCATCCCTAGAATTTTCAAATTGATAAAAATCGTAGAAATGAAAGTGCAAATTTCAGGAATAGTTAATCTAATTTTTTTAAATGTTACCAGTAACGGCAACCACAATTTTGATTATACTGTTTGAGAATCTCTTCAGCAACAATCTTGCAGGACTGTGGGGACGTAGCCATTTTTAATGAAAGTGTTGTTTTATGAAGGCAAACGTTTGTAAAATTGAAATTTTTAAGGCCGGTTTTTGTTTTTCTTTTCTATTTTACTAATTTAGAATTTAAAACACTTGTTAAGAGGATAAATGAATAAAATATCGTATGTAAAATAGAGAAATTGTGGCTTTCTTAGTGTTAGTATAATTTAAATTCAAACAGTAATTTAGTATGGAGTCAGGTAGACAGGTAAAGAGAAGAAGCTGGGCATATATATTTACGTGTGTAAAAGTAAATGAATGTGTATGCGGGTGGCACATTTGTGTTGAGCGAAAGGCGGCACTGAGACCTCGGAGGCCAGAGCAAGAGGCGGCTGTTCTAGTTCGGGTATAATGTTCGTGGGACAATGCAAGGGCAATAGGAAGGAGAATTACCTCGGCAGAAAGTTGTCCTTGTCTTCTGCTAGTCAAGTTGGCGTGGCGCGCGCATCTGTCAGCTTCTCTTTGCCCTCCCAGAAGTATATTATAGTGAATGTTGTGGGTGTCCAACACTGTCCGGTCGTCTGAAAACCAAACCACCACTCTGTGCACGACCGCAGACTGAATGCTTTCCTTAATGAAGCAGGACGCTACTGTAACGACCGCGACTGTCGCCAAAATGTGCTGTTCTCTTTTACTGGTACACTCACAACCCTTTACTCTCAGTTCCACTGTCACAGCTATGTGTCCGACACTACATATATCTGTGTATATACATCCCTTCAGCAGGACTTCTGTAAGCCCTACATATTGTCGACAACCGTTTCCACAGTTTCACTTATAAAACTTGACCGTACGGAATAGAAAACCACCATGTCTCTGGTTCTAAAACCTTTCCATCATTCTATACTTTAAACGCTCTCCGATATACGAGTACTATACTAATTTTCCTTGGTCCTACTATAATTTAAAAAGTTATCCAAGTAGATTTAAATTCTCAAACACGTCCCATATAACTTTTTTAATTATTATTCACAATTATTAATTCATTAATCATAAAAGAAACAAAGATTTATCTAGTTTTGTCTTAGAATGTCCAACAAAAAAATCTGTTTATCTGGTTAGCTGTCGGAATTGTATACTAAATTGTAATTTTAATACAGCAAAAAACGCGGTGATTTATACGTACTAACTGGCCAACTCTTATAGAATTTTTTATCTCCTACGAACCAACTTCTAATTGACTTACAGAGTGTTTTACGGTTAGGACAGTAGCAGGCATACTTGTTTATTCCTGAGATATTAAGTCAGCGCTCTTAGACTTCTTCTATCCTGCAAATTACTGAGGCTCCTAAATGTGTCTTCGGAGTGCCGTTGTAGTGGACTGCGGCCATACTCAAGAGGTATTCCCAAAGAGGGAATCAGTATATTTCTCTCTTTAGCTCTGATGTTGCAAGTGAGTTAAAATGCAACAGATTACGAACTAAGGTAAATAAGAAATTTCCAAATGTGTGGGACATGTTTTTAAGTTCGATTTATTGTAACAAATTTGCTTTTTAGAAGGTGCCAAGACTCTAGAAATCTCCTCTTTTATTGAAGACTTTGTTACAGATTATTTTGTCCAAAGATAGCTTAAGACCTAGACTAGACGTAATAGCAAAGTTATCAATGTAATATAGTTAGCTAAGTAATCAATATTTGGGCATAAAAATTGATTTTAATTTCACTTGATAAAAGTTTTTATATCGTATTTCAAAATAAATGAAATTTTATCCAAAATGAAGTTGTGTTTAAATATTTATACTATCCAGTAATTATTAATTAAATTTACTGGATGTCTCCCATTACTTTTAACTAGCTAAATGTTTATCTATGCATACTGAAATTGATCAGCCCTTTACTTCATTACTATCCAGCGAAAATTAATGTGAATATCAATTTATTTCAGTAATTTTAAACAATTTCATCAAGCGCAAAATGATATTTAACGGGTAAATTTAAAATTCTAAACGGGTTACATGTAGTTTAAAATTCTAAAATTTCTTCTAACCTCCAGGCTATTTTTTCCCTCGTAACTGTCTATCACTGTACGGTAAGTTGTAAGAAGCTCTTAGGAAGACAAACTGTAAGAACCGGCAGCTAGATTCGAATCCAGCAGTCAGGTAATCACTGAGCTAATGCTGGCTCGAAAGGAACATATAATTTCGTTCACATGATTCTGTTATCTAAAAATATATATTTCTCAAATTCCAAATCAATCAAAGAGCCTCCAAAGGACAAGTCCACGCTCAAAACTGCAGAACCAAACTCGAAGAACCCTTCACACTTCTTTATCTTATCGATTTCAATGGTTTTCTTGTTTGTTATATTAGCGATCTTAGGCAGGCCATATTTTTTTTGATATACGTAGAGAGAAGAGTTTTTTGTTTCAGATTTAGAAGGATTTAGTTCCACTTTTGGAACTAACCAGTTCATTAAAATAAGTAGTTCATTTCTGTAAGTTGTGTGATGCTTTAATAAGTAAAGTAAAGTAATTGCCTATTTTTCAGGCGGGCATTACGTCCAACCACCATTAGATGTCGTGGACGGAGGCGACTATAAATTGACTGTAATGACTGTAAATTCCTTTTATTAACCATTACGTAAAATCCAAAGCCTAAGACCGGGAATCGAACCCACTACCACAATACATACTAGCTTTACAGGTCTCGCATTTAACCGCTCGGCTACAGTGGCGCGTTTTGCTTCAATAGAAGTACAAATGAATACCAGAATTTCAGTTTCCGTCCATTAGGACATTAATATAAAGGTGTACATGAACATATCGGACCCTCTTGATGCTTTAATATCTGCGCTGAACGACTTAAACATATTATTAACCGAGGATATATCCTAGCGTTGCAGTACGAGGATAAGGCATGTCCGAGTAGTTGTTGCAGAAGAGAAGAGAGCAAATGATAGTTTCCTGAGGCAATTCCTGCAGCATATGTCGGACTAGTGCTGTAAATGTTATTGAATGCAATAAGTAGGGCGTAATTGAACAAATTGAATCGTTTGAATGGAGCTACAGTATGAAGGAGATCCGTAACCATAGAGAGTCTTTTCAGTTGATCGCCATTCAAGAAAGGAACTCAATGGCGAACATTATGAACAATACGATAATAGACGCACTAAGACTGGTTTTGAAATGCACTAAATCGCATCACAGTATTATTTATTAGAATGAAATGAAGCACATGTATGTAGCAAGCATAAGTGGAAAACTCCATTCATTTATGTTTCACTAATATGAAAACCTTTTACAAAATGAGGATTTCAGAAAGGGCACGTGTTACATACATACATAACAAGTGAGCGCAGCAATCTAATTAATTCTGAAGTGACGATGATATGAGCTAATCGTAACGAGCATGCATGCTGGGAAAGCACGGTAGGTGGCAGCTAGATGCAATCAGTGAAGGATTAGCTTTACCAATATTAGCCTACTGTGTAACAGATGTTAACAAACATTTCGCCTCAGAGCTAGCTAAACTTCATGCTTCATTTCAAATGAATTCAATGTTTCATTATTAATATTTCTATATTTTTGAATGGCCACTAAAATTAGGTATTAATATTAACTTTTGAATTGCGAATTAAATGATTTTTATTGTACATTAATCTTAAATTAGCCATCTTCAACTGTACTCACTTCCTTCGTCACGTTGTGTTCCTCAAGCTCTTCGCTATCTCCCACTCTCTTCTCCATTTATATCAATGATCTTCCTTTTTCCATTTTCCATTCCCATTACCACCTTTATGCTGACGGTTCTCAGAAGCTGTGTTTAAACTTCAAGAAGACATCATGGGCCACGGAAAATAAGCTTACCCTAAATGCAGAAAAGACCAAAGCAACTGTTATTTCCTCCAATTCATTTCTTAAATCACTGGTTCCTATTCCTAATCTTCTCCTTTATGACATCCCTTTGGAATCACTTTTGACCAAAACCTTTCCTAGAAAAACCAGGTTTCCCAAATCTCTCGCCGCTCCATCCACATCCTAAAGCAGTTTAATAGTTCCCTGACATCTTTTTTCCAATTAAGACCCGGCAACTCCTAGTTTCCTCTCTTATTTTCGACGATGGTTACTTAGTGTATGGCCGGTCTTTCTGGTGGTATTGAAGTTTATGCTCAAGCGCCTCATGTACTGCTTCATAAGATTTATTTTCAGCATTCCCAGAGGCACTGGCATTTCGCGCTATGAGTTGAAGTGGCCTTTTTCCTATCTACCGCCGCCACTATGTTTGGGCTTCATTCCTTTTCCAAGTTATCCTATCTCAAAGACCATCTTATATTTTCCAACTCTTCAAGTTCAAATCCTCGATCCATTCTCGTAATACTAGATCTCGTTCCTCTGATCTCTATATTCCCTCACTCAGTACTTCATCCTTCGACAAATCCTTCCTAATACTGGAACTCCTTACCATCATCTGTCCGCCATGCGCCTATCCTTTCCATTTTTAAATCCCTTCTGTTCGATTATCACCTTTCTACTCAGCTTCCTCCGAAATAATAATTGAATTCATTTATTTCCTTAATTTTAATTCTTATTTTTGTAAATACTTGCTTATTTTTTGTTTATAAATATCTAAAATACAGGCCAAACCAATAGGGCCTCCAATTGTAGATGTTTTTATTCTTAGGGGACAATAGTCCCAGGATAATAAATTTATTTTCTTTCATTCATTCATTGAAATATCTGCTTAAAAGAATGTGATCTTGATATTTTCGTTTAATATTTTAAGGAGAGAACATTACATTTGAATGACCTCCAGGCTCAATACTAACCACAATGTTTTATGAAATTAACAAAAAACAAACATTGTTTTTTGTTAATACAATTTTTTAGAACACTAATGCAGCTATTTCCAACAAAACATGCTTAACAACCTTTCAAGTATTATACCGTAGCCATGGTTACCTCTTCGTCATGCACAATTCTATAATCAGTGGGAAATTCAGTGAATTAAACGGTCAGGAACGCTAGGCTTCGGCTGAATTCGAATAGCCGGGCTGATATTGAGAACCTAACTAATCGTGCGGTCTGAACGGAATCATTTGGAACAGACAAATCTTATCAATTCTTAGATATTTTTACAGACAGAAAGTCTTAAGTCAATATCGTATCTTAGCTATCTAGATGAATTTTGTTTGCCTATATGGTTCACGTTAAAAAGGTTACAAACTGAGATTAGTTACATACGTAAGATCGGTGGAAAGGCTGTCCACTATATTGTCTTTCCTTTCTTTGATGGCCGCGAAACGTTTTTCTTTTAATGTTCTAAGCAGACCCTGTTCAATGAAGCAGTCTCATTAGACAGATAGCAATTACTTCCGAATCTTGCTTCCATCAGAATCTTTAATAAAATCCCAGTGAATGTAAGACAGTTGGAAATTAAAAAAAATTGAGATGTTTTTTTAAAAAATTGGTTAAAAACTAACTGTTATTACAGTGTACAAAGGATTTACTGAAGTAAAATGGAGATCTGACGATTTTGAATTGAAGTGAATAGCATTATTATCAGGTTAAAGTTCAGCGTCGTTTCAGTTTGTAAATTATATTACATTTATTTACATCACAGTCACTTAAAAATTTGTTTACATTATTGTATTGAAAGACTTGAAATATTTTGACGTGCCTTTTGTATTTTTATAAGTTCAGGCAATAAATAATTAAAAATATTTTCAGCAATCGTTGCAACAGTCACGCCACGTCTCCTCTTGCATTTATAATCAAGCCATAAATTAAGTTCGCTCAGGCTTTGTATTTAAATCTAAGAAAAGTAGTTTAGTTTTGTTATCCTATAAATTTTATTATTAATCATATTTGTAAACAAATCACATTTCTCATATTAAGTCGTTTTTATTCGCTTAAGTAATCTAATAACCATTATCTTTTTACTGTGTACGGAACAATCTTCGCGAAAACCCTGATGGAGAAAAATAGGCAAAAGCAAACAACCAGAAAAGAGCGAGGTAAGAGTGCTTAGAACAAAACGCGACTTTTAGGAAACAAAAACAATAGGTAGAAGCAAAAGAAAGAAACGAAGAAATTCAAAACAAACTTTTAATATAAATAAATATTGAAGGTTAACCATCCATCTAAACAATCTCTCATAGTAGTATATAAATAATATATAAACCTAATTCCCAAGTAATCGATAACAATTTCTATAATCACACAAGTGAATTGATCCGATAATGGTTAAGTAAATTTTGTTAAATCAAAGGAATCAAGCAGGCACTGTAGTAGTTGATTTAGAGTTGGCGATTGTAATTAAGTTTATTATAGGCGGACCCCTAATAATGGCTTGTTATATTCAATTTTCGTGTACTCAGCGAGAGAAGTTAATATAGATGTTATTAGATTT
Organism: Rhodnius prolixus; assembly: GCF_049639745.1. Classification (NCBI taxonomy): domain Eukaryota; kingdom Metazoa; phylum Arthropoda; class Insecta; order Hemiptera; family Reduviidae; genus Rhodnius; species Rhodnius prolixus. The sequence continues at coordinate 34,952,827 of NW_027411614.1, read as the reverse complement.
GTGTCGTCCAGCCGTATATTGATTGTGTATACTACATGTGTGAATTGCGTCTCTCTCTCTACATCTCAGACTCGTGATTCTATCAATTTATGTATGTATACATGCGGATAGGGACGGAATCTAGTTCTATATGTTTTGTTAATCTGACAGTGATTGGCTATTTAGTTGACATTACCTCGCACTAAATAGAGCCAATCCTGGTGCTGCCTTGGCCGGACTGCCGCTGAATTGAGTAGAACATACTGGGTATAGAGTTTGGTGATTGCCTATTCATTCCGCTACTGCGCTTACAATAAGGATAGATCCAATGGTTAGCCGGCTTACTAGTGACACATCATTTCATCTACATAAGTTCGCCCTTTCATATTGACTTAAGTATTGTATTTGGTCTCCTGCTGTCCATTTTATCATTCAAAATCTATTTTGAACGTCCATTCAGGATTGATCCAACCAGCAAGATAATTGCGCTTAGATTTTTGGGGGAAGGCGCATTGATTGCGTCGATCATTAGCGCCCTAAATTAGAGCGCCACACGAATAAAAACTAACCGAACACATTTTGGGGGTCAAGGTAATCTAAATATGATGCTCTTTAGACTAATATGTATTTATCATAACGCTCCTTTGACTAGTCTAGTTAAAATACAATAATCTCCATGAAAACTAAGGTAGAAATAAGTTCAGTCACAAATACTGCGTCATTAAATTTTATTATAAAACAAAGACCTTAATATTGCCTAGTTTAAATATAAAGTGCGTACACACGGTTGGGTAGAGTGGATTGTATCAGTAGATAACGTATGATTATTCTCTAATACAGTTTTCTTGCAACATTAACAATATTTCTCATTTAACTTTCCACATTCTCTTGGCATTCTGTACGTGACTAGACTTTGTATTAAAGGTAATACTTGTATTAACCTGCCTTATATACTTTATACTCAAATACAAATATAGATGTACATATTTAAATTTGTTACAAGAGGTAGATATAATGTACAAATATATTAACAAAGAGCTTTATACATCTAATAATGCTATACGTATTTATAAATATACTCATCTTCATTATTACTTTTTGTAAAAGTTAAATTAATATGTCACTTACAGAATTTTTAATTACTAAATAATATTATTTAATGTTTTCGGTTTAAATGTATAAAGAAATACATTGAAATGTACCATTTAAAAAATTTTAAGGCAATTATTTCTGCGATTTTTATTTTATATTCTATTATTACAAATATTTCTAAATCATATCTAATAATAATGATAATAAACTTAAGGATTAAATAAAAGATCCATTTTTATTTTATATTCTATTATTACAAATATTTCTAAATAATATCTAATAATAATGATAATAAACTTAAGGATTAAATAAAAGATCCATTTTTACTTTGAACCAGATATATTGTTTATTTTGAATTTTGGCGATTTATTATTTTTTCTTTTTCGCAAATTTAATGTTTAATTAGTTTCCTTTCACTCCCTCTCTCTCGTTTATTATTTTGTTTATAAATGGAGTTACACTTTATAGTATTTTTATTATATTTAAGAGTTGTTTTTTCTTTTTCCCTTTTTGTTCATTTAATTAAATTTTATTATTTTAAACTGAAATTTTCTTTTCATTTAAAAATGCTTATAATTATTTAATTTCTACTTTCTTTGTATAAAAAACGCTATTTCTGAAATCATTCTAAATAACGAAATAAATATTTCTCATTTATAAAATAAATTATTCTTTACCATTGGCTATAAAGTTCATGATGGACTTAGGGCCTTCTTAATATCGTCCTAATAGCAGTTCTATCTTGGGTTTTTAACCCTGCAAGAATTTCTGTCACTTATGTTAAGACAGGTCATTCTCCTTTACAAAATTCAATCACTTCTCTATCTGGCTAGGCTTTAATCAATATTGGTAATCTGTTCAAATTAATAAACTTGCTTCATCGGGTTAACAGCCTGGAGAAAATCTTGTTTATTCTGATTTTATTATTATATTCCTGTAATTATGATTTAAGGTCATGTCTTATTAAATGTCCACATTTTAATCTTGGGATTTACAGCAACTTCGAGTTTAATGGTCCTTAAAAGTGCATATATAAGTTGATAAGTCTGTAAGTTTCATTGAAATGGTACCAACCTTCTTCTCATCCAACAATATCCTAAAACGAATTGCCCTAGAAGAATAAATCTGCATCTGCAATCACAGTTCTAAAATTTAAAGAGAAAGCCGTTTTTGAGAAAAAAAAAATTATAAAAACTGAAAAAGCAATTTTGTAAAGTAAAATGTCCAGTTGACCAATTTAGACCAAATAACAATGTTAATTATGAATTAAAACGTAAACAGTGTGATTACACAGCTCCCTCATTCAGTCAGAAAGTGCTTATTAATCAACCTCTGCCAACCAGAGGAATCTCTGATGAATTGGACAGAACATGAATGCTACGATAGATAAAAGCATAGATATGTTATTATATAGCACGGTGCGTCAACCATGTGTATAGGGTAAAGTAGGGTGAGATGGCCACCATTTTATTTGGAGGGTGCCTGCAAATTTTTGTTAAGGGCTAGGCTTACTTTATTATTATTTTTGGAAACCTCATACGCTCACAAACATAAAATTGTTTGTATTTTTGTATTTGTAATATCCAGGCTCTGAAGAAGCCAATATATTTGTCGAAACGTTGGCGAAAAAGACGAGTTCTTGTTTATTTGACCGATTCTTCGCCAATTCTAAATCCTTAATTTAGTAATTTACGGCCATGAAACCAATATATTCAAAAAAATAAAAATAAAAAAGTAAAAATAATTGGCCATCTATCCCTACTGTTTGATGGCCATCTGTCCCGAATGCTAGAGAGAGATGGCCAACATGATAAACATAACTCAACGCGTACTTTTTGACAGTTTTAGAAGTTAGGATTCATTAATGCATACTGTACTTTCCTAATATGTGGAAAACAACGCTAAAATTTCGACACATACATTCGCTGCAGCACGCAATATGCAACTATCATACAATTTATTGTTGAGACGATAATGTTTTTATTCTCTGAGTTAATTAATAACGCTTTGACGCCGACCAAAATGAACTCTCTATAGTCAGACATGAAGGTTCATCACTGGAGAGGTCACGCAGAGCCGTCGGACGACATTTCGGTTAAATTTCGGCTGTTGGCCATCTCACCCGACTTTACCCTATATATTTTTAATCCTTTATTGAAATTTAAAACTGCAACCATTGTTGCAACAAGCAAATGTGGTACATGATAAAACAATATCAGGATATTTGAGGGGAGAAGGTACCCTGTGGTTTTGCTCCATTATCGTGAACACTAAATTATATGACTCTCATGATAAGAGTAGATCGCCATCTTCTCTACAATCTCTTTTTAACTGGAGATTTACCTGGTATTGCAGCAGAAGTTAGGCGTTCAAAATTAAAAGGTTAGAGGGTGAATGAAATTTGTGAAAACGAGTCTTTGGCGAAAGGGATTTTAAGGTCTTTTTGGGTTTGTGAGGTTAGAAACATAGAACGGAGCGTTAAGAATTTTTTGTAGTATTTTTGATGCGCAGAGAGTTGGAACACTTGATCCCCATACTTAGGATGACCAAATAGATTGGAGTAACATAAGGTAAATTAGATCTTTTGTTAATTAAGTTGAGTTTTGATAGTTTCTCAAGTTGTCTTAAAAGTAGTTTGTAAACTTGGTTAGTTTCTTGTCTCTTCAGTCTAGTGCGGGGATTCCATGTCAACCACATTTTTAACTTTAAAAAATCAGATTTTTTTTCTTACTCAAGAGGTTATGAAAATGGAAAATCTCTGAATCAAAAGCCTTCATGATTGCTATACTTCCTTCTTATGAGGAGAAAGAGAAAGAAAGTTCAGCAAGAAGTCCTCGCTCATTCTAAAAGAAAAGTTTATGAACTTTAAGCTAACGATGAATACTGTTAGTTTTGACATAACTGTAGTTTAATAATGTAATTTTACTATTAACATTTTAATAAACAAAAGGCGAATTATTTGAGAATAGTCTAAACTAAATAAACAGCATAGAACATTAGGGAGCTTTTTCTTTTTGCATGTGGTTGCATGCAGCCAACTTGTAACCATTAGAAACGTCACACGCGAGCCCATTTAATAAAAGCACTTGCGAGTACTTACAGAAAGTATGAATAGAAAGGACTTAACATAAAGCATAAAGTTGTGCCATGAAGCTTTTGAATTTGAAAGTTCCCCCAGAGGCATCACTAACTACCTACTAAGCTAATGCGATATTCTAAGATGCAATACTCCATCCCTTTTTAGAAATACCTTCACAGTGTAAAGATTAAGTACCGGAGAGTTTGACTAAGTAACACTTATTGTAAGTATGAAAAGCAGTTTGTTCGTTTTTAGCTTCTTTTGAAAAGTAATTTCTTAAGTAAAAAGGAAACTGTTATACTTCTTCATTCTAAAGTAATTATATTACATTGTGGTATACAATAGTTTGAGTACGAGAAAAAAGAAAAACATTAAAAATTTTCTCAAGTATTTTTTTCATTTAATTTGCCATTTACAATGTACAGAAAAATATGAAATATGTAGAGAAGACGACAAGTTTTTAGCTGTAATAGCAGAAAGAAACTGTTCCTAGTACTTTCGTACGGCCATTCCTGACAATACACCCCACCGACTGAATCGTCAAAGGCTCCGAGACTTCCTTGAAAACTAAAGATCATCGATATACTCTAGAGACTCACCATGGACACTCCTCCTTCACGTAATATTTAAATAATCACCATCATATTTACTAATTTTACGCATATTTACATATTAAATATGCAAATTAGATATGTAGATTAGATTACAATAGCGGGACTGGATCTACGACCCACGGCACTGCAGCCAAAAGAGGCTTATCATGCCTTCCCTTTTGGATGTGATGAACCAAACCTCCCTTACTAAAGAGGTTGAGGACTTTCCCTACTAGTTCTTTTTGTTCTACTACCTCTCTTAGCCTCAAAGAACCAAAGGTTTCATAGCGCAACCGCTCGATTGCAACGTATCTCGTAATCGAACACCAAGTAAGATGCCGTTTCCTCCTCTTCCTGACACAATCTGCACAAACTTCCGAGCTAATAAGCCCCTACCTTGTGCAGATGCTTCCAGAACCTACATTGTCCCGTGAATAGGCCTGAGATCAGAGTAATCTGATTTCTACCCAGTCACAGGGTCTCTTTGGCTCTTTGTTTACACAGCCAAGGCATCATAGTCTTGCTGTGTTTAACCCCAGGACACTTCACCCAGTTCTTTTCATACTCTCTCCAGATCCAATCTCTGGGAGCCACACGAACTACACCCTTGGTGAATCCCAGGACATGTTCCTGACCAATGAAAGAAGTGTTAGCTCCGTTCCTGGCCAGTTGATCGGCTGCTTCATTCCCCCTGATCCCCCACATGACCTGGCACCCATTCCAGCCGAATTTTATTGTGCCAAGCCAGTTGTTCCAGAGCCTCTCTGCATTCCCAAACCAAGGAAGAGGTAGTTCTAAAGGAAATAAGGGCCTTCAGTGCAGCTTGGCTGTCCGAAAAGATTGTAAATTACTAAAATAAGTAATGAAGTCAGTAGAACATTTAATATTAGAAAAAAAATTTAGTTCTACGCTGCTACAACAGCCTGTCAATTACAATTTTACCTTTTGGCAGTTTTCAATCTGTCAGATGCACACTTTAGCGATAACGTGCTTGATACTTGCATGATTAAACACCAATCGTTGCACTGTGTTGTAGCTGATTGATGCCGTGATTGATTGAAGCCTTAACAATTAAATTTAGTAGTCAAATTATAAACACCAATTCATATTGGAATATAAATTATGATTAGCTAGACGATAGAGTAGAGCGATAATTCGGGATAACGAGTGACGATTTCTATTTAGAAATATCAGGCAGCAAAGATTGGATTAGGCAGCAAAGTTATTCATCTAACTTTTGCAGTAACATCAAATTATTTTGTTCATTATCTTTGCCTTTCAAAGTATTTTAGATTATTTTCTAAAAGAAAATTATTGAGTCCAGCTATAATGTATTTCTGAAACTGTTATTCTGTAACTGTATCGATGAATTTATTCTCGTGATGTTTTCTTTCACAAAATAAGTTTGCAGCCAGGATGAACTCTGTACAAATCCCATCTACTAGTGTCTCCTAGAATAAAAGATTACTATAACAATTTTCTTTAGCCAGGAGCTTGTTATTAATTTTACTTGAACACAATTCATTTAGAAGCTAAACTGACAGACTTATTTAATCAAAAATCTTGACGAAAACGTTTTGTTAGCATTGTAAATTTTTACGAGGTTTCAAAAAGTAATCTAGAGTCAAGTTATAGGGCAACTTGAAGACTTATGCTCATGTGTGAAAGACCTAAAGATCTTGTAATTTGCTGTCCCAGAACCTTGCCTTCTATTTATTCCGATTAAATAAATATCGGACAATGGAAGTTACTTTCTACTAACGCCAAAACGCCAAAAAAAACAACTAATACCGTACCCAACATTTTGTTAACTGAGTGGTTTTAAAATTTAGATTTAATGTGAAATCTTCCTCTACAGTTGACTCATAAATTCAAAATTTATATATCAAGATTATATATATATATATATATACACTGGGCCAAAAAAGTCTGTGAACACTAACCTAAATTTTATTACTTTTATTATTATCTTATTAGAAACTTCTTTTATTTTCAAATGAAATATACTATTCGATAGAGAGAAACCAGAGTTTTTCATTTTATATTCAATCTTTTATTTTTGTTCAGCAGGAATATCAAAATTAAATGTTTAACAAAACAACACCCCAAACGAATGCAAAAAAAGTCTGTGAACACTTTGCAGAAATAAATCATTCTCACACATTGTACGTGAATTATAAATTTTAAAAACTTGTAGGACCTCCTATGTTCCTAATCACTTCCAACAAGCGAGCTTTCATCGATCCTAATAATTTTGTGGTCGTCAATGTTGGAATTTTATCCCACTCTTCTAAAATAGCGTTTTTTAGTTGTTCACGGTTTCTTATTCCTCGTTTATTTATTTGGCGGCTGATTTCATCCCACAAATGTTCTATTGGGTTAAGGTCTGGCAATTGTGGAGGGGTGTTTAGGCGCCAGAGTGTATTATTTAAAAGCCATTCCCGAGTTTTTAGTGCGGTATGTTTCGGGTCATTGTCTTGTTGGAAGACAAACGTTCCCTCCAACCCTAATTTTTTTGAATTTTCTTTTAAATTGCGTCTTAATATATCCACATACACATATTGGTCCATCATACCATTAATTAGATCTAACTTGCCCACTCCTTTAGCACTCATGCACCCCACACCAGAATGTTGCCTCCCCCATGCTTAAAAGTAGGCTTCATATTTTTCATTTTCATAGCTTCATTTCGTTTTCGCCACACTTTTTGTCGTCCATCAGACCCACATACATTGAATTTCGACTCATCTGAAAAGATTACGGTTTCCCAGAAACTAGAAGGCTTAGAAACATATTCTTTCACGAAATCCAATAGGCGGTTACGATTTATTTTATTGATTAAAGGTTTTTTCCTCGGGACTCGACCGCAATAATCGTATTCATGTAATTTATTTCTAATTGTCTGCGGTGTTACGCTTACACATAACCACTTGATAATTCTTGACTGATTTTTTGAGCGCTTGTCCTGGGTTCTTCTCGAACAGACTTCAGAATTTGCAGTTTATGAAAGGAATTAAGTTTTGGTGGCCGTCCACTGCGTGGCCTACTAATCACATTTCCGTACTTTTTAATTATATTATGCACCGTTGAAGGGTTTTTTTGAACTATCTTCCCTATTTCTCGAATACTTTTTCTTTCATTTCGCAACGTCACAATAAGTTCTCGAATTGGTCTGGGAACTTCCATATCAGTGGTTAAATATGTACTAATTAGATTATTTATTCACAAAACTGACTGTAGTGGTTTCTACAATACAATAGAGAACTTTGAAACTTTATTCAATCGTTTTTCTGTTTGTTATCTTAATGTTTTTACATATTTATACAGCTGTTCACAGACTTTTTTTGCATTCGTTTGGGGTGTTGTTTTGTTAAACATTTAATTGTGATATTCCTGCTGAACAAAAATAAAAGATTGAATATAAAATGAAAAACTCTGGTTTCTCTCTATCGAATAGTATATTTCATTTGAAAATAAAAGAAGTTTCTAATAAGATAATAATAAAAGTAATAAAATTTAGGTTAGTGTTCACAGACTTTTTTGGCCCAGTGTATATTGTTAAACTAATAATAATAATAGTAATACGAGTACTCTTCCCAAAGTGTAAATGTAGAGTGAAAGAATTTTATTGGTATAATTGTATTTATTAGCGTGAATGTATTTATTAGCATGTTTGTATTTATTAGCGTGAATGTATTTATTGGCGTGAATGTATTTATTGGCGTGAATGTATTTATTGGCGTGAATGTATTTATTAGCGTGCATGTATTTATTGGCGTGAATGTATTTATAGGCGTGAATGTATTTATTGGCATGAATGTATTTATTGGCATGAATGTATTTATTGGCGTGAATGTATTTATTGGCGTGAATGTATTTATTGGCGTGAATGATTGTATAACTGTACAGTATTTAGTTGTAGGATAATAGCTATTGTAGCGGGTGTAGGAATATTTATAAGAGTACTACACCCAGTTAGAATTAAGGACTATTAACAGGGGAAGGAATATTTATAAAAGTACTTCCCTTCAAGAGCAAATAACCTTTTGGCCAAGAAAGAAACGAGTTGAGTCTACATGATATTACTATAGGGAAGCACATCGATAATTTACTTACAATTATTTTAATTTAACTAACCTAAAGGGTTTGGATAACCTCGAAATGAGGAAAATATAAGGGATGGCAACTATGTATCCACCCTCCCCCTTGTCGACTGAGTCTTTTGATTTAAGAGGGGATGTATGGAGGTATTATTCGTAACCTGGAGCTCCACTAATCTTGCTGGTCAAGGTTCAGCGTCGGATGCGCATGGGTTACAAGAACATCTGCCATCCCAAGTAGTGGAGCAATATGTTCGAGGAGAACAGATATTAGAGGCGCTAATAACCTCAGCTGTTGATGCGCCAAAAAAAAAAATAAAATAGTAATAATAATAATAAAACTTCCTTCAACAATAATTTGTTTTGTAAAGATGTAATGTAAACGCTTTCTTAGATTTTACCTAAATATTGACTTCAGAATGTTATCAATTATTTTGAATACAGTTTTCATTTAGAAAAAATTACGACTTAATTAGATAAGTCATAGCAGTAATAAAAGAAAGACAACAGCCTTTTTTTAAAATGAAGATATTTATTTAGCTTTTTGTAAAATAGGGCCTTCAACTAATAAATAATAGGATTATTAGAATAAATTAAATTATAAAATGTTAAAACTAATTGAAAATTGTCTTCATCGCTAGAATATATTCTTAGAATAACTTTAAATAAACTGTGTATGTTGGAACATAATTGACAGCCAACTAGAAGAGGTAAGTGGAATTGCATTATCAAATAAACGCAATTAAGAAAATGGTCGCATTACTTAGAATTAACTAGAGGGGGAACAAAACAAAACAAAAATTTTATTATCTCTTTTAGGTTAAGGAGAATAATAATATAGAAGTTAATTTTGGAAAGTTTGCACTCTTATGCGGATGATTGAAGATTTAACTTTAATGAGTTTAGACAGGGGCTTTTTTATTATTCTTTCTCTTTTTTTATAAAACATTAAAATCTCAATTTTTGTTTTTATGCTTCAACTTTTTTAAGCCTGAAATAAAAGTATGTTTCTAAATTTTTAAACACATTTTGTTTCTGGCCTTTTACTATTTTTCTTTTCTGGGTAGGTTTATGCCATTAATAATATAAAACAATGATATCAAATTGAATATTTGAGAGAGCCAACTTTTACAATTCATTTTGTAAGCACACTGAAACAAACTTTTTTTCCTATTACTATATTTGAAAAGAGGTTATATAATTAATTCACGTATAAAGAAGAATTTAATGTGAATTGCTAAATAAACAATGAAAAGTTGTTGAACTGATGTTGGAGTGCAAGAAGTGAAACTGTAGTGATTCTTCTTTTGACGAATAAACTGATCCTATGGTTACATTTGTACAATTTTTAAAAGTACGTTTTATGCACTTCATGCAACTTAGGCCTCCTCATTTTGTATGCTGTTAGTGCAGTCTCATTTTCTCTGTTATTCACTCTTCTTCCCTTAGCTATTCAAATCCTCTACTAAAATATTGATTGGAGTTTCATAGGGCTTGATTGCGGTAATCAACCTTACCTGTTCTTTCAACAATAATTATATCTGAACTATATCAATTAATTATCATTAATATCGTAATTATAGCAAAATGAACTGCTTTAAATTAGCGCTATAAACTGGTAGTGAACATTAAAGCACGTCTTTCTCTAAACCAAAGCTGAACGCCTTATTTTTAACAGCTTTTTCTTATTTATCCTATTGAGAGATCCTGTTTGGTCGTTTCATTTCATTACAGCTGGTGTACAGCGGCAAGTTTGCGGCGAGCATGTAAACTACCTTTTCCTTTGGCGTCAAAGAATCATGTATCTAAGTTAAACGCCGGTCACAAAACATAAGAGGGCCACAGCAACTACAGTTCTTTGGACCTGTAAGAGATGCTTAGATAATTATCATGTCTTTCCTTCAAGGATACGATCGGAAAGATAGTTGGGGAAAAAATACTGTAATTAACCCGAAATACCATTTTGAATTATGGTTCAGAGCGGATGACTCCAGGCCCAGTGCTAGAGTATCATGGCAGGCGTCTTCATGAAGGGCCCCGTTGTCAGCGTTATTTCTCTAGGAAGCAATACGACAGTTTATTTAGCATCGACATTGTAAGTTGTGTCCATTAATAGTACTAAAAGGCAGGAGAATTGCTTCTCTCTTCTCTGAAATACAGGCTGTCTTTAAGCTTTAGAAGCTTATTAAATCAGGTCGAAGATTGTCAAAGAATTGTCAAATGAATGAAGGAGGGTACCTTGCGCGATAACCCCCTTTAGTATACCAAGGGAACCACTTATAAAAAGCTCTTAAGTAACCATACTCTCTATTCCAGTTAAATGTCGGGTGGAAGCATTCCGAGTTCTTTCTGGTGAGACCTGACCAGAACTCGGCTCAAGTAAAGTAATTGCCTATTTTTTCAGGCAGACTTTACGTCCAACTACCAATTAGGTGTCGTGAACGGAGGCGACTAGCAAACATACCTTACTGTTAATTTCTTTTATTAACCATTAAATAAAATCCAAGGCCTAAAAACCGGGAATCGAACCCAGTACCCCAATACATATTAGCTTTACAGGCCTCTAACCGCTCGGCTACAGTGGCGCCTCATACTCGGCTCAATCTACATTCTTTCAAAGAACGAAAGTCAAGCTAAGGAAAATTACTGCCTTTGTCACTGGTTGCAGCATGTTAAGTAAGCATCTATCCAGTCTGGGACTAGATACCGTACAGAAGTATACAGGAAATGAAGCGGGTTGAAACTATATTCCATCACTTTTGAGAATACGTTCATGATGTTCGTTAATAATTTCTGAAATGGTGGCAAGAACTGCTAATTTCCATGAATCTCCGTTGCTGAGTTTCTTTCTTTTTTCGTCCTGTGTTAGATCTACCTGTGGTTATGCAACGAGTTATGCAACTCTGAGAGGAAATGCATAGTTTCTTTGTTTGTTGCACTGATATACTATTTTTCCAGGTACCTGCTAAAAATTTACTGCCCTCAAAACAATATCACTTTATCCTTTTCTTGTCTGTTTAGAAAACCCTAAAAGTGAATCCTCTGGTTGATGGATTTTCTTGGAACAACAAATTAAATTCTGCTCAATAACACTAGGACATTAAATTCTAAATGAAACATCAATTTAGAAATGGTCAATATCAAATTTGGTACCCTAGTTTGAAGGAAACTCGCCATTTTTGAGAAATTTTTAGAGAAAAAAGGAAAAAATTGATTTCGTAAAAGATTCTCTTGCTTTTAGGAGATTTTGATTGCTGATTAACAACCACTGGTGGGGGACAAATCAAATTATAAAGTTCCTGTTTTATATTTCAGATTTTTGTAAACTTTAAGCACACACCGACAATTTTTGAAAACTTTTTTTTTCCTGACTAAAGGAGCTGCAAACATTTTCTTGCCTAATAATAGATAATGAAAGTAGAAGCAATAAATTAATCGATAAAAATTACATTAGAAGTACAGTCCAATTGTTTATTTCTTGCGTACAAGTACATTCCCAGCAAAAAGCATCCCTAGAGAATAGAACGTAAGTGATGTTTCATTCAAAAAAAAAAAAGATCTCTACGACTATTCCCATGTACCTTACCCCATTCAGCTACACAGTAAACTAGACAGCGGTGTAAGAGTATGCGCAGGCCAAGACAAAGTAATATGTAGGCCAAGTTTTGCCAAGGCAACAAACCAGGGCCGATAAGTTTTGCAGCAGATTTAGCAGGATTTGCAAGCTGTGAATTTCACCAAAAGAGCTTCTTCTTTCACCGCTCGTACGCCCCTCTTTTCTTATCCTAGAGTGTTGTGACACATTAGAGGCGGTGCTGTAGAACTTCACTATTGTCCTTTGCACATGTAACAAAGGATAGTGAAACAAATGAGGTACATTTACTGAGCAACACATCTTGGATATTATCTTTTCTATAACTTAGAAACAACATGTTGACAACACTCGACGAGCATTGTTTAAAAGAATAAATTTATCAATTTTACTAATTTTTAATTCTGAAATATTTTATAATTTGTATTTTATGAGTTATTTGACAGGACAAATAAGGCACACCCACTGAACACGGAAGTAAATAAAGGATGAAGAATTATGTATTGCTGGTGTTTAATGAAAGAAATGCAATAATTTTTAGCATTTTATTTTAGTAGCAACAATAATGTGACCCAATCACAGGGGAATGTCCAACTGCATTCCCATTTTGTTATGTAGGAGCAAACATTTATTATTAAATCGAAGCCGCTTTATGTCGCCGTAAAATGGCAGGACCTCAATGAATCGATTACTCCATGGCTTTTTTGTTGGAAAAAAGAAAAAAAAAACAGGTTCTACGGAAGCATAAAATTTAACCATTGAATCGCTGAGAACATTCATATACTCTAATCTATTGTACGGAACTTTTTTATTTTATTTCTTAGAGGTATATTGATTCTATTGGAATCAGCAGCTTGGTCGTGGGCACCAATTTACCTCTTTTGTCGACTACATCATTTCAGTTTAAACCGGTACGCTCTTTACCCAATTTTTTTACACTTTGGAAGCGGATGGTTTATTTTCATTTATTAATTTTAAAAGTATTCTTGTTTAGGAAGAATTGCCGCTTGCATTAAAGTGTTTTTAAAAGACGAATCATCCTGTGTTAATGCGTGGTACATACCTTTTTTACTCACTTTATTTAATTCGCAACTGTCTAAGGTAACATGTAAATCAGATTACAATACATAAATAAAAATGTCTGGAAAGATTTGAATGAGGGCCATCCAACGGTAACCCTCAAGAATCGACTAACACAGGATGCCGTTGAAGTGAATTCGATAATGCGATCAGGTGATCGCAAGGCCATCAAGGGCTTCAGTCTTCGGCGAGGATTTGAGGTAAGTGTAGTTTGGGATATATTGTTTATTAGAGGGTTGAAATGTTGGGAAAGTTTGGAATGAAATTTGGAGTAACGGGATTTGGCTAGGTCAAGGTCAAAAGGACAGTGGGGATAGATAACTGATTGTTAAGGTAGAAAGGAGCGTTAAGGATTGTGCGTAGGATTTTCGATAGAAGGGATTGGATGCGGTTGAGATTGGTGCGCTTAGCAGTACCGTACGGTTCAAGCCCGTATGTCCAGATTGGGGCTAGTAGAGCTATGTAGAGTTTCTTTTTGTTGGTAAGAGACAATTTGGAGCGTTTGTCAAGGAGTCTTTTGGCCAGTCGATTGTCAAGTTCCTGTCGATTGAGTCGGGTTTGGGGGTTGCACGTAAGGCGCTTGTATATTTAACATATATATACGTACTTACTCCTTAAAACAAGAATTATTAATGATTTATTTAAGAACACGTGTGAAATGAATTCACAAAATTTAAACAAAATCATTGGGATGATAGATACTCGTAGTTTTCAAGAAAATACTGAAAAATCATTACAGCAAAGTAGCACATCCATTGACATAATTATGTCCAGGAGCTTAACCGGGTCCAATAGAATTGGATGATAACTGAAGGAACCCTTTTTAGCTACAAAAAAGAGGCTAGCTTGATAATCCTAGTTGATCAGGGGAAGATAACAAATGATAAATCGAACAGAAGTGGAGTTTGGCAATATGTTAATTTCTTTAAAAAGATCAAAGGGTAATGTAACAAAAAAGGCAGGCAAATTTCAATTATTCGTTTTCTCTCTTTTTATCTTAATCTAAATCTAACCTGGCTAACACTGTTACCCGCTAAGTCTTCATACTTCTCAAAAACGACTTACATTATTTTGCTAAAACGCGGTCACTTAATACGTCGTTTCCTTTAAGCAGTACTAAGTACTTCTTGCACCGATTTAATGCAGCTATAACTATCTTCGCAGTGGAAGATATAGTTTCCTTTGCCATCAATTCTTGTTCGCCAATTCCTTTAGTAGCCTCATAGCGTTTGTTAATGCGAAATTGAAATTAACATGCACGTGTTTCGTTACTGTGTTAAATATTTACAACTTTTCGTTAATAAACTGTTATTATTAGTTAGAAATATGACAATATGCTTACATAGACAGAATGATATAAATATAATGAACTATATTAAATTTGTATTTAATTAATTAGAAAATATATTATTTCTTCACTCTGTATAGCTATTAAATTTGTATTTAATTAATTAGAAAATATATTATTTCTTCACTCTGTATAGCTTTTTGTGTTCATTGTTAAGTCAATAATAAAATATTGTTAAAATTACATATTTTGCAAGTAGGTTCAAGATTAATGCATGCTTATTGTGTAGAATAACAAAACAGACTGCCCATGGACATTATCTGAACGATGTAAATCAGAACTATGTATGATAAACGAGGTAACCACCTTATAAGTATAACCTACCAAGTATCGTTCAAGCAAAACATATTGTATACTTTTATGTAACAGGAGCGGCACATTACAGCAAGGCCATGACAAAGTCCAGCTATTGTAGGCTGGTGTTCGATAAGTTGAATTGCTTGAACAGTGCCTATCACCAGCGTCGCTGTCTGTCTACTTCCACGACAGCACCTCTTAACATAAAGCCCCCCTCTATTTCAAGAACCTAGTTCCTATCCACATCCATCTATTTGGATTAGAGGGGAAAGAAGAATTCTTCTACTTCTTCCTCCAAGCTCTCAGCCCTTCCATAAGTCCTCCTTTCTCTTCATTGCACATCCACTATGACCTTCTCACATATAATATTATTTGGTAGGAGTGAAAAAGTGGGTGATGTGGGTGTTTCTTTTGATACTGTGGCGGTCAGTAATGGGTAGGCTTTTGTGGGATCAAAGTTAGCGATGAGGTGCTTTTCTAACTCCTTCATACAGGATGGTGAGGTGGTGGAAGATGGAAGATACGGATGGAATGAAGAGGGTTAGATGGAGGTGAGAGGAATGGCAGGAAGTAAGGATGTGTGAGAGAGAAATGAAGGATGCCCGTCTTCTCGCTCCTTATCCTTTAAACTCCTTTTGTCAATATTCTTCACAATTCAAGGATCCTGACAATACCTTTATTCCGAGTCTTTGCTACTTCAAGAATTCGCATTTCATTCCTCTTACGTTTTCACTTACTTATATTAACAACTGTCATCTTGAAGAAATACGTGTATAGATTATCGTCCTTTGAAGTATACAGTGGTCAAAAAAAGTATTCATACACTAAGTTTTTTTACTTTATCTACTGAACTTTAGTTTCTAGGATGACTATTTCTTCAGCACTGAAATCGAAGATAGTAACAATGAATTTAATGCTCCCATTTTCTTTTATAAACATAAAGGATTGATTAAAAAGCAGAAAAATAATTTATTGTATGCAAAATAAGTATTCATACCCTCAGTCTGAATGTTATAATTAACGCAAAACTAAAGACCTAATATTTTGTAAGCAATCCCTTTGCATTTATTATTGCCTGAAGCCTCCTTGGCATAGATTCCACCAGGTTTAAGTGTCTCTTGAGATGTGATTTCTGCCCATGATTTCTTTCAACAGGATAACGATCCCAAACATACAGCCCAAAAAACGAAGGAATGGCTGCTTTATAATGCCCAGAAACAACTTGTCACCCTTCCACAGTCTCCATACAAACCCGATTGAAAATTTATGGTCTAGTTTGGAGCGGAAAATTCGAAAATTGAAATGTTCTTCCAGAAAAGAGCTCATAACCAATTTAAAGAAATCATGGGCAGAAATCACATCTCAAGAGACACTAAACCTGGTGGAATCTATGCCAAGGAGGCTTCAGGCAATAATAAATGCAAAGGGATTGCTTACAAAATATTAGGTCTTTAGTTTCGCGTTAATTATAACATTCAGACTGAGGGTATGAATACTTATTTTGCATACAATAAATTATTTTTCTGCTTTTTAATCAATTCTTTATGTTTATAAAAGAAAATGAGAGCATTAAATTCATTGTTACTATCTTCGATTTCAGTGCTGAAGAAATAGTCATCCTAGAAACAAAAGTTCAGTAGATAAAGTAAAAAAACTTAGTGTATGTATACTTTTTTTGACCACTATATATTATGCTTTTCAATATAAGCACTAATGTTAATACTAGAATCTTCAATTTAGATTAAAACAAGAATCAGGCTAAAAAAAGTAAAGCAAATCACTCCGTCCACGACACCTAATCGGTCGTTGGACGTAAAGCCAGCCTGAAAAAATAGGCATCAATTCACTTTAAAACAAAACAAAACCTCATAAAACTAATGTTTTTAAATTTACAGTAGTCACGTGTTAATAAAACTCGATCTCTCAGAGACCAGATATAATTATCACATAATTTAGAGGATTCGTTAGAAAAGGTTGTATATTCATAAATATTAGATACTTTCTTCTTCTTAATAATAATTATCTTCTACCCACGTCTGATAAAGAAAATATATACTCCACATAAATAATATCGGATGCAGAGATAATATTATAACATAAAATTTGGTAGGGACCACATTAAACGGAACAAACAAAACAAATACATTGAATTGAACAATTTTATTAAATAGTTGTTTTTAATGTTAACAGCTAACATTCAGATATAAACACTTAATACAAATGCGTTTTACGTAGGAAATATCCCAATCTGAATAATATAAAATCAATACTAAAACAAACAAATACTGTATTAGCAATTCTAGAAAAACCAAACAAGATATAAAATGTCAACATGAATGTTTTGCCTGTCGTAGAATTTTGTTTATGCCATGTTTCATTCATGACTTGGATATATATTGGTGGAAGGAGGTGGAGATTAGAACTGAAACAGTTTTTATTTTTTCGGAACATAAAATAAACTGTGCGCCGCTGAAATCAAACCATCCTTCCACGTTTATAAAAGTTTTGTATTAAATGAATGAATAATTTTATACAAATAATGTTTAACACAATTCTTTGTATCTTTATTTCTTTCATTTATTTCAGAAATTGTCCTTAAATTGTAAGCAGTGTAAAGGTGAATTAGTTATTATGTATAACAAGTTTGGACATGAATAAATAATTGTTCAAGAATAATTGTATTTTTAATATTGTTCATTTAATACAAACAACATTATTAATTAATAGTTCAAAGTTGGTGATTTTCATTTTATCTGTTCGTGGGTGTTTTAAAAGCCTGATTCATTGCGATTTATATCACATTCTAAGTGGTTCTATGTTATGTAATTGTTAGTTCGTAGAAAGTAGACAACTTAAAGGGTGTGACGAGCGAGTGAAATTAGAACTTAGAATTAGTAGCGTAGCGAGATTGTTTTATCTAGGTACATTGACTCTTCAGAATTAAAATTGTAATTATCCAGCAACTTTTCACTGGTTGATTTCTATCTGTTACTTCTGAATGAAGTGTGGACCGGGAAACAATGAACATTGCATTCCTACGTTAGCTGGAGCGAACCTGTTGCGTAATTAATCAAATTCAACATACGCTAATGTTTACTTTTTAGTGGAAAAACTATAGACCTAATCTTTTTGGTCGTGAATAATGTTTGTACAACTGTTCAGATCCTGCTTCTCAGAATGATTCTTCATATTAAATCAGTAAAATGGGATTGTTATTGATATGTTTCGTTGGATAAATCTTCTTTTTTTTTAGCCAGAAGAATGTTCAGGATGTTATTTTAAAATCAAGTTTCCAAATATGTGCACCAGAGTGTGGATTGACAGAAGGCTGCACTTTATTCAATTAGATCAATAGAAACCTATCCTTGGTCTTAACTGTTAGTTTTATGCAAATCATGTGGTTCTGCAAGCAACAAGTAGCAACTTTAATGGACTTTGAAGGTTTAAATAAACTAACTGAATGGTGCAAGTATAATCAAATGACCGTGAACAGAGAAAACAAGTCAGCCGATTACCCTATCAACCAAGAACCACAAGCAGATATTGCCAGGGGAGCAAAGTTCAGAGGAGAGGAACCAGGTTATTTGGGAGTAAATGGGTTCAATTTGACAAAAAAAAAAAAAAAAATAAAAGGTAAACTTTACAGGAGACGCCAACTCAATAACAATGAAGCCAAAAAGCCTTCTTAAAAGATTAATAGGGGACAAAATGAAGGGCTTCATGAGACGTCCTAGGTACCAACTGAAAGGAGTATGTTAAGAGGGCTGCAGAATGTACAGGTACTCTTGGTTAGACGACAAATGATGTTCTTGACAAAGTATAAGACTAAGAATTTAGAATTGTCATAGGATATGTCGAATACACTCCTCTTTCGGCAATTGAAGTAGATTTAGATTTTAAAAGCAGGACGGGACCAGGCCCCACGGCACCGCAGCCACAAGAGGCTTATTGTGCCTTTCCCTTTAAGTCTAGTAGATGAAACCTCCCCCTTCTAAAGAGGTGGAGGACTTTCCCTACTAGTTCCTTTTGCGCTACTATCTCCTTTGGTCTTAAAGTTCCAAAGATATCATAGCCACAACCGCTCGATTGCAACACCGTTTCCTCTTTCTTCCTGGGCACAATATGCACAATGGTTCCAAGCTGATAAGCCCAACCTTGTGCAGGTGCTTTCTGAACCTGCCGTACCCTGTGAAAAGGCCTGTAACCAGAGTAATCTGATTTCTGCCCAAGCCCAGAGTCTCTTTGGTTCTTTGTTTACACAGCAAGGGCGTGACACTCTTGCCGTGTTTGACTCCGGTAAGCATCACTCAGTTTTTTTCATGTTCTCTCCAGATCCAATCTCTGAGAGCCTAACGAACTGCATCCTTGGTGATCCCCAGGACTGGTTCAGGGCCAATGAAAGGAGTACTAGCTCCGTTCCTGGCCAGTTGAATTGAAGTAGATACTGGTGCGCTTTGAATGGACAGGTATACAAGGATGGATCAGCAAGAAAGTGCAAGGGAATTTACTGGAGAAGACTGTTTTAAAAGAAGGTTTTTACTGATTGCTAACGTTGTCGCAAAGATCTTAGTCGCGATCCTCGAAGTTCGAAAAATTGTCCCCAAAATGAGAGTATTATTGTTGATTCAAGTGCTGCTATCAAGGTACTGCGAGTAATGATCCTCCGGTACAGACCAATTGGTAAAAATCATTTCTCACTCAAAACGGATATTACTTTTGTAAAATCAAAATATGGAAATCTTCACGAACGCAATACTTTATTTTTTGCAATGATAGGAGAAAGCTGAAGAAAAAAAAATGTTAAAAACATTTTGCTCGAAAGTCTCCATATTTTATAATTGAATAATGAAAGTTACCTAATTATTTTTAGCTTTTATGAAATTTTGTTGAGGTATTTAGGAACAAAGTGGAATTAATTAATAAAAAGAGAGGTTTAAACCTTCAGTTGTTTTTTTCTACTCCAGATTTACAGGTGGATTTCTGTTTTGGATTTTGGAGGTAAAAAAAAAAAAAACATTTCGCGAACATGAAAGGCAAAGAATTTCCATTAAGAATTCATCATTGAAATCCTCTTAAATACTGCTCGCAGAATTAATAACTAAAACGTGGAATCAAAATGGAAGATTAGATTAGAGACGAAAGTAATGCGAGGCCATCCATTGGAGAGAATTAAAGAGTGGCTGGGGTGTGTGAGTAGAAGAATAAAAGTGGTTTCCATAGAATTAGCATAATTCACTGGTAATTTCTAGCCAGAGTAAAATTTTTAATGCACACGAGCTATGCAAATCTGCCTTCATTCACTCTAAAATAGCTTCCAACACTACGGCGGAGCTGTATTTAGCGGTGATTTGAGGTGGTCATGTTATTAGAATAAGCTGAGATATATTAAATAATACAGTTCATTCCGTCTCCCACATACATCACGTCCACTCTTATCCTCTTCAGAATAACCACTCATGAATTCCCTTCGTCTTCTTATTAGACGTTCAATTACTCGCCTTCGTTCAGTAATTGCATAAGTGTACAGATTGCAAGAAGAAAATGGTAACTGTTTTATAGAATAATGTTTTCGTCTGGAAATCTCAAAACGAAACTGTGTTTTGAAGTGTTAATCTAATAATCACTTTGGTTCATTGTCATTCTGAAAAGCAGGATCTGAACAGTTGTACAAACATTATTCACAATCAAAAAGATTCGATCTATAATTCGTCCACTAAAAAGCAACCATTAAAACTATTAACATATGTTGATTTTCATTAATTACGCAACAGGTTTGCTCCAGCTAGTGCAGGAATGCAAACACTGTCCATCGTTTCCCGGTCCAACCACATCTCTAAAACTGATACTGAACAGATAGAAACCAACCAGTCAAAAGATGCTGGATAATTACAAGTTGCCGAATAATACGGATACGAGTATTAGAAGAACTGGACTACGGAAAAAAAAACTATCAAGTTGATTGGTGCTTTGTACGTAGAGAGACCAAGTATCTGATTCTAGAATAAGCGGTACTCATGGGGTACGCAGCGCTGATTAAAACCTAACTGCAGGTGTTTTTAAAGAACCCAAATAAATGAACCAACTCTGAAATCTAATTTCTGCCAAGAAAGAAAGCCAGCGTTCTATTATTTGTTTTTCCTCTCCTGAAACCTGAAGGAGATGGTTTGTGCTCAGGTCAGCAATTTCCACCTTCATTACCGTCCTCCAGTTCTTATCATCGTCAGGTCAATTGTGCTGGAATGTACTGACAGTAAGCACCACCTGGGTAAGCACCATCTGTACCTATCACCCTCAAGCACAGGTTGATTGCTCTTACTGGCATTAAGGTACATTTTTCCCTTAACCCAATTTCTGTTGCCAACTGCAGAACAGCAATTTTGGCCACCTAGTTATGTTGATGAATGTAATCTGGCCGTACCAACCATTCGAATAACGTATTATCCGCAGTATCTACAGTTTCTAGCTTTTGATAGGACAACCTACTACTATTATTCTGCATTCGTGGTACCGTAATTGTCTACCTACCGTAATTTCTGGTGGGGCTAAATTAGTCCTGGATAATTGTTAATTCCCTAGTCTCCGCAAACAATCCTCCAAATGTGAGCCAAGCGTTCCATCAGCATTAGTCGACATGTTATAGACTCAGGTCATGGGTAAAAACATGTTTTTCTAGTCCTCTACCCAACAAAAAATCCTCAGGTGCCTCCCAGTCTCCTAGTATAATCGAATATACTTCAATTAAAGTAAAGTAAAGTAATCGCCTATTTTTTCAGGCGGGGCTTAACGTCCAACTACCAATTAGGTGTCGTGGACGGAGGCGACTAGCAAACATACTTTACTGTAAATTTCTTTTATTAACCATCAAATAAAATCCAAGGCCTAAGACCGGGAATCGAACCCAGTACCACAATACATATTAGCGTCGCAGGTCTCGCCTCTAACCCGCTCGGCTACCGTGGCGCCTCATACTTCAATTAACTTTTGTGAAATTAGCCTCGTATACGCTTTTGTGCTAAATGGATTCCTCGGGCTGATAAGTGAAATATCTCTAATTGTGCAATTGTCTAATTGTTTTCATGATATAGTCCTGCACAACGCCCTTCGACTCAGGAAACGGTCTAAGTCTTGTCACTGCTGGCATGAATGTGACGTAGAATTTTGTAATGCGTATCCTTATAAGTACTTATACTCGTATATCATTGTTATTATAGATCATTCCCCAGTGTACTGCTACTTTTCTCACATTGTACTCTCGTCAAAGATAACACTCCATCACCGAAAAGTGTGCTATAAGAAGCTCCTAGGTAGAGAAAATCTATGAACTAACAATTGGACTCGAACGCGAGATCTCTTTCTGAGAATATCCAGTACGATAACCAAGGAGCAAATCCCTTTTCTTTTTTTGTTTTAAAGGTTTTCCACAACTCGTGGTTGCCTTCAGCCATCGAGAGTAAATGCTTTCCTCCAACTGACAAGATCTTCTGCCTGTTCCACCGTCAGACTATATCCTGCCATCATCTCCTTCACCTGGTCTCTCTATTCACTTCTAGGTCCTTCTCTCTTCCTTCGGCCATCCACCTCGCTGTCCATCACTACCTTAGGGCAATCTTTCTGGACCTATCCTTCTTACATGCCACGTGAGTGCCTTAGTCTCTCTAATTTCCAGGACGTTTCTCTCCACTCTCTTCCTTTTCCTGATATCATTCCTCACTTTGTCCCGCCTCGTATATCCTGCAGATCTCCTCCAAAAATCCATTTCTACTGCCATTCCTTTCCTTTTATTATTATTAAAGATACTGAATTAATTTATTTTATTAATTTGAGTTGGACTCAAGGCTCCTCTTGAAGGAAGGTTCATATTTATTTACATAGTGACCATAAATGGCTTGGAAGGGAGAAAACATGTAAATAATAGTGGGCGAGTTGATTGTAAATAATTAAGTATATTATAATATTCAAGTTAAATGTAATTTATTTTAATATAAAAGGCAGTTTTAGTAATTCTATTAAGTATGCTTAAAACAATGGTAATGCCAGATTAATATGAAAGCCACTGCAAATGAAGTCAGTCCATTAGGGAGAGCTCTCAATCAACTCTTGGCCAGCAAACCACGCGCTTTACCCCAAAGTTCTTTCATTCATTATAAACAACATATGTTCGTTTAATACCGCGATAGACCTTAATTCAACAATGCGAACTTGATGCATCTATCTTCCAATGTATGTTTTAAGAGAAATACATATTTTGATACGCATCTCGTAATAGAATGCATCAGAATTAATACGTGAACAGGTAGGTTCGGTAAGAAGGTTATCATTTACCCAAATTCTTAGCAGAGTTAATAAAATAAAGGCTGCATTTTCTTTACCTTTCTGACCTGGATACAAATGGGTGCTGTTACCAAAACTGGGCACTCTCTACCCATTTACAGAAATGTTTAGGTTTGTTAATAAGAAAGTGAAAGTTGGCAACAAGGCGTATTAGATTGTCCGCAAATGAGATATCCTCGGGTCTAGGCCTTGAGAGAAAGAAAGACCTGCAGGGTGGTGGCGGTAGCACAATGAGAGCTGTGTAGATTTACTAGGAAACAATGGCGGCCGAACTCTCTGCGAAGGTAGGCGCCAGGAGTCACCGGGACCAAACCTTCTCCTCCACTCACCGCTTCGCCCAGCCAAAATAGCCCCAGGGTTCGCGCAATACCTAACACACATAACGTATAGCTCTATTTCCTGAGTCAGGCACACATTAATCTGTCGTCCTACCCTACGTAAACTTGTTTCCTGTGAACCATGCTTTACCTTCTACAGCGTTCGCAAGCGTTAGAAGCAAACGTTAATACAGTCAACCCTAACAAATATAGGCTTCATTGTTATCCATATACATGGTCTGCAGTCGCACATCAACCAAACATATTATCACTTTAAATAACTTCTGTGAATTTTATTTTTACCTCAGCGATTTTCCATGGTATTTTCTTGTGATACAGCAAGGGCGGAAAAACTGGTGTGAAAGCACAAACGATTTTCACTTATCATTCACAAGGTTCTAACATACAAATTTTCCCCAATCTCCGAACAATGAATCACATTAAATCATTGTTAATATAAAAACTCAACTTCAACTTTAAAGCGAAGTCTACCCCAACTTTTCCTCTAAAACTGCCTTAAAACGAAAAACAAAAATGATGTACATACAGAAAAATGGCATTTAGCAAAAATCTGTCTTCCCTACTTTCAGAAATCTACTGAACATTGAAATTTTACAAATAAAATGTATAGATTCACACAATAATATCTAATAATATCTAGATAATAAAATGCTAAACTTGCATGAATTCTATCGACAACATGTATAGGTAATCCCGGTTTCGAGTTTGCTGCTAGTCTATCTCTACTGAGCTATATGAAATTCGAAAACGCTTGGGGCAAAACATTCACGAATAACTGCAACTAAAATTATTACAATTTTAACGCAGACACTGAAATCGCAATCGAATGTTCGCAATTGATCGAAAAAAAAAAAATTCAGCAAATATAAATTAATTTTAGTTTGAGAGTTATTAAAAATAATATCATTTTCAGCCAACGAAATATAATCTAAAATTAACGAGATAGAATTAGGATATATTTGGATAATAATCCACACTTATAGCCCTAAATTAATATAATATAATTAATTTATTTAAATTATTATCCAACTAGATTTAAGTTTAATTAATTGCTTCATATGTTATCGCTAATTTCATGTAATCGATACAAATGAGTTTCAGTGTGGCAACTGGTAACACATACGAGTATTTAGTAGCGGCGAATGGTCAATTCTGTATATTTCAAACACTCACAGCGCCACATGTCATGTTGTTCTAATATTGTTCCATTTAAATTCATTTACAAACATTCTTATCCACCCGCACAAAGTTTGCCTAACTCATCCTAAATTCACTCTGTACGCGCAAAACGGAGAAAGAAACAGTGAAGTTGAAGTGGAATTAATGTCTTTTTAATAAAACGCTAAATTTCGAGAAAATCTAATTACTTATGGGATTTTTATTTCATTTATTTTTATTTATTTAAATTAACAGTATCTGAATGTTGTAACGCCAAGTGTAAGATGTCTAGTGAAGCACGGTAGATGTGTCTTAAGAGACCATGTACTAGAAGAAAACCATCTAGAGGGGAAACTGTGTTACCAGATAAGTTCCAGTTTGTTCCATCCAATGTGCTCAAGTGAAAATAGCCTGGATTCCAAGGAAGCTTTTAAGATGACGGCTGCAGCAGAACCTGTGTGACCATGTTGGCCTACAAAGGTAAAAGGATAAACAGAATATAAAATAGAGAGATTACTTAGCTAGATTTGTGGAACTTTACTAGAGTTAAATAGTAGCTAGCACATGTGTAAGAAGCAGAAAATCTCAGATATACATACTATATGATATCACAAATTGGGCCAGTTATGGAGCTTTTGAACTAAAATCCACTCAACTGAAACAAATTTTTCAGTTTTTTTGAGAATTTTGATGGATTTTTTTTTCTAAAATCAGCTGAAAAGATTCTCTTTAAATTAAATTCTATGTCCTCATTGCATACAAGTGCATCTAAAACTTTCCATTTGAAGCATTTCCCTTGGATGCTCCTATAGGAGAGGTTGGTTTTGCTTCTCTCGTATCATTTGAGTTTAACAAGTAGCCTCACAATTATGATAAAGTGTATTGAATACATGTTTAGTTGTGAGTTTTTAATTAAACACTTTTCGATTAATTTGTTCTAATAGATATTTATTAATTCGATAAAAAATTAATAATTTTAAGATTTTTTAAATTTTTGTTATCGCCTAAAAGATTGCTTAAAGACAATAAAGGATTTATAACGATTGCTAATTATTAAATTGGGTACTTCAGGAAAATGTAAAAACGAGTCCATTTAATAATTCTAACTGAAAGTTTCTAACCGCAATTTGTAACGGAATCAAAATGCATAATTAAATTTTACCATAAGAACATTGATTAAATAAAGAGGAACAGAATAGAAATCTATACCTAGTTTACAATTCGTTCTTAGAAATAAATAATGAACTCTTTACGTGTTGAAATATCCCGAACATAAATATCAGAGGTTTAATACTAATTCTTACAAACTTATTTCCTTAAATTGAAGTGAAATACTAATTTAATTCATTACGTGGAACTGTGCAAAATAATAATAATATCTACTTCAACCAAGTAATAAAGTATTGCTATCGTTATTATAATCGACTTACAGCATTATTGCAACATCTTGATTATGAGAACTGCCATAAATTACCTGAAACAAATAAAATATGTTTAACTAAAATTATTTTTACTAAGAATTTCAATTAGACAATTTTATTAGAACATTATTGAAATATTAAATACTATGCAAACAGCTGTTGCGCAATTTCCAATTAATTTACTCTTTAAGTATTTAATTTATTTCGATGGAACTTTTGAAAAACAAAAAGAAGGTCTTTTTTAAAATTCATTTCTCCTCGGTGCTACTAACAAAAACAAAACTACTAGTACCACCAAATAACTAAGAAAATAGTAACTTAAACTCAAATTGATGAATAGGAAACATGAACACTAGTGTTAGCCCTTAGATTTTTTTCTTTATAGGAGCTACCTTATAGTTCGCTGTTCCAGTGATGCGACAGTGTTGTCTATAACGAGAGAATACTGTCCAGAGGCCGGCAGTGAACTGTAGAAAAAGCTCAAGGCGCTAATAACCTCATCTTAGATTAAAATAAACATTAGTAACACTAGTCAGTAAGCTTGGCTCGGCTCTTTACACCGCTTGTGCAATTAAGCGTTCATTCAAGTTCCTGATTCCGACTGATTCCGACTGATTCCGACTTTACTCGGCATATTTCTTTCGAGTTTTAATTCTATTGTAAATTGATAAAATGAGATCTTTTTATCTTTTTTGACCTGTCAATTCTTGTAAAAAGTAGGTCTACATTTTTATTTCAAAATTTTTGGTAACACATCTCTTTATAGGAAGATGAATTCAATTCAACTTTTCAGTGATTGAAAATTGCTTAAAGTTTCATCTTGATTTAGGTAAGTTGACGATATGATGGTACTCACTTAGCAAAACATCTTATTGTACACATTATTTTAACAAACATCGGGTACATTTTAAAATTGATTTTTAATTTATAGGAGCAAAATAATAGAAAAGGTTTTTTTGATGAAATAAGAAAAGCTTAACTGCTTAATCAGCAAATATTTTATTTATAAGCAAAATTAAGGCATCTGTTAAATATAAAATGATTAATAAAAAAAAGATTTTTAATTAAATACTATCTCTGTAATTTGTAACGTGCTTAATTACATAATTAATTGTATACTTCATTAATATGTATGAAATTATAATCTGTACCTATGGTACGATTCTAGATTGTTAAAGGGCAGTGTGACTTTTTGCACTTAAAAGTTTTAATTAAATAAAGCGTGAAAATTTAATCAATAAATAACTTTATTTGTAAAACTGAACAGTTAGATCAAATTTACTTTATACATTTGTTTAATTTGTGTAAAGATTTCTAGTAAAGTGAAGAAAACAAAAATTTGTTATTGGACCCTCAGTATTATAATTAATAAATTATTTTTATAAATAACCTGATAGATTCCCTTCTCCTAAAGGTTTCGGGTTAGACCAATAAGTTACTGAAATGTTTTAGTGGCTAAAAGAAATGGTAATCTTTGTTTTCTGTCTTAAGAGATAAAAAGTAAAATTTTAGTATCAAATTTGTCAGAAGACAGTAAATGGTTTATTAAAACTGTCCGGTAGGACAGTTGTATAAGGGTTGACCATCAAAAACTGCACGAAAAAGTGTAACGTTGAAAAACACCCAACTTTGACAATTTTTTTCTCTTTTTCTATAAAAGATAAAATTCCCAAATTTTCTTTATAATATAGGGCAAATCCTCCTTTATAACTGTAATTTTTTTGCAACCATCCAGATCTAATAGGTTTCGAGAAAAAAGTTGCCGAAAATGAGCAAAAACGGCTTTTTCAAAAAATGTTCTTGTTCTTGTTCTTCTTCTTCTTCTTCTTCTTCTTCTTGTTGTTGTTGTTGTTGTTGTTGTTCTTGTTACCTTTTTTGTAAACAACGTAGCGCCTAAACGCGTGAACCGATTTTCATGAATGAGGTGTCATTCGATTCGGAATTTTATGTAGATGTGCCTTTTGGGGGTCTCGGCCCTGTACATCGAATGGGAGAGGAGTTAGCCCCCTTTATGTAAGGCCCCCTCCAAAATTATTATTACTAATTACTCTGTAAATCTTGGCCCGATTTTGATAAAATTTGATAGGATGATAGGGTTAGGGCTCCCCTACATAACAATAAAGCGACGATCTGCTCTTACACTTGTTAAGGGGAAGTATAGCAATCGTTTCAAATTATCGACACGTGAACCGATTTTCATGAATGAAGTGTCATTCGAATCAAAATTTTGTACAGATTTGTACTTTAAAAGTCTCGACGCTATGCCTCATAAGAAGGGAAGTTTGCCCCACCCAAATAAGGCCCTTTCTAAAACTATTATTACTAATATTTCTACAAAGCTTAGTCCGATTTTGATAAAATTTAGCACGAAGAAGTGATTAAAGCTCCTCTACATGGCTGTGAAGTGCCATCATGCTCTTACACCTACTAAGAGGAAGTACTGCAATCGTTAAAATTATCAATGAGTGAACCGATTTACATTAATGAATTGTCGTTCGATTCAAAATCTTTGCCTCTTTGCCTTTTAGGGAGAAGTACTGTAATCGCAGTTTATTTTTCTTGCTCCTCTTAAAAGGAAGTACTGAAATCGCAGTTTAATTTTGCTATTTACGTACAAATACCTTCCTATTTTATTCAAAACGCTTTCTCAAAAAAATGGTTATTGAGGATGGTTTGGGGACCGCAACTATAATCATTCTTTAAAAAGATCTCTCCAGTGGTAGTTACGGTTCCGATTTAACACCTTATCAGGTTATAATGATAGAATAGCTTATTCCAAATTTTAAAAAATCTGTAAAGCAGACGTAACTTTGCAAATAGACAAAAAGGAAAATCTATCCAAAAGGTACAAAAATCTCCTTAACAAAAACTTACAGTTTTAAAAGTTAAGTATAAGGGTTGATTAAACGCCAAAAGGTACACAAATCAGCAGTTCCCAACATTTCATTAATACTTCATTGATATAATTTAAGTAATTTTACTGCATTAACTTTTCCTTCACATTTTTTAGAATTTATTAGATGTCACAGACCCTTATGCTGGCCAGTTCATTCATAATATTTTTTTATTATAATTATGATAAAATGAGTGATGAATTATTCTGAGTAGTCACATATACATGCATGTTAAAGTAGAAAAAAACAAAGTTAGAGTCGGCCACTTTTTAAATTTCAATCACGGAGGATTCAAAACAATATTTCAGTCTTAAATTCGTCTTACCGAAATATTCGTGAGCACAAATAACATACATTTAATAACAAGTAGATTATTCAACAATATTTACTCATTTCTCAATTGTAATTTAATTTAGTCCCCCTAATTTTACTTATGGTAAAATACTGGAATAATTAGCTGTCCTAAAAATATGCATATCTTTATTTTCTTTATTTTATATTACATATATATAACATTGTGGGAAGAACACCTAGATTGAGAATGTAATTGAAGAAAACTATATTATTTGCGATACAGCCAGATTATTTATTACTTATTATTACAAACGTTTGACTACAACATAAAATAACAATTACTTTAATCGAAGAATGAACTTAAACCAATGATTTTTATTTAAAAATAAAAATAAATGCATAAAATCATTGATGTAAAAAAAGTTTATGAATTTTTTAGCCTCTTATTTTTTTTATATTTTTTATAACGTTTTCTTTTTCACCTGTGATTAATAGTTTGATTATTATAGATAAATAGATATTACAGTCAATCTAAGTTAAATGGTGTGCTACTTGAGTAAATATTTTGTAGACGAAAATGGCCAGCATAAGGGTCTGTGACATCTAATAAATTCTAAAAAATGTGAAGGAAAAGTTAATGCAGTAAAATTACTTAAATTATATCAATGAAGTATTAATGAAATGTTGGGAACTGCTGATTTGTGTACCTTTTGGCGTTTAATCAACCCTTATACTTAACTTTTAAAACTGTAAGTTTTTGTTAAGTACATTAATAAATTTGCCTTTAAAATAATAACTTACCTGGGAATGGAAATATCTTTCAATTTAAAAAATGATCTTTTTTTTGCTCAATTTTATTTTTTATTTTTGTTTAATCTAGGCTGATGTTGTATGCAAACTGGATGAACGCATGCGCACCACTGTGTTCAAGTTTACAGATCATTAGGTTGGCGGATATAACATGCACGCGCGGGAGTTCAGCCTTCGTCTTCCCACAGTGATTCCTCGGCTCCCAGTCTCGCATAAATCCTAGTCACCCCAATTTGTTTTACAATCCCCCATCCCCTTTTTTTTTCACTTAGTGCATAGCCCGCCCATCTACACACGCGCGCGCTCCAGTGCACGTACTGTATATATCTAAAGTGGTGAATTCTCTGCTGTTGTTGGTGTGGCGGGGGCGGGAATGTGTACATTGCCGCTCCCTGTCCTATTGTATTTACACCTCGCTACCTCTTCACCTGGCCCAATACCTCTGGTGATTTAGTATTTGTGCACACGCACCAAGTCAAACAATTAACCGATTATACAAGTCACTGAACAAAAATCACAAAAGCTTGACCCCTTATTATTCCAGTTTTATGTTTCAAACCATTAATTACCAATTTTTTATTGCATATAAATTTTGTTATTATTATTTTTTTTCTCTTTTTTATGACAACAGCGTAGTTAGTTAGTTATAAGGGTCTGCTGAATTCTCTTCTAACCTCTACCTCAATTAATTTGTTGCCCATTGTCAAATTGATTATTTGATATTAATATATCCTGATCTTAATCTTGATCTTTGCATCTTAATATTACCAAACCCACTGCGTACCAAAGATAGTTAGCAGGTGTTTGCAAAATGTAAAATGTGTAACTTTGATTGAGTGTAGGTAAATGATAAGCTAGTTTGTTTAAGGGACACTGATTGAGTAGTTGCCAGATTCTCAACTGACTCCCAAGATGTGTAGGATGTTACGGAACATTAACTTCCCTGAAGAAGAGTTTGGTGCAAAATGTTAAGCTGACTTCTCCCTGTCGCTGGAGACGATGGTAAAGAAAGGAAGTCAGGAACATCACACCATACCTCCCTGGTTCCCTCCGCCTTTGAGCATTCAAAGGCGATGTTTCCGATGCTGGATATTTGTTGGGCAAGCACCATTCTATAGACTTTGAGGAATAAGTTCGAGTGGAAAGAGTGTAAGACGCTAATAACCCAGTAGTTGATGCGCCAAACTAACCTAGGTTACCTAGCAATGCTTTGTCTCTACTAACTCAAGTGAAGAGCGGATCAAAACAACATGATATAAGCATTTCTGCCAACAAATAAAAGTTCAAATCCCAGCTGGCTCCATCAAATAAAAATTTAATAAATACATATAAAAATTACAAGTTAAAAATAACAAATGTCTGCACAAATCGTAGAGAAATATTGGGCCACAAATAAGCAACTCAAATCTGGTAATATAGTGGGTTGGTTTGAGTCAAACAGTGGTCTATTTACTAGCCGACCAGGACGTGTAAATGTTGCTTCATTATAAACCATATTCAAAGTGGCTCTACCGATCTAACAACCAAAGCTTACAAAACCACTGTTTGGACTCCAAACTTTACTGGCTGGAATAAATTATTTTAGATTGGACACAGATCTATCAGCGGATGTGCAATCCATTCCTCCAAATGTAGCTCTAGAAAGTGAGGAGTGACAACCATTGCGAAGTGAAAAGTGAGAACGCTTATTTCTTGCAAGTCACTGAGAATTAAGAATAACATTTACAGGATACAGTTTCCCTGTTATTGTTAAACAGCCCAGTTTAGATTAAATCAAGATGCTTATTTTAGACACCTGAAAAGAAATACTGATCAAGTCATTCGGATACAAGGCGTCGTTATTCGGGTTTATTCAAGCTGATTTCTCTCGGTCGTGCGATGAACTCACCCCTGTTTTGGGATAAATAGGATGAATGCTTCGTTTACAAGGTTAAGCAAATCCTGCCAAATAGAAAACAGAGATTTGAAAATTAAACTTCTCACTCATCTAGCTTGCAGTATTTGTTTCAGACTCATGGCGCTGTCATGTATCTATTGAATCGATGTAGCGGATGTTCCCAAATGTTGATATATATATACAATACAATCATCCTGACCAAAGCCATTCAGCCATGGCTATTATTGTGCAGCGCGCTATAAAATGGCTTGGAACAACTTAGCTTTGTTTATTAAGAAACTGCAATGGAGGACATCAATTATTTGGCATCACCATGGACTCAATTATAGAAAAAGGTGGCAATCTTGAGTGGTGAACTCAATAGCGATAAACAAGCCATATTTGATTATAAAATGTAAACGCCCGGCTCAGTTGCTTCCCATATTTGTTGGCCTAATTAAATTTGTAATTAAATAATTCCTTTTACGCTAAATAATATTTAATAAAGAACAAAACTTTAATATTTCTCTCTCTTTACATCTAAATATTACTTTTCGAGATCTTTCAAGATTAAAATAAAACATTAATTTGCTCCTTTTTAATTAATAAGAAAGTTCATTAATAATTTCATTTTTTAGTTGCAGCATAATTAAATTACACGTTAATAAATTAATTTAGTAAAAATGTAGAGGTTAAAAATAAGAGAGAGATTAAACATTAAATCAAATAAATTAAATAAATCAGGTATGGAGCAAATAATTAAGGCGTTGGGGAAAATCTTTTTATTAAATATTTAAATTTAACAGAAAATCCTGATTTTTTTAAAATTATTGACCAATTGTTTTACCAATTTAAGGAAAACACATGGGGATTACTTGCTTATACTTTAGGAAAGATTATCCTCAAAAGATACAAGTATATACAATACATTGAGTGCAAATATGTATTTGTAACTGCAGCTAACCTAAACTATTTCTTAGTCGATTCTCATTAAAAAAAACTTAAGATTTTAATAAATGTACTTAATTCGATATAAAAAATTGAATACTAATATAATTAAACAAATATTATTATAGTTTTATACATAGTAAGTACTCGATATGACCATTTGATTAGTTTTTTTTTATAGCAATTCTAAAATAGGACAAAAAATATTATACGCTCAAGTATATATAATGTTAATACAAGAATGAGAAAAAAGGGTTGTCAGAGTTTTGCGTGATAAAACAAATAAGTGTAATGTTCAGTTCGTGTGGTTGCAGTAGCGTGGAGAACTTTAGTTTGACCTGCATAAAAAGTAAAGAAAAGTAAATCTGAATCCGTGCGTTCTAATATAAATAGTAGATTACGTATTTTATTTATATATGATTTATGTAAAACAAAATTCAGATGGTTAAATTATTGATTGGAAATTGGAAAAGATAAAAGATTGTGATTTGTTGAAAATTACTATATCAGGTTTAGGCTTTACTTTGTTTTAAAGAACATTAAGAGGGTTTCCCTGCGATTTCTTAGTAGAAAACCTGGGAAAAGGGAAAATTCGGATTCAAATGTAACATACGTAGCAGTTACTTCTATGGCTGAGATTATCCAGAATATTTACGAAAAAGTAAACAATTTGATTAGTATTTTACAAAAATATCGAAACATCTTTTAATAAATTACAATTTAATTGTCCAATGAGCCACCCTTAATATGTTGCTTTATTCTGGAGCACAATGTTAGGGTTTCGATTCAAAAATTAACACGAAGTTTTCTAAATGAGAACGTTATATTCGTGATGTTCAACAAAATCTCACGTTGAAATTGAAACTCTAATACTTTTCTTGCAATTGTATTAATAATATTTTGGAACTAAAAATACTGGTTTAACATTGAATTACTTTCTTTTTTTAATTTTCCAAAATTTTTCTTGAGGTAAACCAATTTTCCTAAAATTAATATTAGAAAAAAAGATTTGAATACCGCTGGAATAAAGAAGCAAGAATGTTCACAGAGAAGAAGATCTACTACACTTTTGAAGGCAATATAGTGACATGCGTGTCATAAACCTGGAGAATGACCAAAAATTTGGAAAATAGATGGGTAGCCCTCGGGATGGACTTCTGCAGGAGGAGTTACGGTTTATTTAGAAGGCGACCCTGTGATTAGAAATAAAGTAGGCAACAAGAGCACCTAATAGTGTATACTATAGCGTCTAAAATCCTAAAATGGTACGGCCATCTAATGAGGATGGACGGAGATCGCTGACCAAAAAAGAGTTAACAACTACCTCCCAAAAGAGAGACGCAGCAAAACGAGACGGTCCTAGAAAACGTTTGGCTAGAAGATGGTGGAGTCAAGCAAGGCTGTTTGAGAATTTAGAGTTATGGCTTTTAGGTATCGGGTATATAACCTTAAGTTTGTAACAACACCTATAAAACAAAAATTCTTGTTATAAATTTTATATCACTATAATTATAGCGAATAATGCATAAATAATAATCGGGCTAAATCACCTATTAGTTCTTATATTTATAAATTGTTTCAAATTAGAGATAGACGATTCATTTTCGTTCACTTGGACGTATTGATTGATATTTTTCTAATGTTATTTATTTATTTTTATTGCTTTTGAGAGTCAAGTCTCTCTTTAAAGCAGAGTTGACATAATACAACTATTTTTACAAACATTGTGAATATAATGTTCATATGTATATACAAAATTAAACTTCTAATAATTATAAAATAAGAATATAGTAAATTAAGGAAATTGCGATTCTTGCGCGAAGTAAATAAATAAATGAAAATTAAGAAAATAAAAATTAAACAAAGAAGAATACAGAAATAAAAGAAAAAATTATAAGAAGAAAGCAATTCATTGATTATAGCTAACTTAAAGTAATTATTACTTAAGTTTAGATTAAAATAGATCAGTACAGTAATAAACCCTAGATAAATGTTTATAAGTCTTCCAAAAATCATGAGTCTTTTTAAACAATTGGCAATGTAATAATAAATATCATTGAGTTTACCAATACTTTCAGTTCGTAATATGTTCACCATATTCCTTTTCATCATTACAATTATGAGGGATATATTTCCCTAAATATTTATCCCTCTTTGTGAAGAGGACATTTAAATAATAAATGATACATATTAATTTTTAATTTTTATACTTTTCTAATGTTATTAGAATTAATCTGAAATACCTTGATTAATTCTGTTCTAAATGAATACTAGATACAAGCAAATATTTTAAGTTAAAACTATAGTACATTACGCATTTATTTATTGTGTATAAACAAAAAATATATGAATAAAAGGATTCTTAATTAAAAATAAATTATTTAGACAAACTGTAGAGGTTTTGTGTGTTTTTCATTCAATCGCTTATCGTGGGCCGCATTGAAAACGCTAGGTGGGCCGGGTTTGCACAGATAGGTAGGTACTGTTGCATAGTTTGAACTAAATTCAGAAATCAGCGGACCGTGTTTAAAAACAAATTGTCCTCCACTTAGAATTCTATTACGTTCATTATCAATCGAGTTAACTGCAGTGTCGGATTGCTTTTTGTTTATTTTATAATACAATAATTGGTTTGCGATAATAGTTGGGGCTAGGAGATAGAAAATGGAGAAGAGTGTGGCAAAAACAAACAACTAGCTGGTGTAGTGCGATTAAACCAGCTGTCACACTGACCTAAATACACACAAACACATTGGCACACACATGTATGTAATGGCCATGATGTTTACATTTGTGTGTAAACGATAATGTAAACTGAGAACATTGTTGTGATGGAGAAAGAGAAGGAGGCTAAATAAAGAGAATATTGTGCTAGACCGACTCTGGCTGTGCTACGTCACTCCTCGCTCACACTGTCCTCTTTGTGCGTGCGTCCCTGGTCTACAAGCAGGACTAGCTTGACTCCTAATCCTTCAATGTTCTTCTTTTCTTTCCTTGAGGCGAACACCATTACAAACACTAAAACTGTTTTATAAACATTGCATACAAGGTAAATATACTAGAAGAATTGTTTGCTTTTGTAAAGATTTTTCTTTTATAAATTAAATAATCTAGACCACAAGGAGTTAATTGTTTATTTAAAGGCTATTAATGTTTTTATAATTATTTGTTATACTGAATTAAACAAATCCTTTTAATGAAAAGAAGAAAAACAATCCATTTAAAATTATAGACTCTGAGAATATATTGCTGATTTTCTCCGTCGGAGCGCAATTGCTTTTATTTATTTACTTTACTTCTGCTCTGATGGGTTTTTGGACTTCCAGACGTCATCAAAGTCTGAGGGCAGAAAATTTGATTTTACGTTTCCTTTATTGCTTTTTATTTGAGATATAACTTATATAGGGTAAAGTCGGGTGAGATGGCCAACAGCCGAAATTTAACCGAAATGTCATCCGACGGCGCTGCGTGACCTCTCCAGTGATGAACCTTCATGTCTGACTACAGTGAGTTCATTTTGGTCTGCGTCAAAGCGTTATTAATTAACTCAGAGAATAAAAACGTTATCGTCTCAACAAAAATTTTTATGATAGTTGCATATTGCGTGCTGCAGCGAATATATTTGTCGAAATTTAGTGTTGTTTTCTACATATTAGGTAAGTGCAATATATATTAATGAATCCTAACCTCTAAAACTGTTAAAAATTATGCGCTGAGTTTTGTTTATCATGATGGCCATCTCTTCCTAGCATTCGGGACAGATGGCCATCAAACAGTAGGGATAGATGGCCAATTATTTTTACTTTTTTTCTGTTATAGTTTGGCTCAGTTTCCAATTCACTGCAGAAAAATGCCAACTCAGCATAAAAGACAGAACACTAACCGCGGAAATTATACTGAAGAAAATTTGAGATCATATTAACCCCATCCCCAAACTGTCGTCTCTGCGAGAAAACGAGCCAAGTCTGTTGTCACTTTATTAACTTCACCCGAGCACATTACTGTTGTGAAAAACAGAGTTGCAAAGAAATCCAAACCAACAAGAAATACCATCCGCAAAGAGACAATTCTGAAAGAAAACGCTCACCTTCCCAAAGTTCCGATGAAGAGGACGAAACAGGAATCGAATTTGAAGGGGAAAGTGATGCCATTTCAGAAATCGATGAAGCTGAATGTACAGGATATGTGGAAAGCTACAACAAGACCAGAAAAAAAAAAAAAAATTGGTTGGAGTGCATAATATGCCGGAAGTGGTTTCACGAAAATTGCTCTTCTTTTGCTTACAGTTGCCAAAATTGTAGTAAAAGCGCATTTAAAAAGAAGAAGAATAAGTAAATATTAAGTAACCATTCATTGTTTTCTGTTATTTTTACGTTTTACTAGTGCAATTTCATTTACAATATGTGGCCATCTCTCCCAAGTTACATTGGCCAACTCACCCAACCCAGTGGGGATAGATGGCCAAATGCTATTTTTTTTTTTGTAAGAATAAAAAAATGTTTCCCTTAGCATTTTTTCTGAAAGTTTTTCCTTATCTTATGTTTGTGAGCGTATGAGGTTTCCAAAAATAATAATAAAGTAAGCCTAGCTCTTACCAAAATTTTGCAGGCACCCTCCAAATAAAATGGTGGCCATTTACCCGACTTTACCCTATTTTGTCAATATTTTTTTATTTTCCACTAAAAGATTTGTCAAGAAGCTTAAATAAGTTTCATTAAATGAAGTAACTTCACCATTCACTTTCGTATTTTTCATTTAGTTTCACTTGCGACATATCTCGAACTCTTAACTTGGTCATTTTATTTTCAATCAAACTAATTCAGAATTTCCGAAGAAACATTATTTCTATCTAAAGAAAACTAATTAATGGAAGAAGTATTATTGAACTTTAAATTGGGATCCAACATTAATAATTAACTACTCTTATTACAATTACTAATATTAATTACTACTAATTAAAACTGTAATAGCAGGAACAGCGTTGTAAGTTGTTGACGCTAATATTCTTATGAAAGTTTGTATTCACACTGATGACGTGAATGGTGGTAACGCTAAGTTGGATGTTTGTCGTATACATATTAGTTTGTTACTGCGCTAACAAAGTTTCTTGTAGGCTTTTAAAATCGCTTCCTAAGAAGTTCATTACAAGTTGCATACTATAAGATTTCTTCAATAATATTCATTTTTTAAAACTGCATTAATTTTTGACTTAATATGATATTTATTATAATTCGTCTGGGTGCATGTAGCTATCTCAAAGAAAAACAACATTAGACACCGAATGAGTGCAGTATGAAAATGCACTACCAGGCCTGAGCCACCAAAGTAATACAGCTGCCTGAATCAGGAACCACCTCAACAGAAAATAGCCTCCATCATCTTCATATTTCTAAACCTAACTCTACATAATCCTTCAACAAAATGAATGGATTTTTACTCCTACTATCTCTATAGAAAGAAACAGGCAAGAACCCCATTGCGTAGAGGTGTTCTTCTTAACCTACAATGCCAAGTGAGCCCAGGTGTCTAAGAAAGTCCATTGAATAAAGCCGGAACAATCGATCTCAAACGGGCTCCGAATCAACAATTTGTTGGTAACTCATTCATTAGGCGTCCACGCATGGAAAACCCGACAAACTTGTATCTGTGGACACCCTATCAACTGGTCCGGGACCTAAGAGAAATACATTTCGCCAGCCTCACCCAACTTCTCGTCATGTGAAATCCCCACATCACTCGTAACAGAAGAACTCCAATTAGCGGCAGCCAGCTCTTCAAGGTAAACTAGTCTAACTGTGTGATCGTTACTCCACGAGAAAATTGTAATTTAAGATTAAGGAAAAAATTGCAATTCTGTGTAAGCAGTATTTCTGTCAGATTTATTAAATTTAGGGTATTGACGGTGTCCATATTTTTTTAAGGGAAATAAGGGACATATAAAAAACAAATGAAAAAAACCTAATAAAATTCATGTTTTTAATATCGATTAGGAAAATAGTGCAATACAGCAATGCATACATTAAAATTTTAAACAATCTTCCTCTACACGAGTCTTAAAAGAACAGAACTTAAAAGACTCTTAGACGATAGATCTAAACTCTCTCTGGACAACAAAAGACTGATTTATACTTCTATTTTGAAACCCATCTGGGCGTATGGAATAGATCAGTGGAGTTCAACCAAACGCTCCGATCTCCAAAGGATTCAGTCCCTTCAATCTAAAATACTTCGAACTATTGTACACGCTCCTTTTTATGTCTCCAATCTGACTATACACACTGACCTTAACATTCTTTTTGTCACCCAAGTTGTTAAAACACGTTACAGAAAACTCTACTTCAGCGTGCAATCTCATGCAAATCCTCTAGCTCAAAATCTTTCTTCTAGAACTTTTCCTGACAACCCAACA
Source organism: Rhodnius prolixus (assembly GCF_049639745.1). Lineage (NCBI taxonomy): Eukaryota > Metazoa > Arthropoda > Insecta > Hemiptera > Reduviidae > Rhodnius > Rhodnius prolixus. The sequence goes on along the minus strand of NW_027411614.1, from coordinate 34,913,188 downwards.
AGACGCCTTAAAAGACAGTGGCCTCCGTGATCTCCTCTCAAGTGAAGAGAGTGGCTAACAGTCTAATGTTTTGGAGTGTTTTACCACTCGTTTGCTTTATTTGTTACTCTGTTACCATTGTAACTTATCACTGCTAACGCTCTGATTGTAGCACAAATAAACACACACACACACACAAACAATCTTAATTATACACACACATCGTAAAAATTTAAATAATAACAATAATTTTTATACTTTTCAGTAGAATTAATTTCTTTTCATAGAGCCGGTTCACGCTTTAAAAAGTCATAAAATTCCAAACAGTTCGTTTGAAAGTTGTATTTGACGGAAATACATGCTTCTAATGTGCTTACCTTTAACTGGGTATTTTCATTCGTCCACATTTTATTCACCAATGAAAATATGCGATTTTTTTTAAACATGTCTGCTTTACAAAATAAAGAACAGAAGGACAGAGCAGTGAAGTAAAGGACTGTCCCCTTAAATAAAGGACGAATGGTTACCGTAGCTATAATAGATTTTTGATTGTTTGTAATATTCACAATTTGGCAGATGTTAAAGCTCCTTCGCTTCATATCAAACCCCGAGAAAGCTTAACGCAGCTATAGCCATTATTATAACCAATAAAGTAGCCAGGGATAGTGCGCTGTACTCATCGCCGTAGCGTCCTGAGTTTGAGTTCCAATTAGTGCAGCCCTTAGAATTTCCCTTAAAATGGGCCTCTTCTAGCCGTCCCAGGGCTTAGAGCTATCTGTAATTGGAGAACTGCTTGGAGCTCGGCTGTGCACAATTAAAACAGTGGTTGCCGGACCTTAATTATAGTACATTTTTAGCTCTATTAATTACAGCTTCACATTTCAATTTCTCATTTCGCTATAGTATTTTTGCAATCATCTCTTTTTTTACAAACTTATTAGAAAAGTACGGTTGCCTCCAATAACCATAAATTCTAGCGTCAAACAATGAAAATAATAATTCCTGCAAGGTATTCCTAAATTTTTCTTTCATTCCTGTAACGTGAAAATTGCATTGAAAAAATTTCTTTTTTCCAATTTAGTTTTTCTTTTTCAATCTAAATAAAATAGCACTAACAATTTTTTTATTTTTTGTCGGATAGATTGTAGACGGATTGAATCTTTAATTTTATATCAGTTGATACATTTTCCTAACAACTTCTCCGAATATTGGACTTATCTGCTTCATGTTTATAAAATACAGATCACAGTAAATGTGAGATACTTTACTGTAGAAGAACTCCCAGTAAATTTTAATCAAGCTAAGAAATCTAAATTGCTAATGTTTCATAAATTCGAAATTGTTTTTTGGAAATCAAGGGTAAATTTCTCATCAAGCATTGTTAACGAGAGGTTACGATCATATTTTTTAATTTCAATTTTTCTTTTTTTAATAAGTGAAAGAAAACGGAAATTATTTTAAAGTTTCCGTTTACTTTTTGTTTTCAACGGAAGCCAAGTTCTGTTTTACTCATAGAATGAACCACCGGACTATAGCTCACACAGATAACCAGTTAAGCGCGTTTGAGGTGTATACACATCAAACCAAATCTCTGTAACGGTGCGTTCGACGTGTTTACTCGTTGTGAAAATTATAAAATTGCCATTAACGATAAAAACTTGAAAATTTTAATAAAATACAATAAGAATACTATTTGGATGGGATGTTTCCTTTATCGTACCAATAGAACTGCGGTGGGAGTCAGCCAAATGATAAGTGGTTGGTACATGTTTGGTATCCGCATTAGAGGTTGGGAATTATGCACACAAATAGAAGCTCTCAACCCTTGTGCAATGCCGTTTTTTACCTTAGATAGAGATTCAGGACCTCAGTACGAGCATGATTTCATTCAGCACAGAATTCAAAGCTCTTTTCTTCCTAGTAAAAGCTCTTGCGTCCCTATTTAACTAGAGCAGTGCATAGGTGTAGCGGGGCAAGATTTTGAATGAGCACAGAATGCTCTGTAATCTGTAAGCCCCAGTGCTTGCACTGACTATTACGACGTTGTAAACTTTTGATTGTTTTGCCCTGCGTTCGACGTGTATACACGTCATTGTCTGATTTTAATTCAGCACACTGTGGGGGATGTTTTTTAAAACTAAATTCCACGCCTTAACTGATTAAGGAATCTATCCTGATTATGGCAGAAAACAGTGTAATACTCGACGGAAAAGATGAACAATTTTGGTTTTGTTTTTTAATAATACTGGACAGCGTACAGTAACAATATATTTAAATGTAATAAAGTTTTTAAGTCAAAACTAAAGTCAAGATGCGCCTCACCTTTCCAATGACTAGCGAGGGTAGCCAGAAGAATAGCCACCGGATCTCTTTTCGATTGAAAAGCAGTAACCTCAAGGATAACTGTGCAAATATAGGAGGCTGTGCAAAACGCTAGCCTTTGGTATCCATTTTTCAACGATCAGCCCCGTTTCTTGGCAGGTCACGTAATACATTAAGATTTTTGTTTTTCCCAGCTGCATTTGAATACAAAAATGTAAGTAACTATAATAGATTAATATAAGCCATTTATTTATTTTTTATAAATATTTTGGGCAGTCCCAGACTTGCAAACTAAAAAGAAGCTACGCCTCTGGTTGGATTTGCCTAAAGCAGGATATCTTCTAGCAAAATGTGGTTATCTCTTTTCAACTTTGTTTTTCCTTTTTAAATTAATATTTTTTTATCATTAGCAATGATGCAATTCAACTATAGGACACAATTAATTTTCAAAAACTTGTCCAAGTTGCTTTTTTGTTTGTTTACAGAGTATAATACATTAAGTTAATGTGAACATTAATTAGTTTAAGGAGCTCGGAAAGAAGCGCAATATCATTTAATGTACTACAAGAATATGGCGTGCCATCTGCGTTGAGTGGTAGTGTGTCTATGAATGGAGAACTACCTACCACTAAAGGGATTTCTTCTCTATCCATCTAGAACAGTTGGAAAGCAAGACAACTTGGGAACTGATGGTTGTGGCAAGTGCCTCAGAGATGGTAAATGGTAGGATGTAGGAAAACATGCTTTTCCAATGGTGTTGTTGGTTTGATTGATGTGCGTATAAGGGTGATGTATAGTCCGTCTAGGCCCAGACCGGCCGGGTAGTATAAGCATATAGCACGCAAGTGTATTTGGTAATTTTGCATTAAAATATGCGCTTTACATTTGTCCATAGGCTTGCTGAAAATATGTACTTGGGAATCGGTAAATATCCAGTTTGAGAGTGCTGTTACTTTGTTGTCAAGCTAGTTCTGGGAGCTAGTTCTCATAGTAAAATGAGAATAAAATTTATTGCATTTTTTTTTTTTTTAAAAATACTGCTTCAGACACTGCAACTATCTGTAATTAATTAATAAGTAAGTTTTAATGTTTGTATTAAATCACATAAACAAAATAATCTTTCATTATTAATAAGTACAATTTTAAATTTAAAACAATAGTTTGAAAAACCTTTTAGAGAAAAACTGTAATCTAAGAGAAACCTCCTCATATAGCGGCCTAACATCCTGTAGCAGTGACTAATTTCACGTGATAGTGATGCATAATTTTTGGAAAATACTTCTGCTAAAAGTAAAAACTATTGCAGAAAACTAACAGAAGCAACTAATCAACTGTAGAATTACCTACATTATTGCACATACATCAATTAATATCAATGCAAAACAAAAAGAAGGAAAATAATACAAAAAAGAACTAACATATTGTAACGAAGTTGATCTGGGCAGAAAAGAAAGGCCTAGATTGTTTTAGGGGTTGAGCGACCAAAGTCGGTAACAGGCCACCACTGTGTGAACAAAAGGGCGGTCTCTACCTGCGCCGGAGAAGAAAGGGGCTAGATTGTTCCAGGAGTTTAGTGACCGTAGCCTGTAACGGTCCACCCCTGAGTAAAAGCCAGCTAAGAGAGCGGCCCTAGTTGGGGTGGTGGCAGTATGTGTTTTCCCCAGCCAGTGATTGACAGGTGGGAGTGAGACAGACGGAGTTAGAGTGAGACAGAGTGTTGGAGGAGGGCGGCCCCAGCTGAGGTGGTGGCAGTATGTGTTTTCCAGCCAATGAGCGGCAGGTTGGAGTGAGACAGATGGAGTTGGAGTGAGACAGAGAGTTGGAAGAGGGCGGCCCCAGTTTGGATGGTGGCAGTATGTGTTTTCCTCAGCCAGTGAGCGGCAGGTGGGCGTGAGACAGACGGAGTGGGGCAGTCGCAGTTAAAAGGAGGCAGACACAGCTGGAGAAGCTAGTCTTTGAGTTTAGTTTTTGAGTGAGTTTTGAGTTATTCTTGGAAAGTTAGTTTTGGAGAGACACTTTGGAAGTGACAGTTTGAGAGAGTCAGTGTTACTGAGTGCTTCAGTGTTAGCCAGTTGGGCAGGTAGTCAGTTAGTGAGTAGAGCTTTGTTTGTGTAGCAGAGACTAGTGCAATTCGGTGCAGTGCGGACCAGTGGTCAGTCGGGGAACAGTTTTGTGGCGTTACGTAGTGAGTAAGTAACAGTAAACTATTGTGACTGTTGTAAATGGTGACTAATGAATAGCGTTAGTTGTTAGTAAATGTTAATGTGAGTAATGTTAATGTGTTAATAAATAAGGTTATTACTTACAAATTTAGCGAGTTTTATTATTTAATCAAACCCACACATTAAATTAACTAGTGGCAGGCACTAGTTGTGTTGTTAAAGTTTTTAGTAAAAGGACAAAAACTTTACAATATAAAGTAGAACTGGGAATATTGAACTGTGGGTTCGTTAAACGCAAAATATTTACCCACATTTATTGCAGGCTTTATGTGCATTAAGTGCAGTGTTAGGCTGCAAAAAAAAATAACTGCAGTGTAACATCATCAGAACGCCAAGATACTTTTGACTGATGTACCCCCTCTGACAAATAGTCTGTGTAATAAGTATTTAAACAAAATACAGCGTTTTAATTCTTCAGGCGTAAAGAAATGAAGATTTACTTCAGCAAAAATAAAAATTCAGTTTTTGTAAATCTTTAATTTTGAGATATTTCCATGTAAAACAATACTATTTATTGTTGTTCATTGTTTTTGGTGACTGATTTATAGTTTCTGTCTTGTCTGTTAATGGACTGAGTACACATGTCTCAGTCCATGAACAGACAAGACAGAAGACACACCAACCCTGAAATGTCAAAGTATTACTTTGTAAACTAGCCCTGAAGATGACCTAGTCCCTAGGTCGAAAGCTCGGTAAAATAAATTTTACTGACAGAAATGGCATTTATTTTTTCATCCTATTGAATACTATTTATGTTTAAGGCGCCACGGTAGCCGAGCGGTTAGAGACGAGACCTGTATAGCTAATAATATATTGTGGTACTGGGTTTGATTCCCGTTCTTAGGCCTTGGATTTTATTTAATGGTTAATCAAAGGAGTTTTTACAGTAAAGTATATTTGCTAGTCGCCTCCGTCCACGACACCTAATTTGGTAGTTGGACGTAATGCTCGCCTAAAAAAATAGGCACTACTTTACTTTTCTAAAGTAAGTAAGTAAAATAAAGTAATCGCCTATTTTTTCAGGCGGGGCTTAACGTCCAACTACCAATTAGGTGTCGTGGACGGAGGCGACTAGCAAACATACTTTACTGTAAATTTCTTTTATTAACCATTAAATAAAATCCAAGGTCTAAGACCGGGAATCGAACCCAGTACCACAATGCATATTAGCTTTGCAGGTCTCGCCTCTAACCGCTCGGCTACCGTGGCGCCTCCTTACTTTTCTTTTTTTTTTTTTTTTTTTTAATTTGTTTATTTATTTTGCAACTATAATAGATATAACAAGCAAAAGGGATGAGAGTAAGGAAATGGCGCAAATACACGGGCACGCACATATATGCACTTATATACACGCGCGCGCATATGCATGTGCGCCAAGAGGCGTGAGTGGAGTGAACGACGACCATCCAGTGATGGAAGCCGTTAGTTCGCCTGATTGGCAAGCTTACACAGCAACCATCCTAGGAGGTCGGCGTTGTGTTGAGATGGTCGCGTGGCCACCGCCGCTTTAGTCTGCGATGAGGATTAGAAGGAAGTGTTGTGGTAGAGATGTTGTGGATAAGAGGGTTGTAATGACTGTGTAGATTTGAGTGGAGTTTTGTGTAGCGAGATTGTGCTATTTCAGAAACGAGAGGAATATTGAGATCAGTGTGTATTGTATGATTGGAGACGTAGAAAGGAGCGTTAACTATTGTTCTCAGGATTTTTGATTGTAAGGTCTGAAGTCGGTTGATGTTCGATTTTTTGGCACTTCCGTAGAGTTGTATTCCGTACGTCCATATTGGGGCAAGTAGAGCGGTATATAAAGATCGTTTGTTCGTCAGGGTCAGTTTTGATCGTTTGTCGAGTAGCCTTTTCAACATTTTATATCGGAGATTGAGGTCAATTCGTTTGAGTCTCGTGTGTGGGTTCCACGTCAGTCGTTTGTCAAGATGTAGTCCGAGATATCGTACTTGGTTAGTCGTTGGTATAGAAGTATTGTGGAAGGAGAGAGGAGGGAGAGTTTTCTTGTTTAGAGTGAATACTATGTATTTAGATTTTGATTCATTCACTTTGATTCTCCACTTTTGCAGCCAAGGCTCGAGAAGATTTAGGTGAGTTTGGAGAGCACGGCATGCTATTACAGGATCTAGATGAGGAGAAAGGATTGCAGTGTCGTCGGCGAATGTGAAAGTAATTGTAGTCGGGTGAGTTGGTAAGTCGGCAGTATAGAGAATATAAAGTAAGGGGGCTAGAATGCTTCCTTGAGGAACTCCAGCAAGTATTGGAAGGATAAGAGAAGAAGAAGAACCTTGTTTAACTTGGAAGAAACGGTCGGAGAGATAAGACTTAAGAATGAGATAAAAGGTAGAAGACAGTAGGCGTTTGAGTTTATAAAGCAGCCCTGCGTGCCATACCCGGTCGAATGCCTGAGATATGTCAAGGAAGACACCCGGGCAATACTGCTTTAATTCAAGGGAAGTAGCGATTACATCAACTACTCGATGTGCTTGGAGAACAGTCGAGTGGCAACTCCGAAAACCGAACTGATGGTCAGGAATGATATTTAAAGGGGCTATTTCAGTTTGGAGGCGGAGTAGTAGAAGTTTTTCGAGGACTTTCCCCAGGATGGGTAGAAGGCTGATTGGTCGGTAAGAGTTGGGGAAATGAGAAGGTTTATTTGGTTTAGGGATCATTGTTACAGAAGAGAATTTGTAGAGAATAGGAAAGTAAGTGGTTCGAAGTACAGCATTATAGAGAGTAGTTAGAAATACTATTGCTTTCCTGGAGAGTTGTAAAAGGATGTTAGCAGTAATCAGATCATAGCCCGGACTTTTCTTTTTGGGAAGACAGTTGATTACGTCCATGATGTCTTTAGGAGTGAATGGCTTAGGAGGAGGTGAAAGTTGTAGAGGGATTTCCAGTTCCTTACTTTTCTATTTATGTTTACTAAAACATTTTTCTTGTTTAGTGTTTTCGTTTAATTTTTTGGTAAAATGATTTATTTACCATGTTTTTTTATTTTATCTTTATTTTTTAAAAAGAAAGGAGCTTTCAAAAGTACAATATCAAAGTTAAAGGATACGCAAGTCTAAATATCAGAATCTGCCTGTTGTCTTCATCTGACTGTGAAAAATCAGATTTTCCATGTGAATGAGTGCTTTGCTGGTGGTAGTGTGAATTTTTCTGTGTGGGTGTGTATATGTAACAGCGGGTGAAAGAGTTAGTTCTATCTTCCGGTTTGATGGAGACCAGCTTGCAGTACATAAGCGGTGGTAGATGAGGGGACTGTCCACCCAATGTTGTTTTTTTATTATCTTTTTCTTTGTCTATATTTATATTTGTCACATATAGCATTTTTTATTTTACACTACTTTAAAATCGCCTCAATATTTTATTTTCAAATATGGATTTAGTAACGTCAAAAAGGGCTAGTGATGGTTTTTGTGCATTTGGGCTCCACAGTAAGGGCTCTAAAGGGAACTTGCTATATACGAGTATTTGTCTTTCAAGCCGAGCTGGTTGCCATTGAAGTGGTAAGAACAGAACTTCGCTTGAAGGATTTTACGGAAACTGACGTTCTTCAAGCATAACCAGGAAGCCATCAAAATTCCTGATGACCCCAGGTTAGAACCAACTCTCATTTATTACTTTCCTTGCATTCTCAATTCTCTGGTAGCGATGTATACCATTTCTTTGTCTCCTGAACGTTCCAGGTTTCTAGAAGCTTTCTTGGTTATGATGATTTCTCAACTGGTTATTCCTGAATTTTTCGAATGGAATTGGATGTTTTAAAAAGTTCTGGAAGAGGTGGAAGTTCCTTGCCGATGTCCTTAAACCAAAGAGGCTTTTAGCTGACTAGGACAGACCCTAGCGTAATATTAACTATTAAATCGCTGCCTTTTTGCCGAAGGTCGTTGAAATTGAGCTACCATGACTTCAAGGAGGCAAAGATGTTCTTTCATGATTTGGCCACGTTTGGAAAAAGAAAACGAATCCTCTAAGTTCATTCAAAGGGTAGGTAGACTGAGCCGCCAGGTCTCCCGGCTTATCCGCATTCAAAATCCACTGATATGCAGTACACTATTATCCACCAACTTACTTCTGGTCGGCTTTATTTATAACTAAGCTCCTCAGGTGCTCATATAGAGCGATAGGTGAAGGATAATAAATGGGCAGTGCCTACCTGAATTCTTTCCCTTATACGAGTAGAAGCCGTCCTTTCATGCCATCAGTCCAATAAACATCAAAGTTATTGGGTAAAATTAATTTACATTTTCTTAAAAAATTGAATTGTAATTAATATTTTTAATATGCCAACGCAAATGGGTTTTAAGAGCCAATTTTGAAACTAATTCTTATAGTAAATGGCAGTTTGGATCTAATGTGATCTCTTTTTGAACGCATTAAAACGGTTTTACAAACTTGTCGTTTTTCATCGGATGTGAAGTATTCCAGGTCAGGTGTTTTGTTACTGTTTCTCCCAAATAGAGGACAATGTTGGTGGGAAAAACAGTAAATTCTTTGTAGCTCCCTAGAACTCAGCATATTTTCCTGAGTATAATAGTAAAGTTTACACTTTTCCTTAGATAATTCGACTCCCCATCTCGTAAAAAATGTTCTCTGAAAAAAAAAATATAATTGAATGTTTCCTATCGCGGTTACAAAATCATTGTGAGTTGTAAGTTTGTAATTACTTCTAAGATAGGACAAGTGGTTGAACCACAGTTACTCATTAGGTGGAAAAAGAGATTTAAGGATAAGGTAGCAAGACAATAGAAGGGTTCTCCACAGATCGAGCTGATGACAAATCAAATCATCAAAAGCTTGTTTGATATTGGAATTTTATTTCAGTAATTACAACGGAAGGATAAATTATCGATCCCTATGACATCAAAGAGAATTTAAAAGTCTCAATCGATTATCTTAAAAACTGTTAAAATAATAAATGGATTTCGTAAGTTTTTCACATGTTATTTTTTTTTGTATAAACGATAACGATTTTACACTAACAGATGTTTTAGAGGCGCCTAAAAGGCGGTGCAACGTCACTACTTTTTGTCCTGATTATATTCAGTACAGAATGTTCTGCATATTTAGAATTGCGACTTCGTAGTCGTAACTTGCATTAATGAAAGATGGGGGACAGGATGTTATTAGAACTTTCCGCTTATGCAGTAATCAGCGATCTGTGCTTTAAACAAAACAAGATAAGGGTAATTAATCCGAGGGTTCAAAAACCACCAGTAACCATAAGGTCCATTGTGGCATCCTCCGGTAAACCAATGGCCCAGGGCATTTATGTCCAAGCCACTTAGCTGTCCTTAGAGGTCCCCATATTTCATCTTGCCGCGGGCGAATTAACGCCCACTCGGAGGAGCTCAGGATACGCCCACACAATAACCGAGCGGTTTCTTAGTTGGCAAAAGCTGATGTCATCGCTTTTGGCCACACTGTACGGTTCGTGAATAAGTACTAACAGCCGATCATGAATCTTAAACAGCGTAGTTTTTGTTAGGTAAGGCTGCTACCAACCTAGGACTGAACGGCTGAAATGGCATTTAAAAAAAGAAAAGGATTTCAAGCTCCTGAGAGAGTATTCTTGTGCCGATATCAATAATTGTGCATATTGTATGCAATGGTGCGCCAAAGTTTGCGACAATCAGAATAGTATCATGTAACTATCTTTGCAGGGTTTTTTTTGTAATGTGAGAGAATGGATAAGTCAGCAAAGTGACAGTGGGTTTCAGGTTGGAAAACCCGTAGGGTCGCCTGGATCTCTAAAACGTTATTGGCAATGTATGAACCTCCTATCAACATTCTTAGATTTTATTTTGAATTGGTTACTTACTTAATATTTGGTTCAACAGTCCTTAAAGTAGAACCTGGACCTCCTTAATAAGTTTTCTTCATTCTTCACGATCTGCGGCCTTGTAAGACGCCATCTTCTCACTCCAAACCTGAAGAAAGCCTTCCACCACATCCAGCCATCTAAGTCGAGGGCGCCCTCGAATTCTTCTCCCTCCTGGGGTTTTCATTGAACAGTTTTTGGGGTATCTTTCTCGCAGGCATCCTCTCCACGTGACTCAACCATCTCAATCGCTCCTTCTTTAATTGGGCGATTATGTCTGGCTCTCCAAACATTTTCATCAGCTCTTGTTTCTTTCTTATTTTCCAGTCGCCATTCTCTCACTTTGGGCCAAATATCTTTCTGAATATTTTTCTTTCCCAAACCCCGAGTATCTTTTCGCTTTCTTTGCTGAGCGCTCAGGTTTTGCTGGAGTATGTGATGATGGGTCTGATTATGGTTTTATAGGCTATTAATGTTAGCCTTGCGGGACAAATCCTTAAACCGTAAAACCTTTTGAATAGCGAAGAGGCATCTGTTTCCTGCCTCTATTCACGCCTTTATTTCTGCCCTTAGCACGTTTGAATTGGTTACTTATTTATTTTTTACTTCTTCAATGTCTGAATAGTACTTATGTATAATTAAACATGAATTGACGTAGGCCTTCTTAGTCGTGATACCTATTTAAACTCGCTCTTGAGCCTTGAGGTGTCATCTTCCAATATCAATCTTTAGGACATCCTCTTCAACCTCTGTCTTGTTACTTCTCTTAGCTTTGTGTTTAATCATTTCTTTGGCAGACGTTCGTCGACCATAAGGTCAATGATGTCCAGTTAGCCAAAAAACCTCCAGTTTTTGACTAGAATGTTTATTAAGTAATAATTGGTCACTACCTAATTTAAAATTATCACATGAAGCCCTAGGGATATTCCAGATGGGAAAGAAACACAGAATTTGATCTGATAGTGCTATCCAGAGTTGGCTACTCATGAGGGTGCAAGGGAGCTGGATATAAATAGAAAAAGGGCGTTAGGGATAAAAATAAAGAAGAGAGACGATCAAATAGGGAAGCGATTAAATATGTATCTTATTACATTCTAAGTCAAAAAAATAAATAAAATTGAGAGAGAGAGAGAAATAATAGTATAATACGTAGTTAAAAAATGTAGCATAGATTGGGTAGGAATATAGCAAAAGTAGAATGGCATATGTAAAGAACGATTTCAGCGACGGCCCACAGGAAGAGTTATATCAATGGGTTTAGTTACATTGCAATCACGTATGTGCAGCCAGGCGCCACTGTACCCATGCACTGGGTTCAACCCTGCTCTGCTCCCTGCACAAAATATGACCCTATATCTTCCGCAAACCTCCCAACTCTCTCGCCCAGTTTTACTAACGTATCTTCCTCCCACTACTACACTTCTAAACCAATTTGCTCTATTTCACGGCTGTACCATCATCTCTATCCCAACGCCAACAACCACTCACACTCCACTTCCAGGTTGGCAAAGATTGAGAATAGATGTGCCCGGGATAGTGGCAGCAGGGGGTAGAAGGAATATGTACGCCACATTGACGCCTCGCCGTCTCCCCGCTCTGGAGGTACACACCTCTTCTTCTGTATCCCATCATCCTGATAAACCAGTTAACATTTTTTTTTTTCCCACCAAGTCGAGCTTTCATGCAGGAATTTCTAGCCCATCCCCAGGGGTGGTTGTCATCAGAAATTATTATGCAAATTTGAGCCGCTACTGCGTCTCTCTCTCATGGTTATTCATAACGGTTATACGCGTCCCCCTAGGGCCTCAAACCAATGAAACCACTTTCCAGTTTAACTTTCTTCATAATTCTTCTCGATTTTTTATCTACAGCATTAATTACTTGAAGAGAGAGAAAAAAAGAAATTGTAAAAAATAAATAAAAAAAGCTGCGAAGAGTAAAAACAAAAAAGGTTGTCTGATTAAAATTATGGGAAGTTCTGAAACCCTAGAGATTGGCACAGATTTGAATTTCTTATTTTGTCCATGTGGCGCATCCAGTTAAAATAAAAGTAAGCAATTCGTATAAATGTTTCTCAAGAGGCCAGAGATTCTGGCCACCGAGGACAAGCATCCTCCACTTCTAGTACACCCACCACCAAACACCCAAGGGAAAAGCGTAGGGTTTGCAAGAGCCGCGGGGACAAGGGGTGGAATTAAATTAAAACCTCCGCTATAAGAAAGCTAATTACTGGCGTAACGGTGAAAGCCACTTAATGGGAATATAATCACTAATTACCGTGGCTAGCCCTTCCCATTTCCAATATCGAACGCAAGCAAATTATTGTAAAAAGAAAGTTTAAATTACATCAACTCCCCCCCCCCAAAAGTCAAAAAAAGAATTGAGAGATAAATAGGTATTCTTTAAAAAGAAATTTTACCTTCGTAAAAGCAAAAAAGAGCTTTAAAAACAATATTTTCTTTACATTATGCACAAACTCTAGAGAGCAAAATTGCTTTTTTTAAAAATAATTACAAATTTAAATTTAAATTACAAAATTCTGGATATAATTTAACAATAATTAATAATCCTTTAAGAAGATTATTTCGTAAACCCTTAATTCAATCAATTAAATATATAATAAAATTTAACTTAATAAATTCATACTTATTCTTAAATTGATGAATATCTTAAATTCAATATTAGGAAATTTATTATTTAAAATATTTAGGGAACAAAAAAATGTAGGATTTTTAAAAATAACTTTAATAATAATAACTACAGTTTATTGTAGTATAGGATTGCGAATCCTTTTTTAATCTGATTTATTTACGACTATTCTGAATTATTCCTGGAAGCAGACACTTTTTTTAGAATAAAACAAAACAAAAATTGCAATTACAGGATCTTTATCCTGTAATTTAAATTCTTTATCCTTTAAGTTTCAATTGAACTTAGTGTATTGATTGCACAGCAAGCCTAAAACGTGCCAAAAAGCGGTTTGAGGCAAGGATCGGAAAAGCGAAGGTGAATTTTTCGATTTCCGGTCTTGCCCTTGCAATTTATTCTATGTACGAGAGTCGTTTGAAAAGTCCGTGCAAAGTGAGAGAGATAGCACCACTGGCGCGTATCGAGGTTATGTTTAGTTAGTAGCATCTCTTGGAAGAACACACACCAAGTTTCAGCCATATTGGTCTATTTCTTTGTGTTTGAGATTCGTTTGAATCGAGGAAGTCGAGTGATTTTCAAAAAATGGACGAAAAAGAATTTCGTGTGTTGATTAAACATGACTTTATGAAAGGCAAAACGCCTCAGGAGACTAAAGAGAAGCTTGATAAACATTATGGTGACTTTGCACCTTCGATTAGAACAGTTTATAAGTGGTTTCAAAATTTTCGGAGCGGCCATATGGGCACAAGTGACGCTGAACGTTCTGGACGCCCTGTTGAGGTTACTACTCCAGAAATCATTGATAAAATCCATGATATGGTGATGGATGACAGAAGAGTGAAGGTGCGTGAGATTGCTAGTGCTGTGGGCATCTAGAATGAACGGGTACATAATATTTTGCATCAACATTTGGACATGACAAAGCTATCCGCAAGATGGGTGCCGCGATTGCTCACGCTTGACCAAAAACGAAATCGTGTGAAGTGTTGCAAGGACGGTTTGCAGCTGTACCAGAAGAATCCGCAGGACTTTAAGCGTCGTTTCGTCACTGTGGATGAAACATGGATACATCACTACACTCCTGAGACCAAAGAACAATCTAAACAATGGGTTACCAAGGGGGAATCTGCGCCAAAAAAGGCGAAGACCGTTCCTTCGGCCGGAAAGATTATGGCGACTGTCTTTTGGGATTCGCAAGGAATAATCCTCATCGACTATCTGGAAAAGGGTAAAACTATTACAGGTGCATATTATTCATCGTTATTGGACCGTTTGAAAACCGAGCTGCAAGAAAAAAGCCCACAAAAAAGTCCTTTTCCATCACGACAACGCACCAGCTCACACCTGGAAATAGGGTTCCAACTCGTTTCACATCCCCCCTATTCTCCAGACTTGGCTCCCTCGGACTACTATTTGTTCCCCAATATGAAGAAATGACTGGCGGGAAAAAGATTTTATTCAAACGAAGAGGTGATTGCAGAAACGAATGGCTATTTTTCAGACTTGGACAAATCCTCTTATTCGGAAGGGATCAACAAACTAGAGCAGTATTGGACGAAGTGTATAAGCCTAAATGGAGACTATGTTGAAAAATAAAAAAGGTTTACCCCAAAAAATTAAGTAGTTTTTATTTTTGCACGGACTTTTCAAACGACCCTGTATTACGTAAGAGATTTAAGTAGATTATGTTAGTTACCCACTAAAGATATTGATCGCAAAATAAACCTAGAAAAAGAGGCATTACTTGACTTTTCTTATACCTTGTTGAGCGGTAGGTAAATGGTAAACTTGTGATCTTCGCTCGACCTCTTTCCGGTCGAAGGAGAGGAACAGAATGGAATGGTAGAATCATGTCATTATTGAACTTCAAATCAATGTGCTAGTTTCTTAACTTGCGTTGAATAAATAATTTTGAATGCAATCACATTACTTTAGAGGTGCCGATATATTTGGTTTTTACAGGGCAATTCGCCTGATATTATGCATACATCGTGATAACTGAGTGATTTTAAAAAATGAAAATTACTGACATCTTCAGGCGAAACTCTAACCTTTTACAAAAATAAAATATGCTTTCAATTTTGAAATTTTTGTAACCTTCAACCTCAGATAGAAATGGTAATTAAAAAGCTCAATTTTACCCCGAACCAGATATCAAATAATAGAAAATTAAATTCTTAAATGACCATTTGATTTGCGTCCATACCAAGCCCAGTAAGCTAGCAACATGCAGGGCCTATACAGTGGGCTAAGGGCCTGCTCGGTTAGAAAGTAGTGGCACCAAAAAGGGCCGTCCAATGTAGTAGAGAACGGAATGTGAGGAGCTCCAATGGCTTCTTCACGCTCCAGAGGATTGGTTCGCATTGTACTCTCGAGAATTTATATAAAAAGGACTTTCCACTGCATAAAAGACTGAACAAATTCAGCCTAAATATGAGTGTAGCGAAATCAGTGAAGTTAAAAAAGTCAAGAACATTTTCAAGAAGATTTAGCTAGAATAACGCTACACGAAAAAGTTATTGAAGTAAGTTATTTCTCAGAACTTTGTTACTCAAGTTTCACATCAAGCAGGGAAATTTAAAAAAAAAAAAACATGTAGCATAATTAAGCTCATAGCTTTTTAGCTTTTCTCTTATTGCACGTTAAATATTAAGTTATGATTTATGCGAAATATTTCTCACAGCACAGGCCAAAAGTTCACAAAATGATGCTAAATTAAACATAAATTTCTATAACGCTTGAAAAGTACTTTAAAATATTTTTAAAAAATAGTCGTCGTTTAATAATCTGTACAAACGTGTCGATTACACCAAACATACACTTTTAACTTTTTGACCTTTATTACCTATGAACGTAATAAATTAAAAAGAATTACGCATTGCCAATGCATTTGAAGTTCATAATGATGCATGCGAAAATGTAGCAAAGTTACAACTTTAGTTATATAAGTATTTATTATACAAAACTGTTATATTGTAATTCGTTTCTAGTTTTTCTACAAAATTATAATAATAAAAATTAAATGATTTATGATAAAACTAATTACCATTATAAACGTAAATCATAAAATACCAAAACTTTTTCGGTTAAAATCATTCTCTTAGTATTTCTACTCTAAGTAAGAAGTACTAAGTATTTCTGAAAAACCTAACGTTTTTTTGTGGCACCATAGAATACAAAGACTTCATGCACAAATAATTGCTCCGCAATCGGTGACCAAAATTTCTAAAATCCTCCAATTTGGATCACTTTCTAGGTTCTAGTAACCAAACCACAAGTAAAAGAAAAAATGTATTTCTAGTTTTTAAATGAAATATTTTCCCAAATGCATTTAATTAAAACTGTCCGGTGGGAGAGTTGTACGAGGGTCGTTTGAAAAGTGCGTGCAAAAATAAAAACTACTTAATTTTTTGGGGTAAACCTTTTTTATTTTTCAACATAGTCTCCTTTTAGGCTTATACACTTCGTCCAACGCTGCTCTAGTTTGTTGATCCCTTCCAAATAATAGGATTTGTCCAAGTCTGAAAAATAGCCATTCGTTTCTGCAATCACCTCCTCGTTTGAATAAAATCTTTTTCCCGCCAGCCATTTCTTCATATTGGGGAACAAATAGTAGTCCGAGGAAGCCAAGTCTGGAGAATAGGGGGGGATGTGAAACGAGTTGGAACCCTATTTCCATTAATTTTGCGACCACAACTGCTGAGGTGTGAGCTGGTGCGTTGTCGTGATGGAAAAGGACTTTTTGTGGGCCAATCGTGGGCGTTTTTCTTGCAGCTCGGTTTTCAAACGGTCCAATAACGATGAATAATATGCACCTGTAATAGTTTTACCCTTTTCCAGATAGTCGATGAGGATTATTCCTTGCGAATCCCAAAAGACAGTCGCCATAATCTTTCCGGCCGAAGGAACGGTCTTCGCCTTTTTTGGCGCAGATTCCCCCTTGGTAACCCATTGTTTAGATTGTTCTTTGGTCTCAGGAGTGTAGTGATGTATCCATGTTTCATCCAAAGTGACGAAACGACGCTTAAAGTCCTGCGGATTCTTCTGGAACAGCTGCAAACCGTCCTTGCAACACTTCACACGATTTCGTTTTTGGTCAAGCGTGAGCAATCGCGGCACCCATCTTGCGGGATAGCTTTGTCATGTCCAAATGTTGATGCAAAATATTATGTACCCGTTCATTCGAGATGCCCACAGCACTAGCAATCTCACGCACCTTCACTCTTCTGCCATCCATCCATAAAATCCATGGATTTTATCAATGATTTCTGGAGTAGTAAACTCAACAGGGCGTCCAGAACGTTCAGCGTCACTTGTGCCCATATGGCCACTCCGAAAATTTTGAAACTACTTAAAAACTGTTCTAATCGAAGGTGCAGAGTCACCATAATGTTTATCAAGCTTCTCTTTAGTCTCCTGAGGCGTTTTGCCTTTCATAAAGTAGTGTTTAATCAACACACGAAATTCTTTTTCGTCAATTTTTTGAAAATCACTCGACTTCCTCGATTCAAACGAATGCCAAACACAAAGAAATAGACCGATCTGACTGAAACTTGGTGTGTGTTCTTCCAAGAGATGCTACTAACTAAACATAACCTCGATACGCGCCAGTAGTGCTATCTCTCTGACTTTGCACGGACTTTTCAAACGACCCTCGTAAATGATAGCCAAATTCACTGTAGGGCAAATCGTCGCAAATCGTAGTAATCTTTTTGGCAACAACGTAGATTTACAAAAATTGTTCTTGTGCTTCTTCTTTTTAACTTTTAACCAAAGCTTATACTTAACTGTTTAAACTCCAAGTATTTGTTAAGGATGTTACCTGTGACAGCTTATCTATTACTCAGTTTTATTTGAGTTTTCCGCGAGTGATAACTGTCCAACTGTCATACCCAAAACGTCTTGTAACGACTTTCTATCTATTTTCTATTTTCCTAATATTGAGTTTTATAATTTTAATTTTAACTTTGCTCAATTCCAGCTGATTTTTTAAAGTAGCCTTTCTTTCAAACATTAAATATTATTCATGAGCAGAGGTTAGTAGGTCATTAAATCTCCCGCCAGATAATAAGGTAAGTAGAGGCTTCACGCCGGTTGGGGAAAGACGCTAGTACCGTCAGATTTTTGCATATCTACAACTGGATGACAGCACTTCCTATGTTAGAGCGTGTAGTCATCAACTGTGAATACCGTGCTAGTGAATATTTCTATTTATAACTAGTTTAATCGTCGTTAAACTGAAAATTCAACTCTTTGAACTTGGCGAGTACACATATTATAATATTTCGTAGCCGATTCTTAAGGTTTGGTGACGGATTGACTAGATTAAACGTAATAATTCCGTGATATTTGTGTCGTATGCATCTTGGTGAGTACGTGTTAGCTTGAAACAACATGGCTGAAGCCGTAGTACAAAAATAAATCTATGTGGCGTCTTGCTCTTTTAAGATAAGATTTTTCTTATATTTTTCTTTTTCAGGAGGAACGATTCCTAGGACATTCAGAAATAATAAAAACAAAAATTAGCCCAACATTGATCCTTAAGGTACAACTTTAATTTCTCTAAATACAGAATTCTAATTATCTAATGAAATCAAACATAACAGTAGTTTATTTAATTTTGTAGCATTAACAATCCAAGACTATTTGGAATTATATAAAAGAGGCAATTCAAAAATGGGGCCAAATCGCTGCCGTTTCCGTTGCAATGCGGTTAATGACCACAGATGGTGATGCCCCTTAACTGATAAAAAAAAAAAAAGAAAAAAGAAGAAGAAAACCAAAGTAATAAGGTGAAATAGTAATGGTATAAGGAAATAGAACTATTTAGCCAAGTAAGATAAAAAAGGTAAGATAGTAGAACTGTGAAGGCAACCAACCTGACGTGAGTTGAAGACTAGTATGAAATCAGTGAGCCAGAAAAAGCACTTCTATGACAACAGTAAGTCTTAGTAGAATGTAAGTAGAGTAGTCTGCAACTACAGTGGAGCCGGAATCAGGTCAACAGGAGAGTGCATCAACAAGTGCATTTCCCAAGTGTCTTCAATTGTCAATTACCTAGAGTGCTCCTTCAATCTGCAAAACTGCAAGTATTTCCTGTTTTTTTTTAAATCACTGCACTTTATTCTTCTCTACGATAACAGGTTTAAAAATTGATTTTACTCTTTGTAATTATTGTAATCATTACTTGTGAGTTGTTAGCGAAAAGTAGATTATAAGTAGCGATTAATTTATAGACATGAGGGGATAATTAGATAAGATAAGGAAGGCTGAAGGGCTAAATAGAATAAAAGATGATTTTGCTGACCCATAGTTAAATGGCTAGCATTAATACTAACTCAGGAACGAGCTTAAATTACAGTAACTACCTAGGAGTAAACTAAATATTAATTATTTCTGGATGAATTGGCGACTAGAGTAACGTCGTGAAGAGATTGTAAGCATGAATCCTCATGTGAGTGAATGCAATGCCTGAATGCGACTGAGTGTCCGAAGACGTCCATATAACATACGTACTCTTGATGTTCGGGCAACTTCCAATTGTTTTCTGAGCCTACCTGGCTTTAAATCTTTCAAAGCCATATTTTTTTTCCATCTTTTGAATTTCCTAGCTCTGGTGACACTGCACTGGGTTTGTTTTCACTCTATTTAGATACCACTGATCGCTTCTGTCTGAACGGCTTCGTGGTTGCCTTGACTACGGATCACTCTATAGATTCAACCTGATTTTATTTTGGGGTTTCAATTAAATCGTCTTCCTCCATTTTAGAAAGATCATCAAATTTATTTTGTTTTTTAAATTATACTCATTTGAATTAGAGCTCTGATCACTTTCCAGCTTCATTAGCACCTTACTTTCTTCTTCTTCTTCTTATTATTATATTATTAGAATTAAAATTATTATTAATGCTATTAAAAGAAATAAAAATATGTAAGAGCAATTGTGAGGCTGTAGTAGATTTCGTAATTTGATTCGCAAACTATTGTTGTTAGAAATCAAATACATAACTCTTACTTAGCTACTATACGAGTATAATGATTCCAAAAGTTACCTCTAGGTCAGCTGTCCAATGCTTTGAAATCTATTTAGTTTGGTCTTGAAAATTCGTCTCTCTTATATGCCAAACATTTCGCCACAAATGGCTGAAATGGTCCTATCTTAGGTTAACAATCTATTGTGGTTACAATCAGATTATTGTGGTAACTGACCCAACCAAAGTTGTTGCTTTTTGTTTGAGTTTCAATTATGCAATTATACACATTTGATTTAAGTTACTTGCCACAGTTAGGTAGTTCATTGAGGTAGCTACTTCAACTTTATGTAGCAATGTGATTAATAAATCTTTATTTGTGCAGATAGAAACAAAAAATAAATCAAATTCTCACATGTAAATTGCATTCATTGCTCAAAATCAGCCAAAGTTAAAGTTTGTCTATTAATTTACCACTTACAAGAATAACTACTTACATAACAATATTATTTACTCAAGTCATTCAATATTAAGAACCAGAAACAATTAATTCATTTTGGTTTTCTTGCACTTTACTGAATTCTATGGCCATCTTTTTCTATTCGCTTCAGTCACTGTTACTCTGGGACATGTCGCTTCACCGCAGATCTATTCACTTCATATTCACAGCGAGATGAACGCCCATTGCTCCTTATTTATAGCTCTCTCAGGGTCCACTATTGCACTCTCTTAGCCCATCTAACTTCTCCACGGATTCAAGTACTCTTCCCCTTTCATTTATTCTTAGAATTCTTGTTACCCAAATCTCCTAACCCTGTTTGATTTCTAATTCACGTGTTTCTTTTTTTCTTGTGCTACCTATCGATTCTTAGCGTATATCTTTTCATTGCCATAGTTGTGATGCTGAACTTTTACACACTTCTCCTATCCAGAATTCAGAAACAGTTTAATCTACTTCATCCAGAAGTTTGCTTTTAACATCTGTGTTTGTTTTAAAGGAGTGTTTTGTCCCTAATTTGTTTATTCTATAGACGCAGGTCTTGCGCAACTTTGAGCGATCAGCAAATCGCAGAGAGTAGTACTTAAGACTAGAACTTAAGACAAAAATATTTCCAGATAAATGTACTGGAAAAAAGCCAGAGAAAGAATGATATATTCTATGGAAACAAACTTTATAGAGAGAATCCAAGGACAAACATCTTTTTAAATATTTTGTGGAATGGATATTAGCGAAGTTGATAGGTTTGTGGTCGATGATTAATGGACTCATAGTAATGGCGATTCAATTTATATTCTGCCCCCAAACCCTTCTAAAAAAAAAAAAAAAATGAAAAATAACAAAGTATTTTCTTTCTTTTCAAATAAAATTAATGGAAAGAAAGAAACAATAATATGTAAACAATATGATGGTGGTTAAAAAAATGCAACCACCAACAAACTTTACTGGACGAGCAAACAAGTACTGCTGAGTTTGTACAATCGGCTCGCCGAGCAAGCTAAGCATCAAGTTATGCAATATTTTTCTCTCCAGTGAATGGGTAAATAATAACTATTTTGTGATTGCAATAATTGCAGTTATTTTACCAAGAAATATTACTTAAAAAAAAAAAAAATCACCCTAAATGCAATGGGTTACACTAGTCTTTCTCAAAGTGGGCGATAACGTCCCTTTGTTGGCTCTGGAGGCTTACAGAGAGGTGGTAAAGGGCCCAGAGAAAATTTGGGGGTGTTTAAGCGTTTTAGGGGCGACGATGGCTGATTAGGGTTTTTCTAATATTTTAAACTAAAGACAAAACCTACCTACTACTACACTACATCATTAAATTGTTGTTTCGTTAATTTTGGCTGCAAAAACCAATCCCGCAATTGTACCCTGGATTGTGGTCGATTGTTCAACGATTTTTAGAAGCATTCCCCGTCGTCGTATTTGTGTGAACGTGGATTTAGTGCTGTGGCAACGCTGCTAACTAGAAACGAGAAATCGTTTGCATGTTACCGAACGCGGTGACTTACGGCTGTTTTTTTTTTATTAAATTCGAGCCGGATATTAACAAACTTGTTTAATATCATCAGATTCATCCTTCACAATAGAATAGTTTCAAAATTTAAATTGAAATGTTTGTTTTAATTTGAATAAACGTTTTTCTAATTATTATTTATAAAGTTGCGTTTTACGAGGGGCGTTTGAAAAGTCCGTGCAAAAATAAAAACTACTTAATTTTTTGGGGTAAACCTTTTTTATTTTTCAACATAGTCTCCTTTTAGGCTTATACACTTCGTCCAACGCTGCTCTAGTTTGTTGATCCCTTCCGAATAATAGGATTTGTCCAAGTCTGAAAAATAGCCATTCGTATCTGCAATCACCTCCTCGTTTGAATAAAATCTTTTTCCCGCCAGCCATTTCTTCATATTGGGGAACAAATAGTAGTCCGAGGGAGAATAGGGGGGGATGTGAAACGAGTTGGAACCCTATTTCCATTAATTTTACGACCACAACTGCTGAGGTGTGTGCTGGTGCGTTCTCGTGATGGAAAAGGACTTTTTTGTGGGCCAATCGTGGGCGTTTTTCTTGCAGCTCGGTTTTCAAACGGTCCAATAACGATGAATAATATGCACCTGTAATAGTTTTACCCTTTTCCAGATAGTCGATGAGGATTATTCCTTGCGAATCCCAAAAGACAGTCGCCATAATCTTTCCGGCCGAAGGAACGGTCTTCGCCTTTTTTGGCGCAGATTCCCCCTTGGTAACCCATTGTTTAGATTGTTCTTTGGTCTCAGGAGTGTAGTGATGTATCCATGTTTCATCCACAGTGACGAAACGACGCTTAAAGTCCTGCGGATTCTTCTGGAACAGCTGCAAACCGTCCTTGCAACACTTCACACGATTTCGTTTTTGGTCAAGCGTGAGCAATCGCGGCACCCATCTTGCGGGATAGCTTTGTCATGTCCAAATGTTGATGCAAAATATTATGTACCCGTTCATTCGAGATGCCCACAGCACTAGCAATCTCACGCACCTTCACTCTTCTGTCATCCATCACCATATCATGGATTTTATCAATGATTTCTGGAGTAGTAACCTCAACAGGGCGTCCAGAACGTTCAGCGTCACTTGTGCCCATATGGCCACTCCGAAAATTTTTAAACCACTTATAAACTGTTCTAATCGAAGGTGCAGAGTCACCATAATGTTTATCAAGCTTCTCTTTAGTCTCTTGAGGCGTTTTGCCTTTCATAAAATAGTGTTTAATCAACACACGAAATTCTTTTTCGTCCATTTTTTGAAAATCACTCGACTTCCTCGATTCAAACGAATGCCAAACACAAAGAAATAGACCGATCTGGCTGAAACTTGGTGTGTGTTCTTCCAAGAGATGCTACTAACAAAACATAACCTCGATACGCGCCAGTGGTGCTATCTCTATGACTTTGCACGGACTTTTCAAACGACCCTCGTATTGCTCTCATTAGGACAGTCTCATTTAAAATATAAGTTCGAACTCAGAAACAGGATAAGATACACACAGCACGCTATTAATTCAATTAAAGCAATGATTGCGATTGTGATTCTTAAGATGTGGTGAAGTTAAAAATTTTAGGGGGCGCTAGAAAATAATTGATTCTCAAAGTGGGCGGTAAACGAAATAAGTTTGAGAACCTCTGAATTACACTAACAGAAAAATTAAAATAAAAAATTTAAAGAAAAATATAACTTAGGTTTTCCTACAGTTTGCCAATATTGACTTTTCTTTAAATCCTTCAATAGCAAAAGTAAAATTATTCTTCATTCTTTATCTAGATCCGACATGCAAACAAATAGAAACCTAACTTACCATGTCCTACCTTAGCATTGTTCGTTAATAGTTTAGATATTTTAGCATCGACATTTGAATAATGTACATTTGTGTTGTTTGTGTTATGTACTTTATTCCCTTTCAGAAATATAGGTCATGTTACTTTATTTTACCTTTAGTTTTGTCGTGGTATATAAGTGAGCTCTTGTTTTCTAGCACCCCAAAGTAGAAAACTTGTGTCCTAACAGCTAGGTAAGGAGGAAAGATTCGGGCAAATGGCCAATGGCTTTCTCAACAACCACATTTTGTAATGATAGCCTCCATGATTTCTTTATTTCATTGTACAGGTCTGTTCCGGGGAGCTTTAATAGCTTGTTTTCTTGTTTTTTCAACGCCAATTTGGATTCATTTTTTCCTATTCGGTGTACCTTACTTACTTCTCGGCTTTCTTGAACTTTAAATACGCTTGTACGGTTTTTGTATTAATCCGCACATTCCTCGAAGAAGTTAACTGTTTGCCCGATGCCAATGTTTTAACTCCGTTGTGTCTTCATCTTCGCCGGTTACCAGGAATTCCCACTCTCCGCACAACCTAACCCTCTTATTGTCCAGTTTTTATCTTTTACACATTCTGACCGGATTGTCGATTTTGAAACGGCGCTAGCCTTGCGATTTTCATGGCTGTGCCGCCCAATAATTGACTCACTTCAGAGCCACCGAAAGGATGATAACTAAAAACCATGTCACATCTGCTTTGCTTGTTGCAGGGATAAAATTGTGCCTGCAATTTTAAATTTCTATTTGAAAAAACTTTCAAAAAAAACTGTAGAATAATATCAAAGAACTAAAAACTACGTATTCTTTAGTGTAAGATGACTGCTACAAACATCTGTTACACAGCCCGAACTGATCCAACTAACTATGATGATGAAATTAAGTAAAAGTAATTGCCTATTTCTTCAGGCGAGGTAACTTCCAACTACCAATTAGGTTTCGTGGACGGATGTATCGCTACTATCGCTATTGTTGAGGACAAATCCAACAGTAAAGTTAAGATTTTTATAACTCGGAAAAAAATATGGTAGGAATTCAGAGACGAACTTCTCTTATAAAAATTTTCGAAGTACTAACTTACACATTTTTAAATTAATTATATATAACTATCTTTATACAAAAGATCAGAAAACTGCAAATTCCTAAATGTCACTTTGGCGTTTTCATCAGTATGTTTTTCTAAGAATTTTGCTATAAAAATTATTCCAAGTTATTGATTTACTTTGTTTGTAATTAATTACGAAGGTAAGAGAAAATCATCGGAGGAATTTCTGAGAAAATCTCCAAAAAAAAAACAAACTAAAAAGGGAAATTTTATATTCAGTAAAGTGGTTGGTACTACTCTCTGATTTTTAATCGCCGCGATACAGACGGATCGTTTGGTGGAAATAAATGTAAAGATCAAGTTTCATTGTCCTGCGCTTTTTTCGGATTTGCTATTATTCTACTCCTTGTATTCCTTATTTTGCCTTTTGTTCCTTTTTGGTAAGGAAAATATTGCAATTATCGAATTTTTGAGACACACACCCTTAATATTTTGTTAAATACAAAAGACCCATATTCGAAAAAAATACCACGAATATGTCCAGTTCAAATTTCGAAAATTTATTCATGATCGCAATATTATACTTTTATCTAGTAGAATTAGAATAATAGATGGGACGGGCGTATGCCCCACGTCACCGCAGCCACAAAAGACATTCTGCCAGCCCCTTCTTAGTTCTAGTAAGCGAACCCTCCCTTCCTAAAGAGGTTGAGGACTTTCCCTACTAGTTCTTTTTGCGCTACTATCTCCTTTGGTCTCAAAGATCCAAAGGTTTCATAGCGCAATCACTCGATTGCAACGCAATCGAACAACAGGTGAGAGGCCGTTTCCTCCTCTTCCTGACATAATCTGCACAACAGTTTCGAGCTGATGAGCCCCCACCTTGTGCAGATGCTTCCTGAACCTACCGTGGCCCGTGAATAGGCCTGTAATGAGAGTAATCTGATTTCTATCCAAGCACAGGATCTCTTTGTTTACACTGCCAAGGCATCACAGTCTTGCTGTGTTTAACCCAAGGACACATCACCCAGTTCTTTTCATGTTCTCTCCAGATCCAATCTCTGAAAGCCTCACGAACCGCACCCTTTGTGATCCCCAGGACAGGCTCCGGGCCGATGAAAGGAGTTTTAGCTCCATTCCTGGCCAGATGATCAGCTTTCTCATTCCCTTCAATCCCCAAATGACCTGGCACCCATTCCAGCCAAACTTTGCTGTACCGAGCCAGTAGTTCTAGGTACTTATCTAGTAAGAGAATGTGAAAAGGGCTGAATAAGGGAATGCAAGAAAACAGAATCATATTTCGGGGGGAAAAAAGCCATAGTTATCTTACTGATCAAAACGTTCCATTAGAATTTCTAAAAATGGATTAAAGGACGTGTCTAATATTTGGAAGCGGAATTTAGTCCTTGCTTTGTCTGGCTTTTAACCTGGAATTTACCATAAACGGTTTTCTGGTTGGTCAAATTTGTTCTAAGATGTGCTTATCGGTAAGCGGAGTAGGTCGTTCCCTAGAGGAACAACGCTCGATGAGATGGAAAACAGAGTATCACTCTTACGTTATGGACTGCATTTCATTGTATAAATCTGAGTTTTGTAGCAATTGATAAGGTCGCATGATAGCGTAATGAAACAAAGTTATAGGTTGGTCTAACATGACATCAGACAATAAATATTGTCTTACGATGGTTCTTAAAGCCAACAGCGTGCTTTCAACCAACAGTTTGTCAAAATTATTTCTGTAGTACAGAATTTCCTTCCTTTGCGCGTGCCACTGGGTAAAACATGAAGTATGTTGAAACGAGAATATTGTATTATCTAAATATTTGATCTCATTAAATATTAAATAGTGTTGAAGTGTATCTTGGAGGCGGTGGAAGGGGGTTGGATAAAGTATCAACTAGAACTATGCAACTACAGGACTAGGAGAAACTGGTTACTAGAAAAGCGATACAAACTATCAGAACCAGGCAGAACCTTTAGCTTTATCGGAGGCAGAGGAAGTGGACGAGAGGCAGCGGACCCATGCCGCCTCCACTAGGCCTTTACTTGTAGGGAAAGAGCCGAGTGGGGAAAACTGCTGCAGGAGTTATCGTGATGCGCTACCATTGGAGATAATAGGCTAATACACAGTCCACTCAGTGAAGTAAAGGCAAGGGGGTGTAGATAATTGAAAACTAGTTCGAATTTGTACAACATTCGAACACCAATGAAATTTCAAGAGCGCATGTTTTGTGTATGTCGTTAATGCAAACAAACATTTTAATTGTAATTTCAATTAATTCTATAGCATTAGTTCAATAATTATTTGCCTGCAATTTATTGGTACTTACTGTTTAATTATTAGAGAGATTTAATTAGATTTCAATTATTTGCAGTCCTGAACAGTAATTAAAGTTTTTAAAATATGGTGAAATCTGGTCACTGGCGGTAGTATTTATTTAATACAAATAATTGCATTGCCGAAAAAAAAAAGTTGCTGCTATTGAAGTTATACGAGTCATTTGCAAATGTCATTTCATTATTTTACCCCTCTTTACATTCCATGGCTGCCTAAGAGAGATAAGTTGACAAGACTATTGCCAATACAACGGATCCAAGAATAATTTTGACGAGAAGAAATGTCAAGGCGTGGAAATAGGATATTATGAATTATTCAAAAGAGCCAAAACTCTTGAACCTCAAGGGTACTGTGTTCAAAGATCTCCAGGTCAAGAAGACACATTAATACGTCACACTAGCGCTATTGCCTGGTTCCCTACTTGGAGTTTACAGATTGGAAAAAGACGTAAGGGTTAGAAATGGTCGCTCTATGCACTTTATCTCTTATTTATGTGGACTTCTTATGTTCTAATTTGGTCCATTATTTGATTAGTTTGTTCATAGTCAGTTATCAAAAATTAAATTAATTTGTTTTTAAAATTATCCTTTAATTAATTGAAAGATATATAGGTATAATCCTAGATTATTATAGTTATTAATTTAAATAATTTAAGTACAACTTTGGGGATTCTGGGGTACTAAAATGCCGATTTGGGCGCAGAAATGGGCAACGTTGGTCTCAATAACTTCTCAATCCGTTTTACCCGTATTCTACCGATGGTGGAGAAACAATGGACCTCGACAGAGCACAGGAAGAGGTGGAGGTTCCATGCTGACTGTCGTAACGTCAGGAAGGCCTTTGGTCTGACTAGGACGACTTTGCAGGTCGTAATTGTTGCAGAT
Source organism: Rhodnius prolixus (assembly GCF_049639745.1). Classification (NCBI taxonomy): domain Eukaryota; kingdom Metazoa; phylum Arthropoda; class Insecta; order Hemiptera; family Reduviidae; genus Rhodnius; species Rhodnius prolixus. The sequence goes on along the minus strand of NW_027411614.1, from coordinate 34,885,100 downwards.
TTCATATCCTTCAGCTAGTCCAGGCTGTTGAGTGGACGTACTGAGTTTGGCTAAGTATTACCTAGTTACTAACAGTCTTATCTAGTCATCAATCTATTCAGCTAGAGTCTACTTTAGACTAGGCAACAATTTTGTGAGGTACTTTATAAATCTCTAGCATCCCCTGATCGGATAGGTTTTTTTTGTTAAGGCTTCGGTACTCTTTTGGGCTATAAGAGGGCAGTATATGCCAGCGGTCATTGTCTTAAGAGCCAACAAATCATCATCAACCTTTTAAAGACTGAAGTTTAACTTAGAATAGAGTAATAACTGTGAGTCTAATTTGGTTAGTTATAGTGCGTCATTCCCAAAGAAATCCTCACATCAGGTTACCACCCAGAGCAAAGAAATATTTTTATCCTCTTTGTAACAATGAATGGATGGCTTTTGAAAGACCTGAAGCATTATTAACGCCAGAAGCTGATAAGAAAAACCGTCAAATCTATCCCTACCGACAAAACAGTAGAATGCATCTCAATCTTTACACGAACAAACGGTGTCCCAATAACCAATATTGTCAATTCTGAATTCTTCTCCTCATCCAAATTCCTGCTAACTAAACATTTTTCTTAATCAGCCTTTCTTCTGCCAGATATACCATCCAACCCTCTTAAAAGAAGTTTTGGCCCAGAGACTAATTTTCCATTAATCATAACGGTTACTTCGAACGCACATGCTTGCAAATAAAAAAAATGAAAAAAGCGAACCATTTTCTGAGAAAGAAAAACTAATCGTACAAATTAATTGTACAACTTTCACAAGGAATAAAAGAGGACATCCTTAAACATGACATCCTTACTTTATTTGAGCACTTTTCTTTATAAAATTTAAATTAACGGCCCCCACTTGAACAAAGGTACAAAATTTCCTGTATTCATTAAATTCACAACAACTCAACAATCATCACTAAAAGGAAAATTCCCTTCTCTTAAATTCCAAACAAATTAAAATATTTGTGAAGAGTTGTTTATGAGTTATTGGGCCTAAAATAGGAACCACTTGAAAACAACTTGATATTTTCAATCTTGTTATTTCTGTTGCCATTCTAAATTATAAAAGAGCACAAGCTTAGAGAATTTTCACACCAGCACACTTTTAAAAATGTTTTCTTCTTTTTCACAGGGATGTCCGAATTACTGATTAGGGGAGGGAGTGATTTCTGTCAATGCTGAAAATAGAGGACTGACATAGAGGACTGACATAGAGGACTGACATAGAGGACTGACATAGAGGACTGACATAGAGGACTGACATAGAGGACTGACATAGAGGACTGACATAGAGGACTGACATAGAGGACTGACATAGAGGACTGACATAGAGGACTGACATAGAGGACTGACATAGAGGACTGACATAGAGGACTGACATAGAGGACTGACATAGAGGACTGACATAGAGGACTGACATAGAGGACTGACATAGAGGACTGACATAGAGGACTGACATAGAGGACTGACATAGAGGACTGACATAGAGGACTGACATAGAGGACTGACATAGAGGACTGACATAGAGGACTGACATAGAGGACTGACATAGAGGACTGACATAGAGGACTGACATAGAGGACTGACATAGAGGACTGACATAGAGGACTGACATAGAGGACTGACATAGAGGACTGACATAGAGGACTGACATAGAGGACTGACATAGAGGACTGACATAGAGGACTGACATAGAGGACTGACATAGAGGACTGACATAGAGGACTGACATAGAGGACTGACATAGAGGACTGACATAGGAGGACTGACATAGAGGACTGAAAAATTACAAAACTTTAGTTTAGCCCAAGGTTCGGCTGTTTGAGAAGATGTAGAGGAAACCACGCCTTTTTACTTTGCCAGACAGGACAGAAAAAGCTGCTCTAAACCCTCAGGGGGTCCCGGTGGCGTAGGCTTTTTGCCAACTCTCATAGTTTCTAATCTAATCTAGGTCAAACCCAATTGGTGTGCACAGCTGAACTAGAATGAAATCTTTCTAGCCCCCAATATTCAAAACTCCGTTTTATCTCAATTGAGATACTTTTAATTTCATCATGTCTATACTAGTGAACAGGGATCAGTATTTTTTACCCGTGGTTCGATGTTGTAAATAAATTTCGAAGGTACAACATTGATGAACTGTTTTTATTCCTTGGATTAAAATGAAAGCAGTGAAGCTATTTCCTTTCCAAAAACCATGTCATATGCAATATGGTTGAATGAATAAATGACTAAACACAAAGGAGAGAACTTTATAGAAATTTCAAACAGCTAACTTTACAATAATGTGAAGCTTAGAAATGAAAACAGAATTTCAGCGGTTTAATAAATGATATATAATAGATAGCAGTTAAACAATAGACTGTGTCCAATAAGGTCGTATAGACATAACTTTTCACTTTCTACAGAACTAAATTTAGAAAGCAAGGGATTGTAAAGGGAGAGGCTTATCAGTAAATGTAACTACACATATTAGGTTATAATTTAAACCTATAAAGATTCATAGAACTGGCAACAGCCTCTACAACTTTGTCTGCTTTTGCCAGTGCAGTTTCAATCCTTTTAACACGGTGTAATTAATCTGTCTCTCTGTTCAGTTGCTGCCTGATTCCATCGCCACACTTGTCTAAAACCTTGTCACTGAGCATTCACTTATTCAGTTCAAAACTCTGTTGCTAATGACATTCCAGTTAGTTGCTGAAACAATGCAAGTTAACCTCTAACGCTGGCAGCACACTTCAGGTACCATGTGTTCAGCATAACAACACGCTCTACATTCAACATGTTACTCGCACATATGAAGAGATTATTTCTCCAATCAGAAATACTCTTGTTTAACCACTTTCATATTCCACACTACTTACAGAATGGAAAAAATAATACTGGATGCAACACACGCATGTCCTTTGCTGAAGTCTTTTCTACCTTTACTGAAGATACCTGTATTCAGTACTTTCACTTACCTTCCATCTTCATAAACCAAACTCCTACCACAACTGTGGACTAAGTACGCTACCTTGGACTGCACCTGGACAAAAGGCTGTCTTGGACTCCCAAAGATTTGGGAAAAAAGACTTGGAAAGACAAGAAACTAACCAAGTTTACAAACTTCTCGCCAGACTACTCGTCAGGTCCACGCACCAAACTCGACGTAAATAACAAAAGACTCATGTATTTATTGTTACTCCGACCTACAGCATTGAAGTTTAGAAATTGACTGAACGTACACAACTCTCAACGCATTCAGTCAAAAAATACTTAATGTTCCGTTATTATGTAACCTTACAAGCCATAACAAGTACAAAATCCTTTGTGTCAAAGATCTTAATCTTATAATTCTTTAATCGAACACCTATCTTCTGCAATACAAGGTAATCCAACAAGGAGATTGAAGTGGAGATCGCCTCGCAATCTACTCTTGTCATGAGAGAAGCATAGTATAATGATATCACGGTAATGATTAACACCATTGGGTGCCTTCTTCACTCCAATAATCCTGATATTGTGTAATCATGTACCATATTGACTTGTTGCTCAGCAACAATTGTTGATGTTGTAAAGTCCAATAAAAAATATAAGTGTTTTAAGTTATCATTATATAAAAACAACAATAGGAAGTTTGTTAGCACACTAACATTGCGATTTATTCACAATTATTCGCCGCACCATCTAGCCAGGATTGGTGTGGAAACATCTCACCAGTGTTCCTGTACTTCTGGAATAATAGCAGACGCCAACCGTCTATTCCTGGAATGTGCTAACAATACTAAAGGAAGAGAACGATTGTGGAGGGCTGTGATAGCGTCTGGATGTCTGTAACCTGCCAATTTAAATACTATTCTGGCAGCTGATGATGGCAGCATTTACACCGAGCTCTTTGAGTTCATAACAAACCACAAGATATCTCTGTAAATATTCAATATACTAAAGAAGCTTCGAAAGAAGAATCTAAATGGCTGATTTGCTAGCTCAAGAGGCCAATATCAAAGAGGAGAATAAGTGTTCACATCCTGGTCAAACCGTCCGCCTTAAGGTTATCAAAGTAAAAACAAAACAAAATATATGCTTCTATAAAAAACTATAAAATAAGGGGATAGTGATAATACTAATCTAAAGACTAATTTATTAAATAAATGCTTAATATATTTTTATAATGAACTGTTTGCAGAACTGAAAACAGCAAAAAGAGAATAAAAAGCCAAAGAAAAAGAGAAAATCAATAACCTTATAAAAAGGGAGAAGATATAAGGAAAATGTAAATAAGGAGATATAAAATATTCAGCCAAATTACTAATTAAAGATAAAGAATCAATAACTAAATTGGAATCCTGTGAGACTTCCATGGTGATGGATCCATCATACTTGTCACTTCTCATGCCTCCGCCAAGCTTCAAACCATCAGCTTCATTCTCATTAGAAGGCCAAATTAAAATAAACCAAAGAGATGTCAAATATACTACAGTAAAATAAAGATAAATTTCGCAATGCATAAACCAGAAAGAATTGCGCATGAACGCCTCCAATGCAAGAATTCTTGGTAAGCAATGTAGTGGAAGGACTAGCACTCTTAAACAATTTTTGGAATTAAAGTGAAGTGTATGAAGCAGCAGAAGGTTGAAGAACTCAATACAGTGTACGAAAAAGGACTCTAAGAACCTCAGAACTCAGCAACTTTGGCACAGATATAGAAATGATAGTATGGACCTTTGATGCTGCAAAACTGCATAAATTAAAACAGAAACTGATTTCTTAAACCAAATAATACATTGTAAAAGAAAAAGTATTTTAGGAATCAAACATGTAATAATGTTCACTTGTGTCCAAGAAACAGCAGTAGCAGATAGTGTAACTGAAATGAGGTCTTAAATGAAGTGAAAAGCAATCAGAATGAAAAACGAGATGAGGTAATAACGTATGGATACAACCCTCAAATGAATCTCTTTAGCACAAATGGAACAGCTCAAGAAATCTTCGCTGGCGACACCATAAAGAGCAAGACAAGTACGAATGCATCTCCTGTACCAGCGGAAGCCTAAACTATCTCAGTAATAGCAATAAAAGATGAAGAAGAGAGGCTACTGTTAGAGTTACAGTAGGAGAAGGCAATTTTCACGATTTCACAACAGATTTAATCTCAAATCATCTCAATCATCATGAATCAACTTCAGAGGCCGTAAAATCAGAATCACCAACATTGGAGTGAATCGTTTCCTTTCAATAAATAAATTTATAACTATCTTCCTATCTTATAAAGGACAACGTAAGTTTTAAGAAGCAATTTAGACAGAAGAAAACTGTATATTTTATAGACTCATCGAATTCAGGTAAATTTTACTGGGTTACACAATGGTGCTTGGGAGAGAAAAGCAAATAGGATGTATTTGAGAGAAGGCAAGTTAGTGGGTGGAGAAGCGTGTGGTAGATGATGAGGATCGACTAAAAAGGAAGGTTAGAGAATGTAATGCATACACAATGAAGTGTCTCTGTTCAGGTTATTGTGCTCGCTCTGCAGGTAGAGTGTGAGCTACAATGTATACAGAGTAACAGAGTGCTTCTGGCTACAATGTCTAGTCTGGCAGAATTTCACAAGTAATTAAGGAGAAATTGAGAAACAACATAAACCTGTAACGATCACTTTCCTATTCTAGATAGAGTTCGGTCTCCATGCCAACTGTTGTCTTTCAAACAACTCACTGACTTTACCGATTTGTTTTGAGTAGGTTATATATATAGTGCTTGGTTATACATGAACAATTCGTTTGGTTTCTTTGATGTGTAACTTTTACGAAACAATGAGTTTATATTTTCATTTTTTTTAAATACTACTTACTTTCCTCTTACTACGTACTGGTCCTGTTATTCTCCACAGAAGTATTCAGAACCACCTCACTCTTTTGAAAAGTTGGCTTAAAAATAGAGAATTAAGGTGAAGGAAAGTTAGCACCTTACTTCTACTCTTAGAATTACTTCTCTTCTCTTAAAATAATTGCCTATTTTTTCAGGCGGGCTTTACGTCCAACTACCAATTAGGTGTCGTGGACGGAGGCGACTAGCAAACATACTTTTCTGTAAAATTCTTTTTATTAACCATTAAATAAAATCCAAGGCCTAAGACCGGGAATCGAACCCAGTACCTCAATACACATTTCCTTTACAGAACTCGCTTCTAACCGCTCGGCTACCGTGGCGCCTACTACCACTCTCTTTATTTTCTATAATCATATTTTAATGATTTATGGCGCTTCATCATCTGAGGTTATTGGTACCCAGAGCTTTTTTCAGTGCACCGCCAGCCTCCGGACAGTGTTTTCTCTTCTTATAGACAACACTGTTCATCACCGGGCAGTGAGCTGTAAGAAGCTCACTAGGAAGAGAAAATCTAAGGGTCCAAGCTGCTGGATTCGAACCCGATATCTCCGCGTGGGAATCCAATACGCTAACCGCATAGCTAATCCGTTTCTTTGCTCCTCTTTATTTCAACCTCTGAAGTCGTCCGCTTCTTTGGGATGTATTAACTTTTATACACGACTTAAAAGCCAGAAAATAGACAAAAGCTGTAGCCAATTGAAACGAATTCTAGGCAACAGAGTTAGACATTACAAAACAAACGTTTAACTTATTACATCAATTAATAATTATTAAAAAAAACTACCAATCTCTCACAACTAACTACAACAACCTACAACACTAACAAAGCAAGAAAACTGTGATTTGCTATTCCTAGGATTGGCCAATTTTCTTTTTCTTATTGAACATTTACAGAGCATTTAATATTTAATAACGCGTGGAAATCTTCATCTCTGCGAAAACTTCTGATACCTTCGGAACTTCAATGTTTATCTAACAGTAATACCAACTAGAGTGGATAACAGCGCTAGTGACGAAAAATGTCAGCCTTCTAAATAATGATTCAGAGTTCCGTATATTCGTAAAGCACGTAAATTCAAAATGATTTCATCAATAACGCTGTACGAGGTATGTTCAAAAAATAAGGTGAATTTTCAAATTTCGCGGGCTACGTACATTCGAATTTCGATTGTTTTTTTTTTGTATGTTGGTACACTTGTCTCGAACATATTTTCAAAGTTGTAGCTATATAGCATGTTTAGTTTGTTTGTGAGAGGCATAAATAAGACAAGTGTTTTGCGAGTTCGGCGATTTTCTTCTGTCGACAAAAATGGATCAACGAATTTGCATCAAATTTTGTGTAAAAAATGGAATTAAGTGCTCAAAAACACTTAAAATGTTGACAGTGGCGTACGGTGAGAGTACTCTGTGTCAAAAAAAATGTTTACAAGTGGTACAAGCTTTTCACAGAAGGTCGAGAAGATGTGAATGACGACGCTCGCCCTGGACGCCCCAGCACATCAACAACCGATGAAAATGTTGAGAAAGTAAAGAAAATCGTTATGAAGAATCGTCGAATCACAATTAAGAGTAGTTGCTGAGGTTGTCGGCATATCGGTTGGCACATGTCCTGCAATTTTGAGCATGAAGCGTGTGGCAGCGAAGTTCGTTCTAAAATTGCTGAATTTTGATCAAAAAAACCGTCGCATGAGCATCGCTCAGGAATTGTTGTATGACATTATCATGCCTCAGCCACCGTATTCACCAGATTTGGCGCCCTGCGACTTTTTCCTGTTCCCAAGATTGAAGAGACCCATGAAAGGACGGCGTTTTGCGACGATTGAGGAGATAAAAACCGAATCGCTGAGAGAGCTCAAGGACATACCAAAAAGTGCGTATCAGAACTGTTTCGAGGATTGGAAAAAAACGCTGGCACAAATGTATTATATCTGAGGGGGACTACTTTGAAGGAGACCAAATAAAAATCGATGAATAAATAAATATTTTTTGAGAAAAATGAAAATTCACCTTATTTTTTGAACACACCTCGTATTTAAGGATTTTTTTTTTTTAAAGGAACACAGATAAAGGAAATGTTTTTTATTTTTTATTTTGAAAGGCTCAGCCTTGATGTATTTCTTTCCCCTTTATTGATGCTCGCAGCAGCACGTTTTACTTTATTTTCACCATTCTAAACTCCCTAAATAAGCGGATTTTCCTCATCTGTACACAAAGTTGTTATTACAAATACATATATGTAAATATTAATTTGAGATTTACAAAACAAGAGCCCACCACCCATCGTTTAATTAATCATATCTCAATTAGTGTGATGAGTTTAATTTGTTTGTTCATGCATAGTTATTAATTTTATCAATCAATAATACTTGAGGGATAGAATTTGTATGCATGAATACAAACGTTCGTTATTAAACGCAGTCTATTCGGCCGAATACGAGTATAATGTTTAATAACGCGCACGCCAGATTTATACAACTAATACAGCGAAACAAGAGCAGTAATTCTATTGCTGTACAGCTTTATATCTATCTATAATAGGGGAGACTGCAACGAGGAAGTACTGTTGACGGTTATTATCACTTTTACGAGCTAAACACTTTGTTTATACATAGATTATGTTAATGCTACTGTAAATTATTATGCAATTTGTTATAAAATACATAATTTATGTGAATATTTTTATAACCAACTGAGCCAGGAGAAAGATATTTATGATACGAAACAGAAGTGAAACACTATCAATGATGAATATTTTGGAGTTTAAGAAATAAATTAAATTTGAATTGGAAATAATAGTAATAAATATTAATAAGTTAAAAAGAAAGTAATAGAAGTATAAAACAAAAGTAAAGTAAGAAGATATAAAAAGCAGGCGTTTAAGTTGAAACGAATAGAAAAGTTTGTAGCATTAAGAGAAATGGACTGTCTTGTGAATAAAATATATCTTAACACGCTGAATCATTTTTACTGAAGAAAAATTAACACATTTCTCTCTAAAACACTTTAAAAATATGATACTTATAACTTCTTTTTTACTTATTAATAAAACAGGTGAGACAAGGTAAAAGAAAAGATGGAAAAAACAACTTTGTACCAAAAAAAATGCTAATATAAAAATGATGAAAACAGCTTTGAAATGGTAACGAATGTTATTGGTCACTGGATGGTAGTGAAATGGAATTGAAATGAATCTTGTGCCCACAAAAATAGATATTTCATTTCATCTTATACGCTTGTGCAAGTTTTAAAAACCAAATCCAGGATGAGGGGTAACCAAAAGTTACGGGATTAATTGTCTTTTCAGCTTAGGGATGGTATTTCTGTTTTCTGTAAGCTAATAGAGTCATAGTTAATAGAGTCATAGTTCTGGCCAACCTATGCGTCATTCTTGCGGAAACGTCACTCAGCAATGAATGTAGTTCGAGAGGGCACTTGGTGAACGGTAAGTCCAGGCAGGTTTGTTGTTTAAGTGAAACTGATATAACATGATACATAGCATAAGTAACATGAGTGGGGTGTTTTTTCATCTTTTCTAGCTTCTGCTGGTATCACCCTGGTTATTCCTTTTGCCACAAAAAAGTTGCGAGTCCATTTAGCAAGGTACATATGGCTTCTATTGAGGCTATTCCAGAACAAGTTCTTTCGGTGGTTAGCTTGCCGTTTGAAAATCCCTAAAGAAACTCTTATCTAGTCCGATCTACAGCTCACTCTCAATATTCCTCCACTTGCCACCAGAAGAATTTATTATGACCTCTCTTTCCTCTGCAAACTTCTCCATTCTCAAATAGACTGTCCTTGCCTTCTTTCTCTAATTTCTTTTAATATCTCATCCCATACTACACGACATTCTTCTCCGTTCAATATACCGTACTGCAAACATAATTACGTTTTTTTACTCCCCTATCTTTCGTATGATGCGGACAGCCAATCATTTTAACTTAGATTTCTTTGGCACAGATATACAAAATTTTCTAAATATAGCCAGATGCCAACTATTTGTATTGTATAAATTAGTATAATAACCTCTAAAAGGTAAAATAAAATGCTAAAGCCTAACTATAAACCTAAATTATAGACTGAGAACCATTTGTATTATTTATGTTATTTTATTGTTGTTTCTGTAAATTGGATACCGATCCGTTTTTTATTTAAAGATAAAAATTAAAAATAAAGATGAGGGGAGAATTCACCCATTGGTGGAACTCCCAAAGAAAAACAGATCACTATTGTGCAGTAGCCACCTTACTTCATTGAGAAGATCGCGTGGCCACCGGCGCTTCAACCGTCTGGGAGGATTTCCTGGTAAGTAGGGATACTAGAGAATTAGGATGTGAGGTGATTGAAGCTTGGAATTTGTCGTAACGGGATTTTGCAGCTCCTGAAACACCTGAAACATAGAGTAACAAGGAAATCTCGGTGCAAGGTAGAGTTAGAGACATAGTAAGGAGCATTAGTGGATTCGACGGAGTGTTTTTGACTGGAAAGATTGGATTCAGTAGATATTGGAAGCTTTGGCTGAGCCCCAAAGTTCCATTCCGTAAGTGCAGGCAGGTTTCAGTATCATTGTGTAGATGTAGTTTGTTGTTAATTCAGATTTTTAATAGTTTAATAGGGAAATTTTAATTTTTAATAAGGAAATCTTGAGAGAATTTTGAATCGTCTGTTTAGTTCTTTCCGTTTAAGTCTAGTATATGGATTCCAGGTTAGGTGTTTGTCCTTATTTTCTAATTAAGTTATAAATTAGAGAAAATATTAAAAGAAAAAAAACGGAGCAATTCTCTGCCCCAAAAGGCATATGTATTTTTTTGTACCTAAGCGCAGGTGATTCAATAACTAATATAAAGCTGAGGAGCCAAATTAATCTCAAAGATACTTTATAACAATAAGTAGAGGGAAAAAAAGATGTTCGCAAGCGTAGCGAGTGGCAACATGTTCTCGGTGCAATCTCAGCTAATGAGTCAAAATTCAACAACTGCAAACTGTGCTTGAGAACACCTGGAACCGTGGAGTGTATTCACTAATTCAAAAACCAGCCCGCCACCCCATTCTGGTCGCTCCAGGCCTTTCTCACTCTGGCTCTTTACAGCCGGGCCGAGGATGAATTACAAACACTATTTCAAGAGAAAAGTACAGAGAAAGAGAATAATGGATCTCAAGATGGCGTAGGTGAAAGTTCTCCACGCTTCTCCGAGATAGAAGAATATAAACTTTTTTAATTCACACTGCTAGTGCTGTTGGTTACACCAGTGACGTTTTAAAATATCTTCTTGGTCTAACACTCAACGTCCGCCAGCTTCTGGTCTTATTCAAGTGAATCACTAGATATTTTCTGGATTTAAAGGTGCCAACATAATTTTTTATTCTTGCTACCAAAGCATTTCCTAATATTCCTAAAATCAGTGACATTGTGCTGCTTTTAAAATCTTTTTATTCAACCTAATAAAAAAATTTCTTTCTGATAAAACGTAAGAAAAATTTAAAATGACTGAAACTGATCGAAACTCAACAACACTTGAGATATTCTTTGAGCTTTTAAAAGCCAAAGTTGCAAATTATATTTCTTCTTCAGTTCATTGAGAAGTTTCTTATTATAACACAACCATTGAATAGTTCGCATTGAAAGTTACTCCGCAAAAACTAAAATAACATTCTAACTATCCGGATAGATCGGCGGAAGTGTTGAGAGCGCCTATTTCCTCCTAGGAGTGCTCTTACCACATAACTTATGCCAAGTTATTCTGAATTCAGCTATTTTTGTTCCATCCACACGTAACAGTGTGGTTTTTCTAGAACATGGTTTTTAACTTTAGCCTATATCAGAGATTCTCAAAACTTATATTTAGTCTACCGCCCATTTTGAGAATCAATTATTTTCTAGCGCCGCTTAAAATTTTTAACTTAACCAAATCTTAAAAATCACAATCGCAATCATTACTTTAATTTAATTATAGCGTGCTGTATGGGTCTTATCCTGTTTCTGAGTTCGAACTTACATTTTAAATGAGACTGTTCTACTGAGAGCAATAAAAGGCAACTTTATAAATAATATTTTAAAAAAACTTTTATTCAAAATAAAACAAACATTCCAATTTAAATTTTGAAACAAATCTAATGTGAAGGATGAATCTGATGATATTAAATAGTTTGTTAATATCAGGCTCGAAATTACTCAAAAAAACAGCCGTAAGTCACCGCGTACGGTAACATGCAGACGATTTCTCTTTCTAATTAGCAGCGTTGCCACAGCACTAAATCCACTTTCATACAAATACGACGACGGGGAATGCTTCTAAAAATCGTTGACCACAATCCAGGGTAAAATTGTAGGATTGGCTTTTGTAGCCAAAATTAACGATACTACGTAATAATGTAGTGTAGTAGACAGGTTTTGACTTAAGTTTAAAATATAAGAAAAACATAAATCAGCCATCTCGCCCACCTAAAACGCTTCAATATCCCCTAATTTTCTCTGCACCCTTTACCACCTCCCTGTAGGCCACTAGAGCCCACAAGTGGGCGTTATCGTCCTCTTTGAGAAAGACTGGCGTAGGCCAAAGGCTCCCATATAATTAGTATCATTGAGGCGCTACTTAATAACACGTTCTGCTGAAGATTAACCCATTAACTGCCAAATTTATTAAATGTATTTTTTTTTTCTCCATCATGTTTAGTTTGAGTCAAAATTGTCATTCATAAGTGAAATTTATAAAATAATGCATTATATAAAAAAATAAAAGGTTTTTTAAAAAAAGTCCCATTTGGGGATCGTGGCAGATTGGATGTTCAAAACTGAGTACAAGTTGTTACGTCTTATTGAAACATCTATTTAATAGCTCTGTGGATTTAACGGGTTTTCTTATTTGTAAGTAATAGAAAATTTTTAAAAAAAAGTAATAGAAAATAGATTTGAAGGATTATCAATGATTGAAATATTTTTCAATATGACGGAAGCACCATAATTTTCAACTTGAAACGCACCGTTTTGTTTGCCTTCGTATTATTCAGCACGAAAACAGTAACCGGTTGCACATGACCCCTTGCTTGAAGCCAAATCGTATTGGTTTCTCTCTTATAAACTGATTCAAATAGTGATGACCGTAATATCGCACTATCTGTACATCCTTGATCTGATTTGGTGGGATATAACTGACAGTGTCTGGTTTCATAAAAGAGAACTCTACAGAAAAATTACTGGAATGAAGCTCTAATATCTCCGGGACATCCTTTGGCTGGCAATGAACTAATTCATTTTCGTCAATTTCTTCAACATCAGAAACAATATCTAGAAAGTCCGGAGGCTGTTCAACAATATCTATTGTTGAATCAGTATCAGACTCAAAGTCAAACTGCTCTAAAAAGTGAAGGCCCTTTACTGCTTCTTCTAGTTCACTGAATGTATAAAATTATTTGGTTCCCGTTTCTATAAATAAATACTAAAAGTAAGTAAGTATTCTAAAAGGATGGTTGCTGTTGTTGCGGTGAATTAGAGACCGCCGAACATATTATTTTTGAGTGCATCTGTTATGAGGATCTCAAGGCAAAATTATGGAGTGCAATAGGCTATCATGTTTGCATTGATAATGATACACTAACCCTGTTGCTGGAAAATATTAGTGCATATGATGCCTTTAAACAGTTTGCAGAAGAGGCTCTAAAACGCGGTACACTGTGGGGTGATGTTCGAGGGTAGGCGGAGTGAAGTGGGAATATTAGTAGTAATTTATTGGATGACTGTGGATTGAATGACATAGATTGGGTAGTTGTCGAGTTTTTAGCGGTCCTCTCAGGAATATCGAGTACTGAGAGGTCAATTAGGATAGGAATTTTGTCTGCATGCGTGAAGTATGAATGTATTTATGGTTTGAATGAGTATGAATGCGGTGCAGTTTGTTAGGTTGTTGGCTTGTTCTGTAAAGGTAGCATAAATTCTTTATAATTTAGGAAGGGTACTTTGTTGTGCCCTTCCCTCATATATTCTTGCTTGGGAATTATTCTTGTTTCGGGATCATTGGGGATGAAGTGTAATCATTGGGCTGTTATGAGCGAGAGCTCGGGAACGGCCCATCCGGTGTGTGAAAAAAAAGAAAAAAAAAGTATTCTATAACTCGGAAATTTGTTCACCCTATATGCCGCGATCCCCATTTGGGGATCACTGTTCAAAATCCATTTTCTCTAATTCTCTAAAATATTTATGGAAGATAATATTGTTTCCTACAACTAGAACCTTTGAATTAACTGTGCTAAAACGCTTAGTTTAATTATTACAAAAATAATTGATAAAAAACAAACTTGAAAAGTAACATGGCTGCTATGAACGACTAACCTGGAAATTTTCACTTTGTTTTCTTATTGACCAAAAACTAGACAAGAAAATGTAAATGCTTACCATCAATACAGTTTACTACTTACTGCTCTAAATTAATTTGTTATTTGCCGCCAAAAAAACAGTTCTACAAATTTTTAAAAAAATATATAAAAAAATATCCCCAATTGGGGATCGTGGCAGTTAATGGGTTAAGACAAGAGCAGTGTTTTAGTAATTAGTAAATTATCGCCAGTTTTTGTCGGCTAAAGTCCAACTAACTAATTGGGTTCTGATGAGAGCGGACCTAAATACTTAAATATTTTTCCTATATAAGTAGATACTGCGGAACTCGGTCTAGAGATCTACCTCTTCCAATCAGCCGCGCCGAGTCGAGCCGATTAATAGAAATTCAACATTCCTTTTAATAATAAAACAAAGCCCCTTAAACTAGCAAAAGATTTAATATTTTGAGCCGCTGGAACTTTTCTATACCTTGCCGGCCTCAAGACAGTGTTCTTTCATTACACATATTTTACTGTTCTGGACAGAAATTTGAGCTAAGGAGGCTACAATAAAGAAAAGATCTAAAAGACAGAAGCTAACATTTGAGTTGATTTCCTACGGTTTAAAAATCTACTGGGACAACAATTTAAGTCTAACCCTTTTCGATTTTTCGTCAAGCAAAGGGCGCAACTATTGATTTATTGAAAAGAAATATTTCAATTGGAATTTCGAAACAAAATAAAATTGCCCTTATTCTCTTTGAGTTTTCTACTAAAAAAAAAAAGGCAGAAATACAAAATATTATTTAAATTAAAATTAACATAATTAAGAGGTAAATTTACATTAGATTTCTTATCATAAACCTTTCAATATTGAAGCAAAGAGAAGTTTTTTTTATCTCTTTTTCTCCATTCTTGAGATATACCCAGCATTGATAGGGATTTTCCATTAAAGAGCTAGTGTCGGATAAGAGTATTGGTAAAAGTATTACAAGGCAATCAGAAGCGGCTAAGACATTCTAATACCCGCAAGTCTTCTCTCTGGTTAAGGGTTTTCCAAACCCTTTCTACAGAAGGGAAACAGGCTGTGAGGGTGGTTTTTCCTCTCTTCAACAACAATAGGCTTTATCTGAAGAAGAGAACATGGCGTCGACTTTGTGAATAAGCATCTCTAAATAGTTTGAGCAAGTCTTCTTTCTATCATATCATTAAACTTATTTCTTTTTCTTTTTTTTTAAAGGCGAATAAAGGAAATTATTAATTAGTCAAAAGCAAAGGAGTTGATTTTCTTTTTTAAAAAAAGCGATTAACTAGTTTTTCATTTAGATAAAACAGCAAGAAAAATACTTCCTGCAAATAATGTTTTTTAGAGCAAAGTGATTGCATTTATCTCCATTGTTAAAAATGGCGAAAAAAATGTGCTCGGTAATATTACACGATTGGGTAAATGCAGATTTTCTTATCAAAGAGAGATAAGAAGAAAATTTATTGTTTTAAAAAGAAAAAAAGGCTTAAATAAATTACTTACTCCAAAAATAGACCTTGCGTGAGTCACTTAGAACAATCAATTTACATTATGCACCTCGCTCTGCTTCTACAAATATTGGGATTATTTTTTTGGTTGAGTCTAGATCAATTAATACAACAACCAAATCTAATTTGTTGAATATCCGTTCAGCATATTACTGTTTCAAATGTTGACCGAACTATTTATACTTTTACGAAACAACAATACTATTTTAAGACGAAACTTATGGGTGAAATTACCTACAAAGACTGACAGCTTCAAAAGGTAATCTCTTTAAATAGTTCTAGTAGTTTAAAGTTTCTATACTAGTGAAATGGAATAAGAAATCGCCCAGAAAAGTGAAATAAAGATGGGTGAATACAGAGCAAGAGAAAAAAATGCACAGCCTTCTTGAATCTTATTCTAAGTTACCAAATTTGGTAGTTGGACTTAAAGCCCATCTGAAAAAAGTTGGTACCACTTTTTATTTATTGACAGCTTCATAACTGCCAGTTGTTTAAACCTATCCACCGTTATAAAGGCAGACATATCTGTTTAGTTAGAATCTAAGATGGCTTCAGGGCTCTTAATGTCATTGAAACAAGTTGGCCGAACACAAACCTTCATTGGCGCAGCTGAACCATATTTTGGTCTATAATAGAGTTTAGTCCCCATCATAGAAACACATAGTTCCGTCAAACTGAAACATAATGCATTTTCAGGCTGCATCACATTATACAGAAACTCAACAGCGCAATGGGTGACTCATCGGTGTTTAGTAGCTCTAATTTAATGCGAGGAGATTTTCAGTGTTTTCTTTCTAGAACATGTAGTATACTTAAATGG
The DNA here is from genome assembly GCF_049639745.1 of Rhodnius prolixus. Taxonomy (NCBI): domain Eukaryota; kingdom Metazoa; phylum Arthropoda; class Insecta; order Hemiptera; family Reduviidae; genus Rhodnius; species Rhodnius prolixus. The sequence goes on along the minus strand of NW_027411614.1, from coordinate 34,868,543 downwards.
ATGAAATTTCCCAATGTTCTCAAAAAAGGTAAAAAAAAAGGTTGATATTTCCCCCAAAAAAAGTGTAAATGGAGAAATATTGCAGTCAGCCAGAAGATGTACAATTTAAAAAATAAAAATATTCAAATAACAAAACTAAATATTTGAATAAAACGTTCTTCTTCTGATGCCCTGTTCAGTGGAGGTCGTAACATCTAAATTTATAGAAGTATGTACAAAGTAAACAAAAAAGGGATATTATTTTTTGAAGCGTAAGCTTGTTTTAGCAATTGAAAAAGGGAGTAAGGTTTCCTGTTTGTCAACTATGGCCGTTTGAGCTGAAGGGCTGTTTCCGGTACTGAATGGCTAATCGTATGCTCAACGTTGCTATAATATTCAGGCTTTTAGTCTTTAGGTAGTTTTTTCCCACCACCTAGGGGTAGGTTAGCTAGTTTTTAGGAGAAATGTTTGCTTAAAGGCCAAAAAAGTGATTATTACGAATTGGTCTATTTGTGAGGCGTTATTCGTCTTCTATGGACGTAAGGTTTTTTATACAGAATCAAAATCATCTAAAGATGACGTTTTACTGAATCTATTTCAGTTTTATTTTTTTTTTCATGAAAACAACTGCCAGGATTTTTTTTAACACTTGCATACTAAGCATTAAGTAGTCCTACGACCGGGAAATATTTATTGAGGACACTTCTAGGAGGAATGGTTTCGCTATCCTGAAAAGCACTATTTCAGCAATCTTTACATATATATGAGGCGCTTCAACGTTTCTGGTTGGTTCTCCGGCCAGTTTTCACCTTTAGTTTGGCTTTTTGTTCGCGCAGATTAGCCATTATCTCTCATTACTTAAGACTCCGTTCCGGTAGAGATAGATGACTGGCTACTATATGCAGGAAGTGAAGACAGACATTCAACACAAAGTAAGTAATGGCAAGAAGGTTGTAAATGCAGCAAACGCGACCATCTGGAGCAAAGAAATAGAAATGAGAACAAAAAAGAAGATTTACCACATCTTCGTGGAAAGTACGCAGCAGAAAACTGGACGTTGTCCAGAAGAGCTGAAAGTAGCTTGTTGGTCCTGGAAACAGACCTTTTGGAGGAGAAGTTGTGGTATATCCAGGGGCTCAAGCGAATTCCCAACTCAGAAATTAGGAAAAAAGCTAAAGTTGACAAGACTATTCTCTATGCAATAGAAACAAATTCAAAGTGCTAATATTTCTATTATAATTATTAAATGAAGAGTTGTCAATTCGTTTTACATCTTTGGAAATTAACATATTTTTAAAGGACTCTAACAATCTCTTATAGTTCAGAGAAACTATTTTATGGTTATCGTAAGTTACCGTAATTAGTTAAACTGTTATGGAAACTGAAAACTCTTTTAAATCGGCCATTTTTATATAGTTCTTAATTTTCAGTAGATGACGTAAGTGAATTTTCATGTAAGACAGTTCAGCAAATGCTTAATTAACTCATTAACGATATAAATTAAAACTAGGCTAATTTTATGATGTATAAACATTTTTCCCTGTAATGAAAGGTTGTAGTAAACTAGTAATTTCTTAAGTTAATAATCTATAATGAAATTATTACCGTGTATAAAAATATAATCTGACGAATAATGGTTGGATTTAGTGGGTACTAATAGAGGTAGTGGAAAAATAACAGTGAGAATTCTGGAGAGAAAACAGAATGAGATTTTAAGAAGAAATGGAGGCTGTGGAAAGGGTTTGGCTGGTGGCTGGTGCGGTGGTTCTAGTAATGACCTAGTTATAAAAGGTGGCTCTCTAGAGTGGTATTTCCAGTGTGAACACTTTGTAAAGTTTGAATAGAGAGGCGGCGAGGCAGAGCGCCTGCTGGCTTCATACTTGTTATAGGAATGAAAGCAAGCCGACACTATGTGCAAGGTCCACTGCCTCCGCTAGCACAAGCTTATTCTGCAAAACCTACCACAACTACTCAACAACTAGCCTACTACAGTCCACAAGAGCTAGAAGGAGTGTATGCGAGGGAATTGCCTTTGCCCAGAGTACAATGTGGTAATAGTGCGTGTCCTTTCTCTGGCCGCCTCTCAGCATCGAACAGTCACCACACGCTCTTGCGAATCTAGCCTGTCCCGCCTATACTTCGAGCTTTCACCACAGCATTTTACCTGCACACATAACAACACGTTCGACTTTGCCTCAATAATACTTGGATATGCTAATCTGAAAACATTTTGTACCAGAGGCAGTTTCTAGATTTCTTGTGTAACCTTTACACACTCAACTTGTTTAACTTGTTCCTCAACACACTCGTAATTTGTAAACAATTCTCTAGTCGGTACATGTGCAACCCATTTTTTGTTGAACAGAATGAACAATCAGGAACATTCATTCAAAGATTAATAGAATTGGTGATATGGTAAATGGATGGACAACGTTGTCTGTGATAAAAGGTGGTAGAAGATAAAAAAATATTAGAAATATTGACCAGAGAAGGCACCCAGTGGTGCCACTCCATTATCGTGGAATATATATGGTATTTACTACACGGCTCTTACTATGACAGTAGATCGCGAGGCCATCTTCTCTTCAATCTTCTTTGGAGGATCACCTGGTATTGTAGAAGAAGATAGGTTGTTCGATTAGAGGGTTAGGATGAGCTGCTGTAGAGGAATGAAATTTTAAGAAACGAATTTTAGCAAGATCTTTAACAACAGAGATTTTGAGATCATTATGGATGGTGAGGTTAGAAATATAGAATGGAGCGTTAAGTAGTTTTCGTAGTTTTTTTGACTGTAAAGTCTGGAGGCGTAGAGCGTTGGAACGCTTTGTCGATCCCCATACTTCGATATGACTTATAGGTCACAGTAACAATAGGTATAAGAGTCTTTTGTTATGTAGGCTGAGTTTAGATCGTTTGTCAAGTAGTCTGGCGAGAAGTTGGGTTAGTTTCTTGTCTTTTCAGTCTAGTATGGGGATTTCATGTCAACCGTTTGTCTAGGTACAGCCCAAGGTAGCGTACTTTGTCCACAGTTGGTACAGGAGTTTGGTTCTTGAAAATTGGAGGTAGGATTTTTAGTCTTACAGTAAATACTATATACTTTGATTTCGTAACGTTAGTTTTGATTCGCCAATTGTTAAGCCAGTCCTGTAAGTGGTTGACATGCGTTTGAAGAGCCCGTGTAGCCAGTAAGAAGATCGGAATGAAGAGATAAGATTGCAGTATCATCAGCAAAGGTGGAAAGAATGGTATTTGGATGTTGAGGTATTTCTGCAATATATAAAGAGTAAAGAAGAGAACCGAGGATGCTGCCCTGGGGAACACCAGCTCTGGCTAGATGGATGCCAGAGTCTGCTGCTCCACAGTTGACTCTAAAATATCGATCTTCTAACTAAGATTTGAGGATAAGATAGTATGTATGAGGAAGAATATCCCTCAGCTTAGACCCACGTACCACACCCTGTCGAACGCCTGAGCGATGTCAAGGAAAACACTCGGGCAATACTGAATTGTTGAATTACCATGTGGTAATCACTGATTTCTTGCACGTCTTCAGCAAAAATATTTACTTTTTTTTTAATAAAATAATTTTGAACAGGTACACAGATGATCATGTTAATGCAGTAAAACCATCTGGCAAAAACGTAAGTTGGTATTAAATCTGTTTAAGCAGTTAAGAAAGTTTATAAAATCCCTAAATGAACCTAAATAAAGGTAAAAGTAAATAAGCAAGCTCACAGTGATGTATATATACATATTTATGTATGTACGTGCATACATACACATATAGCGTACAGAGTGAAGAAAGGTATGAAAATTATGAACAGCAACAGATGTGTGTAGCTGGGAATATGGAGCTACTGGGTACAGAAGAGAGGATATCAACAGGCATTGCGCGCTATGCAGTGGTACTGTGGGTTAGCTGGGGTGTCCAAGACTCATCAACATTATACAAATTATTTACCCAACTTGAAAGCTTTAAAACAATACCTCTATTTTTTCTCTCCTTAACGTAATTAGGTATAATGAAAATTAATTTTTTTAAACTGTTTTGACGCCCCAAATAATTTAATTGTAAGTTAAAAAAAATACGGAAACCACTGATGAGGGTTTAGAGTTATTGATCTCTTAAATTAACAACAATACTCAATACTTACAAATAAAACTAAATTTCAATGGCTTTCTGTATATTAACAAACAAATTGCTTCAATTTCAAAACTTCCTAACTTTGGGCTTCCCATTTAACCTGCATTGCCAATCCTGAGTCAATTTGACTCCAAAAAAATAGGAATGGCTCCGTTTCCCCACATGTTCATTGATATCCCAAAATGCTCTTAGATATGCTATCCCCACTCTCTCACCATTTGATAGTCACCAGCTGAAGACCATGGAATTCGTAGTTTCTTTTTGAGGGAAAGTTACTTCTACTTCAAACCCTTCTGCTGTCTTCCTCGCGAGGAATTCTGAGATTTTCCTTTTGATATTTTTGAGTGTCATAAAATTTATATTTCCATAGATTATGGCAATCGAAAACAAGATTCATTCATGTTTATTCTTTTTTGAGCTAATGGTTACAGCGGTATCGTACAAAGGGAAGCTCAATAAACTGGGTTGCTACACTCATCTTTACACAATGATTCAGTGAATCGAAATTTGTGTGCTAATCGTAAAACTTGAAGGTAGTCATTGTGTTTCTTTTTTTAATATGATCAACATTTATTGCCTAAATGCTTAATTGATAAATTTATATAATTTTCATAGAAAGTATCAAGGCACAAATAAAAGCCTCTTTCTAGAATTGATTTTCTGTCCGAATTGCAGTAAAAACTTGCAGCGAATTGGGTAATTTCCGATCCGTGTCAACAGCGCACAGTAATTGAAAAAATAGTGAATGTAATTTAAAAAAATGAAAACGTCTCTGGTCAGAAGGCAGTCAATCAGGATTCTAGAAAATAGTGAAATTACTGCGATCCTAAGTTGAAGTTAATACCTTCTGCGTGAAATATTAAAGCCGATGATTTGTGGACAAAATTTGTTTTTTCGTTCTTAATGCAAATTCATCCTTTAATGCAAATTCATCCTTTAATGCAAATTTTATAGTTAAAATTGAAATCAATGTAAAAATATATAAAAATAAATTATGGAGCCAATATGACTCCATATTGGCAATAACTGACTAAATTCGAGCTTTGGCAATTCAGTGTTAAACAAGTATATCGGCTGTAAGATTGACAATTGGTAGAGGTTTGGACTTCCTTCTTCTTGTTTCCTAGCATTACTGTGATTGTCCTTGGCTCCTCAAGATCAACATTCCAACTGTTGTCGTATTTAAAGCACCCTCCGCATTATTACAAACAACTTAAAACTTGTAACACACTAAGATTACAGGTCAAATATCAATTAAAATTATAGCATTTACAATAAATGAAATTCATGTAAGTGAATGTCAAAATTTGGAATTTCCTAAAGAAATTAGCGAAGATTGCCAAAGAGAATCGTTGAATATTTGCAAGAAAAAGAGTCAGGGGAAATATCAAAGTTTAGAATAAACTAGCAGTGACAAAGTATGAATTTAGAAACAAAGCACACAAAATGGGCTCTCTGTTTGTTCAAAAGATCAAACACCTAAAACAATAATCGCAGTCAACTGTTTAAAAAAAAAAAAAGAGATTTTAATTTCAGCATTGTGTGCATTGACTAACAGGATGATATAACAAGATGTAAAGATGAGTGCTCCGCCTACAATGGATGCACAAGGTAAACGCAGACATCCCTAATAGGGTAGAGCATTCGCAAAATAAACATAGAAGTAAAAGAAGTTGTCTGACTATAGACGTCGTCTGAAAGGTGGCTGACTTCAAAGTGAATTTCATGTGCTATAAAGGTTCAAAGGTGTGCATCGCCGCACTTTATTAGCCTACGTTAACTTTTTACACTTAGTCAAAGTGGGTTAAAAAAGAAAAAGAAAAAACCAATTTGCCCACTTCCTGCCGAAGCACTTCTCTCTCTCTCTTTTTGAGTGTGTTTGTAAACATTACACATCACTTTGATTTTCACAAGAGGCTACTCAATTATCTGAGCATATTAGTTTTTCCAAGGTTTTCTATTTTAAAGCGAATAAACAAGAGTATGAATGGGTAAATAGCTTGTGTTCTCCCTTTAATATTCAGTTCAGATCTTATTTAACAGCACAGATTAAATAGAAATGAGGCTCCACTGAACATTAAGGAAAAAAAAACAAAAAACAAATGGCTTTAAAACGTAAAATGTTTAACCCTATAGTGCATCGAGTTGCATATCTGCTACATAATCTTTAGCTTTGTGCCGGAGAACTCTCCTGGATTTCATTTGAATTAAAATATGATGAATATATGCCACAACATGTCTAGTGTCAGTTTATAAAAGGTTTATGTCGGTTCTAGAAAGTAATGAGCTAATATAAAGCCAGTAAGTGAAAAAAAGTCAACACGACCGTAGACTGTGGTAAAGACCGCGCAGAAATTACCGTTCTTGTGCCTATTTTATTGAAAATTAACATTTTTAAAAATTTTACGTGCTTGGGAAAGTTAGTATTTATCTATTATTACTTTATAAATTTGATAACAATTTTTGCTTAGACCAAAAATTGAAAATCATTTGTGTTGCATATATGCAACATCATGTTATGAGATAATATGTCTTCTAACTTTGTACACAGATGTGTGATGATATCAATTCCGTAATTTTGCTTGAAGTTAGTACTATATTAGTACATCTTCTGTCCACAATTTATAGTATAGAACCGAAAGATAAAATTAGACGATTTGACAGGCTAAGCAAGGAAGTTGATTGCCCGAACGCAATGTATGTCGCAAAAAGAGTACAGAAAGGAACTTGGTGAGACCTTGTGTAAAATAGGCAAATCCATGGCGCCTAAAAGAGGAAGGCCATCTCCTTCACTGGACGATACTTTGAGGAGAAAAAAATCTGCATCAGCGAGACCACCAGCTAGCGTCAGAAAAGATGAATTAGATCATTGGCCCTTATGGGATGTGAAACGAAATATATGTAAATTAATTGGTTGCACGGGTTATTCTTATGCAAAGTGCAAGAAATGCAATTTAAATTTTTGTTTCAACAAAGACAAAAACTGTTTTTATAATTATCATAACCAATAAACTTTTTCCCCATAAATTTTACATTTGATAATCCCATCCTCATTTTACAACAAAATCAATTTTTTAACATGATGTTGCATATATGATACATAACATAAATTCACTTGCCTGAAAATTACAAGCGACTAAAATTTTTTAAAATATTTTTCCGTTGCTTTATATCAAAATATAATTTAAAAAAAATAAATTTGAAAGAAATAAAAAAATCATGCATTAGAGGGTTAAAATATCTTTAATTTCCTTCTCTTCGAAGCAAAATGATTTCACGGCAAGCTATTCCTAGTCATCGGCGCTGGCTACGCGATTGATTCGAAAGTGGAGGTCAGTAATTGAACACATTGGAGGACCATCAGTGGATAGTAATGCGAAAATTTATTCAATTTACCCTTTGCAAGGACAATTGCAGCTGTAATTTTGGAATAATTTAAGGAACTTTTATTTTGTTGTTTTACTCGTAGTTCAAAAAGAAATTTCTTGCCAAAGCTGCTTCTTCTTTTGCATTCAACTTTTGGTCAAAGTAACCTCCATCTAAAGTAAATTAAAACCTGATCTAAAGAACAACACTAGATGAATAACTACTTTACTTTAAATACTAAAACTTGTCGAAAATTTCGTAAACACCAAAATTTGTTGCAAGAAAGTAACTCTTTATAACTAATCACGTTGAACATAAATTTTCTTGTAACTTACAAAACATCTCTCATCTTTTGGAGTTAAATAAATTGTGGTACATTACTGTATGTGTCGAATCTTCCACCTCCTCCACAGCAGTTGCAAATACAAATAAAAAAAGACGAACAAGTGTTGCAAGTGCACATAAAAATTTATAAATTGCAACTGGTAATAACTCCTATAAAATCGATTTCTTAGGATGCTCTATTTTTTATTGGTAAAGCTGTTGGCAGCTTGTTACTTGTTAATACATCTAACACATCGTTTCCCAGACGAAGTGACCTTTAACCAAAGTGCCCTAATTTATCTTAGTCTTAACTGTAAAACCAAATGGACTACATTTCTAATTAAATAATTGCATCATCTAGATTAAAAATTTTTAAGCGTAATGTAATTAATTAAAATATACAACTATTTAAAGATATGTAGTCGATAGTAATCGATAGCAAAAGTTTTGTAATTAAATAAAAATTCGATAGTATGGCCACAAAAATATGGTTTATCTCTAATAATGTAAGCTGGGATTCGTTTTAGATGTCGATATGCGGTTCTTTCTCTCACTCTCCATCGATAAATAACTGATATGGGTTTTTCACTATGCAAATAACACCGACAATAACAGTTGCATCATGTGTAGAACTTTTTGGAAGAACGGTTAGTAGTGTGGTATTTCTAAATTAATACGTTCAGTTTGTAAAATGTCAGATCCAGAGACATTGTCAAAAACCTTGACTCCATTTTGTGCAGAAAAATATTTGGGTAAATGGTTTTGGTAGTAACCAGACTCTGCTTTGAGCACAATGATTGTGATAATATCACACTGCTGATTAAAATACGGGAGAAAGCAAAACAAAAACTAAAAAAATACTTGTACGGTCAAAAGTACTTATGTGATACTAAGTATTCACATAACATAAGTATAGTAAAAGCCAAGTATGAAGCAAAATGCTATAAATATACATACATGACTTTGCAATGGACTTTGCAGGATGCTTTGGTTAAAAAATATGCTTCGGTTTGATCAATGATATGATCACTAAATTTTTTAAAGATAAACATACGAGGGGCGTTCATTAAAGAGTTCCCCAGAGCCACTTCTATTAATCATAGGTCGCTGAAACTGCACATGTGTCTATGATATGATATGTGTCTATAGGTTACGTGCCCATTTGCAACTCAGTAATGATAACAGTCTTGATTTTACAGGCGCTAAAGAGTGGTGTGAGGAGGACTCAGTGGAATACAGAGCAGTCATCAAGTTGCTTTACTTGAAAGGAGAAGGTTCGATGGGATGAAAGAGGTGATAATTTCCAATCATATGATGTAGCAAAGAACTGACACTGTCAATTCAAATGTGATCGGACTTCGGAACAAACAGCTCCAATTCCACGGCCGCTATTGATAAACACAACCATCCATTGCTGCGTAAACCCGACGGACTTCTACAAGCCAGGTGTTTACATTTTGCTGTAAAGAGATTCGAGGAAATGTCCTAAGATGGTACCCTATGTAGAGAAGGACTAATAACTGTTGCAAGTTACTTTGCTCTCAGTCCACAAGAAGAGGATCAGGAAGAAACTTTGATGAACGCCCCTTAGTATCCGTTTATGAAGCATATTAAATATATTTAATTCACCATTCACCGTCCACTAAAACGCGAAGTAAGTAAGCTTTTGGTCAAATTTGGCACTAGTGCCAAAAAAAAAAAAAAGGCTTAATTTTGCAGAAGATATTAGTCCAATCTAGTCCCAGACTCCATTTTCGTCTGCCCTTGTAAACTCTATATGTATAGATAGATAGATTTATTATAGATATGTACAATTATAAATCTTTATTATAAATATGTACAATAAATACAGACATGAAGTGCCAATGTACAATATATTATAACCTTCATAACAATAGTATGGGGAAAGCTTAAGATGTTAAGGATAAAGAATGGAGGGAAAAAGGAAGGAAAAACCTGCAGCTAGTGGAGAAAGTTAGAGAAGGTTACGTATGTTTTAGTCTTTTGTGTCCTGTAGGGAACCGAAGGATCGTAGGAGGCATAGTGGATTAGGATGACAGTCTAGGATGGAAAGGAGTTTGAGCAGGCGATTTTGGATATAGGAGTGTACGGAGATAATGCATGCAGTCGCCGTGGAGTGAGTCAGTTGCAGTACGTCAGAGGGAGTCAGTCGAAAGTCTGAGAAATTTGTTCTCTATTGTCCTGGAGTTTCTAGATGTTACTACTACAAGTCAGGCTCCAAGCGGAGTAGTAGAGCAACATCGGCCTAATGACCACTTTGTAAAGGAGCAGTTTGTTGGTCACAGCCATTTTGGACTCACGTGAGAGTAGAGGAAATAATACTCGTAGTCGCGTAGTCAGTTTGCCTGAGTTTACTTCGTCCTGAACGTGCGTAGTGAAAGTCAGTTTGTTGTCCAAAGTTAGGCCTAGGTACTTAACGTGGGTAGACCACGGGATCAAAGAATTATTGTGTCTAATTTCTCGATTAAAAGAGTGTGTGCGTTTGGAGAAGAGTAAACTCTATATATTTTTTCCATTTTCTTCTTTGAATTGTTGAAAATGAAACGTTTAATGTAACGCCAACTGCTAATGACAATAAAAACAGATATATTTTTTACGCTTCATAAATTGACCATTTTTTTTAACATAAACACCATTTTGGGCAGCTCTGTGAACGCTTTAGACTTCAGAGTGTTTAAATTCAAACACAGAAAATTTTAGAAGAATGAAAAAGGGTCGTTCTTAAGGGAATAATCTTTAATAAACTATAAAATGTTCAAAACTTACTACTTGAACAGAATGTAGGACAAAAGAAACAATATTGTATTTCTTCAAATACATAGAAACCCCAAAACATGATTAAAATTACAAAAACCAAAACAAAGGAATTATTTCACAATTTGTTATACCGAGTCATCAGAAAAAAACTGAGTTGTGCAATGAAATGAAATGATTTAAATTAACTTAGGTTATAAAAAGTAAAAGTTTTCTACCAATCGAACGTTTTAATACTTTCATTTCAAATTTTACGAACCCTCTTCGGCGTAGTAAGGAATAATTAAAATAAGGAAATAGGGGCACAGGCGAGGTAGCAGTTTGCCCTGGGTAGAACATTGATTAATAAATCATTGCCCAAAAAGGAAATGAAATAACGTATTTCTATTTCTAGAGAAGATACTAAGTAAATTTAAATGATCAAATTTACCATCTTCCTTTCATCTTTTAATATTCATCTTTTTTGAAACCTAGCTGGTAAGGAGGTAAGGGAACCGACTTAGGGTAGACATTTTTCATTTTCTTTCGTATAACTTAAACTTTTTTTGGACTGAAAATAAAAACTAAACTTAAAAAAAAGTTGGTAAATAATAAGGAACAAATGAAATAACATTTCTAATTGAATGAATTTTTATAATCATTAAAAAATAAAGAATTGTATTGAACGAATCCACTTGGCATTTTTTTTACAATCAAGTCATCACAATGACTGGGTCATCAATAATACGGCCATCGAATATGGAATGGATTCTTCCACTTGACGTTTCCCCTTCTTATGTCCATTATCATTCTATAGTACTCCTCCGCTACCATTTTCCTTCTACATCCACGTCTATTTATTAAAGTCCGGTTGAAGGACCTTGTATTCCCACAATTATAGCAGTGGATATAATAGATGGGAAGGATAACGGGCCAGCAAGGTTGGAAGAATGGACAAAGAATAATTGAATACAAACTATTTCAAGTTCCCATCATGTTGTTTTCTTGTAATTTCTATTCCCCTTAATGATGTCATACTTAGTGAAGTACATTATTGTTATTCTTATAAAGTTCTAATTAGTCGTGTGCTCAGAAAACGAATTGTCATTCATTTAAACTGTCGAATTGAAGCTTTCACCGTTTGTAAGGTCCTTTGAATATATATACAGGGTGAACCAGTAAGTATTGTCCATAGGCCTACTGCGTGTAGTACATCTAAAGTGGAGTTCAATGACGTATTGGCCAACTTCATATTTTCCTCTGTTCTTGAGTGACGTCACTTTAAAGTTTTTTTTCTAAAATCATTACTTTTTTCCAATAGAAATGTTATTACTCAGAAAGTTTAAGTCCGAATTCGATTCTGATGACATGGTTAGAAAGAAAGATAAAAGGAATTCTGGAAAATGATATACCGTTTGAAAGCCCATTAGACAAGGAAAGTTTTGTAAAAAGTGCCAGCACCTAGATCTGAAAATAATCACATAAGAGCCTAATGAGTTTTCTTAAAAATTTCGATTACTTTTATTTTCCTAGGTCCCGGTGGAAGATTAAGGCAGTTTGGAGAATAATTTATGCTTCAAAATGGTGTCAATTTTTAGGAAATTTATCTGTCTTTCTAACCGTGTCATCAGAATCGAATTAGGACTAAAACTTTCTGAGTAATAACATTTCTATTGGAAAAAAGTAATGATTTTAGAAAAAAACTTTAAAGTGACGTCACTCAAGAATAGAGGAAAATATGAAGTTGGCCAATACGTCATTGAACTCCACTTTAGATGTACTACACGCAGTAGGCCAGTTATGACGTCACCCTGCCTTTCGCCGGAAATAAAAGAGAATGTACCTTTCTCTTGAAGATACGATATCTATTGCAAAGCTATCAATGTAAATATGTAACAATAAGTTAGATCTATGGGAATATGAACTATTTAAGATTATTGGTATCTATGCGATACTCAATGTAAACTGTAATTAATATATAAGGACATGCAATTATGAATATAGAGATTAGTAAAAGTTTAGTCAGAGAGCAGTCAAGATTAGTCGATGATTATTAGTATTGTACGTTACGAGAAGTTAGCCTGTTTATAAATGTTCTCAGTTTGTGAATAACATACCAATAAAAGTTTTATTTGTGATTCTGCTAGTCGCGATTCTTTAATTGGCCTACGGACAATACTTACTGGTTCACCCTGTATATACAGGGTGTCCCAAGCTATATGGATAACGACTTTTTCTCGGAAACTAAGATAGCTAGAAAAAAACTAAAAAATACGTGTTCCCTTAGTTTTTTGATAGAAATCCAAAAGTAAATTTGGATTTCTATCAAAAAACTAAGGGAACACGTATTTTTTAGTTTTTTTCTAGCTATCTTAGTTTCCGAGAAAAAGTCGTTATCCATATAGCTTGGGACACCCTGTATATATAAAATAGCTTTAGCGAATAGTAGATGCTATTTGTGATAGAGAGATAAAATCCTAGCTTCTCACGGATCCCTTAGATAACTACACCTAGGAGCGGAACAACAGAGTCCCAATAAACAATCATCCTCAATCTCAAGCATCTCCATCTTACCAGGAGCCAGGTAAATCATCCTCGGAATCATTTGGGTTAAGACTTTAGGAACTCCAGACAGCTGCCTTCACTCTTGTTCCAGTACTTCTCAAACCCTTATGCGATCCATGCCGAAGAATAAATTACATGGGAATATCTGGGTTGAAATTGAAACCTAAAAAGTACCGAGCACCTACTTAAATCATCGTTCTAGATCAGAGGTTCCCAGGGCCTTTTTTTTTTTAGCTCAGTACCCATAAAGAAATTTCACTCGAACCTCAAACCCCCTGAAATTTATATTTTGCTCAAAGATAAATGATGTTTTCTAACAAGTTCAATGAATGAATGAATAATCTTAATCATGAGAAATAAAAATATGAAAAATATTTGAATAATAATAATATCCCATTATTGGATCTGGACTTTTCTCGCACCTCGTAGAATGTGGAATACCGTCCCCCAGGTTGGGAACCCCTGTTCTAGGTCTACTAATGTAGTGAATTAGAATCTTGTGAATAAGAATAAGATAAAGTTATGTATGTTCAATGAGACTGTGGGGCACTTTGTAGAGGTGTGCCCAGTTTATTCTAAAACTAGATTCCTCGTCTTCGGAAGGTCAAATGTCTCCCTACCGGAGATTGTAGCATCTGGTAATCTTTACCAGAACTCTCTAGGTTTATTCAGTGCTACTGGGCGATTCAAGTCGCCATGCTCCCTAGTGTCCTGTTACTACTTTATTCGTTTATTGTATTGGCATCTGGCAAACTTTAGCCGGATTTGTTGTTTCAAAACCCCGGTATCTCTGATGAGATGAGAGGTGGGCAGGGAACAATGGAAACCATTTTGGATTGTCTGCGTTCCTTCCCCTTTTTTGGTGGAACCGCCCTTCTAATACAATCTACAATCTAAGTAAGTTTTTACAAAAGATTTATTTTGATGAAATTATCTTGGGTGAAAAATGGCACGTTTAGAAATTTTATTAGAATTCATCAGGACAATGAAACCTAAAATGTGCAAAACATCTAAACCATGGTATACAAAATAAGAATGGATAGTCCAGCCCAGTTCCGGAGATCCGCACAAGCGTATCGGCCTGTAAACAGGCCCGGAGAGAATCTGCATTTTTTTTTTTTTGTCTTTTTGAACTTACAGCTGGGACTGAGGCAGTGACCCGTTGTGCAGAACCGACGCCACTAACTCATACAACTTCCCTATTGTAGAAGATCGATGCTCCGTGTCTCTTTTTTACTGTTGTCCCCAGTGGCAAGCTTCGTTTGCCATGCTTGACGCTCTTTCAGTCAGCTTACCGCATACAGACTCACCAGTCTATTATTTATTGCACAATTTGCCGTTAGAACAATGCGTTCAAACTGTGAGATACAATCTTTTATCGGGGTGACGTTAGGTTTGCACGCGAGATTTTACCCCCAAGAGGGGGTTTTCTCTTCCCATTAAAAATTCAAAAAAAAAAAAAATGTCCAACTTCCTTTGCTAAACCATGATACTATTCTAACTACGTCACAGAACAAAAAGAACAAAAAAAAATCTTTAGTTCCATAACCATTATTGCTACTTTTAATTGGACAAAGTTCCAATAACGACCTCAGGATTTCACAATAAACGTTACTAACAGAGAATACGAAATAGTTAAACAACAATTTTATCTTTTTAATTACCAGTAGCAGCACTATACTATAAAACAAAAAATGGAAGCGAATTTATAGACTATAAAACAAAAAAACAGGGTAGTTCAGAGTTTTATGTGCTAAACTGAAAGCTGAACCCAGGGTTAAAGGTCAGAAAAAAAGCGCTACGTTAGTAATAACTGCAGTTTACTGAAATCTCCGAACGGAACAAAACAAAATTCAGCACTCAAATAATAATAACTATCTTCTTTTATAGCACAAATTAGCAAATCAGCCATTTTTCATGAGAGTGATTCTTTAAAGTAAATTCAGTTCTAGTTAGAGCACTCCTCTAATCATGATTTAATTATACAGTAACAGAACTCTGATGGTGAGAAAATCAAAAAATTATTATTGTAGAGATAGATTTTTTTTGGATAAAATTCCTGCGGTTTTATTGGGCTCCTCTCTGAGACCCAAATTCGCTATAATTAATTTCCTAAATTAATTTTTAATCATGACACCGCATACCTCACGTACATGCTCCCTAAAATAAAATTAAACATTATTTTGGCGGATAAAAAAAATAATGGGCAAATAAGCGGCTGGTATTCCGACAAGAAAATGGAACCGCCATTTGCTAATAAGTGTACGTATAATTTTAAATTTGTTCACTAATGAGAAATTACTTCCAAAATTGTTCTCTCCTAGAATGGTAAAATTTAGAATTACTATTATTTTTAGAAAATACTTTTTTTTATTTAAAAGATTCTTTACAAAGGTACTTTACTTGAAACAATTTTACAAGTATCAGATTCTTTCTCAAAAACTGTATTAGTTTTTTAAATTCCTGTTTCACTACGTTTTAATTAAGTTGGAATAATTAAATTAAGGTTAATGCCACCGTCTAATCTATTACCGTTAGCAACTGATGCAATAAAAGTGGTAAAAATATGTCACCCTGGACAGCAAGCTGCTTTCAAAGATCATAGTTCTAGGGTCTACAAACTAAATTGGTACTGCTATATTCAAGAAAAATACTTTTCACCAAATAATACTTTTAATGTAGATTCTTGGGAATCTTAGATTGTGGAGAAGGTAATAGCATCCCATCTTTAAGGATGAAATAAGGAGTATTACCGTAAATCTGAAATTCAGTTAAAGTGAAATTCATAGACATCTCTTCAAGCACCTGTTTAAATCTAGAATGATCGAGATTTAAGGAGCAGTCTCTTGATATTTCATCCCCGTATCTTGAAACAGTCAGGTAAAATTCTGTAATTAATTGGGAAATGCATTGGGTCAGATGCTGTTGAAAAATATGAAAACTAAATATTTCTTACGAGTGTAAAGTAGCAAATAGTAAAATCTTCTCTGGATGTTTTAGACGGAATTAGGCTACTCCTCTAAAGCCTACCATGATATTCTGAAGAAGACTTCCCCAAATTTAAGAGAAACTGGATGCTAATTCAAATCCAGTTTGCCACTCCGAGGAAGCCATCGGAATGGACGTGAAGCCGGAAGAAGGGAAACACTACTCCTAAATACCAACTCATCCCTTTTACAGTGCTCCCAGAGAAGAAATAGCCTCCTCTGCCCAGCAGGTATAATGTCAGGTAAGAAGACAACAGAAAAATCCACAAGAATTTCATGCCGAAGCCTCCTATTTCCTTAACTTCTGAACGAAGACATTTCTTCTGTTCAGAAACCTGTTATTAAGGATTAGATTCTTACGAGTGTAAAGTAGTAAATAGTAAAATCATCTAGGAAAGTTTTAGAAAGAGAGGCTACTCCTCTAAAGCCTAGCATTTTATTCTGAAGAAGACTCCCCCAAATTTAAGAGAAACTGGGTGAATGCTAATTCAAATCCAGTTTGCCTCTCCGAAGACGCCATCGGAAAGGACGTGAAGCCGGAAGGTGGAAATCACTACTCCTCAATACCAACTCATCTCTCACAGTGCTCCCAGAGAAGACATATCATCCTCTACCCAGCAGGTATAATGTCAGGTAAGAAGACAACAGAAAAATAAACAAGAATTTCATGCCGAAGCCTTCTACTTCCTTAACCTCTGAACGAAGACATTTTTTCATTCAGAACCCTGTTATAAAGGATTTGAATGTGACAGACATTTAAGCCTTAACCCTCCAAAACCCAAAATGTAATTGGAAATTTCTTCAAATTACTCGTAAATTATATTTCTCTAGTAATCTTTTTAAATATATTAATCTTAGTTGCGTACGGAAAATAAAATTTTAAGACAATCCATAGTTTTAAAGTAGAAATATTACAGATCAATATATTTTTTGGGAGTAGTTTTCGAGATAATCGAGTATTATCGTCGATTTATTATTTAAGTCAGTGCAAAGTTTGACTCCTCTAAAAATGTTTCTAATGATAATAATTTTTACTTACTTATGCGATCCTTTAGACACGTTTAATTACTCTACGGCAGACTTAAACAAACTCACCTGAAACAAACGAAGAAATTAAGACTTAAGTGAGAAATATCTAAAAAAAAAAAAAAAGAAATAAAATTAACGTATAGTAAAATAAAAGAAAGCCCCCAAAGACCAGGCCACAATAGCTTAACTCAGTGTTCAGTACTGAAAGATAAATTTTCCAGGTGAGGATGAGTGCGTGGGAAAGAGTGGATGTTACTAAGAGAGTTCTCTAGGGGTTTTAGTTCGGGGAGTTGGAGGTGGGGCTAAGTAGATCAGTGTTGGAGGCGGAAGGACGTTAAGCGGCAGGTAGGGTTTGTGATTAGAGGGAGGCTGTAGATCAAGTGTGGGTGTATCAGTGGTCTTCTTCGGCCGGCTCCCCTTTAGATCCCTTCTAATTTAGCAAGGCGGTTTAGTGCCAGCAGAAGTCCACTATCATTCACTACATCTTCCCAATTCTTTTCCCTTTTTTTACTATCACATAAAAATTGTATAATGGCAAAAAGAAAATTACTCTTTGTGAAAAAAATTAATGAATATAATTTAATTAAGGCAGTCCAATTAAAAGAGAAATCTAATAATAGCCAACGATATTCTCATTCTTCTCTTCAATCAGACTGGTAGATAGTTATACGAAGGAAGTGCCAGCGACAGTAAACTGATAGCTTTAAGGCAAATCTTGCCAATCATTTTAGCACTATCATAGTCTCCAACTAAAGTAAAGTAATCGCTTATTTTTTCAGCATGGGCTTAACGTGCAACTATCAATTGGGTATCGGGAAAACGGGAAAAATCACACAACATTACTACTAACATTTTTTCTAACAAATAATAATAGTTGGAAGGCTCATTCATATTCATATTTGCCAAAACATTAGCAACTACGAATAATTTAAAAATACATCTTTTAAAACACTAAATTACTTTCTGTGAGAAATGTGGAAAAAGTTAGTACAGTAGATTAGTTTCTACGAGAATTGACCGGAGAGTCTAGGACATCGCTATACGGAGATTCTGTAAGGCAGAGGTGTCGAACTCAATTAAAATGTGGGCCATTTGGTGTAATAGGCAAGATTCACGCTGGCCACATCACTTTTACAAATTTTATTTCGTAGTTATGATTCACAACGTCACAACCCAGAATGCTTTAGAAATCTAAACGAACTGGAAGCCAATTCGATGATTTTTCCCTTGTATTTTACTTCTAATTTTCCAAAAGGAGGCTACCATTTACGTTTATTTTAGTCCTTACCATTAAAGTAGGTGACAAAGTCTGGAAAAGTTGAAATCTGGACAAGGTTTGTCAAACTCACTTTAAAAGACTAGCAATTAGGTGCAACTGGCAATATTAAATTTTATTTGGTAGGTATAGTCCCACATCTCAAGCTAGAATGCTCTTTTAAAGGTTTTTGTTATTGGGATCAGTTTACATTACGAGACACGTAGAGTTTCTTAATGTCACCGGAAGTAGTCATCGCGTTTATACAAGCCCACAGGCTCCCATTAAAGGCACTGGGTTGGTCACGTGTATACTTGTGTTCGGTAAATAAAGGGTTAACGGAATTGTGTACGGTATTGTCTGGATCTCCCCTTGTTCTTCGTATCTATATTTTCACTTTATTTTAAAACATCAAAAAATTACCATAAAAAATTACCTTGGGGGCAGCATGCGACCCGCGGGCCGCCAGTTTGACACCCTTGCTATAAGGCATTAGAGAGCCCCCTCTGTTTAACTTGACTTATGAGTCTGAGAGGAGCTCTTAGGCAAAGTACGAAGGCGTGGCATTACTTTTCCACAAAGAGTTGAACCTAAGGCCTTCACACTGGCACATACCATGCACTACTGTTCCATCTTCTTCCTGACAGAACTTAATACAGGCTGTCCTCTGCTAGGCCCGATACGTTTTATTCCAGCTACGGTGGCCAGCGAGAAGAATGACAATCAGATTAACGGTTGCGCGGTTCAAAAAAATTTGAACACCTAATCTTACTTCATTGAAATTGAACTTCACAATTTTACACTGACAAATAAAAATTAATACTAAACTTGTAAGCCCAGAGGGATTAAAATTCCAACCTAGGCTGTAAATAATGTTAGAAGTACATTTCTAATAAAAAAATCATTTAACAAGCTTCACAATATCTTTAGTTCCCTTCGAATTTCTCAAGAATCTTTATGCTCTAGGCTCGTCCCAATCGTGCTGTGGCATAATATCAACGCCATTACAGCAATTTATCTTCAAAAGATAAAATTGGTTTTTATTTCTGTTCCACAGTATGCTAAACAAGTATATTTTTTTTTGCCTTGTTATTTTTAAAGATTAATGTAAACTATTCAAAGATTTTTTTTGTAAAGAAAATATAATATTACTAGCAAAATGAAACAAGGATGAATGTTGTTTTAATTTGAATTCTGAATTATATTCAATTACATTTTCTATTTTGTATATAAATAAATTTATTACAGAATAACTGAAAAGAAAAACAACTACAAGATTTAAGATAATATTTTTAGATATTTACTTTCCTACTGATATTTACAAATTAATATTTAAAGTAGATGCACAAGAATGCTTTCCATAAAGATTATTTAACTTATATTGTTATTATAACAAAAGTTTAATTTACTGCAATAATATTTGGAAACATGATTACTACAGACTGTTCAAGTTATTTTGCTTTAAGTTTTACAAGTTTGTAGCAAATTATTCTACAAAATCTATCATTAGTAATTAGAGCAACTTAAGCAATCGATTTCACCCACTGGCTTAGTTAGCTCACTAAACTTACCGAGTTCCAATCTGCTACAGTTAAACCATTTATGTTTAAATGTACTTTCTACAGATTAATATAGAAAATAGCGCAAAATAACTGGATCGCCTAGCGGGTTCTTTTTGAGCATCTATTACAATTAAATGCTAATTCTCAAGTTCTTTTATAATTAAATATATTCATTGTATTGAATAAGAAAATAAATTGCAGATTTACTATTTTAAGTCATTGCTAATAGTGGGCATGCAGCAACAACAACCAAACCTTTTGGTATACGAATGAAAATCCTACTAAATGAGTATTCATTCGATATCCCTCCCTAGTTTAGACACCAGCCACAAGCAACTGCACCCTGGTTAACTCCAACAATATTCGTTAACCAATCACTCTTGAGATATCCAAGAAGCACGACCTCCGAACTAGAATATAAGCAATACTTTCAAGAAATATTAAGTAGAGGGCAATTTGTCCAGGTTTTGTATACTGACGGATCTAAAAATGAAACAGGCTGTGGGGCTGCAGTCGTTGTTTAAAATAGAAGATATAAGTTTGGGTTACCGTCGACAAGCAGCATATATGTTGCAGAACTTTACGCTATTTACATGGCACTAGGAGGAATCCGGGGTAAAGTTGCAGTTTGCTCCGATTCTATAAGCTCTTTACTATCGTAGCAACATATTTATTGTAAACACCCTATAATCCAAGATATACACACATTACTTTTTAACTTGAGAGTGGAAGAGATTAATGTGTGCTTTATATGGATTCCTGGCCATTCAGGGATACAAGGCAATATCCACGCGGATTTAGCTGCAAAAGAGGCCGCTAGCATGACAGCAAACATAGAAAGGAACATGCCAGTTGACATAAGTCGTGTGGCAAAACAGCATGTAAAGCGTAGCTGGCAGCGCGAGTGGACGTCAGTAACGGACAACAAATTAAGAGCAATTAAGGAACCTGTGCACGCCTGGGACTCAGCTTACAGGTCAATTAGAAGAGAGGAGGTAGTAGTGGCTTGGCTGCGAATTGGTCATACCCGGCTAACGCATGGTTACCTGATGTGTGGCGAGCCTACCCCGTTGTGCAACGCCTGCAACAGCTGTCTTTCTGTGCAGCATGTCATTGCTGAATGCCCGTCCTATGAACAGGCTCGATGGAGTAATAATATTCAAAACGGCATTGCGGAGACCCTTGGGAATGATCCAGCTCAGATAAACAGGGTGATCGGGTTTTTGAAGCAAATCAGGCTGTTTGATGAGATATAGCTTGGAAGGTAGATCTACACCTTGTGTGTGGTCCGTGAAGGGATGAGGAGAGAAGTGGGATAGAGAGCATAATAACCGAAAGGTTCATCGCTCAAAATAAAACAAAAAAATAGTTGGCATAAAGAGTATCTATTAATTATAGTTGACTAATATTAGGTTTGTAAAATGTTTTTATACAGCAGGTGTTCATTATTTTCTGTCTATTATAGGTTTTATAAGAAAAATCTGAGATGCTAGATTCGAATTGGGACCTTCACTGCTGAGTCCTGCTCGCCTTTTCATTTTCAAAGAAAAAATCAGCCTAACTGGGATATAATTATTAGTTATTTATTTGCTCGCTTGTGGCGTGAGCAGTCAATAACATAATTAAGCTCTACACTCGCTTGAAATCATGTGAGGAACACAATTTGCAATTTGATACTTCTTCCGAAGCTTCATTTCAGAATCTGAAAGCTTCATAATTTAAATAAAATGTATTTATAATTTAAATAATAGGGATTCGCTTTTATAATAAAGATGGATACTTTGTTTTGCATAAAAGAAATATTTTAGCATAAAAAATAAATAACAAAAAATATAACAAGAGTCAAAAGAAGAAAACAAATGTCTGTAATATTTTTAAAAAATAAAAGGCTAAATGAGAGAAGTAGTCTTAAAAAAAAGAAAAAAATAACATCCATTACATTCCAGTTTTACTGGTGGTCAGCGCCTTTGTGTCCCAGTCGCTGCTAGTTCCAGTTCGGTAAAGAGAACTTTGTTACCCTGATGAGGTATTGTTGCAGGCCCAGGTTAACTGTCCAACTTGTCTGCCACAGTCTACCATATTTCTCATACTGTTAAACTGTGCAGAAACCAAACTCACTTTGATGTTCTTTGCATGTTATATGACATAAAAACTAGACTTTTTTTTTTTCTTTTTTTTGACAAATAAAAATTAGGAATTAATTTCTGCTGAGGAAAGACATGAAAATACAGACAAAAAGTATTATGTTAAAAAGACTCCAGAAGGGGCAAAAATTTTACATTCATTATAAATTATTTTCTAAGAATCTAAAAAAATATGTTCGGGTTAGCTGGTTTTACTTTGTCTATTTTTGCAGAAAGAACAATATTTCCAAATAAGGTTCAACAATTTTTACAAAATTTGGAGGAAGTCACCAGCAAATACAGTAACTCTTTCGTCCAAAGTGATTACTGCAGCTAAATCTTGCAAAGCTTATCCAATAATAATAATAATAAATTTATAGCTTTCAAGTTTTCACCATAGCAAGGGGATGAACATACAAAGCTGATAACATTAGAAACATTACAAAATATTAATCTGACACTAGTGCTGGGTTCTTTGAAATCCTGTAAAATAGTGAAATTTACATAAAAAATACATATGAGTTTAAGAAACCTTACTTAGACAATATCATGGAAATCTTCACCATTTTAACATATAGATAAATGACAATAATTATAATGATATTTTGAAGAAATGAATGTACTCTTAATCCCTCGATAGTAAATTTACAAAAATATTGTTTGCTTTGATATCATCTAAGCATAATAATTTTTCAAATTGGACTAAGTTAGAAACCTGCTCCTCTTGAAAATGAACTAGTAAGAATTTATCTCTCAGCCAATCTAAAATTTTACATTCTGTAAAGAAATGACAAAGATCGTCCATAGAACTAGCCTCGTTACACAATTTACATTGGCTATTTCAGTCCATTAATAAGTAATCGAACAGATTTTTTAGAAGCTAGTCTAATCTGAGAAATAATTCTAATTTGACTGATTTGAGGAATTGAATTCAGGTACGTTTCTTGGCCACCCAATAAACTAATATTTCTGTAGAACAAATTAAAAGATGAATTTATAGCAAAATCTGTATCTTGGCTCAAGAAGTGGTTACTGAATGCGCTAATACAGTCTTTTTTATATTTGATAAAAAAAACTTATTAAAACTGTCCGGTAGGAGAGTTGTATAAGGGTTGATCGTCAAAAAGTGCACGAAAAAGCGTAACGTTGAAAAACACCCAACTTTGGCAATTTTTTTCTCTTTTTCTACTAAAGATAAAATTCCCAAATATTCTTTAAAATATAGGGCAAACCCTCCTTTATAACTGTAATTTTTTCGCAACAATCCAGATCTAATAGATTTCGAGAAAAAAGTTGCCAAAAATGAGCAAAAACGGCTTTTTCAAAAAATGTTCTTGTCTTGTTCTTCTTCTTGTTGTTACCTTCTTTGTAGACAACGTAGCGCCTAAACGCGCGAACCGATTTTTAAGGATGAGGTGTCATTCGATTCGAAATTTTATGTAGATGTGCCTTTTGGGGGTCTCGACGCTGTACATTGAATGATAGAGGAGTTAGCCCCCTTTATGTAAGGCCCCCTCCAAAATTATTATTACTAATTACTCTGTAAATCTTGGCCCGATTTTGATAAAATTTGGTAGGATGGCAGGGTTAGGGCTCCCCTACGCAACAATAAGGCTACGATCTGCTCTTACACTTGTTAAGTGGAAGACTAGCAATCGTTTCAAATTATCCACACTTGAACCGATTTTCATGAATGAAGTGTCATTCGAATCGAAATTTTGTACAGATTTGCCCTTTAAAAGTCTCATCGCTGTGCCTCATAAGGAGGGGAGGTTGCCCCACTCAAATAAGGCCCTTTGTAAAACTATTATTACCAATATTTCTATAACGCTTAGTCCGATTTTGATAAATCTATCTAATAATTGATTGACAAAACCTCTTTAAAAAATTCATCTCATACAATTAAAGTAAAGTAAAGTACAATAAGATTGGCTTCATCTGAATATATATATGTATATATTTCTACTTACAAATGATAAATGATAAATAATAGTGAGATAAGACATGAAAAATTTAAATTTATTACATTTGTTTAAAATTAGAGCCTGTATGCAAGTGATTTTTACAAATGTTAACTAAGAAAACGAAATATTTTAATTAACAATTGTTAAAAAACATAATTTTAGGAAGTGAAAGAAGAGATGTTGGAAGTTAACTACGTACACCAACAGCGGTCTCGCACACCGCTAACAATGATGTTGTAAACTTGCATACACAATTAGATCGTAATTGCGAACAGTTAATGCCAAGCTAATTGTTAAGAAACGCTTTTAACCAGATTTAAATATTTTAGATTTAAAACAGAAAAGTTTCTTACATATATGTATACGAATACCTCTTGCAGTAGAATTAACAACACAAAGCACGTAGGAAAGTAATGAATAATTATTAGAGCATTAAATAGAAGATATTCATTTCAATTACTTTACTGTTTACATAAAATTACTTGAATATAAAGAAAAACTAACGGCAAACAAAAAATTAGTTACAAGGTTTATTCATTTAACTTTATTCAAGATTCCTCTTCAGTTTGGTCTTCAATGGGAAAGTTTTGAGTATTAAGAAGCGAGAACTGGAGTCGATGAACATATTTACCGATAACTACAGTTCTCGAACTTTAGAAAGAACTTTCTACTTTCACTTACAAAGTATTGTGATTGCACTGATATTTTTGTAATATTGTTCTTTATTACGTGATGACATATAAAATGAATTTGGTAAAAATTAAACTAAAAATGTGTCTGTTTTAAATGGATTAGCTTATTATTATTATTATTATTTTACATTCTTCAATTCCCATATTTCTCTCATGTGGTTATTTTAATATTTTTATTCCCTCCAAGTTAATTTATCATTGTTCAAATGTTAGCCCAGGATTGTATTGGCTTTTTTTTTTAATTATTTCATATATTTCTCTCATTTTGTGGCTTTTAATTACTGTCCCGTTTTTGTCTATAGTCGGCTGGACAATGGACTCCTGGGGCAGTGCAGATTAGCTAGTAGCCGAGGTCATTAGGGGATGGGTCTTTTGTGGTTGCTGGACTGATATTATAGGATTACATAGTATGTGGTATGCTTATAGTCTTAGAGGAACATTTGCTTATTTTTAAAAAAACTATTTTTATTCTTTATTATAAATAATATTTCACCAATTATTACTGTTTTTTCCGAAAGCGTAAAACAGTTCTGAAGACGGAAATAGAATTTGTTAAAAAGCTCTAGCATTATATTCAATTAAAAAAAGAAAAGAAAATGTGTTGCATCCTGTTTCCGCCTACATTTTTAACTGAATTCCTTTGTTGGCAAATTTGTAACAATATTCACGAAATCTGTAGATTTTATTCTACAAAAACTCGTATTAATATTAGTGTAGTTACTCTCTTGATTTGAAAAAAAAAAAAAAAAAAAAATCAACGGCAATATTACTCAAGAGATCCTTAGACTGAGATCTAAGCTTTACATTTCTTTCATATTTTAGATTATTCTATATCCTATCCTATTAGTATAATTTCTGCAAAAATATGTACAATCATAGTACTCGTTTATAGTTACGATTGTGTAGAATTGCAGCTTTCTAGCAGTCTTTTTGAAGGAGATATAAAAAGATAAATATTGGGAGCCATTCTTTACTATTTCACATTAATAATGTTGATAATTATGATGTGACTATTGAAATTAAACCGAATTTATTGATTAGGAAGGAATAAATGTTAATTCCTATTTGAATCTGCAATTATCTGTTAGTAATATTTATTTAAATTCCACACATACTAATGATTTATGTGTAAATTTGATGAATACCTTTAAAACTTGTGCTTTAAATAGTGGATTGATAAAAATTAGAATTTCGTCGAATCATATACATTCTACATTCTATCTAAATAACTATAACCTCTAAAATATTGATATTCATAGCAGCTGTAAAGTAGAAAATTCTCTACTTTTCAGTAAAGGATCCATTAAAATCGGTAAAATACGAATAGTGATACAGAGATTTGAAATTTGAAAGATTTGCAAAACCTCAAAACATTAACTTCTATATCTCAATAACAATTATTACTAAAATCTTGCGATTATAGTCAGTTATAGAGCTAACTTTTCTCTACAATTCGGTAAAGAATTCATTGAAATTTGATGATCAGGAAGACAGATATAAACGTTTGAAATTTTAAGAAATACGAAAAGCTCCCAAATTTAACCTTCTATTCTATATCTCAATAACTATTACAACTAAAACTTAGCGATTAATACCAGTTATAGAGCTATCTTTTCTTTACAATTCGATAAAGAATTCATTGAAATCTGATGAATAGGAAGAGAGATGTAAACGTTTGAAATTTTAAGGAATAGGAAAACCTCCAAACTTTAACCTTCTATATCTCAATAACTATTACCACTAAAACCTTACGATTAATATCAGTTATAGAGCTATCTTTTCTTTACGATTCGGTAAAGAATTCATTGAAATCTGATGAATAGGAAGAGAGATATAAACGTTTGAAATTTTAAGGAATAGGAAAACCACCAAACTTTAACCTTCTATATCTCAATAACTATTACCACTAAAACCTTACGATTAATATCAGTTATAGAGCTAAGTTTTCTCTGTAATTAGGTAAAGCATTCATTAAAATCCGAACATTACGAAGAGGTATGAAATTTACAATAAAGGTGCGAAATTAAAACCATCAAGAAAACCTCCAAACTTTAACTTTTATTTCTCATTAACTTCTGTAACATTTTTCTGGATTTATTCGGTTAAGTTCGAGGTGCGGATAGTTCAGTAGTCTGGTAGAATGCCAGTTCCCTGTATTTGCTTCCTCTATACAATAATAGGCTAATCTTTACTGAAATAATATTTTATAAATAAAAATGGCCAGAGTTAGGATCTATAACATCTGATAAATATTAATGAAAAGAATACAGTAAAATTACCTAAATGATACGAATGTAGTATTAATTAAATGATGGTAGCTGGTTTGTGTACTTTTTATCGTTTAATCAAACCTTATACTTAACTTTTAAAACTGCAATTTTTTTTAAAAGGAATTGTTAGAGAAATGGTAGACAGATTAGGCTAATAAAAGGTAGTTTTCTTGAGATTTGTTAGAGGGGTTGAGAAGTCAAAAGGTGACGTAGTACAGACGATTGGCTTTAAATTTGAGGCGTTTCCATCAAGAAGAGCTTAATGAATGAGCAAGTTGTACACGATCGAGTAGAGTGGAAGGTTGGAACTAACTAAGTAGGAAGATTGTATAGGTCCTGGTTAATTACTCTACCGTGCTAGTAATTCTGTTCCAGATTCACAGCGAGAAAGTGGGTATGCGAACAGGGGATGAGTCTTGGAATTGATGAGAGACCATTGGTACGGCCTCATTCCGCCAGAGTAACTTAGCCTTGGAGAAACTGAAGGGTGAACTACCAAGTGGACTGCTGCAACTAGTTAACAAACTGTTCGGTTGACGAACAGAACCGAGTTACATCCTTGCCAAGTTCTCTTACTGTCTAGGTGTCCCAGTGTACGGTCGGTGTGTGTGAGTTCTATGACTATGAAACAAATCCTTGAGTGGGTTCGCTGTTTGTAATACTAATCAATCTTGTCGAACTCCTGGTGGCCAGTAGCGAGTCCTCGTCTTTTTCCAGCCATTCCTGGGCTTTCTGAATGAAGGACAACTAGACTCTACTGTTTCTCTACAATCTAACTTTGGGAAATTTCTAAAAAACTAAAATAATCAAATTTCTCTTTAGTGGATTGAGAGTTTTCTCAGAGAAATTGTCGCTTTTTGTACAGCTCAGCTTAAACACTGACTACATAAAACCAAGTCCTGCTGGGGTTCATCTACTTGGATGTAAACTGCTCACAGTTAAACAGTTACCTAGACAACCATGGTTTAAGGGAACTGTCACTAATAAATGGGTTGTTACGACAATAAGCAGGCTGAGAGCGAACCACGCGGTGTGCGGATCGTATCTACACAGGATCAACAAAAGGTCCTCTCTCCTCTTTGCGTAGATTGCAATGAGGAGGAGGATTTCAAACATGTAATAATGATATGTCCACGTTATGTGGTAGAAAGGAAACGAATGTTTGACGATATATACAGGTATTTAGATGCACCATTTCGCTACGAAGACATTATATTCTCCACCAACATTTATGTGCTTAAGTCGATAGCAGAGCTAGCAATGAAATATGAATGTATTTAAAAGCTATAGCCGAATTAGAATGAATGCAAGAAAATTATTAGAGAAGGATTACGTGATTTTAATTTCGGTTAAGCTATAAGGATGGCAGGAGCACAGAGTGCTGCTCCATCCATTAGCAGTAGTTTATGTAAATAGCAGTATATAGTAGAATGATGAATGTGTGAAGCGAATGTATTTGTAGGTAAGAATGGAGAGTGAGTGATATTCTAGTGATAAGCACCTAGACGATGCTGGCTGTATGGCGGAAGCCAATGCCAAAAAAAAAAAAAATAACTGTAGCTCGCCAAACTCAGATACACTTGACAGACTATAAGGGTTGGGGATAGTGAAGAAGTAGGGATTTGGGTTAGTGTACTGGACTAGACACCCTTGCAGAAGAAGTACGAGGCAGCAGGCTACTCTTAAGATTTCCTTTTCGGCCTCAACTGACTGTATTGTGATGGACATTGTTGACTTTACGAAAGAACACCTTCTTGCAGCAAGACACAGTTAACGTTAATCGAATAACAACTAAGTGATCATTCCACCAAAATTAAATCTTTAGCCAATCTTTTCAATGTGCTAAAATCGCAGAAACGAAGTATAGAATTAGGTAGCCTACTTGCCATTAGACTATTTTTAGACCAAAACCTCTAATATCAGTTAGACACATTGCAGCCTACATTTACATTGCAAACAGAGGCGATCGCTATTTAATGATACAACAAACTGAATTCAACCAACTCAAATGGCGATTTATTCTACCTCTTTGTCTAGTAAGTCAAAGTAATAAATTAGTAGCAAGAAGTATTTTTGGACTTTTGGAGTCCAATTACGCTCACGGCAGTGAGTAATCATTTTGCCATTGAATAAAGGAGAGATTGCCATGCCAACCAGCCGCGTTCACAAACGCAAATTGGCAGTCTAATATTTGGGGGCGTATCTACAATTACTCTTTATCAAAGTAATAGTGGAACTAAAGCGGATACAAACTACATTTATAAGTGGAGCCCCTCATTTGATTTGACTGCTTTTCTAAGTCACAGTCTAAACGACACCGTATACGGTTCATTGTAAAACTTATTCTAAATTATAGTACTTCGCAAATTATTTTACAATTTCCAAATTAAGGTAATCCGTTTCCAGTGTATTAAAAAAAAATCTGGGGCGAACATTTTCCATTTCTCTGCCCTAATTATAATAATTGATCATAAATGGCAAAATAAACTAAAATCCTAATAGTTTCTGCCAAATAAGTATGTGGATATGGTATAGTTTTAGTAATCCCTTGCAGCTAAAAATCTATGATTCCCAACCGTTAGACTGTTTAACCCTAGAAATCCTAGTTTTCTGAAGAACAGATCTATCAGAACCCTAAACACAAAATAGCTTCATCTGAAAAAATAAAATACAAATAAAAGTGGTAAGCCATTTACCACAAAAAGGGAGCGTTCTTTAGGATTTACTTCTCTTTATGATTCTTAAACTTCTCTCTTTCAGAAGTAGTACTACTATCAGTAGTACTCAACTTTGACTAAAGAATCAAAGACGAAACCAAGCTTCTAACCTTGATATAATCCGTATAAATAGCTTGGAATCTGGTTATGGCCTAACGTAGGCGTAAACTGAAGGGTTCTGCCTTTAAAGAACTCAAATTTCTTAATGGTAACCGGTCAAAGTATTGTTAAAGGAGACTGCTTCCTGGGAACACACCAGCAGGAACGATATGAGCACTTGTCGCACAGCTGAGATTCAGATAATGTTCACTACATTCCACCTGGTTGAGAGTTCATCATCTGAGGAACTTGTTTGGTAGGAGAGAAAAGCGCATACGATGCAAGAAGCGAGAACTACACTGCTACATCTCTCTAAACTCTTGTCCAGGCAACCTGTGCGAACGATGTATAAGCACAGGGCCGACTGGTTCGAAATCGACTCCGGAGTTATCGTGCCCCCGGCGTAAGTAGCCTTTCTCAGGGTGTTAAGACTTTTTAAAATTCCAATATTTCTAATACTCCAATCTTCTGGCACCCCTATTTTTTTCTGATGGTTCCTCAGAGATAATGAATACTCACCAAAAGTTATTTTCTTCCTAAGAATTAGTGGAGGAATTGGTTACACCAATTACAAGAGTTTTCTCAGAAACTTGGGAGGTTACTAAGGTTGGAGAGATACCATCCTTAGAACAAATCAAAAGCTATTAATTTGGATTCAGTTTTGGAAGATCTGGGAAACGCTTTGGTCGGGAGGGGTCCCAGAGAACACTAGGGTGATTAAGCCTGTCTAGTAGCTCCTGTATCTATCTAGCATGATTCCCTTTTTTGATACGAGAAAGTTATCCTTAGGACGTCCGCCCTGTTTTCTTCCTGAAGCACCTGGTGTAAGAGGGGAATTTATACTAGGCAGAACCCCCTTGGGGAGCTTTCTTACGAATATTTAAGAAGGGCGGTAAGAATTATCTATTCTCTATAATAATTACATCTTACTGCTGGCTCCCATTTCTCCTCTTCGATCTTTTTTAGAGGAGAGGAGTTGTATCAGAACTTGGGGCTTTAGCAGAGGTTCATCTGCCAATAGTGAGCGTACAGTAGATCTAGATCTTTGTCGGCAATAGAAGTAAGTTTCAAGTTTCAGATCTAAAGAATCAGATTCACAGAAAGGATTCCATCCAACGGAAAGAGACAGAAGAAGAGAGAGATAGAGAAAGTGTGAAGAACAAGACCTGAGATAGAACGAACATTCTTCTTTTGTAAGAATGTTTTCGTCGTCTTTAGGAGACTTTAAACGAACAAGGACTTAAGGTAAAATGTAGCACAAACCTTTTTATTCATATTATTAACGTATATTTACAAAGTTTGTCTTAATTCTAAAATTAGCCTTCCAGTGGGATTCAAATTATTATGGCAAAAAACAGAATGATTCTTTGTTTAAATGATATAAACGAAAAATTGAAGTAATAGTATAAGTACATTTTTTTTTATCTCTAATGAAAGATATTTACGGATAGAGCAAGAAATAGAAACAATTTCTACTTAAATGTACAGGAAATCGTCTTTTATCTTCAGAATTATTTTTAAAAGTAAACCATTCCGATTTATTTGCTATATCAAAGTAGGGAAGCTGAGAATAGAATCTGTTTAATACGTGCATATTTAGGGCAAGTTTTCAACTGTATGTGGAACAAAAACAAACATTAGTGAGGTAGTATAAGACCATAAAAGGTACTACCTCACTTGGCCCAAATAATGCTACCCCATTTTCCTGTATGCCACTTCCCTTTTTCGTATACTAGTGGGTATGATCTTGCCGCTTCACCGCAGCAGCTCTGTCAGACTCTGAAAGAGTTAAAACGCCACTACAAGAAGGAACTTCTGTACTTCTCTTTACTTGGCTCGTCGCTCTTTCTCACCGGCAACGTCTCCTTCTAAGCCTTCCTTTAATAACCTAAGCTTGTAGAGGAGCACTTATGTGTTTAAATATTTTATAGCCGACATGCTTCTAGACTGTGCATTGTGTGTGGTAAATGTGTACAGACAATATCACTTTTAAATAAATAAAATCACCCCATATTTCCATAGAAATAATTTAAATCGAATGCTCTTCTATTTTATTTCATTACATTCAAAAACAAGAATAAAGAACATTAATTGAAGATGGGTTTCAAAACAAAGGGGAAAGTGTGGTTCGATTTCTTTCATTATTATCATTCATAATACGGTACAAATTCAAAAAAGAACTTAGTTTTTTATTAATTTACTTTGCCAGTACAAATTAATAAAATGAAATACCTCGCGTCAAATAAACACAGTCAATATAAAACTTGTAGAACAAATAATGCTACATATTTTTCAAATTCTGTGATATTTAAAAAATTATTAATTACTTACACAATAATATTAATAATAACAATAACAATAACAGTGAGTTTATGTGGCATGCTGCCAAACCTTCCCCCTAGTTTAATAGCAAACTCTGAGATGGCAATATAAAGAACTTCGTACAATCGACTAGATATTGTTCAGCCTTCTACTTGCGACTCAGAAAGTTGTCCTGCTTGTAGAAACAGTTCACCAGTAAAAACTTGCTGTTTTCCTAAATTTTCCTTTTTGAAGTTTTCTAATTTTCTGTGGAATAATTGATAATTCATGATAATTCCAAGAGGGAAGTCCTCTTGCTAGACATTTCCAAAAAGTATCGACGGAATTAAAAAGCTTGGCATAAATAGATTGAGAGTAGAGAGAGAGAATGGTGTATATCTGCCAACAGATTATTGAGTTCCGTAATTCTAAAGGAAAAGGTTTTCAAAGTCTACATACCCAGATATTTATTGTAGAGAAGGGGTGTAATTAGGGGGGTAGATACGGACCTGACAGAAGAGGGGATAAAGGAAGTTATAAGGGGTCCATTAGGGGTTGAATACCAACTAATAGGAATCAGACGATTAAAACGTAAAGTTATAGACAGGGATACGAAAGAGGCAAAAATCGTACCCATTCAGTCGGTTTTGTTCTCGGTTAGGGGGGCAGCAGTTACCATAATACGTGTATATACATTACGTACGGTGCGAGGTCCACAATTACATTCAAAATGTCATACAATGCAAACAGTGTTAAAGATTTGGTCACTTTAAAGATCAATGTAAAGGGAATGTAAGATGTGGAAAATGTGGGAATAATCCTGAAACATGTAAAGATAACACAGCTAAATGTGTGAATTGCAGCAGTGCCAGCCATTTGGCAACAAAAACGTTGCTTGCTATCATCACTTATACCTCTTTTCTATTGAGACCAAGTTATACATAGATTTCCTTGGGTCACCATTTTAGCATTTAAGAATTACGCTTTTACGAATGGTATTGTGTTTTTCGAATTTCTTCTTCAAATCGGGATGATGGATTCGCTGGGTCTTACATACTGCTCAACATCTCCTCCAAAAATCATGCTACTCTCATTTCTTCGGAAGAAAGTCCATGTTTCTACTGCGCTTTCCACGAATTAACCTTGAATTATTCATTTCTTTTGGTGAATAATAGCTGCCTAATTGCATTTTCTTTTCTAATGATGGTCAATTCCAATTCGAAATACGAAGTGAACTAAAGCTAATCATTAAAGTTCTTGAAATTAAGGGTTTTTCACAAATTATACAATTTTCCTAATAAAGAAAAGGCAGCCCACAAAGGAAGGGAAAAGGAAACTTTACATTCGGATAGGTTTTTTGCACTTTTAAGTGTGTTAGGATGTAGTCATGTGAACTGAGAATGGAATACCCTGGATATCTATCTGACTGTCAACACTTTAAATTATGGATTGAATATTTGGCGTTATAGCAATGAAATGGTTGGCGCTTAGGTGAACAGGTACGTGGGCTTGGGAAAAAGCCCTTCCTCTATCCCCCGTGAGACCGTATATCTCGTTCAGTTTTGCTCCAAAACCTCATCTCTCGCTTTCACAGGACTTGTGCGGGGGACAACAGAGGCGAATCAGTGTGGAAGGGATTGGAGTTTTGTAGAAATAGGATGGTGGAGTTCGTAATAAATTCCCAGTTTAGTCACTACATTAACATGGCCGCTGGCGGGCCGGTCGGGTATCGCCTCCAGATTTATAACGTTCACGCATGATTTAACACATTAGTGTAAAGAATGGGAAGCCAAACTTGGACTAGGTCGTGTTAGTAGCATGTTTGCACGTCGCTCCTATTCAATAAACGGATATGATAGGCCCATTGGCAATATTTTAATCATACCCAAAAACCCATATATATTATTAGGTTAGTAACGTATATAATAAAGGGTTACTTGATTTATTAGTGTACTAATTTCAATATTATTTCATATTAATTTTGAGAAATATGTTAAGTGGAATTGACAAACGGAATTCATCTTGTTTTTGTAACCAATACGCTTTATACATAAATAAATCTAACAAAATAAGTAGGCATTATTTTTAAACCTGTAGTAATTTTTTGTCTTTATTTAGAAATTTGCAATTTGTATAATGATCCAATGATTAAGTAAGATGTAAAAGTAAGGAGGGACACATGGGAGCCCTCTCTATATAGTGATCCAGAGACAGTCCCAAAGAAAATCCACGGCTCGAAACCATAAGTCCAAGTTCGAATCTTGAACTGATTATTAATCTCTTCACTTCTGCTGGTAATTTAGTACATCTTTCGTGAAATCATTTAGTCACATTTAGGTCATAGCTCTTGTCTTTTATGTATTTATGTGTATGGGTTAAAAGTGGATCGTTTTGAAGATGTAGCGAACTAAAAGAATGCACAAAGGAAGAGGATTATTTTTATTTATTGAAGAATTCAGAAAGATGCTCCTCAGGAATTCATTCTTTTCTCGCTGATTAGATTTTTCCTTATTAATTATATAGGCAAAGTATAAGATTTGAAATTTATGCGATTTTTCCGTTTCTAATATTAGCATAACTCACTCTATAAGAAGTAGAATTCATAAAACAAAATTCTAACACAGTGGACCTTAAAAATTGAAATTTGCTGGGAAAACGTCAATATTAAGTTTCTGCGCAAACGCAGTACCTGTAAGAAAAAAAGTGACTAGTAAAATTGAATTCTAGTCTGATTCAAATACTTTATTAACTTTATAACTTCCAATTATTTTCCAATTCGAAATAAATTAGACTTATTTAATTTTCAGGTGTTAACGTATTACGGTGCAATGGAGCTCTCCATCTTTTTTTGCAATAATTAAATAATTAACTAATCTGTACATCATTATCCAGATAAGAGACGACTTTTTTTGAAATTCAATTACCCATATAATTTTAAATAATGCAAATTATTTGATAATCCAATTGGTAATCTCTGCGCCCAGATTAAAGTGATAATTTACATTTGCATGAATTTCATTAAAACTTCATATTGTTAGTTTTCTCACAAATCATTGCCTAACATATATCTGGCTTTGAAACTGCATCTATTCCGCCCACTACAATATCTGCTAATTAATCTAATGGCTTGCTTTTATCGAAGGAAGAATTATTACCATTTCCTTGTTCGAATTAGCTCAGCAAGAACTCTGATCTCTTGAATAAGGTAGACTTCAGGATTCCAGGTAGACTTCATTACAGTTTGCTGGAGGGCTATCGCAATAAAGATTGTTGGCGCTTTTAGTCTTGGATTCCCGCAGCGATGCCAAGATGTAAAAGAATTTATTCCCCCAACAAGGGGGAAGAAGTCCTAGACTTCTTCCAGATAATGTTTTGGAGACCAGCATTTTAGCAATGTTAGCACGAATTTAAAGAAATCACAATCGATAGAACATTTTGCAGAGGAGAGATGAAGTTATTAATTATAAATATAATTTATAATTCCCAATTCGAAGAGTTACCACAATTTACAGCATCCTTTGGAAAGCTTCTTCCTCAGGGGTACCTTAATTTTAAAGAGAAGCACAAAGAAAGATATAAAAAAAAATATTGTTTTTAGAATATTCATCAAAAGAACAAAACAGAATGGTGTAATACATTCAGAACTGAATTTGGTAAAATGTCAAAATCATTTATTTTTCAGAATCATTATCAGTGAATAAAATTGTTCTATTTAAGTGCACTTACATTATGGCCAATTATATCCAGAAACTAGTAAACCAATAATCATGAAGCTAAAAATTAATGATTCTCTTAAGCTTAGTAAAGCTTTTCATAAGATGGCGCCTTAGTTATTTTACTATATTTCACCGCATTTTGTTTTTAAGGCAGCTATTACAGTGAATCTGATTTCCTAAAGATTGGCTGTTAAAAGTTACCAAAGTAAGCGAAAAATATTTGTCTTTATTGAAGGAAATTAGTGGATAATATTGACCAGGAAAACTCAATGATCAAGCCAATGGTCTTTTTTTCTCTTTTAATTGAGTGACCAATAGAAGAATTCAGATCTTGTTCTCAATTCTTATTGGATGATTAATGATAGGGACTCTAAAAATGGTGCATAGAAAATAAAACTGTTAACATTAGCCAACAACAATTTAAATTCAATTCTCAAAGATCTCTCTAAAATGTTATTCCTCAAAAAATAATAAATAAATAAAAATAAAAAAAATTAATAAAAAATTTAATACGAATTGTTGTTTTGTTTAAGGTCCTTTGCACCTGAATTATACCGGAGAACAGACACTTTACTATTTTACTTGATTTACTTTAACATCTAATCTTGTCGAAACTAACCTATTGGTTGCCCTAACTCGTCTTTCTTTCTAGCCTAACTAACTAATGTTGGGGTGGAGTACTCGATATTCCTTGCACCCCATAGAGGTCTAGCTAGCCTAAATTTTAAAATCAACTATTTACATCAAATTTATATAAGCACTCATACACTCATCCTAATAAGTACATTCGTCCTAATCAATACATTCATCCTGATAAATATATATAAATTGTTATATCGAATTAAAAACCTTAATGTCTTTAAGGAATTGCAGAGGGTTTTGTACGCTGTTTTCGTTGACGTTCAATACTTCTTCCAGTTGTGAGGGAATGTTAAACTTTTGCCTAACTCTAGAATACTTGGAACATTCAAGCAGGATGTGGCGTACAGTTAAAGGAACGTTACACCCAGAGAACAAATAGGTGGTTCTTCTCTTCTGAAGATGTGACCATGGGTTAATAAACTTGTGGCCAATCCTCAACCTGGCGAACACAACCTCCTCACGGCGAGTGTTTCGGACATGATGTTAACCACTCCATTGGTGTGGACTTTATATTCCTCAATTTGTTCGTTATAGGAAATGATTCCCAGTTTCTTATCCACTGGGACACAATCTTTGGTCTCAGATAACTTTTCCAGTCTGAGGGCAGAATAATTTCGTACTTATCGTCCAGTAACGTGGCATCTTTAGCAGCCCTGTCAGCGGTTTCATTGTTACTTATCCCAGTGTGACCCGGGATCCACAGAAAAATGATTGATTTGTGACTGCGTACAGAGGAGTACAGCAGTGTATGCATGGACTGGATCAGGTTGTTCTAATCTAATTTGCATATTAACTCCAGAGAGCTTCTTGAATCAGAGCAAATAATAATTTTCTTTTCTTTAATATTCAATAAATACTCTATTGCTTTTTTAATGGCAAATAATAATACGAATTATAACTGTATTTAAAAGGTTGAAGATGTGCTTCAGTATCTATCGGCTCCATAATACGTACTTCCCAGGATGCAGCCAGGAAAGAGAGGATTTAGCCATCCCAGGTAAGAGGTTTTCTGTGAGAGACGGCGCTAATGTGCAAGTTGTCGATGCGCCGAAAAAAGTATTTAAACAAAAAAATAGAAAAATGAGTTTCTTTTGGATTGTTACTTAATTATCTCGGATGTAAACTGTCACATTGAATGCGTTAGGAAGTCGCAATAAATTTTTTGACAAAGGAGCGTTAATAAAACAAAAAATGGAGGAACACTCTCTGCTTTAATTTAAACAAAACAATGCAAATGTTTATTAAAAAGTTAACAAATGCACTGAATAGGAGAAGGGAACTGTTTTCGATTAACATAAATTTTAATGCAAGCAACAAAACAATTGTCACATAGTTATTTGTACGATGTAGAAGAGACAAAGCTTTCATTTTGATTGTTGCTTGAGAACTGTTTAAGGAGAGCTAGATTGAAAATAGATGTAGTGTTAGTGAGAACGAATTAGAAAAGGGCGAGACAGATTGTAATTCTGCCAGATGATAACATTATTAATGTGATCTAATAATAACCAAATAGAGCGTCATTACAGGATCTTCAATATAACCATCATGCAGAGCTCAGCGCTGCTCTTAACTCCTTACATCTTAACTACTAATACATTCAACATCATTACGGAATCGTTTATACAACTCATTCAATAATGTGCAACTCAAATTACATAGTGTAAGTGTGTGAGTGTGTTTGTGTGTAAGAATGATGGCATTTCATCTACCTTTTTACTGAACGATATTGCTTTTATAAATCAGGAGTTATTGCACATCATAACACGGTTATAGGAGTTGGCAAGCTGGAAATAGAAATAAGTTGTCCGCGAGTAAATCAGCTGTTTTACAACTTCATTTTGTGTTCTGATTTCTTTATTCCTTTTAGAGAGCGGGTCACAAAAATATTTTTCCCTTAATCTGGAGCTTTAATATACCAGTTATCAACTGATTTAAATTATAAATTCCCTACATTTTTATTAGTTTTACACTTTAAGGAAAGTGTAAAACTCTTGGCTGCTATAAATTAAGAAGGTTAGAAGTTAATAATATAGTCATTTTTATTCCTTTTCTTACTTAGGGAAAACCTCCTAACGTTTATTCCTAAGGAAATGAAAATTTTCAGTTTTTCACATGATGAGAAAACAAATTTCCTATAAAAAAGAACTCGGTTTGCTTTCACTCGCGACTAGTAGCTCTATTCTCAAAATTCTCCCTTACAAATTTACTTCAAATTTTGAACATTTCAAGCAAATTAAGTATTTTTCAATATTTATACAGATTATAAAACTTATCGCTTTACACTGAAATGTAACTTACTTCATTTAGGGAAGCCTTCCATAAGCCTTCTTTAAAAAAGTGAAAATTAAAAGAAAATATGTAGGTTTGTAATGTAAACAAGAAGTTTACAAGAAACCATGAGTAAAATTCGAGAAACTCTCTGAGAAAATGTGAACAATCCATTGAGTAGAGCGGAGTATTTCAGGTTCATGAATTTTCTTCAAATTTAGCACTAACAACACCTTTTTATAAGTTATAAGATTGTAGATCTTCTCTAGCTTCAGATCTGAGGTGGCTGGTCAATAGCGTGTGGCTTTGCCGACCTCATTCTCTCCATCGTGGACAGAACCTCGCCTAACCCGCAGAAAGGTTTATATGGATTTAAAAAAAAAAAAAAAAAGGCAAAGTAATCTCAAATTATTGACATCTTTAGCTGAGATCCCTTTCATTGAAGCATTGGGCCACTTAATCCAAAGGCTACATCCGGCACTTCCTTCACGATTGCTGGACAAGATTTATCAAAATTGGTTACCCGAATTCATCTAAGCTGGACTTAGAAATCGGTCTTTAAGTCCGTAAACTTCAGCTTATCCTTCATGTTAATTGTTATCGAAGTTCGTGTCTTTTCTATTATAATAATTTTTGGCAATTCTTATGCATCCTTTCCATGTACAAATCAAGACTTTCTTTAGCCAAAAAATAGCTACAAAAAGTGCAATATCTGAAGAACACTAACTTCAGGTAAAGAGAAATACAGAAATTTGAGAAGGATACAATAAATAATTGAAGGAATAACCAATATTATTCAATGAAATTCAATGTTTTAAAAGAAAGGAAAAAATCCAAACTAAATTTAAGGTAATCAATATTAGCTATGATGCAGCAGGTTTTATAGGGCAACGTTATCACTTCTACACAAGCTTTGACATTACAAAATTAATGCACAAACGCGTCCCTAGATATTGCCTAACTAATTTATAGTAGATATTGTTTGAAAAATATGATATATAACAAATAACAAAATATTAATTCATCAACAATTTAGTAAAAAAAAAAAATAATTGAATATTTATCTTTGTGTAAATATATTTTATGAAAAATATTTAAATTAATGATCATTCATGTTAGAACATGTTTTGTTTAGAATAACAAAACAGCACCAAATATGTATTCTTAAAACTTATTCCCTTGCTTAACAAGTTGTTTTTTTTTTTTAAACAAACATTTCATATTTTTTAACAAAAGCATAACGAAGGCAGCTCATTTATTTTTAACATTCTCAGATACTTAGAATAAACAAATTAAAAAAAAAAAATGAAAAAAAAATATGTCAGTAGAAAACTGTAAGGGATGGGTTTAGCTATGCGGTAAGCGAAGGGGATTCCCACGCGGAGGGTTCGAATCCAGCTGCTGGCCCCTTAGATTTTCTCTTTCTAGAAGCTTCTTACAGCTCACTGTTGTCTGTAACGGAACAACACTTTCCAGAGGACGTCAGTGCACTAGAAAAAAGCTCCAGGGGCCAATAATCTCAGATGTTGACGCGCCTTAACCAGTTAAGCGTGGAATTTAGTTCTAAAAAACCCCCCACA
This sequence comes from Rhodnius prolixus, assembly GCF_049639745.1. Taxonomy (NCBI): domain Eukaryota; kingdom Metazoa; phylum Arthropoda; class Insecta; order Hemiptera; family Reduviidae; genus Rhodnius; species Rhodnius prolixus. Next base: position 34,828,206 of record NW_027411614.1, on the reverse strand, counting down.
GTGTACGGAATTAAAATCAGACAATGACGTGTATACACGTCGAACGCAGGGCAAAACCTTCCAAAAGTTTATTACATCGTAATAGTCACTGCAAGCACGTTTGAAATCATGCTCGTACTGAAGTCTGAACCTCTGTCTAAGGTAAAAACGGCACTGCACAAGGTTTGAGATCATTTATTTGTGTGCCTAATTCCCAATCTCCTAATGCGGAAACCAAACATGTACCAACCACTTATCATTTGGCTGACTCCCACTGCAGTTCTATTAGTAAGATAAAGGAAACATCCCACCAAATAATATTCTTATTGTATTTTTATAAAAATTTTGAGTTATTATCGTTAATGGCAATTTTATATTTATTATTATTTATTTATTTTATATTTATTTTCAAAAAAGAAATCAGTCCTCGCTCCAAGATTTGAACCTACCTGCATTCCCAAATTTCTATGAGAAAGAAAGAGAAATCTCAAAGATTCTATGAGAACTTGGATAAAACATGTAGCAGTTATTTAACTGCAATAAACAATTGTGTCATGAATCCGATTTACCATTAATTATATTCATTTCAGAATTTCAAATCCATAAAAGGGACAAGATTTATAAAACATAATATATATATAATTATTTTAATGGTTATTATTTCATAATGAACAAATTTAAATGGTTTTAATTCAGGCATGCGACCACCATTATGAAAACGAAGAATGGCTGATTCTATTTACGGTTGGATTATTTAGTTCGCAATATTGATAAAGAATATTTAAATTAGACTGCGCACTTTACCATGACGTGTCAAAAAATGTGTCACCATTTACACTTCCTAATTAAATACAAATGAACCACTTAGGAATGTGCATCGTTAGAATTAGCTAACTTAATTCCACTTTTACTTGGCTGTTATCATTATAGTCTACCCAATAATACAGATTCTACATTCAGTATCGAATAGCCTGTTTAAATAACAACATTAAACGCTAAAACATAATAATAACTAGTGTCAATTAAAAAAAAGAAGTTTTAAAAAATAGTTATTAATAATTTGAATAACCAGTTAGAATATAGAGAAAAAGTAATTTCGTGTTCAACAGGAAATTTGCGCAAAGAAACAAATGGTCGATCTATATCCGATGTATATGTAAAGTAAGGGATGGTAAAAATACTGCCAAGGGTATCCTAACAGCAATTCTTGACCTTTAGTATGCCTCAAGGTGGTTAGTACACCAGCATGTTCAGGCTATTTTAAATAAATCCACTTTACTATCCTTCCTTAGGGAAAAGAATTTCCCTTCTGGTCATATATTCCTTAAAAAGAAAAATAAAAATAACTTCCCCCATCAGAATGGGGACTAAACCGAGTTTCTTTCAAACGGAAAATGACCAATTTTCATGAAAATAACTTTTACCCTTTATTTATTTTTTAAATTTGCCCAAGTAAAAGATTGCTTATACAGGGGATAGATGAAAGATGAGAGAAAACGTATAGGATAATGTTTGGAAATTGAGGACAATCCTTCGGCCATTTTTTATTCATATTTTACGCCAATAAGCAGAATGTTTCTTTAAAAGGAATCAATATTTTCTGCCAGTAAACTATAAACTCCTATAATTTGCAAAATCTGCTTATAGTTTAACCTATTTATTTATTTGATACAATCTATTTAGTCAAATATATTAAAACTGGAATTGGTTGGTCGTCAAAAAATTACACAAAAAAGGTTAACGTAACCAACTTTAAAAATTTTTATCTCTTTTTCTAATGTTAAAACTGTCCGGTAGAACAATTGTATAAGGGTTGATCGTCAAAAACTGCAAGAAAAAGCGTGACGTTGAAAAACACTCAACTTAGACAATTTTTTTTTTCTCTTTTTCTATAAAAGATAAAATTCCCAAATTTTCTTTAAATTATAGGGTAAACCCTCGTTTTTAAGAGTATTTTTTTTTTTTTTTGCAACAACGTGCATCAAATAGATTTCAAGTAAAAACGTTGCCAAAAATAGGCAAGAACAACATTTTGGAAACAACCAGACATCTTAATGTAAACAAGCTAACAGTAACCAGAGGTGGGTGAAATAATGGAGCTAGACTACTAAAGGAACTGTAGCTAAGGAATGTCCTGGTACTAGAAAATCCACATATTACCATATTACAGATACCAGATCATACCAGATACCAGAATTTAGGATACTTGCTGAGTGATTATTTTAGATGCTTCGGTCCTAACCGCTACAGATTTTTTTTAACTGATCGATACAAGCGCTCTGTGCCTGCCAAGGCAATTGTGACCAACTTAAGATCATCTTCAACTGTAAACTCCATGGGAGGAAAAGAAACTGTATGATGAAAGAATCAATAAGTTCAGGATATGATGGCCAGACTCCAAAGTGCAACTTTATCTCAAGAACTTTACTTTCTTAATCAAGAAAAGATTAAAACGACATGGGAGAATTTAGTAATGTGTAATGATTACATCATTTAATTTTCTTGTTTTCATTTTATCTATTTTCATGTTCTGTGCTTTTTATTTAAATTACACTAATAATAATTAGAGATTAGATTTTTAATTGATTAATTTTTAGCACTATACACGCATTCAAAATTGTAATGACGTGAGAAGTAATGCGCAACAAAATCATTTTGTAGAAAGCTTTTTTTCTTTAACTCAGGGAACCTCAAGAAAACTCAATAAAGATAATTTCGCACGATAGCAATACTTTCCTGCTCTTGTAAGAGAAAAGAAAAAGCTAAGTAATAATATTGACGAGGCTGGGAAAATAAGGAATTTCTTACAATATACATTTTTCAAAAAAACGTTCTAATTAAAAATACTTTAAGAGATAATAAATTCTAGTGCTGGATCATTTAGAAACAAGCCGAGTTTTGCTATTTATACAAGAGGCAAAGGAAGGGCTAAGGGGAAGATGGGACCTGCAAGACAAAGCATGGTAATGAAAAATGTAGATGATGAATATGCAGAAGAGAGAAACGGAAGTATTAAAAAAAAGGATCCAGGACCGGTTACAGGGCGAGCAAAAAAAAAAAATTAAACAATAGTCATGGCCAGCGGTCTGTGCTAAATAGTAGCAAAATATTACATAAAAGTAATCCGACCAGGGGATGTGAAGCGCTAACCACTTTAAGGGTGCCCTTAAATTATACCGCGAATTATTTCTTTGATCTAATTCTCTATCTGGTGGCATCTCAGTCATTCAGCCTCTCTTCTGGACCAACAGACTCACAGAAGGGACCCCCCCCCCCAAAAAAAGGGAAGAATCATTGACAGGAAATACGAGCCACATACATCTTTCCACAGAAAGAATAAAAAATAAAATAAATGGTTCAATATTATACATGGTTTCATTTGTAACAGTTTTATGTCGCTTGAACGGCTGAGAAATTAATACTAACAATGTATTTGTCGCCTTCCCTTTATTTCCTTTTATTTTTATGCCAGTCTTTATATTTTTTATTATTTATTATCTAAATAAATCTTTTATCACATTGCAATAAATTCGGGTACTGAATGTGATTATTTTATTTGAGTAGACTGAATCTGCGGTTACCCTCCAATCGTTCTGCCTATAATTTCTCCTAAAACACACCACTGATTAGCTAACAAATCTAAATCAACATTTTTCAGTTTATTGTGCAGAAATATTTGCAATTAAAAACAAGAAAATCAAGTGTAAATGAAGGAGATATTTGGTTTTAATAATTTTAATTTCCTTAGTGAGAAAACCATTTCCAAACAATGGTAGAATTATTTGTTTTATTTTATTGGTGGATAAATATGTTTTGGCCGTGAATTTTACTTCCCATTGTAAAAATGGTTAAAAGTTTATTTTCATCCGGTATTCTGTTTTTCCCCTCTCGCAAATTTGAGATCCTGCAAAGAGGTAAGAGGCTTTAACATTCTCTATTCTCAAATAAAATTTCAGTTCAAGCGAAAATTTGTTTTTCTAGCTTACAATATTTAGCGTTTAGGAACTTATTTTTCGCAGCATTTATCTATTCATGTGAATTGTTCTTTAATTGAATTGAAAAAGCTATAGCTTTACAAGGCTGAATTTATTTTAGTTAAGGAGCTTTTAAGGAGTAACTGACAATTTACAAGACACTGTTAAGATATGGACGTACGGAGCTGAAGTGTGGGGCTCAAACAAACCTTCTAACTCCAAACGCCTGCAGACACTACACAGTCTAAAATCCTACGGAAAATCCTGAATGCTCCTTACTACATTTCTAACCTTATAATACACACTGACCTTCACATCCCTTTCGTCACTGACCTAATAAAGTCTCGCTACCGCAACTTTCACAGCCTCCTAGCTCTCCATCCTAATCCTCTTGTACAACAACTCTCCTCTCTTCACCTTCCCGACAATCCTCCTCGTCGTTTGAAGCGGAAGTGGCCTAGAGATCTATTGTGATTAAATCATAGTGAAAGAGTTTCACCAGTGGGTGATTGCTCTAACCATGTCATTACAAGAGAACTGAACCAGTAAGATCAAATTTACTTGATGCAACAATTGTTGCAGTTGTAAATATACAAATAATAATAATAATAAAAAAAAGACCCAGTTCATCAGTTTGTAACTAAAAAATTGCATTGACTTATTTAGCCATCCCAAGCGGTTAGAGGCGAGGCCCCGCAAAGCTAAGAAGTAATGAGTGGTATTGGGCTCGATTCACGGTCAAGGCCTTGGATTGTATTTGATAGTTAATAATGGGGATTTGCAGTAAAGAATGCTTGCTAGTCGCCTCCGTTTGCCATGACACTGAGTTGGACTAAAGCTCGCCTGAAAAAAAACTGTGGCTGTGTCATGGACACGGCCGTGTATTGTACGTGAATACGTTTACGTAACGGGTTATTTTTTTTGTATAAAATATTTTTATTTATGTATTTAGGATGAAATCAAGGTAACAAATCGACGATCAAACACAATCTACGCCTATACAGTCCGTTGTCGATGTAGAAGCGATTTCATCATCCAGTTGCATAATTTCAACCGCCCCAGCTGCGGACACCGTCTTGATCCGCTCGGCCGCATTCATTCTTTTACGTTCCCGGCACAGTTTAGGTCATATGGTGTTTTATTATTACCATTCGATTGTTCTTGAGAACCCTTTTCCAACTGTATACGATCTCTGAATTTGGTTTTGGCTTTTCGACGCGTATAGGCCGACATTATATATTTTTGATAATATTTTTTTATTCTAACACCTTATTATATTCACTGTCACTATTTTACATTAATGTTTTATACATAATCGATAGACGACAGCTGACGATTAAAACTTAAACGAACATCGTAGCTTTTCCGAGTCAAAAGTTACACGAATTGTAAATCTCGATACGCAGCAAAATGATCTCAAAATGGTGGCGCTTCCCCCTCCACCGCGCGCGATACGTCACAGTCCTCGCTTATCGTAATGAATTTTTTGCTCCTGTAGCTATCCAGTGGTCTAATTTAATTTTGGATGTAGACGATAGATTCGAAACTATACTGCCAAACTGTATCCCCCGATTTTGTTATTATTAGGTTTTTTGGATTGCCTCCATATGATAGCGAATTTAAAGACGTATTCACATCACAAGATGCAGTACGAAGTACAATCAACAATTATTTTTTTCTAAAAGGAAGTGCGCAATAGATAAATAATTTATTTTGATGTTAAAGTAATATTGAATACTAAAAGTTAACCAATTAAAAAGTATGTTGTTTTTTTTAAACTTTTGGTTCGTTGGTAATTATTTTCACATCAAAAATTTGTTCCCTTAATAAGTTATTCTTCCAATAGTGATTTTTATTAATATCAAGCGAGAGAAAGAGACCGACAACAAAATTTATAACAGTTATGACAAACTTTTAACCACCAGACTGAGCGGCCAACTGTGTAACCATTCTTGAATTTGCATAATTGCTAAAATGTTAAATCCTTCCCCTTTCAAAATGAAAGCTGACTCTGCCATTTTAATTATTTCCACTCCACCCCGATTCTATCCTCTCATTGAGATATTAAAAATTTGAATTAGATTTGGTAACTTTAACTGCTTTCCTCTGCTTCTAATAAATATGTTTCTTGAAATGTTAAAAAAAAAAAGAAATTCGAATGTTACTTCTTTGCCGATGTTTTATGATTCAACTTTTAATAATTTTGCGTGTAGATCTAAATTTATTGGCCAATTATTGAACGACAATAACCAACAACTACCTTAAACAACATTCAAAATTGAGTTTAATGTCGTATTAGCCAACTTCATATTTCCCACTGTTCTTGAGTGACGTCACTTTAATTTTTTTTTTTAAATCCTAACTTTTCTGCAATAAAAATGTTATTACTCAGAAAGTTTTAGTCCGAATTCGATTCTGATGACAGGGTTAGAAAGACAGATAAATTTTCTAAAAATTGACACCATTTCGAAGCATAAATTACTCTCCAAACAGCCTCAATCTTCTTCCGGAAACTGGGAAAATAAAAGTAATCGAAATTTTTAAGAAAACTCATTAGGCCCTTACGTGATCATTATCAAACCTAGGTGCTGGCACTTTTTATAAAAGTTTCCGTGTTTAATGGGCTTTCTAATGGGATATCATTTTCCAGGATACCTCTTATCTTCGTATGAGAAATTACGTTTGTTTTGCAAGAAAACGTGTTCACGAGCACTCAAGAGTGTTTAGTTATCAAGTTGTTTAATTCATTGAAAACTCTTTTAGATGGACCAGTAGTCGATTTTTAAAGTAGATTGTCTTAAATTAAGGAAATCAAAGGTTACAAATGGGTTAGAGACAACCTCTTTAGAAGCCATTTTTAGTTCAAATGTGCAATTTTATTGCACTATTCAGAGCTTTCTTTTAAACAAAAAGAAAAACCTAAGAAAACTGTTTACAGTAAATTGTTGCACAAGTGAAATTATACGCTTTTAGTTTGCCGAGAAAACGAAGAAGGCGCACAAAAGCATAATTTCTTTTCCTTTCACCATTTTATATCGAAGCGTTGTGTAAAAAGGAGTCATTCCAGCGAATAAGAGCCACTTCATTACAAAGCCTTATAGTTGCCCGTGTTACAAACTTTAATATACCAGTCAACATTACTTACTATCCGTTAAGTTTATTAAAAATTCCGCTTCAAAGCCCAACTTAATATATAAAGCTTGGAAAGTTTACTGCATATGCAACTTTCTACTTCTTTCTGAATTCAGTTTAAAAAAAGAAAAAAAAACAGCGTAGCAGTAGTACTTGTCAACATCAAAGAACATCAAAGAAGAGAACTTTGAGTGTATTTTATTTTTTGATGTAAATTTCCTTGTAGTCTTTTCTGAAAAGAGAATAATTGTAAGTGTTATGCTAAAAAGAGAAAGTACAATAGTTTAAAAATGTCGTTGCTAGATCTTAATTTAGATTTTATTAGTTTCAAATTATTTTAACAATAATTGAATTTATATCTTATTGACGACGTATTTTTAAAAATCTGAAGAGAAGATTGCTGTGAATTTCAGTCATCATTTTCGTTGCAAGCTTTCAATCTAGAGAGAGCCTAGGTCATCTTCAGGGTTATGAGGCATATGTTTTATAGAAATAGATTATATATACTCGTATACATTGATTTGATAAAGAAAAAGTTTAATACAACTGGCGTCTTTTTGATGGACACATAAGGGTCCGTTCACAACGGAGCTGTGAGCATAGATGATAGGAGTGATGCATCAGCGCTTAAAGAAAAACATAATACATTCGAATGTGAGCGTACACAACGAAGCTGCGACTAGTGACTCATATGTACGCGCTGCTATAAACGAGCATAGATGATAGAATTAAATATTTCATTTTTCTGCTAGCTGAACTCCAGTATCGGAGCTCTGTTTTTCAAGATATTTGGTGAAAACCGGCATTATTTTTTGTTATTAATTTATTATTTACTTTTAAAAAATATTTTGTTTTTTAAATCGTGCTTACATTTATTTTTATGTGTATTTATTTGTTTTTTCTCAATAAAACCATTACTTACCTTAGAGTAATCACTAGTTTTTCTTCTATGGTTATAGGATTTTGTCTAAAATATAGTCGAATGTGGGTGGACCCATCCTCACAGATTAAAAAAAAAAACGATCCGGATAATTTCTAAGTACCTTATACAAATGGTGAAATTCACCCAAAGTACTTCGTTTTTTATTTATGGTATGTACATGATATTTTTTAAAGCGTTTTTTCTTTAAAATATAACATTTTGTTGCTTCTTCACTACTCGACATGTTGCATGTATTACAGCTCCGTTGTGCACACTAATCAGCGATTATATTTTACTCTAACAGTTATCTTCTCTGCTATCATCTAAACTCACAGTTCCGTTTTGAACGTACCTTAAGGAATGGTAAATTTTACTAGATAATAGTAAGAGCAGTGAATTGAGAGCGTGTAGATTGTCTTTCCAAGCAGAGAATTTCCGAATCTACAAAATATATGAATAAATCTTTATTTTTGAAATTTAAAAGGTTTTCTAATAACACTAATGAACGTTCATACCATAAGATCTTCACTAATTATATAATTAACTTAATTAGATTAATTAGATTAAGTCTCCCGCTCCAATGAACGTATCTTGAATCAAACACAAGATTAAGTTAATTAAAAAAAAAAAAAATCAATCTAAGATATTTTTATTATTGATTTTACAAAACGATAAGTAACTAAACGATCAATTGGTTAGGCGAGGAGAAGAGATGGGACAACATTAAGATCACTTTTTTGAAGAACTAAAATCATCCATTAATTTATAATTTTGTAATATCTGGAAGCACAACAAAACGAAAATGTCGTCCTATCCGGGGATACTAAGATGAATGCTTTATGCATTTAGAGAGAGAGGCTGTGTGATAAATGTGGAAGTGAAACCTGAATATTAAATATACATATATTGATCTGAATGAAGGACTAAATCACAAAATAAGGCCAGTCAATTAATAATAGAAAAGATGGGATTTAGAATAATAGAAAGAATGGATTCAAACCCGTAGCGAAGAAATAGGAACATAGTAAACAATTATGGGCCGCCTGTTAACTAAAAGATGCATGCAAGCTTCGAAAAGGTTAGAGTAGCAATGTGAACTTTAGCCTTGATCGCACAAAAGAATTGGGTTTTGATTTTAAGACTGAAGACTCTTTATTATGATAGGATCCTGTTGGAAATCGCAAGGACCAAGTTTAACCCGGATATTTCAGTCAAATTAATTTTTGTGATTCTCTAAAGTAGATTCAATGATAAGTGCAGCAAGAAAAAGAAAGAGGTTAAAAACCCGACTCTAGAAATGATTGATGGAGTTTCGAAGCAAGAAGAGATCGCATAACTTTGGGACTTTTAAAAAACATTTCCCCGCCAATCCTTCTTTTTTATTTAAGGAGATAAATGAGTTTTGCACTTCAGAAAATGTCCGTTCAAGGATCAACACTTTCTCATTTAGTTCTATTGAAGTCCATTCGTTATCCGTACCCATTGTTCGCTGTGGAAAAGCCTAGAGTCATTTCTTTTCGCTTTTTCCTTCACTTTAACACTGAATAATTAGGCCAAAGTGAATGGATGCAATGAGTTTGAAGTTAAAATATTAAGGCATTGATTTATCTTTTACCTGTTTTTGGTCCCATAATTATACAGTTTTTTTTATTTTTTGCAATGCGGAAAGAATGGAAGAATTGGCGGTGAGGTTAGTTATTAAAGAAAGTAAGTCGGTGTTATTCTCTTTTAGGTTTCCTTCTTCATACTTTGGAACTCTCCTTGGAAAGTAATTTTTTATTTCCAGTGATAAGAAGGAAAAGTAGAAGAAGATAGAAAGAGTAAAGTGACGGCAGCCGACTAGGTAGGGCAAGTTGTAATTAACTGGTTTTTGAGTTGGGTACGGGGTGAAGCGAGAAGATGCCCTTTCTTCTAAGTGGGCCAGGAGCGAGTGGGCCTGGCGATAGTGTCTTGTTGCCATTAATACTCGTCAAGGGACGGGACGCGGCAGGGACAGGCCACTGAACACGGCGATCACACGGAGGTGTAAGGCATTTTTTTTCTTCACTAACTCCTTCTTTGCTTCGCACGTCTTCCATTCTGACCCTAGGACCCATTTCTTCTTCAAGTTACCATAACAAATGGTAACCTGTTTCTTTTGTAATTTCCTCTTCCTCCTACATGTCTACCAGTAAGTTTAATATTAATTTATACATGTGAAAAATAAAGAAGAAGAAATAGTGCAAGTTCTCCAGTAATTTTTCATATTCTTTTAAAAAGAGGAGTGTTGTTGAACATAGTACCCTCTCAGGATATGCATTATTTCCATCTGAATTATCAATGTAACACGACAATCCACTTAAGTAAGTATGGTTAATGTAAATCCAAACATAACTAATGAGTGTTATATTATGAAGTAAAGCAACTTCTTCCATTTCAGGATAACTGTAATTTCATTTGAAGTCAACGTTTTGTAACATAAAGTCTTGGTTTATGTTAGCTGCACCGAAGTTTTAGAGTTTATTTTATTATTTCACTCTTAAGTTAGTTGAAAACTATTTGCCATTTTTAGAGCACATTATTAGAATAAAAGAAACTATATATGGACTTCCAATATCAAAGTCGAGAGAATTTTAAAAAGTAAAATGAAACCGAAAAAGGCGTACTCTCGGTCCATTGTTACTTATAACACAATAACAGCCTCTGATAGAACATGTTTTAGGCTTGAACCTTACAGGATGCCGTTTTTGCGACTCTATCTCCTGGTGTTTGCAGACGATATTGTCTTACTAGCTCGTAAAGCCGCTAACTTACAATACTTCATAAACATAATGCGTGAAGAAGCTCAAAAAAATATTGGAACGAAGAATAAAGTTTCGAAATAAAAAGCTACGGATTTTGGACTGATAGCGGTATATTGGGTGTCTATGACTGTCATGAGATTTTGCATAAGAGTTCCTGTACCAAATATTAGTGGTAAAATTTAATGAAGAAAGCCGATCCCAAAAATAATTTGATGATGAGATAGGCTCAACCTGAAGAATGTGTAGTGCCTTGAAGTGAGGCTATCTAAATAAACACGAAATAGGAATGGCTAAGACAACTAAAGTTTTTTTTAAAATGCCCATATTTCTTTCAAATAACGAAGGAGAAAGACCCCTGGAAGAAACCCAAATCTTTAAAAGCCTGAAGGTATAATAGGAAAGATAAACGAGGACTCCTGGAAGCCAGGAGAAAAGGAAATTGTAAAGCAAGATGGATTTCTAGAGAAGTACAAGACAAAAATCTCGTATAGAAAGAATAAAAAGTAGGGTAAGGACATTCTCCACAGTGTCAGCATAATGAGATTGATTAGAAGTGTACGGGCACATCACAATAATGATCAAATGATTCTCAGAAGGACCATTGAATAATATTCAGAGAAAAGAAGAAAAGTAAGAGGCAGGCCGAAGCTGTCATGGCAGAAGATAGTTGAAGAAGATATGTAGAGATATGGTTTCTCTGCTGAAGATTCACAGGCTAGAAGAGATGTACATAGAATTAAAAAAAAAATAATACTAATGAAGTGCAAAATTTTGGACATGGGAATCCTCCTCATCTTTGGAATAATGACCAATTTCTTTCTTTTTAACCATGAACAATGAGAAGAGCTTCTTCTTCTTCTTCTGTCGCTAACTCCTTTGTGCCGTGAGGCGTGTAGAATAAAGAAGAAGAAGTTACTTTGAATCAGTTATACTTCAGACGGGTGATTGGCCCAGGGCTGAAGGCCCATATATACCCTGGGACAAGGGGTTCTCAACTATTATTCGGTTGCCGGGACCCCTAGATGAGCTGCTTTCTCTTCGACTTTAAAGTCTCATCCACCCCCACAGTTCAAAAGCCGTACCACTGGTCTCCAGCTCCACCTTTTGATTTGATGGCATCAGCCCCTACGACAAACTTCTGTCTTCGGCCCCATCTACTGATAGTGCTGCTGCTCTCGGTCTATTCTTTTAGTCGCCTCTTACGACCTCGTGGCAGGGAGAGGACCTATACTAACCCCAGCCCGCAGGGGTATGAAAAGAGCAAACTCATAAAAACTTAGAAAGGCAAACGAAGCTCCAAATTTTGTTCTTAATCTTTGGTTATTATTGCACATATATATTTAAAGCAGCCTACTGCATTTTAATTGTTGAAAGAACAACAAAATTCAATAGTTTTTGAACAATTCTAAATTAAATTAGACCATAAATTTGCCTTAAAAAGGAACCCGCTGATCATAACCTTCGATTTTCTGTTCTGTGTACTATCTATATAATTTATTATTATTCAAGTTCGCAGTTAAACGTGTAGAACAAATTCGTCATTTATTCTTGATTCGCACCGGAGCTCCTCTATCTAGTCAATGAAGATTAATTTGATTGCACACAGAAAGAACCAAGAATCTAGATTCTTTTTATCTTCAGTACGTGTAACTCACTGAGTATTGTTGCTGCCAGGAATATTTTATAAAGTTAGTCAAAGAGCAGAGACGACCCACAGCCTCCATCTACATCTCTGCACTTTCCAGCCTTCAGACAGAGGTCTCCCTTTACCATAAAATATAATTTTCATATAACAAGATTTTTTTTTCCCCCACTTTTCATCTCTGTACAAAAGGCCAATCTGCACAAAGCTGTGCTTTATACATGTGCAGATATCATTGAAGTCAAATGAAATAAATTTAGAAAATCAGTTTAATGTATAACGGAATCTTAGAAGATGAAACCCACGAAGAGTGGATGTTAGTCATTTCGTTATGTTTAACTCGCCCCAGGGTGCACCAGTTCCGATTGCTCTCTAAACTGTCATTTTCTCTGTTTCCCCATACCATTTCACTATCACTCTGTTCGCTGGCACTTTCTCTTTTAGATATATAATTCTAATTTCCTTAGTGGGAAAACCAATTTCCAAACCATTGCCCTGCGGCGGTATTACTTATATTATTTCATCGGGGTAAATACGTTTTGGCCATGAATTCTACTTCCTGTTGTAGAAATGGTTGAAAGTTTATTCTCATCCGGTATTCTGTTTCCCCCCTCTCACTCTCATATTTGGTTCCTATCATTTTATCATTGCCTATTACTTGTCAATGTTGCTATTATGATTATCTTCAGTGACCTCTCTTGTAATATTTTTTGTGAATTGCCAATCGCTATCAAACTATAATAAAAAGTAAAGTAACGTATCTTTTTGATGTGAATACGTCTTTAAATTCGCTATCATATGGAGGCAATCCAAAAAAACCTAATAATAACAAAATCTATACATATAAAACATTAGTGTAAAATAGTGACAGTGAATTAAAACTGTCCGGTAGGACAGTTGTATAAGGGTTGATGGTCAAAAACTGCACGAAAAAGCGTAACGTTGAAAAACACCCAACTTTGACAATTTTTTTCTCTTTTTCTATAAAAGATAAAATTCCCAAATTTTCTTTAAAATAAAGGGCAAATCCTCCTTTATGACTGTAATTTTTTGCAACAACCCAGATCTAATAGGTTTTGAGAAAAAAGTTGCTGAAAATGAGCAAAAACGGCTTTTTCAAAAATTGTTGTTGTTCTTGTTCTTGTTGTTCTTCTTCTTCTTCTTGTTGTTGTTACCTTTTTTGTAAACAACGTAGCGCCTAAACGCGTGAACCGATTTTCATGAATGAGGTGTCATTCGATTCGGAATTTTATGTAGATGTGCCTTTTGGGGGTCTCGGCCCTGTACATTGAATGGGAGAGGAGTTAGCCCCCTTTATGTAAGGCCCCCTCCAAAATTATTATTACTAATTACTCTGTAAATCTTGGCCCGATTTTGATAAAATTTGGTAGGATGATAGGGTTAGGGCTCCCCTACCTAACAATAAAGCGACGATCTGCTCTTACACTTGTTAAGGGGAAGTATAGCAATCGTTTCAAATTATCGACACGTGAACCGATTTTCATGAATGAAGTGTCATTCGAATCGAAATTTTGTACAGATTTGTACTTTAAAAGTCTCGACGCTATGCCTCATAAGGAGGGGAGTTCGCCCCACCCAAATAAGGCCCTTTCTGAAACTATTATTACCAATATTTCTACAAAGCTTAGTCCGATTTTGATAAAATTTAGCACGAAGAAGTGATTAAAGCTCCTCTATGTGGCTGTGAAGTGCCATCATGCTCTTACACCTACTAAGAGGAAGTACTGCAATCGTTAAAATTATCAATGAGTGAACCGATTTACATCAATGAATTGTCGTTCGATTCAAAATCTTTGCCTTTTAGGGAGAAGTACTGTAATCGCAGTTTATTTTTCTTGCTCCTCTTAAAAGGAAGTACTGAAATCGCAGTTTAATTTTGCTATTTACGTACAAATACCTTCCTATTTTATTCAAAACGCTTTCTCAAAAAAATGGTTATTGAGGATGGTTTGGGGACCGTAACTATAATCATTCTTTAAAAAGATCTCTCCAGTGGTAGTTACGGTTCCGATTTAACACCTTATCAGGTTATAATGATAGAATACCTTATTCCAAATTTTAAAAAATCTGTAAAGCAGACGTAACTTTGCAAATAGACAAAAAGGAAAATCTATCCAAAAGGTACAAAAATCTCCTTAACAAAAACTTACAGTTTTAAAAGTTAAGTATAAGGGTTGATTAAACGCCAAAAGGTACACAAATCAGCAGTTCCCAACATTTCATTAATACTTCATTGATATAATTTAAGTAATTTTACTGCATTAACTTTTCCTTCACATTTTTTAGAATTTATTAGATGTCACAGACCCTTATGCTGGCCAGTTCATTCATAATATTTTTTTATTATAATTATGATAAAATGAGTGATGAATTATTCTGAGTAGTCACATATACATGCATGTTAAAGTAGAAAAAAACAAAGTTAGAGTCGGCCACTTTTTAAATTTCAATCACGGAGGATTCAAAACAATATTTCAGTCTTAAATTCGTCTTACCGAAATATTCGTGAGCACAAATAACATACATTTAATAACAAGTAGATTATTCAACAATATTTACTCATTTCTCAATTGTAATTTAATTTAGTCCCCCTAATTTTACTTATGGTAAAATACTGGAATAATTAGCTGTCCTAAAAATATGCATATCTTTATTTTCTTTATTTTATATTACATATATATAACATTGTGGGAAGAACACCTAGATTGAGAATGTAATTGAAGAAAACTATATTATTTGCGATAAAGCCAGATTATTTATTACTTATTATTACAAACGTTTGACTACAACATAAAATAACAATTACTTTAATCGAAGAATGAACTTAAACCAATGATTTTTATTTAAAAATAAAAATAAATGCATAAAATTATTGATGTAAAAAAAGTTTATGAATTTTTTAGCCTCTTATTTTTTTTATATTTTTTATAACGTTTTCTTTTTCACCTGTGATTAATAGTTTGATTATTATAGATAAATAGATATTACAGTCAATCTAAGTTAAATGGTGTGCTACTTGAGTAAATATTTTGTAGACGAAAATGGCCAGCATAAGGGTCTGTGACATCTAATAAATTCTAAAAAATGTGAAGGAAAAGTTAATGCAGTAAAATTACTTAAATTATATCAATGAAGTATTAATGAAATGTTGGGAACTGCTGATTTGTGTACCTTTTGGCGTTTAATCAACCCTTATACTTAACTTTTAAAACTGTAAGTTTTTGTTAAGGAGATATAATAAGGTGTTAGAATAAAAAATATCAAAAATATACAATGTCGGCCTATACGCGTCAAAAAGCCAAAACCAAATACAGAGATCGTATACGGTTGGAAAGGGCTCCTTAAGAACAATCGATTGGTAATAATAAAACATCATATGACCGAGTCAAGCTGTGCCGGGAACGTAAAAGAATGAATGCGGCCGAGCGGATCAACGAAGGTGTCAGTACATCTGCAGCTGGGGCCATTGAAATTATGCAAGTGGATGATGAAATCGCTTCTACATTGACAACGGTACATGGGCATAGCTTGTGTTCGATCGTCGATTATGAAGACACATTGTTTCATCCTAAATACATAAATAAAAATATTTTATATAAAAAATATAATCCGTTATGTAAACGTATTCACGTACAACACACGGCCATGACACAGCCACGGTTTTTTTTTCAGTATTTTCGCGTCAAATTAAAGTAGAAAGCCTCCCTTTCTATTCAAGTGTTTTCTATATTAAAGAAACGTAGATTAGTGTCACCAAATTAGGACGCCATACATTACTTTATGAACCTTAAACCAAAAATAAAACTGTTAATTTTCAAGATCTATCATTTACAGGATTATTAAAGTTCTAAAAAGTATATTTTTTTAAAGAGAACCAGAGATATAAGGGTGGTTGAATCGGCCCTAGTTCAAGGCACTGTTTCTTGACAAATACTTCCCGCAAATCAAATCAATCTTTTTCCCGCCAGCCATTTCTTCATATTGGGGAACAAATAGTAGTCCGAGGGAGCCAAGTCTGGAGAATAGGGGGGATGTGAAACGAGTTGGAACCCTATTTCCATTAATTTTGCGACCACAACTGCTGAGGTGTGAGCTGGTGCGTTGTCGTGATGGAAAAGGACTTTTTTGTGGGCCAATCGTGGGCGTTTTTCTTGCAGCTCGGTTTTCAAACGGTCCAATAACGATGAATAATATGCACCTGTATTAGTTTTACCCTTTTCCAGATAGTCGATGAGGATTATTCCTTGCGAATCCCAAAAGACAGTCGCCATAATCTTTCCGGCCGAAGGAACGGTCTTCGCCTTTTTTGGCGCAGATTCCCCCTTGGTAACACATTGTTTAGATTGTTCTTTGGTCTCAGGAGTGTAGTGATGTATCCATGTTTCATCCACAGTGACGAAACGACGCTTAAAGTCCTGCGGATTCTTCTGGAACAGCTGCAAACCGTCCTTGCAACACTTCACACGATTTCGTTTTTGGTCAAGCGTGAGCAATCGCGGCACCCATCTTGCGGATAGCTTTGTTATGTCAAAATGTTCATGCAAAATATTATGTACCCGTTCATTCGAGATGCCCACAGCACTAGCAATCTCACGCACCTTCACTCTTCTGTCATCCATCACCATATCATGGATTTTATCAATGATTTCTGGAGTAGTAACCTCAACAGAACGTTCAGCGTCACTTGTGCCCATATGGGCACTCCAAAAATTTTGAAACCACTTATAAACTGTTCTAATCGAAGGTGCAGAGTCACCATAATGTTTACCAAGCTTCTCTTTAGTCTCCTGAGGCGTTTTGCCTTTCATAAAGTAGTGTTTAATCAACACACGAAATTCTTTTTCAACCATTTTTTGAAAATCACTCGACTTCCTCGATTCAAACGAATGCCAAACACAAAGAAATAGACCGATCTGGCTGAAACTTGGTGTGTGTTCTTCCAAGAGATGCTACTAACTAAACATAACCTCATACGCGCCAGTAGTGCTATCTCTCTGACTTTGCACGGACTTTTCAAACGACTCTCGTATATTATTAATTATTATGTGATAAAGATAAATTATTATTATACCTAATTATTATTATTATTATTATTAGTGATTAGCAGCTTCGTTTATCCCGGTATTTTTAAATTTGGAGAATAATGTACAATAAATATTCTTATTTTGGAAAAATTTTATACATGCTAAAAAAAAAAGAAAAATATTTAAAGTATAAAATTTTTTGAGGATACATACAATAAAATATAATAAACTTGTAAATGGTAAATGTTGAAGTTGTCAGTTGTGTGTATAGTTTGGGGGTCCAGCACAGCTTCAGTACGTAGGGAGAAGGCAACCTATTTTCTCAGGTAATTTCCCCAGAGCTCCGCCACAAAGGGGCTTTTCCGACCTGCCATTGTCCACCACCACTTCCGGCAACTCCACTACACACTATTAACCTTTCACTTTACCACGTTCAGGCGACACTTGCTTCATTTCGCTCCCTATTTTTTTTTTGTTTTGTTTCGTATTTTTAATAATTTATATTTACTTTTTGCAAAACACATATTCCATAATACCAATTTTTTTTTATCTTTTTTTCTTTTAAAGGATTTCATAAAAATATAAAAACTGTTCTGTGAGATTTGCTGGAATATAAGACAAACTTGTCGTTATTCTAAAATTTAAAAAATGTCACCCACTTTTCTCAAGGTTTTATTAAGAATTCAAAAGAATGCAAAATTAGAAAAATAAATCAAAACATAAAAAAACAGGTGGGTATGAAAATAAGATAAATTCCTGGCAAGAAATACAAATATTTTTAAGGAATATTAGAAAAGCGTATATTGGTTTCAATTCTATATTTAAGTGCAATTCATTACTTTTGAAGTACGCAATTTCTGATAAACGCCTGTTATTTTCTTTAGCTTTGAATGTTATGTTGAAGCAGAAGTTTTGTCTTTTCAGGTTTTTTTGTTCAGTTTCCGCTTTTACAGCTCTTACGAACCTAGCACTTCAATTTTTCGTGAATTCTTTGATCAAAACAATTTACATTTTGTCTAGCATTGATTATTTTTCTACTGTAAATCTATGAGGTAAATTTGCCATCATTATAACTGTCCATGCTTAACATTATACTCTACAAATTTTACAATACCCTGAAGAAGGTAATTTACCGAAATGTTGGTATGAAGAAAGAAAGTTTCTGTATTTATTGATCGCACCTCAATATTCCCCAAAAATCTTCAATTAACAACGGTCGAAAACCAAAAATATCATAACACAATAAATTAAATTCGGATTAATCACTATTCGCTTTTCTTATAGCTTTCTGCGCTCAGTATTCGCAGATTCTCGTGTAAAAAAGAAGCAAAAACTCACTCGAACTTTATCTTCCACTTATTAACAAGGTTCTAACTCATCAGTAGAGCTAGAACAATTATTTAAGTATAAACAAAAGTAAAAAGTAAAGTATTGCCTACTTTTCTAGGCTTGCTTTACTTACGCCAAACGATCACATTAGGTGACTTGGATGGTAGTGGCTAGCAAACTTAATTTACTATGAATTTCTCATATTTTCCATTAAATAAAGTGCAAAGCTTTGAACGGGAATTGAATTCATACCCTAATACAACGTAGTTAAATGCGCCTTGCCTCTAACCTCTCGGATTCATGACTCACTCCAAGTAGACAGTAGACTACAATGTCTATCCAAGTTAAGAAATAGAAGGTGGTAGGAAACCTTACCTTAGTGCAGCGGTTCCCAATCTTTTTTCATTAGTGTACCGCTTTACCTGATTGTTTCCTTAGTGTGTACCCCTAACGTATATAATATATATGTTATATATATGTATAAATAAAAAAAATAAATAATCGTATTCTTGATACTTTAACTTTAAATTAACAGCAAAACAATCTGAATGTAATGTGTCTTGTAAAGAACATATACATATGATATGTTCCTATTGAAAAATCATTTATGTATAGGTAAACATTTCAAACCAATAACTATTGCAGGGGCCGTAAATTGAAACAGCAAAGCGTTAATAAAGGAGAAGTAAATTATATGCGGGCCATGTGTAATATTAGTCAAAACTAAAGCGACATTTTTTCGCAATTTTTACATTTTCAAAATCATTTAATTGAATTGAATTTGAAAATGTTTATTTACAATTTAAATTTTTTTATACAAATATATATAAAAGGAGGTTTCAGGCTGCATGCCTATATCCTCTCCACAACATATCAACATTTACATTGGTCGATATAAGTCGAACGTAATACTAAGGCAAAAAAAAAACACCTTACTACTTGCAGTTAATTAAAGCAAGATATGTTTTAGCCTTTTGTGCTTGTATTTTCTATAATTAAGAGAACTTAAGTTATAGTCCATAATACTTTTTATATGCGGGTAGGGACTATGTGTACAGGAAGTTACAAAGTTTTCCGTAGCGTTGTAGATAAATGTGGACACGCTGGCAACATCAAGTGCTGCATGCATGTAATCTATGGGTGTCCACCGGAGATATGACCCAACTAACCTTAAGCATTTGTTTTGGACTCTTTGTAACTTCCCGTAATTGGTGCAACAAGTATTGGACCACACAGGGGCTGCACAAATCGCAGCAGTTGCCACTGTCCATCTTGTTCCTAATAAAAGTAAAGAACCTTGTCAAGAAGGCCTTCTCTAAACATCGTCTTCCCTGGATGAAGAACTTACTAAACAAGCTCATAAAGTATAATTCCCAGATTTTATTTATTCATAGAAATTCTTCATGGAACAAAATGCTCTCTAAACTCTCTCCTCACGACCCTAAGCTGTGCAAACTTAACAAAGCCATGCGCACCAAATCTACTGTCATCCCTCCACTTTCATTAAATAACAATCTACACAATATTAACCAGACTCTTATTCCTAATGATCATTTAATAATTTTTGATATACAAATATATTTACTTTGAAAAAGAAATACTGCAGTATCGAATGAGTACTTAATTCTTGTCAATTTATATGTTATTCAGTTATATTATAATAATTTTGTAATTAAGTTGTAGGAATCATTTATTATATAAGTTTTTTCTCATTAATAATATATCTGTATAATTTTTATATCTTCCGCCATAATAATTCCCAGGTTGAGAACCGCAGCCTTAGTGCAACAGTAAAACTCTGATGAGAAGTTACACAAGAAACCCTCCAACTACAATTCTCATGGTTCTAACTAAAGCATTATCTTCTGCTCCAAATTTTAAGTCAAATTACTTAAATGAAAGTTACAGTGCTAGGTATAATTTATTATTAATATTTAAAGTGTATCGAACTATTTCCGATAAAATTACACATAATTTATTCATAATTTTTGTAGATCGCTCCAGAGAGGAAGCTATGGCTACTCTGTGACACTGGTGAATAGTGCTGTGCTGTTGTCGAAAGCCAAACTGATGTGTTTCTCCGTAATTAACATCAAATTTAAAATAGAAATTGTTTGATCTTAATTGGAGAATCTTTCAAGGAGTACCCGGATCACATGATAGAGAATACTGAGTGACTGAAAACAAAATATCCAAATTACTCAACCAATTGAAAAAATTTTTAATAACGGAAAGTTTTTTGGTAGGTAATAGAGAATATTTTTTTTTTATTTATTTTCTATCGCGCTGAGATTGAATTCAATAATATTGCCAATAAGTGTGCGCAGAAGAAGGGCTGAAGGGAAAAAAAATTTTGTACAGTCGAATGAGTTGTGGTGGTAAAGAAACGAGTAAGGGTTCAACAGAAGAAAGGGCCGAAGAGGAATAGCGTTTGTGGGGGTGTGTTGACGGAGACTATACTCTCGGTTAGGGACACGGTAAGAATGGGTTGAAGGTATTGAGAGAGGGCTGGAGTTCATTTTGAAATTCCAGGTGCTGTTATTGGGTTAGATGCTGGGGATGAAGAAGTTCGTAGTAGAAGATATAAAGTGGAATGGGTGTGAGAGATATTAGGATGCTGAGGCATACCGTTTTCTTTAAAACGACACCGTCCTATGGAAAGGTATCGTAAATTTTAAATATTTATAGACATAATCACGTTCTTTTTATAAAACACTTCAACCGAAGCGTGATGGACAAGTGGGAGCTTTAAAAGGGGAAGAAGTATAACAGCTCACCCTTCTAACAGGATGTAAATAATTTTAATCCTTCATTTATTTTATTTTTTTATCAGGATACCAATTAAGTTTTGTCACTCGTTTCTATTCATACGGACTGATTCACATGAAATACCATTAAAGAAATATTTTGATTGCGAATTCTCAAAAGGCTTAAACGATTGAAGTTTAATACTGGGTTTAAAGTTGGGCTTTACTTCTCGCTAGTAAATCTAGAGTAAAACCACGCCAAGAACGATTACTTTTATTTACTCTTATTTATTAAGTAATCATTTAATTTATCACAAATATATTGCAATTGACAATAGAAAGTATGATCCGCAGTGTAGGATAATATTAGCAAGAAACGTAAGTGATATCGCGATCTAATGAATCTACCAAAATCATACACGCTAAAAATTTGACGGATGACTATTCCAGCAAGTAGAATCTAAAAATACTAAATGAAAAATGCAATAAATATGATAAGACTTTCATGAAAGTGCGAAATATAAATTAGAAAGCAATTAAACTCAACCACTATCTAAAAAGTTAACAAAAAAAAACTTTCAAAAACGAGTTACAGCACTCGGCTAAGATGTAGAGAGTGAACTGCCCGGAAACTACCCTTTTTTGGGCCCATATATCCACCTTGGTGTGCAGGAAATCTCTGTGAATATGGGTGTTGATAATGAGATAGAACTACCTTGTAGATTTACTGGATTAAATAGTTGCATAGATCAATCTCATCCCTCAGGTTTTCTATGGAATGGAGAAGAGTTGGTATTTGGTCAGTGAAAGCGGCAGTTTGTGTGGCTAATGCTGCCAAACCTCAGGAATTCATCAGGAAAACGTATCTCAGTAAAACTGCGTTAATATTAATTAGAACAAAAAGGAAGAAAAAATATTGCTAATTTCAGTCATGATTATATATTTAACCAAACGCTCCAATCTCCAAAGGATTCAATCTCTTCAATCTAAAATACTTAGCGCTATATTTTATGTCTCCAACCTGACTATACACACTGACCTTAACATTCCTTTTATCACCGAAGTTGCTAGAACACGATACAGAAAACTCCACTTCAGCCTGCAATCTCATATAAATCCTCTAGCTCAAAATCTTTCTTCTAGAACACTTCCTGACAACCCGACAACACGTCTTAAAAGACATTGGCCTCATGATCTCCTCTCTAGTGAAGAGAGTGGCTAACAGTCTAATGTTTTGGAGTGTTTTACCACTGGGTAACTTCTCCACTCGTTACTTATCATTTGTTACTCTGTTATTATTGTTACTTATAGCGCTAACGCGCTGATTGTAGCACAAATAAACGCAAACAAAAATTATATAATGTTTTGCCAAACATTCGACGTAGGGACTAGGTCATCGTCAGGGCTATGAAACTTATTCTACAGTAACAGAATCATTTTATACAATAATTTGTTATACAAAAAATAGTTCACAAAAAGTTAGTTACCTTACGCTATTAACAATTATATTATTTTTTTTACTTTTTTTCACATCTTCTGTCCTGACTGTTTTAAGTATGTGGTCAGTTTTAAATTGTTCTAGTTTGTGAACAAGTCAATGTTGCCAAATGTCCATTTGTCCGTTGCCAATCTTAATTTACATAATAATTCCGTAACTGTAACATACGCTCCACAGTCCTGGTAGATGGCTTAGCCTCCAGGCCGAAAGCTTGGTAAATAAAAATAATAATGAATGAAATTGACAATTCAATATCCTTTCGGATTAATGAATCAGTCCGACTCTTAGCTCGAAAGCTTGAGAACGGATTCATTAAGAAATGAATTGAAATGTTCTCATCTTAACTTACAAGAAAGGTTATTGGGTAAAACTAGCGCAAGATGGTCTCCCTAAAAGCATAAGAATTTGAGAGCCTTATTTAGCCATTATTGCAGCCATTAATGGAAATATCTGTGCTCTACAACTCTTTATTCTGCTTGCAAAGATCTACACTAGAAGAATGGAGGTTCGCTTTCAGCTAGTGAGTCTACAAGATCGATATGTCTGTTTTCTTACATCATTTAACATTTGCAAGAAAATCCATCGCTCATTTACAACTTTACTGATATAGAAAACTTTACATTAAACATGCCTCTCTATCAAAACACCATTTTCTTTAGAATAATTGAAAAATAAATTTCCGTCCATTTTGAATTAAAACTTAGTTTGAATTTCGCTCAGTTCTAATAACAATTTTATCAACGAACTGTTAAGCATTGAAATCTACACAATCATAAGTGTAAGAGTAGAAAGCAATCTCTATGCATATGACGAGGGGGTGTAGCACAGCAGGGACTTATGAAAAACAATGTTCACATTTCAAGTGGTCCTTACAGGGGCGACCCTCTGAATGAGGTCTCGTTAAATATCATATCTAGAGGGCTCTTGACGGAATGCCCCCCCTTTTCAATCAGTTTTTATTTTTTAAATTGTACTCTCTAATGTTTAATTCATATATCCGAACGATTTCCTTTCGTTTGTAAATGCTCGTTACCGAAATAAACAATGTCAAAATGAATACATTCTTCCATATGATATTTTAAAAGAAATTAATTCTGATCATACACTTCTAAACTAAGAACTGTGGCTTTTTATTTAATTTGAAGATGAAATCAGATATTTGGTCTAAACTCGCGATACCAATTAGAACAAATTAATTTCGACACTTAGACCGACTAAAACAATACTTTGAGAAATACTCTATATCTCATTTCTCTTTGAACAGATAAAGTTAGCTTCGGCGAATCAAATTCTGAACCAAATTAAAAAAAGAAGTGCAGTTTCATTAAATGTTCTATCATCATTTAACGCAATCAAATTGTTTTATTTTTTTTTTTTTTGAGATTCTTTTCACATATTTGAATAACATTTTTAATGCATCAAAATCATTCAAAGCAATAATATTTCAAAGCGAACAGTTAGTGCAGATAAATATGCTCATTTTTGTAAGATACAATCATTAGAACGTCTTATTTAAGTAAATTATTGCTACAAGCAGCTTAATTGATAAATAAAATCCCATTTAATAGCATTAAATCAAACATAAATGGAGAATTCACACCATTTCAACGCTGTTCTCTCATTATCAATGGCATACATTATTTCTGGGCTACGTGATAGTTTACCATCAATTAACTAAGCTACATCAGGTTTCATTGACAAAGTTACCAGCCCATACACTGAGAAGTTTGTTGTTAGACCAATTTTAAATTTTTTCTTAAAAGACAAAATGGTGAATATATCAGTAATCATAACTTCTACGTATCATTCCTCTTAGAAGGTTAGAATAATAGTTCAGTACCTAAAACCGAAATTAACGTAGAAGATAGAAATGAGGTGTGGTCTAATGAAACTACATCATTTTTGGCGTCATTTTGATAGGTTCCTAAATTAGCAAGATTAGTAAGTTTCTAAGAAAATTAGTAAGATTAGCACGTTGGGGTTACATATTTGCAGTTAGCAGTGTATGGGGTTAAACCTGAGAAACTCATTGAGAGAGCTCTTGGGAGATATGCCACCGTCTTTGAGGCCGAGAGTCTTTGCTATTAAAACTTGTGCTGAGGAAAATCTGCGAATGAATCCTAGAAATAGGGAGATTTGCATTTTTTCGGGCAGTCAAGCTGCACTGAAGGCCCTTACCTCCTTCAGAACTACCTCTTCCCTGGTCTGGGAATGTAAAAAGGCCCTAGAACAACTGGCCCGACACAATAAAGTTCGACTGGAATGGGTGCCGGGCCATGTGGGGAATGCGGAATGGATCAAGCGGAATGAATTAGCAGATCAACTGGCTAGAAATGGAGCTAGTACTCTGAAGAGAACATGAAAAGAACTGGGTGATGCTTCCTGGGGTAAAGCACGGCAAGAGAGTCATGCCCTTGCTGTGTAAACAGAGAACCAAAGAGACTATGGGCTTGGGTAGAAATCAAGATTTTTCTGATTACAGGCCTATTTACAGGGCACAGCAGGTTCAGAAAGCACCTGCACAAGATAGGGCTTATCAACTTGGAACCGTGGTGCAGACTGTGTCAGGAAGAGGAGGAAACGGCCTCTCACCTGTTATTCGATTGCGTTGCAATCGACAGACTGTGCTACGATACGTATCTTTGGAACTTTGAGGCCAAAGGAGATTGTAGCGCAGAAGGAACTGGTAGGGATAGTACTCAACCTCTTTAGAAGGGGAGGTTTCATCTACTAGACTTAAAGGGGAAGGCACAATAAGCCTCTTGTGGCTGCGGTCCCGTGGGGCTTGGGTCCCGTCCCGTCTTTTCAAAATCTAGCAGTGTACCAATACTGACATTTAAGTTTCAGCGGATTAATTTTGCCAATAAAAAAAAAGAGTTCATTTTGGCATTCTCAGTACAGCGGTTTGGAATGATTTGTAATGGTGATTCAAGCATATGGAATTCAGGCAATAAGTGTTCATTCTGCTTTTAACACATAATTTCAACTGTTGGGTTGTCAACTAAATAGTAAGTGTAAAAAAAAAGCACATGCAGTCTAAAATATTTGAGAAAAGAAATAAAAGTGTTGTAATTTATTAATAATGGACGGAACAATGATGAAACCTCGATACAAAACTAATAAATACTTACTGCAAATCAGACGATAAATCTGACCGATGTAAAGATAGATTTCTTATTCAATACATCCTACAAAACAATGTAATTCCACAGTTTTCTAAAATGTAAGTAAAACACGGTTTAAATAAATTCAATAATATAAATGTAGCGGAATGAACACATCGTCATTCTTCTAAATATTTCTTTATTTAATCTAACTTACACATTACTAGATGCTTCGAAGCTGAGTTAATAAACGTTATTATTTGAAAAATTACTAGAAAATTTTGATAACTGTTAAAACGTAATCATGTCTAGATTTTGTTGAAACGATATATTTAATTTAGTATTACACAAGTATTTGAACAATTTATTGAACAGACTAAAAACTGAAGAAAATGATAAAAAACTTTGAATATTATTCATTTAAGTCCTTCGTTAGAATTTGTTGGTATTATATCAGCAAATTCACACTACAAAATCATGTAAAATTAAAGAAAAATAATGCATCTTTTATTAAATTAAATATCCTATTAATACGCAACTTTGAACATTTAACTTACAACCATCTTTCTTATATAGAAATAAATACATAAAATGGAAGGAATAAAAGCAATAAATATAAACGAGCGGTTAAATATATAACCGAGAAAAGAATATTATCCGGTATTCTTTGCTGGAAAAATGGGAAGGAAATGGGGCTACGTTGAAAGCTTTCCAAGTTTATTTCTAAGAAGGAAATGTGTTAGGTTAGGTGAAAAAGTGTTTCCTTTTTCCTTAATTATTCATGTCTTAATTCAAGAGATTTTCCGTCTCACTGGTCTAGAAATAGGACCTTTTTTTCTTTTTTTTTTAAAAAGGAGTTAATGTTTTATTGGTCACCATGAGCCCGATTATAATTTCAACTGGGAAATGGGGGATGAAATTAATATCCTTATTTTTTTCTTTTTATAGATTTTCTCTGAAAAAAAATATCTGATAGGAAGTTACTGCTTGGCTGTTCATTACTGAAATTCTATCTTCAGATAGTTTAAAAAAAAAATTGTATTTGGTTAATACATAGATAATACAAACAATTATCAATAATAGTTTTAAGCAGGATTGCATTTAAGGGGATACATTCAATAAATACGTAATGTTTAAATGACAGAGTGACCCCCAAATCTTGCAATGTACATTTCAACGCTGGTCAGTGAGAATATTTCAGCTTGGAACTTCCAACAAACGCAATTATACCGGACAGTGATTAATAAGAGCCCTGGGCGGTTAGCTGATCTTACACTTCAAATCCATGTGAATCCAGAGCCCTTGTATGAAATAATTAATAATAAAACAAAAAGATGGAACGTTGAATTCAAACTTTAATTTGCTTTTACTTTTATTACTTATTATTTTATTTATTACTATTAATTATTATTTTAATAAAAGCAATATCCTATTTTAAACATAAGTTTGTACGGTCTAACTTTAAGATATTATTAGCGCCCTCTGTTAAATGTTCCTTCGGAGGTGAAGCAAGGAACTTTTCTTAGAGAGCTGAAGAAGGATATTCTTGATTGTTTTAAAATACAAATAATAAAATATTTTTCTCTTAAGGAGCTTCTTACACTTACAGGCAGTGAACTCAGCGGGAGAACACTGCCCATAGGCCGGCTATGTTCCCCCAAAAAGCTCCGCCCGACTTTGAACACAAGTTATACATATTCCACTGTAGATATTTCAGTCAACTAGCCAACAAAATGTAATTCATCACACAGAAATAAGATTAAATTTGGCGAAAACTCAATGATGATTTCTCACAACAAATTACTACGGTCTGAACTAAATCTTGGGGGACAATTACAATTACACACAGTACAGATTTGTTCTGGATTAATAGTTTATAATGAAATATTGAACAAGAAGTTTGTAGATGGCAAAGAGATGATTAAAGGATGAAGGTTTGATTATGAAGGAGGTAACATCTTGCTTACATTTTTCTGTACAAAGAGGACTGCATCTTGATTTGTTTAATGGAGTCAATATCCAATAATTTTAGATATAAAATGATATTAACAATATTAGGGACTTCTTTTCTGAGCTGAGATCGGTCTGAACCCCATTAAATGTAAACTTAATGAGAAATCATAAAGTACTTCTTTTGCAGAAGTCATTCCTCAACTCATTTTTTAATTTGCTGAACTCCATTTTATATAGCTTCCTAACTAACATACATCACAAAGTACCATTTAATTAAATAAACATATAATCCAAGTATTATAGTAACTATACTCTGAGATTAACCCAGAGCTCTTACATATTTTGAATTCCTTCTATTTCCTTCGTAATGTGTATACGAGATATCTTTCTTCAATTTTCCCTCTCTACTTTCAATTAGATACTATTTCTAAGTAATCTGGGAAATTGTAACACGTGACTAGACTTCATAACTTTTGAGATTTTGTGTTTTTCTTTTTTCTTTTAGATAAAAAAGTTTCACAACTCGACGACTTCTTTACTTTCTTCTTTTTACCAAAAAAAGTTAGCACAATAAAAATTTACTTAGATATTGTTATTCAAATCGAGTGGAAGGAAGATTTTTTATAAAAAAAAAAATCAAAGAGAATTAGGTGATTTAGTTAGCAAGGTGAAAAGTGACGAAATGAAATTAAAATAAGAGAAAGAAGAACTCTACACAAAATACAAAGAGAAAATACATGAAAAGTCGGGTTTCTATCAGAGTTAATTAACTTTGCATATCCTGCAGACTAATTTTTTGTTTTTTAAGAGTAGATTAGAAATAAAGTCTTGAAATTCTAGTTGATAAATAATATGTTGATAGTAGTTTCAACAAAGTAAAAACCACAATTCCAGTATTAGCCTTATGTAAGAATCAAAATGGCTCTCGTAAAAACAAATAAACATCTGGTCAAATAAGTGCAAAAATGACTTTACAAAAGAAGTCCCAAGAAAGCCATTAAGACTTGAGGGATACTTCTATTCTCCCATTACACGGTAATCTTTTTTCTTTTTATACGATTTCGGTTTTACTTGGCAAATGTTAAGCTGCACAACCTTACCTTGGAGATGATTTACCTAGGTTTAAAAATAAAGTAATTTTTTCAGGAGGGATTTACGTCAACTACCAAATTAGGTGTCGTGGACGGAGGCGACTAGCAAACGTATTTTACTGTAAATTTCTTTTATTAACCATTAAATAAAATGCAAGGCCTAAGACCGGGAATCGAACCCAGTACAATACAAATTAGCTTTACAGGTCTCGCCTCTAACCGTTCGGCTACCGCCTTACCTTGGTTCATTATCGCTAGAATTAAACCTGCAGAACAACCAGAACTTGAATCGATTAAAAGAACTTCATCGTCCACTATTTGAGAATAGTGATAGTCAACGTATCCTACAAGAGGAAGAGGTTTTAGGGATTTAAGTATCTGGGAAAGATGCTGCAGTAGTTGATGGCAGGAGAACTAAAGCAAACTATTTAATTATCTCTTTAATCAGAGTACAACAGTAATGATAACGCTGAAGAGGCTATTTCCAAATGCTACCCTGAACGTAGTACTAGTAATCCGCAAAGTTAGAATTACCCACAAGAAGATCTAGTTTGATGAAAGGATTTCCAGGCCCAGCTTGATATTAATTAATGTTTAGTCCAGCAAGAGGTGGCATACAAGAATCTAAGAAATATAAATAAAACCAAGACAAGTGATTTGTCTCGAATATTGAAGACGGCTACTCTAAGCAAAATCTCAGCAATCAAAAAGCAAAAATATAATCTACTGCGGTTCAAGACTTTTAAACTGAAGAATGCCCAATATTAGGATATAAAGTTTTGGAGCTTTTGAAAGAAATAAGGAAAATTTTGAAGTTCAAGTTTGAACATTGAAGAAAATTCATACGTACGCTCGCGTGTGCGCTTATATGTACGCGCACGAGCGGAATCTCATAAGTATTATGTACATACAAGATACATCTCCTGTACAATAGCACTGGAATTATTTAAATTATACTCAAATATAGAGATATTTTTCTACTTTTGAGTCAATTTCTTACAGTCCGAGACCGTAAATAATCCAATATTAGGATATAAAATATGGGAGTTTTTGAAAGAACTAACAGGAGATAAATTCAACTTGATACATCTCACAGGTATTTGAGCTTTGGATGGCGATGAGATTATGGGGACGATCAAGGGTTAAATACCTGGCTTAAGTTATAAGTAAAGATGGTAACTGTTTGGAAGAAGTTAAGGACAAGATTTTTAAGGGCAGAGCTGCAATACGGTTGTTAAATTCTACAATTTGGATCCGTTATAAAGCATAAAATCTACACCTGTTCAGAAGAAAGCCTAGTATTGTAGGACATAGCCAGGATGCATAATGCATTGAATGCGATGGAAATGGTTTTTTTTTGAGGAAATGTATATTGTAAAATGGACAATCCTCATTAGAGTTCCCAAAGCAGTCATAAAAGAGAGGCTGCTGACGCGATGTTTACCATAGTAAGCCGAATAAATGTACGGAAATGATTGTGGTATGGACATGTCTTGCGCATGAATGACGAACGACTCCCAAAAAAAGATATTAACTGGTAGCCCTCTGGAAGGCAAAGAAGAGACAGACCTTGAGGTTACAAAAATCATGGCTGAGCGAGATTTACGTCCGAATGATGCCCATAATAAGGATGTATGGTAAAAGGAACCCTGATTAGGGAAATACCTTGAAGAAGAAGAATATATTTCCAATAATACAGCTCTGGAATTATTGATATTGTACTCAATTATAGAGATAGTTGGTCTCTACAATTGGGCCAAATTTCACACAGTTCGAAACTGTAGCTTCTAATGGCAACATGCTAGAAATTCATCCCCTAAAAAAAAAAAAAATGTTTGTAATTAAAAACGTTAGAATACTTAGTTATAATCTCTAGCTCCTGTTTTTTATTAACTTTTCCTTAGAAAATATGATCCAATTCATTGTGACTGTTCTCTCGGCCAACAGTGCGCCATTGTTCTCATTCAATTTATATGCAAAATAAATAAATTAAAATTGACCAGTTTGCTGGACTCCAGACCCAATTTTCCATTCCCTTGTATTCGTTTCTGTCTCTCTCCACACACATAAAATAAATATTATATTTTTTTATTCACTCCGACATATCCAAATAATAAAATCAAACGTACCCTTCTATTTACATTTTTTTTTCAAATTGACGATACAATCTTTTTTTATAATCTTATCCTATTTTTTATTTTAATTTTCTTTTGTTATACTTTTAATCAAATCTATTTTTCACTTATAAGCTGTACAACGTTATTTATTTTATCTGATAATACAATTTTTCTATTACTGCAAATATATCGTATTTGTAATACAAATAGAAATAATTTTGCCTGATAACACCAACATTATTATTACTTATCTAATTAATATCAAATTTTACATTTTTATAATTTTAGGTTTACTTATCTATTTATGTTTTTCTTTTATTCAACAACAATGAGACATATCATATTAATGGAGACTGTTATTTGTTAGAATATGATTTAAAATCTAGTTTTGAAACTGCCAGCGTTTACTCTCCGGCCGGGCTCCTGTCCACCTGTCCTCTTCAACAGCAATCCTCTTCCTTGTACAGATCTGGTGCGCTACCTTGGGCTCTACATATACAAACGACTCACGTGGAACCCACACACTAGACTTAAAAGACAGGCAATGACGAAACGTGTGAAACTGCTTTTTACAGACTACTTGGACGACGCTTCAAATTGCCCATAGAACTCAAACGCTTAATATACAATACTATCCTCAAACCTATGTGGACCTAAGGACTACAGCTGTGAGGTTCAGCCAAACCTATAAACATACGGACTGTACAGACATTACAATCAAAACTACTCCGACAGATAGCTGACGCTTCTTTCTACGGTGACTAACTTCACTCTTCACAATGACCTCAACATCCCCATTCGTACACCAACTCGCCAAGACTAAATATCAAAAATTCCATACTGCTCTTTCCAGTTGCTCTAATCCTTTTGTACTGTCTCTCGCTTCCTCTAACATTCCTAACAATCCTCCTCGCCGTCTGAATCGTCAGTGGCCCCGCCACTTCCTCGCAGTCTGAAGGCCTAAAAATCATATCCTGTAGAGAGTGCTACCGCTGGGAAGTTTCTTTCCTCCTGCCTTTCACGCATCCATTTATTCTTCATTCTCACTACTTGCTTGTTGTATATTATATTATACAGATTGTAAAAAACGTAACAAATTTAAAAAAAAAAGTTTTGAAACATTAACCAATCTTTGTCCACCTCTAATATTTCATGCATTTCTTTGAAACCCTGATTTCCATTTTTCAGCGGGCTAGTTGAAAATAGCAAAAAGATTGTTATTGCATATTTGACTAGCTTTAAATAGCAAGATTTAATTTTCTATTTATTATTGTTTCTAATAGATACTTTACCTGCTAGTCTTGAACTTGCTATCATTTCTGAGGTTCCAGTAACTGCCATTGTTTTAGTTAGCATGACACGCATTTGAAGATTAATCTTAAATTGGAACAAAAGGTAACCTACACACTGTGTACACTGGAATTTTCACAATTAGTGGTGAGGGTTTCAGTAGTTTGGCGGAATATGCTCAGGGAAACGCTGCCTGAGGATGCAGGAAATCTCTTACACTAGCGGCGAACAATGATTATAAATTTCATAGAATGTCCAACTTTAATTCCTATTGATAAAGACTTGCGAACCATTATTTGGATAAATTTTACATTCTATAGCCTTTAAGCGCATTATAACCGTTCATGTTGCATTTTCAGTCTTTATGCAGTAGAATTGAATCTAAAAGAAAAACAAACTCATACATAATAATAATTATTCTGTCCTTTAGAGGTTTCGATCAATTTCAGTTTGTAATATTTATTTTTTTTACCTTTTTAATGAAGATTTCTCTTTTTATTTAATTTCGACTAAACATTGTATTATTTCCGTGAGAATTTTCAAAAACTGAAAACCTCCTAATGGCGTGGCCTATTTGAAGAAGGCGTGGCAAACTAATAATCTAGAGTCAATTAAAAATCAGATGTTCTTTGGTGGCTTTCTAAGAGGCATACTAAGGAGTTCTTTGGCAAGGTAGACTGAAGCTGCTCTTAAGAACGTATTCTGCTGTTGGGAATTGTTTCACTAAAGTTCCTGACAATGTAGTCAGAATGTCGTTCAAAAACTTTTTAATATTAAATTAGTGTTCAGGCTAAGGTTTATCAGAGCTTTTAGATTCTAGTCTAATTGGTTTTGGCATGTTTCTTCTTCATAAAATTACAAATGAATACAATTTAATTTGTAATATGATCCAATGAATGGCGTTTAATGTTAAAGAGTTGTTACGCTTGACAACTACGTTAACTTTTAACATTGTAAGACACTAGTCTATTCGAGTGTATCTTGAAGATTGTAACGTTTATCAACAAGTTGTCTACTCAAGGAAGGACTGAGAGATCAATGTAATTATGTTTCCAAAAGTTATCGCAAGTTAGGCTGGAGTCGCAGCGTTGGTGTTAAGACAAGCACTCATATGAGAGTCTTACCTTCCCTATCGAGTTCGAATCAACTTTACTCTTAAATAAGTTAAACAGGCAATAGCAATATTAAAGCACGCTTCATGCTTACACAAGTATTAGTGTGGGTATAAGGTTATGGCCACAAGTTCAATGTATGTGTGAGTTTTACAGTTATCACAGACTGAACTAGAGCAAATTAGGGATTTACTTCTCTTCCACCAAACTCGTAGGATACAACCTGATACAGACCCATTACTGCTTCATCCTCTACTAACTAGATAACTAGTTTACCCAGGATTGGAATTCTATCTTATGGTTTTTCTTTTCTGTGCTTCGCTAACTTCAAAACTAATGAAAATGAAATAAGTGAGGAAGTAGTTTAGGTCTTAAGGAAAAAGTTACAAAATATTTGTGTGGAATAATACTACAGAATCATATATGTATTGTAAAACGCGATTATTACGCACTCTACCGTGTTCTATACGTCTAAAAACTGTAACTAAAATCCGAGCATTATAAAATAATTTAATTCTTATAAAACATATATAGTAACGTTAATTATTTTCTTTGTCTTTTGCTATTAATAAAAAAAGGAAGTAAAATTAAATGAAACCTTTATTGCTGATAGAGATTACAGATCTCACAGCAAGGGTTGACCTTACTAATTTATAAATACAAAATTTATTTTAGTTTTATTAAAACAATAATTAATTAGAATATATTACTAAAATTAAGTAAAGAAAAAGTATTAGGTATCATTTAATTAACTAAAGAGAATAATCTTCTAACAAAATTAGAAATTTGCCAGATTCTCATTTATAATTTGCAAAAAGCGGCCGGATCAGCACTTCCGGAAATGTTATAGATCATGGTCCTGATAGTTTCGGAAAGTTTTTGTCTAACTCAAGGGCAATAGATCATTTATTAACAATTGCAAATCTCACAAGTATATGCAAAAGTTAACAAATTGTTGCATTTTTTTTTTTTTTTAATTTAGTATCATGGCGTATTCTCTATCGATTCTGTTACTTTATTGGAGAGTTGAGTGCTTTGTAAGCCTCGGTACTTACCACTTTGGTACCTCTTTGATTCTATTCTATTCTTCTACGTTCCGCAGTAAGTCTGTTTTCATCAGGGTAGTGAACTGTAGATGTGGAAGTTATCTTAATCACTGGTGATTACGGGCATGTTCCCCACTCGGCTTCATATCCGGGAGACTATAGAAATATGTACCAAGATAGGTAGTCTACTAGTAGGTTGTAGGCATTGTCTTTGTACCCACATCTTCGCTTAAGTATTTCTGCTCTCTTCCTCCAGAACCTTGAACAATGGTTCTAGCTGCCTTCTTCCTTCAACTCTTATTGGTGTTCTCACAAAGCTTTACTTTCATATAAATATATAATAATACAAGTTTTGTTGAAGGACTACCGAGTTAAGACATCATCTATTCCTTCTGCGTGTCATTCTACTGCTTCAAAACATTTTAGAGAATTTCCATTAGTCGAAATGTTCTTAGTTTCTTAGAGAAGTGGGAGTAAACTCTATGCCCGTCAATTCCCTCTTTCTCCCACTCGTCCTAAAACACTTCTACCCTGGGTTGGTCTTCCATTCATCCCCATCGTCACTAACCTCTCAAGAGAATTAATTAAAGACATCAGAGCTGCCAGCAGTATTTCCCAGCCATCGACGAAGTAGGAAGAACATCCTAGCGCGTTGGCCCTTCTATCTTGCCTTGTTTCCTTTTAATTAACAATACAATCTAGCCAGGGTGTTCCTCATGCTTTGGTCCAACAACATCAAAAGACTAAGTGAATTGAATCACCCGTTTGCCTTCTCTTTAAATCCTTCTTTCTTTCCTTAATTCCCAATGAAAGAGATTCTACTTGGTTCTTAAACTCCGTAAACTTCACTTACCTGCATTAAATTATATTGTATCCTGCAGGCTCAGATTGAACAAGAAATTAATATAGTTTAATTTGAAATATTATTATAAATTATTTCCTTTTTCCTTATGCTAATGGTTTACATACGATATTCTAACAAATAAAAAAATGGTTGAAATAAAAAGGGAATTTAGTATTATCCCTTAATTATTCAATTATATTCTCTTAATTCCGATTCCCATACGACTACTCTCATTCTTCTATTCAGGCCTGTTTTGGTAACTAGTTACAAAAATTCCAACTTTTCCAAAGTTAAAACCACTACTAAGTTGCGAGGTAGATCTGCATTATTACACATTTCCAAAATAGATTAATGTTGGAATCGAGCAGTAAAGCTAGGACAATTTTTTTTCGAAAACATTATTTTTTATTATCCGCCACTCCAAAGCCACTCTCTTAAAGTATAGCTACCACAAAGAAGAAAAATAGAAATAGTAAAACTTGAACAGACCAAAGATGAAAATCCTATCTCGGGGATTTAAGAGTTACGGATATCCGAACAAATCGTACTACAACCTTAACTTCCTGAGCTCCTCTACCGGCAAACTATGTATTCTGATCGTAAGCAATCCTTTATAAGATAGATTGGTCAACTCTGGTGCGAAAAACAGTATCTCTGGAATTCTCTAATATCGGCTGTGTAAATTCTTTGAATCAATAGATTCGTACTAAATAGATTTGAATAAAGTGAAAGTAAAATGAATTTTTTTGTTTCATATTTAAATTAGTTTACTTTTCCTTCAATTAAAATTTAAAAAGATGTATTTCAGGGTTTTTCTACATTTCTCAAATTGGAATCATATAGATAATCTACCATCTTTGTTTAAATATATTAACTCAAAATATTATTATATGTTAACCATTCATCTTACCTTGCATTGCATAATGTTCATAAATTTATACGTACATTCCATCTCATCTGATATTAAGTATTATATACATATATATACGTTTTGTATAGGTGCATAATGTTGGTATGTGTACAATGTAGATTGTAGATAGATATTATATGTAATGAGTTGTGGACGTTATCTAAGATAATAAATCATAAATGTACCTCATTCCCAGTGTATTGGACATATCAGATGTATTAGGGTAGTTAGGGATCCCGTAGTTTCCTTCCCATCCCTAGGACCTTCATTACATTATGGACCCCCCCTTGGAACTAAGCCTATCATCGCCTACCATCATCACCATAATCTCTTTATCTTTCAGCGTCCTGCTTTAAACATCTCTAAACGTCTAATATTTTCTCTGTAGCAAAATTATTGCAAACATTCACACTAGCAAGGGATAAATTCTAACTTATAGCTTTTTTTTAATATTAATCTTGGTACAGGATATGATTAACTATTATATTATTTATTTCTAATAGATTACCTTCCTCAGTGTTGCGGTAATTTATAGCTAAATCTAACTTCCGGTACCCCAGATTTAACAAAAAAATAATTTTCCAAGCATGA
Source organism: Rhodnius prolixus (assembly GCF_049639745.1). NCBI lineage: Eukaryota > Metazoa > Arthropoda > Insecta > Hemiptera > Reduviidae > Rhodnius > Rhodnius prolixus. The sequence goes on along the minus strand of NW_027411614.1, from coordinate 34,791,097 downwards.
ATTTGAGTTATAAGTAAAATCTCGTAGTATCTATCCACTTTTTCCGAGCCACTTTTGAGGTAATTAAACAAAAAACAAAACAAAAAAGTGATGAAAATAAGCTCAACCATGAATTAATAAGTTAACACAACGCTTTATATTACGAGTATAACATTCATGAGAATACTTTAGGTGCGGCAATATGTTGCACTTTCTGTAAGCTTTGTAAAGTTTAATAAATTATAAGTTAAAGAAATTGTTTTTTTAGTCATGTATAGTTATTTATTTAACAAGTGCGGAAAGTAGTACTTTTCCTCACACGAGGCAGGGTTTGCACGCACGAGCGAGCGAAGCGAGGCGAGTGCAAGTGCAAATTGCCGAGTGTGAGGAAAATACTTTACACTCGAGTTAAATATTATATTTTTTCTGCAACCATTAGGGTTATTAACTAAAAAAAAAAAAACTAAACAGGAATCACTAGAATACATTTTAAATTTCTATAAGATAACCTTTTTAACTGTTATAATTAAAAATATCTAATTATTTATTAAAATATTATTTTTATTTCTATATTCCTTTCAATTTTTATTTTATTTTTTAATATTCGTTTTTTAATTATTTAGATAAAATAAATTTAAATAAGCTTATTAAAGTTTTACGGAGAATAATAACAAAACTTCTTATATCAAGGAAGCACAATAAAGTTTTTCCCCACTAGTGAGGTAAAGTTGGGTATTACACAGCTGATTTTAATTGAATAATGAGAACATTCCTACATGGTTGCAGAAAATAGTTATTTATTTAACAAGTGTGGAAAGTAGTACTTTTCCTCACGCGAGGCAGGGTTTGCACGCACGAGCGAGCGAAGCGATGCGAGTGCAAGTGCAAATTGCCGAGTGTGAGGAAAATACTTGACACTCGAGTTAAATATTATATTTTTTCTGCAACCATTTATTAACTAATAAAATTAAAAATTCCATTTTTACAGTCTACAAAAAGTAATTTATTTATTATAAACATTTATTGTTATATTACAATTATTTACATTACTTACGTATTTACATTACTTATTACATTTTCTGCTATTTCTTTTATTGATGGAGGAGTGTTTTCTAAACAGGAATCACTAGAATCCATTTTAAATTTCTATAAGGTAACACTATAACCTTTTTAACTGTTATAATTAAAAATATCTAATTATTTATTAAAGTATTATTTTTATTTCTATATTCCTTTCAATTTTTATTTTATTTTTTAATATTCGTTTTTTAATTATTTAAATAAAATAAATTTAAATAAGCTTATTAGAGTTTTACAGAAAATATTTATGTTAATAACAAAACTTCTTATATCAAGGAAGCACAATAAAGTTTTTCCACTCACTTGTGCGGAAAGTGACACTAATGGGAATTTCCCCCCACTAGTGTGGGAAGTTGGGCATTACACAGCTGATTTTAATTGAGTAATGAGAACTTCCCTACATGGTTGCAGAAAAAATAATTTATCAGAGTTATTTTTTTTTTTTTTTGCCACCTTCGACTTCAAATATTGGTTCCCACCAGTTGTCTACGGATCATGTGTAACATGATCTTCAGATATTTGGTATTAAATTTCACTAATAACGACATGGCGTTGATATTAATCAAATCACATCATGACTCTTTATCCAGGTCCACGGCATGTTATACCTCTTTGTATGGAGAGTGATGTAATTTGTCCCTCTCTGAAAATGGATGTGTAAATGGACCTAGTACAGTCTAGAGTTTGTTTCACATTGATTGATATTCTGGTAGCGGTGGATTTACAATTTACGGTTACATCACTTGTATAAAGGATTAACATGCTTGTTTGTTCTCTCTCTATGAGACACAAATACTCCTATCTAGCTCTGCATTTCCGTATATTTGGGAGAGAACAGAGACAGAATGTATTGAAAGGAGAGATAGATAACTTTGAATGATTGAGACATTGAAAGACTACTGGGATGATAGACATATTGTGTATTTTTAATGCAAAAATATTCTTCATTTATTGTCATATTGATAGATTCTGATAAATCTATAAATCTTTAAAAAAAAAAAATCATAATGCAAACTTAAACCAGATTTCACTAATGTCGAACAGAATAGTTTGTAGGTACGGATCGCGATCACAAGCTGTTGGCTCAATCACAACCTTCCTCCACTCTTAGTTCACCACCACATCCTTTCCAATACAGGACAACAATCACGAGAAAAAAAAAAAACCTCCATCAATTTATCAAGCGGCTGTCCGCTTCATCGACTTCCCCTACTTCTCCCACCAACCTTATTCAATGAACCTGTATTTTACGTTCCATATCTTCCTTTAGTAATGTTATCGCATCACCAAGCGAATGGAAATTAAGTGTTTACAAATTTTATTTATTAGAGCTCTTATTTATTATTTATTTATTTATTATTATTTTTTTTACTATCTTACTAAATTTTCCTTTCCTTTTTTTAACATTTTTGCTCATGCAAATTTTGAATAAGTTCAGCGTCGTAATAAGATCTATTACTGTAAAAAATAATCTCTAAGAAATGTTTTTCTTTTTGATCGTTTATTTAGTCACAATCAACGCATTTAATTGCGTTATAAGCAACAATGATAACAATAAACAACATGTAACATATAACTGACAGAGTGGAAAAGTTATTCAGCGGTAACACTCCAATAACATTCTACTGACTCTCTTCATCAGAGAGGAGATCGCGAGGCCACTGTCTGAAGTGTTGTCTGGAAATGTTCTGGAAGATAGATAGATGTACAAGTGGATTTTGATGTGATTGAATGTTAAGATAGAATTTTCTGTATCGTGTTTCAGCCACTTGTGCGACGAAAGGAATGTTCAAGACTGTGAGAATGGTTTGATTTGTGACGTAGAAAGGAGCGTTTACTATAGAGCGAAGAATTTTAGGCTGCAAGGCCAGGATTCTTTGGAGGTTGGAGCGTTTGGTTGAAAACCAACAGTTCGATGCCTTATGCCCAGACTGGCTTTAATAAGTCTAAGAAAATAAAAAATAAATGGTTAGATATTATTGGATTCACGACTAAAACGTCCTTTAAAATTACTTACTTCTTAAAACTTGTATTCAAAACTACAATACCAGGCCAAGTGTTTCTAAAGTTTACATGAACTTTGATAATTGCTGAAGTTATAAATAAAACCAAAAATAAAGTTGAAGTTAATGTAGTACTTTTGAAGGAGTGCTTTTGATCAGTACTTTCCCGACAAGGCCTGAGCAGAAAAATTTAAGAAAAACTTATAAGTGAGAGAATTCAGGCTTACCTTTAAAAGTAACTGAAAAATATCAGAACAAGCACCCTTTAAAGAAAGGTCCGTCCAGTTCTCTTAAAAAGATAGAGTTGGCGCTTTGATACAGGTCAGCCAGCTTATACTGTAAGAATCTAAAAACATATATCTGAGTTGCGCAGCTCAAATAAAAGCCTATCAAAGATTGTAGACTGCCTTAAGATTTCATTCAATAACCACGCTATCATGACATTGTTTTCATTTTCCTCGAACTTTGTAACTCTATATGTGTGATCTACGTAACAATCAAATATGTATGATCACAAAATAAGACATATGTAAAGGGATTGGGGTTAAAAAAAAAGTCGCCTAGTGGTGGCTCTCCTCTGATCTGATTATTTTATTTTGAAAAATTAGCAAGGGTATCTTCGCTTCAGCACCCTTGGTAGGTTTCCTCGAATGATACTTGAATGAAAACGTTCAGATTAATGGAATAAGGTGAAAGAATGAAACCCGAGTAAAACGGGATTTCGCTAGACCGTGGACGAAGGGAACTTTGTGGTTATTACTAATGGTAAGGTTACCTTTTATATTGTTCCTAAGGATTTGGAATTAAAGGGACAGGTTTTTTGTGCCTTACTCAGTTTCGAGGAGTCTTAATAAAAGTTTATAATGGCAGTTGATTAGCTATACTTTCCTTGTAGTATCAGGGATCCAAATGAGTTTATTTTTTGTCGAATAACAAACCAAGGTAACGGATGCTATCGACCGATGTGAATCAACAGTCCAGTTCAAGTGAATGAAAAGATTTTGCGGTTTAAAGAGAATGTTAATTGCACTTACTTGCATTTATTTAGGCTCGCTATTCCAGAATGTCATGCCTGCAAAACATTGATGCGGGTATGTAGTGGACGATGATCCATAATAGGATCAGTGTTTGAAGAATGGATAGATAACTGCGCCATTCACGAAGGGATATAAAGGATGTTGCGGAAATCTATTATGTAAATAGTGAATAGAAGAGGTACTCTTCAAAATAACAAAATATTACCTTAAGATGTGTTAAATTTTTTCCGTCTTCTTAACCCTATAGTGCATCGAGTTGCATATCTGCTACATAATCTTTAGCTTTGTGCCGGAGAACTCTCCTGGATTTCATTTGAATTAAAATATGATGAATATATGCCACAACATGTCTAGTGTCAGTTTATAAAAGGTTTATGTCGGTTCTAGAAAGTAATGAGCTAATATAAAGCCAGTAAGTGAAAAAAAGTCAACACGACCGTAGACTGTGGTAAAGACCGCGCAGAAATTACCGTTCTTGTGCCTATTTTATTGAAAATTAACATTTTTAAAAATTTTACGTGCTTGGGAAAGTTAGTATTTATCTATTATTACTTTATAAATTTGATAACAATTTTTGCTTAGACCAAAAATTGAAAATCATTTGTGTTGCATATATGCAACATCATGTTATGAGATAATATGTCTTCTAACTTTGTACACAGATGTGTGATGATATCAATTCCGTAATTTTGCTTGAAGTTAGTACTATATTAGTACATCTTCTGTCCACAATTTATAGTATAGAACCGAAAGATAAAATTAGACGATTTGACAGGCTAAGCAAGGAAGTTGATTGCCCGAACGCAATGTATGTCGCAAAAAGAGTACAGAAAGGAACTTGGTGAGACCTTGTGTAAAATAGGCAAATCCATGGCGCCTAAAAGAGGAAGGCCATCTCCTTCACTGGACGATCCTTTGAGGAGAAAAAAATCTGCATCAGCGAGACCACCAGCTAGCGTTAGAAAAGATGAATTAGATCATTGGCCCTTATGGGATGTGAAACGAAATATACGTATGTAAATTAATTGGTTGCACGGGTTATTCTTATGCAAAGTGCAAGAAATGCAATTTAAATTTTTGTTTCAACAAAGACAAAAACTGTTTTTATAATTATCATAACCAATAAACTTTTTCCCCATAAATTTTACATTTGATAATCCCATCCTCATTTTACAACAAAATCAATTTTTTAACATGATGTTGCATATATGATACATAACATAAATTCACTTGCCTGAAAATTACAAGCGACTGATATTTTTTAAAATATTTTTCCGTTGTTTTATATCAAAATATAATTTAAAAAAAATAAATTTGAAAGAAATAAAAAAATCATGCATTAGAGGGTTAAAGAATTTCGAAAAGTTTTAATGGTAACATCTGAAGAAATTGCTGCTGACGAAGCAAGACAATTATACTTGAGCCATCCAACAGAGGTACTCTAGTTTTCTGTTTTCAGCTGGTCAAAAATGAAGAAGACGAGCCCCAAATCTAAAACGCAATTCTTTAATTTTCCTTTGCTTGGTCAAAGCTCCCTTTTGTATGGCAATCAGTTTATAACTGAGGGTAGACGTTGATTTCCACCCTTATCATAACTGACTGCTTTTGAAATGCGTGACTCACGCATATGCTCTGAACTTGTCGCTAAGGTCCATTTCCTCTATACGAGGCTCCCCTCTCAGCATTACAAATTGATCTGTACATCTCTGAAAGAACAGTTTTACCTTGAATAACGCCCTTTGATCAAGCGTCCAAAGGAGCAACTAATACGCTAAAAGCTTCCTCCTCTAAAAGATGTATAACTATAGCTGTAGAGATTCTAGCAGAACGTTTAGAGATTAAATTTATTTTGTAGCCTTCTTTTGACCGTTTTAGAACTCAACCGTTATTTCTGAACAGTTCAAAGTTGATTCTGGCTAGCGTAAGGGTCAATTATTTCGATGGATATTTCTTTAGGGTTCCTGGTCGGCATCCTAGTCCTCAACACAACTTTTTGTGAAACAAAAATATTAGCCTTCTTTGGTTTGTTATAAAAAAAAATTATGTTTATGCCTCAATAGACTGTGTTAGTCTAAAATTATGTAGAAAATGTTTAAAGAGCGCTGACAGTCTAGCAGCCGATGCGCCTTATCCCTTCCCTCGAACACTTAATATCTTAGATCCTCAACATCCACACACTTGATTGTGCACAGGTTTGTTAATGCACGCAATTATTTAGGTTCAGTGTAACGAACAGACAAAGTCTTTTTACTTCTCATACAATATTATACTGGAGGTTATTTTAAGGATATTCTTGGCTTGGATAGGTACCTTAGAGCTAGCACCACTCACTACTGATGAAGTTGGTACTAAATGAGCACTTTTTGGCAGATGTAGCTCTTCTCTGGCCGTTATTTATGCCCTTGGACCTATATCTTTTCTCCAATCGAAAATTCGAGAAGAGTTAAAAGGGATAATGCTCCTAAAATTCACCAAGTCATCGGCTCGGGTGAAACTCTATTTAAGTAAAACTAAAAAAAATGAAAAATGATATACTATGTAAAACAAGGCGCCACGGTAGCCGAGCGGTTTAGAGGCGAGACCTGTAAAGCTAATATGTATTGTAGTACTGGGTTCGACTCCCGGACTTAGGCCTTGGATTTTATTTAATGGTTAATAAAAGAAATTTACAGTAAAGTATGTTTGCTAGTCGCCTCCGTTCACGACACCTAATTGGTAGTTGGACGTTAAGCCCGCCTGAAAAAATGGGCAATTACTTTACTTACTGTGTAAAAAAAGAATGTTAAAAAAATAGCAACTAGTAAAACACGATAAATTATTAAATAATTAAGAGAGCATTTTTAATAATTAAATATATTTAAAGAGCAATTAAATGTTATCTTAATTATATGATACATCTTTTAACCCTGGAATTTTCTGAATTAGTGGGGTATAATAGAAGCAACCTTGTGGCTCTCATCACTAAAATAGGAATCAACTCTAAACTTGAAAATTCTTTTGGGATGAACAGATGAAGGAGACAATATTGTGTAAGATATCACACCAAATTTTTTCAAGATAAAACAATAGACGAGAAAGAAAGAACAATAAAGCTTGGGTTAAAGATTTGGCCAAATTTGAGAAAGGCCACAAAAGACAGGGAAATGATTTCTTATGAAACAGGAAAGGAACATTCAAGAAACTGGATGATTTCCAAAAGAAAACCCGAAATTCGCACGATGAATAAGTGAAGAACGAGAACAATTGATCTGATTAGCAAATATATCACGCGCTCCAAGTTGTGGATGGATTACTTAACTTGGAAGTAACAAAATTAAAATTAAGCTAGGTAATTTTTACTACACACTTGTTGCTTTCACAAATTTCGAGCATTTTTTTTAAAAAAAGCTTTTTTATTCATTCAAGATTTACAAATCCCCGAAATGTGCTTTGCATCTTTTCTATAATGTAAAACTATTATTAAATTGTAGCTGATTCAATTATGTTCTGGTTACAAACACAGTAAATAGTTACAGTAAGTGATGATTCAATTAACAGACACTGTAAAATGGTTAGTTCCACCATTATAAGTTACGAAAGAGTAAAAAAAAAACGACTTCTCGTGGGAACAATATAATGTAGCAACAATCACAATTAATTCCAGTGAAACTGTCTGAACTAGGCACGCTTCAATGATTCTATAATATTCTGGATCACCTTACTGAGAACTTTTATCTCGTGATGCTAAACCATTAGTCATTCCGCTTTAGAACTTGAAATTGAAAAGAAAATGGAATTGGTACCCAGTTTACAAATAAGATGATATAATTTCTTTGAAACAAAATTAATTATTTTCCCCAGTTAACAGTGAATCATTTCAGAAGAAGTAATTGTGGTAATAGATCCCGAATTAGTTTATTTTTTCTTAATTATTGCAAAGTGAAATTATTTAGCTAATCAATAATAGAAACAGGATAAAAACTCTATTGTTTCGAGTCGTTAATTATTAATTTCAATTTTTATTATATTATACGATCAATGACGATTTTGGGCAATTTCTAAAAGGATTGAAGATGTGGATTTGTAACTGTCAAAAGGATTATTATGAAAGGACAAGATGGATAATATTGTAATTTATTGTAACAGGTGTTTATTTCATCCGATGAGGGTTGATATGTCTTGGGTCAGAAGAAGTGGATTTAGTATTTTGTTCCCTATAACAAGAAAGGAGAGTTGACAATGGTTTTCAGTGAATGGAAAATGGTGGATATATAATGGTTTGAAACGCTTCGTTGAATCTACATTTCGATTACGTTCGCCCAAATGGGTTTCAAGATGGCTGAACATCAGTTTTCTTTTTTTTGAAAATATAAATATGCTTGTATCTTTACATATTTATTTATTGAGTAAAGTGTTCTGTTGCATTGACTAAAATTGGGAGAGAAGAATTTTTGTCGAATTACGAAATAGTGGTCTTCAGCAAGTGTGCTGTTATTGCAGTAAAAACTGTGCAAGGGAATAACGAGATATTGTGGCTAACTCATCTTGGTCCGGCCCTAGTACCCAATCCAAGCTAGTTCTTCCATGGGTTCTTTGCAAACCACTTGCTCCACTGTTTGACCCTCATTTGTTTGACCTGAAACCTTCAATTTAAGCCTCTTTAACAGACTCGGTAACATTTTGGTACTTCCGTAACATTGCAGGCTGTGCTAGCTACTAGGCCTTAACGAAAATTGCTCAGCTGATGGCTGTACATTAAGGTTTTAATTAAAAAGTTCCGAAAGCTATTAATTTACTAGCATTTTTTGAGTATTTCTTCTAATACTGCCCTATTGTCATCATCGCAGAAGAATCTAGACAGAACGTTCAATTTAAGCAGTTATTTTTTTTTTAAATTTCCATTGACTCTTAACTATTTATTAGGCTAAGAATCTTATAAAGACTAATGCGAAATAATTGAACGTATTTCTATTACGAAAGACAAGAGAATGTAATAAAAAAATTAATAAAATTCTTTGATTAATAAAAAACTAAGGAATAAAAATATTACTATACTATTCATGATTTTTATGTCCTTTTTGTGATGACATAAATGAACCTTTTTTTCCAGAATGTTGGCTTTTTGTTACTTTGCGCCATAGTTTTATTTGTTGAGTTGCTCAACATGGTTTTTTGTTTTCACGTACAAAATTTTCGTTTTTATAAATTTCATTTAAAGTTGAATATCGCGTTTTATGTTGAAGGTTCTTATTTTTCAAAATCATAATTTTAATGTGAGTAATTTAGTTTAAGTAAGACCATTAAGTAATTGCCACTTTTCTTTTACTGTAATGTACATATTTAAAAAATCAATGTTCTCATAAATAGTTCACTATTTATTAAAGTTACCTCAAAAAGCACTTTGAGACCTTTAATTAAATGTATTTTTAATTAAATTTCTTGTAAAAAAAAAAGGTGCAAATAAAGTTGTAGGTCTTTATTAAGGAAATAATAACTGTGCAATGTTTTAAGAAAAACGTTGAAGGCTTTTCCAAAAAAATCGAAAAGTTGAAAATTCTCTGTCACGTTTTACTTCCTTTCAGGAAGACATTAAAGCTAATTTACATCCGGTTCTAAAGGAAGAACCTAATAAGTTTGTTGATAATTTTACACAGCAATGTAAGAGTTAGATCAAATAATGAAGTCTAAACATTTTGAGATTTCGCTTTCATATTTGCGAAATGCTGAGAGAAGTGAAAGTGAGGAATTGTATTAATTTTATTGACAGTAATAAGAAGTAAATTTAGTTAATAAATGATAAATTAATTGCAACCATTCGAAACTAAAGTAATGCCCTTAAAACTAATGTGAAAGCAAAGGACATTCAATTGGTAACTGAAATTCCCTAATTCCATCTCGTCCGCTCAGCAATCGCGCTGTTTTCAAACATCAAAAGAATTATTTACTTTTCAGGGCAAAAAAAAAAAAAATAATAAAACTCCAGTAAAAGATGTTCATATGTAAAACAAATAAACTGTATTAAAAAAAAAAAATGGAGATCCTTTGAACATTTTTTGAGAGTTGACGAAATCAAATATCCATATATTTACACTCAAAAAGCATCCAGGTTCAAAATAATAATAATAGTAATAATAAAATCAGTTTCATTCACAAATCTTTGAATCAACAGTTAATGATAAATTTAAAATAAACAAACATATTAAGTATTTATATCGAAGGCTAAATTACTTTTCAAATGAATATACTCGTAGTTGATGAAGATGAATTGCTCACAAGGATCTCTTTTCTGTAAAGTTACAGAATGATCTTTAAATATGATTAAATATCAACGTCTCGGCCCTAAAAAAAAAAACTAAGGGATTTTTGAGTAATTAATCAATTTTTTCTTGACACACTCAAAAAATAAATTCGAATAGAAGTTTAAAGATTTTACAGTTTGCCTTCAAAATTAAAGAAAAATAGTATTGTGAAAGAAAATGGCCAGAAAAACAGGAATATCATAGGGAAATACAATTTCCTGAATTTACCGCTCACTTAATGGTTTCTCTCTCAGCAGCTTAAGAAAACACAAATTCAGTCTCAGCTGGACTAAATTCCTGTATTCTTTAAAAATATATCTCTTGTATTTAATTTAAAACGTTTAAACTTAGTGTTTAAAAATCAGAAACCATTTGATTAGCTGTTACTTAATTAATTTACCGAGTTACCGTTCAAAATTGATTCTCGCACGATCCTACTTTTCATTTGATAGAAATATTGTTAATAGTAAAGAAAAAAATTAAGGAAAAGAAAAGTGCGTACTTTCGGCGCCATCAAAGGCGACCAACATCATTTCTTCATTCTTAGATTCTTTCCCCAAGGATGCTCCATTTCTCTCAACCATTCTGTGAAAACAGAAGTCCCACCGCGAAGTATTCTGGTTCTGAATTTGCACACTAATTTCACCGCCTATCTTCCATTGCATCCTGATACAATAACTACTTCCTTCGCTGATGATACTTCTAATCTCTCTCTCTCTTCCTGAACTGAACTTATTTTGTCCTGTAGACACGTTTAAGGATATCAGTTCTTATTAGAAAATTGTAACTGGAAAATAAAGATAAAGATGAACGAACAGAAGTGCATTCAAACCACTTTTGTACACTGACACTATCTATCCTGGGGATGAGTAGCATAAAAAAGTTTGTTTCCAACTCTGACAGGGTGCGCTATCTTGGGTATACGACTATTTTGGATTGTTCACTCTACACTGAATCAAAAAATGGAAACCAAACGATGAAATTACAATTTTTAGATTGCCCGAAAACGATCTAAACTTACAGCACAAAACAAACTTTACAAACCTTTGTTTGGCGACCTAAATGGTCGAGGAGTTCCATTAAGAATGCCATATATCATCGACTCCAAACCTTATAATTTGAGATCCTGCCTAAAATTAAAGTTTTTTTATGTTTCCATCAAACTCTGGCAAAATTACTGCCTATTCCATTCCGAGCTGATGAAATGCCGCTATCTATAACTCCTTATCACCTAAAAGTCTTGAAACCTAAACTTAACCAACATTCCCTTTCAGTGAACTGAAGCGCCAGTAGCCCTCATGATAATTTGAACTAACCCAACGCCATGTAGTGATACCAAATCTCTTGTTTTAATTCAACGTTTCACTGCCACCATTATATCCTTCACATTCTTCGTTATACTACAAAAAGGCAAGAAATATAACGGAAGTTGATTTCCTTTTCCCGGTCCTTTCCATGCCTAGAAGGACTGGGTTAATTATGTGAATTACACGTGACTACCGTTTTGAGTATATATTTTTTTTATGTCGGTTATCCCAGTGTCTGATTCTTGGCTTGCGCCCACAACAGAAGAAGAGTTATTTCATTGAAAAAGGCCTCCCTCATGGAAGTGCCAGTCTAAGAGAAATACCTAGTTTATATTCATTCAGTGAATACGCAATTTAGGAGGAAGAAATTAAAAAAGCAATGAAATGAGGCCATTTTCCGTTCCGAGTAGACCCTAATGTTTGAGCGCTAGTCCAGCTTTACTGCCCCAAGGAATGTTGAATCTTTGCCAGAATTTAACACTTCTACTATTACCATCATTTCTTAAATAGCTTACCATTTATCTAGTACTTTTTTTTTTATAATTTATGTTAAAAAAATAAAATGTCAAAGTATTTTTGTTAGTTTTGTTAGTGTAACAATAAGTTTTATCTTTTATAACCATCTTTAATTCTCCCAATTTTTCGTAAATCTTAAAATCCAAGAATATGTTACAAAGGAAATCTAACTCTTTCCTGTGGAAGGGTTTGTGGTTGAACCTGCGATGTGTAGAGGAGAAAGGACACAGAAAGAAGGAGAATTTGGAAAAACCTAAGTTTTTAAATAAGTAAATTGTTAATAAATTATTGATTTTTATTCTATCGGAATTTTATAATACTTGCTTTTCTTAGTAGAATTAGGTTGTTCATCTACAAGCGGAGAATGTTTTAGCTTCTTCAATGTAGAGCAATGGCTTCTTGGTTTGCAATATATTGGACTAATGCTACCAAAATCTCTTTACGTAGAGCTACCACTGGGTAGTTTCTCCCCTGATTATTTATTGTTCAGAACAGCTGTATTACGTACTTGGGAGCGAAATTTGGGCTATACAATGTTCAAATAAAAACAAAAAAGTTACGGTTAGTAGATTCTCTAACGTAGGGAGTAATAGAGAGATAGTAATGTTCCAACAATACTTTGCAATGCTAGCAGTTTATTTATTCTGGTTTGTCTCAGTTTTGTATCAATTACTTAAGTCTGCTTCACCAAAGTTGTCTTTTGTACACATTTCTGTCACAATAATTTGCATTCTAAATGTTAATTTTAAACTCCAATTTGAGCAGTCTAAATGATTTATTTATTTATTTATTTATTTATTTATTGTTATAGTGGTCTTGTTTGCACATTAACCATTACTTTATATGAGGGCTGGAAAAAACCAACATATTGGCATGAACAATTACAGTTGGCTCCCAGCGCCTCAATTTACCAATATGTTGGTGGAAAAAAACCAGCCCTATCTTTTCCAATATTCAATTTGAGGAATAGCGCAGCCTCTTTCCCTTCTTTCTTCGTCATGCCAGCCACTCTTCTACTACATTCTGCGTCGTGGCTTCCATGAGATAAGGATATCTTGAGCGCTGCGTACTGACATTCCTTCCTAGAACAACACAATGGTCTCTGAATGTGACTTCGTTATTTGATGTGAGCTTAGAGTGGTGTAATTAGTAGTGTAGTTATGACAGTACTTGTTTGAGTAATTAAGAACTAAAATCGCAACTATGGAGTTTAGCTGCATCCTATATTTTTATTTTATTCTCTCTAATGAATTTGTAAATAATTCGTAGCGCATCAGGATTCATTATAGCTAAAATACTTTTAGCGCTACAGGGAAATCGTACATGTGTTGCCAATTCCTTTAGGAACTTGTCTCTATTTTTATTATATCTGCTGCATCTGAAGAGGAGGTGATCGATGTCCCCATCCTCCCCGCTATCGCAATCACATTTGGGACTATCTAATAACTTAATTTTATGCAGATGCGGATTTGTGAGATTATGGTTGAACCTCAGTCGCATTATTGTTGTGTAAAATTGCCTTTCCCCCTCCAGTACTTCTACAAACCATGGCTTGTTGGGAATCCTAGGCTGTAAATCAGCGTAATATTTACCCTTAATTTCTTTTTCCAGATCGTAGAGCTTTTGCCATGCGTCATAACAACGCTTTCTTAAAGCACCTTCGAAATCCGCTAAATTGAGCACTGGAGTATGTTCCCCTAATAAGATCGCTCTTTTTGCTAGCACGTCGACTTTCTCGTTATCAACTATCCCAGCATGCCCTTTCAGCCAAACCAGATGCAACCTACCCATTGCATTAATCAAATGACTTATAATTTCTATAATTATGGGATCAAAAACATCGCCCGGACGTTTTATTTTTTGGAGTGCACTTTTAGAATCACTAAGAATGACTATTATGTCATTACTTTGTATTTGTTCCGCCAGGATTACCGCATTCCAAATCGCTACGATTTCTGCGGTAAATATTGAGGCATTATTAGGGAGCTTGTATAGGCGAAAACTTCCCGTTTGCGGGTCAAGTACAGCACAACCTACTCCCTGCTCCGATTTTGATCCGTCCGTAAATAGTAAATAAGGGTTGATTATGATTTCCCTCATGCGCGCTATAAAAGCTAGGTATGTTAAATCCCCCCATTCTTCTTTCACCTTATCATATAAATCTAAATGGACGTACGGAGATTCTTTACAAGATACTTCATAGTGAAGAGATCTGCGAGGAGACGCGTGCAACACCTCTAGGCCAGAGTATAATTTCTCCGTTACTCTAAACATTTCACACATTAATGGCGTTTTCTTTTTTAACCAAAACCTGTGTGAGCGAACCACTTCTGAGAGCTCTGAGACTCTCATCAAGGAAACTTCCTTAAACTTAATTAGCCTTTTGCTTAAGAACTTTCCCAACAATAATTCTCGACGTATGTGTAGAGGCATAATTTTAGCCTCCACCAGGAGAACATTTGTGGGAGTTGATCTCATAGCTCCCAGACAAATGCGTATTGCTTTGTACTGGACCTTGTCCAGCCCAGATAGTGAAGTTTGGCAGGCATCTCCGTAAATACCGCAACCATAATCTATTTTAGATAAAATTAAATTTCGGTAAAGCAGAAGGGCTATTTTTGGGTCGGTACCATATGTGACATGTGCAACATATCTAAGCACATTCAATGCTTTTTCACAACTTTGGATTATTCTCTTAATGTGAGGTCTCCAAGTTAATTTGTGGTCTACATAAAGTCCTAAGACCTTAACTATTGGCGATTGCGAAACTTTAAACGGCCCTAGCTGTATAGTGCCAGCAAGAATATTCTGACGCTTTCTACTAAACATGGTGACTGAGCTCTTATTTCCAGAAATGCGAAAACCCAAGTGGTTGCACCATGCATTGAGATCATGCAAGGCCCGTCCCATTATTTCTACCAAATTTTCTTCGGATTTTCCTCCAGTGTATACAGTGAAATCATCAGCAAACTGGACTATCCTGATTTCCGGAACGAGCCAGTCTCTCAAATCAGATGTATATATATTAAATAGCAAAGGGCTAAGCACGGCACCTTGGGGGAGACCAATGCCTGTTGTTCTGGGACCCGTTACCAAAACTCCCCTTCTAATAATTAATTGTCTTTGTTGTAACATATTAATTATATTTACTATTACCCTGCCAGGTACTTGCATTACCAACATTTTATCCTTTAGTATTGCGATATTTACGTTATCATATGCTTTATGAATATCTACGAAAGCCGCTAATAAGGGTTTGTTTTCCGTTCTATTTAAGTGCACTTCATTAACAAACGCTGCCAGACAATCTAATGTGCCACGGTGCCTTCTAAAACCCAGCTGATGTGGGGCCAGCTTATTATATTCCTCCACCCACCAATCCAACCTATGCCTTATCATCCGTTCATACGTTTTGCACACACAGGACGATAAAGCAATTGGCCGATACGACTGGTACGAGTTGGGATCTTTACCAGGCTTTAAGAGAGGAAATATTAAATGGGTTCTCCAACTTTCAATCATAGTTCCCCCAACCCACATTTCGTTCATAATTCTAAGAAGCGATAAAAGGGCCGGAAATGGAAGGTTTTGTAGCATTTGATAGTGAATACCGTCTTGGCCGGGCGATGTACTACCTCCTTTTTTTAGAGCATACTTCAATTCCCACAATTGGAATGGCAGATTCAAGTCCTCATCACCAATTGGGATATTTGATAGGTCGATAAACTGGCTAGCATAGTCCGGAGAGATTTATGGAATTCTTCAACCCAATGGCCATCATCAGTGACTTCTACTTGGGGAGAGTAACCTTTTTTTAGACTTCGAATTCGCTTCCAAATGACGTTAGAGGGAGTTTGTCTATCTAAACTATTGCAAAATTCGTACCACATTATTCGTTTTTTTTCTTTGTACGTCCGACGACTGATTGCTAGTTTTCTGTTTAAATTGACGTAATTTTCCAAGGTGGGTGCTCTCTTATAGCTTTCGTAGGCTATTATTGACTCTTGCCCGACTCCATTGCAATCATCATCCCACCATGGCTTGATTGCTCGATTTGGGTTTAAATAAAGCCATTGTGGGAATCTAGGAATGGATCCTAAGGCCGCTGATCTTATTTCTTGAGTCAAATAATCATAAGTGCAGCTGGTGGATTCCGATGTACTGAATTTTAAATCCAGTACCATCCGATACTTTTCCCAATCCGCCTTACTGAGATTCCAACCTCCTGCCTTAGGGTGCCTAATGCGTGCACCAGAGGTTGCCTGCCGCCCATTAAATGACTTCACCAGAATTCCCAGGTGATCCGAACCCAAGGGCTCTTGTATTACTTCCCAACTGAGCTCAGACATCAGATCTGGAGAACATAAAGTTATGTCCACAGGTTGAGCTCGAGCCCCCGGTCGGGGAATCATAGTGGGTGACCCATCATTTAATGTACACAGATTGTACGAATCTATTAACTCTGCTAGAGCTCGTCCTTCTAGGTTTTCCCGATGTCCCCCCCACATTGGATGAAGCGCATTAAAGTCACCACCAAGAATAAGAGGACCCGAAACCTGATTTAGTACATTACTCCATTCCTCTACTGAGGCTTTATGCCCAGGACGGCAGTAAGTGCCAAGGACCGTAATACTGACGCTCCTAAATAGGATTTTAGCCCCACATATCTGAACTCTGCCCCTTAATGGATTATTCAGCACTATTGGGTCGAAAGGCAATTTTTTACTGATAAATATGGCACTTCCACCATATCCATCCTCACGATCGTCTCTGACAACGTGATATCTTCGCAACTCTAATTTTAGGTTATACTTAAACCATGTTTCACTTAAGATGGCCACATCGACGCACCTCTCGCGCAGCAGGACATCAAGACTGTCCCTATTGGCTAAGTACGATCTTATATTTATTTGTAAAATTTTCATTAGGATTGAGAATGTTTTTGTGTGATTATCTTAGATTTACAGCCTAAAGGCACTTTTGGAATATCCTTCATATGTTCAAGGTTATATGCTTTTGTTTTACTATTCTCATTTCTTTCCGTACTAGACCGCAGACTACTCCTTCGTTCTTTGGTGAGCATTCTCGCGTTACCCGCAGAATGCGCTCCTTTTGAAGGAGTAGCACTCTCAGTTTTTTCCCCTTTATAGAATTGGGATACAAGTAGTGCTAGGGATTTGGTAGTTTCACCAATATCTCCCTTACTCAGTGAATCGATCACTCCAATGATTACATCCACCACTGGGTGATCTACTGCGGCAAAAGTTTTTCGGATATCCTTGATACTGATTTTATCCTTGTCTTTTTTTTGGCTGACTTCTTCGATTTCCACAATAGGCCCATCAGGAACATCCCGATGTTCGCCCAAAATCGGCGTTTTCTTCTCTGACCGCCTCTTTTGTTTTCGTGGCCGTTGTTGTTTTATTTGGTGGAGTAAGGGATCTGGAAGGGGGGGAAATTCTTCCTCCGACAAGCACTCGAATCTGTTCCTTTTGGCTACCTCTACGAAGGTGGGACCTCCTAGATATGTAGTACCATATGTAACTTTTTCTTTAATCAATTTGTTTTCTTCTTTATATTTTGGACACGCCGCATCCGTAGCCAAATGATTACCTCGGCAGTGAATGCATTCCGTTTTGTTTATTTCACATTGTTCGATGCTATGAGCACCAGAACATTTACTGCACCTCGGTTGCCCTTTGCATTGTGAGCTGGAGTGCCCGTATCGAAGACAGTTGACGCACGGTCTTCTATTTGGTACATATGGTTCCACTTTAAACCTGGCACCATACATTGAAACGTATCTCGGTAAGCTCTGACTATCAAACGTCAGAAAGCAGGTCTCGAGTGGCCTGTTTTCTACCCTTCTGAATATTCTTTTTACATTAACTACTCGTATTTGACTTTGAATATTCTCCAAAATCTCTTGTTCAGATATTGAAGACTCCATCCCTTTTATGACACCTTTTGAAAAAATAAGGTGGTCCGGAATGTAGGCTTTCAATTTTTTTTTAAAAAAACAATTATTATTTGTCAAATAATTTGCTGCCTCGGGGGTACTTGTTTCAATTTTCATTCTATTCTTCCCAACTGACCTTATATCCAGGATATCATGGGAATGTTTATTATCCTCGGTGTAAATCCATTTGCCAAAAGTAACCCGATGGATACTTCCCAGGTTACCCTCATTTCCCTCAACAAAGATGAAGTAGGGACCTTTATCATTTGGCTTGAATTTATTTCCAGCCGGTAATTGTAATGTTTCTATGGCAACATGACCACTATTTTTCGTCATGTCGTCATTTTTACCCAATTTGGGAGCCCGAATTAGGTCCAAGGGGGTTCCCTCCCGAACCAGCGACCTTTTATTTGTTTTGCCTGCATTAGGAATTACGCTAATGTTTTCTGTAGGCGAACTATTGGAGTTATTGCTACTGTCAGTATTACTATTATTAGTAGTATACTTATCCGCTTGGATGTAGGGTACCGGTGGTGGTCCTCTGTCATGTGGCAGCCCATCGCTACTCTCCTCCATTTTAGTTTTGCTGTTGGGTTTAGTCCTTTGTTATTGTAAAAATTTCAAGTGTAAAAAAACTCTTTTTTTGAGCGGAAAAACGAGAATTTTTTTTTAAAACAGCTCCTTAACCCCACAAAGTTCCTTATTCTAAATAATTTTAAAGTTAAAATTCTTTTCGTCCAACAAAAAACTACAAACTTTGTGGAGCTAAAAAGTGAAATTGTTGTCAAAATGTTTCCCTAGAAACGGATCAGTCTAAATGATTATGATGATTTAAACATGTTAAGGAGTGACGTATTCGGGCAATACCGCTTTATTGTAGGAAAGTTTATTGCAGTGTATGAATGGAATTGCGAGCCCAGTGTATTTGTGTGTGCACTAACTGCTTGTCTTAGTATCAGTGCACATGTCATTTGCAGGCAAATGATAAGGAGCTATTATACCCAAGCCAAAAGGAGGGAGAGACCCAATTACTCACCCACAATAGTTCCTAGACGTCTGTTCAGGATTGGGATTACCACAACGGTATGAATCCTTTTGCGCTGCAATTTACCCTTTTACACTAACCTTGTCCTCTTCATCAGTGTAGTAGTTACTAGGAGAGTGGGTTTTAAATAAGTCAACATAACAAGTGCCCTCATCAATCCAGCTTGGAATTAAGGGATGACAATTGACAAAGGCAATGCACTTTAGAAAGTTATTTGGAACAATTAAATTATGGTACAAGTAAAATCAGGAGTCCACGGAGTTTACTTATCAGATGTCATCCAAACTTTACTTCTATTAACAGCAAGATCTACGGATACACTGGATATTTTTCGTACAAGCTCGTGGAATTGTGAACTTTACAGTTGTAAACCAGATGTTGTAACTATTGTCTTAAACTGGTTTGGGACTGTCTGGGTGCCCTGAAGGAAATTAGTGACCAAAATAAGGTCTTTCTGGTCTGGGTACCTGGTCATTCAGGACGTAAGGGTTACGAAGCGGCAGATTTATTGGCCCGGGAAGGCTCTGCGGGATACTTCGTTGGCCCGGAGTCCTGTTTTGGGGTTCCGAAGTGTGTTAAGACTGCGACCATTAACTTATGGGTGCAGAGTAGGTCTCAGGAGTGGTGGCTTGCCACCACTGGGCAGAGACAGGCGAAGGAGTTTATTAAAGGCTATTCGCCGAGGCTGACTGCAGAATTAATCCGTCAAGGCCGTGGGGCTATCAGGATGATTGTAGGCCTATTAACTGGCCACTGCAGACTCAGAAAACACATGCATCGCATGGGCCTGGCAGATGATAGCCTTTGTAGGCTCTGTCAGGAAGAGGAGGAAACGGCACTACACGTGTTTTGTCAGTGTGAGGGGCTCGTGTGGCTAAGGATGTTACTTCTCGGGGAGGAAAAACCAAGGCCTGTGAGTTTTACCCAAAAGTCACTCTCCAGCATTAAGAGTCTAATTAAAAGGACAGGTCTGGAGGGTGAGCTTTAAAGTTAGGGGAGCCACAATAGACCCAAAGGGGTCGCAGTGGCGTAGGCCCTGAGGCCGCCCTAGTCTAATCTAATCTAACTATTGTCTTCAGGCTAAAACACCTAGCTTTTAAAAACTCATAATAAATGTGGATCTCAAGAAATAGAATAATAGCATTCTTATCGTAACCATTTATATTAATTCCTAAAACGGAACTTATGTATGATTCAAGTGAGCCATAACTGTATGTTATGTACGGTAATTTTTTTTTCCGAATCGAGGGTTACAGCATACCGACAATTTAATCGGACTCAATAAAAAAATATTTATAGGATTTTATAAATTCTAGCTTTTCTTAGTAGAATCTGTTTGTTTATCTTCAAACTGAGTATGTTTTAGCATCTTCAACTGGAACATAAAATTGGTCTAGACTTTTAAAGAGGGACTTTAAGCTCCATAATATTCTAAAATATTTCTCAGAAAAGGTTGTGTTACATCCTTGAATATTGTTTTTAAAATGTCGTAAATACAAAATCATTTTTTAGGTTGAAAATTACATTTCGTTCAATCAGTTCTATTCCAAGTAATTTAACTTGAAATCGCCACACTAAACTGAAAAAGAAGGAGAGATTTCGCATGCTATCAAGATATTGGACAGAATATCTAGCCTTACTTAAAAAAACAAATATACTTTGTACAAAACATTGCTGCATCCTGTTTATGGATCTATGGACGAGAGGTGTGCGGTTCCGATAAGCGTTCCAATCTTTAGCGAATCCAATCCTAACGATTCAAAACTCTTATAAAAAAAAAATTATCATTTGATTGTTGAGAGTACGATATGGTGCGAAAAAATTAAATGGTATAAAACCTAGCTGAATTCTTTAGTGATTCATTAGGGTTGCTAGAGCACACCGAGAAGGATAATACGGAATTTCGAAGGATGTAAGGAGAGGAAAAAGAGTATTAAATTAAATGTTCTTTGATGATCACTTTAAGAATCTTTATCGTTAACTTAACAAATCAAAAAGTTCGGTAAAGTATTGACAGTAATCTACAGCGCAAATACTGACTGCGTGTTTCTTGATTCTCCAAATGCTCTAACCTACTAGCACCAACTAGTTTTAAACTGATCGGAATTTAGTTAAAACTGCTAACCATCAATCAGTCGGAAATTTAAGCGGTATTTTTTAAGGCAAATTTTATTTTGCTGGACTTTTAAAATCTTTCTAACAGCTGATTAGTATTACATCAATTACTAGCATTTTATTTCAAAATATTACAAGTTTTAAACAGTCGCCATTACTGCAATTCCTAAATTTAAGGGGTATAATGCAAATGTTTTTTGAAATTTAAGTTGGAATTGCATTATTGCAATTCAATAATGGGAAAAAGTCTCAATAGAAATAACAACACAACGGGGAACTGATTGTGATTCTAAACTGAGAATAAACAAGCCAGAAAACACACCTATCAAAACAGACACGGTTAATAATAGAATTGAGATAAGTACCTCCCTGTAACATATCAGATTTCCAATTAGCCATTTGTAGTCTTGTTCGTTGTGTTTCTTCAAGTTTTCTATTTCACTAGATCTGGTCCATTAGTGTGTATATTTTTACGCATTATTATTATTATTATTTGTTGAAGCTATAGATTCATTATTGATTGAGCTTTCAACAATTTTATGGTTAACATGGTAAAGTTTATCATTAGTTTTATATCTAAGGTACTTTAACATTTAACTATCTTTTTATTTCCAGAATTAAAACTAAGAAATTACTTTGTGGTGAGTGCAATCTGCTTGCAATGATGATGTATGTTTTGAACTTGTAACGTTGCTATCGTTGCTAAGTAGTTTGTTGAATAGAAATTCATATTTTAAACAAGCTAAGTTAAACCAAAAAAAAAGTACAGGTATTCTTTGAGCTCGTAGGGATAATACTGTGATCTAATTTAGATAGAGCAGAATAGAAGCTAAAAAATGTGTGTGTTCTGTAATGGACCCTTCCCACTTCCATCAGAGTGAGCTGGACTAAATTAGTTACGTAAATAACTTACTTAATCGGCGACTCCACATTTACGGGCTCCCAGCTTCTACGTATTCAAAGCTCCTTTATCTTTCCAGTTTCCTATCTCAGACCTCTGACATCCACCTTTTCTATTCCATCTCTTCAACCCACCGTTCTTGGACGTCTTTCTCTTCTACAGGTCCGCTAGGCGATCCATCCACTCAACATCTCAGAGGGGGGGCATCTATGGTGTCCTTTTTAGTTGTTTGTTCTTACATCAACTTCTCCTTTCCTAATCTCTCCTTCATCGTTTACTTCCTTTTCTCGTCTGTGGTAAACATTCTTTACTCTATCCTTTAGCGTTTTCTTGAATGCATCTGTTCGAACAATCCATTTCTATGATCTTTATTTTTGTTGTAGTCCCGATTTGGGCAACTTAAGCTAATACCCTAGATGGAGTAATAAAAAATTTTCTTTTTATTTCCTTTAGAAATACTAGTATTTCTCAGAAATTATAGCAACATTCCGAAATGCCTCTTTCTTGATGGCTTCCAAGCACTTCCTATTCTAAAATTCGAGTCCAAACACTTAAGAAACTTCTCTCTATTTCAGTTTTTCCCGTACATGTCCAATTTCTACTCTTCATTTACGGCTATAACTTTGTACTCTGTATATTATTTATATTATTTTCATTTATTATCGTACCAGTATATCAACGAGTCTAATTATTTCTTCTTCATTTCTAAACCCTTCTTCTCCTGAGACTGAGACTAAGTACATATTGAAAGGATGTGCAGATCCTTGAGAGAATCAGAAGTGAAGGAAAGACAGATTTGTGCCATACAGAAAGTGTTGGAGTGAAATGAGTGTCTAAAATTAAAACTCCCGAATAGTCTGTCAATATCCTGTGTGCTTTTAAGGGCCTTAAGGAGGAGGAGGTAGCTCATAACTAAGGTACGGATTTTTATGTATTTAAAAATGCCAAATATTTAATTAAAATATGCATTTATTTTCGTCAATTATGTGGAAAATATGTGATTTTCTTAAAATATTTTCTGGAATATTTAAGTAAAATGGACATTTTTTTTTATGAAAATGGAATTTTTTTTGGGGGGGACAAGTTATAATTATTTATACAAGAAAAGAACATTTTTACAATTTATAATAATTTATTAGTAACAAAATAATTTGTTTTTACAAGTTATAACGATTTATACAACAAAGAACATTTTTACTATTTATAAAAAGATGTGTTAAATTTTCAATTTTGAAAACTTCACTCTTCGAAATTGTTTGCAACCACATGAAATTTTAAATGTTGGAACGTAAAGTGACAACGATCTGGGCGTAAGATGGACTTGTAACGACTAAAAGATCGTTCAACATCTACAGATAGGTGCCTTGCTGAAAGAAGTTATCTCGATGGTTGTAAACGGTACACGATGTTCTGAGGTGACTTCTGTTCCACTGATAATATCAGAAATCTGGCAGATGTTCTCCCACCCTTTGTTCTTGCTCAGTACTTCTACCAGTTTTGATCTGATCAGATCTCCCTTACTCATTCATCAATTGACACCCAAATCGGTCCATCTTTGATATGTTCTCGAATTTTGGTTAGTGTATCTTTATAGATATCTTCCAGGTAGTTTTTCCGCAGAGTGCTCTCGTCAGGCATTTTTTTTTCCCAATATAGGTCTCTAAGAATCCTTTGAAATGAGGATTTTTAAGTTTGTGGAAAAGGATATCTGCTCTAACCAAAGCCCGACACAGATCTGTACTCAGAGTAGACTTACTTGATGATGGAGATGTAAGGAAGGCTTGATAGGACGTCCTCTCTTTCTTTCTGTTTTTATTCTCTATGTGCGATCCGGTGGCAATATGTTGGGTGACTTGGGAACGTTGAGAGCAAGAAACGCGCTTGTCACAAGCTGTGCAGTACAAAATGTCTCCATCACTTCGAAAAAGTTCTGCTGGAAACTCGCGAAGATATTTAGCAACCAGTTGTTTGTTTGAGGTCGATGTTCGTGGCATTTCACCCAAAAAAGAATACACTAAGTGACCGAACGAAATGAATTGGACACTTCAACGAACGAGCTGAAAGAACAGACAACGTCAGACAACTTCAAAGAACTAACAAGTGCCCGTCACTGTTTAGCAGCATTCTGTGTAAATTACAATAACCATTGTACCCACTGTGATTCACAGCCCTACAGTCTATGGTTCACAGTTCCTGTCAACCACCTCCCAATTATGAAAATATGCCCAAAATGGAAAATATGAAAAAATATGTACATATTTTGATTAAATATGTAGAAATATTTATTTATTTTAATCAAATATGTATAAATGTGCGATAACATCCAAATAAGTGGAAATATGTGAAATAAAAGTAGACTCAAACGGCTTAAAAAGTGTCAGTATAAATACTTCTAGTTGAAAAACGTCTGTAAATTGCCTAGAAAAAAATATGTAAATACATACGAATCCGTTCCCTACTTATAACCATAATTAAAACGTTTCCAAAGGAAATGAAGCTTTCAGAAATTGGGCTTTCCTCTTCCTACTAAGCACATATTGGTGCTAACACTGGGACAATTCAGAGAAGAGGTAGCTTAAAGAAAAGTTCTCACTCTTTTCCCAGAACTGACCCAACTTGAATTTTTCTTGAAAAAAGTTTGGGATAAAAATTAAGCCACTTAAGGGAAAAGTTAATATTCTTAGCTAAAAAAAAAAAAAAAAACAGCTTACATGGTTTTCGAGATGAACGAATAATTCGAAAATTGAAAGGATTTTTCAGAAATAAGCCACTTCCGGTGATGTTATTTTTCTAAAAAAATCATATTTTTAGTAAACCATTTAATGGTTGTTAATATTATGCAAAAGAACGAACTAAATACTTCATTTAAATGATACTAGAGCAGAGACAATCAACCTTTTTATACCTACTGCCCAATTTTGTAAGTTTTACTGGCAATAAAATTTTCTCACCCTCCAGTTTCGCCCAAAGCCCCAAAGCACTCATGGACTTATGAGTGGGTCTTAGTAAAAATATGTTGCTAAATTGCTCAGTTATTAATTTTAAGCTTATTTATGCGAAGAATATGAATTTGATGCTGTATCTCTGCATGTCTATTATATTCAACGCCAAACAATGTAAATCTGATTAAATTGTAGAAAAAGAAAAGAATTAAATACAAAAACGTAATAAAATATATTGAAAATACCTCGAATTTATAGATAATGATATGTATGAAGCTGTTATTACGAAACTAAATATATGATCTCGTGTATTCAAATCTAGGTTTCCTTCACAAACATTTAGGAGGTTTCCCTTTCAGTGGGAAATGGGATTACGAGTACTGAAGCCTGATTCTACAAGATATGAGACAAAATTGAATATCATTTTCCATATATTCAGCAACGTATTCATTTTCATTTGTTCAGCCTTGGGTTTTCATATCCGCTCAAAGTCGAAATCGGACAAGAACCGTACAGCCCATCATTAAATCTTGGGGTTTAAGGGTCAGGTTGAAGTAACTCTGCTTTAGAAGGAAATCTACTCCTCACAGAAGTGCGGAGACACAGAACTTTATCAGAAATAAAGTTAATCAGTTCTATTAAATCAGTTTATGATTAATGATTAAAAAGAAAGTGTTTGCTTTCATTATTTCCTTTTTCATCTCAATCTTACCTCAAACCCTCATCATTTCTAACAACCCTCATCAGTTCCTCATAACTTAAGATGATCCATTTTGTTATTCTTGAATACCTTGAATGAGATATCTGTTATTCCTTGAGATTTGATGTCCAAAGGGTTATTTTTTTCTATAATAATTTAACACTTTTCTCTTGATTTCTCTCTGGGGCGATAAAATCCCTTAGGTCCGTCTCTACAGCATCAAGTCACCTCGAGATGGAGCTAATGTATCTTCCTTGGTAAACGATCTCTCTAATAAGTTCTTTATAATAGCAAAGTTCATGATTGTAAGCAGACGGAAAGTACGTTATGTAAACGCCCAAATTATAATAAATAATGCCACCACAGAGCGCGACCGCACGTTACTAAAATTTGGGTAGTACGAAGAATGGAATGACGGCAGAGAAATTAGGTGAAGAATAGAAATGGCCCGCAGTTTACTTCTTCAAATTTAAGAAAAAATTAACTAGTAAAGACATAAATTTAAATCCAAGATGGCGATACGATAAGTGTTATGTTTGGTCTGTTCAACTTTACGGTGTGGAAACATGGACGGTAAAAGCATCACCCATAAATATGTTAGAAAGCTTCGAAATGTGGACATACAGAAGGTTGCTGAAAGTACCGTGGAACAACAGAGTAACAAACGAGGAAATCTTACGGCAAATCAGAAAGAACAGAGAAATGTTATTAAGCATAAAGGGAAGGAAAACAGCTTATTTTGGACACGTAGTGAGAAATCTAAAATATCAACTGCTGCAACTAATAATCGAGGGCACGATTAGTGGAAGAAACGGACTGGGAAGAAAGCAAATGTCTTGGCTAAGAAGGGATTGGACCAGGTTTAAGAACTATCGGAGACCTGGTACATGGCAGTAGTAGACCTTGAAACATATGGAAAGGTGATCGCCAACATCCAATAGTGTGGATAGGCAGATAAAGAAGTTCTACCATAACCTATCCACCGAAGATGCCCTTCCTTGATGAAGGCCACGAGTTCTGGTTCCTGGTACAGGTCTCTCAGCTCTACATCCTCCACCGAACACCCTACTTCACTGGCTTGAACATTGTTCAGTGGATATTCCTCTTTCACAAACTCACAGCTCGTTCATGCTCCCCTAGACAACACCTACGTTTCAATTGGGTACCTAACTAACACTAGTCCAATAATTTAGTTTTAAATCATTCATGTTAACCCAGTTCTCAAGATAGCGGTCTAAAACGGAATGGTAAATAACACTGGTGATGGCGCTCCTAAATATTTAAATATTTTATGGTTGACCTCGATGGTTTCTCTTCACTACCAAGGATTTTCTGCGGCTTTCAGATTTACGGTGTTCATATCATTAATTCGTAGTCCCGAGTCTTTTAGCTGTCTACTACTTTTAACCACTCTGTTCTGTGTTAAATTTGTACTGAAACTGAACACCAATTATGTAACTGCTGGGAATATTTCACTTCTAACTTTGAGAGTTTGAATGCTGTTAAAATTATACCATTCCTCGTAAACAGCCACAATGGATGAGAATTCGTGAAGTTCTTCTTATATATAATATGTTTTCAAGTTTCTTTAGCCACTCTGGCTTAGATTAAGAAAATTTTAAGACGCATGAAGAAGAAAGTTAAACTGAAGATCGACATAAAGGCAAATAACTAGCAACTTAGCTCTGAACAAGGAAATGATAGATATTTATTTCATTGAAATATATTAAAACTTCCCTGTTAAGTCTTTATGTAAATTAGACTTGTAATTTAATTATATTCTTACATTTCAAATTTAGCTAATATAAATTGTTTCTTTTTAAAAACGAAATTTATTGTCCGGTTAATTTGAAAGATTTTTTTGGCTTAGATTAGATTAGATTAGTGAGATGTGCATTATTTTTATCACATTTTACAAGTCTGATCTTAAGATTGGTTAAATCAGTCCGGTCTTATCAATAAACAAATAATTTGGTGTGAACACACCACACAACTATCTCTTATTGTGTATTTCTTAGAAACATTACTAAAAAATAGTTGATAGGTTCTATTCATTAAATTATATTGAAATGAAAACTAACTTAAAGAAATTGCAACATATTTTTTTCCCCAATTGGTCAACTATAAAATAAATAATAAATAAATGCGTTCTTTGTATTACCTCCGTTTAGCCTACTCTTTCAAATTTGGAATTTTGGTAACATATGTAGTTGTTTTTTAAAAGTAAATATTGTTTAATAAGTAATGAGTCCCGCAATGAATTAGCAAGTCCTTAAGTAATTAATCAAAAAAGTTAATAAATAAATTAAGAGAATGTATAAATGTAAAAAAAAAGGGGGATGCACAAAATATTATTTTGTAAATACAGAAAATAGCTATTTAAGACAGTTCAGTTCAGAGAGGTAGAAAGTGACGTCAAAAAGGGTCTTGAGTTTTATGACCTGCTTACTCAGGAAATTGGGGCTAGTCGGGGTAAAAAATATTTTTGGGGAGATGTACACCTACTTAACAACAGGGTTCAGTTTTCAATAGTTCGTTACACTGTCAAGTTCAGGTTACTTCGTAAGTATAACTCTTATCAAATCATTTTTAAAGTATAACTCTATCTGGACTTGAATATTTTGACATCTTTGTAAATTGATATTTAATTTGCATGAACTTTTGTTTATTTTATCAATTGTGGGAAGAATCCATATTTTTAATGATGTCTTTTTTTGTACCTTTTAAAGCATCTGCTACAGAACCTTACAGCTACTAACGAAATATTTATTGAACTGGACAAAGCAGTTACAGAAAGTAAAAGGACTCTAGGCTCTTAAAATACCACCACAACCAAATTGGTCTCTTTCTAAATAAATAAATAAATAATAATAATAAATACTTTTTTGGGTTCAGGGATCCCAAATCAGGATAATTCTTAAAAAAATTCTAAATCGAAAATGTGGCTTGATTACAAAACTTCCTAAACGTAGCATGAGAGAACTTCTTTTATAACTTAAATTTTTCTTTATACTTTTTAAAACACTATTTTATATAGTTATAAAATGTTTCTGATTTCCTATATTATTTTTTTTTCTTTCACAGTCTCATGATGAGCTGAGATTTGCCCATGAATTTTACTGCACCAAAAAACTGCACACG
Source organism: Rhodnius prolixus (assembly GCF_049639745.1). Lineage (NCBI taxonomy): Eukaryota > Metazoa > Arthropoda > Insecta > Hemiptera > Reduviidae > Rhodnius > Rhodnius prolixus. Next base: position 34,762,094 of record NW_027411614.1, on the reverse strand, counting down.
CCAGTTAACAAAAACCAAAAAAATTATCAGTAACCCTGTGTGTATTTTGAGGGGCTAAAAAAATACTGTTTTTCATATAATTTAGCAGTTAAAAACTGAAGAATTGGCAAAATCATGTTCCTTATTGAAGCAGGGGTTACTGATCAAATAGCATAAGTATTAAGTATAACCACCAGATCTTGCTGGTGAAGTTATCTGGGACAAGTGATGTCTTTGTCAACCCTCATCCTGGCCAGTACAAGAATATATAAATAAGATCTTTTAATGTGTTGTTTTCCTTCGATTATTTGTTGAATCTTAAAACTATTTGTTATCTTTCATTTCTTCAATCTTCAGTTAAATTACGCGAGCTTTTTAAATAGAAATAACTTCATAAATTAAAATGAATAAATATCGTCTTTCATAAACTAGTTTTATCTAATAAAAATCTAAAAGATAGCCAAGTATTATCTATTCTTGTCCATTAATAATGCACGCCACATAGACTAGAAATAGTAGAACTATAGTAGAACACAAAGTGTTGATTAGATGTTCTACGTGTTTGTAGCTACACTTTACACTATCATGAACAATTAATTGCTTTATCGAGACTGCCACAGACCAATGAATACATGCACTTTGATAATCTGTATATTAGCGTGTACCTGTACACTGTATACACAACCTATAACAACGCTCTTATATAATGTGCAGTAGCGCTTTACTGTTATTTGTAGCCAGGGCAACATGAAGTTTTGCTGTTGTTTTAATATTGAGATTTTGCAATTACATGATGTAGTAATTTTAAACAGCGAGGAAATGGTTTTCAAAAATGTTAACTACATTTACACTTTTGCACATTAAAGTACCACTTTAGCTTCAAATCTTTCCTCTCAACTGTTTAAATTTATGTTTGGATTTAAGATTGTAAAAATGACAATCCAATTAATGAGCTCATGTTCAATAATAATATTTAATAAGCCTACCATTTCCATCTTCAGGCACTTTCTGTATCGCGAGCTTGCATTAATTGCACTTCATCAGGCTCTAAACACTCCCTTCAAAACTCAGAACAACTTCTCCATTCTCTATCTTCACCGAACCCTTCTTTCGGATAGTTCCGTCGCAAGAGTTGGTACACTTTTCTAAATGCGACGTTCCCCTTTGGTAAATTACAGTATAGTTTACTGAAAGAATACCTTCAGTTTCCGATCTGTAGACATCTGTTAAAGAGTTATTACCTAATTAATAGAGTTTGTGTTCAATTTAATTTGGAACTTGTCTAAAACCTTAATTGAAGAGCTTGGTGCAAAAAGGAGTTATCTACATTTTTTTTTCAGAAAATTTGTCTAGTGGCGCCCCCTATTGTATGTTCAATTCTAAATCTTTTGGTGCATAAACGAGTCTTTTTACAGACTCGTTTATTATTACTTATTCTCTATGTAAACCTATGTTAAGTTCAAAAGCTTGTTGCAAAGTATGTTCCCCCTGATTGTACATTCTTTTATCAGAAATTCTTTCAAGGGCCAGCTACACGTGAAGTAGACATTGATGAAAGCATTACCGATTGTTGGTCAGGTATCCATTATTTACTTTGTACTTTGTAATGTATAAGTAATTTGTGAGAAAAAATAAAACATTTCATTTCTATAACACATTCTTTAGATTTCTTGGGGGAAAAAAAATTATTAGGTTTATTTAATGTTTATATTAGGTAGATATTATTATTATTTTTCTTTTTGACAGGCGCAATAATATATCTAACATTCGCTTCGACAAGACACAAAATCCCACTTAAAAGCTCAAAAACAAGAAATCTGTTGACTAAAGTACTTAATATGTACTCAAGTTTTACTGAAAATTATGATTTTGGTGCAAAAAAAGAGTTAGCTGCAAAATAACCTTTGCTTATAGCAAGCTTAAAAAATGCCCTAGAAAGTTCAAATTGAGCCCCAAATGACCCCATCACAATATATTACCTAATCCTTACAGCAGGCACAACATAAGGTATACATCTTAAAGCATATTTAGTTTTTTGTCCCTACTAAAAATTTAAAAAAAAACTGTAGATAACTCTTTTTTGTACCAAGCTCTTCAATTATTCTATTTCCCTGAATATAACTTTAATTTGACGATATTTTTAAACTGTAATTATGAATAAAAATTTTATTACTGGCTTGCTTATACTTTATTACCTATTTCTAAAATGTTCCATATGTGCGGAGCTTCAACTTAGAGGTTTATAGGATCGAAAATATTTATCACAAAACAGAGTATATATTTTTTAGAATGTAGGCCATCGGAGACTACAGTAGTGGTACACAATGTAATGGAGGTAGTTGTAAAATATTTTGCTTACATCGACGTAATAGAATTTTGTGTGTAAGAGAGAGACGAGAGAGAGAGAGAAAAAAAATATTCTGTGCGAGATATGGTAAAGGTAGGTATAGTATTGCGAGTAAACATCTGGGGGCAATGTCAGCCTCGGATTGTGTTTGTTCACGGTTAGAGCGTTCTTTGCCATTCAATTTCAGGCTGGAGTTCAGCGAGCTCCACTCCTTTAGGTCTTTGCTATTTTCACATCTACTTTTCTTACTGGCCGTATTACACCTTATTTCCTCCATGTTTTATTTTAAAGTCAATCAATCCTTCCTTTCATGTTTTCCTTTTCTTTGTTCGTTCTTTCACAATCCTGATACCTCTGACACTGACAGAAATCAGCATTACATTACTTGCTTCAAATGAATATTATTCATAATATTAAATCATAAAGAAATACTGTAATATTCAATCGTAAATTCAAGTAATTTGATAATTACCTGCAATTTCCCTGATCTTTTTTTAAAAAATGTTTTAATGAAACTATTTTTATGAGAATAAAAAATTGGTTTAATTCTTCTTAGGGCGCTACAAGTTTCTCTCGTTTTGGGGCTCAAAAAAAAGTTGGCTACACTACAAATTTCTGTTCCAAATTTTTAAAAAATAAATAAAAACAAGGAATCTGGAACGCACGTAGTCTTTCACTAGTGGGACGACTTCTTTTTCAACAGTAGAAGTATGAAGGAATCTTAATAATTTTTTTAATAAAAATCGTTTTTACCTGCACCTAAATTTTTCATTGTATTTACCCCTCTAAGGGGGGTTTTTTAAGTAAAATAAATATTATCGAAATTACTCTTTTTTTTAAAATGAAATTTCTTGGTTTTTTGTGTCGCACCATCGTTGTTTCATACTCTGATCTTCCGAGGCCTCATCATCATCCAAGAAGGTTTGACATAAATATCTCTAGTAGTTTCTTTTAAAATACAACTTTTTTTCTTTTAAAGTAACAAACAACTTCAAAAATGTTGTGATGTTTTGTAACAAATTTTATTCCAATTTTAATTGAGCCTAGTACGAGGGTCGTTTGAAAAGAGATAGCACCACTGGCGCGTATCGAGGTTATGTTTAGTTAGTAGCATCTCTTGGAAGAACACACACCAAGTTTCAGCCAGATCGGTCCACTTCTTTGTGTTTGGCATTCGTTTGAATCGAGGAAGTCGAGTGATTTTCAAAAAATGGACGAAAAAGAATTTCGTGTGTTGATTAAACACTACTTTATGAAAGGCGAAACGCCTCAGGAGACTAAAGAGAAGCTTGATAAACATTATGGTGACTCTGCACCTTCGATTAGAACAGTTTTATAAGTGGTTTCAAAATTTTCAGAGTGGCCATATGGGCACAAGTGACGCTGAACGTTCTGGGCGCCCTGTTGAGGTTACTACTCCAGAAATCATTGATAAAATCCATGATATGGTGATGGATGACAGAAGAGTGAAGGTGCGTGAGATTACTAGTGCATCTCGAATGAACGGGTACATAATATTTTGCATCAACATTTGGACATGACAAAGCTATCCGCAAGATGGGTGCCGCGATTGCTCACGCTCGACCAAAAACGAAATCGTGTGAAGTGTTGCAAGGACGGTTTGCAACTGTTCCAGAAGAATCCGCAGGACTTTAAGCGTCGTTTCGTCACTGTGGATGAAACATGGATACATCACTACACTCCTGAGACCAAAGAACAATCTAAACAATGGGTTACCAAGGGGGAATCTGCGCCAAAAAAGGCGAAGACCGTTCCTTCGGCCGGAAAGATTATGGCGACTGTCTTTTGGGATTCGCAAGGAATAATCCTCATCGACTATCTGGAAAAGGGTAAAACTATTACAGGTGCATATTATTCATGGTTATTGGACCGTTTGAAAACCGAGCTGCAAGAAAAACGCTCACGATTGGCCCACAAAAAAGTCCTTTTCCATCACGACAACGCACCAGCTCACACCTCAACAGTTGTGGTCGCAAAATTAATGGAAATAGGGTTCCAACTCGTTTCACATCCCCCCTATTCTCCAGACTCCCTCGGACTACTATTTGTTCCCCAATATGAAGAAATGGCTGGCGGGAAAAAGATTTTATTCAAACGAGGAGGCGATTTGAGAAACGAATGGCTATTTTTCAGACTTGGACAAATCCTATTATTCGGAAGGGATCAACAAACTAGAGCAGCGTTGGACGAAATATATAAGCCTAAAAGGAGACTATGTTGAAAAATAAAAAAGGTTTACCCCAAAAAATTAAGTAGTTTTTAATTTTTGCATGGACTTTTCAAACGACCCTCGTACAAATATAAAGCGTGGACAATTGTTGGTTTAATGATCTTAACATTTACTTTAAGATAGCACATTGCACTCTATTGGGAAAAGTGCTAAGTATTCGTACTTTTCCTTAAAACAAGAATCGAAACATAAAAGAAAGGATTGATTGACTTTAAAATAAATCATGGATGAAATAAGATGTAATACGGCCAATAAGGAAAGCAGATGTGAAAATAGCAAAGACCTGAAGGACCGCTGAACTTCGGCCTGAAATTGAATGGCTGCCCCTCTGAAACTTGGATATTTAGTAATACATTTATCTCACCATTATAAATATATGAGACACAAAGGGTCTACCATATACTAAAACGTTACTTTAGAGGGAAACCTACATTTTCTGTTTTGTTGCTCAAGCAGCCATTAATCGAACTTTCCCTGAGAAAATATTTCAAATAAACGTTTTACACCACCATGAGTGCGCAATGTGTTTTACAAACTGAATGAGAAATACATTTATTAAAACGGTTAAAGTTTGAGGAATTTTAATCGAGAAGTTAAATCGAATGTTTTAAGTGACCACAGAATTTTGTAATTTTCCCATAATCCAAATTTCCTTACTACTTAGCCTAATATGGGGCTAGGAAAAAAATAACAGTTTGTGTAAAATTGGATGATTTGAAATTATAATAGTGTTAGTCGCTTTAAAGGGGTCATAAAAATTGATTTCAAGTTTTATGATTTATTATATATTTTTTTTTAAAAAGAGAGTAAACTGATTTTTGGCTAATAAAACTGTTCTATACTTTATTGATGACGTTTTTAAGAAAACTGCTTAATTGAACATGTTTATAAAGTTAATATCAATATCCCCTACTTATCACAAAGTTAACTTAGTTGGGTTTAATTATATACAAGTTTATTAGAAGCTTGGCTAACCTTACTAATATAGTTGCTAGAGCACTATGTACCAGCTTAAAGTTATAACGTGCAAAATTAATATATTCTCCACTAAATTATCTTATTTATAATAATTACATTAAAGGAAGTAAATAAGAGCCAAATAATAACTATATTTTTCACAATACTAAAGTGAATTTTGTATTTGTACAAAGTACAAATTTGAACGATGCAGTTTTAATTATTTATCTAGTTCTTTTTTACGGAAAGACCAAGGTTTGGGAGAAAAATACACTTTTAATAAAATTGTACGAATCTTATTAGACTTTGCGAAACTGTTAATTTAGAGAAATAACATTTATTCCTTATTTCTTTAGCTTATTGAACGATTTTATTTCCAAAAGTAAGAATTTTAATCTCATTTATTTTTTAGTAACAACCCGATAGGAGAAAGATGGTTAGTCACACTTTTTTCAGAGTTCTTTGCGTCTCTGCGGGTATCCCAGCTTAACAACACAAATAATTCTATCAACAACAACAGGTCCAAAACCTCACACACAATGCACCAAGGGTCTGTCTGCAGAGGTTAGTTGATTTGTAAAACTATTTGAGGTTTAGTGTACCCACAGGTCAACTCTAGCTTAATATTACTAACAAACTTTCATTCACAATTATTATTCACAGTTATTTTTAACATTAATGAGCCTCATCTCCATAGTAGAAAGAAAGAAAAAATATTGTAGGCAACCTCCTACTAAGATACAATATTTGGTCTCAATCAACACCATAAATTATGTAGAAAAAGTTCCTCCAGGACTAGGAAGTCTGGATGACAACGTACAATTTGAAAAAGGTGTTAGAGTAAGCACGATGAATCTAAAACATTAATCGAGGTCGCTTCACCTCATTAATCATTATGCTTTCAAATCAAAAATTTTTGGAAAAGAGTTGCCAAACAATTTACACAACAATGAAGTTGAAAGTGAATTTGAACAATTACTGATGATTAGGTTATTATTTCTCGAAGCTCCAATACATTGTGGATCGTAATTATTAAGGTAGACCAACCACAATTTCATTAATTAATACCTCGGTACTTAGTGACCTTGGATGGTGGACAATAGGTGAATTTCATCTGGCATCATGGAAAATTGTATATAATATTGTATATGTAATGTGTACACATTTTATATAATATACATTTATAATATTATAATTAACATTTATATCTGTAACTAAACCAAAAAGGGCTATTGTTGCAAAATAGCAGCACAGTATAATTATTAGTATTATGTTTTGGGTAGTCTCTACATGTGTGTTACAACGATTACAATGATTGTTCACGAATTGCAGTTGTTCACGCGAACATATGGTTGTCTTAAAAATGTGCTATTCTCTTATTGATCGAAAATCTATCTATTACTTTATTTCTAAAACATAGTCTTTTGTTTTCAAGGCTACATTTACAAACCTACTTTCAAACTAGCTAAAATGTTTTCCGTAATAGTAATGCTAGAAAATATTTTGAAGATATTTTAACCTAATGTAGACAAAATCCAATCCTTTGGATCTAAACCACAACAAGATACATCAAGTTCCTTGTTTAAATAATCAACAATCTATACTTTTATTTTGTTTTTGCCATGATGTTCATCAGGCGCTAAGAGATACCATTAAACGAATTTTTGCTCCTCTGCTTCTACTCACAACCCATCTTATTAGTTAACCCAATTCCCGCAGCTAAGCCAAAGCGTTTAGTACTTTCTTTTTAAATTTTTAACTTTTCAGAATATTAACTTTCTTTGCTTATTTGTTTAAATATATATATATAAAAATAGAAAATAATTTTAATACTAAGGAAATCCGTATTTAAAACTAAAGACTTAGAGAGTCTTTAGAGATACTCCGTTATTAAAGTTTTCAACTAGCAATAACCGCACCTCAGGAGGCTTTCATTGGTTACGATATTGCCACTGTGCAAAGTTTTAGAGACCTGCAAAGCTAAGATATATTGTTGGTAACTGGGTCTTAGGCCTTTGATTTTATTTAAAAGTTAATAAAAGAAATTTACAGTAAAGTATTGTAACGAAGTTGACCTGGGCGGAGAAGAAAGGCCTAGATTGTTCTAGAGGTTGAACGACCAAAGTCAGTAACAGGCCGCCACTGCATAAACAAAAGGGGCGGTATCTACCTGTGGCAGAGAAGAAAGGCCTAGATTGTTCTAGGGGTTAAGCGACCAAAGTCGGTATCAGGCCACCACTGTGTAGACAAAAGGGACGGTCTCTACCTGAACTAGAAAGGAAAGGGCTAGATTGTTCAAGGAGTTAGTGACCTGTGTAAAAGCCAGCTAAGAGAAAGGCCTCAGTTGGGGTGGTGGCATATGTGTTTTCCCAGCCAGTGATTGACAGGTAGGAGCGAGACAGAGAGTAGGAGGAGGGCGGCCCCAGCTGAGTTGGTGGCAGTATGTTTTCTCCAGTCAATGAACGTCAGGAGGGCGTGGAAACTTATGCTCAGAGAGTTGGCGGAGGGCAGTCCCAGTTGGAGGAGGCACGCAGTTAAAAGGAGGCAGACACAGCTGGAGAAGTCAGTTTTTAGAGTTTTAAGGAGTTCTTAACGAGTTGTTAATCAGTTTTTAATCGAGTTCTAAGAGTTTTACAGTCTTGTAGTTTCTAGTCAGTCAGTGAGTTTTGGAGTTAGTCTTGGAGAGTCAGTGTTGAGACATAGTTAGAGAGAGTCAGTGTTGTGGAGTGCTTCAGTGGTAGCTAGTTGGGCAATTAGTCAGTTGATGAGTAGAGCTGTGTTAGTGCAGCTGAGACTAGTGCAATTCGGTGCAGTGCGGACCAGGGGTCAGTCGTGGAACAGTAAACTGTTGTGACTGTTGTAAATGGTGACTGTAATGAATAGCGTTAGTTGCTAGTAAATGTTCATGTTAGTTAATGTTAATGTGTGAATAAATCAGGTTATTACTTACAAATTTAGCGAGTTTTATTATTTAATCAAACCCACATAATATTAAAATAACTAGTGGCAGGCACTAGTTGTGTAAGTAAAGTTTTTGGAAAAACTTTACAGTATGTTTGCTAGTCGCATCCGTCCACGACACCTAATTGGTAGTTGGACGTCAAGCCCGCCTGAAAAAATAGGCAATTACTTACTCCGTTATTTGGATATTCAGATCCAAGTTGATCCGTGGATTAACCATCCAAGCTATCCAACTTCTAACGTGTACAATAATATCAATTTAATTGTACTAAAGTTATCAGCGTCCCTTTTTTTTAAGTGTTAACCTTTCACTAGATTTCAAAAATTTCCTGACACCACGTCCTGCCGGCCCAAACCCTTTCATTCACAGACTTTTCTCACCAAAATTAATCCTCCTTGGAGACTGAAATACGTTGGCCCCGAACATCTCACTTTCTTCAGGGAACACGCCCAACCATTTATCAGAACTCCTTCACTGGGAGAAATCTTTCCATCCCATTTCATCGTCATTTATGTTTCACCAACAGATTCACTTTTCGTGTACAGTTCTAAATGTGTCTAAATAAAAAAATCAATACCAGTAAATCAATATTAAGCTCTCTGAGTGTATAGACATTAATATTATAAGCAGGTCGGTATATTTACAGCTTATCTCTATTTCTGTTTCTACAGAAGAAAGCAGACACAGAGATATACTTCTAGAGAAAACAAAATATTAAAGCCTCTTTGTTATTCAACTGGGTTTTTTTCCCTACCCTAGCAAGGTATGGCTTAGCCAGGAAGGAGGAGCTAGGAGGGATCCTGGGATAATGAAATTTTTAGTTTGATCCTTTCCTTTTTTGCCTGGTAACTTAGCCTTTGGCGAGTGCAGTCGGTAAGCTTGTACCAGTAAAAGGCCATGTCTCATCCAGAATTCAACTATCTTTACTCTCCTTTACCTTTCTATCTCTGAAAGTTCGGCCCATCCAACCCTAGACTTCCACCACTTCATCCTGTCACCCCAATTGACCGTGTGATTATAGTACCCTTTTTTCTTCATTTCTTCCGTTTCCTCCAGACTTCCCTCTTTTCCCTCATATCTCCCACTTATTTCTTTCCTTCTTCTTTCACTAGCTTTTGTTGTCCCCCGTTCTTTTGGCTTGCCGACTAATAAATATGGAAATGTGACCTGCTGTCTTTTCTTTTCTTTTCGCTTTCTAGTTTCTCGCACCATCTCTTTATTCATGTTCCTTGATCTCTTACTTCAAACTCACCCTCATTCCTATATAACACTGCCATTCATTTCTATTCTCCATTCCACTCCCTATTACTCAATCTCTTCCGTCATTCTTTCTTATTAAACACTTGTCTTGAAATGAATTTTCTTTCCAGTTCTACTTTCTGCTCTGCGAATGACACAATGTCACTTGGAATAAATTTAATATAAAATATTTTCCTCTTTTACGTCTTCCTGTACCAGCCTACTCATCCCTCAAACCTCCAACGCAGTTTATATATATACATAATCTAACCAGACGAATATGACAATTTTGATAAATTAAAATGAAACATTTCCATATCTTTCCTTTACTGGGAGGATGAACATTATCAATTTTCCGCGATCATACTAATAATGAGGATTACAACGTATAATCCACAATGTTTTGTGATTCAAAAAACCAAGGATTGAAATTTCCATTGTTGTTTATGTACGGGATTAAGGAATAAATTTTAATAATTGTAATACTAGAAGAGTCCACAACTACATTGAAATGATGAATTTAATTCATTAACTATGATATGATTGCTGTATATATCTTCAAAGAGCTTTCGTGAAGAAATATATGTCTAAATTATACATGCCATTTAAAATGATTTGTGTAAAATAAATGAATTACATAAAACCAGCCTACTATTCACGCACTCAGTCAGGCAGGGCAGCAGGGCATTCCTATTGACTAAAATTGATCGACCTTTGAACTGGAGTTTTCCAAAGATCTAATCTAATTTTTCTACAATCAAGAATCTTAGCTCCTTCTAAGATAACTATATTTTTTTATGTTTCTTAGCCTTAAAAGCTGAGCCTGCTATTTAAAATTCTAGGAAGAATCCTTTTGTTTCCGTTAATAATAATAATATACATTTATTTCAAAAGATATAGTACATAAAAAACCTTAAACAATGTACAAAAGGCATGGCTAACGCCGTCTGCCAGAGTTTGGTTACAAAATAAAAAGAAAGAAAAACCTTATGTGAAAATAAACTTAATGGCACAAAAAAATAATACAACAATAAAATAATAAAAAAAATAGAACACTGTGAGTAAAAATTAAAGTAAATTTTTTTAAATCAAATTAATTATAATTAAAAAAGTAATATTTTCAAAATCAGAAAATTAATAATTGAATTCTCTAATGAGACTGTATCTATAGTTCCAGGCCTGCCTGGCAAAATTAATCAATTCACTGCAAATACGCTGATTCCCCAAAGCACCAATGACATATTGAGCATCTAAGAATTTCACACCGAGGCTCCTCAGTCGAAATTCCGAAAGGATTGGGCACTCGCAGAGGAAGTGATGCAAGTCCTCCCTGCTATTCAAATTGCATAATGCACATTTCTCTTTTTGGGCAGCTTTATCAATCCATGGCACATAGTTCAGATAAAGCATTTCACCTCTAATTTTAAACCACCTCAGACTTGACATGCCCAACTGGGTGGTAGAGCCAACTTTAAAGATCCCAAGCCGTCCTCTAGTCTCAAGCAGTGTCCTATAAAGGATAAAACGCTCTGTTTCGGTTAACGATTGAGTAGGTAATTACTGAAGTCTTCTCAATTTGCAGTATTAGAATTGTGAAGTCGCTGAAGACTTTAAGTGAAGTTGAAATTGAAACGTTGCTTACGGTAGAAAATCTAATGCGTTATCAATATTATGGTGCATTTTACTTTTCAAGGGTTATGCTTATGCCCTCTAAAGTCATCATTATATTAATGATAATAAATCCATCCTTCTCTGCCACCAAAGGTTACAATGATATAGAATGGAACAGTATGCAAGATAGAATTGTAAAGTTATGAAAGCGTTTTGGATTGGAACTTATTATGGATAAATGGAGAGAATCAAAAGTTGCTCGAACAAGAAAAGGAGTTAATTTTGACGGAATATTTCCTTGAGGGTAATTAAATCTTTTAAAAAGGGAACTCCAGGATTTATTCAAGGGCACAAACATAATTATGTAAGACATCCAGTGAGAAACTGTCTAAAACAGTAAAGTGAGAACTCATTAAAATTTTCTCTTTCAACAAAGTACACTGACCTAAAAAACGTGTTTCCATTCTAAGATTACTCATATACTTAGTAATTAGAAGATCTGGGGTAAAGGTAAGCTGTACTGAAATACTGTTCATGTCAAACTAGACATAAGATGTAAAGACACTTAAAGTAGTTGATTTTAAATTTTCTAGTTCGTTTACGAAATTCATCTTTACAGTTGAAGTAATAGAGAATTCAGTTCATATATTTAGTTTTAAATCTTCATTTTCGTTCCCTTCTATCCCATGTAAAATCATCCCTAGTTTTTTAAGTGACAATGAGCAATAAAAACAAAGCTTAAATTTTAAGCAGCATTGATTTCAAAATTGTAGTTTCGATTTCGAAACAGAAACACTTGCAGGCCACTAAGTCTTCTTGCCCTTTTTCTATTTGAATGATTTCTTCTCAAACGCCTTCTTTGGTTTTTAGAAGCAAAACTACCCATATTGCATTGTGGACGCCATATCAAAGTGCAGAGTTTAGCACGACTGTTTCATTATGACTTGAAAGCATTTTTGTTGAGCTTACCATATCCATGCTTTACTCTTCGATTTTAACTTTATACCCTTCCCACCTGATCCACAAATCCTAAGTTACCTTTAGACTCTTCCAATTTACCGATTCTTCTTCTAAAAACCTTCTGAAGGCCAGAGTGCTGCAAAGAAGTTATTTTTTAGGCCCTCAACTACAACAACAAATTATACACATCCAACACTTTTACAATGCTATTAAGACACTTTGGCAGATGACAAAAGCTTTCTTTTCATTGGATCCACATTGCCAAACCATTATCCAAAACGCCATCACAATGAATTTAAAACACGATGCAAGTTTTGGAAAAATTAAAGAAGGCCGAGCAACAATGTAATGTTCACTCCTAGCCGAGTTATTCATCTCTTAACTACAAAAACAATCCCGAGCTGACTGCCGTCAGGCTAAAGAAATTCTTGGCCTATCAAAAACGGCAATAGTTGGTTTTAGCAGGTCCTGGATCCGCTAGTTGGTTCAGGTGTTGAGTGGACATGCGAATTTAGCGTACCATCTTTTCAAATGCGGCCTTATCCAGTCGCCAATTTGCGCCGGCTGTGGTGAGTCCAATGAGACTGTGCGGCAATTTGTAGAGGTGTGTCCAGTTTATTCTAAAACTAGATTTCTCGTCTTCAGAAGGTCAAATGTTTCTCTACCGGAGATTGTAGCGTCTGGTAATCTTAACGAACTTTCTAGGTTTATTCAGTGCACTGGACGATTGAGTCGCCATGCTCCCTAGTGTCCTGTTACTACTTTATTAGTTTATTGTATGGGCATCTGGCAAACTTTAGCCGGATTTGTTTTAAAGCCCCGGTATCTCTGATGAGATGAGTGGTGGGCGGGGAACAATGGGCATTTTGGATAGCCTGCGTTCCTTCCCCTTTTTGGTGGAACCGCCCTTTTAATACAATCTACAATCTACAAAAACAATCCCAATTCAGTTGCTAAAACTGAAAAAATACAAAGCTGTATACATGGACAAAAGGCCTGGATAGATCCCAGCTTTAGATTTTTGTTTTTGTTTCGGGAGTGTCTTTTTGGGAGAGGGCCTAATGACGTCAGTTGTTACTGCTTTTTGAATTAAATAAAATAAACTGCAGTAGTTTTCAAATATAATAAGTAAAAAACACAATCACAATTTACATTGAACAATATAATACGTAGTAGTACGTATGAGTAAAAACCCAATCCATCTACCTGAGAAAAGAAAAAGCATGATTTCCGACTAAAGATAAAATCTCCTTCCATTATTTATACACATTTTAATAATAAATTCTAATTTATTTTATTTTTAAATAAAGTAACAGAAAGATGGAAAAGAAAATCACGATATTTGAGAACGCCTTGGTGGAATTATGATATGTAAATCCAGTTTGACACACGTGATAGACTGCATTACAGCACGTTGAAAATTCATGTCTTTTAAACTTATCTCGTCACTCGGTTTATGACTCGTGTGTTTACTGATGCCTTTTCTCTTAGATTTAGATCTATTCTCTTTGTAAATTTCTCCTCTCTTTGTTCTTGAATAAAATTCACTTATCGATTTATTTAGTGGGATGTTAATATATATATTTTCTATTACCATAATGATGTCCATAATACCATAATGCATCTTATATATTAAGATTAAAGTGAAAGATTACAGCTCTACTTATATATTAAGTTGAACTGATTACTTCACTGGAATTGAGGAGAGTTTTTTTAAAAATTAATATTGAGTATTCGCTCCAGTTAAATATGGAAGCACTAAGCTTGTAAACAAATTAAGTTAGAAAGATAAAGAAAAATAGACAAAGTAGGCTTGATTTGAGATCAAGCCGTGTTGATAGATTGGAAGGCAGTGATTAAATTACCAATAAAATCAATATATATAAAGCTACATAATTAATTGGTGATTTTAGTTAATAGAAGCTGGAATCTGTGAACACAAATTGATGAAACTAGTTCACGTAGTTTGATTAATCTCTTAAACAAGAACAAGGATTGTATAAATTTTCGAAAGTTTGTTCTGAAATGACTATCTATATCTTTACCCAAATTTAGTAAATAGCTGTGAAGTAGAAATATTACAGAAATGTGGTGGATATAGTTATTAAATTTGTGAGCAACAGCCATGGAATATTATTTATTATTATTGATTCAGCGCTATTAAAACTTAAGCGGTTCAGCCGTGTCTTCAGAAATATTAAATTATCATGATCTAAGTTGAAATGTATTTAAATTTCCAGCAATCTGTTGTAACTTGTTGCCAACTATAGCTGTGAAATATTGTCTATCGATGGTCGACTGAATCGCCAGTGTCTTCGAGACTTCCTGGAAGCCTGAAGATCATAATCAACATCATCACTACCGTTGGGTAGTTTCTCTCATCCTGCTGTTCACTCATATTTAGTTATTATTTATTACTAAGGAACGGATTTTTATGTATTTAAAAATGCCAAATATTTAATTAAAATATGCATTTATTTTCGTCAATTATGTGGAAAATATGTGATTTTCTTAAAATATTTTCTGGAATATTTAAGTAAAATGGACATTTTTTTTTATAAAAATGGAATTTTTTTTTGGGGGGGGCAAGTTATAATTATTTATACAAGAAAAGAACATTTTTACAATTTATAATAATTTATTAGGAACAAAATAATTTGTTTTTACAAGTTATAATGATTTATACAACAAAGAACATTTTTACTATTTATAAAAAGATGTGTTAAATTTTCAATTTTGAAAACTTCACTCTTCGAAATTTCAAATGTTGGAACGTAAAGTGACGACGATCTGGGCGTAAGATGGACTTGTAACGACTGAAAGATCGTTCAACATCTACAGATGTTATAGGTGCCTTGCTGAAAGAAGTTATCTCGTTGGTTGTAAAGGGTACACGATGTTCTGAGGTGACTTCTGTTCTACTGATAATATCAGAAATCTGGCAGATGGTCTCCCACCCTTTGTTCTTGCTCAGTACTTCTACCAGTTTTGATCTGATCAGATCTCCCTTACTCCCAGGTATTCCTTCCACCTTTTCGATGACTTTTTTAACGTTGGACACGTTTTCTGTCAGTCGAACATTTTGGGACTCAAGTTGGGTAATGGCTTGTGCAAGAAATACGCAATTGTCAGAAATGAATGCAAGGTCGTTCCTTAAATTAGGTTCCTCGAATAAAGACTTGGCTGTATTTATCGCTACGGCTTCGTCTTCGAGATGTGAAAGGACATTCTTGATTTTATTGTAGTTTTCATAGTAATACTGAGCTGCTTCCAGCCAAGTACCCCATCTTGTCAATATTGGTTCTGGTGTAAGGCACAAGTCTGGATAGAGATCTTTTAGCATTTTAATGCGACTTGGTGCTTTTAAGAACACTTTTTTAACCGAGGAGATTAAGGAATCTACGTCACTGAACAAAGATCGGACAGTTTCTGCTACTCGATGCAAGGCATGAGCAATACACGTCACATGAATTATCTTAGGATAAAATACCTGAATAGATTGCCCAGCCTTGACCATGTTGGGGGCAGCATCAGAGAGAAACAAAAGAAATTTTTCGTTCAAAACTCCACTGGGCCATAGGATATGCATTGAGGCATCGAAGAATCGAATCGTGAAATGGTGGAATGATTGCATTTTTCGAGAACCTCACAGTTCAAAAGGAATGGCTTTGAATCCAAAACAGCATCACTGTCAAGTTTTCCAATAACTGCATTGGCAATATACCTGCCCTCAACGTCAGTGGTTTCATCAATTGACACCCAAATCGGTCCATCTTTGATATGTTCTCGAATTTTGGTTAGTATAGATATCTTTATATCTTTATAGATATCTTCCAGGTCAGACAACTTCAAAGAACTAACAAGTGCCCGTCACTGTTTAGCAGCATTCTGTGTAAATTACAATAACCATTGTACCCACTGTGATTCACAGCCCTACAGTCTATGGTTCACAGTTCCTGTCAACCACCTCCCAATTATGAAAATATGCCCAAAATGAAAAATATGAAAAAATATGTACATATTTTGATTAAATATGTAGAAATATTTATTTATTTTAATCAAATATGTATAAATATGCGATAACATCCAAATATGTGAAATAAAAGTAGACTCAAACGGCTTAAAAAGTGCCAGTATGAATACTTCTAGTTGAAAAACGTCTGTAAATTGCCTAGAAAAAATATGTAAATACATACGAATCCGTTCCCTATTTATTACATATTGTAAATTACTAGATACATTTTTAGAAATATTCCTCTACATCTTCTAGCAATTGTGATAATTCTGCAGGTAGAGAATCCTGTCCAGCTGCTTAATTAAGGAATAAGGAAAAGGATAAAAGACGGATTTTTTTTTTGTAAAAATGACTCTGTCGGAAAGCTTTTAACCCAAAGGAATGTCAATAACCGTAGCTAATAAAGACAAAAATGATGGGAATAAATAATCGTATTTTTAATATTAGTATTTTATCTTGGTATTATTATTTGTCAAAATCAGCTGGAAATATTTTTTAATAAAAATGAGAAAAGCCGAGCCCCTTAAGAAGGAAGTAACCCTCTCCTACATTGCTATATATTTCACTTTTCTACCTCTTAACGTTTGAAGGGTGGCAAACCGGAACTACAGCTCAGTGAATCACAGACATGCGGGCTAGTTCACATCCTTCCGTGCATACGTACGTGCGCTCACTAACGTTCACATAGAAAGTTGCGTAGGAATTTAGTTGGGGATAGAAGACTACAATACTTTTTGTTCACTTTTATGACGTTATTGTAACATACAGTTTCTAAATTCATTTGTGGATTGTTAAAGACAAAATTTGGGCTTCTTTATTTGTTTAAAATTATTCGTTTATTTAATTTTTTTTGTTATAATTTTCTCTCGCCTCAAGTAAGAGGTATTGTGATCTCACAACGTGTTCCTTGGCCACTAAATTAATCTTAAAAAAGAAGAGGAATTTGATTAGGCAAGCAACATTCAAGCACATGCATTAAATACAACAAAATAATTAGAAAAATGTTCTATCATTGCATATCTCAAAGACGGACAGCTAAAATTTGATCATTACACTCGTCAATAACGACGATAACTCGCGACAATAACTTCTTTTTTTGTCAATTTTGGCTGAACCGTGCAAGTTCAATGAAGCGTTTTTAAAGGTTTTTAGGAGATTTTTCTCTTTTAAAACGTCTTTCTAAACACGCAGATTGCAAATAACATGAACTTTCATTTGTACCAAAATTCAGCTCAAAAATCTTCTTTTTTTTTTTTTTCTTTTTAGAGCACTTTTTGGGGAGAAATAGGGTTAACCTATCTTCTAAATGTCATTTAAGCCTAATATGCGCCCTTAAAAACAAATGTCAAATTGAATTTCTAATTTTTTTAAGAGGAAACTAGTTGAGCGGAAAGATTCCCATTTAATGGAATAATTTTTGCGGTTTTGGAGATTATTTTTATGTCATAGTTCAAATGTAGTTTACGCCATATTTTTTTTTTTTTTAAATTTAATAAGACAAATCTTCATTTTTATTTATTTTTTTTTGCATTATTAGGCGATTAAAAGTTTGAAAAAAAACCATCTTCAAAAATAAAAAAAATAAAAATTTGACTGAATAGAAACAAGATATAATAAAGTAAAGTAATGCCCATTTTTTTCAGTCGGGCTTTACATCCAACTACCTAATAAGGTATCGCGGACGGAGGCGACAATCATACTTTCATAATAATCTCTAATAATAACCATTAGATAATAATCCAAGACTTGGAACGGGAATCGAACCCAGTACCAATAAAACATATCAGCTTTGAGACATTGCCTCTAACCGCTCGTTAACGTAGTGCCTAACAAGTAACAATAATAATTGCGTCGTCAATTATAAAATGACAAAACATTCTGCCTACAAAAAGCGGAAGTCTAGGTGTTATTGATTAAGATTTACATTAATATAATATATTATACGAGGGTCGTTTGAAAAGTCCGTGCAAAAATAAAAACTACTTATTTTTGGGGGGTAAACCTTTTCTATTTTTCAACATAGTCTCCTTTTAGGCTTATACACTTCGTCCAACGCTGCTCTAGTTTGTTGATCCCTTCCGAATAATAGGATTTGTCCAAGTCTGAAAAATAGCCATTCGTTTCTGCAATCACCTCCTCGTTTGAATAAAATCTTTTTCCCGCCAGCCATTTCTTCATATTGGGGAACAAATAGTAGTCCAGAGGGAGCCAAGTCTGGAGAATAGGGGGGGATGTGAAACGAGTTGGAACCCTATTTCCATTAATTTTGCGACCACAACTGCTGAGGTGTGAGCTGGTGCGTTGTCGTGATGGAAAAGGACTTTTTTGTGGGCCAATCGTGGGCGTTTTTCTTGCAGCTCGGTTTTCAAACGGTCCAATAACGATGAATAATATGCACCTGTAATAGTTTTACCCTTTTCCAGATAGTCGATGAGGATTATTCCTTGCGAATCCCAAAAGACAGTCGCCATAATCTTTCCGGCCGAAAGAACGGTCTTCGCCTTTTTTTGCCGCAGATTCCCCCTTGGTAACCCATTGTTTAGATTGTTCTTTGGTCTCAGGAGTGTAGTGATGTATCCATGTTTCATCGACAGTGACGAAACGACGCTTAAAGTCCTGCGGATTCTTCTGGAACAGCTGCAAACCGTCCTTGCAACACTTCACACGATTTCGTTTTTGGTCAAGCGTAAGCAATCGCGGCACCCATCTTGCGGATAGCTTTGTCATGTCCAAATGTTGATGCAAAATATTATGTACCCGTTCATTCGAGATGCACTAGCAATCTCACGCACCTTCACTCTTCTGTCATCCATCACCATATCATGGATTTTATCAATGATTTCTGGAGTAGTAACCTCAACAGGGCGTCCAGAACGTTCAGCGTCACTTGTGCCCATATGGCCACTCCGAAAATTTTGAAACCACTTATAAACTGTTCTAATCGAAGGTGCACAGTCACCATAATGTTTATCAAGCTTCTCTTTAGTCTCCTGAGGCGTTTTGCCTTTCATAAAGTAGTGTTTAATCAACACACGAAATTCTTTTTCGTCCATTTTTTGAAAATCACTCGACTTCCTCGATTCAAACGAATGCCAGACACAAAGAAATAGACCGATCTGGCTGAAACTTGGTGTGTGTTCTTCCAAGAGATGCTACTAACTAAACATAACCTCGATACGCGCCAGTAGTGCTATCTCTCTGACTTTGCACGGACTTTTCAAACGACCCTCGTATTATTGTAGAATATATATTTGTATAGTCCAGAAAAAATAACTTATCTTTTTTTTCCAACTTGAATTTCTTTTAATAGAGAGATAAATAATTTAGTTTGTTGAAACAAAGAACTTCTCTACTCTATTAACTTTTCTGAAGCACCCTAAGGCTATTATTTTAAGTTGGTCCAACCACTGAATAAATTACAAGTTTCTTTTACAAATATAAGATTTTCAATAACCTTTAACGTATAAGACTATTAGAATTTAATTATATTTTGAGATACTTCTCCTAAGTTGACCTTGATCATATAAACCTGTGAAGTTTTAGTTTGTTCTTTAAAATGAATTATAGTTTACAATGAAAACAAATCGAAACATTTAATGTTGATTTAAAAAGTTGAAGCTACATAAATCAGAATGAAGGAGATGAAATTGGTGCTAACGCTCCAAACAATTTGGTCAGACAATAGAAATGGAAATTAGGCAAGAAACTGGTTAAATTCCAATTGGATTTAAACTTCAGTCCAAAACGGGTAAATTAGATACGTCATTCACTATACTATGTACAATACAAATTGGTTAACCAATCTTGTGTTATTAACTTACTTATTTGTTTGATGAAGTATTTAGAAAACAAAAAAATCGCATATCTTTAATTATGGAGAAATAAATTTAATTTTAGTAATTGAAATTCATTAAATTAAAACTCTGTAAAAATTCCAAATATTTTTTAATTTACAACTTTCTGTTTAAACTTTTTGTTATAGAATATGTAGAAGGACTTATTTGAAAGGGTAATACGTTCCATACAACATCGTGATGTGAACACCTTATCAATTTTGCATTTTCGTCTACTACTGAAATTATTTCATCAAGAAGAGAGAATGAAAAATTCAAAAGTTTCTAGGAACTATTATTATCTTACTCTTAGGCGCCAGATTAGTCGAGCGATTAGAGACGAGGCCCGCAAAGCTAAGATGTATTGTTGGTTAGTAGGTTCGATTCCCGATTTAGATCTTGGATTTTATTTAATGGTTAATATGAGAAATTTGTTGCAAAGAATGTTTGTTAACCTGCTTTCGTCCAAGACACCTAATTTGGTAGTTAGACGTAAAGCCTGCCTGAAAAAATTGGCAATTACTTTACTAATTTATCTTGACTCTTGATAGGTCAAAGTGCATGAAATGTAAGTAAAATTAACAAAAACTAAATAAATGAATAAATACTTTTTTTGAGACTAAAGACGTGAAAAACAATTTCCGCAAGCCGTTTCCTAGGCTGGGTTTCTTGCACATGTATTTAGTGAAATTACTTAGCGCTAAAAGTAAAGAACATAACTAATTATTAACGTTGGAGCCAAGTGGCTTCAACTAAAATTAGGTTCTGATTCATTGTTTAAAAGAACAGTGGATTCTATTTTTGTGGAGGCTAAAGAAACGGTTGGTCCCAAATTCACAGTACATTTTTTTTTTAAGAACGAGCAAACAATTTGTAAAATATCAATGAAATGATTATCTTTGAAAAAAAGAGTAACTAGACAAAATTGGATGTGACGTCTAGGAAAATTCAAATATTAACATGGATTTCATAGCAGAAATTTACAACGAAGCGTTGATAATGATTGCAGATTTGTGCTTAGAAATTGCGCAACAAAGTTCTCAATCAATTGGGAATGCCATCACCGAATCGATCTGCTGCTGCTTCGCTATGGACTGAGCCACAGCAACGCAGCTGGTAAACAAATTAATTTCATCTAAATTCTTTATTAAAAGAAAAAAAAAATCTTTTTAATTATTAAAAAATCTGGGACAAATAAAAAGTGTTGAATAATTAAACAGCATCGATTACAAATCGCCAACAATATTCTAATAAAATTAATCAAACGTAATGGAATTAATTAACCAAAGTCAGCTCAATAATGTTTATTCACTTGCTCGAAATCTTTTTTTTTTTTTTTAAACACATTACACGTCCACATGCACCAAAATATAAATGTATATTCTCCAATCTCCACACTCTAAATGAGTTAGTGAGCCACCATAAATTATAGATGGCAATAAATTAAATTGGCGAGCTAATATGGATGCGCTAGGCTAGCGGGTGGGGGAGAATAGGATGGATCAGGTGTTGTATATGGATTTTATGTAAACGGAGATCAGCTTCTTTTTTTTTTTGGCCGTTGTAAATACGGTTTTATACGCACTTTCCATTGTCTTTATTCGCAGCAATATGTTTACGGTTGAGCCGTTATGGACTATAGTCTCCCAGTTTGAAGGATTAGACATGATTATTCATGATCCTTTCATGATTTAATATCACCGTTCTCCTATCAACGCAGGTCATCATGATTGGGTGTGGGTAGCCAGTCGATTAGATTTGCTAATTATATGAGTTTACGGTGGGATGTGATCATTTTGAACATAGTGAAGTCAAGAAGGAGCAGTTTAGAAGGAGGTTTCGATTATTTTATTTAAAGTACAATCAGATATTGAGGGTATACTGAGTAGCATTTTGAGAAAATAATGAGTTGTGATCAAGAAGTAGAAATGGATGAGCTATTAACAGACCCATTTTCTCACAAATCAGTGTCATATTGGGATGCGGAGAGATGGGCGAATATTTAATCAATTAAATCCAAATTGAATTAAACCAAAATTTAATTTTAATCAAGAAGGAAATCTAAAACAATAATAGGCCCAGATTAATTGATTGAAATAAACTCATTTTTAATTTAATCATTTAATAAATTTAATCTAAATAATCAAGAATCCCAATTAAAATAAAATATGTAATCAGGATTTTAATTGACTGAATTAAATTCGAAATTTAGTTTTAATTACTTTTGACCATTAAATTCTGATTAAAATTAAAACAAAAATTATCAATTAAAAAGAATATAATCTATAAAATTTTTAATTAAATGGCTTTTTATTTAATCAGTATCTATCTCTGGCAGACGGACAATAAACAACCTCAGTATCCAAGTTTTGACAACCAAAATACCAAAATTTCAAGTCTCAAAATTGAGAGGAGTTACAAATTCACCTAATCCACCAAATACAATAATTTGTTAGATTTCAATATTTTTTAGTTATTTCAGCTTAATAGTCGATAAGAAATGGCTTTGTTGCGACATGAATCTCACAAATTAATTAACTAACAAGTAAATAACAAATAAATGTTACAAATAACAAATAAGAGTGAATGTACAAAATATTAATTTATAAATACAGAAATATTGAATAACAGCTAGTCGCACTTATAAACTTCTTGCGTTCTACGACCACAGCTGCTACGAAACTGCAACGGGTAAAAAATATTTTTGGTAGGATGTACCCTACCCAACAGGGTTCAGTTTTCCAACGTTCGTGGCACTGTCAAGTCCCAAGTTATTATTTCGTAAGTAAAACTCTTTTCAAATCATTCTTCAATTCTAACTAAGCTTTGGTATTTTTTTTTTTTTTTTTAATTTGATGTTAAAATTGCATGAACTTTTGTTTACTTATCAATTGTAGGGAAAATCTATACCAGTTGTTGGAGATACTTATGTCATAGCTGTGTGTAATTTTATTTAGCTGCAATTAACAATAAACTGATCATTGTACACACTTTATATTGTACTGCCTTATTATAATACTTCTAAAATTCTCTGCTGCAAAAGCTTGTAGCTGATTTGAAATATTTCTTGAAACTGGACAAAGCAGTATCAGTAACTGAACTCTCAAAGTCCTTACAACCCAGCAGAACATAACAGAGCTCTCTCTCTCTAAAAAAAAAGCAAAGTAATGCGCATTTTTTTCTTTTATTAACCATTAAATAAAATCCAAGGCTTGAAACCGGGAATCGAACCCAGTACCACAATATATACTAGGCCTTGCCTCAAACCGCTCGGCTACCGTGACGCCTAAGGCTTCCCTTATAATTTTAACTAGTTTTCAACAAAAGTTTAAAAAAAGGTAACCTGAAACAAACTTAACTATTAAATCATTTTATAGGGTTTATATGTTTTACAGTACATTGACACTCATCACAACCTTCCAAATATTCCTGGCCAACTGTACCGCCAGGCTTATCAAACAATATATTTTAGTTGTGAATTTAATTTCAATGGCAAATATTTGTATTAACCAGATTTCAGAAATTCTGTTATTCATAATTGATGAAACAGAACATTAACTCTGTTAGTGGCGAGGTGGACTAGTAGGCCAAAGCCTGAGGTTAAATCTCTTCTTTGAAGCCTCTGCAGCACACTTTGCCAAAATGTAGTGTTTTTTGTTGAGAAAGAACACTATTCAGAGGTGGCACTGCTTTGAGAAGTCTCCAATGGCTTTGTTGACGCCTCTTAAAATAAATAATTAACTAAATAAGTTAAATAAATTTGCTTTATATTGAAGTGATATATTCTTCACATATACGAGGGTCGTTTGAAAAGTCCGTGCAAAGTCAGAGAGATAGCACCACTGGCGCGAATCGAGGTTATGTTTAGTTAGTAGCATCTCTTGGAAGAACACACACCAAGTTTCAGCCAGATCGGTCTATTTCTTTGTGTTTGGCATTCGTTTGAATCGAGGAAGTCGAGTGATTTTCAAAAAATGGACGAAAAAGAATTTCGTGTGTTGATTAAACACTACTTTATGAAAGGCAAAACGCCTCAGGAGACTAAAGAGAAGCTTGATAAACATTATGGTGACTCTGCACCTTCGATTAGAACAGTTTTAAAGTGGTTTCAAAATTTTCGGAGTGGCTATAAGGGCACAAGTGACGCTGAACGTTCTGGACGCCCTGTTGAGGTTACTACTCCAGAAATCATTGATAAAATCCATGAGCTCACGCTTGACCAAAAACGAAATCGTGTGAAGTGTTGCAAGGACGGTTTGCAGCTGTTCCAGAAGAATCCGCAGGACTTTAAGCGTCGTTTCGTCACTGTGGATGAAACATGGGTACATCACTACACTCCTGAGACCAAAGAACAATCTAAACAATGGGTTACCAAGGGGGAATCTGCGCCAAAAAAGGCGAAGACCGTTCCTTCGGCCGGAAAGATTATGGCGACTGTCTTTTGGGATTCGCAAGGAATAATCCTCATCGACTATCTGGAAAAGGGTAAAACTATTACAGGTGCATATTATTCATGGTTATTGGACCGTTTGAAAACCGAGCTTCAAGAAAAACGCCCACGATTGGCCCACAAAAAAGTCCTTTTCCATCACGACAACGCACCAGCTCACACCTCAGCAGTTGTGGTCGCAAAATTAATGGAAATAGGGTTCCAACTCGTTTCACATCCCCCCTATTCTCCAGACTTTGCTCCCTCGGACTACTATTTGTTGCCCAATATGAAGAAATGGCTGGCGGGAAAAAGATTTTAGTCAAACGAGGAGGTGATTGCAGAAACGAATGGCTATTTTTCAGACTTGGACAAATCCTATTATTCGGAAGGGATCAACAAACTAGAGCAGCGTTGGACGAAGTGTATAAGCCTAAAAGGAGACTATGTTGAAAAATAAAAAAGGTTTACCCCCAAAAATTAAGTAGTTATTATTTTTGCACGGACTTTTCAAACGACCCTCGTAGTCATACAATGATGATTAATTGCTGAAAGTATATTTAGTAACTAAATGACTGAAATGGCTGAAACATTGAAGTTGTTATTATAATATTTCAGCTAGTCGCACATACCCAGTCTGTGATATAAACTAAAATCATGCTAAACATTTTGTTGGATTAATTTCGCGGAAATGTGCAACTCTTTTACCGCGCTCATTTTTTCCATTTCAGAAACTTTTTTCCAAAAAATTGTGTTTTAACAACGAAAATTTAAATAAATTTAGCAAATTTTAACATTAATTTTGTAAAAAAAGAAATGTATTTTATGTATGAAAATCATATTATATTATATTTATGTATGAAATAAATGATACGTGAAAAAAGGCATTTCCCTAGAGTATATTTAATGTCAGTTTGAACAAACCAGCCAAAGTGAAACAAACGTGTAAGTATACATAGAACAATCTCAAACTTACTCTCTCACATACACTAACTCACTTATAATGTACATACACATACATCACACACATACTTATATGTCCGAAACCACCAACGCAGAGCTTGTACAAGCCTCTCTGGAGAATTATGTTCCCACTTATTGGCGCACAAAATTTCCCCTATAAAATTAACTGCTTTTCCGGCTTTTCCTTTACTAAATAAATTTTTCAATTTTATTTGGTAAACAAAGATCATTAAAAATTAGGTATTCTGGTTTTTAATTATTTCACCTTCTAAATTATAGTGCAAACGTGCCCAGTAGATTTATTTTTGTTCAGCTCCCAAATAGATTAACAATGGGTGATGATGGTTTTGAGGTAAAAGGCAAAGAGGAAGGGTAAGACCAAGGGATCAGATAGAAGAAAATCTTGTTAGAGATCAGATGAAGTGATTGCGCCTTAACTAAGACCTATTCGAAAGACTGGAAAAATGATCGACTAGCTCAGTACTTTATGGACTAACTGAGAGTTGGACAACTCTGGAAAAATAAATACATTATATTTCTATAAACATTTATAGTTTTTTTTTTTCAGTTTATACAAAAACAAAAACAATTCTATCAAAAACCTGGTTATCCCATAAAATTTGGCTTTCCCTAGTTTATTAAAACTGTCCGGTAGGACAGTTGTATAAGGGTTGATCTTCAAAAACTGTACGAAAAAGCGTAACGTTGAAAAACACCCAACTTTGACAATTTTTTTCTATTTTTCTATAAAAGATAAAAATCCCAAATTTTCTTTAAAATATAGGGCAAACTCTCCTTTATGACTGTAATTTTTTCGCAACAACACAGATCTAATAGATTTCGAGAAAAAAGTTGCTGAAAATGAGCAAAACGGCATTTTCAAAAATTGGTGTTGTTGTTGTTGTTCTTGTTGTTACCTTCTTTATAAACAACGTAGCGCCTAAACGAGTGAACCGATCTTCATGAA
Organism: Rhodnius prolixus; assembly: GCF_049639745.1. Lineage (NCBI taxonomy): Eukaryota > Metazoa > Arthropoda > Insecta > Hemiptera > Reduviidae > Rhodnius > Rhodnius prolixus. The sequence continues at coordinate 34,735,581 of NW_027411614.1, read as the reverse complement.
TGAGGTGTCATTCGATTCGGACTATTATGTAGATGTGCCTTTTGGGCGCCTCGATGCTGTACATCGAATGGGAGAAGAGTTAGCCCCCTTTATGTAAGGCCCCCTCCAAAATTATTATTACTAATTACTCTGTAAATCTTGGCCCGATTTTGATAAAATTTGGTAGGATGATAGGGTTAGGGCTCCCCTACGTAACATTAAAGCGGCGATCAGCTCTTACACTTGTTAAGGGGAAGTATAGCAATCGTTTCAAATTATCGACATGTGAACCGATTTTCATGAATGAAGTGTCATTCGAATCGAAATTTTGAACAGATTTGCGCTTTAAAAGTCTCGACGCTGTGCCTCATTAGGAGGGGAGTTTGCCCCACCCAAGTAAGGCCCTTTCTAAAACTATTATTACCAATATTTCTATAACGCTTAGTCCGATTTTGATAAAATTTAGCATGAAGAAGTGATTAAAGCTCCTCTACATGGCTGTGAAGTGTTATCATGCTCTTACAACTACTAAGAGGAAGATAAAATTATCAATGATTGAACCAATTTATAACAATGAATTGTAGTTCGATTCAAAATCTTTGCTTTTTTGCCTTTTAGGGAGAAGTACTGTAATCGCAGTTTATTTTTCTTGCTCCTCTTAAAAGGAAGTACTGAAATCGCAGTTTAATTTTGCTGTTTACGTTACAAATACCTTCCTATTTTATTCAAAACGCTTTCTCAAAAAAATTGTTATTGAGGATGGCAACTATAATCATTCTTTAAAAAGATCTCTCCAATGGTAGTTACGGTTCCGACTTAACACCTTATCAGATTATAATGATAGAATAGCTTATTCCAAATTTTAAAAAAATCTGTAAAGCAGATATGTAACTTTGCAAAATAGACAAAAATGAAAATCTATCCAAAAGGTACAAAAATCTCCTTAACAAAAACTTACAGTTTAAAATGTTAAGTATAAGGGTTGATTAAACGCCAAAAGGTACACAAATCAGCAAGTACCCAACATTTCATTCATGCTTAGCTGATATAATTTAAGTAATTTTGCTGCATTAACTTTTCCTTCACATTTTTTAGAAATTATTAGATGTCACAGACCCTTATGCTGGCTAGATCATTCATAATATTATTTTGTTATAATTATGATAAAATGTTTATTATATCTTCGTTTTTAAATAGGTACTTTAACTCTATTACAAATTATTCTTCGGATTTATCTTTAATATGCCCTTTATTCTGAGTAGTCACATATAGATGCATGTTAAAGTAGAAAAAGACAAAGTTAGAGTCGGCTACTGTTTAAATTTGAATCACGGATTTAAAACAATATTTCAGTCTTTAATTCGTCTTACCGAAATATTCGTGAGTACAATTAACACACAGTTAATAACAAGTAGATTATTCAACAACAATTATTCATTTCTCAATTGTAATTTAATTTAGTCCCCCTAATTTTACTTATGGTAAAATACTGGAATAATTAGCTGTCCTAAAAATATGCATATCTTATTTATTTTATATTACATAACATATATATAACATTGTGAGAAGAACAGCTACATTGAGAGTGTAATTGAAGAAAACTATATTATTTGCGATAAAGCCAGATAATTATTACCTATTATTATAAACGTTTGACTACTACATAAAATAACAATTACTTTGATCGATGAATGAACTTAAACCAACAATTTTTATTTAAAAATAAATAATTAAATAAAATAAAATCATTGATGAATATTGGTGTAAACATTTTTGAAAAAAAGTTTTTGAATTTTTTAGCCTCATAATTTTTTTTGTAACTTTTTCTTTTTAACCTGTAATTAATAGTTGGTTATTATAGATTAATAGATATTAAAGTCCAATCTACAGTGCTACTTGAACAAATATTTTGTAGATGAAAATGGCCAGCATAAGGGTCTGTGACATCTAATAAATTCTAAAAAATGTGAAGGAAAAGTTAATGCAGCAAAATTACTTAAATTATATCAGCTAAGCATGAATGAAATGTTGAGTACTTGCTGATTTGTGTACCTTTTGGCGTTTAATCAACCCTTATGCTTAACATTTTAAACTGTAAGTTTTTGTTAAGGAGATAGATGTTGAGCTAGTAATCATTTAAGAAAGGGATTGAAATTGACGGTTAAATATGGAAGAGTTCATCCTCTTGATCGTGATTCCTAGAGAAATCATTAAATAAATTAACTGAACTACCTAAATAAAGTCGTAGCAGTCTCATTTTCCATCACTGGACAACTTTAGTTTATTAGAAGTTTAACTTTAGTCTCTACTTATAATTGACTGGTTATCACACTAAATACGGTTAAAAATATATAATCATCTTTAAATAAGCTGTTATTTTTGAAAGTGGTATAAGTCCAATTTTTAAAAAAATGAGTTAATGGTAATTTCAGTAAGATATAGAGACATTCTTTCCATATTTATAACCATAAATATGATTTATGTATGACTTTTTTGTATGAGTATGACTTTTTTTATAAAGTCAACAAAAGTTTTGACTATAAAATGTTATCACAAGAATATTGGAATAAGTCCATTTCTAATAATTATAATTAAAACAACTTTCTTATTGCAATTATTTTTGCTTATTGCTACTTTAGTGTACGCTGCTCATAAGCAGATATTACTTATCTAGTGTTAGTGTATTAAAAACAACATTGTTAACAAGATAACGGTATTATTGTTCTGATGAAATGATGAGAAGTAAGTAAAAACTGATTTTGTTTAGTTCACCTTCGCAAGTCCTACAGTTTGGTTCTTATTCTGATAGATTGCAGTGTAATTATTACTTTTTACATAAAAACCCATTTCAGTAAAGCTATAGTGTCTATAAAAATATGGACTTAAATTTACTCCTGTTTTTATTTCTTATAATATGCTATTTTTTATAGTGGTATAAGTCCTTTTGGAGCAAAAAAAATCGTTTATTTTTTTAAGAATTGTAAATTAAAATAAGATTTTAACTAAGCAATCCACACCCAAGAACACAAACAAAAGTGAATGTAAATTTATACAAATTCAAATTAACTTATCATTGATTTTGTAAATCAAAAAACAGATGCTTAGTCACTCCATCTACTTAAATTGACATTTAATTTTCAACAGCCTTTTCTATAGGAGTGTGGTTTTGTTTCTTCCATCTAAATATGTTATTGTACTGTATGCAGCATTTGGATCAAGCTCTTATTTTTTAGTAATTTGATAATGGAGTTTTTCCTAAATTGGATACATCAGATAGGATGAACTTTACCGACTTCTTTCCTAATTGAAAAATTAATTGTATTTATGTTTTTCAACAATTTGATGACAACAGTATCAATTTATTTGGTACAGTATTACTTTCTTTTTCAATTTATGAAAAGAGGACACATTGTATCTTATACATACAGATGTACGTGTTCTAATTTAAATTGATTTTATTATTACACCAAGCAAAGAACTCTAGTTTTGAAAGTGAAGGTTGATTATTTATCGAAAAAGATTGTTTCATTTTTTTAATTTTGGTTTGAAGTTATGTGTTTATTTTTTCGCTAATTCCCCTTACTTTGTTCCTAACCTTGCACCGAGAACTCTTTGTTCCAAATGCATCTGTCGTTGCAAGATCTCGCCAATGCCAAGTTTCACGTCTCGAGTTTCCTTAAATCCTAAATATCTCATTTTCCAGCTTTATGCATAATCAGGAAATCCTCCAAGACGGATTTTCTTAATGAAGTAAATACCAGTATACTATAGTGCTCTTCTTTGGGTGTTTCACCCAATCCTCCAAGACGGATTTTCTTAATGAAGTAAATACCAGTATACTATAGTGCTCTTCTTTGGGTGTTTCACCATTGGATGGAATTCTCCCTTCATGCTAATAACGTACTTATATTTATTATGTTGGTAACAGCTTCATTTGTTGCATTAATGTCCTGCCGTTTTCAGAATGAACTCGAGGGGATTCTACTGGGCCAGAATGACCCTATCGCCAGCGTGAATGAAGTTTATTGAAGTAGCATGAGTTGTGTAACGTCTGAAATGTACCAAGTAAAGAGAATTTTTATTATATTTCAATTTTAAACTTTTTGTGAACATAACATTAATAAATCTAGACTTTTTCTTTTGTTCCAGATGAGATGGGGTAGTTTATTTTAGCTTCTCTCTTTATGCTTAACCAGTGGAAGCGAAAATTACTCCTTTCACAGTTCCTGCACTACTTCCTTCGAGTTAAAATATCAATCCAAGGCTTTAGGGCAGTTGAGGATTAGCAAGGTGAGAGATCAAAGTTTCTATTTATTAGGGGAAGAGGGATTTCCGCCTGCGGTGAATATTGGAAGTTGGTATGGAAAGTCAAAGGTTGAGTAGACGCAAAGTCCGAGCAAATATTTATAGTGTACAGGTTTGGTGAAACTTGTAGCCTTACTAACAGTGGCTAGCAAAGGGCAATGAAAGGCAGAAGGGTTTTCATAGCGGCAATGGTAATGGCTGGGTGGGGAGCTTTAGGTACTTGGGGCACAGTTTAGCCACTCCCCATACAGGGCAGACAAATATAGCGATCAACTATACCTCAGGTATTTCTGTCTATAACATACACAACCACCGGATACTTAGTCTTTCCGCCTTTTGACTATACAACGTTATGTATGTTTAGGCCGACCGCCAATACAAGCTTATATGGTTTAGCGGTAAAGGAAAGAGAATATGTTGGTAAGGTTGTGCTTGTATTATTTAGAAAATGAGTTGATATGGGTGAATATACAGTTTTGATGGTATAAACCGACTCCATCTATTTGAAACCCCAAAGTCTTATCTGTATGATTGAGGTGGGCACTTTGAACAGAAAATAGGCACAAAACGGTGGCTAAATTTATACAAATATAAGTTACTGGTTTTATAGAACCTAAAGTGGAAAGCTTTTCCCAAATTTAAACATACCAAACGTGCTAAACCTTGCAAAAGGATATCTAACAGCCAAAACCAGGGTTTTGGTTATAAGAGTTTTGTCGTTCCTTGATCTGTGAAAACTAGATCCTTTTTCCTTAATTAAATGTTCTAGTTTTCTCTTAATTTACAAAAACTGTAAACAGTTAGGCTGCGTTTGAAAGCATTTGAGACACCTACTGCCTCATTATTATGTTTTTTAATTTGAGGAGCGTTAAGATCTGAGGTCATTAGCGCCTTGGAGCTTTTTTCGGTTCTGCCGGTGCATTGCCAGGCCTTCGCACAGCTTTTCTCTTTACAGAAACCATTGTCCATCAGTGGACAGTAGGCTATGAGAAGCTCCTACCTGACAATAGACATCTATTTCTTTCTTATTACACATGGATCAGTAATGCTGTGTCTCTGTTCGCTTTACATTGTAATTGAATTTAAGCAGCTGCCCTCTTGCTTTAAATAAGCATTTGTATAAGCATTAGATAAGCATTATTATCAGAATAATAAATAGAATTCCATAGAATTTAAGAAAGATTTAATGTGTCTAATTTTGTTTAGAGTCGTTCGTTGTTTTTTATTGGTTTGAAGAGCAATGATATCAGAATTAGGTCCTCTTTAAACTATTTATTTGTGAGCAAGTTGCGAAACCATGGCATAGCTTGCATACATACATTAGATAGAAACTGTAGGTCTTGTTATTGGAATGAAATTTAACTAACTAAATAATAATTAAAATTAAAATTAAAAAAACACATTAAGAATTGAAAAATTAAGATTTTACTTATTTAATCTCATTCCAGATTATAATATTTAACTAAACTTAATTTCAGGTATTTGAACAGAGAATAAGGAGCTTTCTTCCTTAAACTTCTGATTTATTTCCTCAAACTATCCTTACAAAGAACCGACTTTCTCCTGTAAGTAATTTTTCAAAATCTTAATTAAATTTAGTAAAAAAGAGAAGAACATTATACCAATATATATTTTCTTCTTTATGATTTCTTTCGTGAGTAGTTTAGGCTTTGGTAGGTTAATGACTGAACGCTCTGAATGTACTTAAAAAATGTATTCAGCGTAAAGAAGAACATAAACTCAACAAGGACATATAACGAATAAGCTGTGAAAATGACAAAGATTAGTAAAAATGTTGTCATATGAAATTAGGACAAATATAAGAGACCAGAGATATACAAAAGGTTATACCTTTAAAATATAAATTAGATTTACTAGATACATATTCTCGATTACGGCTCGTAACTATTTCCATTAATCGTTTTATACACTTTGCACACGTACATCTATAACTGTTATTTGGAACATTTTCCTATTCTTAAGGCAGTTCTGGATGGTAAATTTTCTTCTAAATGATTGTGTAAAATGTAATGTGCGAATTCATGACCTTCATAATATGAATGAAATTTCTAATTCGCAGGAAATTGTGTAAAGTGCCATTTTATACAATAAATTTGTAGTTTTAAAACAATTTTTTTTCGCAGAAAGCAGTTTAAACAAATATTCTAAATGTAAATTGTGATGAAAGCAATCATGTGAGGGTTAGTACTAGATTATTTATTTATTTATTTGTATTTAAGGCGCTTCACAACATCTAGGTTTTTGGACCCGGAGATTTTTTCTGTGGCTTGGTGCAAGAAGTGCCAATGTCGGATTTTGGTAAAAATGAGTAAAAAATCTGTTTTGTTAAATTAACCATTAGAATTTTTCTTGCAAGGAGTGCCAAAGTCAATTTCAAAGTAGTAACTGAGTTACTAAAACTTACCAGTGCCAATGTCAAAATTTAGCATCAATATTTCCCCCCCTCCAGGTAAACCAAAGAGGACGTACACTCGTAATCCTTTTCTTGACATTGGTACTTCTAGCACCAAGCCATAGTTTTTTTCAGCGCACTTCCGGCAGTGTTCTTTCGTTGCAGTCAAAAATGTCCCATCACCGAACAGTGAGCTGTAAGAAGCTTCTAGGAAAAGAAAATCTAAGGTTCAGCAGCTGGATTCGAACCTGGGATCTTCGCTTTGAAATCAAGTCAGATTTTTATTATTAAGGACTAATGCTTAGGGATTCCTGGATATTGTTTAACAAAAATGAACATCTTTCTATAAGTGGTTTTGTCCATTTCATTCTTGGCGAGACGATAGTACATTTGCACGATCAATTCATTAACCTCTCTGGGTCTACATCAACTTGCATGTATCCTGCTTGAATAGTGCTAGCAATAAAATCCTCGAGAATCACTCACAGCAGTCTCGGCTTGAGTGAAAGATGGAGTATGGCTGATTCTTGTGATTGCCGGCAGGTGAACAGCAAAATGATGCGACAATAACTTACAGCCCAAGGCAAGGATGGCCTTTAATTCAATAAGACAGTATTATTATTGTTATTTTAAAAGTTAATATAAAAAGGAAGTTTCACATGCACTCGAACTCTTTTCAAATTGAAAGCAGACTTCTTGAAATGAGAGGGGTTATTGAAAGAGAAATGTTTTTTCTTCCAACTGGGCGAACTGGTAGTGGATATGATGTTTGTTGATAAAAGAAGGTCCTGCAGGAGGAAACTTGAGGGAGTTATGACGATGAGTGTGGCAAAGAAAAAAAACTTGAAGGAAAGCGGCTTCTGGCAGCGTTGAGTAGGAATACGAGAAAAGCTTAAAAAAATAAAAAGCGTCGGTTTTTGAGGAAATGTGGAGCCGGAAGAAAGAAATAAGAAGCTGGTGTGAGGACTTAGTCATGCGGATGCAGACTACAGAGTCGATAGAAAGGCCGCTCAGAGAAGCTACACGCTTTAGACACACATACAAACATTCTTTATTTATTTTAGCCGATTTTTTATTTTTTCACTTCAATGTCCCAAGAGTTTTTTGTTGTTTTTGTGATCCATATAAGCTAATTCACTTTTCCTTGCATATAATCTGGAGATTGGTAAACAAATGTGAATAGTAAGAAGTTTCATTTTTAAAAATAATGTTCTGCATGTGCAAGTAAAACTGAATACATTATAAGTATTATAATACATATGTATAATACATTATAAGTAAAGTTCCTCGGATTAATTATACACTTAAATTGCCCGGTTAGGTTACAACTAAGCAAAATGATAAGTTAGTAGAATTACGTATACTTTCATCGTTACAATCCCCAAAGTGGTGGGTATTTTAAGCGATATAATCTAGAAAATGGCAAGAGCAAGGGACACAAGAAGAAGGATGTGTGCTAACCAAAAGTCCCTAACCTCGGTTCCACCACATCTTCTTGGGCAGGAGCTGTGTTGGAGTACAGAATGAGCTGAATATTGGTGCCATTTCACAATTTATACAAGATAGATGAGTCCAAGTAGGTATCCCCGCATTTGTTTTGATAAACTTCGTGAGTGTGGCCTCAGCAAATACAATAAGTACAATTGGGCTTTACAAATTAAAAACCTGCTGTGCCCCATTGGTTCTGAAGAGTTGTGGAATGCCATTAACCCTCAGTTGGTGAAAAATGTTATTAAAGATTTAACTGAGAAATGGTCGAACCACTGGTACAGTCTAGCGGTTGATAATGTATTGAATTCCCGCTACAGTAACATTTATAGAAGTACTATAGCCTGTTGGGGCGATGGTGAGACTTATTTAAAAGCAAATTTATCAATTACAAAAAATTAGAATTATAGCTCAACTTCGTCTCTCTCATAAAAATGTAGTAAAGATACTCTATAAAGGTAATAAGTGCAGTTTGGATGGCGGCGTGTTGTGCAGTTTGTGCAATAGAAATGAAATGGATAATATGGAACATTTCTTCTTCTGCTGCCCTATACACGGACCTCTACGCGATCAGTATATACTAAAATATTTCCCTTCAATGAACCTTGATATTGTGAGTTTGTTTGTATTTGATAGTACAGACAAGATCAACGACATTGTGTATTATGTGTTGGGTTCATTGAAGTTGAGATCTTTTATTATGAATGAATAATTATTCTAATTGCGTTATTAGTCAATATAAAAATTTGCGAGTTAGTCAAATTTTTCAAATGATGTGTCCAGAGAATATCTTTCTTATACATTGTGCAGCACTATTGGTTGTTTGTTTTTTTGTAGGTGTAGTTTTTCTACTTTTTCGTAATGTATATTATATATTTACTATATTTTGTGAAGTCCCAACTCTCTTGTAAAACTGCTGGTTGTAACAAGTAAATAAGTAAATAATAAATAAAATTTATACAAGATAGGTAGTTGATTGGTTAGTGCAAATTAATTGTGAGACTAGCTCTGAAGTAAAGCACAACTGATACGCTATATATATATTTGCATATATATAAATATTTATTTACTTATTTGTCTTGATAGAAGAGTAAGGACCATTTTAAATATATTTTTGAACAGAAGTAATAAAATTTGACATCAGATTAAAGCCTCGTCTTCATCAAATATTTTGTGAGAATACATGTAATGCAAGTGTATGCACTTCCATTTTAATTGCAATTAAATAATGGCTCAGATGTTGACGCGCTTCAAATACAAAATAGTAATAATATTAATAATAATAATAATAATAATAATAAATAAAAATAACTCTAATACTTCCTCTCTGAAGGGTAAGTGAAATAAAAATAATAGAAAATAAAATAAAATAATAATAATAATTTACTTCTTAAACAACATGAGGGCAATTAAATGCACACAAATTTAAAACGACATTGAAATAATTTGACTTTGTCTTGCAAGTTTTATCAGATCTTTTTCTGTTTTTATTTTTCATTAAAACAGAAAACAAAAAACCTTTATTTGAAAGTTTTATATTTAGGTAACGCCCCAAAATAAGAGTTATTTCCATATTTATGCTGGCAGTTAACGTTAACCAGACACGCTATTGTTATACATATGTACACAGATAAAACTAATATTTAAAAAATAAAAAAAACTAGGTATTTTTTAGTAATTAAATTTAATTACATGGCCTTTACTTTAAAGAAACCACAATTATATATACCTAGTATATTAATGTGCATTTATTTCTCACATAATATGTATTATATGTAAATTTTGGTAAATATATTGTTCCATTCAGAGTCTTTTTAATTAATTGTTTGAATAAAAATTTCATAAAATACTGAAATACTCAATTTTCTAAACATTCATAATTAAATAAACAAAATAGGCTTAGAAGAACTTATGGCAGTTTAAAACATAAGGTTATGTAATAGGGCTACAGATTTTGGGTAACATATTAATAAAAATTAATTATTTATTTTAGGTAATTCATATTAATAATCGTTTATTGATTTATTGCATCGTTTTCCATGAACAGAAAAGATTAAGGGGCGTGTCTTCTATAAACCTGGAATTAAGACTTACAAAACAAGTAATCCTGGAGACAATTGATTACTTTTTTTAAGCACAATTTTTTTAAAAATCACTTTATCTTGCCAAAAGCTGATATATTTCTGGTGGTAAACTCGATTTCTAAATTTTAACATCATTGCAATACTTATTGAACTATGTAGAAGAGATAATAATATATATGAATGATTTTTGATTGGTGCAATGTTAATCAGAGGACTGTAAATGCAGATAAGTGGCTTAATATTGCATGAAAAAGTTATGGATCAATGGAAAGTTTTGGAGATAGATTTGTGTCTTTTAGTTGAACTTTGTAGCAAATAGAAGTACTGTTACATTTGTATTAAATTTTAAATTTAACAGCTGTAAGGCAAAATAAGAGAAGCTTGCAGTCAGCTGAAATTGTAAAGTTAGATCGGATAATAAGGTATGTTCGTAGATACTAAATAAAGTAAGAAAAATAAAAATGGAACCAAAATTATTTTAATGCTTTTTAATGGGTAAAAAATTCGCTAAAATATTTTAATTTATTGAAAAATAAATGAATTTGTATAACGTTTGGCTTTGATGTAGTACAAATTTAGTTAAGATCAAATGGGAACAAACAACAGATGAGAGAGGCTACGTGCCATTAGATAATCTAATCTACATGTTATAAATTTTAGGAACAATCTGCCATATTCAACGAACATACAATACCAGCGTACTTAGCAAATGCCACATCATTGTCACACTATACTCTGTAATACTGTAGAAACTGTATTACTTACTTGTAGGAGAACTAAGTTGTTCGTTGGCGAGGACATGACATTCTAACGTCACCGCGTTCACACGCAGGCAAATAGTAGAAGGAAAAGGGTGTAGTGAATTTACATTAACCCTATTCTCTACCTAATCTCGTTCGTTTAATACCAAAATACACTCGCCATTTTGTCACAATTGAATGGTAAAACATAAGGGTTGTCTAGTTCCAACGCTTGAACACTTGCGTAACATCCAACTCTTCTCGTTTGGTTTGATACAGTCCTTAGTGTTTGTGGTACACACTACCTATTTACCATTCACTAGTCGAGCAAGTATTAACCTACATATATTATGTACATATTGAAATGCCCTAGTTCATTTTAATTGGTAATTTCAGCACGATTTTAAACCAATATGGAAGTTAATTCACTCAAACTTTAGCAAATGGATTTGCTTCTGAAAGGCAAGTGAAATTTGATAGTTTCAGGCTTTTTTATTCCTTAATTTTTTATTTTTAGTCTTGTTATTTAAATGTTTATTTTTGGCCCAGCTTTCAATCTAGAGACTAGGTAATCTTCAAGGCAGTGAAACATAGAAAATATTTGCCAGAATTTATTAAAAAATGACCTAATCCTTAAGCCGAAAGCTTGGCAAAAAACAATTAAACAAATTAATTAATTTTTATTTAAAATGAATAACAATGTTTCTAATTCAAAACAAAATAGAAACATTGTTTGGAGTGAACTTCGTCAGCAGGAGTTTGATTGATTCAATAATTACGAGTATATTTAAAAATGTTTAGCAAACAACTAAACAAAAACAAAAAAAATGTACAGTGGTCAAAAAAAGTATTCATACACTAAGTTTTTTTACTTTATCTACTGAACTTTTGTTTCTAGGATGACTATTTCTTCAGCACTGAAATCGAAGATAGTAACAATGAATTTAATGCACTCATTTTCTTTTATAAACATAAAGAATTTGGGAAGAATTAAAAAGCTGCTTATTGGCAAACTTTCGAGTGAAATCCAGTCTCTTCATCCTATTGATTTCACTAATCAATGGTTTCTTCCTCGCAGTTCTACCTTTGTTGCATATAGACGATTTCGGATGGTCTGTGGCGTAACAAGGGTCCTTGAAGTTGACGCGAGGCTTTCCGAGAGATGGCGTGCTCATCGAAAGCACATACTTCTTTCAACAGGATAACGATCCTAAACATACAGCCAAAAAAACTAAGGAATGACTGCTTTATAATGCCTGGAAACAACTTGTCACCCCTCCACAGTCCCCGTATATAAACCCTATTGAAAATATATGGTCTTATTTGGAGAGGAAAATTAGAAAATTGAAATGTTCTTCCAGAAAAGAGACCATAACCAATTTAAAGAAATCATGGGCAGAAATCACATCTCAAGAGACACTAAACCTGGTGGAATCTGTGCCAAGGAAGCTTCAGGCAATAATAAATGCAAAGGGATTGCTTACAAAATATTAGGTCTTTAGTTTTGCGTTAATTATAACATTCAGACTGAGTGTATGAATACTTTTTTTGACCACTGTATATGTATAAAACTTACTCTAATACGGTAAGTCCAAAGGCTAAAATATGACGAATCCAAGATAAATTGTAATATAAAAATCAGTTACTTAAGCAAATTCTTTTAAATTAAATTTGTGTACTAAAATTCATCTCTTATAAAGGAGCATAGCTTTCTTCAATAACCAGGTCGTAATTTTTCTTTCTTTTTACGTTATTTATTTTTTCACTAACCAGAAATAACTTTCTCAAAGAAATTACTAAGTGGGCCATAGTAAACTCGAATAGTGGTTAAATGCAATAGAAGCCGGGACAGTGTGGTATTGACAGCGTGTACACAAGGTCACTTCATAGCAACTCTCATCACCAGAGGCATCAATCATCATTATTTTGAAACAAATGAAAGCTTTCTAGCACTAACTACGTCGTACCAGGTGGTAGAGTTGGCATATAGAGAGATCACTTTAACCTAAAGAAAACCTAGGTCAGTACATTTTTTTTCTTTTATTTTATTTGCCAATTTAATAAGGGCCAACTCACAAGGAGTTGTACATAATGGTGACTTAACATTTTTTTAAAGGTGTTTATTTCAGTCTTCTTGAGGCTACAGACTCGCCAAGCTGATAGTGAGAGTGCTATGCCGGAATAGTAAGAAAGAAGTTGTCTGTTTGTTTAGCCAAATGGTTGTGAATGTCTGCAAGGCCGAGTTCACAGTGTATTTGTACGTTCTTAGTAAAAACTATGAGGAGTTCAGTGTAATGCTTAGTACTCTATTTTGAAAGGTCTGCAGTTGTTTTGTCACTGTAGCACCAGCAGTAATCTAAACTAGGAAAAGGCTAGATGTTAAAAGAGGTCTAAGAAGTGTTGTGCAGAGAAGTATGGTGTAGTACTGTTTTTGTTAATTAGTGGATATTAAACTGCTTCAGTGAGAGTATGTTCATTGCAGTTTTATGTTGATGTGCAATCTCCAGATGGGTCTATTGCCTAGGATTATTGCCAGATAGCGCTCTCCAAGGCCCTTTCGCTTTCCAGGGCATTTCCAGGGTTGTTGAGTTTTAATTGGCCGAGGTTTTCATTACGAGACCAACGAAGAAAGACAATTTTTAATTCAGTTTCTGAAGGATTTAGCCGCAGCTTCTGGCCTACAGTAATGTGTGTTTAAATTATAATATATTAATAATAATTTTACTAGAAAATATATAATGTGTAAAATAAAAGCCTATAAAAAATGATTGAATTTAATTACATTTGGCTACAAGAATGGAATTGCTCAGCAAAAACTCTCTTGTCGCTGGCATATGCTTCCTTTTAATTTAAGGCAAGATAACATCAACGGTGATTGGCGCCCGAAGTTTTTCCAGCGCACTGTCCGCCTCCAAACAGTTTTCTTTTGTTAGAAACAACACTGTCCATCCTCAGACAGTGAACTGCAAGAAGTTCCTATAAAGAGAAAATTTGTGGGATGGCAGCTGGTCTACTGTCATTATTATTTAAAGTGTTGTAACTGAATGACTCCAGGTGATCTAAAGAAGTAAGATAGCTTCTTAAAAAATTCCTTCATAATCCTTCGTCCATTTTAAAGTTTCACACTTCAGTGTAATATAGGGTAACAGTGTAGTTATTCCTTGTGAATTTAATATGCATCTTCCAAAATAATAATTAACATGCTTGAGAACTGCTTTAGATCTTTGTACTGGGTATTATTAATATTATTATTATTATTATATCTGTTTGTATATGTTTGTCTGAAGGGTAGATCCTCTCTGATGAAGACCTCCATTTACTCTTGCATCCATTTACTAATTATGCCCTGGACCAGTATCCTTGCTTTATCTTATTTATCCAGCGTAATGTTAACATTTTTGAGATGAGTTACTTTTATATCTGCTAGAAAAAGAGAAGCTATCTGTTTCATTCCAATGATAAATACTGTCCATTACTTTTTTAAAAATTGCTGGAGCATGCCTAAACTCTAAAAGACATTCAGCGATAGCGAAAACATCCTTCGTGCGAGGCAATAACTAAATATTGTCCTCAAGAATGGTATGTATCGTATCTTTTTTCAGTCAATGTAGGGAAAATGTCTCTCTGCAGCAAGTTCAGCCACTATCTCATCAAAGGAGATAGTGTTCTGTTTTAATGTTCGGATTTATATGTTAAAAGTAAAAAAATAAGTATTTTAAAAAATATATTATATACTGAATGTCATTATCTATTTAATTCACTCAGAACTGTACAGATAGCGTTGTCAATCACTACATATGAAGGCTTAGTGTTTTGTTCCATCACAACAGCTAGTGAGTGACCAATAGCTACTTTTTAATTGATTTATATCACAGTTAGGATAGAAAACAGAACTAAAAAAGAAACAGGTGGTGGCAGGTGTGTGATTTAAAATGACCATCTTTGTTCAAGTTTCCTTTTGTCTCTTTAATAAAAACGCAGCTAGAAAAAGATTTGCTCCTTTGCTTGATTGTTAGTGGTGCGCGCACGAGAGAGTCTTTTGTAACAATGGTTAAACCAGTCAACTGTAAATTTTCAAACGATTTCCTTTTTAATGTATATAATATATCGATGTTTAATGTAGCGATATAATTCCTGTAACAGTTTCTACGGTATTCTCTGAAAGCATCAAAGTTAAAAGTTGTAGTTATGACAATCTATTCAGAATGTTCATTTTTATATAAAAAAAAGTTATATTTCATTGTATTAGTGTTTCCAGCAATCTATCCATCAGAGTTTATATATATGTATATTTATTTAGTTCTGGCACATCAAATGCTAGCGTCATTAACGATATATATTTTTATGAACTTAAAAGGTTTCAGCATTTGTTCTCTCTAATTCTACAGTGTTAGAGGAGGAATTATATCCAAAATCTTCCATCTTGGAAGTGAAACTTGGTTTACTGAATAGATTTTCAAATTCTTTATGTCGGAAATAGATCCCACCCAATTTTGTTAAAACTTTGTATGATTCATTGCAAAAATCTATTACTTATTTGAATTTTTTGTTTCTCCCAGAAAAGTGCTTCTTCTTAGGATAGTTCTGGGAAAGAGGATTGTCATTTATGTATAACGTGCAGCGTCATCACCTGTATAATGTCAAAAGGAACTCCAAAAAGAAGTTAAAGCGCTCAGGTTAAAGTTCAGACTAATTGGTCACATTAAAACAAACTATTAAAAAGCTAATCTGACCAGTTTTATGGTACTAATACTTCCCAGATATTTTCTATTTGTATTATTTAGAAGCGTTATCAAACCGCGCAAGCCTTGCTTCTTCTGATAAAGATTGCAAACGGTTAATCGACTATGCGCGACATGCTTGGCATTATCGCCGACGTATGATTTGACCATCAGTCTTATTGTTTTCAAGGCTTGCGTGTATTTCTTTTCAGTATATTAATTAGGTATATCATATTCTTCAGTTTTTCATTTTCGGCATCTAATAAGGTACTTTTCAGTTTTCTTATTTTCTTTTGTATTTTGCTATTCTTTTTTCAGAACATTGGTTAGATTAATCAGCATGACCATGGAAAATAATGACGGAAGAGTACTAATTGGCGGTTAGCTGAGCAGGTCGTTTCCTATCTAAGACAAGGGCGATGCCCTTTCAGCTATTCTCTTCAACCTGGCCCTTCATAGGGTGGTACGGAGGCTGAACATTCCCGGGAACATCCTTCAATCATGCAGTCAGATGTGTGCGTACGACATTTGTCTGATAGCTCGCAGTGTCCCAGCACTTGAAGGAAACATTTAGGAATCTAAATGACGAGAATAAAAAATATGGGGCTAAGTATTAACGAATGCAAAACAAAATACATGAGCTCTAGTCCAGAGCGCAGCAGCATGGGATTTAAAGTAGAAGGATTTACGTTGGAACGTGTTAAAAGCTTCACCTACCCTGGGGTCAATTAAACGAGGAAAATAGACTGATAGGCGAAGTGAATGGGAGATGAAATGTCTGCAAACCGAGCTAACTTTGCTAACATGAGATTGTTTAAGACCTCCTATCTGTCCGGAACCTCGAAGACAAAGCTTTAAAGAACCCTAATCAGGCTGGTTCTTACATACGGCGCTGAAACATGGATGTTTACATCTGCCATGATAAATAGTCTCAATGTTTTTGAACGAAAGATCTTAAGAAGGATTTTTATGGTCCAGTTTTCGACACTACTTTTCGCACAAGGAGACTCAGAAAGAACTGTGAGCTTTATACTCTGTATGAGGATGAGAATGTGCCCCGTTTCATCAAGGCTCGACGATTGGAATGGTTAGGGGCCAGATTGCAAGAATGCCAGAAGCCATGGCCCGACCTGGGCTGTAGAGCTACGTAGTTAGTAGTATTAGATTTTCAGAGCATGCATAATTTTTTTTTATATATTCTTTAGAATAGCAAGTTATTCTGTTTCTATTTCTTTTTCATTTTTTCAAACTGTCAATTTTTTATTTAATTTTTCTATCTAATATTCTAACTTTTGTACTGTGTGTAACTTAGTGATTATTTCGTTTTAATTATTTTGTGTTAACCCAATTTCCATGCCGTTGAATGTTTTCATTTTTGGATGAAAATGAATTTACCTTTTTTTTATATAAGATAAAACATTATTATTATTAGTAGTAGTGCTATCATCACCGGGTGAGGGCAAAGCTAAAAATTGGGGGGAGAGGAATGTGAAAGCAATATTTGGTAGCCCAGCGGTTTCATTTCTTTGAAATTTGTTTTTTAAAGTGAAGAAGTAGGTAAGTTTTTTATTTTTTGTTTTATTTAAAGAAGAACATTTTTTTTCACCATAAAGTTTGTGTTTTAAGTTCTTTTATGTTTCCCCAAATTAGTAATATTATCACTCTAACAACTGATTGTCTTATTTTGTAAGAAGGGCGAAAAAAAAAGAAGAGAAAACGCCATAATAAACTGTTTGAATGTCTGAGTTTGTTAAAGTTTGTGAAGAAAGTAGATTCTGTTGGATACAATCTTAATTATGAGTTACTACTACCTTTGTTAATTACTTCTTTCTTATCTCCACCGCAACAATCTATCGATCTTCTCTCGTCCAAAGTAATTTATATTGCACCATTCTTTCCTCTTCTCCATTTATAACTTTATATTTATTTAATGTATAATAGGTACAATAAATTAATTTAGAAAATTTGTAATATTTAGCGTTTATTTAAATAAAAATTCGATCTGAACGCACAAAATGGCTTTCTTCTCCTGCTCGTACAATTTTCGAAGTACTAACTTACGAGGTCTGTAAATTAAGTAATGAGGCTGATTTTTTTTAAAAATATTTTATTCAAAAAGAATTACAATTCTATATTGTCACCTTCAAAATAACTTCCTTCTGAAGCCACCACAGCGCTAGAGACGTTTCTTCCACTCCTCATAGCAGTGCTCGAACTCCGATACTGGAATAGCCTTCAGCTGGTCGGTTACAGCCGTTTGAATGTTTTCAACTGCCCAAAATCAGTTCCCTTGAGGTGATTTTTCAACTTCGGGCCTTGGAGAGGTTGAAGTGTGCCACTCCATGCTCTGGCGCTTGGTTTCTGAGTCATACTCAAACGCCCAAGACTCGTCACCAGTAATGACACGTTCCAGAAAATGGGGGTCATTTCACCTCAAAGGAACTCATTTTGGGACAGTCGAAAACATTCAAACGACTGAAACCGACCAGCTGAAGGCTATTCCAGTGTCGGAGTTCGAGCACTACTATGAGGAGTGGAAGAATCGTCTCCAGCACTGTGTGGCTTCAGAAGGAAGTTATTTTGAAGGTAAAAATATAGGATTGTCATTCTTTTTGAATAAAAAAAATTAAAAAAATCAGTCTCATTACATAATTTACAGACCTCGTACATCTTTTCAAAGTCCAAATTTTAAGAATGATAATCCATTTCTTAATAAATCCAAATTGCTCAACTTGAAACTGAAATGACCGACCTATCACTTCCTTCCTTCCTTTGGAAATTACTCTTAATAAAGGTCTAGTAGATCTATTCATATGTACTACTCAACATTTAGGGAAACTTACTGTGGAAATCTCAGAAAATGTGATAAAATCGTTCAGTAAAGTGCAATTTTTTCTTGACGGATTTCCTTCGAACTCTGTGTTTTAGTGTTTAACATTTAACAATTTTATTTTAAAGGTTTCAAATAATAGGATCCCACATTTTCATAAAAATAGTAAATTAGAGGAAAATGTACTTCACTTTCTCATGGAAGTTTAATTGAATTTTTCTTTTTTAAAAAAATGTGGAAAAACATTCAGTAAAATGGTAATTTTTCTTGAATAATTTCTATCGCAGAATTACCGTCACATTTTAGGATCTAATTTAAATATAATCATGACACGTTAGTTGTCACGTTCAGTGCTCAGAGTTGCAGTTACCCGCAGAAATCTTTCCGTAAATGTGTTTACTTTAGAAAACAGTTTGCATAAAAGTAATAGGCACTGTGAGTTTCGAATCTTTTAGAGCCAAAAAAATTTAAAAATAATTTATGTAAATTACATTTCT
This sequence comes from Rhodnius prolixus, assembly GCF_049639745.1. Classification (NCBI taxonomy): domain Eukaryota; kingdom Metazoa; phylum Arthropoda; class Insecta; order Hemiptera; family Reduviidae; genus Rhodnius; species Rhodnius prolixus. The sequence goes on along the minus strand of NW_027411614.1, from coordinate 34,716,524 downwards.
TGTTGACAAATTGGACTAATTCTTTCGTTGAAAATGTAGTTATGATCACAGTGCTGGATAATATCGTAGTTTCTATCCATTATAGCACGCATATTCCTTGTATCCCTGACCGGTTTTGGATATTCGTCCATCATTAGAGGTAGTTTGGTGTAGAGATTTCGACTTTCCTTCCGTTTCTGTCTTGCACTATACTTGTTGACTGAAAGAGGAATTCCTTAGTATCAGAAATTACAGTACTACCAAAGAGTATCACCAAATTTTTTGTTGTCTAATTCACGCACCCCCTTATGTTCAGATCTTACGCTAACAATATTCCTTAGTTGTCAGAGAATACTGAATAACATTAATGCCAAGTGAAAGTACGATAGAACGAGCGCTTTGTATTCTGGGTCGTACTCAAACATCCAAGACTCGTCACCAGTAATGACACGTTCCAGAAAATGGGGGTCATTTCACCTCAAGGGAACTCATTTTGGGCAGTCGAAAACATTCAAACGACTGTAACCGACCAGCTGAAGGCTATTCCAGTGCCGGAGTTCGAGCACTGCTATGAGGAGTGGAAGAAACGTCTCCAGCGCTGTGTGGCTTCAGAAGGAAGTTATTTTAAAGGTGAAAGAGAACTTTAAAATCTTATTTCAGATCACTAATAGCGAAAATGGCGAATTCTTACGTTTAAACAAAGACCCAAAGCGACCCCATAAAGCTCTTCTATATTGTGTTAGTGTACATGCGAAAGTTTGTTGGTTAATCGTTAATTATACATGTGTATGTTGATGTGCTGTAGTTGTCCTGTGCATAAGTTAAGTAGTTGCGTACAACTATTTGATCTGTTTAAATGAGTCTATGTAACAGGGTTTAAGCAGGGATATCCATTTAGGGTTGCCAAGTCCCTGAAGAATGGATAGTCGACTTCTCCAAGATGGGAAAATTAAAGAAAAAAAGTATTCATCATTATTTTGAATTCAGGATTTGTATTTTACTCTCGCCTAAAAATTATATATGTATTTATGCATATTATAGTCGTTGAGTACATTTTATGAACTTATGTAATAAATCAGAGCGATAAGCATAAATTATTAACCTTTATTAACAGGAGCTTGTATCAAGTCCTGATTATTTAAGCTCCTCATAATGAAAATTTCACTTGAGATAACAATCCCCTGAACATCCTCAAGATTTGAATTTTGAATGCTTTTCTCACCAGCTGCCATATTGCCTCGACTCTGCTGGTTTCATCCCTAAGAAGATTATTCTAATTGGGTTTCGTTCAGAATTATAAATATTCCAGGCAATATTTTAGAACTCCGCCAGCTTCCTCGGATTTAATAAAAAAAGAGTAATTTTTCTTCTCTTATTTTGGGGGAAGGGTTTAAATTAAATTATTTTTTTAGACATTATTTTAAATCATTATTATCGTTAATTTTTAAATGTTTTTAAAATTACGATCATTAACTATATTTACTTTGCAGTTCTTTACGCATTTTGTGCTAACTGTAATAGATCGGAGTTTTTAGAATATTCTTAAATTAGTTGCCAAGATAGTGAGCGACAGAAGTTTTTTTTTTCCTGCTCACTGAAGCACTAACTGTTGAATCAATCAATTTGTGTTGAGTTGGCGGATCCTGAATCACTGCTTGATGGAAAGGCTATCTATATTGAGGAATATAGATAGATATAATATAGATAATATATAGATAAAGTAATCGAAATTTTTGAAGAAAACTCATTAGGCCCTTACGTGATCATTATCAGACCTAGGTGCTGGCACTTTTTAAAAAAAGTTTCCTTCTTTAATGGGCTCTCAAACGGTATATCATTTTCCAGGATTCATTTCATCTTCGTATGAGAAATTACGTTTGTTTTGCAAGAAAACGTGTTCACGAGCACTCAAGAGTGTTAGTTATCAAGTTGTTTAATTCATTGAAAACTCTTTTAGATGGACCAGTAGTCAATTTTTGAAGTAGATTGTGAAAAAAAAAAGTTGTTAAGGTTTATTCACATTCTTATATTTTTCAACAGTGTAGTTGTGTGAGAAATTGTAATTTGGAGTAAATACAAACTATATGAATTATATATGTAGATATATATATAAATATATATATTTATAATTTTTCTTTTAATTTAAGATAAGTCAAAAACTGTCTATTGGAGTATACTATAGAGTTTTCTCATAGTACACTCTCGTCCTTCAACAGAGCTCACTTTAAGCGCTCAGTGAATTTCAAGAACTCGTAGAAAGAGTAAAAATATGTAAGGTTTCTCTTTAATCGAACTATAATGTTTTGGCGTAAGAGTAGTGAAATGCCAATTTTGTCAGCTAGGCTTTATATCCCGAAACTAGATTAAGTATCAAGGATGAAGGAGAATCTCGCAAACAAGGCAGTATCCTATACAAACATTGGTATTGATTGTAAAATAAAATTGAAGTGAAGTCAACAGTATTGATGATTTTTTATTTTTACTACTTGAAAAATTATTGTCATATTGGTTAGGTAAGTGGAAGAAGCCATTGTGATGAAGAACAATTTGAAGTTGCAGAAATTTATGAGTTAAATATAACTAAATAATTGATTTAACAGAAATATTTACAATAATTTCGCCATAGTCCATGCATTTAGTATCTTTAGACCTTTTTTTCGGCTTTCTTTAAAGTTTAAACACGTAAAAAAAATAAATGAAAAGTACTTGATTATTTCACTGAAGAAAGAACAGTAAAAACGTTACTAAGTAATCAAACGTCTGAAAGCCCTGCTAAAAAAAGGAGCTCAATTATTGCTTGCTCAGCCGGAACGCCGCTGCTACTGGAATGAGTTGAAGGAGGAGCTAAATAAATAAACTAAAGGAGAGCTCCTCCTCCACGATTTCTTAGGTCATCAGTTTCTTTTTTTTACCCCCCAAATACAAACATTTTGTAATCCTGTATAACTAATCGCGGCAATTTATTTCTTTATGAAGTAATTACTTGGCATCACAGTACAGTTAGTTAATCTTTGAATATTCAGCAATATTTTTCAATTATTTTCTTCTTGAAATGGAATCGAACACTTTTTTCAAAAATCTGGTATGAAAACTCACAACTAAGTATCTCTTTGCTTCTGCTCTCAATGATCTAACTCACAACTAAGTATCTCTTTGCTTCTGCTCTCAATGATCTAACTCACAACTAAGTATCTCTTTGCTTCTGCTCTCAATGATCTAACTCACAACTAAGTATCTCTTTGCTTCTGCTCTCAATGATCTAACTCACAACTAAGTATCTCTTTGCTTCTGCTCTCAATGATCTAACTCACAACTAAGTATCTCTTTGCTTCTGCTCTCAATGATCTAACTCACAACTAAGTATCTCTTTGCTTCTGCTCTCAATGATCTAACTCACAACTAAGTATCTCTTTGCTTCTGCTCTCAATGATCTAACTCACAACTAAGTATCTCTTTGCTTCTGCTCTCAATGATCTAACTCACAACTAAGTATCTCTTTGCTTCTGCTCTCAATGATCTAACTCACAACTAAGTATCTCTTTGCTTCTGCTCTCAATGATCTAACTCACAACTAAGTATCTCTTTGCTTCTGCTCTCAATGATCTAACTCACAACTAAGTATCTCTTTGCTTCTGCTCTCAATGATCTAACTCACAACTAAGTATCTCTTTGCTTCTGCTCTCAATGATCTAACTCATAAATTAATTGTGTCACAATTAATGCTTACCAATATTTACAGTTTGTAAAACCTCGTAAACTGAATTGTATTTTTAATTGTGAATTGTTATTGTCGGGGAATCTTTCCCCAATCCTTTCGCAAGAAGTGCCTTAAATAAAAGATGTTATAAATCTATTTGTATGCATTGGTATACTTGAAAGTTTACTTAAAAGCAGGAACCAATAGAAAGAGAACATCTCCAAATTTGTACACTTTGTTTGATGGATCACATTCTTATTCAAAGACCAATTTATTAAAATCAACTTTTTCTTTTTCAAGGGACCACAAAACGGATAAATCAAGCAAGTTACAAAATCAAAAATCTGCAAAGGAATAAAATCAAAATTGTCTTTTCTTAGTCTTGGTTTGGATGTGATGTGAAGCTTCTCTCCTGCCATGGACAGCTTAAAATAATACAATGCTTACAGTGTATTAAAATCAAAAGAAAAGATTCTGATTCGGTTTTTATTTTAAATATTTAACATCTGATTGATTAAATTAACAGATTTCTATCTTCACTCGTAACAACCATCCAATTATAGTACTTCGTAGCCACCCTTGCAGACTTCTGAAAGAGCGCTCTATTCCCTGGCTGAACAAGCATATTTAACAAAACATTCACCGGAAAGAGAGATTCGGTCCCCTTTTTTATTCGTAGGAGAAAACAAAGATGACTTTCAGTTCTTCAGTATTAAAGAAGTTGTCTCCAAAAACTGAATACTTCTTTTACCAAATATATATATATATATCGAAGCGACCTTCCCACCTTGTAAGGATTAGTAAAAAGACCAGTTGTTCTGATTGGACACATCATAGAACCAAATCTTGTAAAATGAAAGTGCGTTTAATTCTCTGTCGCCCACCTTTACATATTTTCCACGTACTTTTGATTAGTAATTTTTTAAAACCTTCATTAAATTATTTTATTATTAAAATAAACATTTATCGCTTTTGTGATTTAGTAACCAGATTCATCTTATAGCCAAACGTCATAGTTACCAAAACAGCTACATATTAAAAAATGCATTAAAGAAATAAATAGATTGATTAGTTAGGCGCCACGTTAGCCGAGTGTTTAGAGGCGAGATCCTGTAAAGCTAAAATGAATCGTGGTACTGGGTTTGATTCCCGGTCTAGGCCTTGGATTTTATGTAATGTTTTATATGAGAAATTTGTAATAAAGTATATTGCTAGTTGCCTCCGTCCATGATACCTAATTGGTAGTTGGATGTATTATAAAGCCCACCTGAAAAAATATGCCTAACTTTACTTTTTACTTTAATTTGACTTATTAGTAGCACTTTTTAACTAATTTTCAGTGAAATATTGGTGAAGTTTATGCGGAAATTTAGCAAAAATGGTTAATTGAATGAAAAATAACAAAAAAAAATAATAATTTTTTAATGATACAAATCTTCAAAGAGAAATTCAAAACAAGTAAAAAAACAAAATTATATCTTTAATCAATAGAGTTGCCATGAACAAGAAATAGTTTCAAAACAAAATGATTACATTTAACTAACAATGTGAAGCCCAATAAGCTGTCATATTAGGCGGCACTCTCTTATCTTCTTCCCGCCAACTTTATCTCTGGAATAGCATCCATTGCTCGTTATCTCACTTCTTGCTTTTCAAAGAGATTTTTTTTTATTTTTAGAGCTTGCTTAATTCTGTCAATTTTCTTCAGAGGGTTTGTACCTATTATCATTATTAAGTTTATTATGTTGGCGTTTGTTTAAATTTTGCTAAACGAGAGAGAAATCAGGGTGGAAAACACATTCGCCTCTCTTTTCCATTAATACTCCAAAATATCACAGCTTTTTTGATGAAAATATTTTATCAAATTTATAACAACAGACATTCAAATGGAAATATGGGCTAAAAAAATTACACTATAATACTTTAGTAACAATGTTGAAAGAAAATATATAACTATTTAAATTCCAATTTATAAAAAAAATGTTAGCGTGATGAAGTTGCTGGCTGGAGGCCAGTTTGGTTTTATATTCCCCAGCTTGTGCACTGCAAACAATTTGTTCTTGTTCTGATTTGGACCGGTATATCACTTTGTATTGAATAGACTTGGCAATCCCTTTTTATTTATTTCTCTACCATTTTCTTTTCCTTTTCTATTTTCTACCAATTCTTTTACAAATACTTCCTTTACTCTGCTCAATTTTTGATACTTTCCTTTACTTCTCCTATATTTTGATTTTTTTTTTGTGTTTTTCTTATTTATTGGAATGTTGCTCCTTCAAATTGATTTATTACCGCCAGAATTTAGGTTCTATTCTTCTTGTTCCGTAATGATTTATTATTTAACTAGATTTAAAGAGTCAATAGTTTTTACTGAATCCATGTAGTTACTTCGAAAACTGCGTAGGAATTAAATTAAGAAATAAATAAATCTCAGGCAAATCATTTTAGAAATAGATTCATAAAATAGAATCCTGGTCAAAGAAGTGGCGGATTAAAATGAACCCACAGAAATGCCAGCATGCCACGTTTACTCTCCGGTGGGGCTCCTGTCCACCTGTCCTCTTCAACAGCAATCCTCTTCCTTGTACAGATCTGGTGCGCTACCTTCGGCTCTTTATAGACAAGCGACTCACGTGGAACCCACACACTAGACGTAAAAGACAAGCAATGACAAAACGTGCGAAACTACTTTACAGACTTCTTGGACGACGCTCCAAATTACCTATTGAACTCAAACGATAATTATACAGTACTATTCTCAAACCTATCTGGATATACGGACTAGAGCTGTGGGGTTCAGCCAAACCTACAAACATACGGACAGTACAAACATTTCAGTCAAAACTACTCCGACAGATAGCTGACGCTCCTTTCTACGTGACTAACCTCACTCTTCACTACGACCTCAACATTCCCTTCATAGACCAACTCGCTAAGACTAAATATCAAAAATTTCATACTGCTCTCTCTACTAACTCAAATCCTCTTGTACAATCTCTCGCCTATTCTAACATCCCTAAAACTCCTCGCCGACTGAATCGCCAGTGGCCCCGCGACTTCATTACAGTCTGAAGAACTAATCTCTCCTCTCTCCCACTCATATTCTCCTCCTCATATTCCCCTCTCTCCTATAGAGAGTGCTACCGCTGGGTAGCTTCTCTTCTCCTGCTCTTCCCGCACCAGTTCATCTCATTCACCTCCTATTTACTTATTGTATATACTATACAGATTGTAAATTACAAAATAAATACGAAAAAAAGAAAGAAATAGATTCAGATAATTGTTAATTATTCGAATAATTCCCAAGTTTGTTGATAGATTATGCTGCTCACATTTACATTTTATATTGGATGGAACAGTGAATGCAGGTAAAAAGTCACAGTTTGTAAAGTCACGCATTTGGGGAAACCAGAAAAAAGTCAGATAATTCAAGAAGAATGCAAGCCCTTAGGTCCATAGAAATGTTGTTGGATTATTACCAGTGGGTAACTTCTCCTCTCCCAATGGCGTATTGTGGACTTTATACATTATCCTTGTTATAAGGTAATAAATGTGTTGATTGTAACAAAATAAACGGTGAAAAAAATAAAATTATCTATATATTAATTATTAATTATTCAGAAATTAGTTTAGAAACATCAAAAAGATTTGAAAGTAAGCACTAATATTACATTTCCACTAGGGAAAGATTACAAAATGAGAAATATCGTTTACAATGTGGAAATTTATACAGCCAAACTTATGTACATTGAATAGATATTAATCGCCGTCGTTTCGTGAGAGACCAAGATAACCTATCAGTGTATACAGAGCGCTCCTAATTTTGAAAATGATTTATACTCTACAAAAGGTAGCCCCAATTTGACTACACTACATTTAACTTGTAATAAAGCTGGCCAATCATGTTTCACCATGATTTCCTCTTATAAACAATACAGAAAATTATACCAGAAAACAATGCTGCCCCGCAACAGTGCAAATATTGTGAGGTAGTAATACAGAGTTTAATCTAATTAGATAGCAAATTCTTCTGCAATCTGTAGTAATTTTACTTTGATATTTATTTTATAGTGTGAAGAACAAAGACCAATTTTGAATCTCATCTTGTTCCTCGTAGTTTCAGTAAAGAAGTAAACTACCTACCTCTTTTCAGGCTGGCTGTACGTTCAAGGAGGCGACTAAAAATCTACTTTTATATGAATTTTCTCACATAAACCATTAAATAAAATCCAAGGGACTACACTGTGACTCGAACCCAGTATTCTTCTAATATCCTCGGTAAGCGAGTGGTTTTAGCTCTCATCACTTCATTAGAAATACTGATGGAGCAAGTCCCTATGCAATGATCTAGGTCAGAGTTTACCACCAACTTTCGTCTTCCATTGGTTTCCTTAGCAGCGAGTTCTACATCCATTCCAGAACTATCCATTTTAAAGCTCTTGACTGCGAAAAAGTGGTTTTTAAAAAATGGTTTCTCACACTCCCGCTTTGTATGAGTGTTTGTGATTTTTGGCTGAATAAATATCTCAAAAACGAAAAGAATAAAAAACTGAGGTACCTGAAACTTCATAATTTGGGATTTTCCTCTTCAGAGGACTAAACTGGAAATAATTCTTTAATAAATAGTTTTTTATTTCTAAGTTTTCAGATTTTCTTGAAATCCATACTACGTACTACGTAAGCGCTTATAACTTAGACGCTTTATGTGTTGGTTGTGCGTTCGTACTATCTTTAAATGGACGAAACGGAAGTTCATCCAAGGGTACTTTTGCGTCCATCGGTTCTTTTCTTCCAGTGTTACCAGTGGGTAACTTCTCCTTTCCCAATGGTGTATGGTGGACTTCATACATTATCCTTGTTATAACGCTTTTAAATGCGTTGATTGTAACAAAATAAACGGTGAAAAAAATAAAATTATTTATATAAAGGATTAATTATTCGGAAATTAGTTTAGAAACATCAAAAAGATTTGAAAGTAATGTCGCAGTAAGCCCTAATATTACATTTCCACTAGGGAAAGAATCTAAATAATTTCTTTCGATAATATGTTTCATTTTGGTATAATCTACAGTTTCACAATGCCTTTTTAAGAATTAAATTAAATAGGTTCTAAAATTCGGAACTAAAAAAAAAAAAAAAACAAAATTATGTTATAAACTCAAAAATCGGTTTAAGAGAATGCCGAACATGTGTTCGTACCAGATTCTTTGGTAAATACATCTTTGAGCGATTTAAATTTTTGTGTCCAAATCCCAAATATTTAGGAAAAAAGAAGAAGAAGATACGGCTAAATTAATAACTCTAAAAATACAGAAGAGTGAATCTAGATTGAGAGCTGTTTGTGTTTGTCAGTATTTCATAAAGATCAACGTGTGCGTGGGAGTGAGGAGACAGCGAAAGGGCTGTGTTTCCCCTTTTTTGAGGTCCTACAAACCCCATTATTTGCACTCATCAACAGCCCAATCTGCTAGCCTACATGGATCGTACTGAATTGTATAATATACCTGTCCTCGCCGGTATAGTTGGCAGTAGGGATTGTGCACATTCTTGCTATTATTGGGTGGATTAATGCAGTATGTGGTAAAGTAAATTGTTTTTAATTGGAATTTAGGGAAATGCCTATTCGATTACTAGAAATCACTTTTTTTCTGCTATCGCTTATTAATAGTACACTAAATTTAGAACACAGGAAGTTTAAATTTCAAATCATTGTTTTCCTCCTAGTTGGTAAGTTCAATACTAATAAATACAATTTAAATTTAAAATTAAGTTAGCAATGCCTTTTAAATATTGTACGAAATTTTTGCCACCCCCTGTTCTGCAACCTAAGTGAAACCTCTGCTGTAAAATTCTGGTTTAACACACAATAATTTAAATTGATTAAGCGGACAAAACTTAATAAACATTGTCAATAAATTACTTTTTAATTTTAGACTTATTGACCTCGAATGGTCAACACCTAAATTGGAGAGTGTAAAAACTAAATAAAAGAACATTTCTTAATTGGATGTTTGATAAATAACTAATTTATCGCAGGTGACATTCTAATTGAAAGTCCATTAATGCATTTGCAAAATTACTTTTTGGTTTTATTTTTTTTTAATTTGCTCCAACGATTCAAAAATTCAGGGATTAGATTGTTTTGTTTTGTTTTTTTAAATTAAGGCACCGATCAATCTGTAAAACTAGTTAATTGGGTAGGATGAACAGATCATAACTTCTATTTTTAGGTTGAACGGAAGGCTCTGCACCTCGACGGTGTTTCAAATCTCTTAAAAATACCATTTAATTATTCACTGTTAGAAGAATGCTCCCAATTCTATTTAACTCTAGTCAGAGTTAAATCAGGGGAACAGTCAGACAGCCAATTCTAGTACTACAAATTTTTGCTATTTTTAGAAAAGATTCATACTTTTAAACTAAATTAACCTTTCTAGTTAAAAACTTCAGTGGAAGTAAGATTTTTATTTTTATTGTTCGTGTTCATTGGACATTTATATGCAGTTTATACACTCTCACATTTTTTCTTGTGAATCTTCATAACAACTAAAATCGAACGTAATTCAGTGGTAGCATTATTTTTGCGCTATTAAAAGTAAGCGTCCAAGTTATTATGGTCTACACGAATCCCGCGTATGCAGTCATTCTTATTACTTAAAAAACCATAATACTTTTTTAAATAAAATGTAGTCATACGCGGGATTCGAATTGGGGATCTCCCACTTACAAAGCCACGCTTTTGACCACTACTTGACCAACACCCGCCCATCCCTGGCAAGATATTCTTACCGTAATCATAGGTCAAGAAGTCTTGCATACAGCGTACATTAAAATGATGTGATGATTGCTTTTATTTGATGATAAAACAAATTTATCCTGATTCACCCACAACCATTACATGACACTATATGTTTTAAAAACTTCAATTATTATTATTTTTGTTCTTTGAGTCTCAATTAACATTGTTTGCAGTCAGAGGACCTCCCAAAACGTGTATTTCTGGTGGAAAATTAATATTGAAAACCATTCACGAATAGATAAAATTGTAAATTTGATCTTAAATATCTCGACCAATATTACGGATATCGAAACGGGGTTAACGTCATTCTTCACAGTTTTTTATGTAGTTTTCATAATCATTGTCAAAACCAATGGTCCTTATGAAACCCCAATCAGGTTTTTGGCGTAACTCCGAATGATACAGCATCGGGGGTGAAAAATTTGAAAACTAGACCCAAAAAAACATATAGTTTACTTCGTGGTTTTTTTTCGAAATTCCGCTTTCCTAAAAAGTGATTAGCAATTGCTGCATTTTAAATGGATCATCCTGTATAATGGCTAATTATCGTTCCAACTAAGTGGTCGAAAGCGGATCAGATGGTTAACTGACTAAATACATTTCTTTCTGATCTAAAGCTCCCGATTCTGCCACTCTTCCATCTTCAGGCCTCTGGCTGCCAGCTCCTATTCCATTTCTTCCTCCAACCACTTCTTCTGTTTCGCTGGGAATCCATCCTCTGGTTCTCTGTCCATCTCCCGGGGAGAATTCGTGTTAAGATTCTTTACTACCTTAACTTCCAATTCTCTATTCACTCCTCCATCGTTTCTTTATTCTGGTTCACCATTTGCTGTCCGTTAACCACAGTTTTCATTATCTAAACTCGGTCATTCTGAATTCTTTTTTGAAAGAAGTACCTCTTAAATTATAAAAAACTTTAGAACATTAAAACACATCACAGTAAGCAGTGCAAAATGGTAAACTCCATAACCAACAAAAAAAAAAAAAAAAACTAGCCGGTTTGAGTAGCAGCTGCAGGACACGGTTGGACTGGCAGCGTCAAGGTGCTGGGAATAGTTCGACTCGAATTATCTCGGCGACTACGTGTATGAAAGGCCATGGATGTAGACAAGCTAATTCTTCCTGGCTAGTAAGTATTGGCTTTGTAAAGCGTAGCCGAATAAAACCGGGTAACTATGAGAGTTTGGCCTGCAGTCATTCCGCTCAGAGGAAACATAATAATCAGTCTCCAGTATCAGGTTACTAGTTTCCTGAAGAATCGTCAAGTTTACTTCAAGAATCTCCAAGTTATCTCCAAGTACAGAATCCCCTTGCTGCTTACACGGTTGTGTTAAAAGATTTCAATATATCAGTAAATACTGTAAATTGTCGTTCAAAATAAATAAATAAATAAATAAAAGTAATTATCGCAGAGATTGTAGAAATTAAAGCCATTTTAAAGAGAAGGAGGTCTGCATTAATTATCACATACCGATATCAAGTGTTTAATTGCAAAAACAGCACCACAAAAATGGTAGACAGACTACAGTAATGGTAATAAATGGAGATTCTATAAAACTAAGGCAGATCAGTTACCTAGAGAACCATGGTTTAAGGGAACTTAAATGGGTTGTTACGACAATAAGCAGGCTGAGAGCGAACCACGCGGTGTGCGGATCGTATCTACACAGGATCAACAAAAGGTCCTCTCTCCTCTTTGCGTAGATTGCAATGAGGAGGAGGATTTCAAACATATAATAATGATATGTCCACGTTATGTGGTAGAAAGGAAACGAATGCTTGACGACTTATACAAATATTTAGATGCACTATTTCGCTACGAAGACATAATATTCTCCGCCCACATCTATGTGGTTAAATCTGTAGCAGAGCTAGCAATGAAATATGAATGTATTTAGAAGTTATAGCCGATTAGAATGAATGGAAGAAAATGATTAGAGAAGGATTACGTGATTTTAATTTCGGTTAAGCTATAAGGATGGCAGGAATATAGAGTACTGATTCATCCATTAGTTGTAGTTTATGTAAATAGTTGTATATAGTAGAGGGATGAAAGTGTGAAGCGAATGTATTTATAAGTAAGAATGGAGAGTGAGTGATATTCTAGTGATAAGCACCTAGACGATGCTGGCTGTATGGCGAAAGCCAATGCCAAAAAAAAAGGCAAAATAGAAAAAAAAAAAGTTATTTCTTATTCCAATTCAAAACGCATCTTCCAAGGGATTCGAAGTTTAAACCAGAAAATATGGACGATCAAAGTTCAAACCATTTATCTATTGTGGCTTCTTTATTTGTACATAAATTTATTGAGTTAATTACAGTTTTTTTGATGGTTAAGAAAGAGAAAATTTGGCCGTTACTTTTCAGATACGAAAGAGTATTTTATGAAAAGTAACTGCCAAATTTTAGTCACGGATGGGTCCAATTAGATTTTTTTTTTGCTCTCTTTTAATCCAATAAACTAGGCAATTTGTTAGTTACCAGGGTAACAACAGAAAAATTACTTAGTTTATTAAGGTCAGTTGGTACAGTGGTGTGAGTAATAACAGCACTTACAACAATACAATGTGCAATCGGTTCTTGTTAGGGTAACGCTAGAATCGCGTGCAGAACGGAGCCTGGGCCATTCGTTTCTCAAGTATCTGAACAAGTTGTCTGGAACTAGTGGTTCTCAAGGCGGGTGTAGAAACTGCTCAAGTGTAGAAGAACAGGGGAGGTTCTTTAGTGTTCAAACTAGCATGAGCTTGGTGCGAATGGCCGTCCTCCAGTCCTACCTGCCACCGGCCCCTTCCTTTCTGCCAGTGACGGATAGCTAGGGCAAACTTCTCAAATTTATTATCGCAGGGAATTAATCCCGGCCGTGCATCACACACTCCCCAGGCTCTTTATTAGGGATAACAACTTGAAGAGGCGTGGATACGCATGGCAAGAACTGGTGGCGTGGCTGAAGTGGAAGACTAACTGAGAAAGAAAGGAATATAGAGAAGACCAGGGAGGTGGAATTTGTCCAAAGATGGGATGGAGACTTCCGCAATATTTATGAGTGTCACAAAATGAAACTTTTCATTTCGCTGCAAACATAAATATTTCTTGTTTAACTAAAATTGCTACATAAAATTAACGTTATATTCTGAGATTAAATTAAATTACTTTGTGGTCAGAAACTTCTAATTTCCTTTTGTTCCGTATTAGTAATTTTTTACATTCTTTTACATCTAAATTCTTTTCTATGCCGAGTTCGGTAGTCTTTGCTATATTTGGGGGCCTGCTCCTCGAAGTATACTCATATGGATATGATCTATTCTTCCCTATAATTCTCCAAGCACGTTACTTTCAGCTTTTCTCTGCGACTTTCAATGTCATTTTACTGAATAATTTTTATAGATTAAAGTATTAGAACAGTGGTTCAAGAGATGGGCTACAATGCTTAATGAAACTAAGTCGCAAAACATCACCTTCACTATTCGTCGCATTACTCCTCCTCCAGTCTTCTATAACCTAACACTTTACTACTGTAAACGTTGCCCGCTACCTTCAGCTTTACTAAGACCGAAGACTTTCTTGGAACCCCCACACTAGACTTAAAAGAACAGAACTAAACAGACGCTATCGGCTACTTAAAAGACTCTTAGACGACAGATCAAAACTCTCTCTGGGCAACAAAAGACTGATTTATACTTCTATTTTGAAACCCATCTGGGCGTATGGAATAGAATTGTGGGGTTCAACCAAACGCTCCAATCTCCAAAGGATTCAATCGCTACAATCTAAAATACTTCGAACTATCGTAAACGCTCCATTTTATGTCTCCAACCAGACTATACACACTGACCTTAACATTCCTTTTGTCACCCAAGTTGCTAAAATAAGATACAGAAAACACCACTTCAGCCTGCAATCTCATATAAATCCTCTAGCTCGAAATCTTTCTTCTAGAACTCTTCCTGACAACCCTACAAGACGTCTTAAAAGACAGTGGCCTCGTGATCTCCTTTCAAGTGAAGAGAGTGACTAACCATATAATGTTTTGGAGTGTTACCACTGAGTAACTTCTCCACTCGTTACCTTATCATTTATTACTCTATTGTATCATTGTTACTTATAGCGCTAACGCGCTGATTGTAGCACAATAAAGGCAAAAAAAAGATTAAAGTGATTTTTTTTTTCGAAAAAATATACCTTTAAAGTAAATATGTATAAAATACTGAAATTGACTATATTCAGCACAAATTTTAAGTTACAATGAAATGCAATTACGCTGTAAAGTAAACTGAAATAAGAGAGCGTCCATATTATTTTTTATTTTGAACTCGTGTCTATTTATAACTAACAGTTAACAAACGCGCTTTAAAGTTGTATTTTTCAAAAAAACTAAGATGCCCTCCTTCCAAAGTAATATTTGCTCACAACACTAAACCCTGAAATATTGGCCTAATAATAGTTTTTTGCACATATTTTACTTAGAACTGAATCAATTACACATATTGGCGAAAAACATTAACATTAAAAACATTAAAAGTAAAATTATTCTACAATTTTCATAGAAGCTAAACTTTACATTCAGTCACAATTTAAAAACAATAAGATATACAGAGATACAGAAATTTCAGAAAGTAAAACCGCTCATGAATCATTATTTTAGATGTTCAAATGGTGCGAAGCGAAGGATATCAAAGTTTCACACATGTGTTATCAATCACAAGGTTCTGCATGGAAATCACAAGTAAAGCGGCAAGCTGTCTGAGTTTAGAATTAATTTCCAGGCATTCACACAATACTGGAACAAACCACTGTAACTTTCTAGCTAACTTTTGTCTTGAAATGAGAGGGTGTTTAGTTAAACATGACGTAATGTCACCCACAAATGCCCTTTTATATACTTGAAATACAGATTTAAATTACCAAAACCAAGTATTTAACGTTCTATCTCAGGATAATCTAGTTAGTACAACTAATCTTTCACTTAAGTCTTGTATTTCTATGGTAAACCTTAATGAGAATTATTTATTAATTATTGCAAATACAATATTGGTAATCGACATAAAGTAGCGTTATTTGGTGCTACTACTTTCACCACTAGCCAAGGACTTGTATGAAACATAACTACTAGAATATAGATTTAACAATCATCTTCACAAATACGATTAGTTAAATCTAAATCTAATAATAGCCTACTTGTATCTAGGTACCTACTAATTACATCTACTCATCCTAAACCTATTACAGCCTATAGTCTATACTCTTCACCTTTATAGCCCCAGGGTGGCAATATTTAATATTCAGGCCTTCGAGATCACTGGCCGCGTTAGTACCTTCTCTTTATCCCGAATTTATCAGTAAAGTCTACAGTGGTTTGAAATACTTGACTGTTAAACGAACTTAAATACCGATCTCGTATGTGTAATATCGGTAACTAAGAATACCAAGTTATTAAAAATTGTGCTTATTTTTTTTAAGGGTAACTTGGAATTGAAAATTCCTTTTATCCAATTTAAAATAAAAAAGCCAATAATGAACTTACGTTTTTATGTTATATTTTACTGCCTACATAAAATTGCAGTCCCTTTTTATGGATAATAGTTATCGCGAATAATGTAAAGTTAGTCTAATTGAAGTGGATTAAAATAATCATTTGTGTTCACTCTATTGTTTCATCTCATAATCAGTCAGAAATACAGCGCTGTATTGTGAGCAAAATGATTAGCTTTAACTGTCTCCACTTCTTGTGGTGCAGTGTAACAAGTTCTTGTCAGCTGTTTAGATAGTTGATTCCCTACTGACAAAGTCTGCACAGGAGGAGCAAAACTGTAGAAAATAAAAAAATGCAAGAAATATCAAAATCCAATGACCATTTACCATTAAAGCACTGAGATAAAATATTTTCATCTGGAAATAGTTAATGGTTGCCCCTACAAACGCAATGAGATGGCCATAGAAAATAGGGGGTCACCTTATTTTGGATCTGCCGTGGTACAGCAGTAACTTTCCCTTAATAACTAACACAAGCCCTTCAGAGGGATAAGGAACTGATCTCTCCAGCGGATTAGAAAGGAGTAGGTAGTGCACAGAGTGATTGGAGTTTCGATCAAGCATTAAAAACTTCTCTGTTACATAAGTCCTCTCAATTTACTGAATTTAAAAACCTCTACTTAATCCTAAAAATTTATTTTATCCTTGAACTAACTGAAAAGCAAAAGAAATAATCCTAACTCGCTAAGCTAAAGAACAAAACCTCTTCGACCCTTCAGAAGACGAAACGCCGATGGCGTTGTAAAGAAAGCTGTATACAGGTAAAGAATAGAAGAATACAGAAATGATGTATGACAGAGAATTATTTAGTTTTTAAGAATTTACAGGTATAGAATAACTTAAAATTATTATAGTTAAGGTAAATTATAGCAAACAGTTTACAACCCTTATTCGTACTACACTAGCTATATTAGACAGAAGTACTGAACTAAATAAGTATGACTAAGATGAATGTGGGTAGTTTTAAAAAAAATCTAGAGATGAATAAAGTTAGTCCATTGATGACACGAGAGAACGCTGTTCAATGGCTGTCTGAACACTAAAAAAGCTAAGGTCATGTATGTAGATACATCTTAAATTAAAACTGTCCGGTAGGACAGTTGTATAAGAGTTGATCGTCAAAAACTGGACGAAAAAGCGTAACGTTGAAAAACACCCAACTTTGACAATTTTTTTCTATTTTTCTATAAAAGATAAAATTCCTAATTTCGCTATAAAAATATAGGGCAAATCCTCGTTTACCAAAGTAAATTTTGGCAACAGCCAAGATTTAATAGATTTCGAGAATAAAAAGTTGCCAAAAATGGGCAAAAAACTTCAGTTTCAACAATTATAGTTTTTGTTGTTACCTTTTTTTATAAACAACGTAGCGCCTAAACGCGTGAACTGATTTTTTTATGAATGAAGAGTCATTCGATTTGGAATTTCATGTAGATGTGCCTTTTAAGCAAAACCTTTTATCTTTTAGGTAATTTTCTAAATAGTACTGGCAATTTACAGAACTGTTAACTTAAGTTTCTTTGCTGTTTTTGTTTAATTTTTTAAAATTCTTCTTGTATAATAATTAATAACATATTTATTCTAGGTAACAAAATTAGTAATAATTAAACTGAATAGATTTGTGCAAAGTATAATATGGTAATCCAGGTTTAAACTCGAAATCAATTATGAAATTAAGTGGAATCAATTATTCAAGGGAAAATAAATTCATGATACAAAGAAGTCTTTCCTAACCCGTAACGAACGGGTGAAGATTGATTTTCTTCACAACTTCGTGAAAAATGATTTTATTATTTTCAATATATTTGACTAATACCAGCAAAATAAGAAATGTATGGGGGAAAAAATAAATAATTAGTGTGAAATAATATGAGTAAAACTAATCTACTAGAACTTAATTCATAAAAAATACAAACTTTACATTTCGAAATTATAAATAGATTTATTTGAATTATCGTAAAACTGGGAAGGTTTTTATTATATCTGGGGCGTGAGCAAAGGAAATTGAAGATGTAGCGAAAGTAGATGAATCTTTGACTTTAGAGAGAGTGTCAGCTGTTTGCTTTCAGAAGGAAATCTCATTACTTTAAAAATACCTTCTCATACCAGTATTTTTTTCTCTTCGTAGATTTTTGTCACCAAACTTCTTTCACCATAATCAGCTGGGATTTTAATGTTCTTCTTTTCTCTTGGAAAATACGGTCATAAATTCAGCGAAGTAATTTTTGAATGTAGACAGAGAGTTTGTATACAAAGATACCTATAGGAGGAAGAGACTACCAATGGGAATCTTTATTTTTAAAAAAATGATGGGACATGCTTTGCACCAAATGCAAACATCAGCACCTAGGCTGTTCTTCTATCCGTGGATATGATTGGTGCAGGTTGTTGAATGTAAACATTATCCAACTAAACCTAACGGCACTATATTTTCACAGTATGAACTCGCAAAATGTTATACTAGTCTTATTGGGAGCGAGGTATCGGTAGTTTTCAGCAAGCAACATAGCAAGATGAAGAATCAGTAGAAAGACGGTAGATATCAAACTAATCTTTGTAGAATAAATTCCATTTTATTATTTTCTTTTTGCGTCTAGTTTATTTACTACCATCTTGATGGGTGCCACGGTAGCCGAGCGGTGAAGAGGTGAGACCTGCAAAGCTGATATGTATTGTGGTACTGGGTTCGATTCCCAGTCTTAGGCTTTGGATTTTATTTAATGGTTAATGAAAGAAATTAACAGTTGCTAGTCGCATTCGTCCACGACACCTAATTGGTAGTTGGACGTTAAGCCCGCCTGAAAAAATAGGCAATTACTTCACTTTACTTAACTTTACATCCATCTTGTGGCAAGTGATCAAAGACTCTAAGCAGCCTTAAGAGACATACACCCAATGTCTCTCAGTATTCACTCCATTACATGGCCGACCACCCCTAGCTGAAGGCACAGCTTGTCCAGTCAAAATTGTCATTGGCTTGGCGCCATTTTTTAATCCACCCTAATATTGATTGATTTTTGATATCTTTATTTGGAGACCGTCTAAACTGAACATCGTAAAACTCAATACTAAGTTAGCAAGCTCTAACCAACACACGTCATCTAAATAAGGAATATAGAGGCTTTAACTGCTGGGGCTCGGCCTCTCCCCGAAGACTTTGCAATCAAGAACTCTTTTAAGAAAAGAAATAAAGTTGACCAAAAACGAACCCTTGCTTCTATTAGAATCAGGTAATTTATACCCTTAGTATAATTAAACAAAACTAAATTAAGAAAAATAAAATATAGCAATCATCCGACTAGACAACGTGATAGTGAGTTAGGGGGCCCCAGATTGCTGGTGGTGACAGCACGTTAGATTGAGTGCTTGTCAAACTACAAAATTCTACTGGTAACGGCAGCTAAATATAACTAACTCTGCCATTAACACAAAGCTAAATGTATTTCGAGTATGAAACAGGCTAGAACACTCTATTCTGGCTAAGTTACTGATTTGAATTACTGAGAATATTAATGGCTTTGAAAAAAAAGCCTGCCTTGAAACCTGTTTTAGGAATTGCGCGATGTACAGCTATGCGAACAAAGATGCTACAAAAGGAGTTTCTTCTTCAAATGCAAATTTAATGAGTGGGACTAATTAAATAGCATCTATAGAATCTCTTACTGATCGTAAGAGGAATTACCACGATCATCAAGTTGACCTGGATAAGGATTATTCAAATAAAAATTATAGAACTACATTCGAAAATTCTAGACGGGTATGAAGTTCAAAAGGAGTCGTAATAGGCAGTTATTCGAGAAGAAAAAGACTGGCAGCTTCAATTCCTTTGAAACATTCCTGTTTCTAACTGCAGCACCAGCTCTTTCTCTAATCTTCTCGTCCTTGTTGGCCCTGATACGCTCCCAGGTTACTTTAACTTCGTGACTTCGTCTAACTTACTCCCTTACACCTCGATGCTGTATCTTCTTTAATCGCGTAACCTTTGTGGTTTTATTTCCTGCTGATCTCCATATGAGCTTTTCTCAAATTCGTTCTCAGAATAATTGAATTGTAATGAGATTTCAGTTACTAGTAGAAGCTACGACCACCTGGCCATCTGCAAATGTCAGATGGAAGTATTTAACTTGGTCCATGTTTTTGTATCCCACATGAAAGCTGCCCATTTGCTGGTTGAAAGCTCTAATCACCTAATCCATTAGAATGACAAAGAGGAGCGAAAAACCCTCAAATTAAATATACCTAATGAATTCATTAAAGAAAATAAAACGCAATATTTTCCTAGAGATAATCAGCTAAATATACTAATTCAAACATAACAAAGGAATTTGTCGGCTATACTCTTTAGTCTATTTCATTTTCCATTCCTGGTGCGCCAGTGTTACGACCACTTCTTTAATGGAATAGTATAGTATGCCGGGTATGAGGGAATAAATGAAGGAAAATAACCTGTATAAAGACACAGGTATTATTATTGTATTTTTCAATTTGCAAACATACAGGATATTGTTTTCGTCATTCTTTAAACAGAGGATTACCAAATTACCATTATTTCCTCCATTTTATATTTTTTAATTATGCTATTCTAATTTATCAGAATCAAAATTGAAGCTAGATTAGAACATATTTTTCATAAACTTAGTCAAATAGTGAACGCTAAGAATAAATTAAAACCGCTTTATCTTTTTGTTGCTGTTTAATTCACAAATTTCTAAGGCTCTACTTTTATTTTAATACAATCAAAGTAACTAGTAATGTTTATATTGTAATAGAGTCCATTTTGCCTAAATCATTCAATTGATATATCTCGTGTAAATAAACGATTGGTACGCATTCAAATTGAAAGAAAAGTCTTAAAATTACTACAAGAAGTAGTGGGTTTACTTCTTAAACCTAACCTCAACAAAAATGGAAGTTTTCTTCACTTGGTGAATTCGCCGCTTTTGCTTTCACAACTTCAACGTACTGAAATCGTATTCCTTTTAATGCAGATTTGACTTTGGGGAACAGATAAAAGTCACATGGGGCCAGGTCAGGCGAATAAGGCGGATGGCCTAAAACTGGGATGTTGTACTTGGCTAGAAACATCTTAACAGAAAATGGAGTGTGAGCCGGCGGGTTGTCTTGATGGAGAACCCATGACTTGTTCTTTCACAAATCGGGTCGTCTTTTTTCCTTACTCTTTCACGGAGTTGAGCAAGCACCTCACGGTAGTAATGTTGGTTAATTATAATCGATATTTTCATCCGTTTTGGACGTGGAAGGGCGACCTGGGCGGTCATCATCTCCAACGTCTTCTCGGCCATCTTGCAAACGCTTGAACCACTCAAAATCTCGCGCACGTGATAAACGTTCATCGCCATAAACTTCTTTTAATAAAAGATAGGTTTCAGTAGCGGTTTTACCAAGTTTCATGAGAAATTTCACAGTTCGTTGCTCTTCTACATTTGTAGTATCATGTTTTCGGCAAAACGAAACTAACACCTCTAACACAAACGACGGTTCCGGTCAGACAGATTTCTCTACAAATGCGTGAGACGCTGCAATCGAAAGAGAAGGCTTTACGCTGCACAGCTGTCGGTCGTTAGGATTTGGCGCATGCATAGTTCTTCTGGAGCAGCATCAGTCTCATTATTTAATAGCCACACCTCGTATTTTTTCAGCGTAAATTGATAATAATGAGGTTGTTATCAAGAGGTGGGACTAGGCTGAACTGGAACATGTTTTTCTTTGTGCGTGTAAAAAGCGTGTTCGAGAGAACATGTTCAGAGCAGTGATGTATTAAGAACAACTAAAAGAATGACTTTTACGCAGAACAAACCGAAATACAGTTCTATCGTTTTGTTTTAGTTTACAGTTTGTTTGGTGTAAAACGTAGCTTTAGATGTTGGGAAGTTTTTTGTGTGATTAATACATTATTTTATCTTATTTTTAAGAATGTTGTTTGCAACAGTTTTTTGTTAGAGAAACCTTGAGAACAAGGTAAGTAAAGTATGTTTGAGGAGAAAAGAGATGTATTCTCAGGTTCCAAGCTCTAGGAAGCCTCTGTGGTGGTGTGCGGAACACAGGACAAAGGAAGATCTATTTTTAACTGCTCGTGCACTGTGGAAATACTATACACCTGTAGTACACAGTCAGCCATTTTCTCAAGTTAGTGCGGAGGCAACTAATCAACACTAAATCTCATTCTCAAACTCATTATAGAAAAGCTTTTCTTACTCTTTATTTAGATTCATTTTCCACCTTAAAGAAAACTGTAAGCTCCCTGGATAATTGGACAGCTTCCAATCACATCAAGTTGTAAGGCGTGAATAACATCTCTCTTTTTTCTCTTCATCTGTGATTTTGCTCACAACACTTACCTATAACAAGAAAAAGACAAAAATATTAATCAATGCAATCAAAGAATAGAAATTTGGATGAAGTTGCCAAATTTTTTTATGACGAATTCGCAAGTTTGGAATGGGAAATTGTTCACAAATAAATGAGTTGGAGTTAAATTTAGTATTCTAAAACATTTTATTCAAAATATTGCTTGAAAAAACATACGATTAATTTAGAAATAACATCAGCGGCGAGATGTACGTGCAAAGCGAAGAGAAGTTTAATCGTCGGTCGAACACTGAAACAACAAACATGGCCACATGAATCTCCGGTCGACACATCAACGTTACAGCTAAGTTCAACACAAATTTGATGTAACAAAATTCAATTCTGTTTACGATATTTACAATCCCCAGAATTACGTATACATACATATGTATTTGTAAATATATTTTAATTTAATGAAAGTGTGTTCAACAATTTAGCCTAGAGTGGTAAAATTGTTAATGGTCTAATGAACGCGCATTGGAGCCATCTTCATTGGAGCCCAGAGTTATTTTTACATACACACACACACACACACACACACACACATATTGAAAACTAGAAAAGTTGATAAACTTTGTTTACATAGCTTAGGAAACAAGAGGAGACTAATCGAGAGTTATTGTCACTATAGCCGGATGCTGGATGTTGTTGCCGATGGAAATCTCTAAATTCACTATTCACATATTTTATTTGCGAAAAGTTACATTTACCACATAGTATTGGTGAGATACGAGAGCAGTGCGACGTTGGAAACCCCAAGAGATAGCGTTAGACAGATAATGTATTGTTGAAATATACTCTGCCTCAATTTTATGTGCGTATACTTAGATTTTAGCATATGCTGCCAACGTATACATAACAAATCTGTGGTTTCATCACATAGTTCATTCTTTTAAGGTTAGTGCTTAGGAGATTTACAGTCTACAAGCCTTGATGATTGGAATAAATATTTCCAATAACGTAGGCAAGAATTTTTTAGTATTTGTATTCTGAAAGACCCATTTCTCATTCTTTAAAAAAACTAAAATAAATAATATTTGTTCCAAATTTGGCGCTAAAGCAATCAACTATATTTTTTTTTTTTTTTTTTTTTTTTTTTTTTTTTTTTTTTTTTTTTTTTTTGCGCATCAACAGCTGAGGTTATTAGCGCCCGGAGCTTTTTCCAGTGCACTGCCGGCCTCCGGACAGTGTTCTCTCGTTACAGACAACACTGTCCATCACCGGACAGTGAGCTGTAAGAAGCTCCTAGGAAGAGAAAATCTAAGGGTCAGCTGCTGGATTCGAACCCGGGACCTCCGCGTGGGAGTCCAGTATGCTAACCTCATAGCTAATCCCTTCCCTAATCAACTATATTATATAGATAATACCAGGACTGCTTATATATAATTTGACTGATTGTGGAATGAGGAGAGATTAACACAATTAAGCCAAATCAAAAGCGACCTATTGCAACTTTTTTACAATTGTCAGCATGAGTTCTCAGATCACAGGCTTTTGTAAAATGTGTGAATAAGAACCGACTGTGTAATGACTAGCTAGAATGTGCTTAATTCAAATGTAGTCGCATATTAACTCTACCTTTACAGACAATATTTTAACTGACTAGTTGGCCTAAAGTCGACGGCAATTGGACAAGCATTCTAAACAGCAGTCCAACTAATTCTGTTACAATATTTTTGGGTAGCTAATTTAGCTAAGTTCAAAATTATGTGACTGAAGATTTGTAAATATATTGCTCTTCCCCGTTTAATTTCAAAACGAATCCTAGAATAAACTTTATAGTTATTGGGCTAAATTCAAAATGTTGTAAGCAAAGTAGAAAATTCAAAACAAATACCTAAATTATAATTTTTACAAAAATCCAAATTGAATTAGATTTAGATAAATTATTCAAAAAAAAAAATGTCTGTTTTCAAATTTAGAAAACAATATTAAATCAGCCTTTGCAGAATTACGCCCTACTTTATTTGATAATATTAGCTGTCCAAATTCTTGAGTTTAGTTGAGGTAATAGTTTAGGGATACTACGTAATTTGAGTCATTCTCCACAATTAAGGAAGAGGCTACAGTTACACGACGTAGTAGGAGATAAACTTAAATTACGAATAACTAAACATTACGGGTTAACACCACCAAATAACTCTACGCCATTCTACCGTTGCTTATTTCGTGACTCGTGTTAATTATCTTTTATTAATTATTATATTATTATATAAGCTGCAGGTTTTTCCTCCTTTTTCCCCTGCTCACCTCCTCACCTAACTTTTCTCTTGTCTACTTAGTTAAGAAGGTTGAAATGTTTTGTTATACATTTATACTTCTTTATTTATTGTATATATTTATCATAATAAATATTTATTCAATTATTATATAAGGGTTAACCATCAAAAAGTGCACGAAAATTATTATATTATTATAAATTCAGTTAGCTTGGTTATTGTAAATTATTATTAAAATATAGTCAAGGTACATTTGTAGATTTTAATAATTATGACTTTTTTATTCAACAAGTCATTTCATTTATTCACACTCACTACTATAACTGCAATATTTCAGCAAAAAACCGAACCTATCAGCCTTAATTTTTTTTCCAAATGTCATTGTAAGTGACCAAATTAAATTAACGAAATGAAGCGTTAACAGAAATATACTGCAAGTACATATTTTGGAATTGTATTTTTAAAGTATATTTTATAGTACATATTTTGAAGTATTTTTTTATCTATTAAGATGTCTATATTTTATTTCCATTTTATTTTTATTTCTATTCTACGATATATATAAGTTATGGACAGGATCCTGCTGACATCGGACTTCACACGCGATAGCCGTGAGAGGATCAATGTTATCACAGGCCGCACACAACAACAAAAGTATATAAGACTTGGCAGCCACACCCCGCTGCTCCACTTTGATTCTGCATCTCAATTAGGTCGCTTCCGGCAGTTCTCTGTCACATTTAGTACCCTTAAGTTGTATGTACTGTTTTGATATTTAATGTAGTCCGATATATTCTTGTGATTCAATAAAGTTGCAATTTTTAAAAACGGTTTTTCCCCAAAGAAAAACATAACTTATATGTATAAATGTATGATATATGTATATTCTATAATTATTATATATTGAGTTATTATTAAATGTTATTTTAAATTATATTTCTTTGTAACTGGGTGATTGCCCGTCTTGTAAATAAATAAATAAATAAATTTTCTGGAATAATAAGTTTATAAACCCTTTAAATAATCCTTCTTTAATTCAAATTGCAATTTTAACATGCAATTAAATAATATTTTTCGAAAAATAAGTAATTGAAACTTGATATTAATTAATTATAGTCCTGCTCTTCAAAAAACGATAAAATGTAATTATGTTCTTTTTATAATGAAAAAATTCAATTTTAATCTTGTTCCGTTTTTATCTAAACCAAATATTATATTTTAATAATCTTCTACTTTTATTGGTTTTTCGAATTACGGAAGAACTCACACATCTTTGTCGAACTTACAGTCACAAAATAGAAAATGGAAAATGGAAAATCTGTTTGATTGCAATACTACCCTCTAGAAGAGATGAGAGAAAGTAATGAGTAATAATTTTCAAAGTCAGAAACTTGTCTAGACATCCTGACGCCATCTTCCTGTTTTTAGGCCAAAGGATAAGGGGGGGAGGAGAAAAATACGAGAAGTTGAATCGCAAGAAGAACTCGGCCAATAGAAAATACAGCTACAAAATATCTCTATTTTCTTTACAAATAGATCTTGTTTGCTTTTCTGTTATTGCATTGGGACTTTCTCGTTTAGCACCTAATTTATTTACCACAATCTCGTAGAATATCAACTTAGCATGAGTCACTTGTAATCTTTTAATGATCATTGTAAAATTTAGTGAATTTATGAAATTTTATGAATTAAGTTTAGTTTTGAATCGTGTTCTTCTTCAAACAAAACTTTACTGAGTTTAGCTTCAGATTTATGAAGTTATTGAGCTTCTAGTACCAACATAAAAGATTGTTTGAGCATTCTTGAGAGTTATTTCAGTAGTAAGGGGCACTGAATAGAGCTATCATGAATCATTGAGTCGTGTCTTCATTTATACCATTTAAGGTGACAAGGACGTGTTAAATAACTTCCCAAAGACCTTCGGCAGGAATCACTAGCAGAAGAAAAAACATTCCCTAGTTTTAACAGAATCGTACAAGACATGAAACGTTATTCCAGACCTAGGATAAAATTTTTACGACCTACAAGAGCAAATGAGTAATTTGGTTCAATAGTTAAGCCATACATGACAATAATTTTCAATACAAACTGGCGACATTAACTGTGTAGTAGTAGTTAAAGAACAGCTGGCTGTTCGCAGATATTCTTTTTTAAAGGAGCCTTGCAGCTTTCACTCGATGGACAGTGTTGTTTTCTGTGACGACAGGTCTCAGTGAGAAGCTGGCAATGTCTGGGTAGGCTTCGAGCATCATTATATATCCCAGATATCGATTTAGCTTAATACTTACTTAATTTTACATCACATGAAGGACAAAAGCTTGAAAAGCACCTATTTATGACAGGAATGGGCTTCGAGCAAACCCTATTTTGTTTATACACGTTTTAATTGAAGTAATGATTACCAAAAAAAAGAAAAATTGATTAGTATCTCGTCGCACAACTTCATCGAACACACAATTTATTTATTATTACTACAGATACGATTAAAGTTTACTCGTTCGAATCCTTCTTTTTCTAGGATACTTGTGGGTGTTTTGTAAGGACCGCTTGTTCCTAGAGCCGTTATATATTGGTAGCTACCCTTCAGGTTGACAACATTGCTTTCGGTTCATGGTCAATAAACTCATATTCGCGAGAAAAGAATCACTTTTTGCACAAGTCTCACAAATAACTGTTCAGTTAAAAGAGTCAGAGATTCAAATTTATTTGGATTAAAAGGTGACTCAAGCAGCGAGGATTGAATCCGCCTACTGTTTTTTTACACTTCAGCAAATGCTTAGCTTCTAAAGCTACTCCTTCAAGATTGATTACAGTAATTTATTAACCAATGTAATCTTTAAAAACTTAGGTATCTCGTTCAAAAAGTTCTTTTTTTTCTTCAGGAGGCACTTGTCAATTTACGAAATTCATCTATATTTACTTCTTAAATTGATAAACACGGAAATATCGAACATTTTTCTATTACTTATAAAGTAATACTAAGATCCCAATTAAAATTCACCACAAGTTGAAACATAATTATAACAGTAACAAGTATTTATAAAATAATGAATGTTTTAAGGGGCATAGAGTTGAAGACGTAAACCTCCTTGGGGAATGCACGTTCCCTTAAACCTTATCTTGGTCCAATACTTACCACAAACTTATACACTGCTCCTCAGGGTGTAATGGCTATATCTAGACTAACTCGAATCACTTTCCACTAACATTAATGTAGAAGACTACGTTAACATTAATTTTGTTTAAACATTACGCGCGCAGTTTCTCCATTTTAATGAGTCTAGCACTTTGCATTTATAGTTATTATGAATAAACAATAATCAATTATTTATTTATTAAGGCACCGTTTTTGTGTGTAAAGTGTGCTGGATATAAACGGATATAGTTTTATGTTAAAACCACTCGAACCTGGTACTAACCCTAGTTTTCCTTCTCATATTAAGTTTTTTATCGTTAATTTTCTAAGCAAAACTAAAAGCCCTGGTCACGAACCTACCATTGCCAACAATCTTCAGCTAATGTTAAAAAGTGCAATTGTCCCATACTAGTGGACATTCTCCAAAATAATAACGATATCTAAACCTCGTAATTGCAGCTCACCACGTTTTAACCTATCATGCCTTCTAAATTTGAGAAACTGCTACCTCATATAAATTCATCCAATCATTTTGTTTTCAGCGCTAATCAGTCCACAAATAAAGCAATGCTTTTGAAGGAAAGTAATATTGCTAAGATTTTTTTCACAATTTTGTTCAAGCTTTCGATCGCTTCTGGATAGCTAGCTAAATTCAAGAACACCCTACATAATTATTATCCATCCCATCAATGATATCGCGCTTTTGAAGTCCCATTAGTGGAAATCCTGTTCTTCCTTTTGCTCTGTCTGAATGGCTGTTCCCTTGAAACTGTTATCTACATTACAAACACCGTTGGATGATCCTACCAATCTTCACAATTACCTTAATGGCAGGTTGATTCTTTTCCAAGTACTTGACTGAAGCACCCTTGCATATCATAAAGAATCTCAAAAGCCTTTGCTAAAGAAGCGAAGAATTACAATTAATGTAAAGAAATGTTATTACATTACATTCTGCCAATCGTTTACCTAAACTGCATTCTTCTTCCCACCAAAGATACTGTAAAATACTGGAAATCTTCTTGGGCAAACTTCTAAACTAGAATTAAATGGTTAATGCTCAGCTCAAACTTCCAATAATCTATAGAATCAGACCGAAAGTACTTCATCGTATCGCTTATGCTTCTTACTTTGTAACTAATATAACCTCGCGTCAAAATTCCCTTGTTTCCTGTGTAATGGAAGCTGCCAGATCTCAGTAAACCAAGTTCTACGCCGAAGATTTCTCATATCCTAACCATTAAGTTTCCAAACTGGCATTACCAAGACGGGTTGAAAGCTAGTGACTATGCAAATTTACTTAAAAAAAATTAAGTGCCAATGCACAATGAGTGCATTGATACGTCTTTGACGGTTCCAATCTAAGGGTAAATTCTTCGCGCACGTTACCAATGTCTGCAACAGGTAAAAAGCTTCATTTATCGTAGAACAGCACTATAGTATTCAAAACAAATGAAGTTAAAAATTAAAATTATGAAGTGGATAGCGCCAGGGCTTTAACAACTATTTGAAAAAACAGCAGAAGATCAGCCAAATAATCATCCAAGAAACAAAGTCCTGTTTATTACAAATTGAATTAGTTTCCAAAATAATGATAATAATAATTGTTCTATAGTTTTAATTATACTTGATTTTAATTAAGTCCATGTTGAAGGGAAATGGTACCAAAAATATTTACTGTTTTAGAGCAGTTACGTCGCAAGTGAAGCAGAATGACGGTCAACAGGTTACCGCAGCTGCCCAAACGTTCGCTGATGAATTAAATATTTTATTCTAGTTAGCTGAAGTGAGATGACGTCGTGGCGCACCTGGCCTGCTCTTTCCCAAAAGTGAAATATTGTTTAGAGCTTGCTCGGCTCACATTCATGACTAAATAATGAACACTAGCAATGACGTGAAAATGCAGATTCACTATTCATGATATCTTTCCGATTATTTACATCCCTTTAATAGCCAGCGAAACTTTAATTTCTATTTTTTTAATTAGCCTGTTAAATACTTTTAATTATTTTTACGAAATTGGCAAAAATATTAGGCATTAACAGAATATTTGCATTTTAAATTGAACCAAGACATAAGTACTTTTTGTACAATCAAATGCACCTAAGCCTTACCCTAAGCACATCACTAAACTTAATTCCAAATATTTTTAGCTCGATTAATAATACTTTAATAATACTAAGATGCTACTTGCTTTCTGGTATCACGACAAAAAAATACGATGTATGAAATTTAGATATCTGTACACCCTGATCTTAATCGAATCAATTGGATTCGTCGATGAAGAATCTAATAATCGAGTCTCAACTCGCTGCCTATGGTGGCGATTTAATAAATCGATTGAAGTTGTCTACATGTAAAGAAAGAAATTCGCCAATTTAACTAGATTGGTCCTTAATACGAATCTAAACTCCCTAAAGTACATACTCTCTGCTTAGAAAACAAAATAATATCTAAGAGACAGCGTGTAAATGACGACCAGCCATGGAGATATCCACTCTTTGCTAATGATAATTTGCACATATCAACTGTCCAACCCATCAGAAACATGTCCACAGTAAACCACATGACCGAAATATTAAATTGATATATATAAATTAAAAAAAGAGTTCATGTGAAAACATGTTTTTATAATTTTTTTGTTTAAGCTAGGCCGGGGCCAGTATGTTTAAAGTTGTGTTAAAGTTGAAGTTTGTAATTTAGTTTAAACATGCGATGCATATGAGATGTTATTATTATTGTTGAAGAGTAAGCAATTCAACTTTAATTTAAACATCCAAACTCTCTCTCGACTCTGTGTATCCCTGCCCATACCCAGCCATCCAATCAACTATTTATTGAAATAACCCTGGCTAAGTTGGGTTATATTTGCTTTTTCTTTACTTAAATTTATTTAAAAAAAAAAAAAATCTTTCAAGATTATTCTATTAAATTAAATGGCCGAAATGTTCGCTAGAACTTTAACATTTTCCGTCTCTTGGAGGTTGATGAATAATTTGCCCAAGAAATGCTTGGTTATTCAATTTAAATCAATCAAAAAAGCTTTAGATGGAGAGAATCTTCAATCTCTATAAAGTAAAACTTAGCCTTAAGAATTAGTTAAAGTAATCAGACTTATCTGCAAGATGGCTACATAACACAGGTATTGGAGGACATTTCGGGAGTTGCAACACTTTGGTAAAGTAACCCATACATTTTTAATTTAGCAAAAAAAAAAGTAAATCAAATTTTTCTAATTTCTGGACAAAAATGCAGAAAATTGTTTGTAAGCACGGAACTGTTTTTGGAAATGGAGTGTAAAGTTCATCATAGAGAGATTACGAGTAGTTATTTTTGTTCTCAATCTTTTTTAGGTAGACATTAGGAGATTATTTTACCGTATCTGTTTAAGTTTTGTTTTCAATTAGAGCAAGGATTCTAATCATACATAATAATATGATCATTCAATAGATTTCATTTTCATTTCTTACCAAACACTTTTTCTTACAGACAATTCTCGATAACTACAGACATAGCTCACAGATTTCCTTCTAACTCCCTCAGTAAACTTTCTCAAAAATTCCTTAATCGCATTTTGGGGGGAAAAAATCTTAAAATACAAAAAAGAAGAAATCTACTCGTTAAAGTGGCACTTTTGGTCAGCCTTAAACTTCATCAAGTTTAGAAATAAAGTTTCATATTTAAATATTATTAATATTGTACTAATGGCAATGAACAGTAATAGAACTTTAGAGGAATGCCATCTTTCCACCATCATTCTAAGAATTTTAACCAAAAATATTTTAAGTAAAAGTTATCGATCAAGATATGTTCACAATTAGAACAAAAAAGTATTTAAAAATCGGAAAATAACTCGATCGATTTTGAGTAATACCGTATTGTGGGCATCCACAATAGGTAACCCTGTTGTTACCTAAACTAATTATACGAAACTAATGAATTCATTAAAACAGAAATTGTTTAAATTCCGATTATTTCCATTGTCAAATACAAACAAATGAATTTCTCCCATTATTAGTCCAGGAATGAAATTTTAATAATCGAATATAATGCGAAATACAATTCGAAATGGTAAATTTTGAAATATAAATTATTAAAACAATTCTTTGTTAATGTACAGCATTAAGAGTATGGAACATAGAACAATATAGTGAAATATTTTTAGCGAAAATAGAAAATACATTCTTTACGTCTAATGGTGGAAATTAAAATAACATTAATAGGAGATTCAACCTACTAGAGAGTAGGCTGAAAATTTAAATTGTGTGTCGCACATTTCAGACCGATCAATGCAAACTAATTCAAAATTGCTAAAGGGCAATTTCCCAAACAATTTGCAACAATAAATTCAACTCTGCATGCAAACTGAACGTATATATGTAGAGCGTGCACTTTATGATAATATCATTATAACAGATATTATTGTAATATAGAATTATCAAAAAATTACTATGCGAAAGCTAATATTATAAGGCCAATAATTTATGCCCAAATTAAGTTATTTTATTTAAAATAACGTTTTCTTATTTATTGTTGTATTCATCATAAATTGTACAAGATGTAGAATTAATAAAAACAACTCTACCTCCGGAATGAATAAGTACACTACGTAGCCAAGATAAGAATGTTATTTGTCAATTAATGGCTTTGGAAGATGGAAGATAAATCTATTAAATCTGGGTTGTTGCAAAAAATTACAACTATAAAGGAGGATTTGCTCTATATTATACAGAAAATTTAGGAATATTATCTGTTACAGAAAAAGAGACAAAAATAGTCAAAGTTGTATGTGTTGTTTTTCAACGTTACGCTTTTTTGTGCACTTTTTGAAGATTTGCGTTTAATATCTTCTTTTTTGCGCACCCATAGGCTAACTCTAGCTTACCATCACCCAGCATAAAGGTCCTGCATAAACAAAAAAAGTTGGATGTTGTTTTTATACAATATTGCTACAAAAGTGTGTAATCGTTAACATTTTATCAAACTTCATTGTCACTAAATTAATCGTTGAGATTTAGGTTACAATGAATTTTAATATGCTCAAAATTTCACAATCTATTTTCCCGTCAACTTAGGTTTTCCACTTTCCAAGGGCATTTTTTCCATCAAAGAGTGGACATTTCACAATTTAATTACACCGTTAAAACGTTTCAAAAATAATACAATACACTGTTAGAATGCTTTGTAATTGCTAAAGTTTTTGTAACATTTAATAGCCTCTAGAATCATTATTATTATTTATAGTGAACAAAAAATTTATACATGAATCTGGGATTAGATAACAAAAAAATGATTGGAATCATTTTGGGATTATTAGCACTGATTACAGGACGTTGTCAAGAGAAAAGTAGATCCTTTGAAGTGAGATCTGAGTTTGATTTTACTGATAGATCTTCTTAATAATGTCCAAAAATAATGAATTTAGAAATTCAGGTAATACAAACGCTGAGCGAGTTAGATTGCAGTAAAGGGTACGTAAGATTCCTGAATTTAGCCTTGTATTTTATTTATAAAAGTTAATATGAGAAAATAACAGTAAAATGGCCCCTGCAGGTCCGGGGACAGAATAGGCCTGATCCTTTATCCGGGATGTCGTAAGAGGCGACTAACAGGATATGGGGGAAGTGATTAGCACTTCTTAGGGAGGTCGGCTCTCCCTACGAGCCCAGCCTGACAGGGGGGTCACTGAACATGAACATTCTCACTTTGACATAAAATGCACACACTCCTACACCCACACACCCACCCACCCACACACACACACACACACATTTAGATACAGTGGTGCATACAGGGTACACATTTAGGGACCTAACTTAAGGTGTTAGCTACCGTGCTGAGGAGTTGGTTGGCGGCGGGATTCCTGGCCGTCACTAACGGTGCCCTCCGGATACCAGGCGACCTCCGGTTGTAATGTAGCCTTCCCACGGCATCCAGGCTCTGCTGTGGGTGACTTTCTTTACCTTGGTCTCTCGTGGGAACGAAATGTCTTCTCAAAAAATCAAAAACCTAAAAGAGGAGTCCAACTCTTTAAATATGGACGTCTCCCCTTCCCCTCCTAATCCTGTCCCTTTAACCCTCATTTCTAACAGCTCCCTTCCTCCAGTTCCTTCCAATCCCGATATTCCTTCCTTCTCTCCACAGCCCCTCCCAACTACTTCCTCTTTTCAATTTGGATCATTGGTTTCTGACAAATGCGCGAACATGGACGATACGATCGGTAATGCGACTACTGTAACGAAAGCGAATGCAATCTTCTTGGATTATACAATAGCATATGGGACACCGGAATATATCCTGATGACTGGCGGGAAGCAATAATTATACCGATCCCTAAAGAAGGAAAAGACCCCAGTGATCCCTCGAATTACAGACCTATTTCGTTGACCTCCTGTTTGAGTAAGGTCCTCGAATCCATAATCAATTATAGACTAGTATATGTGCTGGAAACGAGAGGACTTTACAGCCAGCATCAAGCAGGATTTCGCAGATATCGTTCCACGTTGGATCAAGTTGGTCGCCTTGAGGTCTACGTGCAAAACGCATTCATGCGTAGAGAGCACGTGCTGGCCGTGTTCTTTGACCTCGAGAAGGCTTATGATACAACGTGGAGACATGCGATTCTGCGAAAGTGCCACGAATGGGGGTTGAGAGGGAAACTGCCAAGGATCCTCCGTGGCTTTTTAGAGTCGCGAAGGTTCCGAGTGCGCCTGGGGTCGGTCCTTTCGGACCCACACGTTCTAGAGAATGGAATACCACAGGGGTCGGTTTTAAGTGTAACATTGTTCACAATAGCGGTAAATAGTCTTGCCGAAGTTGTAGAGGATCTCACCCAAGTGTCGTTATATGTTGATGATCTAGCTATCTATTTATCTGGAACGGACCTTGAAGAGACTAGAGAATCCCTGCAACAGGCAGTAGACAAAGTGGCTGACGAGGCTTCCAGGAACGGATTCAAGTTTTCAAAAACTAAGACAGTGTGCCTACACTTCTGCCGTTTAAGACACGAGCATATACCTCCAACACTGTATTTGGATGGCACACAAATTCAATATAAAGATAGTATTCGTTTCCTGGGCCTCGTATTCGACACTAAGTTAACCTGGCAACAACATATTGAGTACACAAGTACAAAAGCAAGGAGAACCCTCGATATCCTGAAATTTCTAGGAAGCTACAAATGGGGCACCGAGCGGGAAATTTTGAAACGTATTTTTACATGTCTCACCCGTTCTAAACTTGAGTATGGAGCCCCAGTTTACAGTTCTGCGCGCAAGTCACGCCTGAAGCTATTAGACAGAGTGTATAATGAAGGTATTAGATTGTTTACAGGCGCCTTCCGAACCAGTCCTTTACAAAGCCTCTATGTAGAGTCGGGGATGCTGCCTCCTCAGCTAAGGAGAGAACAGCTTACCCTGACCTACACAACCGGAGTATGGGGGAAACGATTTAATCCTTTGTTTCCCGACATATTCGAGAGCCCATATGAAAATGAATTTCGCAGACAACGCTCGCGGACGCGCCCACTTGGGGTTCGAGCCAAAGAGCTCTTAAACGCGGAGGGAATACAATTATGTTCGGTGATGGACTGGGGCTTCTCACCTTCTCCACCCTGGACATTACCTTCCGCACGCGTCCGCATGGACCTGGCAATATTTAAGAAGGAAGAAACACCACACGTCGTTTACAGGCAAAGACTCCTGGAACTTTTAAATTTGTATTATGATTTCCGACCGATCTTCACAGACGGATCGAAGATAAACGACGGAGTTGGCAGTGCTTTGTACTCGGAGGGAGTCACCCTCAGTTGGACACTACCGCACTGTGCAACCGTGTACACGGCTGAAATGTATGCTATTTGCCAGGCCATGAAGTTCATTAAAGAAAATTATTGCACCAAAGCACTAATATTAACAGACTCCCTAAGTGCAATAATGGCTCTCCGGGATAGGTTCTCGACAGACCCAATGGTCACGAAAATTTACTACTTATTGTCTGAGCTAAGTACACATGATCGAAGGGTGGTATTCGCTTGGGTGCCGGGCCATATTGGCGTGTCCGGAAACGAAAGGGCGGACGAGGCTGCAAAACAAGCAGCCTCTACACAAACTAACCATACCATCCTTGTTCGACCCACTGACTTACAAATGTATATGAAAAATATTATTAACAAAAAGTGGCAAAGTCAGTGGGATAATGTAGATGAAAAGCTTAAAGAATTTAAACCATGTGTGCGAAATGCTCAAGTCGAGAACTACCCGCGGCATGAATCTGTAATTTTAACGAGGCTAAGGATTGGGCATACACGTGTGACACATGGGTACCTCCTTATTGCCGAAAGAAGGCCGAGGTGCCCGCGATGCCGAGAAAGGCTGACAGTGTCGCACGTGTTGGAAGGGTGTCAGGCACTGCGTCTCCAAAGAGAAAGAGCAGGCCTGCCACACGACCAGCGCGCAATTCTCCAAGAGGGTTCTCCTTATGTAAGGAGGCTATTTACTTATTTAAAGGATATTCAATTATATAACAAAATCTAGGTTAATAATTAGGTTAGTTGTAGTCTAGTTCTTTTAAAGAGGAAAGGAATATCAAGTACTTTCCTCTTCTGTTGTGGAAGAGTAGTGTGAGTGAATTACAGGGGTGAATGTATGTATGTATGTATGAATTGGTGTGTATGTATTTATTGGCGAGATTGTATTTATTGGCGTGAGTGTATTTATTGGCGTGAATATATTTATTGGCGTGAATGTATTTATTGGCGAGAAAGTCGAATGTATGTTTAGGTTAGGTTTTTTATCCTGGGGTTGAAAGAATTTTTATACAAGTATTTCAACCCCATTAGGTTAATTTTATTTAGTTCTAGTTTATTTCAGGGTGTGCAGGAATATTAGTTCAAAGTACTGCACATCCCACCTATTAGTAGAGTAAATAGCCTCCTTTGGTTAAGTATATATAATACAGTCCAAGCAAACAGGAAAAGTAACCAGAAATATTTTTAGTTCTGCGTAACGTTCATATAATTGTTAACTGCTAAAATTGTTAATTAATGTATACAAGAGGATTATATAGATATTTGTAATAAAAGTCAGCGTATTAAAGGGATGGCACAATGTTATTCCGCACTCCCCCTCGTCGATAAGGTCGATGAAATAAGAGGGGATGTGTGGAGACACTCTTGCGGACCCAGGCTCCACCCTACCTTGTTGAGCAAGGTGTAGTGCTGGAAGCTATGGGACTGCAAGTGCCATCCCGGCTCGAGTAGTATTGGAAAGTGAAAAGAATATTATATTAGTGGGCGCTAATGGCCAAGCAGTCGATGCGCAAAAAAAAAAAAAAAAAAAAAAAAAAAAAAAAAAAAAAACAGTAAAATAAGTTAGCATGTCCACTTCTGGCCATGGCACCTAATTTGGTAGTTAGTCCTGATTGCCTGGCTGAAAAGAAGGCTGTATTTAGAATTATAATAAAGTTTATTTAAGGATCAAGCGTAAAGGTAAATCAATAAGCCTTTTTTTGCCTTACAAATTGTTTTTTAAAAAAATGACAAAATAAATAATATTTTAAGTAAATTTTTAATTTGATGTCATTCAATGATTTTCGTGAAGTTTATTAATTTTAATGCTTTAAACTGTATTTATAAGTTCTGTTTCCTAGCTAATGAGAATTAAAGACTAAATGCTCTTATGAAACGTTATATGTAAGAACAGATCTCTGGCAAACTTGAAGATACTTACGTAAAAATCTCCAAGCAGTTTAAAGAACAAATGTTTTGGTACTTTCTCTAGTAAAAGCATCGCGTGTGTTTTGAAGTAAAACTGTGTTCAAGACACATGGAAGGAACAATTTAATAATGGATTTTGGATTTCGGCAAAACGCCATTACTCTTATAGTTTTTTTTTGTTTTGCTACTTCAGTACCGAATTTAATTTTTACATTTTGTTTGGAGCAAGAAATGGAATGTTGTCTTGATATCCTCGCTTTGAGCCCTCTTTCTTTTGAATTTCGTGGCGCTTTCTAGAGTTTGCCGCAGTTTCTGAAGACGAGTTGTTATTTACAATCTCAAATTATTTACATCCCACAAGTGGTACACTATTTGGTAGGTACTATAAACAAGAGAACTTACTTATCGATTGATGATGTAATGAAAGATTGTGTGATAATATATCCAATTTTTAGTCAAAATATCAAATGGCTTGAACGACAAGTCAGGCAAAAACCCAGAATAGAAAAAGCAAATATTATTGGAAGAATTTGTCCTTGCATCTATCTTAAAAGGTAATTAATATGAAGAGTATTTTAAAAAGTTGTTGATATTGGATACGACTGAAAGCAATTCAAAAAAAAAAAAGAGAAAACGGAAAATGCGCTTAAGTTTTAGCAAAAATATTTGTCGTTCCCTTTTACTAACTGCAGTAGCCGGACCAAGAAGGAAGCCATGGTAGACGTAAAAGGA
Organism: Rhodnius prolixus; assembly: GCF_049639745.1. NCBI lineage: Eukaryota > Metazoa > Arthropoda > Insecta > Hemiptera > Reduviidae > Rhodnius > Rhodnius prolixus. The sequence goes on along the minus strand of NW_027411614.1, from coordinate 34,678,349 downwards.
GGAAAAAGTAATAAAACTTCCGTGAAATCAAAATATAGTTTTATTTTCTTTGGAACATGTTATGACGGATATATTTTGATCATGGTACGAAGTAGAAGGGGCAAACTCCTGAAGAAGCCAACTTGAAGACGAAGCTGCAAAAGGAGAGGATGGGATATCTCTTTTTCACATGGTAAATGCACTTTTCGGCCAACCCCTGTCCCTTTTTATATATTTATCGTGTGTTTTTATATGCCAGCACATCCTAGTGTGCCTTCATACATACATAAATGTACCATACTCACAAATATCTATATCTATGTATATACGAGTATAGAGCGCATACGGTTATGTAAAAAAAATCCTCACACCTTGTGAATATATATTTTGCGGGCGCGCGTTTGGGCGCGGCCGTATTCAGCACATCCAACTTTCTCAACACTCCAATCTATAACTCAAATAAAAACCATAAATGTTTATTTCCTTCCTAATGTACAGAAGATGCTGGTCTTTAGGAAAATCATAATTTATCTCATTTTAATATTTAGAAACTAAAACAAAAACATGTCTGGTTATTACCAGATAACCGGCTTTCTATAACTGTATCCTCATTGTTCTAACGTACATATATTCTTATATAATCTTCGAAGTTGGAAACATATTTAATCACGACAGACTTTTTACAGTTTTACGTACATTCTATCAACTGAGAGTTAGCATAGATATATTTTATGTGAATGCTATGGATTCGCGTTTGATTTTTGTAAATCTGTGAACATCAATAATATTACAAAACTTTTAGCTTTCTCTTTTTTCCAACCGAGCTTCGTAAAATTTAGAATTTTAATTACTAACTTCGGCCTTATCAATTTTAATAGGCGATCAGTCCTTCAATTAAACTTCACCTCTTCAGAAGGAGGCCAAACCATACCTCTTTCCGTTCTTAAATGTTTGAGAATTCTTCAAATTCTCAAGGTTATAACTCAAATATTTTCTTTAAATTCTGAATATTTGAAATTGAATAGTTGAATAACATTTTACATTTTGTGAAACCGTGCATTATTCTGAAATCTCACCTTACAGGGAAGTCTACCTCAATGCAGCACCTCGAATTTTGCCCATAAATTTTACTTCTCTTAACCAAGATTTGTCCTAATTAAATGTTGGCAGAATTGAAATCATACCTACATAAAGTAAAACATGCAATAGACAATAGAGTTCTGTATAAAACGAATAAGAAATGCGAAATAAGTAGTGTAATAAAGATAAACGTTGTCCAAAGCCATTTCACTAAACATCATAACGAATAAACTTCAGCGTCGTATTATTTTAATAAAAACCAAATAAATGAAAATAAAATTTAACTTCAAAGATAAAATGGTTAATAATTAAAAAGTAAGATTAATTTAAATGCTACATTTAAAAGATAAGCTTAGAAGATTGTTTGTAATTAAATTAAGAGAAAACATTGAAAGAGCAAGAACTTGGAGATTCCAAACAATGTTCGCTGAAGATAAATACTTAAGAGACAAACATGTCCAGAGTTAGAATACACAAACTTTGATTTAAATAAACCTATATAAAATATTATTTAAATTAATTTTATAATCTAGCTAAAGCTCAAATTTCGTCAAATATTTTAATAATTTGTATTTTAATAAATAAACCACTCCTTTATTTCTCATTCTGAAATACTAACGATTTCTAAAAAAATATTTTAAATGCTTACAAAAGTTTAGGAACATTTGTGGTAGGTGGACTTTTCTACTTCTTGGGCAAGCCCAGCCTAATAACACAAACCTACTCCTATAGCATTAAGCCATTAAATTGATTACAGAATCAGTTAATGAGTGCAACTGTTCAGTTTATACTATCTCAACACGTCAAAGATACTACGAAGAAATGGTCTAAAAGGACACAGAGGACATCAAAGCAGTTTATCCTTGGTCTTCAAACAACTTTATGATGTTTGCTGTGCCTTTATTTATTTACTAATAATATTTACTGTTTTGCTGGACTTAGCTTGATAAAAGTAAGATTTTCTCGGTGGAAATGTTTAATTAAGTGATCTAAAAAGGTGTCAAATCTCAAAACAAGTTTTTAAGAGGCTGTTCTCTCGGATTTGTAAACTCAAGGAGAAAAAGTGTACTCAGTAATGCGCCAGATTGGTATGTTATGGGTAAGTAAAGTTATGAGTTCTATTATTCATTATATTGGACAATACCAGAAACCAAGGACGGTGTGTAAAGAATAAAGATGAGTTATTAGACGTCCCTGCAATTATGTTAATTGTGTAATTCAGAATGAGTAGGTTTGCGTTGTTAAGGCTAACCACAAGATTGTCAAAGCCCCTTACCACAAATCTTACAACGAAGATACTTCTGCGTAATAGAAAAAGACTTATAAGGGTTGACTTTAGATTAAGTTCTGAAAATGGGTTGCAACAATTTGACTATGTAAATCGTCCAATTTTCTAAGCAATTGTTAAAGCTCTCATTAAAACTTGGACAAACTTATGTTAGGTCTATCACTTTGGAACGAACTACTTCCCAGAGAACTAATTAGGGTAGGACTAGAGGCTGTGGAGCTTCTTTCAGCACCATCATTTTATTATTGTGTTCGAGTATAATATTATTGGTTTCAATACAATTTAGATAAATGCGTTAATAAAGTTATGAATCAGTTCAACGGGTTAGTAAGCTGCAAACAGAAGCATGAGATCTATTTTAATAGTTAACATCTAGTGATGAGGCTTCGAAAGTAAAATTTAATTTTTGCTTTCGTCGCCAAGAAAAGCGATCTTCACAGCCTGAAGCGGTGAGTGGATTAGTCAGCTATTGTCACAGAAAGAGCTGATGGTTTAATGGGTTACGATGACCAGATTAAGTAGACAAACTAATTAATCGGCGACGTATATTAGATTGTGAACTCCATAGACAATGGATTGCTTAGTAGAACACCCATTTTATGAAATAAATAATAAGAATATATTAATGAAATTATATTTTTTTTGTAAGGTAACTGAAAGGGTAATCATTATGGAGATTCAATCTGATAAAGACATATAAACACATTATTAAAAATGCATAAATATATTCATTGTCCAAAAGTTAAACAAAGCAAACCACAAAGTAGTGTTCCTTTGTGAAGCCAGAGTAAGGTAGCCACACAGGCCCCTACTGGCTACAGTTTCAAACGTGGGAGGGAAAAGTAACCGACATTCGTAAGAAACAAAACAACAGATGGTAGTAAAGACAGGTGGAACACTTCTTAGTACAGATACGTTAAGAACAGGTGCATGGTCATTCACTGAGACAATCCTTACCTTGTCGGCCATAACCTTGTCTACTTCCTAAAAATGACCGTAATTACTTTTAAAGTGTACCTGGCCAGTTCACAGGTACTAATTGATTCAAATAAAGACAGGGAAAGCAATAAAATCCTAAACATTTATTTTAATAGCAAGCTAAAAAATTACTAATGGAAAAAATAAGTGATAATAATAATAATATTAATAAATAATTATAAGAAAATGGGAAGAACTCAAGAACTGCATTTCCTTTCTACAGTATAAGAGATTAATAAACAGAGAGAAAAACCTTCTGTAGAATAATTTTGAAAACCTTTTTTCAAATCTATGCAGCATTATTACAACAGAAAAAGGTATTTTCATTATATATTGTATTATTTACTCTTTAACAAAAACTTACAGTTTAAAAAGTTAAGTATAAAGGTTGATTAAACGCCAAAAGGTACACAAATCATTTATAAAGAAAATTTGGGAATTTTATCTTTTATAGAAAAAGAGAAAAAAATTGTCAAAGTTGAGTGTTTTTCAACGTTACACTTTTTCGTGCACTTTTTGACGATCAACCCTTATACAACTCTCCTACCGGACAGTTTTAATTATTATTATATTATGTATTATTTATAGACCTGAGAACACTATAAATTAATGTAGGGCAAACTGTAAACATGGTCAGATTTTGAAAATAGATATGTAAAAACTAATGTATTATGGATACTCAATAATAATACATAATCTTATATTTCGTGGTTTTAAATACTGTAATCACAGACTAATTTTTCTTACGAGGAAGTACTGTATTCGCAGTTTAATTTTGCTATTCACATATAAATACCATCCTATTTTATTCAAAAAGTTTTCTCAAGAAAATTATTTTTGAGGATTCTTTGGAGACCGCAAGTCTAAGCATTCTTTAAAAAGATCAACCCTTATACTTAACTTTTTAAACTGTAAGTTTTTGTTAAGGAGATAGTTAATTAGATATAGAAGGTTGAATTTTGGTGGTTTTTAAATTCATTCAAATCTTTCTTCGTTAAGAACTTTACTCTCTCCTTTGTATCTTTCTTTGTATTGTTCAGATTTCAATGAATTCTTTACCGATTTGTTGAGAAAAGTTTGCTCTACAAATGGTATTGCAATGTTTTAGTAGCAATTTAGGAGGTAATGAGATAAAGTTGGTTAAATATTAACTGAGAGATATGGCTGTTGTCGGTCTCGTCACAGTTAAGGAGAGATGTTTGCCCCAAGTATGTGAGGCTCCCTTTAAAAACTATTAAAACTAATTACTCTGTAAATCTTAGCCCGATTTTGATAAAAAGTGTGGCAGACAGTTAGGGCTTTTCTACTTGTCATTAAACTGCTATTCTGCTTTTACACCTACTAAGGGAAGTACTGTAATCGTTCAAATTATTGACGCGTTAACTGATTTATGTTAGATGAATGAATTGTCATTCAATTCGGAATTCTACGTCTGGATATGGCTTTTGTAGATCTTGATGTCTACAACTTTAAAAAGGGATTTTGCGCTACTTATGTAAGACCCCTTTTAAACTGTGATCAATATTCTTCGCCCGATATTGACTAAATTTGGCAGGAAGTTGTGGTTTGAACTTTACTCTCTCCTAGAAATATACTTTAACCAATTTTCCTGGATAAAGGTTTCAAGTGACTGTTGCGGTCCACATCATACACATCTTAAGCTCCCAGGCGACTCTTCCTTAATGGTTATCTCTTCACAAATAATCAGCTCACCCTCCAAAATCCGTTAATACAAAAAAAGAAAAAGAAGGAAGCGGAAGAAAGCTGGTTGATGAACATTAAGTAATGAGGGATTTAAAATTTTTAAAAAGCATTCTTGCCCAGAATAATATTAGTCTCCCATTCTATGTTTTCGTTTTACATTGGATACTATGGAAAGGTTTTTGTAGTTAAATTCTTTATTCATGACAAAGGGTATCCTGGCTAATATACAGGGGCTCCTACTTCCGGCTTTACACCAAAAACTTTCCCCATTCAAACAGCCTAATGAATGTGGCAAAATAATAACATAAAAGTAAAATAAATTAACTCATATTCATCTGTATGACTTGTTTTAATTAGCTGTAACTTTTTTAATTACACAAAAAAATAAAATTTACTTCTATTTATGAAAACTTTTTAGCGAAAAGGAATTAATCTCTGTTTTTCAGATACAAAGAAACTAATGTTCATCGTTTTTGGTGACTGTTTCATCAATCCAAAGAGAAGTAAGAATATTACCTCTTTCCTTGTATACGGGGTGTTCATTTTAAGACGGCTCAAATGCATTTCATGCTTAAACGGTTAATCTGAGCAAAAAAATGGTAGAGGAAAATATTTGTTGCACGTCATCTCTAGTTTCAGAATATGTGACTTGATTTTAGATTCCTGCCCGCATACGCGGCTGACGCGCGACCAAAAGTGATACAGAGAGCAGCTGATAACTTCCTGGCTAACCTGGCTTGCGAACCAGAGGAGGCACCTCTGAAGGCACAGAACATGCTCCACAAGTTGAGTAAAGTGCATTATTTGATAAATTAAGGAATAAGTTTGATCCTTTACATGAAAGATATTGATCACTTAAATATGTGGCAGGAGGTTTTCAATTTTTTTAGTAATTAAACGCAATTCCCCCAAAATTACCAAATAATTATTAAACATTCTTGTAACAGATGTAAAATTATTTTTTAGCCATTTTGTGTATGCTTGAGAACATCTAAAGCTCTTAACATTTGATTTTTCTTAGAAAAATCACTCAGAAAACGACTTATTTCCCTATATTAAGAAAAAAAACTAGCTTTACTGCCTTGGCAATATTTTTAGTAGAAAGGGGATGAAAAAATACATAAAAATGACCTATCGCGTGCTCTTCTTTCTCTTTGATAACAAGTTAAAAAATTGAAATATGATTAATAAATACCAGATTTTGAAATGTCCTAGCTCCTTTAATTTTAAAGATATCGAATTGCGGTTTCCGGTTTCTTTCATAACTTTTTATACTCTTTAAAACTGTGAATAATAAAATGGGGTCAACTGCAAACCCTCACTTTTAGTCGCGCGTCAGCCGCGTATGCAGGCAGGAATCTAAAATCAAGTCACATATTCTGAAACTAGAGGTGACGGGCAACAAATTTTTCCTCTATTTTTTTGCTCAAATTAACCGTTTAAGCATGAAATACATTTGAGCCGTCTTAAAATGAACACCCTGTATAAGAAAAAGTAAAAAAAAAAGAACAAAAATTTGGGTAACCTTTCACTGAATTTTTATTAATTTTGGCGTTCTTCTGTTCGAAAACACAATTGTATCTTTTCTTATTGTTTCTAATTTGTTATCTGAAGGAGAATCTATCTGCGGAACAGAAAAGGTAGTCCAAGCCTATGGCAAGCCAACAAGGTATTATCAATTAGAAGGAAGTCGTATTATGCCTCTTCTCATTGTACGGGAATGCAAACGTATCTCATATTGCCGAATTTTGCTAAAGCAGTGAGTTTAGTGCACCTTCTAGCCAGCTTCACTCTTCGTGGAACTAGAGAGAGTTACTAAATTCACTGCTTTAGCAAAAATCAGCAATTAGTGTGAAATATATGCTTTTCCCATAAACAAGAAGGGGCATAGCAATACTTACATATATACATTTATTGTAGTTATATTCAACCTTTTGAAAAACCGAATAATAAAGCAACCAAATCCAATTTCAATTCATTCTTCATCTTGAATTTACTTCCAGGGAATAAGAAATGATTTTCATTCTCAGCAAACAAACAAATAAATTTAAGATTTAAATAAAAACATTTAATTCACAGCGATTAAGAAAAAGAAAATTCCATTATGTACATAATAAAATTCAGTTAAGCGCGTTCAATACAAATTAAATTTTTGTAAAATTGCTTGACAAAATGTTGATTGCTTTTACAAGAATTGTAAAATATTTTCTGCCAAGCTTTTGAGTAATTTATAAATGGAATCCTTTGTTAAAATTATTTTATTGTTAATTTTTTTTGTACTAAAGTTCTTTTTCTATTTATTTTTTCCATTTCCTTTTATTAAAATTAATCTTTTTAAATCAACGTTAAAATATTAATATTTACACAATTTAATTATTGTAATGTCTATGTTATAATGTTATAATAAAAAGTCAAAAGTTTGCGGTAATGATCACAAAAATCGTTACGACTTCCAAAAAAGACTTTTTTTGATATGACCATTTACTCCAGAGTGCATTATTTATTTAGGGAGAATACAAGTTATTCTGGAATATGTAATATGTATTAGGATACTAAGACACAGTCAAATTGGCCTTCCTTGGATACATCTTGGAGGTTAAAATGCAATAATTAACTATTGAAAAGAGAAATTTACCATGAAGTGTGTTACATAAAATATAACTACATAAAATACTTCCATTGTAGGCTCCACGGTAGCCGAGCGGTTAAGAGGCGAGACCTGCAAAACTAAAATGTATTGTGGTACTGGGTCCGATTCCCGGTCTTGGCCTTGGATTTTATTTAATTGTTAATAAAAGAAATTTACAGTAAAGTATGTTTGCTAGTCGCCTCCGTCCACGACAAGTAAATGGTAGTTGGACGTTAAGCCCCGCCTGAAAAAATAGGTGATTACTTTACTTACTTCCATTGTTACATAAAAAAAGGACAAGAAGAAAAATTTAGAATAAAATGTTCGTGGAGCCGTTGGTTCTTTAAAAGACCGTCAAGTCGCAGGATAAGGAAGAAAAAGTTAGATAAAATTTTTAAGTTAAAATAATAACAAAACTCTTACGTAAATATATTCTTGCATCTTATTGGATGCGAATGGTGTCATCTTACATTAGATTAGTATATAATATACATGTATGCTAAGGGGTAATAGTAAATACGTTTATTTGTGTCGTATTTCTATCTACTTGCATCCATCTACTTCCACACTTTGCCTGTATTATGTATATTCTATAGAAACATGTCTGAAATGTATAGTCATGCTGGTTAAATAGATGGAGCTGTTTGTGCATGTACATAATACAAACAACACATAGACTATTCTGGATATCCGTAGATTAATCGTGGTTCAGTTAATGAAGCCAGGAATACAGGTGACTGGCCAGTATATCAGATTAAACTCTAGTGATTTATTTGTCATCAACAGATGGCATGTTGATATTGGCTTAACTCATTTATGAAATTAAGCTATTAATATTATAACTTTATAATCGATTAGTCATTCGCTTTATAACTTCTTATTTCTTTTGTTTCTAAATTGCTTCGCTTGGATCGATTATTATTATTTAATTTTATTTACAATCTGTAAAATACAGGGTGTCCCAAGCTATATGATAACGACTTTTTCTCGGAAACTAAGATAGCTAAACTAAAAAATACGTATCCCCTTAGTTTTTTAACCATCAGGCATGTAAAGAGATATCTTGATAGGAAATTTGAAGGGCGTGTTGTATCGACTCGGGAGGCGATTTAGTGGTCACCTCGTTCACCGGATTTGACACCTATGGACTATTTCCTTTGGGGATACCTGAAAAACAAGGTGATTATTCATAACTTTTTTCATTCTTTTCTTATTTCTGCTTATCTAAAAGCATTTCTAGATCTAGGTGTATCAGAATCAAGCCGGGATTGCATCTGTAGATGAACTAAAGCAGAGAATAATAGTAGATGCCTGTAACTCGGTTAAAGCCAAATCTATTTCTTTGGCAGTAATGGGACAATTGGCAGGAAAGAGCATGTCTATGCATCTCTAATGGTGGTGGCCATTTCGAGCATGATCTGTAATATTAATGAGGAGTAAAATTTATAATAAAATAGTACTTTTCTTCTTATTCAATCAAAAAACCGTTATAATATTATCATTCTGAAATTTCTTATAAGAATCGTTTTCATTCATAACTTGTAAAATATCGCTCACAGAAAAATACCGTCCAAGTAAATGTTTCTTTAAAAAAACAATAGAGGAATCTATTTCTTAAATAAAAACTACACCTCCTCATTTGAAAAAATGAAGTTGGTGCCTGTATCTCGCTTCTGGAAGCACCGAAAAAAATTTACAAATTAAATTTGGATTCCTAACAAAAAACTTAGAGGACACGTATTTTTTAGTTTGTTTCTAACTATCTTAGTTTCCGTGAAAAAGTCGTTATCCAAATAGCTTGGGACACCCTGAATACTCATCTTTTAAATGTGATAATAAGGTTACAATTGCGCATCGATGCTTCAAGGATGAGCTCACACAAATCTGAAAGGCGTGTTGAGAGAAGCCAGTCAATGCTGGAACTCTCTGGTTTGGAATTCGGAGCTAGATGTTTGGGAGCTATTAAGACCAAGTCAGTTTAAGCGACCTGCAGAATTGTCAGGATGGGTGGATGTATCTAATCCTAGCCTAATCCTTCACCGCGAAAAACTTCATATCTAGATCTCTCTATGGTCGTCCAGCAGGAATCAGCGCCAAATTGTGACTTACTTGTAGCATTAATTTGTTTGTGTATATGTAGAGATTTTGAATAAATAACTATGTCATAAAAATCCCACTTAGATTATATTGCACAAGTGAGATGTTCTGTGATTTAACAAAAATAGCCCAGGTGTCGAAACAGCTATATGTTGGACGAATATTTGAAGTCAAAAGGTATAGAATAGAAATTTTGGAAAGCTTATTCCCGTAAATATTTCTTAAGCACTTCACTCCCTTGAGAAGAACTAGATGTACGAGTTATATACATCGTATTTGCACAAACAGAAGATGAAAATGCATTAAACAGCTACCACGTTTACGTTACATGCTATAAATTCATTTATAAATGAATGCAAATTACCTCAGGCAATTCGTAATTTATTACTTTAGGCGCATCTTTCATGATAGTGATTAACGCAGTCAACAACTATGGTAAATTAATAAGCTTACATGTTAATTAACGAATAAAATTGTAAGCGTAAGACATTTGTGCTAACTACTTAGAATATATCAATTTCGGGGACAATCTATTCTTCCCAAACTTGGTCTGCATTAATTAGTGGGGTTTCAGTGAATACTTTGAAATGTTACTACATAAATTTCACTCCACCGGCTCTTGCTAAGCGAACAAGGGAAAGGCGAAAAATTACTAATAAATACTTGCCAGAAAAACAAGTAGAAAATATAATAATTTGAATTTTCTTCTAAATAATTTCTTCTTCTAAACTATTAACAATTAATAAATGCATGGCTTTATCAAAATATACAGCAGATTTAAATTTTATGAAATCTTCAGCAACAGAAGCGTAAATTATATTGTGAGAAACTGAAATAAGTTTTAACTATTATTATTTTAAATGGTTTTAGTTGTATTTTGGGTAATTTTATATTTTGATTTTATAACAGAAATTCGAATAAATCTTCACGCTTTTTGTGTGTAACATACGCAAAAAATTGATACAAGGCGTGCCAATAATTTTTGACTTGACAATGTTGCCAATATTTATTTTTTGGTAATTTCTTTGTGATTGGTACACTTGGTGAAAATCTAATTCTTGGCTTATATACTGAAATACTATTAATGTAAATATCTGCAGTGAAAGGTAGACAATGTTACTGTTTTGATTTCAACATTCGAGCCAGGGTTTTAGCTCAGAGGTTAGTCTAGGAGTATTCAGATTTCCACGCAGAGATCAAGGTTTCTTATTCCAGCTGTCAACTTAATTAATTTTCTCATTTTGTCTTATTAGAAGATTCTTACAGCTCATTTTACGGTGGTTTACCGTATTGTATGATAGAGAATTCTATTCGGAGCCCAGTAGGGCAATGATAGAAGCTATGGGCGCCAATGACCTTAGATGTTGACGCGCTTTAAGTAGTAAGTAAGTAAAGTAATTGCCTATTTTTTCAGGCAGACTTTACATCCAACTACCAATTAGGTGTCGTGGACGGAGACGAATAGCAAACATACTTTACTGTAAATTTCTTTTATTAACCTTAAATAAAATCCAAGGCCTAAGACCGGGAATCGAACCCAGTGCCACAATACATATTAGCTTTATAGGTCTCGCCTCTAACCGCTCGGCTACCGTGGTGCCTTGAAGCGCTTTAAATTATATATATAAAAAAAAGTTAATAATGCATGTCATTACAGTGCATGCCTAAGTGCATACTTAAATCATTTTCTTACTGTGCGTATCACGCGTTCAATATAAAGATTATTTTCTTACATCATCGCTTCATGAATCTGATGGTTTCTTCAAATAATAATAAAAATTTGTTAATATTAATAAAACTTTAAAATTTCGCAACATCTAGAAACAAGTCCCCTATGAAGGGCGGTTAACTTCATAAAATGTCCAAGTTATTCAGTGAATCTATTTACATTCAGTCACTTACTCACATATCATACACTTCAAGTGATCATCCCCACAGAGCTAGTAATCCCCTGGGAACACAGCCAACACGGCAACTTACTCAAATCAGAAAACAAGTTGACTCAGCTAGTTCAATACACATGCTGGGTGTAGCTACCTTTTTTCAATTACACTAGAGGATTAAATCAATAAGTTTGCCTCATCGAAATTCATACCTATCGTTGTTTTGTTTTAAAAACATTCATTCCACATTATTTGGTAGATTTCGCTTCTTATTTTTTTGTATTTATTTAGAAAGGCTTGAAGGGGCTAGTTTTCATAAACGTGCTGCCTCAAAGAATAAACTAGGACCCAGTTACTTAGTCTGGGATGCTCTAGGCGTAAGCAAGGGCATCTCCCCATTATCTAAAAAGCCGGAAAAACTGGGGTATTTCCTATCAAAAAAACATGCTGGTTACAAATTTGAAATTCTGGACAAGATATCCTTGTAAATTATTGCTGAGGAAGCGCATCTACATTGTCCAGCGTTACACCTCAGTAACTAGTCATTGCTGAAGATGTGACTGAAAAGGAAAGAAACTGCAATTTTATTTTTCTCAATACTAACAATTTTTTTTTTCTCTCTAATTTATTAAGTGTCTATTGGAACAATTTGGCAAAACGGCTATATTGAAAGGCGTTCAAAATGGGCCAAAAAGAGTTATAGGATTGGAGAAGATGGACCAAAGTAGCGAGAAACGATTCTTAGACTATAGCCGTTCTATTTGCTGGTAGCGGAAGGCGACAGGCTCGGACAGAAAAGTAATTTGTGTTGGAACTTATATAAAAGGAGGAAAACTCAGGGGCAATTCCGGATGTCGACTTGTCAAAAGAGAGTTTTGTATAGAAACAAGTTAGAAGAGTGTGGAGATGAATGCTGTAGAGTATCAAAAGGAAGTAACGGTCTCGTCCTGTACTCCTTCTTGAGCAGTCCCAGAAGATGGGGGTATGGATAGTTTAAGAGATAAGCCGAGCAGGATTAACTTTTACTTGGCTTGTTTTTAACTACTTCCGTTTGTAAGGACATTATAGTACGAAAACATTTTCGTCTAGAAAACAAGTCGGAAGATGAATACACTTATATTTTAATTTATATCGTTATAGGTCCTTTGTTTGTAATAGTACTTGGTAAAATATTAAATGTACAGTCTAGCAAGAAACTCAGCTCCCAAAATTTTTAGTTGTGCTTTTGTTTCGACAAAACGAAGCTCATAAAAGATGTTTCTTTTTGTTAAAAGATTCTAACTGCTCAATTTTTTTTTTAATCCAGAGAAAATGGACGCATACTAATGACTCTTCTTTCAGTAACAGTGTTTCTAACCACAAGATACTGTAGCCTCTGCTAATGCAGCTTTATCAAATAAAATCATTTTTTAACTAAATCCTCGACGATTAAACGATCCCTAAACGTTCAACAATTATATTAAAGGTTGTCGATTAAGAGTTTCCTGTTTCACAATCCCGAAAAAATCCTCCTAGAAGACTGAAACGCCTTTTGACTTGCGATCATCTTCATTTTAAAGGACCAGGAATCTAACCAGTAATCTGGAGTTTTAATGGAATTCCTCCACTTGGAGGCGTTTTCCTTCACACGTATTTTCAAGACAGATATTTCGCGAACTGATTGCAGATATAATAATACATATAATACTTTTTGTTTAGTTGCGAATGCATAAATAAAAATAATAAATAATTATTTATTTAAAATAAATAAATAAAAGGGAAGGGATTAGCTATGAGGTTAGCATACTGGACTCCCAAGCGGAGGTCCCGGGTTCGAATCCAGCAGCTGACCCTTAGATTTTCTCTTCCTAGGAGCTTCTTACAGCTCACTGTCCGGTGATGGACAGTGTTGTCTGTAACGAGAGAACACTGTCCGGAGGCCGGCAGTGCACTGAAAAAAGCTCCGGGCGCCAATAAGCTTAGATGTTGATGCGCCTTAAATCATAAAATAAAAAAAAAAAATAAATAAATAATTGTTAAATAATATAATAATATAAAATTAATGAAATTTGAAAATATAAAAGATTATGTACCACATTTATCAGTCAGAAGTCAAAAGTAAGCTGGAAGATGACTGACGAAGAAACGCGGCATTTTGACTGGTAAAACGAATTGGCTGCAATTTAATTTTAAATTAAATTTAAGCAACATTACGTAGAAAACACAGGAACACATTTCTAATTTCCAATAAAACGAAGATGAACAGAAAAGTTTAATAAATAATTATGTTCGCTTCAAGAAAGCAATTTGTTTTATTTATCAATGAAATGGAAAGCAGTTTGTGAGTTCATGTAGCTAGAGTGAAGGCACCTTTCATCTAAACATGATCATTAAGAAAGCTACTAGCTACCTGTATTCCTGGCTTCTTCATTTCACTAACCTTCCTTGGCGACCGGTCTATCCAACTGGCCTTTCCAAGGACGCCACTGATGACGTCACCTCTTGCTTTGGTCGTACCAAACCACTTGCCCATTCATCTGTCTTTCTTATATTAAGTCCATTCAATTTTACTTCCATTACTTTCTATTTATCTGTAATGAAATCCCTGATTCGAAAGAAGAAGATATTGTCTTGAGCAGCGCATTTCGTTATTTCTACATCATTTTGTGACTAGACGAGCAATCGGAATTAAAAGGAAGGAAATCAAAATGGCAGCTGAATTCACACAGTCGTTTGGTTACAATTAACAAAAGTGTTTTATTTCTTTCAATCTATTCTAATGTATCAAAGAAATGGCCGTTAGCAGAGATAAAGCTTGAAAATTTGATTAAAAAACAAAAACAATTTTTTAATTAAGATATAAATGTAAAATGGTAAGCCTTTTAAGTTCTTTCGCTATTCAACTTTTGAATTCTTGTCATTATTAAATACTGTCCTTTGTAACTGTTACAAAAGCCACCTAAATCTCAATCTAATCTCATTATATACTTTAGAGTATAATTCGAATTATTTCTGAATGAATTTCTTTGAGTTTTCATGCTATCTCTTGATGTTATTGCTGTGTGCCAATGTTTCCAAAAATTAAGATTTCAAGAGGTTTTGAGCAACCTTTTTAAGATTCCTCTAAATAAAATCAGCCTGATTGGCTGTGTACTCTTAACTTGAAAGTGATTTTGAAGTCGTATACATACTCGTATAACCTGAGGTTTAGATGTTCTAAATCATATGAACTACTTTTTGACTTTTCTTTAATCAAGCTAAAACCTGCTAAGAAACCTACCACCTCAGTTAAAATACTGGACTCCAATATCTGGATATCTCATTCGGTCACCTTCAAACGCCGCGTGTTACTTTTCTGTTAAGTCTCTAGTTAAAAGTAATTCTCTCTTAGGTCACATTAAGTTAGTATTATTGTATTTTAGTTAATCATTAGAATAATTATTAGGATAAATCCTTCATGCTCCTTACTTCTTATCCTAATCATAATAATACTACGAATAGTATTAATATTAGGAACAAAGGATCATATCAGCGATATCGATTAATAATTAGTCCAATTGCGCCCTCGCTATTGGCTAATCAAAAGCCACTACGCTACAATTAAAGTTAAAATATTCTCTGACTATTCAATTTATATTATTTGGCTCTCTATTTTAGAGAATAAGAATTTCTAAATTTATGAACTTAGAAATACTTCTCAGAACAAAACTGAACAGACGCTATCGACTGCTTAAAAGACTCTTAGACGACAAATCAAAACTCTCTCTGGACAACAAAAGACTGATTTATACTTCTATTTTGAAACCCATCTGGGCGTACGGAATAGAGCTGTGGGGTTCAACCAAAAACTCCAATCTCCAAAGGATTCAATCTCTTCAGTTTAAAATAATTCAAACTATTGTAAACACTCCATTTTATGTCTCCAACCTGACATTACATTCCTTTTACACACTAGTTGCTAAAACAAGATACAGAAAACTTCACTTAAACTTATAGTCACTTGCAAATCCTTTAGCTCAACAATCTTTCTTCTAGAACTCTTCCTGACAACCCGATAGTACGTTTTAAAAGACAGTGGCCTCATGATCTCCTCTCTAGTGAAGAGAGTGGCTAACAGTCTGATGTTTTGGAGTGTTTTACCACTGGGTAACTTCTCCACTCGTTACTTATCATTTGTTATTCGGTTATCATTGTTACTTATAGCGCTAACGCGCTGACTGTACCACAAATAAACGCAAAAAAAAATACTGCCTTTAAAAAGAAAGATGCACAGCATTATTAAATTTGTTTGTGTATTTTGGTTGATTGAAAGTTTTTATGTCCGAAGCAGACATAACTTTTTGAAGTTATGTTTTCGTTTTTTTAAAAAAAAAAAAAACCTTAGTGATCCCATTTTTATTGCCAAAGAATTGCTTTGTTGAATCAAATTTTATTTTTAGAGTTCAAATATCTTCTGTGGGACTTAAATGACTCAGTTTTGTAATAAAATAAACCTAGAAGTGGACCAGCACTAAACTGGTTTGAAATAGAACTTTATAGAGTTGAGTAATACCCATTATAAGATGTAGTCAAATGGTTCTTCAACCTTCACACAGTCAGCGTGTCACGTTCATGGTTTTTTATACTTTTTTATGATGATAAATGAAGTAAACAGCTGCCCTACAGTTTAAAGGGAACACCGGAGAAAAGGGAAGTAATAATTACCTTTAACTAGAGACCTGACAGAAAAGTAACACGCGGCATTTGATCGTTAACCGTATGGATGTCCTGGTATTGGAGTCAGTCTTCTGGTTTCTGAAGAAGTTAACTCGCTGTTGAAGGAGGCTTTTTTCAGTAAAAGAATTTAAAAGTATAAGAAATGTTAAATCAAACAATTTTTAAAATTAATTAAATGATTATTTTAGTGATTTGTTTTGTTAGCAAAAGATAAGGGGGAATATATATACAGACATACTTATAGGCGAAGTCTGTCCATTAGTCTTGCTTACGGTTCTGCACGGCTCAGATACTCTGTTCAGAAAATGGTTTCCACCCTCTCTCTCACCCTAACCTGTCTGGTGAAAGAGTTGAAGGGTTGTATCTACTATCCTTATCTAGAAAAGGGAAACATGGGAAATTCTAGCTTGGTTGTAAGTGGCAGACCGGGTGGTGGCCAGGTAAAGGAAACAACCAGGTCACGGGTCCGTTGTTCTGCAGTCACTCTTCGCTGCACATACATCCACCTGCTATACACATCACACAGGTGTATACACACACACACACACACACAATCACTCACAAACAAATACCACAAAAACAACAGCTAAAACACAAACAGCAAAGCAGAAATAATCCACTTTCACAGAACAATACAACTAAACATCCATGTTTAATGTTTAGAATTATTTATGTTTAAAACATTTCATTCAAGATTTAATTGTATTAAAACATTAATAAACAATAAGTTCTAAAATCAAAACTCTCTGTCCTATAACTCCTATCGCTTAGCGTCTATTTTTGGAAATCTAACGATCGTGACTGATTAACAAACTTTAGTTTACAGTAAAGGTACCCACATATTTTCTGTTCATCTCAATATAATTTTTATTAAACCATAAGTGCTAGTTTATAGTTTCTAAATTGCTGATTTGTTAAGCTCGTCTCTGAAGAGCTAGTTTGGTAAGGTATTCTCTAAATTGCTAATTGTTAAGTTCGTCTCTGAAGTGCTAGTTTGGTAAGGTATTCTCTAAATTGCTGTTTTGTTAGGCTCGTCTCTGAAGTGCTAGTTTGGTAAGGTATTCTCTAAATTGTTGATTTGTTAAGCTCGTCTCTGAAGTGATAGTTTGGTAAGGTATTCTCTAAATTGCTAATTGTTAAGTTCGTCTCTGAAGTGCTAGTTTGGTAAGGTATTCTCTAAATTGCTGTTTTGTTAGGCTCGTCTCTGAAGTGCTAGTTTGGTAAGGTATTCTCTAAATTGTTGATTTGTTAAGCTCGTCTCTGAAGTGATAGTTTGGTAAGGTATCCTCTAAATTGCTGTTTTGTTAGGCTCGTCTCTGAAGTGCTAGTTTGGTAAGGTATTCTCTAAATTGCTGTTTTGTTAGGCTCGTCTCTGAAGTGCTAGTTTGGTAAGGTATTCTCTAAATTGCTGATTTGTTAAGCTCGTCTCTGAAGTGATAGTTTGGTAAGGTATCCTCTAAATTGCTAATTGTTAAGTTCGTCTTTGAAGTGCTAGTTTGGTAAGCTTTTTAGAGGATCTCTTACCAACTAGCTGAACCCTCGCTAAACTCATTCTGATCTCAAAAAAAAAAAAAGGCATTCTCGCGGAATACGTTACTCTATCAGCGATTTTTCTCTCAATTTTGAACAAATCGATGCTAACGAGTATCAAAATGAGCAGTAAAAGAACTCAATCAATCTATTCAAATCAGAATTCCAGTCATTCATGAAAACGATATCAGTTAACGAATTCAAATTACACCTAATTTTACAGCGATAATCATTACAATTAATCTTAAATTTTAATTTTTGTTCTAATATTACTGATAACTGCGTTGTACAATTACATTGTATTATTAGATTATATGTCATCTTATCTGTTATAGGTACATAGCTCTTGCGTGTCCACTTCTCATACAAAGAACTTTTCCAGCCGATCTGTTTACAACTATATTTATCATTAGAATTTATCTATTTTATTTAAACATGACAATTTTCTAAAACCAATTTGTTCATGACTTTCAACGATTTTTTGTTTCTTTCTAAATTACATTATTGGTGTGCAATGCCATTAAATTATATTCAAGGAAAAAAAATATTAAACTTCACAATATCCCAATTAAAAATTTAAATGCAAGGTAGAATAAGATAATATTGTTAATCTTAGAAAATTTTACTTCTCAGATAAAGTGTACTTGCTCTCCTGTAATTTAGGGCAACTAGAAAACCTCTTCCATTTTCAATGTAGTTGCGCTATTTTTAGAGACATAAGAACTCTAATTTCTATTTATTAGAAACAGAAATGATATGTTTTCTGAATGTTAGTAATTACGTGTGTTTGGTAGGTTTTATTGAAAAAGCAGTAAATTTCAGGCATTTTTTGGTTTTTCACTTTGTTTAATTAATAATTTAATTTTTTCTATTTGTTTTGTGTATCTGATTTATAATTAAATATCTACAGAAAAATCTTTTATTTTATTTTTTTTTTTGCCTTTTTTTTTGGCATTGCCATCCGCCATACAGCCAGCATCGTCTAGGTGCTTATCACTAGAACATCACTCTCCATTCTTACTTATAAATACATTCGCTTCACACATTCATCCCTCTACTATATACGAGGGTCGTTTGAAAAGTCCGTGCAAAAATAAAAACTACTTAATTTTTTGGGTAAACCTTTTTTATTTTTCAACATAGTCTCCTTTTAGGCTTATACACTTCGTCCAACGCTGCTCTAGTTTGTTCATCCCTTCCGAATAATAGGATTTGTCCAAGTCTGAAAAATAGCCATTCGTTTCTGCAATCACCTCCTCGTTTGAATAAAATCTTTTTCCCGCCAGCCATTTCTTCATATTGGGGAACAAATAGTAGTCCAGAGGGAGCCAAGTCTGGAGAATAGGGGGGGATGTGAAACGAGTTGGAACCCTATTTCCATTAATTTTGCGACCACAACTGCTGAGGTGTGAGCTGGTGCGTTATCGCGATGGAAAAGGACTTTTTTGCGGGCCAATCGTGGGCGTTTTTCTTGCAGCTCGGTTTTCAAACGGTCCAATAACGATGAATAATATGCACCTGTAATAGTTTTACCCTTTTCCAGATAGTCGATGAGGATTATTCCTTACGAATCCCAAAAGACAGTCGCCATAATCTTTCCGGCCGAAGAAACGGTCTTCGTCTTTTTTGGCGCAGATTCCCCCTTGGTAACCCATTGTTTAGGTTGTTCTTTGGTCTCAGGAGTGTAGTGATGTATCCATGTTTCATGCACAGTGACGAAACGACGCTTAAAGTCCTGCGGATTCTTCTGGAACAGCTGCAAACCGTCCTTGCAACACTTCACACAATTTCGTTTTTGGTCAAGCGTGAGCAATCGCGGCACCCATCTTGCGGATAGCTTTGTCATGACCAAATGTTGATGCAAAATATTATGTACCCGTTCATTCGAGATGCCCACAGCACTAGCAATCTCACGCAACTTCACTCTTCTGTCATCCATCACCATATCATGGATTTTATCAATGATTTCTGGAGTAGTAGCCTCAACAGGGCGTCCAGAACGTTCAGCCTCACTTGTGCCCATATGGCCACTCCGAAAATTTTGAAACCACTTATAAACTGTTCTAATCGAAGGTGCAGAGTCACCATAATGTTTATCAAGCTTCTCTATAGTCTCCTGAGGCGTTTTGCCTTTCATAAAGTAGTGATTAATTAACACACGAAATTCTTTTTCGTCCATTTTTTGAAAATCACTAGACTTCCTCGATTCAAACGAATGCCAAACACCAAGAAATAGACCGATCTGGCTGAAACTTGGTGTGTGTTCTTCCAAGAGATGCTACTAACTAAACATAACCTCGATATGCGCCAGTAGTGCTATCTCTCTGACTTTGCACGGACTTTTCAAACGACCCTCGTACAATCATTTACATAAACTACAGCTAATGGATGGATCAGTACTCTATATTCCTGCCATCCTTATAGCTTAACCGAAATTAAAATCACGTAATCCTTCTCTTTTTATTATTAATTTTATTTTATGTCTGCTTAATTAAATTTAGAATTTCAGCACTTCTGACAGACAGCAATAAGCCGGTACTTATTAGTAGTGTACACTGCGTTGTACTTGTTTCGGCGGTACTTACTAAATTGTACTTATTGCATCTGTGTACCTCATTTATAAAATAAAGGACAATCAACTCAGTCCTTCAAAATATATTAAACTCTAACTTTAATTCAGATAGATTTTAAAACTGTACCCAAGATTCGAGCTCAGACAACATCCATTCTTTCCATTTATACTCCATTCAAGGGCCGAGCCAAAACGAATTCGCAAAAGAAAGTTATTCGATTAAAACTTATGGATTAACGAGAATGAAAAATAAATATGAAATTGAACACATTATCCATAAAATCTAAGAAGTAACGTAATTTTTTCACAAGAGGAAATTATTGGATCGCTTAATTATGGACAGGTCTCCCGAGAGGGTCACAAGTTTAAGAGTTTCTGTTTGTTGCGATCTCAGATTCGGAAGTTATCTTGTAAACACTTCAACCGTTTGCTATAACCCGCAGTTTTCTGATAAAGGCGGTCTCGAAACGGATATTAGACATGTACAAAAATATATCATTGAAATGGAAATTTACATGTTCTCTCTATTATTAATATTTTTTAAAAAAATAAAAGGATTCACTAGTAAATAATATAAATTAAAAAGATTTGATTAGGTGATGAGATGTTTTTGACATAATATGACAAATGTTACATTTCTCATGAAAAATAAATTCCATTTAATCTCATATGAATTCACATATTACTATACTAGCTTTATCCGACCTCGCGTTGCTGGGGCTCAGTCTACAGCGAAGCAGCAGCAGATCGATTCGGTAATGGATTCCTCCAATTGATTGAAAACTTTGTTCGCGATATCTGAGCACAAATCTTCAACGCTTCGTTGTAGATATATATTTCATCCATAACTCTGTTGGAGATAAAAGAAGAGCAGGCGTTCAATATGATTTGCAAACAATGCATGAATTTGATTTGGATGTGCCAGCGTTGCAAGCGACAATAATGCATGCATCCCAGTATCGATCGTTCACCAATAAATTCATCAGAGCTTGACATGCACTGCGGAAAGCGGCATTTGTAAATGCCGTTAACAATTCTCAATTGATGGTAGATGCAATTCCGAATACAACAGTGATTTCGTAAACGCCTCATTTTGACTTAACGTGAAGAAAGCTATTAACGATGCAGCAGGTGGATTCAGGGATATTTGCACATTGAAATCTATGAACATTCAATTTAACATTGCAATCGGAAACATTGAAATGGAACCGAAAAATATTTAGTACAGGGTGTGTTGCTTTTACGTCCAACAGATGGGGCTGTTTTTCCAAAACAAACATGTTTTTACATGTCATAAGGGTGACGTCTGTATAATAGGTTTATTAAAACACGCCCAGTATTCGAACGAAACGTTGTGTCAAAATTTCATAGCAATCGGTGAAGAACTTTTGGAGATTTAACATTTTAAATAAACCAACATTTATATTTCTATAGATTGTGATTGTCACAATTATTTTTGTATTTTCTTTTTGAGTTTAAACTAGAAATATTCGACGTTCCATTATAAAAAAATGATTTTACAAATTGGTCTGTTTACGTATGTTATTTCGAACAACTATATTCAACTGCACATTTACATATTACATGTGTATCAACTAACACATATTTAAAATTGAATTCTTATAGTTTTAAACCTACTTTACAAAAAAAAATTGATAGTGAAGTAAATACAAAAACTATTGACCGTTCAAACGCAAGAAAAAAAAAGTCATTCTGTCAACAAGTTGATGCGTGCAAATTAATATCAACAACTTAAGAAACGGTACAGTAACTATTTCTCTCTTCCTTTGATATCCATGCCAGTAAAAAAGAATATTCCAAAGGACAATAAGTGGATAGAAAATGAACGGGACAAGCAGTATAATATGTGTGGACTTTGTACAATATCTTTTGTGGGCTAATGTATATGTGTTAGTATTTTTGGCCTGTGTTCAAACTGGGAATCTCCCGTTGTAGAAGGAGGAAAATTATCTTGAGTTTGTCATGTCATTGTGGGCACATTTTATAGTTACATATATATTTCGTATGTGTAAGGCTGGAACAAATTGTTTCTATTGTCCACTGATAAAGGCACTCACTTAATGCGATTTTGGAACTAAAGGATAGAGAGTTTGTGTTGACGAGATAGAAATAATAAAAAAAGAGTTTTAGGCATGTAGGAGAGCTGCAGTATAAGAGTGCAGATTAGTGCAGGCTAGAGATGCACATCCATGGCAAGCACAAAATTAAAACTACAAATTACTTGTCATTAAGTGCAATTAGCAGCGATTTTTTCGAGTGTAAATGCAGAGGGGAGTTCCACAATTCAAGTTTTGGAGGGAGTATATAAAAAACGACTCCTGCAATCTTCTTCAAATCTACCTTCAATACTAATTACTTTCTAACAACCTTTATTGGAAACATATTTCCAAGAAAATGCATAAAATAATAACACTTTTGGGAGAATGGCATTTCAGTGCAATGTATGAATTTGCCATCGATACTCGTAAAACATTAATCACATTTACCAACTCAAGGTGCATCAAACACGTGTTTACTGCAAAAACGTTTAAATCGAAACTCAGCACTGTCGTAAGTCCCTCGTACAAATAGCTAAAGAAAGTAAAAATTCAGTCAATTTAAGAAAGCTAATTTTTGTATTCCTGTAATGGAATTAATTACTTCATTAAGGAACTCAAATGTAAAATATTTTTTCCTTCAAGTACTTAATTACAACAACAGTTTTATATTCCTCAACAAAAACTTAAGTATAAAGGGTTGATTAAACGACAAAAGGTCAACATCAACATCAACAACATTTCAGCCCTTTAGAAACGTTCGAAAAAGTCTTTTTATTCAAATTCTGTAACAATTGTATCATTTAAGTAATTTTACTGCTTTAAATTTTCATTAATGTTGTTTAGATGTCACAAACCCTAAAGCTGGCCATTTTCAAATACAAAATATTTTGTCAGTAAAGTGTAGCACCGAATTAATTTACATTGATTGTATATTGCACTATATTGGATTTATACCAACTACTTCCGATATAATCAATCCCAAACCAAGGCCAAAAGACTGACCCACCCAACATATCTGTCACTTTCATTTACATCGGAAACGAGTCAATCTTTCCAAGAAACTAAGCCTCAAAACCGCGCTTAGGACCAACAACAAACTGGCGAAACAGTACACAAAACGAAACTAACTACCGTTACGAAAACAGCGGTATTTACAAACTAGCTAGTCCAGACTATTATAGTATCTGTATTGTCCACAGCGGAAGAAAAATCCAAGAAAGATACAATGAACACATCTGCTATACAAACACAACTTACACTAATCATGACATCAAACACAGTCATCAACTGGACAGTACGACAACACAATGATTCTGTTACATTCAGGAACAAAAGGAAGACTTACGGAAATCTTAGATAAAGTATAAATATACAATCAGAAAGCAATTTACTAAAACATTATGAAAGACCAAATTAACTGTGACACTGATACACTCGTTAAAGTCATATTCTCAGATACAGCTGCGCAAACCTCTCAAATAAAGAAGCCTGAATATAACGAGCTTGTGGCATGTTCTGTACTATTAGAATCACATATTCATCAATATTTAATTTAACATTAATTATTTCCTGTGTACACAAGTACTAGATATGATTCCGTTTTACTTGCTTATGTTCTCACTATTTCCATTTTACGATTTTAAAACATTACCTACGTACAAAACACATTATGGACAGACATACTCCTAGTATAACAATGTTAGCTACTTACCACACAATGCCATTGACAGAAGACGACAACTCAGACATTATCAAAACCAACACCGAGTTACGGGCGAAACGCCATGGAACAGTTTTAATTGCAATAGAATAATATTATAACGAAAAATACACAGAAAACTGGGCGGAATTACTGTGGCTCCCTTTTTTTGAGCTATTGGCCTTCAAAATCTCAAAATTATTTTGCAGTCCTTTTGAATTTAGCTATTGCCCCTTGCCGATTAAGAACCACTGGTTTATAGTACCGATAGCTACTTCTACTAAAACTAGTTTAATACCTTAATAAATTTTTTAGGTTTCTACACCATTATTTTTTGAATTGTTCCTAAAACAGCGGTTATTATTTTTATAGAATGTTGAACATAGATAAATGTGTAGCTATCTTGTCTATTTCTAACTGTCCGTTTTTGCTGCCAAGAACTATTCAACATCATGTAACACACATATCATATTGCAACTCTCAGAGACCACGATCTTTTCTCGTATTATTTTCAACATTCAAAAACTAGTTTATTTATTCAAATAGAACAGAAACTTTCTTGGAAACAATAAATTTATTTTTCAAATATTTTAAACACGAATTTATTTACCATATAAATATTTCAATTTAAATTTGCAAAATACTGTGCATATTTGTTCATGGCAGTTCCGTTGATAGCGAGAGAAAACAATAAACCTCCACAAAAATCCAATTACTAATTCAAATATCCAATGTGGTGGTTGGCAATCATTTTTGTCGAGTAATTGTGTTTTATTCATAAGCCACACTATCTATTTTTACATTTTTTATCGTGCTAAATTTTTATACTTTGCATTTTCCTTGTTTAGCTCTATTTTACTCATTGATTTTTTTTTTACTATGGATCCAGATTTTCTTATTTAATGATTCGCTTATTGATTCGCGTATCAGACCTTATTAATAAAAGTACTCGGCTTAGTGTTCACTCATCGGCTATCTATTTCGTGAGATAAAATCCTATCAACGTATCTACAAATCTACATACTTATCTTAAAGAAGGTAATTTTAAATTGAATACTATTGTATTATAACTTATTTTTTGATTTTATTTTATATAAAAAGTCTATAAATTCTCTAAGATTGGACAGGTTACTCAATGAGATAGTGAAAGGGCTCTGGAAGTGACTACGCAGCTAAAAATAAATTTGAAAAGTATATATTACATTTTAAATAAAATTTAGATCAGTTTTAGTGATGATTTTGGGAATATTGAGGTGCGGTCAATCAATAAATTCAAATTTTAGGGAAGTTGGTAGTGCAAAAATGGCAAGAGAAGTATAGTAGCGGTATTAAAGGCAATTTTTATAAATCTATGCACCCATTTCTTAAAAAAACAGTGTGGTTTAAGGGCTTAAGTGTGGATAAAAAGGTGGTCACGATGGTAAGTCGTCTAAGAGCCAATCATGCAGTCTGTAAGGCCTACATGAATAGATTGGGGCTGTGTCCTTCCCCTCTATGTGAACAATGTCAACAGAATGAAGATTTTAGACACATTACCATGACATGTTATAAGTATTCACGTGATAGAAACATCTTTTTCAATAAAATATTAAAATATTTAGAGTGTCCTTTCAATTACGAAAGTATTATATTTTCAGATAATTTAGTAGTTCTACAAGAACTAATAACTTTTTTAGGTGTTTATAAATATAAGAATGATTAATTTATTGTTGATGTCCGTTTATATCTAGTCACAGTTTCCTTGTAGGTTTAAGTCTAATGGGTTGAAGGAATATCGAGTACTCCACCCTTATAAAGTATTCTTATGTGTGCGTATGTATGTGTGTGTGAGTGTTATAAAGCATATACGGTTTTGTATGAGTATATTATATAATTTGCATGTACATATATTATTTATTACCGGTATGACTGTATTTATTTGAATGAAAGTATTTATTGCAGTGGCTGTATAGTAATAGTGTAGATTTAGAATTAGAATCCTTAGTGTGCATAATTGGTACGATTGAGCGCGAGGGGGGACCAATACCGGCCAGGGGTGGCAACTTTTGGTCGTGTAGGATTAATAAGTGGCTATGGCTTAACAGCTATTGCCAAAAAAAAAAAAAACAAAAAAAACAATCATAACAACAGTTATAATGATGAAGCTTAACGTTAAAATCCACTAATTTTACAATACCCTGAAGAAGGTAATAGATTTACCGAAACGTTGGTGAGATGAAACAAAATTTGTGTTTGAATTTATTGATTGACCGCACCTCAATATTCCCAAAATCATAAATTTAACATCGGTCGAAAACCGAAACTATCATCACTTTTAGTTTAAAATGTGAGCAATAATTACGAATGTTCATCTAAAGTTGCTTCTTAATTTCGGGTTTATTAAATTTCTGTTTCCATAGTATTGAATTTACCAAATAAAGTTAGGCTTCAGCAGCCTGTGCCAAAAAGAGCAGAAAAAGAAGCAAGAGATGGTGAAGCACCAATTACGATATAGACGAAGAAATGCACGGCACAATAAATGCTTTTAACTTAAAAACCTTTATCAAAAACTTTATCTTTTAACTCCTTTTCTAATCATCTACTTAAGCCAATTTTTAAAGACAGATTTAAAATTATTAGAAGCAGATTGTCCTTTAAATTTTCAAATTAATTAGGAATTTTTGCAATCCAAAGAATATTATCTGCAATTAAAGTATAAAATTACCGAAATATTTGAAAATTAAATATTCAAATTGAAACAGTATCTTCTTTTAAAAGCTACTTCTTTTCCAAATAGATCTTCCATTTTCCCTTTTGTAATCTACAATTTTTGGTTACTGGAGTTAAACTCAACTCTGCAGTTACTTATTTTTCGTTGGAACAAAATCAAAAATTTTATCAATACAAGTTCGATATGAATAATTAAAATATTATTTTGAAGTGCAAGATTTGTTTTTTCAAAGTACATTTTCCTCAAAATCCATCTCTTCATATATAAGGGCGCAAAGTCCTAACTGAATGTAAAGGGAACATGATGGGACTCTCAACATAGAAAATGTGCGGATGTTAATAAAGACGTTCTGTTCTACCAACTGTTTACCCGGATAGAACGCAGACCGCTACGAGTTGGTGCGGAAAGAGGAAAACACTGTGAGGAGAACAGCAGCAAGAAGTCTTAGAGGTGGTGGCGTACAGGAAACGGAAATGGTTTTCCCAAGCCGTAGGGATTTCCTTTTTGAAAGAAAAGGAGGAAGGTTGCAGCAGCAGACTACTGGCAAAACCCATCTTATTTCTTAGCCTTTCCAACTGTACCATTACTGTATCCAAGAAACAATTACTAAAGCTTTTGAAATGAAAATGTTTTTGCTTCATTTCATTAATTTTGCATTTTCCTGCCGAAGAGAGGTTGTTGTAGGCCGTAGTGGCTAAAGTGTGAGCTACCGCAATTCAATACAGCTAAACCAATCATTAGCACTGGTATTTGGCACAAATATTAAAGTTAATTCGTTGGACTTCATCAACTTTGACATCCTCTTCTTGGAGGAGGTGATCGGTTTCCCCTTGTGGGTGATCCGGTGATCCTCAATATTAAGGATATTGAGGTTTCACCAAGAGACTACTACATAAGACAAAATACTCGTAGCTAACAAATTTGTATTATTCTAGATATCAACTTCTATAACATTCTACTAATAAAATAAGTATACGTATATTAAAACACCGTAATTGAAACCGAAATGGAACTTCTGATTGTAGAATTACCTTTAACTAAGAATTCCAGTTATAAATTTAACCTTCCTTTATAATACATAAATAATCAGCAGCATACATTTTACTGAAAAGTGAAATTGGAGAAAAGCCTAACTTCCTAGGAACTGTCGTTAATCGAATATCCTGGAAACTGTTTCAAATAAATGTTGTAAACAGCCTGAGGCAAAGTTTGTAGCACCAATGGCAAACAATGAAAATTGTTTGAGGAATTTTAGAAAAAGTATCCATTTAGAAAAAGTCATACTGATTAAGGAATTTTGAACGGAAACCTGGCGAAACCAAATCAAAATATTAAGTCGGTATCTTGTACTGCATTTCTTCGTCTATTAAATATTTTGTAAACACAAATTCAAACCACTTTTACTGTATCCCCAAAACTCAGTTTTTGAGAATTTACCATCCACTCAATACTTTCCTAATCTAACAAGAGAACTTAAAATTGCTGTTTGGTGCACAACATCCAAGGTCCTTTGCACCTGAACTATGCCGGAAATAGACACTTTACTATATCACTTGATTTACTTTAATCTAATCTTGCCGGAACTAACTTATTGGTTGCCCTAACTCTTTCCTTCTAACCTAACCAACTATGTTGGGGTGGAGTACTCGATATTCTTTGCACCCCATAGAGATCTAGCCTAAATTTTAAAATAATCTATTTACACAAAATTTATACACTCATACACTCATCCTAATCAATTCGTCCATTCGTCCTAATCAATACATTCATCCTGACAAATATATATACATTGTTATATCGAATTAAAAACCTTAATATCTTTAAGGAATTGCAGAGTGTTTTGTACGCTGTTTTCGTTGACGTTCAATACTTCTTCCAGTTGTGAGGGAATGTTAAACTTTTGCCTAACTCTAGAATACTTGGAACATTCAAGCAGGATGTGGCGTACAGTTAAAAGAACGTTACACCCAGAGAACAAATAGGTGGTTCTTCTCTTCTGAAGATGTGACCATGGTTAATAAACTTGTGGCCAATCCTCAACCTGGCTAACACAACCTCCTCACGGCGAGTGTTTCGGACATGATGTTAACCACTCCATTGGTGTTGACCTTTATATTCCTCAATTTGTTCGCTAGAGGAAATGATTCCCAGTCTCTTATCCACTGGGACACAATCTTTGATCTAAGATAACTTTTCCAGTCTGAGGGCAGAATAATTTCGTACTTATCGTCCAGTAACGTGGCATCTTTAGCAGCCTTGTCAGCGGTTTCATTGTTACTTACCCAGTGTAACCCGGGATCCACAGAAAAATGATTGATTTGTGTATTTATGTATTTAATTTTATGTATATATTTATAGTAATAAATATTTATTCACTTCAAAAATTGCTGTTGACCCTGTTGTTAAACTCAAAACTCAGGAGTATACTTTGGCAAAATAAAACTTCCACAAAGCAAAAGTTTAACTACAAAAAAAAAAATCGTCTTTTTTCACGATTTTTTAAAATTGTATTCATTCATATTTGTGAAAACTCATGTCAGGCGACTTTTAGTGACAATAGACGACTACCACTCACTTTCGAACCTAATTTATTTGCTTCTAAAATTACTGAATTTTTTAAAAAAAAGTCTGCTTTTATTAATTCCTGAAGGTACTGGAAGTTCTTTTAGTCCAATAAACATACCTAAAGTAAAAAATAGCGACCAGCTGAATTCTAATAAAATATCCCATTTTTTATTTATATTTTTTTACCTAAAATTCACCACCAATATATGAAATACGCAATAATAATAATTAAAAAAAAATGAACGATATTTTTTTTTAATTTTCAACTTCTAGTAACAATATGTAAAAAATGAAATAAAATCCACTGGTGATGCGTGATGATGACATTTAAACACTGGCTGAAGTTTGGATATTAGAGAGGCAGTGTCAGGTACGTCATATATCTTTTTACATAACATGTAAAATATATAAAAACAGAAATATATGTAGTTATATATTTATTGGTTCGTTGAAAAATAATATTCTCTAACTTTGTATAAAAATTGGAAATAGCAGCGGTTATTTGGTTTTCCACTGATCTCTTTTATTGCATGACAGATTTCAAAAAACGCTGGTATAAATATATATATATATATATATATATATATATATTATATATTTATATATATTATATATATATAAATATTTAATACTCTAATCAAGTTAATTCTTAGTATTTTTACTTAATGCTTCTTTATCAGTTGGAAAATAGATTGTAATTATGCAGATTTCCGAATTTAAATTATCACTGATATTTATCTTTTATGGCACTTGAAAACGTGTGTGTGGTCAGCCAAATATAAATATTGAAAATTGCCAATAATTAAAATTTGATTTTCGAATCGTTGCCACCCGGAGGATAAAATAAACAATTCAAACACGACAAATGAATCGGTTTTTTTTCTCTCGGAATCGATTTTCTTAAAATTTTGGAATTTTCTTTGAATACCGTATTCCTGTAAGTATTTCCAAGAAAATGGAACCGAACATTACATGGGATTGAAACTGTAGACGGAAACTTTACGCCATCGCTCCTCTAGGACTGCCTTAAGAAACATTTTGCTTTTTTAAAGAGAAATTTTTAAAATAAAATATATTGCATAAAATTACCATATTAATGGTAAATAAATAAAAAATAACTACACTTATATCAAATTTGAACTTTGTGAAATTTGAATTATACTGACCACGCACAAACACATTAACTATT
The DNA here is from genome assembly GCF_049639745.1 of Rhodnius prolixus. Lineage (NCBI taxonomy): Eukaryota > Metazoa > Arthropoda > Insecta > Hemiptera > Reduviidae > Rhodnius > Rhodnius prolixus. Next base: position 34,647,691 of record NW_027411614.1, on the reverse strand, counting down.
AACTACTTCGTATTTAAGGGCCTCAAAAAAAAAAGGATCTTTCTGGTAGTAATCAGCACGATCGCAATATCTTCCCTTACTAGTAGGGTAAGAGAAACTAAATAATTTTTTTGCATCTTTAGAATAGTTTAACTTAATAAAAATTAAATTAGTTCATTTCTAAACTGGTTTTGATAAGAGGAAGGCCGAATTTTGATTTTTTAAATTAATATTCCTCTTAGCATTTCAATTTAGAAAAAACAGGTCTTGGTATTCAGTAATGGTAGACTAAAATAGGATCTACAAGTGAACTTTTACAACATTCAAAACACAATCAAAAAAGTTAAGTTCTTAAAGTTTCGTCAAATTAATTACCCAAAATGCACTGAAAGAACCAATCATTCAGTTAAATCCTAAAGATGTAAAAATTTAGAAGAATGTTTTGGTTCATCTTAATATTTTTCTTCCGATACTTCCGATTGAATCAAATAATGAAGAATTTTAAATGATTAAAATAAAGTAAATTCTCATTCACGTATTAATAAGTAAGAATTTACTTTCTAAATAACAACTAATTTTCTCCAAATAACTCGAGTTAACATCAATAAAGTGTAACTTTATGCACAACTTAATATTGCATGTAATGCCGAAGTAATAATACCTAATTAACAAAGTAACTCTAACTATACTAGTTCGAGAGCTAATAAAATTTAGCTTTCGTGTGGATGGAATATCAGTTTTATGATCAAAATTACAGCAAGAGGTGTGTTTATTTTTTATTACACCGTTTATTACCATTTACATAAAATGTATGCGAATATAAAACAAAAGGATTATTTTAATATTGAAAAAAAATAAAAAATTTTTCTACGTGATTGGAATGATTATTTCTGGGCTTGCAAACCTACGAGAGAGGTTTCTTTTGACAGAAAGAATTCTAGTTGTTCGTTTTAGGAAAGGTAGTTCGTTTTAGTAATGGTTCTGACTAAGGCAATGCTTGTAAAGATACCAGATTCACTATTGTTGAAATCGGGTCACATTCTTTTATGTTCTTCAAGGAAGTAATCCATTTGGCCAAAGCAAAGAGATACTGAGAACATAATCTGCAGTTCTGAGTAGACGAAGAATTTGTAAAACAATGTGGAAATTCTTCAACACTCTTTCTAAAGCGAGAAAGGTAATTATTTTCTGGTGAAAAATGGTTTACTGGATATCTATTTTTCAACATTGTCTCATAACGTGTTCTTTATTTGCAGGCTTCTTAACAAAGTCAGACTACTTTGCCCGTAATTAGCGAAAATACTTAGAAGTTTTCAAGTGTCTCATTTAACAATTGTGCTTAAGGTATACCCATACCAAGAAAAGTTTCTCTTACTTTGGCAAATCTTTCTCCAAACAATCCTTATCCAAGGACAATCCGGACTAATTGCTGGATTTGGTTGAAATCATTTTTCTCTCCTTACAACTGTTGAAAATATAATATAAACTGAAGATTGTATATTTTAAAAAATAAGTTACCGAAACAACATCTTCCATGTTTGAGATATTTGTAGCTAGCATCAGTTTATCAGTCCGTTGGCCGAAGAAGAGGGCACCGTCTATATTAAATGACAGCGCTTTGGAAAAAGAGTTTCAGGAGAATGTCCAGTATGAAAATGGTGCGGAAAGAGTGGTAGCCAGGTTAAAAGTAACGCTAAAAGGTAATAAATTCGAAGGAAAACGATTGCGATTAAAAAATAATCAACAATGAAATAAAACAAGAAATGATAACAATCAATCAAGAAATGAAGTGAAATCTAATACAGATCTACAGATCATAAAGATGGAGGAACGGAAGAGAACAAGGAGAAAAGGAATTTGCAAAGAAGGCGGCAGAAAGAGTGCAAAAGAATAAGAAGATGATAAAAATGATGCAAACAAAAATACTGAAATTGAAGAATTGAAAAAGGATGAAATTTAAGAGCTTATTGAAGAAAGAAAATTAATACCTATACCTCCGAAACATGTACATAGTACGGTTACCATGAAAATGTTGAAAGTCTTCTAAAGAAAAATGCTGAGGAAGATATATGGACCCTTATGCGACGGAGGTGAATGGAGGATAAGAAAAAATATTGAGCTATATGAGCTATATGGAGAGTGCGATATTGTGAAGTTTATTAAAGCTAGAAGAATGGAATGGTTAGGCCATATAGTAAGAATGCCGAAGAAAATCTTTTTATCCGCCATGCAAGGCAAAAGAGAAAGAGGACGTCCAAGAAGACGTTGGGCTCAGGATGTCAAAAACTACCTGAATATATTGGGCGTCATAACTTGGAAAAGGAAAGCCAAATGCAGAGAGCAATGGCTTAATGTTGTCAAGAAAGTCAAGGTCCACCCCGGGCTGTAGTGCTGCGTAGTAAGTAAGTATGGAAGAAGGAGAATGTAACCAAGATAAAAAAAAAAGGATGAAACAGATGAAAAAAACGAAAGTGATGCTGAAACACTGTAAAATCTATTGTTAGCGCAAAGAGAAGTTGATAAATATTGACTTAGTCTTGAAGATCATTGATGCAAGAGTCAGCTAAATAAAAACCAACTACGTCATTAGGAACCTTTACCGGGGAACGAGTGTTAAAAATACAACATTAATGTAAGATTGTCTGTTTCTTAATGAATCCATGAATGGAAGTTTAATATTGTTCTTTGTTTCATCTAATATTTTGGAATCGTAAACAAATATCTGCTCCTTTTTTGATAATCAAAATATCTTATAACAGAATTATTAGAACTAACTGCACAAAAAGCCTGGCTAAAAAACATCAAAGTGCTTTTTCCATAATCGACACTCAAATGTGCGATCCACAAGGGCGTACAAGTCATAACATATCTCCATGCTAAATCGAAATAGAGCCGGTAACCACGGAAATGATCATTTGAATCCTCCAAATTGTAGAATAACCTTCTAGAAGTAATCCACTGGAATAATACAAGTAGGCACTCTTATATTCTAGATTTTAAAGTTAGTTATAATCAGTAAAAGTGAATTTATTTGAACTCCCGAAATATTTTACAATCGAAATTATTAAAATAGGAATGAATCTTAATCAGCGCTTTGGTTTAGTAAAGCAATATTTTAAAAGTTCCTCATCAAAACTAATACTGTTTAACAATCTGTTACCTGATATCGGCTAGAAAACGCGCATTTCTTGGTTATCTTTATCGGTAACTTTAGAGACATGCTATTTTCAGGTTACTGAAAGAAATGATCCTTTGACATTTCATCAAAGTGCCACGGCACTCTTGATTGATTTCTCTCCTACAACGCTGTCGACATATTATTAAGTTTTAATTACCACCTGGCAATAGTCATATCGGCTGTAGTTCAAAATCAATAATTATAAAATATTAAGCCGATAACATAACAGGTGGATGATGAAATTTTCAGGAATTGAATGAACAGTTATGTTTTATAATAATTGTAAAAAACTTTTTAACACCATTTTGTTTTTTAAATTATTTATTTTAATCAATATCTAGGGGACAAGAAAGAGTGAATTTTTTTTTGTTGCATACACATTCCGATTTTTATTAAATTTGAAGGCTACATGTGGACTATACAGTTATGCAGCACTGTTACCATATTCTGGACAACAACAGAAATTAGTTCACGCATATTAAATTAGAAACGTGCAAAAATGCAGCTTTGGCCTATGAAAGAATAATTTTCAGAAAAATGACAATGTAGAAAAAAAGAAAATGACCTTTAAAAAACGCTACTTTAAAAAGAAGAATTACATATAAAAGTAAATATTTTTTTTTTTTAAAAAAAAAGTTAAAATTTTCAACCACACTTTCAATTGAATTATTTGTAAACTTTGATAATTATGGAATTTTTACTGAATGTTTTTACAACGATTGATGGAATAGTTATTTATTTAACAAGTGTGGAAAGTGGTACTTTTGCTCACGCGAGGCAGGGTTTGCACGCACGAGCGAGCGAAGCGATGCGAGTGCAAGTGCAAATTGCCGAGTGTGAGGAAAATACTTTACACTAGAGTTAAATATTATATTTTTTCTGCAACCATTAGATTTATTAACTAAAAAAATTAAAAATTTCATTTTTACTGTCTACAAAAAGTAATTTATTTATTATAAACATTTATTGTTATATTACAATTATTTACATTACTTACGTATTTACATTACTTATTACATTTTCTGCTGTTTCTTTTATTGATGGAGGAGTGTTTTCTAAACAGGAATCACTGAATCCATTTTAAATTTCTATAAGGTAACACTATAACCTTTTTAACTGTTATAATTAAAAATATCTAATTATTTATTAAAGTATTATTTTTATTTCTATATTCCTTTCAATTTTTATTTTATTTTTTAATGTTCGTTTTTTAATTATTTAAATAAAATAAATTTAAATAAGCCTATTAAAGTTTTACAGAAAATATTTATGTTAATAATAAAACTTCTTATATCAAGGAAGCACAATAAAGTTTTTTCACTCACTAGTGAGGAAAGTGACACTAATGGGAATTTTTCCCCACTAGTGAGGTAAAGTTGGGCATTACACAGCTGATTTTAATTGAGTAATGAAAACATTCCTACATGGTTGCAGAAAACCGTATTTTTTCTTGAATAAAAACGTTACCATTCATTAACTTCGTATTATCCAACAATATATTTTTGGCGAAAATATTTCCTGCTAAATGTAGAATGTTTGTAAATCGATTTCTAGTTAACTATTTTCACTCTTCTCTGATTGAAGTACATCTCCGATAATCCGATATTTTACATAATTCACAAACGACATGGATCCCATCTCTAATAGCACTGTTCATTACATTTCAAACAAGCTTCTAATGAAAAGAATTCAACTGGGTTATCAAGGCAAAGTAGGCAGCCAACGTTCGAAATAGCTTCAAAAACAAAAAAGAGTGTTACTTACCAGAGATTAGATGTGCCCTTGGTTGCAAAGTTATAGAAGTACTCCTGTGGCTAACAATATTTATAGTTGCCAATTCATTTTAAACAAACTTGAAATATTTCAAAATAGTTTATCTTTCCTAGTTTTAGACGACCTACATTTTAATTTTAGAAAAATCAACAGCACTCAGCATAAAACGAAGAATTCTTTTAAGTAATAGGTTTTTTCTTCTTTTTTTTAATTGTATAAGTTTTTCTTTCTTTTACGTTCACCACATCCCATGCATCCCATTCATATTTGGAAAGTTTTTTTCCCCATTATTATGTCACTTATCCCATGGGATAAAGTAGAATTCATACGGGATTTGTACCTTTCTTTTACTAACATGATCCTTTCTAGCTCTCTCTCGAAAATAAATAGATATTTCTTTTTCTTTCCTTCTTCATTCATTTCCGACATGTTGCGGAAAACATACATTTTAATTATTGAACAGTTCCTGGATGAATGTTCATTACAGTTAGATGGTTATGAAAATATTTATCAGTATTTACGTTAATATCAGCAATACAATCGTGTTTGCAAATAACATTTTTATTGATTTTTCCCTGTGTAGTTAAAGTATTTCATTTTATTTTCCCCGTTTTTATTTATATACCTGTTTTTCGATTTTCCTTTCACTCTATATTCTGGCGGGGTGGAAGTACTGCGATCGTGTCAAAATTTTAAAATTGAGTTTTGTCTACAAATAATCATTGTAAGAGGTCCTGTGCCTCCTCCCCAAAAGTGGTATCAACTAATTCGTCAGTATTAGTGTATGTACAAATGCATGTGTATATGACAGTCTGTCCGAGAATTGCCAAACAATAATCATGTTATAGTTAAATTAATAATCATAAGTAAATGGAATAATTAACTACTTTTCTATGCTATCATCCTTGCGGCTCTTAGTAACATTTATTTAAGGAAATATGGATCACTACTTGAAATAGGTTGCCGACCCCTGCTCTAGGCTATCCAACAATTTAGAAACATTTGGAAGTATTTTATATACACAAGTTATCAGGAAATATTAACGAGAGACAATCATTTTTAACCTTATTTTCGAGAGACAATCCCTTTTGGCCTTAACTCATTTCCTGATTCGGGGTGTGTGAGTGTATGCGAGGGTGAAGGATAGATATATACGTTGACTAAGGTAAATCTAAAAGGTCTGTACTTGATCCAAAGGAGGTTAATCATCCTACCGCAGAAATACTCGGAAACTTACAATGCACGTTCTCTAGGGTAGTTTTTGGAAAAGAGAAGGGACGCTAATCAAGGAAAACAACTCTTTAGTGACAATATAGCCCACCCTGCAATGTCTTTCCAAAGATTTACAAAAATGATTCTTCAATGATTCCTAGGGCTGGTATATGTTACAATAGCTACACAAGATCAACTCCAGACGCTTATATGAACTCTCAGAAAGGGTGGCGAGCCGTCAATAGGGATAATCACAACCAGGAAGTGAAAACTCCTTTCTCCAGCTCCCTAAGAAGATAAAAAGATAAACCTCCACCACCTGGTAACCTCCTGGTTGTTTAAAAATAAATATGCGTATGAACCTTCAGGTGGTACAGATGAGAAGAAAGTATACAGTATTTGGTTAGATTAGGCGATAGATTGGATTCGTTCTAATTTACTGACTACATATGGAATGTTTAGGGTTAGCACAGGATTTTAGTATTAGGTATTGAATATTATACTAAGTATTATGCATTACATATTTGGTATTACGCCCCCTAGTCAATGTTCCCTTCTACACGTATCTAACTGTTCTATTTACAATGGACTTCACTTCGTCTCTGTCATTGTCAAATCCTGTTACCTAAAATTTCATTCCCTACTAACCTCTTACATGAATCCTAAAGGATTCTGCCTCCACCCTACTAATCATTCACAACGTGCCGGTGGCCTCGCGACCACCTGCCGTGCATTTAAATACCTATTTTTATTTATTTTTTTTGTATGTAATATGAAGAATTAGGGATCGTTAGGGGCGTATGTATATATCTCTCTCTTTTAAGCTTCTTGGTTTATACGCTAAGTTGCCTCAAAAATGAACTCAAAATAACCTGTACTCCACCCAGGAACTCAATTTCTTTATTAAGTAAACTTTCGTTAAACTTGTACTTAATAAAATGTAGTTTCGCTACTTTTGTGCTTCTGGAAAGCACAATTAGGGTAAAGTGCCCAAACTCTAATTTCGTCTCCGTATTTAAAACAATCGCCAAGTATTGCACACTAATGGCAAATATTATTGCAAAAATCAATAACTGAATCTTCAAGGAACAATAGAAATATGTCGAAGTTATTATTAGTTTTTATTTTACAATAAAATTCAATTTACTTATGGGGGACGAAATTTGGGCAATTTACCCTACTTAACATTGCAACGATTGAATTACTGAAGATTGAAATCACTAAATAATTTATATATTTTTTCTGCAACCATGTAGGGAAGTTCTCATTACTCAATTAAAATCAGCTGTGTAATGCCCAACTTCCCACACTAGTGGGGGGAAATTCCCATTAGTGTCACTTTCCGCACAAGTGAGTGGAAAAACTTTATTGTGCTTCCTTGATATAAGAAGTTTTGTTATTAACATAAATATTTTCTGTAAAACTCTAATAAGCTTATTTAAATTTATTTTATTTAAATAATTAAAAAACGAATATTAAAAAATTAAATAAAAATTGAAAGGAATATAGAAATAAAAATAATACTTTAATAAATAATTAGATATTTTTAATTATAACAGTTAAAAAGGTTATAGTGTTACCTTACAGAAATTTAAAATGGATTCTAGTGATGCCTGTTTAGAAAACACTCCTCCATCAATAAAAGAAACAGCAGAAAATGTAATAAGTAATGTAAATACGTAAGTAATGTAAATAATTGTAATATAACAATAAATGTTTATAATAAATAAATTACTTTTTGTAGACTGTAAAAATGAAATTTTTAATTTTATTAGTTAATAAATGGTTGCAGAAAAAATATAATATTTAACTCGAGTGTAAAGTATTTTCCTCACACTCGGCAATTTGCACTTGCACTCGCATCGCTTCGCTCGCTCGTGCGTGCAAACCCTGCCTCGCGTGAGGAAAAGTACTACTTTCCACACTTGTTAAATAAATAACTATTTTCATTTCATTTGTTTTTCTCTCATCCAAGTAGATCTATTTTTTTAAAAAAGAACATAATAAAATGGAGAATAGATAGTTCACTGTGTTAGAGACAGGTCAATCTTATAGCTGAATAAATAACATACATGTAATTTCGGCACAAAATACTGTACGAAATACCTTTACAAAATATATTTCATGATAATCTTTTGTTTATTTTATTAACCATATAACGGTGGTAACCTCCATGAAAAGAGTCAGCATGAGGATGTAGTGAAAAATAAGGGCTATCCCTACTACCCAGTGAGTTCTGAGAACGAAAGGTTTCTGTGCGTGTCTCAGAGGGAAATATAATGGTCCGGATGCTGCATATCATGTACTATATGTATATAATTCAACATGGGAATATGTTCTGGATTCTGTTCATGTATGCTCACGCATTTTTATCTTTTCTTTCTTTTTTTTATCTCACAATCATTATTATCTTATTTCAGGAATTTTAGTATGGTACTATCCCTGTAAAAATACTGCTACACCTTTAACCATTCGACAACCAGCTCTTCTTACTTCTTTTTACTAGATAGGGTAGCCTCAGCACCTCACTATTGAATAATATTCTATAATTTCGAAGTAACGTTAAGTAGTTATAATCAATGATACAAAAGAAATAAACATTTGTTATGGCAGTCTAAAACTAGATTATAATTAGAATGCAGCTGTATACCCCGTAAATTTGCTCAATTATTTAATTCAAAGTTCTTTTTTCATTGTTTCACTTCAGATTGGTACAGTTGTTCGCAGTATACTGAAGATTATCTTTATCACTTTAGCAAGATAAAACCTTTTTTTGTATTCTCAGTAATCTTACATTCACAGCGGAAGATGTGCTTTTATAGTTTATTGCCACGAAATATACAAAAGATATAGATTTTGCTATAAATTCAACTTTTAATTTTGTTCTACAGAAATATTAGTTTATTGGATGGCCAAGAAACGTACTGAATTCAATTCCTCAAATCAGTCAAATCAGAATTATTTCTCAGATTAGACTAGCTTCTAAAAAATCTGTTCGATTACTTATTAATGGACTGAAATAGCCAATGTAAATTGTGTAACGAGGCTAGTTCTATAGACGATCTTTGTCATTTCTTTACAGAATGTAAAATTTTAGATTGGCTGAGAAATAAATTCTTACTAGTTCATTTTCAAGAGGAGCAGGTTTCTAATTTAGTCCAATTTAAAAAATTATTATGCTTAGATGATATCAAAGCAAACAATATTTGTAAAATCGAGGGATTAAGAGTAAGATCATTATTGTTGTAGGGCTTAAACATGTACCATTGTTGTCTCTTTTGTGTTTGAATTATTCTCTGACATAACATTCATTTCTTCAAAACATCATTATAGTTATTGTCCTTTATCTATAATATGTTAAGATGCTGAAGATTTCGATTATATTGTCTAAATAAGGTTTCTTATATCCATAAGTAATTTTTATGTAAATTTCACTATTTTACAGGATTTCAAAGAACCCAGCACTAGTGTCAGATTAATATTTTGTAATGTTTCGTATGTTATCAGCTTTGTATGTTCATCCCCTTGCTATGGTGAAAACTTGAAAGCTATAAATTTATTATTATTATTATTATTGCCACGAAATATAGTGGTCATAGTTAAATTAAACTAATAAATAATAAACTAAATGAATAAACTAAATAGACAAAAATATTCATGTAATAATGTTAACTTAAGAATTTAAAATTTACTTTTTGACTATCTTTTTGAAATTACTTAAGTAATTAAAGAACTAATATTAAACTAATGTTATAATATTAGAATCTAATAATAAATCTAATAATTAGATTCTAATATTAAATTAGATATAAATATATATTTCCCGGCATTCTAAAATATCTAATTAGCTACGTATATCCATTCTCTAATTCCACGCCAAATCATCCAAATATTAACTCCTCCATAGTGAGACTATTCTTATTAAAATATTTTAATTTGAATTCTTTAAGGCAGAGACAAACAGCAATAAAATGGTACACGTTTTCAATCTCCGACATATGAGCCGTTTACTGTACAGCTCGATTAACTCCATAATACAAAACATGGAGAAATATGGTGAAATTAATGTACCTACATTGTGTTTTGTATTGTTTTTTTAAATTCCCTTTATAATATAAATTCAAATAAATTTATCGTTATCATTCCAGCGTCTGCTACTGAATTTGAATTAAATTATTGCAACGATTTACAATTAGAGCACTGAGTTAATCAAAATGGCTTCTGAAATAAATTATTTATTTTTCGAAGGCCAAAAAAAATATGTCGTTCAATGGTGTTAATCTTCATTATTTGGGAAATATATTGCAAATATAAAAAGCTATGACTGAACCAAGTGCTTTGACACTTATATTTAAGATACTTCAAAAAGTGGAGGTAATCGATTATGTGCAGGGAACGGCTCATTTAATACGTAGAACACAGATGCCTAAGATGAGCCTTTTTATTAATTTCTTCTGATAATAATAAAGGCATTACCCATCTATCTATCTATTTTTATGTACTGAGGTTACAGAAATTTATCTTTCCAGTTTCGGTACCTGTCCTGAGTTCTTGCATTTCTCGTTTTATTCTAAAACTTCATTCATCGATTGGCAACTTCAAGACAGTTATTAATTTATAATTAGCTTTGATGAGTTTTTAAATATTAATCCATCGAAGAAAACCAATTCCGGAAATACTGTTTTATTTTTGCCATAAGATTTGTTTAATAATGAGCTCAGGATTATTTTTAAAAAACTGTTTATTGTATTCACTTACAGTTGCATTGCCATAGTGTACCTATTGCAGAAAATTGCAGCTAATTCTTAAATACATATTATAATGACCAACTCCAATGGCAAAGTATTGTAAATGGCCACAAATATTCTATCATATCGTAATGGGGGCTTTTCTGTGACAAATAATCAGTTTAACAGAGAAGATAAATAGACAAGGTATATCAAGATGAAGCAACAACTTCGAAGATGTTAAGTAGGGGGAAAAAAATATCTCTATTCTTAATAGTTAACAGTTTTAAGTGATTTCTAGCTTCGTTAAAATTAAGCTCTACTATAATAAACTCAGTAGAATAAAGAAACAGTCTGAATTTCTGGAATATACCGACCACAAACACATTGTATATCTTTCTCTTCTATAAATAGACAGGCATGAATGCAATTTTAGCTTCATAATTCTTACAGTGGGTCAAGTAAAAACGGACATTTCTTCTCAAAGAGTTGGCAAAATTTCAAACTGCCTAATGCTCGAGGCTACGAAATTATTCATTGTGTATTTTAAGAAATTCTGGAAAACTTTTTGTAATTATAAAGATTAAAAAACATAATTAAAAATTAATAAGAAGAATACTGAAAATAAAAAAGATTATGTATTTAATATGTAAGTTATAGCGTTTGTTATACTTAAGAATTTCTACATTACTAGCAAAAGCAAAATTAATAAAATGAGCATCTCTAAAATAAATGATAGTATAAATTACAACAATATTAATAATAAAGAATAACATAAAAAAAATGAATAAATAAAACCGAGAGAGAAAGATGACCATAAAAACGAGACAAGCGCAGCATCGAAATGCATCAAAATGAAATTAAATTTAATAAATGGCAATCACGTGTTAACAATTAGTTAAAAATTATTTGCGTTGCTTCTACAATTTCAACGATCACAGTTTACTGCACGTATCTAACAAATGAATTCAAAAAATAAAATATTCATGTTTTATGCCGTCAGTAGCCGCCAGAATAAATATTCGTATTTATTTATTTGACAACTGGTCACCCAGTATATACATATAGTGAATTGTTTTATTACAAGAAAATAATAAATTTTGTATGAACTAAAAGGTAAAAATTTCATTTAATAAATATAAAAATAATCTAATAAAATAAATAAAAATTAAAGAATGATGTTTTGTTTAATATCAAAATGATAATGAAGTTGTAAATATCATCCAGCTGATTTGATGTCTTGATGAATAATATTTTCTCTTTTTTGAAATTTAACTGCCTAGCTGAATCAGACACGGGGCAAACAAAAAGGTTATGGTTGAGCTCATTGCTGAAATTCTAGCTAGCATACAGGCAGTCTCTTAATTGAGCAATTACTTTAAGCACTTTAAATGATCTTGGATACAAAACTCTGTAAGATGTATAACAAGTAATTTCCCAGTCATTATCAACTAACAGACTGTATTTTTTTTCCAAAAGGATATCCTTCTAAAGAGTTTTAATTCAACTGACGTCTAAATAAATCAGGTCCATTATAAGGCAGCCTCCCTTACCAAAACTTTTTAATTAAGATACCTAATTATAGTTTACTTTACTTTGTCCTTCTTGATTCAGAGAGTACATAGCTTATTAAAATATTTTCTTGAAAATCTGATGCTAGGTATATTTTAACAGTTCGATGAGTCTATTGATAGCTAATTATAAAACGTAAAGTTTCAGTTTAACGAGGCCTATTTCCAGTTCTCTGAATACCATCCATTGTTCTATGTGGCAGGCAAAGCTGATACTTAAAAATACTTAGATTGAATTACCTTTATTCCCTCAGAATATCTCGATGATTATAGTTCACTGCCACAAAAAGAAACTAAACGGACGATATTAGATAAACTTAATTTAGGACTGCATATAAGGTACTTTTAGCCTTAGATAATACGCATTTAGCTCCACTAATTGCAGAGTCTGATTTCGCAATGATGTTCTTAAGAGGTGAAATGAACATGACTGAGCTCAAGATTGATAATTCAAAGTTTCATAACCTTGTTTATCTGCGCTACAATTAGCGCGTTGTCGCTATAACTAACAATGATAACAGCGAACAGTACAAGTGAACGAGTGGAGAAATTACCAAGTGGTAACACTCCAAAACATTACGGCTATTAGTCGATCTCTTCACTACAGAGGAGATCACGAGGTCACTGTCTTTTAAGGCGTCTTGTCGGGTTATCAGGAAGAGTTCTTGAAGAAAAATTTTTAGGTAAAGGATTTGCGAGTGATTGCAGGTTAAAATGAAGTTATCTGTACCGTGTTTTGGCGACTTTGGTGATCAAAAGGAATTTTAAGATCAGTGTGTGCAGTCAGGTTGGAGAGATAAAATGAAACGATTACTTATATTTCGAAGTATTTTAGACTGAAGAGATTGGATTCAATGGTGATTGGAGCGTTTGGATGAACCCCACAGCGGTAGCCTTAACATCTAAAGGTACTTTATTATAAAAGCAACATCTTTACATTTCAAGTTTTTTTTTTTAAATTCACTTTGCACTTCAATTAGCAACTACGTTAAAATACAAATACTGAATTTCGAGATATGTTGATTTCCTTCAATTTTTTGTTTTTAAGATACTCTGTACCCAAAAGCCCAGATCCTGGCTAAAATACATTTTATTCGTTTTTGAGTGGAGAATCTTCAATCATCCTCAATTACTCTGCAGGCTCAGAAAACACACGCATCGCATGGGCCTGGCGGATGATAGCCTCTGTAGGTTCTGTCAGGAAGAGGAGGAAACGGCACGTGAGGGGCTCGTGTGGCTAAGGATGTTAGTTCTTGGGGAGGAAAAACCAAGGCCTGTGAGCTTTACCCAGGAGCCGCTCTCCAGAATTAAGAGTCTGATTAAAAGAACGGGTCTGGAGGGCGAACTTTAGAGTGAGGGGAGCCACTATAGATCCAAAGGGGTCGCAATGGCGTAGGCCTTGAGGCCACCCTAGTTGAATCTATACACTATCCTCAATAACTGCTTTTTTTTAAAGAGATATCTTGGGTTTCAAGAATTTCAGACGTTCGGAATACTCGCTCTCGCTAGAATATTTTCTCTTTATTATAGATTATTATAAATACTGTTTGATGGTTGGCATGGACTCATTATTGAAACAAACAAAAAAACAGTCAAAATGGTCTTAAGTATGAAGAATGTATTTATTTGGTTAATGTTGACATCTTCTACGTCATTCTCAGTCAAAAACTTGAGAGAGAAAATCCATTAAGCCGAAAATAATAATGCTGGCTGAGATTAGTTAAGAGAGATAGATAGAGATAGAGATAGAGAATGTTGTGAACTTGGATATGAAGTGGGCATATTGAGGTTGGCCTTCCAGCTCTTAACTCTCAGTGTAGAAATTTATTAAACCAGAGGGAACGGAATGGTAATAGAGTAAACTATTAAAACCACAAATCCGAGCGAAGTGGGGACTCGGCCCCCGAACTGTACTAACAAGGAGGGGAAGGCTAATGCACTACCGCCTTTTTGCAATCTCTTTAAATAAAAGTAAATATTTTAGATGAAATTATTATATTTATTTTCATCAGTCAAAAACACATAACAATATAATAAATATAGTGCTAAAACCATTTATTATTTTCAGTTCAATCCTCTAACATTAAAAAAATGAAATTTATTCGAACTTTTACCCCTTTTCTGATCTTTAAAAGCCACAAGCAACTCTATTTTAAAGTTCTACTACAATAAGTTATTTAGTTTTTATAAAACAGTACTCTAGATCAATGTTTTCTAAAAATCTATCTAAATAAAAATGTAAATGTTCCTTTAATCAAAATCTTAATTCTTCAAAAGTTCTTCACCAATTGCTTTGAAATTTTGGCACAACGTTGCATTCGAATACTGGGCGTGTTTTAATATACCTATTAGTATAAAGACGTCACCCTTATGACACGTAAAAAATGGTTGTTTTGAAAAACAGCGCCATCTGTTAGGCGTAAAAGCAACACACGCTATACTAAGTATTTTACGATTCGATTTCAATGTTTCCATTTGCATTGTTAAATTGAATGTTCATAGATTTCAATGTGCAACAAATAGCCCTGAATCCACCGGCTATAACGTTAACTATTTTCCACTGATTATGTCAAAGTGAGGCGTTTACGAAAATACTGCTGAATTCAGAAGTGCGTCTTCCAGCAATTGAGAATAATTGTCAACGGCATTACACATGCAACCTTCCGCAGTGCATGCCAAGCTGTGAATTAATTGGGGAACGACCGACATTGGGATTTATGCATTAATGACGCGTGCAACACGTCACATCCAAATCAAATTCGTGAATTGTGTGCAATCTTATTGACCACCTGCTCTCCTTCATCTCCAATAAGTTATCAATTATCTTTTAAACCGGAGCCTAATATTTTTAATTTGTATTTTAGACAAAACAATTATATTACTATTAAATTATAAAATAAAATTTTAAGCAAACGATTTTAATGTCGTCACAATTCAGAAGTAAGCGAATTAAAACCGGTTGCCAAAATATGTAAGTATGAATGGCTGCTAGAATTAAAGACAGCGAATCTGATTGCAGTGACGAGATAAAGAATAAGTACATTTAAAGAACATGTGGTCTGTTAGTTTATTTGTTTAATACATCCACCACTTCCGTTGCTCATCGTTGCTCTTTCTGTCAGTAATTATACTCATTCATATGCTGTAAACGCTTTATAAAACAGATGTATTCAAGGTCAATAACTACATAACTTGCTGTTTGTTTTTAATCATTATTACAATGTTCTTGTACTGATTCCACGCCCAAATCTTCCCCAAAAAATGAATAATTTCACAAAATTCATCGCTAAATTAAGTTAACTATATAAGCTATCTTGTTCATTGGCAGATTGTGCTTAAAATGATCACTGGTAGACAATCCCGCTTATTCAGTTTTGGCTCCTACGTTAAGGAGGTTTTAACGTTTTAAAATGTAATTCTGGACTATTTTGTTTACATTCCCGTACAATAAGCCCACTCATTACACTCGTATTTCCAAACGATCTTGCAAAAAATAAAAGTTACAGTGAGCTGTAAGAAGCTCATAGGAAGAGAAAATCTAAGAGCCATCAGGAGTATCCGAACCAGGAACCTTTCGTGGGAATTAAATTCGCAGATCAACCAGCCAACCCCAACCATTATTATTTCTGTTCTATAAATAATTATATTGAAATTTACAACTGCAGGTGCAATTAATCCTGCAACAAGTAAATTTAGTAACTGAAAAAAATTACGTAAGAAGAATTACCACCCTTTCAAAAGAGTAAATTATCGACAAATCGATAGGTCATCCGGTCTCAGTCGACTAATAAGTAGATAGTTTTTCAGGATAGCTGATATTAAATTAGGATATAAGAGATCTGTAAAAACAAAACTAGAAGTATAAGACGGAAGCGCGACTAGATCAGATTTAAAAAACGTTTTTATTCATCTAGACATTCCAAATAAGGGTGGTAAGAGATGACACATGACCTGGGGATCCATAGTGCCCTAGGTTTTCCATTTTAGAACAATTTAAAAGAATATATTTCCTCGCTTGCCCTTCACTTATTTTTCGCATTATTTTAGAAGCTTCTTCTAAGGCGTTTATAAAAATTATTAAAGGAATACATAGAAAAATAATATATATTATATGTGCGGCTATTAATTTAAATGTTATTAAAACGATAACCAACAGTGACAAACGAGAATGGTTCAGTATTAAATTTGGCAGTTTAGACAGATCTCGACGGACTTAATTTTCTTAGCGAGTTCATCAATTGTTGGTGTACAGCTGGGATGGACTGATGAAGTAGAACGTCTGACGGATATAGTTGGGTTGAAGTAGGATGCAAGTTGTTGGTGTAAAGAGAACAACAATCCCATACAGAGAGGATTTGCTTGTATATACAATATATACCGTGCCAGCCCAAGAGAGGTGTTGGTTTAACCGTCTAATAGCTCTGAAATGATAATGGGAGCCACAATAACTTCTCCAGATATGCCTGGATGACGGCTGGAAGTAGTAGTGTGGCAGAATGATGCAAGCATGGCAATGGTGGGAGGCGAGAAGGACAGGGAAATAGAACGCTAAGACGTTGTCCTGGAGATGAGTATAAGGAAGTTGGAGGAAGGGAAATTCCATTAAGTGAGCAGCCACTGGAAGACCTGGAGAAGAGACAGATGGGCAACACCTCGCGTTCCCAGACTGAATTATTGATACATGCGCAACCAACACCATACTTTCCACCCCCTCTCTAGACCTATACAAAACACAAGTCCATCACAAACTGTACACTACCTCTTCTTTCCATCCCTTATCTTCCCCTATCCCATATCTTACCCCTATCCCATATCTTTGCCACCAAATTGTTTTCCCAAACTTCCAACAACATATTCCCAGACAGCAGCTCAAAATCCACCACAACCCTCCTCTACCCACTTAAAATTATACATTTTATAAAACCAAAATCTCCCCTAGTCAGAGCTCCCTTTAAGGGATTTAAAACCCTATTCAGTTAGTTTGCCCTTCGCTACAATTAAATCATTTGAAAAGCCTAAGGCGGATACAAATCTTACCCATTTCAATAACAACTAAGTGAAACTTTGTAACGTGATGCTAACAGATAAATGAATTTACAGACTTAATAGAAAGAGTTTTGAACCCATCTTAGACAGTTAACGTCATCGCAAACATTAGGGTCTTTTGGGACTTATAGCCCATCAAAACAACCCATCTATGAGTCAGTCATTTAGCATTCCTAGCACATAGTATATCTGCTTGCAGCCCCTTTGTCACTCATCAAATCATTTTATAGCGCAATTTTACATGTATTCAACATCCGGCCACATAACGCTCTTGAACAAGCTAGGAAAAAGCAGTTCTTAATTTTTTACATGATCGCCACATTTGTCAAGAATGTTATGATTTGACAGAATTTAAATTTAATATGTTTCTTCATGCGTAGGTCACTTATAAATTCTTCTTAGTATGAGGTTGTCTTCGTAACTTTTGTACCAAAAAATCTCAAGCTATATTGCTCCAGATTTCTACGAGTAATTTGGTGCTTAAAAAAATAAGGCCTGCCTCTATACAGTGTTCTATCTTTGCGGTCAACACGGTCCATCACCGGACAGTGACTCGTAAGAAGCTCCAAGGAAGAGAAAATTATAAAGGCCAGCAGCTGGATTCGAACCCGGGATCTCCGCGTTTGAATCCAGTAAAGATTAACCTCTGGGCTAAA
Source organism: Rhodnius prolixus (assembly GCF_049639745.1). Taxonomy (NCBI): domain Eukaryota; kingdom Metazoa; phylum Arthropoda; class Insecta; order Hemiptera; family Reduviidae; genus Rhodnius; species Rhodnius prolixus. The sequence goes on along the minus strand of NW_027411614.1, from coordinate 34,629,549 downwards.
CCTTTTCTTTTTTGCTGCTAATTAAAAAATAAAATAGTTTAGGACTAACTCAACAAATATAATATATTAAAGAAAAAATATAAAATTGGAAATGTCATTTTATAAGATCTAAAGAATAAATACTCGAATCATAGGTTACTTAAGCATAGAATATAGACCTGCGAAGCTAATATGTATTGTGGTACTGGGTTCGATTCCCGGTCTTAGGCCTTGGATTTTATGTAATAGTTAATAAAAGGAATTTACAGTAAAGTATGTTTTCTAGTCGCCTTCGTCCTCGACACCTAATTGATAGTTGGACGTTAACGTCACGCCTGAAAAAATAGGCGATTACTTTACTACTTTACTTTACTTTAACCAAAGAATAGGAAATAGCAAAGTTTTTTGAGGAATTAAAACCGTTCTGAAATGTAGCGGAATGAACTAAACTAAGATCTGGTTTGGAAATTCTTTTTAATCCAGTAATTTATTCTATTCTTTATCGATTTATTTTTAAATTAAGTCGAGCTGATATCTGAATTCATTAAAGTCCTTGGTATTTCTCGGGCAATGCCGGCCTGTGGACAAGTGTAATCTCGTTATTCAACATTACCCTGAATGAAGTATTGTAACTAAAGTTTTCACGAATTATATCGAAAGAATTCTCTAGTAATCGATAGTTAAATATTAAAATTAATTACTTGTAATATTTTTATGAACCATCATTCTCAAACATAACAAAAATTACGATATAACATGCAAATTAGGAAAGTTTGTTAAATTTTCTGAAATATTTGAGAAAATGTTAAGAAATATTTTAAACAAGTACTTAAACAAAAATTCATATAGTTTGTATTTACTCCAAATACAATTTCACTACACTGTTGAAAAAGTTTGAAAAAAGAAATTGTTTAAAATATTTTCTACACTTTTCTCAAATATTTCAGTGAGATCAGAAGTAAATGTTTAAAGTGCAATTTGTAAACTTTGACTTCCTTTATTTTAAGACAATCTACTTTAAAATTGACTACTGGTCCATGTAAAAGAGTTTTCAATGAATTAAACAACTTGATAAACTAACACTGTTGAGTGCTCGTGATCACGTGTTCTTGCAAAACAAACGTAATTTCTCGTACGAAGATAAAAGGAATCCTCGGAAAATGATGTACCGTTAGTAAGCCCATTAGACAAGGAAACTTTTATAAAAAGTGCCAGCGCACCTAGGGTCTGATAATGATCACGTAAGGGCCTAATGAGTTTTCTTAAAAATTTCGATTACTTTTATTTTTCCAGCATTCGGTGAAAGATTGAGGCTGTTTGGAGAGCAACTTATGCTTCAAAATGGTGTCAATTTTTAGAAAATGTATCTGTCTTTCTAACCGTGTCATCAGAATCGAATTCGGACTAAAACTTTCTGAGTAGTAACATTTTTATTGGAAAAAAGTAATGATTTTAGAAAAAACATTTAAAGTGACGTCACTCAAGAACCGTGGAAAATATGAAGTTGGCCAATACGTCATTGAACTCCACTTTAGATGTACTACACACAGTAGGCCTATGGACAATACTTACTGGTTCACCCTGTATATATACAATGAGATTAAGCTAAGCGTTCCGGATAATCCCATTGAACGAAGCCCGTAAAGGATGTGTATTAGATCATATTGGATAAGATTAGGATTTGTCTAGACTCTAGAGAGTGGTTAGTTAAGCCAAATTTCAAGCGACCTGCCATAGTTAATGTAACACCCTAAATTCCTTGGCTCCATGTATAAACTAAACAATAGGGTGGTCTCATACATTAAATTTTAAAAATATTATTAATTAAAATTAAAAAAAAAATCATGTATAACGAAGGAAATAAAAGTTAAATTAAATCTAAATTAATTCAGAAATACAGCAATAACATAGGAAATATATGAATATTAAAAAAAAAAAATTAAAAAATGCGAAAAAGAAATTACATGAAAATGTAACAATCTCACTGGGTCAGAGGTCAATGCTTAATAAAAGAGAATTTATTTAGGCTTTAAATAAATAAAACTAAACAATAGGATTTCCATCTCTCTCGCACAGCTTGTGTACATTGTGTATATCTGTGCTCACAAATCCAATGTTAGAAAAGGGACCCCTCCCTGAAGGTATAATTAGCAAGAAGTATGTACAATGTGCTTGGATTGCCATTGTGTTGTCTGGCTTACTAATTAAAGCTTTAGGGTGTTTACTGTACATATAAATGTAGAATATACAAATGTATGTATATAATATTGTATGCGTTTTTTTTTATATGTATATATTTTTCTGTTGATAACTTTTTTTCCTTCGGTCTTTTTTATTTTTATTTTGTGTTGCAAGGGTTGCAATATTGGCGTTGCAATCTGTGCACGTGTTTTAATGCACTTATTATACTTTTTTTTTTTAAATGTATTTATAAATTGTATAGAATACATTTTTTTTATGTAGCAAAAATGTACTGTTACATTTTTATGTAACAGTAAATCGCTAATTTTGGAATTTTGTGAGATCTATAGGTTATCCTAGCCCGGAGGTCGGCAACCCGCAGTTCGCGAGCCGCATGCGGCTCTTTTATCCAAATTTTGTGGCTCTTCAGCCTGCCCAAAATATCATATATTGTATATTTCAATTTTATTGAAACGAATGAAAATTCCATTTATTAGAGGTATTTTTTCAAAAATAATTTTAAATGTGATAGGTTCGAAATTGAATAGAATTATACAATATCATAATAAAGTACTTGATTTATATTGTAAGACTGCCGCCTTTTCATTCGTTAAGTTATTATTTATTTGTTTATTTACTTTGCAATATATGAAAATAAATATATAAAACATTTAAATATTATTAAATATCACAAAATAATAATTTGCGAATAAAAATGATCTACAGAGTTTGTTTACACTCATCATCCTTGCGGCTCTTGGTAAGATTTATTAAAATTATTTAAGGAGAAATGGCTCTCTACTTAAAATAGGTTTCCGACCCCAGTCCTAGACTAACAGCACAAATGATTCTTCACTGACAGTTCGCTTTACGAGGTATTGGAGTAGCTATTTCTACATTCACATGTCATCTCTGACAACATTTTTACTGATAATTTCAATACTTCGCACAGCAATAGGGTCTGCCGTATACGCGTAACAATTCTCTATACAGTTATATTAGACTCATCAGAATCAATACTAAGTGGAGATTTGGTAAGGCTATAATTGAGTTAAGCAATAATTATCAACATCAGGACTAGCTGCGGATTCGTAGCCTGCTAAAAGATAAAGCAGAGTTATCCTCTCAAATCAAGGACCACCCTGGTCTGACGACAATCAGCTTGAAATGTCCAATTCTTTTCGAATCTACTGATCTATCTCCATATTACAACTATCGGTCGAATACAAGTATTAAGGTTTTGGGAGTCATTGCAACCGACAAGCCCAACAAGCCTTACCATACTAAGCACCATGCTCATTCCAGCAGACCTGGAAACCGTGACATGGGCGTCCGAAGAATTGAGGAATAGCTCGACAGGTAATAATAGAAAGTTTGTTGTTCTTAGCAGACATCTGGCCTTTGATGGGAAGAACTTAACATCAGAATCAATAAACCCCCCCCCCCTACTAAACGGTGGTTCTGTGGATGCCATTTTTCATTGACAGTCAGCTTCGCCTTGAAAGGTAGTTGTGCAATCACCGTCTGTCGCTTTTACCCGACTGAGCCCAAATTGAGAAGCCCAGATCACAAACCAGCATTAGCTCTGTTCACCATTGAATCATCTATGAAAACATAATTGGTGTTTTAAGTTAATTTTATAATTGCTTCGTGGTTCACCTACAGTTCGTGTCAATAATAATCAAAACCGATCCTCGGCGACAAATTCTATTCAAAACTTAGACCTACTTAAAAAAACTCTACACCATTAATTTTTTTTTTTAAAGTAAATATAATTAATTAAAACAAAAAGAACTAGGGCATAATGGACGACAAGCAGAATGTAAACGCTTCCATTAATTACTATTATCATCCGTTATTTTCCGCTAAATGCACTTTTTTTTTGTAATTAAGATTAATTGAGAGGGTAATTATCGTCTGTTGTAATGCCGCCATTTATTAACAATTTTACAAATAATGAACTAGTGCAAAAAACAAATTTTTAAATAATGTTTACAACACTAAGAGCGCTTATATTTAGTGGAATGATGCGTTTATAGAATTAAATCATTAAACAATTCCTTACAATAAACCTTGGAGGAGCCAAACCAACATCATGGATGATTCAATTAGGATTATGCAGCAGCGGGTTGCCAATTTGATAGTAGAATATTAGCTGGGACAACCATTATTTAATGGTTCAGTACAGAATGTCCATTTAGATAAATTTGAGAACTACAAAAAAGAAATATGCTTGAACACATATTGTCTACCACTACATCCTCTTCCCGGAGAAACAACTTAACCAGATGAAGAAGTACGAACGACAATCATGATGAAAGTACGAACAACAAGGAGCTAGAATATCCCTTTGTTACAGTAACTTGAACTGATATAAAACATTATTTAAACTATAGTTGAGAAGTTATTTTAATTAAAAATCAAAGAAATTAGCTTAAATATCTGAAGGAATTAGTTGTATTGTGTAAATATTAAATTGGATATGTCAAACGAGTCAGAGAAGTTCGAATGAAGCAAGATACTGTAGAATTAAAGATCGAGTTCTCTACACAGTTCTATTTTGATCTTAGTAATCTTCTTATATTTAGAAATGACCCATTCAGTGTTTCTTAGGATACAAAGAGATTTTTAAAGAGATGCCATTAGTAATATTTGTTTTTTTCAACATGTCTACTGCAATAACTAATTTATTTTAGAGTTCTGCAGAATTATATACTATATTAGTTACATTGGTTATATCTTATTTAAAGCGATGTGTAATACGGATCTGGTAACTAAACTAATATACGTATTATATATAAAACTGACTAACAAAAAATATGGTTTGCTTAAAATAGTCGTAGGAATCGCTTACAATATGGTTCCTAAAATTGTTATGGTTCCAGAAATTTCTCATGATACTTGGTAAAACCGCTACTGAAACTTATCTTTTGTTAAAAGAAGTTTATGGCGATGAATGTTAATCACGTGCGCGAGTTTTCAAGTGGTTCAAGCGTTTCCAAGATGGCCGAGAAGACGTCAGAGATGATGACCTTCTACGGGTCGCCCTTCCACGTCCAAAATGGATCAAAATATCGATTATTACTACCGTGGGGTGCTTGCTCAACTCCGTGAAAGAGTAAGGAAAAAAACGACCCGATTTGTGCAAGAACAAGTCATGGGTTCTCCATCAAGACAACGCGCCGGCTCACACTGCATTGTCTGTCAAGACGTTTCTAGTCAAGTACAACATCCCCAGTTTTAGGCCATCCGCCTTATTCGCCTGTCCTGGCCCCATGTGACTTTTATCTGTTCCCCAAAGTCAAATCTGCATTAAAAGGGACACGATTTCAGTCCGTTGAAGCTGTGAAAGAAAAAGCGGCACGCGTCATGCAGGTGCTCAAAGAAAAAGATTTCCAGCACAGTTTCGAACAATGGTAAATTCGCATAGAGCGTTGTAGGGATAGGGGAGGGGTGTATATTGAAGGTGATAATAACTAAATATGTATACATTTAAAATAAAATGTTTTACAGCAATAGTCTCGTTATTTAATAGCCACACCTCGTACTTAATGAACTTTACAATAATTGTTTCATCGTACAACAATGAAATAGTGAGGTTACTGACGCAGGAGGAAACATTATGGACTAGCGCAGCGTTAGACTGATAGTGACAAAAGCAAAATTAAAGATTAGGAACTACCGGTCTCACCAAAGCATTTATCCTTTGAAGGAGCATTATATCACGCTTGGCAGAACTCTACTGTGAAACTCCTGAAGTTCAGGTCAGTACCAAAACTGTGCGTCCTTTATTGGTTTCCAAGCTCTTTCAACTAGCAATCCTGTTGGGTCGAATACTTTGTATTTATTTATTTTTGAACCACAATTTTATATTGAGTTTTTTGGCGAATTACTTAAGCTTTGCTGTCAACAGATAGTAAAGAGATACAGGATTCATAGGAAAGAAAACTGTAACTGTAGAATTTGCTGAAGAAATTTTCACCTGAAGGCAATCGGCGAGATGAAGGCACGGAGCTTGAATTAATTCATTCTGACTCCCAAAATTAGCTGAACACTAAAATTCTTAGTATTCAATCTCATTTGGCAATCAATTTACTCAAATTCTTTAATTTTTTCCTTAAATAAATTAAATAATTTCTAATTATACCCATTTCTTCAGAACCTCAATCCAGCAACTCAATAAAAATAGTGGAAGACAAAGAACATGAACAAGTGGTCAAATTGGAAGACCGCGGAAGGTTGAAAAGCCAAAGAACGAAGAAACGGGAAAGAGTTCTGGAAAAAGGCTCAATAAAATAGCCTTCGCTCAGCGAGGAAGCCTGCAAATAAATGATTGTAATGCCAGAAGTAAAGTAAATAATAAAACAAGACTTGGTTTATTGTAGAACAACTATACAATTATGAAGTTATGGAGGAGTCGAATAGTGTTCAGGTATAAAATCATCACCGAAGGAAATCTTTGCCCCTCTCACCGTATATTTATTTACAACAGTACATTGCGGAACAACAATTAGTACTGTACATGGAGATATAAAGGAAGAGGAAATAAGGACGTTTTGCAAAGATAGGAGACCGAAAAGGAATGATTCCGCTAATGAGATTGAGGATTTTAGATTGGAATATCTAGAAAGCAGTGGAAATTGGTTGAACCTCATGACATTCACCTCATAGTTCAGCTCTGTAGGTCCAGATTGACCTACAATAAATAAGTCTTTTGTTTATTAGGGGTAGTTCAGTGTAATTTCCTAGCAAGTATCGTAATAGATCTTGTTTTGTCATATTTAAGTTTAGAGGAAAGATACCACCTGAATTGAGGGTCCAGTATAATCACAGGTATCGTACTTTGTACGCGTGAGGGATTTGAATTGGTTTAAAATTAATGAAACAGGATACCTCTTTTCCCGAAGATACCTACATAAAGAAATAAAATAATATAAAAAAATCAGGACTGGTTGCTCGCATTGTCACAATGACTAGGTATTAATTTCAAAGAGAAGTTCGCTCCTTGCGGCAGGAAAAAAAACAAAATTTATTTTTCTGTTAAAATCTTTTATTTTAGACTTAAGTCTAAGTTAAAAGAAACTCTTTGGTAAGATTTTCAAAAAAATTGGGAAATATATATCATTAACCCATTTATGTTAAACGAATGTTCCAAAAAAACGCCCTGACATTCATTTAAAACCGAAACAACTTTTTTAAGAAATAAAATAAGAAATCGGTGGAGAATAAATGCCTCTTAATGGCATAAATTTTGCGAATTACAGCTATTTTTTCGCTTAAAATAGTTTCATGAAAATTGTGTTTCTCATTGTTTTTGCATGAAAAATTCATGCACGTTTTTTTTTTCCTCCCACCACACATTTAATTTTTATTTATTTAATGTTATTTTTTTTAAATTTATAGCACCAGTATATGAGCTATAAAACTAAAAGGGGAAATTCTAAACGCACTAAGTGATCTAATTCTTTGCGGACGGCCTACTGGGAAACATACTGAGGAACATTGGAAGGAATGGTAAGTTGGGCGAGTGGAGGTCAGCTCGCAAAGGAATTCTTTATATATTTTCCAGGTAGAAAAACTATTTCTCTTAGGAAATCCATATGATTATTCTCCTTAACTCTTGTTTCTTGTTCCATACTTTCCAACTCGGAGAGAATTTTGCATTCTTTACCTTTTGTAGTAAAATAAAAATGGAATATATAATAAATATGGCCTAAAAGAATTTATATACAGCCTTTATTCCGTTTTAGTTTATTGCTGAAATACAGCGGTCTTTTGTTTTTACTTTCTCTTGCCCATCCTAAGTGGATGCAAAGCGATCGTGAAGGCTTTTGATTTGAATCAACTGTATCACGCGTTTTTTTTTTTTTTTTTCTAAAAAGTATGATTGGGTTTTGGAGGAAACCAGTCAACCAGCAGCGTCTCTTTAATCAATATATTTTTCACTGTGAAGTTTACTCAAAGAAAATGGGGATCATTTTCAATTGAATCCAAAAAGTCAAGACACCTTTCCTTCCTGATGTTCTTCTGGTCTTGCGAAAGCTTTTTTGGAACCATTTTTGCGCAGATTTTTCTCATCCCCAAATTCATTGGTCAAAATTTGATGGCCGAAAAGTTCTTGAAAAACTTCGAAAAAGGGTCATTCATGTCACAGACCAACCATCAAGAACAAGAGGATGTTGCATCACGATAATGCTCCTTGTCACACAGCAATTTCAATAAACGAGTTTTTGGCCAGTAAAAACATTTCTGTGGCTCTTCAGCCTCCTTATTCGTCTGACTTGAGTCCTTGAGACATTTTTCTCTTCCCGAAGTTGAAAAATCACCTCAAGGGAACTCATTTTGGGACAGACGAAAACATTCAAACGGCTGTAACCGACCAGCTGTAGGCTATTCCAGTATCGAAGTTCGAGCACTGCTATGAGGAGTGGAAGAAACGTCTCCAGCGCTGAGTGGCTTCAGAAGGAAGTTGACAATATAGAATTGTAATTCTTTTTGGATAAAAAAATTTTAAAAAATCAGTCTCATTACTTAATTTACAGACCTCGTACGATTTAAGTTGGTGGTATTTTGTTTGCCTAAAGTAGATCTACGAAAAGTCAAGTAATGCCTATTATTTAAGGCGAACTTTACATCCAACTACCGATTAGGTGTCCTGGACGGAAGCGCATGGTAAACATACTTTACTTTTAATTCCTATCATTAACCGTAAAATGAAACCCAAAGCCTAGATAGGGAACCGAACCGTGTAGTACCACTATGCATCTCTTACCGCTCGGCGCTTCAGTAAATCTACGACTCTTATTTGAAATCTCTTCTGAAGAAAATAAATTTTAAGTAAGTTAGGGACTAGTTTTCGTTTAAAACAGCATTTTAAGTAAAGTTGTCTGAAAATACTAGTTCCTGGAACAAATTTGAAAACTATCGCAAAACTGGAATGTCACTATTTTGAACTGATTTGTCCACTGTGTGTTTAGTTTTAAAGATTATCAATATATCACTATATGTAAACAAAGTGATCCATTTAAAACCCAATCGCTAATAACTTTTTAGCAAAGCGGAAATCCGGAAAAACCCATTAAATAAACTATATGTTTTTTTGTCTAGTTTTCAAATTTTCTATCCCCAATGCTGTATCTTCATTTTTGGCGGAGTTAGGGTAAAAACCAGATCGGGGTTTCATAAGCTGGTTTTGACAATTATTGTGAAAACTACATAAAAAATTGTGAAAAATAACTTTGACCCCGTTTCGATATCCCTAATATTTGTCGAGATATTTAGGATCAAAGTTACAATTTTATCTATTCGTGAACGGTTTTCAATATTAATTTTCCACCAGAAATACACGTTTTTGGGAGCTCCTCTGTCTGCAAAAAATGTTATTTGTGACGCAAAGAACAAAAGTAATAATAATTGAAGATTTTAAATTAGTGTAATGTAATGGTTATTGGTTAGTCAGAATAAATTTGTTTTATCATCAAATAAAAGCAATCATCACATCATTTTAATGCACCCAGTATGCAAGACTTCTTGACCTATGATTACGGTAAGAATATCTTACCAGGGTGTTGGTCTAGTGGTCAAGAACGTGGTTTTGTAAGTGGAAGATCCCCAGTTCGAATCCCGCGTATGATTACATTTTATTTAAAATAGTATTATGATGTATTTTAAGTATTATGAATGACTGCATTAATTTAATTTGAAATATTTCGAACAAACCAGGAATTAAAGAGAGAATTGGAATTAAACTCTCCTCTAAACTGAAAAAGATTTCCAAATCGCTAGTCAAGAAGCAGAAGAAGGGCTGACAGATTCAGTGCTGACACCGTTTACCTTCAACTACCAATAAAATAGATGAAAGCATAAAGAATGCACAAAAAAATAAGAGATGATAGAATGCGAATATGCCATTCAATTAAAAAATAAAATGAATTAATTTTGTGATTCATTTTGCACTTTATTTGCATTATTCCTTAACTTTATAATATAATTTAATTTACTTTTCACATGCAGTCTTGCTAATAAATAAATGAATTTATTAATTATGCAAGTAAAGCATAAAAATGTTCACTGGAAATTAGTTTATTTAATAATGCGCTTTTCATGTAAACGTTTCCAATTAAGCTACAAGGAAAACTCATTAAATAATTAACGACTTCACCAGAGATTTACCAGAATTTATTTTTAATATGGTTTTATGTAGCACCATTGAACTTAAAGTTGCAATAATATATTAATTATTTTATCCATTATTATTATTATGAGATTATTGTGGAGAATCATCAATCACGATCAGTTGAATGTGAATGGTGGCCGAGTTAAGATGAGTTAAACTTAGTTAACCTGCGAAATAATATTGTTCATCAAGGTGAGCCTATTGTTGCTCGTCCAATTGGATAAAATGAAACAGTATTTACTCTTATCTGACAAAGGTTTTCCCTCAACTATTTAATGCATTTCCTTTCTTTTTAGTTTGCATTTGTTTTTTATGTGTTTAATGCACTTCTAACTAACTTGCACAAAAAACCTAACTAGAAGTGCATTAAGAAACTAGTTTGGTAAGTTGAAACTTGCTAATAGCGATTCTTTAAAATGGTGTTGCACTCGTTAGAGGAATCCAGGCTCTTGTAGTAGGCGTTCTTAACCAGTTTAACCAGGTTTAATAATTAATGTAATCTCTTAAGTGTAGTAAAGAGTAGTTATACATATTACAAGAACTATTAGTTAACATCTTTTACAATCCTATTTTTTAAATTATACTCCTTAAATATATATTTATTTATCGATTCGCTAATAATTTTTTATCTTTAAAAGTACCTCATATTGTCCTTAGATCTAACAGCTTAACAAAATGTGGCAATATGACCGAGCTGGCCAGGTGTGGGGCTTAGGGACAATCACATATGTAACAAACTTCTGGACAAATTAGCACATTGAAAGTGCCACTTTACTTTTATCAATTTGCACAATTCTTTTTTAAAGAATTTCTAAAAAAGGTTAACTACGATTTTTTAAAACTTGGTGTACTTAATGCTCATCTATAGTTCTTAAACCTTTAAACGGGAAAAATCTTTTAAGACTACATCTGCAAGAAAGCATTGCCCAATTGCTCTATTCCACTACCTATCACGAATTAAATATTATTAAAGATTGAAGGTGTACCAACATTCTAAATCTGATGAACGTTGACTGATTGGAATTGCCGCTTTTGTGGGTATATTTTTTTAGTTTTTAAGAAAATAGTTAGTTCGGAGCATGAAGAACTGTTCAGTAGAAATTGTAAGTTTCAAGCTAATTTCATTAAATAAACTGCGTTGCAGGAATTAGAATTAGAAACGGGGCGGGACCTATGCCCCACGGCACCACAGCCACAAGAGGCTTATTGTGTTTTCCCCTTTTTGGATCTAGCAGACGAAACCTCCCCTACTAAGGAGGTTAAGGAATTTCCCGCTACTTTCTCCTTTGGTCTCAAAGTGCCAAAGGTTTCATAGCGCAACCGCTCGATAGCGACACAATCGAACAACAGGTGAGAGGCCGTCTCCTCTTCTTCCTGACACAATCTGCCCACCGGTTCCGAGCTGATAAGCCCCACCTAGTACAGAACTACTTCCTGAACCTACTATGTCCCCGTAAATAGACCTGTGATCAGAGTAATCTGATTTCTACCCAAGCACAGAGACTCTTCGGTTCTTTGTTTACACAGTCAAGGCGACATTGTCTTGCAGATCCTCCAGATCCACACGAACCGAGCCCTTGGTGATGCCCAGGACAAGCTCCAGGCTAATGAAAGAAGTGTTAGCTCCATTCCTGGTCAGATGATCAGCTATCTCATTCCCTTTAATCCCCACATGATCCGGCACCCATTCCAGTCGAACTTTATTGTGTCGAGTCAGTTGTTCTAGGGCCTCTCTGCATTCCCAGACCAGGGAAGAGATGATTCTGAAGGAAACAAGGGTCTTCAGTGCAGCCTGGTTGTCCGAAAAGATGCTGATCTCCCAATAACTAGGATCCATCCGCAGGTTTTCCTCAGCACATACTTTAATCGCGATTTGCGATGAAGGAAAGTCAGCGTTCACACCAGTTTTATTTTTTTAATTCGACGACTTTACGTTAGTGACGTAACTATGTTAGTGGTTTAAAATAAAAAATTTACTCGCTAACAGTATAATTAGCTTGAAAGAAATGTAAGCAATGAGGTCAGTCAATAAACAAGAATGAAACATAACACGCCAGAACTCATTTCCTGTGGTTGGTTTAGAACATTTGCTGATGCCAGTAATAGTACGATGACGTAAAGAAGGAGATGGTGGAGAATTGGGGCAAACTTGCTAGCTATAACAAATAGGTCACATGCGGCGGGGTTAGGCCAATAAATGGAGACTAGAAGAGCATCAGTGCAGCGATGAGTTTTGGTTTTAGGCTGCGCATGTGAACCAAAACGCCAGCTAGAGTACATTTTACAGAACAAAACCTCCGTGTCTAGTTTATGGCTAAACGAGACATGTTCAGGATGAGGAAAAGGTAAGTGTGGGTTTGAACACTGTCAGTATGATGCACAAATCTATTGTTTGCCAGTTGGTTTGTAGTAGATTCAAGCAGGAGTAATCCCATGGCCAGTTGTACAACGTGAGGTAGAAGGTTTGCATAACTGGCGTGTCACAGCCGCGTAGAGCACGTTCCAACCATACCCGAACATCTAGCCAAACGTTGGCTTACACATCGTCACCTCACACCCATGCACTGAATTCCAACCATCTCTCCCATTATAAAATCATTAAAAAGCATGTTTCCCACAAACTGTTACCGATTACCTCCCATTTCCGTGCACATACTGTGTATATGAAATCGTTTTAAATATTAAATAGTATTTCACTAAACCTCTCGATTTGATAACATTTTATTGATTGTTTAATCGAGTCTTATCGCTAATCAATTTTTTATCATTCAGGAAGTTTTTATACCGACATGTATATTGATTTTGATTCTGTATTTCTAACTTAAAAAACATATTTAGTGAAAAAAACGTGACCGGATTTAGACTCTAGGTTAGAATTTTTCACTTTTGAGAATAATTTATCGTCTGAATTAGAAACGTAAACGATAAAATAATAGAACTAGACATTCAAAATATGTTCATCTACTCTGGATAGCCGCAAAACAAGAGGAAGCTCAGCGTTCACTCCCAAACAAAATCTTTTAAAGTCTTAAATACTTAAGCAAAATCGTTAATCCTGCCTTAATATCTACTGTTACACATCCCGTAACTGACCTTCAGGAAGCGAAGACATTGTGTTAAATAATGATACTCTCGCTACCCAACCTCACAGGTCACCAGCTAAAGAAAGCTGTTATCTTAACCGCCACAAAACTTCTTAATGCTTATTTCCATGTACTAGGGGCACTACTTATATTTTGAGCCTTGGCAACACTGAGTGTTGTCAGGTACTATCTGACGTTTCCTCTTGAAAGTTTGACATTTTTGACCATAACCTTCTTCAGAACGTTTTGTTATTTGAGCGCGATTTGTGTTGTTTACAGTCACTTGAAAATTGTGTCTCAGCGAAAAAATGGAATTAACTAGTTAACACAGGGAAGGGATTAGCTATGAGGTTAGCATACTGGACTCCCACGCGGAGGTCCCGGGTTCGAATCCAGCAGCTGACCCTTAGATTTTCTCTTCCTAGGAGCTTCTTACAGCTCACTGTCCGGTGATGGACAGTGTTGTCTGTAACGAGAGAACACTGTCCGGAGGCCGGCAGTACACTGGAAAAAGCTCCGGGCGCTAATAACCTTGGATGTTGACGCGCCTTAAATCATTAAAAAAAAAAAAAAAAAAAAACTAGTTAACATTTTCGTGCAATGATTTATTACGACTTTCGACGTGGATTATCAAGACAGGAGTGCATCAATCAACTTACTTCCACTTTTGGCGATAAAGCCCCATCCTTTGCCACTGTGAAATGCTGGTATAACGAATTCAATCGTGGTCGTCGTTCGCTCACCGACGAATGTCGTGAAGGTCGTCCAAATCAGTTGTCGTGTCAGAAAACATTGATGCTGTGCAAAAACTAATAATGCAAGATCATCATGTGACATACTGAGAGATTGAGGCAACCTTAGGCATTAGTTCCACCAGCATACGAGTATATAAAATATTGCATGATCATTTAGTCGTGAAAAAGGTCTGTTCTCGTTGGATCCCACATAATCTGACAAAATCTCAAAAAGAAGCTCGTGTCGATTGGTGCAAACAAATGCTTAAGAAATACAATGGCGGTGCTTCGAAAGACGTTTATAAGATTGTAACAGGTTACGAATCTAGGATATATGCGTATGAGCCGGAAACTAAACAGCAGTCTACTGAATGGGTGTTTCAAGAGGAACCAAATCCAACAAAAGTTGTTCGCGCTCGAAGCACTTCGAAACAAATGGTCGCCTGTTTTTTCGGAAAAACTGGTCATGTGGCAACAGTGCCTTTAGAGGAACGTAGAACGGTCAATTCTGAATGGTACACAACCATTTGTTTGCCGGAAGTCTTCGATGAAATAAGGAAAACAAACAAGAGCCGTCGAATCATTCTTCATCAAGACAATGCCAGCTGTCACACATCTCGTCTAACAACCGACTATTTGAGCATCTGTCCGCCGTACAGTCCTGATTTGGCACCAAATGACTTTTTTTTTGTTTCCGAATGTTAAGTATAAATTACGTGGACAACGATTTTCGTCGGCAGAAGAAGCCGTTGATGCATTCAAAAACCATGTTTTGGAGGTGTCTCAAGCAGAAGGAAAAAATGCTTTGACAAGTGGTTCGAACGCACGCAGAAGTGTATAGATCATAAAGGAGAATATTTTGAAAAACAATTTTCAATGACAAATTACTGTTGTTTTTTTTAATTATTAGGCTCAAAATATAAATAGTGCCCCTAGTTCGTAGTACCGTATAGTGTCAGGATTAATTCCTATAATAATACTCTAGGTTGGTCCACTGCCTCTTAAATTTCCTTAACCTCCTCTCCCTGATAATTTTGGCGTTCTAAAATCGTTTTCAGATTGCCAGGACTCGTTCTAGTCTATAAAGTTCGGCTACACACCTCACTTGTTAGTTCATTAGCTTTGCGAGCCATGCTTCTAACCGTTCGGCTCTATGGTATATTCACTTCCAACCCCTAGGAGCCAACCAACCTCTTTAGAAAACAAAACAAAAAATTATAGTAAAGGCGGAAAGCTGGCAATTACGGGTGAAACTCGTTGGTGCTGTATACCCTCGCCAGGCAGAGTCCGGTAACTCTCTCGGACTCTATCGGGAAGCGCCCAAAATAGAAGAGAAAATGACAGAACCACTTATTCAACAGCATCCTTCTACCTCCAAATTAATTATCAATAACCATAAATTATAAATATTACAAATAGAAATACTTTTTAAAGTCTTGTCTCCTGCCAATCTAATGGTTATTTTAGTTTTTGTTTTCCACTTCTTGTTTAACTTTTTTTCTCGGTTAAGTTTATGTTTATATTTGTATTAGTGCGTCAGTTGTGTTTGTGTGTGTGTAGAAGAGAAAAGTTTTCTTTGGTAGCGCTGTATTCATTGTGTAGTGAAGGCAATATAAATCCAGTAGAGGTGGCCAACTACCCGCATGAATAATTCCTAGAGTTTTGTCTTGTACGGCCACGGAAAGAGGTAAGTTGAAGTAGTGGAAAGACTTTGGAGGTATTCTGTCTATATATATATATATATATATATATATATGGATCTTACCCTCCAGTCGTATGTTTGCAGGTGGAAAGCCAGCCGAGTATACAGTAGTTTGGCCTCGCTCACCGAAACACTGAGACACACTGGAGCTGGTGAGATCTTATGAAGACAGCGTGAGGTAGTGTCCCTTCCTCACTTATACCAACTGAATCACAACTGAGAACCTCTTCCTTTCGTCCTTCTTCCTTTCCTTCCTAAGCTACTCCTTCTAACCTCATACTTCGACAATCTCTCTCTCTCCTTCCCCGCTGGAACTGCTCTTCTCTTCGAGGATGGAGTTGTGAATGACAGAAGCAGGATTGTCAACTTACCTGAATTACAAAACTGTACCTTAGTTGCTAAGGCAAAACCTTCTGAATGGAGGTAGAATTTGTTTTAAATAAACAGGAATGACGTAACGTCTCTTTTCTCTAACCAACTCAAGTACTTTGTACAATACCAGTTGTACCCACTAGTTCTCTTCACAGCTGAACTCAACTTTGTTAATTTGTACATGAATTAATACATACGTATTTGTATATAATATATATATGTAGCTATCTGCAAATATATGCATATTATACAAATAATATATACTAAGAGAGGAAGAGATAGAATGAGAGGGTGGATGTGGGCTAAAAAAGGAGATGATTCCCAAGGGAACAATGCTGCCAACAGAAATACAATACCTAATAATATTCAATACTAGTATCATATATTGAGTAACCAAATACCTCTCAAAACTGTCACAACCGTTCAACTTATATTGTGTTTGTAACAACCACAGAACGCATGGATACAAATATTTTGCCTCAAAATGCTCAACCTGATACAATCTTGAACTTGATTTCTACTTCCATTTGATTATTTTATAAAACAAAAAAAAAAAGTAAATCGGATGTTTTGGTTACTAGTTGCAAATGGTTGCCGTGAAATTCGAAGTTACGGCCAAATCTAAGATCGTTCTTTAGTAAAGTTTTTAAACATTGAAATCATTTTATGATTTGTAAAAATAATGTAGCAAAGTATTTGAATGTTACAATCCCTGGGACATTTGCGTTATGAAGGTATGAAAGGTGGTAGGTTACTAAAGGCTCCGGTAGACAAAGCGAAACATGAGTGTAATTGCTTAAAAATGAGAACTTAAAAAATAAAATTAAAAAAGTCAAAAAAAAAATCTACCCAAAGAATTGAGCGCCTTCTTTCTCTGTCCATCTCCAGCTGAACTCCATTCATTTCAAAAAAAAGATACGGATGCCATCAAATTCTTATAAAATAATATCTTCTGTCACATCAGAAAATCCGGTTTAAATAGTGCTGCTTTTTGTCCCCAGGACGGTTTTTATAAAGTAAAATTCAGCCAAAATTATTAAGAGAGTAATGCCTACTTTTTAAGGCAGCCTTTACGACCAACTTCCAATCAGGTGGACGGAGGCGGATAGCAAACATACTCTATACTACAAAGTTCTCATATTAACCATTAAATAAAAACCAAGGCCTAGATCGGGAATCGAAATAAAAATGGTTTTCCGTGGAAAGCCTAAACCACTAATGCCTCTATCAAAAGTGCCTTCAATAGAATTTTTCTGCGAAAAAAAAAGCTTTTCTTGAAGAGCAACATGTAAGAAAAATCACAGCTATTTTGCAGGAAAAAAGAAAAACATTAATTAATTAAAATGATCTTTTCGGCTCAGAAATTTTGACGGATAACTTGCAAATTGGGATCCACGAAAAATACCGAATCAAAATGATAAGTTTGAACTGCCCAAAATGTTCCATTTGTAGGTTTGTCTATTCACATGTTCAAATCACATAAATTGTGGGGAAAAAATACCTCTGAATAATTAACTTTAAATTTTATTTCCTGTAAGAACTCTAGATAGAATCGATCACCCTATTTCCTTTTACCATTCAGAGAGAGAAAGTAAATATATAATATATTTATATATTTCCCCCCGCTTCTTTTAGTGTAAGTGTGGGGCATGCTGCATGCGTAAAATATGTATATAATAAATTCGTAAAGTGAATTTAAATTTCCTATACAGTTTTACAGCTCACAACACAGCATAAGTGAACTGTGATATTAACTGTTCTAATTTTGGATTTTAGAAACCTAATACTTAAACAGAGTTATATTTGAACTAACTAGAAAAACATAGCTTAAATTTAACCCTAAAATTTATTATCGAATTCATATTTTATTAACACCAGATGTTTTAAGGCTTTTAACATTTTTAAAATATAGGTTTTTCTGTATTAACTATGTTGTGAAAATAAGCTTTGTTTATTAAAAGAAGGAACATATTGCACTTGCCTATCATTAATTGATGTCTGCATTTTTGCATATTGCACCAGATTAACTGAAGTCAGTTGCAAAGACACTATTGATTGAAAATGTCAAGAAAGTTCTCGATTGCTATTTGTACAAGATCTTCAAAATGAAATGATGAGAAATGCATTAACAAACAACATGCACAATATTTTAATGCATTTATATTTTTATGATACTGAGCCAAGAGTAAATTAGGTAGCCAAGACACTATTGGTGAAACAGTAAGTGGAAATATATTAAGCAGCGGTGGCGATTTTTTGAATTACGACTGTTTAACGTGATTAAATGAGGAACCTGGAGTCGGAAAAATCACTAAATGGGAGAATTGAAAGGAAAAAGCACGCAAATTGAAGCTAAATTAAATATATTATAATAAATAAATTAAGATAACCTACTGGCGACTTCCTCTACAGTCTTCATTTTCAGCTAAATATACGGGATAACCAGTTGCAGTACAGAGTGCTTAATTCCATAATGAAATGCAGGAATTCTGCAGTTAATAACAATTTGAACCTTTTGAAATAATGCATTACGCGAGTTTTCAAAAAGGCTGGCTAAACAGAAATTGCACTAACGAAACATTGTATATTGTAGCTAATTGAACACCCATTATTATTATTATTATTATTATATTATTACTATTATTATTATATTATTACTATTATTATTATTATTATTACTATTTTTTTTTTTTTTTTTTTTTTTTTTTTTTTGCGCATTAACAGCTGAGGTCATTAGCGCCCGGAGCTTTTTCCAGTGCACTGCCGGCCTCCGGACAGTGTTCTCTCGTTACAGACAACACTGTCCATCACCGGACAGTGAGCTGTAAGAAGCTCCTAGGAAGAGAAAATCTAAGGGTCAGCTGCTGGATTCGAACCCGGGACCTCCGCGTGGGAGTCCAGTATGCTAACCTCATAGCTAATCCCTTCCCTATTATTACTATTATTATTATTACTATTACTATTAGTATGCCGCCTCCACAAATGAGATATCCCTAATATCTGAGAATATCAGTGAACTTTAACTGACGGAGATCCATCCTAAATATCTGGCCAATTCCAAATTTCCTAAACCTAGCCTTCGATACAGTCTCTTACATTCCAATCTTACACTACTGATCGCATTCGTCTCCCTTCCGACAGCTCACATGTGATCAGTTAAAGGAAGCAAATCTTCCAGTCTTTACCACCACTAGAACTCTTAAATGTTCTTTCCCAGATCCAACTAGTACCTTGAAGTGTCTGGATTAATTTCTTTCAACTTTGTGCAAAAACTTTCGAATTCCCTCAGCCACCGTTTTCTGACAATCTTGTCGCTATATATAATACGTACGAGTATTATAGTTGTAACTATATATATATATTATATATTATTATATATATGGTCTGCGATAGCCAGAGAGTACGGATCTATGGAATATCCAATACCTAGGCCAATCCGTTTTATAATTGGCTCAAGGGATCCAGTAAAAATAGATCTCTTCTAGGCTAGATGGTCCTGGCGTCTTCTGCATTCTCCTATAATCTTAGAGTCCAAGTTGGGAAATGCTTTTAAAGCTACTCATTTTGCATATATTACTTCATAGATCTCTCCTGCACCTCACGGCATTCTACTAGATCAATAACTCCGCTAGAAAACTGTAGCAAATCGTCCTGATACCTCAAGATAACAGCGTCCTTTTTTAATTAATAATATCCTGTAGGGAACCACATAAACATTTGTTCAATTCAGAAATAATTTATTGGTTTTAACTGTTTATTGGTTTTTAATTTAAAAAAGCAAGCAAGCATTAGTCCTTAGCCATCAAGGCAATCGGCACAGTTCCATCCTGATGTAATCCTTTATTCAGAGATTTGAGAGTGGATGTGGGGGAAGCAAGAGAAACGAATAAGAAACAATGAATTCCAGGTCTACAAAAATACAGTTACACCAAGAGGCTATTAATTGGGCCTTGCTGATCTCATCAACAGTGTAACAAACCGTTTTTGCTAGCTGAACGCCACCATGTCGCCGGCAACATGTGTTCATAGTAATAGGCTACGCTGTGGAGCGTACAGACACATGCTTACTACAGAACAGCCGTTACGATAATATCGCGCCACCACACTCTAGCTGAACACAGTGCCTAATTTATCAGACTGACTAATTTATTAGAAATAAAAATAAGAAGATCTCAAGGATTTTATTAACACTATATGCATATGGATGAACGTGTGCCCACTTAAAGAACCTTACATTAAAAATTGATCTAAATTTAGAAAATCATCACAGAGGACATCAAAATTTATAATTTAGGAATATCACGTTTTAATGTAATTTTAATCAGCTATTTTAATCTCTATAATATTCTAAAAGCATTACCACAGCCTTGAAAGCAATACCAAATTTAGCACGCCCTTCCTCTTGAGGCAATTTTCGTAGTAAAATTACCTTAAAACTTAATTTTGTTGGATTTGAGAAAGTCGCTTTCAAAAAATATATATATATTTAAAAAATGAGCAGTTCTGCCCAATCGATATTCTCCAATTTAAAACTCTAGTTATTTATTTAATACCTACCTGGATATTAAACATCGAATATTGCACTTTGATGGACTTTGAACTCTTCGGAAGCTAATCAGCTTCTGGTCTTTAAAAGAATTTACCAGGGGAAAGAATTTCAAATTAAAGTTCTATCACCTGAATGAACATGCTATATTTCCAGAGAATCATTGGATGAAATTTCGAGAAAATTTAATTTTTTCAGCATCTAATACATGGCAACTTGCAGAAATAATGCGCCCCTTGAGATTAATGAACTACTCGGCAGATGGTTTCATTTATTTGGGCTCCCACGTGTAAATTCTTCCAACATAACCCTGGAAATTGATCGGAGAATACAGTAATTATGGACGGCAAAGGCATTTCAAATCGAAAATACTCTATAAAGAAATTTTGGGGCTGACCAAGGAAGAAGACACTTAGAGCATCCCAAATAAAAAGGGAATTGTACGAGTTGTTTAAAGAGTGGATCAAAAATAAATAGATGCAAGTCACTGGTACCGTCATTCAGTAAAAGCCTGTTAGTACCAGTCAGTTGTCAAAGAAGGCCGAAAAGTAGATCGATATACTAAGTGCACCGTAATGCCGAAAGAGTTAGATAAAGAATTTAGCGAATAAGATGCTAAAAACTACACAAAAGAAGTTAAGAAGTGGACAAATGTGAAAAAATCTGAAAGTGCTGAATCTACGAAAGAAAAAGGCAACTAAGATGAAAAAAAATAAAATTTACAAGGGGATGAAGCAGACGAAGGCGCCACGGTAGCCGAGCGGTTAGAGGCGAGACCTGCAAACTAATATGCATTGTGGTACTGGGTTCGATTCCCGGTCTTAGGCCTTGGATTTTATTTAATGGTTATTAAAAGAAATTTACAGTAAAGTAACTTTGCTAGTCGCCTCCGTCCACGGCACCTAGTTGGACGGTAGTTTCGCCTGAAAAAATAGGCGATTACATTACTTTACTTTATTTACAAGGGGATGAAGCAGACGAAGATAATGTCGAGGACCAAAATGTTGGAAACAATAAGAAAACAGAGAATGAAAATAAATTTAAGGCAGATGAACTTAAGCTTAAAGCTCAAGGTCTGTTGAATACCAGCTATATTCCTAAAGATAGAACCTGAAACCCGAAGGAGTGCCTCTGGCAAGGGGGATTTGGCTAAAAATACAATAAAAGCCCTGAAAAAGAAGAATTCCGTTTGTTGTAAAAATAGTTTTTTCTTTTTTTTTTTAATAAAGCATTTACTTATTTTTTTATCTGTTATTATTACCGCAACGTTTTTTATTATTTATCAGTAATGAATATAATTTAATTTAAAACTAACGAGTAGATGAAAGAGCCCATCAAATTACCTAATACATTAAATATGATTAACTAATTAGTTGCATATAATTAAACATTCCATTACAGATCAAAGAATAATGAGATTTAGCGTCTGAGTAATTACTAGACACCCAAAACTGGAAATTCATCTAGTATTACAATAAACGTTTCAAAAAATAAAAGTAATGTCAATATTTTCAGGCGAGCTTTACGTACAACTTTCTTGTATACCTTGTTTTCTGTATCAAACATTGTATTTTTATGCTAAACGTATATTTTATACATTAAGTCGGCTAGTTTGCATGTAGAGATTCAGAAATAAGAGAAAAATACAAAATCTTCGTTAGTTTTACTGGAATTTCCTTGATTTGTGTATCTAACATACTTCGTCCGATAATCGACATACGAAAATCGTACATCTTAATACATCTTAGCTTTGTGTGTCTCGTCTCACACAACCACAAGAATAATTCTACACATGACAAAAATAAAATGTAAAGTATAGATTTCTAAGTTAGGAATTAAGTTTAGAAAGTAGGTTAGGTCGGGAAGTAACACTGTGCTAATCTCTGCGATCTGAACTACGACAGAGAAAGAGTTAGTATGGGAAGGAAGTGCTGAACACTTATCTCTTCACATCCCAGAAATCGGGAAAGTTTCATCCCATTGTAAACCTCTCTATTCTCAAGAGTAGTTGGGCGTAGCTGTAGATGGTGTGAAGACACATTCTACACCCAACAATACAAGTTGGATGTAAAGGTGAAATCCTTTGTGTACTAGTTCACAAGGAGTGCCAAGTTTTAGTAAATCGCTCACAAGGTGATATCAGCATGAGAAGCTTCTCCCACAGTTTGATATATTGGTCGAAATTTCAGGATTAATAATCCTAGAATTTTATAATGAACTCTTGGTCAAATACCTTAATTTAAATTTAATTATTTCTCTGAATTTGAAATGGAAATCTAAAACCAGGTGTTAACACGTTAATTAACTTTCTTTCTCTTAAAATGCTAACGAATGTAATTTTTAAAAAATTTAGATAATTACTAAGTTTTACTGGACGATATAACATATCTAACTAGGTGTTGGGTCTGCTATAAAGGAAGTCAACTAAAATTTACAGTCAAACAGATCTCAGTCACATTCGGAAATATGCTTTCAAAGTATTTATATTCTGGCATAAACACCTAAAATAAATTGTTTTTGAAAAAAGTGTTCTTTTTTTAAGAGTAAAGCACTTTAAAGTAATCTAGATTCGAACCCCTCATCTCCGCGTGTTCTTATAACATATTTTCTATATTATTTAATAGAGATTACAAGTCTTACTAAAATGCCAAATTTTGAATTAAATTCTACGACCTTGATTACTAAATAGATTATCACTTTCATAAATTACTTTAATAATAATTTTAATTGAATATTTTAATTAAATTTTGCCAGGGCGGAGGGAGACAGCTGCCCCATTAAGGACTCATTTCGGGCTAATTAGCAGTTTGTCTGTCAGCATAACATTTAAAATGAATTAAAAATGTTTTAAAAATATATTATTTAAAATATAAAACTTTTCTGCTATTGGATTCATAAACCAGAGTTTAGATAAAGAATTTGCACAAATGTAATTAAATTTTAAAAGAGCAATTTTGTTAAAATTCCATTTCAGGTAGGATTTAAAAATAAGTGTTATTGGGTGAAATCGGGTGAGATGGCCAATCGGGAGAGATGGCCAACAGCCGAAATTTAACCGAAATGTCGTCCGACGGCGCTGCGTGAACTCTCAAGTGATGAACTTTCATGTCTGACTACAGAGAGTTCATTTTGGTCTGCGTCAAAGCGTTATTAATTAACTCCGAGAATAAAAACATTATCGTCTCAACAAAAAATTTTATGATAGTTACATAAGAGGGTCGTTTGAAAAGTCCGTGCAAAGTCAGAGAGATAGCACTACTGGCGCGTATCGAGGTTATGTTTAATTAGTAGCATCTCTTGGAAGAACACACACCAAGTTTCAGCCAGATCGGTTTATTTCTTTGTGTTTAGCATTCGTTTGAATCGAGGAAGTCGAGTGATTTTCAAAAAATGGACGAAAAAGAATTTCGTGTGTTGATTAAACACTACTTTATGAAAGGCAAAACGCCTCAGGAGACTAAAGAGAAGCTTGATAAACATTATGGTGACTCTGCACCTTCGATTAGAACAGTTTATAAGTGGTTTCAAAATTTTCGGAGTGGCCATATGGGCACAAGTGACGCTGAACGTTCTGGACGTCCTGTTGAGGTTACTACTCCAGAAATCATTGATAAAATCCATGATATGGTGATGGATGACAGAAGAGTGAAGGTGCGTGAGATTGCTAGTGCTGTGGGCATCTCGAATGAACGGGTACATAATATTTTGCATCAACATTTGAACATGACAAAGCTATCCGCAAGATGGGTGCCGCGATTGCTCACGCTTGACCAAAAACGAAATCGTGTAAGGACGGTTTGCAGCTGTTCCAGAAGAATCCGCAGGACTTTAAGCGTCGTTTCGTCACTGTGCATGAAACATGGATACATCACTACACTCCTGAGACCAAAGAACAATCTAAACAATGGGTTACCAAGGGGGAATCTGCGCCAAAAAAGGCGAAGACCGTTCCTTCGGCCGGAAAGATTATGGCGACTGTCTTTTGGGATTCGCAAGGAATAATCCTCATCGACTATCTGGAAAAGGGTAAAACTATTACAGGTGCATATTATTCATCGTTATTGGACCGTTTGAAAACCGAGCTGCAAGAAAAACGCCCACGATTGGCCCACAAAAAAGTCCTTTTCCATCACGACAACGCACCAGCTCACACCTCAGCAGTTGTGGTCGCAAAATTAATGGAAATAGGGTTCCAACTCGTTTCACATCCCCCCTATTATCCAGACTTGGCTCCCTCGTACTACTATTTGTTCCCCAATATGAAGAAATGGCTGGCGGGAAAAAGATTTTATTCAAACGAGGAGGTGATTGCAGAAACGCTATTTTTCAGACTTGGACAAATCCTATTATTCGAAAGGGATCAACAAACTAGAGCAGCGTTGGACGAAGTGTATAAGCCTAAAAGGAGACTATGTTGAAAAATAAAAAAGGTTTACCCCAAAAAATTAAGTAGTTTTTATTTTTGCACGGACTTTTCAAACGACCCTCGTACTGCGTGCTGCAGCGAATGTATGTGTCGAAATTTTAGTGTTGTTTTTTACATATTAGGAAAGTACAGTATGCATTAATGAATCCTAACTTCTAAAACTGTCAAAAAGTACGCGTTGAGTTATGTTTATCATATTGGCCATCTCTCTCTAGCATTCGGGACAGATGGCCATCAAACAGTAGGGATAGATGGCCAATTATTTTTACTTTTTTCCTGTTATAGTTTGGCTCAGTTTCCAATTCACTGCAGAAAAATGCCAACTCAGGATAAAAGACAGAACACTAATCGCGCAAATTATACTGAAGAAAATTTGAGATCGTATTAACCCCACACCCAAACTCTGCAAGAAATCGAGCCAAGTCTGTTGTTACTTCATTAACTTCTCTCGAGCACATTGCTGTTGTGAAAAACAGTGTTGCAAAGAAATCCAAACCAACAGAAATACCATTCCCAAAGAAACAATTCTGAAAGAAAGGATTGTCCGAAAAAGAAAACGCTCACTTTCCCCATGTTCCGATGAAGAGGACAAAACAGAAATCGAATTTGAAGAGGAAAGTGATGCCATTTCAGAAATCGATGAAACTGAATGAACAGGATATGGGGAAAACTGCAAGACCAGAAAAAAACGATTGGTTGGAATGCATAATATGCCGGAAGTGGTTCCACGAAAATTGCTCTTCTTTTGCATACACTTGCCAAAATTGTAGTAAAATTGCATTTAAAAAGAAGAATAATAAGTAAATATTAAGAAACCATTCATTTTTTCTGTTATTTTTATGTTTTACTAGTGCAATTTCCTTGAATTGACTAAACAAAAACTAGCATAACTGCTTGTTTACTTCAACGTTTAGAATGTTCACCAAGATCTGTCTATAAGTGGAGATCTGCTTTAGGTCACAACTTCTATTCACTTCGTTCTAAATTAGTTCTGTTTATAGTTTTGCAAGAGTTTACCAAATAAAACTATGGAATACAAATTGATTTTCATTTATAAGTTTGGCTACAGACTTCTACTACCAACTAATAAGCGTGTTATCGCGCCGTTGATGATTTTGATTATGAATTTTCTGAAAAAGATGAAGTTAAACGCATTGTTTGTAAACAAGTTTCTGATTGTTAAATTTAAATTCATTGGTAAGTTATCTAAATAATGAATATTTATAAGATGAAATGAAAGACTAAACCTTAACAACAAAGATATTAGACTGTACTTTCAAGTGATAACGGGTAGATATGGAGAAGAAGGAAGAACCAGGAGCTTTACAGTCTATATGAGGAAATGGATGTGGTAAGGTTCATAAAATTAGGAAAGCTAAGATGGGCAGGACACGTCATTCGAATGGAAGAAGGCGAGGTAGCCAGGAGAGTGCTAAAAGAGGAGATACAGAAAGATTGGCCGGCCGAAGGTACAAGGTGGATTGATGGTGTCGCCGCGGACGCATGTTCATTACTTGGCGTCACAAACTGGATGGCTGCCGCACAAAATATGGATGCCTGGCGAAGGCTTATTGAGGAGGCCCAGACTCATTAGTGGGTTGTTGCTCCATTTAAGTAAGTACTTTCAAGTGATACTATTTGCTACATGGAAGACTCCAAGACAGAGAAGAGAAGGTGGAAGCCAGATTATTTGGTGCTAATCCAAGATTTGACATCTCGGTAAGTCCCACAGTCAGGGCAAGTTTCAGCCAGATCCAGTTAAAATATTTATTTGTGCTGCAAAGACCATAAGATAGTGATCATTCATTACAGACTCATTTTTCTGGGAAAGCAAGATGCGGAGGTTATTAAAGCGAATGGTAGAGATAGGTAAGAAACCTTAGGCTGGAACTAGGTTCATTATTTGCTTAAAAATTACTGTGGAATCATTCAAACAAGACTAGAACCTTTCGGTAGAACGCAGTCCAGTTGAATGGATATTGCAGACAGAGAAACACGAACCTTACTTTTGGATATGACAAACGTCAGTTTGTCTTAATGTAGAGGCAGACTTGATTTTTGTTCATACCATTTTTACGGTGAATCTCTGGCAATAATCAAAAAACAGATCTGATTGGAAGAGGTTTTTTTGTAATGGCTAAGTATAACATTCTTTGTGCTTGTTTAAAAAGAAAAAAAAAGGCCAGATGAATTTAAAATGAGTCTTTTCTTTTAACTAGTTCCATCGAGATAAAAGGAAGAACCAAATAAAAGAAAAAGCAATAAAAAAAAATATTAAAGAGAAGCAGTAATTATAAAGTTTCAATTTATTTTATTTTTAGCAAAGAGGTCTGAAGTAAAATGGAAGAGAGGACGCAAGACGAGTATTTCTGTGGGAGAGAGGAAAAAAGAAAGAAAGTAGATCAGGTTGTGCAACTTCACTTGGAGTTAAAATAGTCTACTAAAACTGGTTTCCGGTGCTGTTCTTACTCGGCTTCTTTTCTACAAAACTAGCAAAAAAAAAGTTAGCATCAAAGAGCTGGCAAAGCTCAAAGATGGTGACTCATTTATAAGATCGATAAGAAATTATTATTATCATTATTTTATGATTTAAGGCGCGTCAACGTCTGAAGTTATTGGCGCTCGGAGTTTTTTTCTTTGCACTGCCATCAGCCTCCGAACAGTGTTCTATCGTTCAACGGATAGTGAGCTGTAAGAAGCTCACTAGGAAGAGAAAATCTAAGGGCCAGCAGCGGGATTCGAACCCGGAATCTCCGCGTGGGAAATGCAACTCAGGTAATACATATTCTAGGTCATTTATTTTCGTGTCGAACCACCATGCGTATTTCTATTACACTTGGACTAACAACAAAAACTTACAGCTTAAAAATTTAAGTATAAGAGTTGATTAAACGCCAAAAGGTACACAAATCAGCTAGTACCCAACATTTCATTAATACTTCATTGATATCATTAACCTAATTTTACTGCATTAATTTTCATTAACATTTTTTAGAATTTATTAGATGTCACAGACCCTTATGCTGGCCATTTTTCATCTACAAAATATTTGTTCAAGTTGATTGACTGTAATATCTACGATATTTATCTATAATAATCAAATTATTAAAGAAAACGTTATAAAAAATAAAAAAAATTATGAGGCTAAAAAATTCAAAAACTTTTTAAAAAAAAATGCTTACACCAACAATGATTTTGTTTATTTTATTAAGATCTACAGAGTAATTAGTAATAACAATTTTGGTAGGGGGCCTTACATAAAGGAGGCTAACTCCTCTCCCATTCAATTTACAGCGTCGAGACCCCCAAAAGGCACATCTACATAAAATTCCTAATTGAATGACACCTCATTCATGAAAATCGGTTCCCGCGTTTAGGCGCTACGCAGTTTACAAAAAAGGTAACAACAACAAGAAGAAGAAGAAGAAGAACAACAACAACAATTTCTGAAAATGCCGTTTTTGCTCATTTTCGGCAACTTTTTTCTCAAAATCTACCAGATCTGGGTTGATGCAAAAAAATTACAATTATAAAGGAGGGTTTGCCCTATATTTTAAAGAAAATTTTGGAATTTTATCATTTACAGAAAAAGAGAAAAAAATTGTCAAAGTTGGGTGTTTTTCAACGTTACGCTTTTTCGTGCACTTTTTGACGATCAACCCTTATACAACGGTCCTACCGGACAGTTTTAATACGTATTTCATGTCGATGTTAATTCTTTAAATTAACAAATTATAATGCAAATGTATGGAGCTTAATATCGTTTCTGGAGCATAGAAATTTTGTGTATGTAATCCCACTTTGATGGCAGACTGAATGCCTCTAGATAAAAGAATAGGGATCAATAAAATACTGAAGATATATTCGAGCAGGCTCGACTTTTATTAATAATTCAATAAACCGAATTAGATATCGAATGTGCGTATAGGCATATCGCCTAAAACAATTCAATGATAAACGTGTACTACATCACTTCAAAACTACTAATATTCCCTTTCTCTCTTTAAAACCGATTCTTACATTATCTCCATCGTCAAAGGTACTGCTGTGTATGAGATCAATTTGCCAATCTCCTTGTTAAATATTCATTTCGTACTTCTTAAAATGGAATACATTACGTAAGGAGAAATGAGGAGACAAGATAATTGTTAAGCTTGCTAATAAAACCATAGCTATTCCGACAGGAGAGTGTAACCGTTAGTAATTTTACGAGATAATAAACCACTAATACATTTTTAAATAAATGAACATAAAAGAGGCCTTCTCGTTGTCATGGTAACGCCACCGGACACAGATGTAACCCATCATAATAAAAGCCTCTAACACACGAAGAGGAAATTGGAATTAACTAAGATGTTTCTTTAATAAATGTACAATAAAGTTCTGAAGTTTGACTATTTACAGTCAAAAAGACTCCTTTATCTTTTGCTACTAATATGAAGAAAAGCTGTTGCTATGATTAACAAGACATAATGAGGTATATGTAAAAGATTTGTGTAGCAGAATCCCAGATAAATTATTTAATTTATTTTTAATTTAATTTTTATCACAACAAATCTGGTTATTTCAAATTTGTTGACTTTAGGCAGGAATGTTCAAAAAATCTCAGATATTTATAAATATTTGGTGAAAGCGTTAAATCTCTTACTTACCCGTAATACGTGTAAGAGCAGAACGTCGCTTTAATGGTACATAGGGGAGCCCTAACCCTTTCATCCTGCCAAATTTTATTCTAATCGGGCTAAGATTTACAAAGTTATTAGTAATAATAATTTTGGAGGGGGCCTCACACATACATAAGGCTAACTCCTCTCCCATTCAATTTACAGCGTCGAGACCCCCAAAAGGCACATCTACATAAAATTCCAAATCGAATGACACCTTATGAAAATCGGTTCACGCGTTTAGGCGCTACGTTGTTTGCTAAAAAAAAAAGTTACAACAACAATTTTAGAAAATGCTGTTTTTGCTCAAATTCTGCAATTTTTCTTTTCGAAATCTGTTAGATTTGGGTTGCTGCAAAAAAAAAAATTACAGTTATAAAGGAGGGTTCGTCCTATATTTTAAAGAAAATTTGGAAATTTTATCTTTTATAGAAATAGAGAAAAAAAATTGTCAAAGTTGAGTTTTATTCAACGTTCACTTTTTGACAATCAACCCTTACACAACAGTCCTAACGGACAGTTTTTAATTATAGCGAAGAAAGCCACAATTTACCAAAACGGTTCTATTGATTTCATTCTTTAACATTCCTAAAAGAAAATTAAATTTAAGAGAGCAAAAATCTTATAACATTTATTTTTCAAAACAGCGCTAATTTGTAGTCTTTCAGCTCTTAAAATGGTAACGGACGATTTAATGTTTGGTCTAAAGTAGAAGTTTGAAATTTGGCCAATTGTGAGTTGAAGATTTACAATAAAAGTAAGTCGGTTTTTTTTATACACATAAAAACATACATAAGTACACTCACAAATAAATTGCTAATGGAACTGGATGTGAACGGTAGTTGCGAGGCAATTCTGTGAAAAAGTTATTGTCGGATAGAAAAACGAAGAGAAGCAAAAAGTTTCTTATCTGCTTGGTATTTTAAGTTTCTCCTATAACTTTGGTCTCCTGAGTGCTGCTTTCTTACTGAGATTCACAACTAAAAATTACCCTTTTCCAATAAACCACTGAGAGAGAGAAAAAAAGTAAGATAATTTTAAAATGAAGAATTGTTATTTAGGTGACTAGTGCGAAAAGTGAAACTTTTTCTGGCGAATGCGGAATACAGCGACACTAGAAGAAGACGCGTGTTGTTACCGCACGAATAAGCAAACAGTTCCGTTTGTTCCAATGGGTTGTAAAAGTTGTACAGTACAATCTCGATTAACCGGGCTGACCTCCGGCTATACCTACCCCGGAAAACTGAAATCCCGGTTAAACCGAATACACAGTATTACATAGTACATTTGTACGTTTAGCACCAGTTTTCTTAACGGATTCCATTGCGTAAGTGAAACAAATATTCGACCAAAAGGGGAAACGAAAGATGTTTTCTGTAGGACGGAACTGATAAACACTGAAGACTAGCTTGAGATTAGGCTGCTCTCTGAGAAGATTAAAAATCATGCCGGTAATTATCCATAAAAATATTACATATAACTGTGAAGTTGAAAAATCAACCATTTACGACACGTAAATCCCATGGTCTTTTGTAAGACCGTGGTGAATCCCAAGAAATTCAGTACTAATTGCACCATATTTTGGGTTTTTACATACATACTTGCTCCCAAGTCAATACCTCCAATATCATTTCGCAGGAGATCGGCAAAAGAATAACGATAGCTAATAGTTGCTATTTCGGTCGGATCCGATATATGAAGAGTAGCCTGATCTCTAGGAACACGAAAGTGAGGCTGTATAAAACACTGATTCGCCCAGTTTTGACGTACGCCTCTCAGACATGGACAATTCCCAGAGTCGATGAGGACAGGCTCCTGATCTTTGAAAGAAAAATCCTTCGAAGGATCTTCGGTCCTGTGAAGGAGGGAGATGTGTGGAGAAGGAGACGAAATAGAAAGCTATACCAACTGTTCGGAGAGGTGGATGTGGGTCGTGTGATAAGGTTGGGAAGACTGAGCTGGGCAGGGCATGTTGCGAGAAGGGATGGCGGATTGATTCCCAAAAGATCGCTCGAGATGGAGATAGGCGAAAAGAGAGGAGAAGGCAGACCAAAGTTGAGAGGGGAGGATGGTGTCATCAGTGACGCAAGAAACCTGTTAAAGGTGAGAAATTGGAAAGCGGCTGCAAATGACCGGGAACTATGGAATGGACTCATTGGGGAGGCTAGGACCCACCAAGGGTTGTAACGCCAATTAGATAGATAGACAGATACATACTTACATACATAATGACCCTTCAAGAAAATCAGGTATAAAAGAGTTGTTGCCACGCCTACAATTATGTTACATCGGAAGACAAAAAATTTTCTTGTCACCACCGAAAATTAACTTTTGTTTCGGCGCCGATCCAGGTGTTCTTATGATGACTCAACATGATCCCGGTTAACCGAGGGCCGGTTACGAACAACCTCGATAGGTTGTACTGTATTAGTTTGAATGAGTGACAACAAACACTAAAATGTATTCCGGACTGTAATAACTGTACTATACAACGGAAAGAAGTCTAGAATTGTCCAGATATTCTTTAATAGGTTTTCTACAATTAAGTATTTCAACTCAACTCAACATACGTTATTTTTATCACATGGCAATTAATACCTGTAACTAAACAACAGTATAACACACGGACGCTCCGAGTACACTTTTTAAATGTTAGAAATGAAATTTTTACAGTTGGCTGTAATTAAACAATACAACACCAGATTGTTGCAAGCGTGCCTTATTTTCCTGCGTCTAAAAATAAAGTTCTATCAGAATTTAGAAGACTTATCAGCGAATGACGTCATCTGCTAATAATAATAAATGCATTAAGAAAGCTTTAAGTGTTGAGTGAATTCAAGTAGAGTGGCGAACATTTATAGAACCTAGAAGGGTCGTTGGCTTGTACGCGCCAAAATAGTCGCTCCATCAATTTGAGTTGGCAGTATTGTACGCGTGCGCAAGTCTACAAAATCTTGCCCCTCCTTTCTACACTAGTAAACAGGGTACGGGGGGGGGGAGAGTTTTAACCAGATGCTAATATCCATACTCTGCCAAACTTGATGTTTGGTAAAAAATTAATCTCACGATGAGTGCACTTATCGTTGCTGAATTGTGCATGTGTTGTATAAGTTCTTGTACCGCTGGCTATGCTTAGTCCGACGTACTGTAACCTAGAATACCATATGCTTTCTCTATGGTTGATAATAACCATACGACGCATTCTAATGAAACTCCCCTAGTAGACGGAAATACAGCCAGCTAAGTTCGTATTGTAGCCTGGGATTACCACTTAAAATATACTCGCATTTCTATTTAAATTGCATAATAACTATTGTCTGTAAAGCCAATGGGCCACCCTTCTCTTATATTATATTTCCGGTCTATTTTTTCTCTTACTTCCCCTTTATTGTTTGTTCAGCGCACAGCACACACAGACACACATCCCCTCATTCATTCACACAAAAAGAACCTTGACTTAAACCCCCTAAATCTGTTATTATCATAATCACGGTCCGATAGTCCAGAGTCCTCGTGTTGTTAGTGGCGAGTAAATCATTTTACCAAGAGCCTGCTCAACTCAAATATATATATAGCCAGACGCTCCCCTTATATCAGAGCATTTGTTGAACGGAACGCATGCCTGGGAGGAGGAGGTGGTTTGGATGAGGGTGGCCAGTCGACTGGAATTAACAGGGATTTATGTCACTTCAAATCGATGAACATGGGTATTTTCTATCTTTCAAAACAATTTATTTACAATTCTGTTAAATGTAACAACTAACTTATTGACAATTTTGACGTAACAGATGTTTGGTAAATCAAATTATATTAGTTTCTGGATATAGTGGGTAGCGTGAAAATGTCTATGGTCTATGTGAGGTAGTATTTGCGCTATTTATCAATAACAATTAATTCAGTATTCAAATTTGACTGTATCCGTAGTAGAACGCGCTTGTTTTTTCAATTTTTTTTTCGTCCCTGATCGGTTTCAGACTTGCAAGCTGATTAGAAGTATGATTAATCAATTTAGTGCAGAGAACATGATTAAAACTAGTAAGTTTCTGTCTCAGACTACGCTTGCTGATTGAGTGAGAGAAGTGGGAAGACTTAATAGGTCTTAGCGAAGGCTTAGTATAATAAATGGGCTACTTGTTCCTGTCGCCGAAACTAACTAACTGGTGTGATGAAATTGATTCATCCAATAATTCCCCACAAATTCAAAATTTTATAAAAATTACTAATTTTATTGGCATTCGTGCTATTATTTAAAAATAAAAAACCTACCAATTTATTTTTTCCACAATAAATCTAAATGGCCATCGAAAATGCCACTTTTAAATTACTTTTTCAATGTTTAATTAAGTTACAAGATTTTCTGTAAACCTAGAAGCAGGATTTGAAATCGATAATTAAAATAAACATATAAAAATCAAATTTGTATCTAGTAAATTTAAAAATCATTTTTTATTTTTGTCAAGAATGATACTTATTTTTTGATCAACAGCTGAAAAAATTACAACTTGATCATTATTTCTGAGAGAAATCTTTTCAATCAATAATAATGATAATTTTTGAGTAAGATTTTTTAAAATTAGAAACAGAAATTACGAGTGACAAAATTTCCTTTTTTTCCGCCAAAAGAGGAGGTGGAAATCATTAACGGCTGCATTTTGAAAAATAATTTATTTCGGCAATGTACAATATAAAATTAAGAGGAGCAAAGGGCGAGAGATATAAATAAAAATAAAATTATAGGTGATAAATAAAAGGCTCATAGCATTTTTGTTTTTTGTTTAATACTATTTAATATTCCATTAATTACATTTACGAGAGGCGCCACGGTAGCCGAGCGGTTAAAGGCGAGACCTGTAAAGCTAATATGTACGAGGGTCGTTTGAAAAGTCCGTGCAAAAATAAAAACTACTTAATTTTTTGGGGTAAACCTTTTTTATTTTTCAACATAGTCTCCTTTTAGGCTTATACACTTCGTCCAACGCTGCTCTAGTATGTTGATCCCTTCCGAATAATAGGATTTGTCCAAGTCTGAAAAATAGCCATTCGTTTCTGCAATCACCTCCTCGTTTGAATAAAATCTTTTTCCCGCCAGCCATTTCTTCATATTGGGGAACAAATAGTAGTCCGAGGGAGCCAAGTCTGGAGAATAGGGGGGATGTGAAACGAGTTGGAACCCTATTTCCATTAATTTTGCGACCACAACTGCTGAGGTGTGAGCTGGTGCGTTGTCGTGATGGAAAAGGACTTTTTTGTGGGCCAATCGTGGGCGTTTTTCTTGCAGCTCGGTTTTCAAACGGTCCAATAACGATGAATAATATGCACCTGTAATAGTATTACCCTTTTCCAGATAGTCGATGAGGATTATTCCTGGCGAATCCCAAAAGACAGTCGCCATAATCTTTCCGGCCGAAGGAACGGTCTTCGCCTTTTTTGGCGCAGATTCCCCCTTGGTAACCCATTGTTTAGATTGTTCTTTGGTCTCAGGAGTGTAGTGATGTATCCATGTTTCATCCACAGTGACGAAACGACGCTTACAGTCCTGCGGATTCTTCTGGAACAGCTGCAAACCGTCCTTGCAACACTTCACACGATTTCGTTTTTGGTCAAGCGTGAGCAATCGCGGCACCCATCTTGCGGATAGCTTTGTCATGTCCAAATGTTGATGCAAAATATTATGTAACCGTTCATTCGAGATGCACTAGCAATCTCACGCACCTTCACTCTTCTGTCATCCATCACCATATCATGGATTTTATCAATGATTTCTGGAGTAGTAACCTCAACAGGGCGTCCAGAACGTTCAGCGTCACTTGTGCCCATATGGCCACTCCGAAAATTTTGAAACCACTTATAAACTGTTCTAATCGAAGGCGCAGAGTCACCATAATGTTTATCAAGCTTCTCTTTAGTCTCCTGAGGCCTTTCATAAAGTAGTGTTTAATCAACACACGAAATTCTTTTTCGTCCATTTTTTGAAAAGCACTCGACTTCCTCGATTCAAACGAATGCCAAACACAAAGAAATAGACCGATCTGGCTGAAACTTGGTGTGTGTTCTTCCAAGAGATGCTACTAACTAAACATAACCTCGATACGCGCCAGTAGTGCTATCTCTCTGACTTTGCACGGACTTTTCAAACGACCCTCGTATATTGTGGCACTGGGTTCGATTCCCCGGTCTTAGGCCTTGGATTTTTATTTAATGGTTAATATAAGGAATCTTTACAGTAAAGTATGTTTGTTAGTCGCCTCTGTCCAAGACACCTAATTGATAGTTGGACGTAAAGTTCGCCTGAAAAAATAGGCTATACTTTACTTTACATTTACGTAAACAACATTGCAAATAGTGAAAAGCAAAAATGCATTTTATTTTAATTCGATCTGATTTTTATTTTTTGAATGAAATTTTAGCGGCCAAGAATTAATAATTATTTTTAATTGAAAAAAATATATTTTTATTAATAAATCAGGCTTGGTTTTTAAATTTATTGATCAAAAATAATTTGAATTCGAATTTTTGAATTTGAAAATGTTTATTTACAATTTAAAACTTTTTATACAAATATATTTAAAAGGAGGTTTCAGGCTGCATGCCTATATCCTCTCCACAACATATCAACATTTACATTGGATACAAGTGGAACTTAATGCTAAGGCAAGAAAATTTAAAAAAAAAACCCTTACTACTTGCAGTTAATTAAAGCAATATAATGCTTTAGCCTTTTGTGCTTGTATTTTCTATAATTAAGAGAACTTAAGTTATAGTCCATAATACTTTTTATATGCGGGTAAGGACTATGTGTACAGGAAGTTACAAAGTTTTCCGTAGCATTGTAGATAAATGTGGACACGCTGGCAACATCAAGTGCTGCATGCATGTAGTCTACGGGTGTCCACCGGGGATATGACCCAACTAGTCTTAAGCATTTGTTTTGGACTCTTTGTAACTTCCCATAATTGGTGCAACAAGTATTGGACCACACAGGGGCTGCATATAGGAATCCGGAGCGGATATAGAGATAGTAGATAAGTTTTTTATTAAGAAAATCTAAGTTAGAGTTGCGGTTCAAAAGAGGAAAGAGACTGCACATAATTCCTACCGCTTTATCGCACACTGAGTTTATGTGTTTGGTCTAACACCAACCCGAGGTATTTAACTTCCTTACTCCATGGAAGGGAGTCGCCGCTAATTTGAACAAATCTATTCACAACCGGTCTTAATGATTGATTATTTCATTATTTGTGGGAAAAAATAATTTCAAATCGATTTCGAACTCTGCCTAGAAGTATTATTAAACACCTGTATCTAGAGATTTCTATAAAAAAAATTAAAGAAAAAAATTTTCATTTGTTTTGGAATGGCATTTTTCAGGTGGAAGGGAGAAAAATTCATAAATTTTCAATATTACGTAAACTTCTAAAAGTAATTTTAAAAAATAAAAGTACTATTCACTTCTACTTATTCAAATGGGCAATTTAAAGGTGCTTGCTTATATTTGTATACCAAAAAATAAATTGTAAGAAAAATGAGCAACAATAACAAGAAAATTACAAATTTTCCACCAGTTTAACAAAACTAAAGGACTAACGCCAAATAATGGATCATTCATAAAAAAAAAAAAAAAAAAATCCCCCTGCGGGCAAAACGTTACGATATATTACGTACCATTAGAGGCAATAAGTTACATTTATGATCCTTTGAACAGCAAACTACCGTGTATCTTATACACAGTGTATACCAGTCGCTTTACAGCATAGATCTTACAAATCTGAACTCAGTTATAAAGTTAGTATAGAGAAGTTACCGTTTTACTGTATCTTCAAAGTACCTGTATGTGTAATGTGCATGTACTTTGTGCATGCGAGTGTGTGTGCAAACAGTAGTCACGTACACCTGGGCAACCTGCGCCAGGTCACAGGTGCAATAAAATAATTAGGTTTCCAGAAC
Source organism: Rhodnius prolixus (assembly GCF_049639745.1). Taxonomy (NCBI): domain Eukaryota; kingdom Metazoa; phylum Arthropoda; class Insecta; order Hemiptera; family Reduviidae; genus Rhodnius; species Rhodnius prolixus. Next base: position 34,591,742 of record NW_027411614.1, on the reverse strand, counting down.
ATGGCAAGAGGTCGCCCGTAAGCTATACATCCTTATCTACTTGGCATCCTAAACCCTGATGTAACTTTAAACAAACACAAGATGGCTACTTAATTCTCAAACATAAATTTAAAAAAAAAAACTTACGAAGTTAAAGCGTGTTATATGCAAGATCACTTTCACTTTTTTTACTTCCAATTTCTCTGCTTAAGTAAGGAATGTATTGGGTAATTTAAGTTTGAGATGGAGAACTGAATATATCTTAACTATGTCTTATCAGGTATGGATGAAATCAACTTGTAGTACTGAAAGACATGATTATAATTGGTACTGTTTATTCCACTCTTTTGTAACCTGTAAACGGGCCGTCCGCCTTTTTTTATGCTAAAAGATGATTCAAAAATCACCTTCTGAAAATTTCGAAGCGATTAATGACAAAAAATAAAGCATTTATGCGCCTCGTTTAAGAACGAATTGCAGCAAAATCTGTTTGGAAATATCCAATGGTTTTTAGTGGATAAGTTAACAACAGTCGCGTTTATTTAATCCCCTGTCCGCTGCCTTAAACAATTTAAAAAAACAGCAGCTACAAAAAAAACTACTCTAAAGTCTAGATGAGAGGCCAAACCTCTACCTCAAAAGCCCCAACCCAAATTCAGAAACTAAAGAATCAATATTCACTCTTAAAGCCAAACTCCACTAATCTTCGATCAATTAAAAAAACTAATAACTTATGTAAGTTGTAAATTTTGGTGGCAACATTACTATAATACTAACTATTATACATAAAAAATTAAGAAAACGTTACCTCTTCTCCCTAATCTAGGATAAGGTTGCTCAAGTCGTACCCCTTAAAAAAAGCGTTCTCAGAAATCAGAGAATATATTAAGTAAATACTTACTTATGTGGGTATCATTGGAAACCTTAGTAAAACCTGCTTCTATTGATTGCACAAAAATTAAATAATCTGCGCACATTTTCCTGACATGCACGCTGTGTCTCATAAAATTTAAAAAAAAAAATTGAAATCGATACGACTTAGGAAGCGTAACTGGGTACGAGATGAGACACAGCGTGCATGTCAGTTAATAATACCCCAAAACTATATATTTTGAAAAAAAATCTTTCACAAAACTGCAAACAAGTCACTAATAGATATTATAAACTTATACTAAAAAAGCAAAATGTATTTATCTAGCGTTTTCTTACCTTAGGAGTGGATTCCACACCCCAGATGAAAATTACACCCAAATGGCTATAAATGAATTTGGTAACCAAAAACAGTCTTAATTCACTGAAACGCAGATGGCACTACCTACACGCGTAAGTACAAACGAGCCGAATAATTTGGAATTAAAACAGGACGGGAACTATGCCCCAAGGCACCACAGCCAAAAGAGGAATTGTACCCTTCTCTTTGGATCTAGTAGACGAAACCTCCCCCTACTAAGAAGGTTGAGGAGTTTCCCTACTAGTTCTTTTTGCGCTACTATCTCTTTGGTCACAAAGAGCCAAAGGTTTCATAGCGCAAACGAGCAGTATAACTATATACTGTTGCCATTTGTATGACTGGTAAAGTACTTTTGTAAACGTGGTACGATTTGAGCACCGGTTCGACTTAGGCCCAATATCAAGTGTATTTCAAAGTAATGTTCAAAGTTTTAGAAAATAAATATTTATTATTATATTTCTTTTCGAAGGTTTAAAGTGAAGTAATGTGAAGAAGTGTTGGAAATTTCAAAATTTTAGTAAAAGAAAGTCACCAGATTTTTCCAAAAGTCAAGGAGTATTCGGTAGTTCTTAGGAACTCAAAAAGTAATGTCCCTTGTACTGCATTAAAAACACTCCAAATTTAGAAACTTCGTCCCCTCTCTATCCCCATTAACCAATTAACTCTAAAGACATAACGTTACTCCCTTATAACTGTTCTACCATAGTTAACCTTTCAGCCAAAATAACATGTCAAACATTGGATGCATTGTTACCAGATTCTTTACGCTTTAAAACAGTTTATTCTAACTTTTGTAATATGTCAAGGAATGATGAAGTTAATTTTGGAAGCTGACACTCCTTTACTCTGGAAGAAGTCTTGTCCACTAAACAGCGGTAATACAATGAACATCTGGAGCATCCATCACTCATGATTGTAGCATCACATCCAACAAAACACTTAGCCAACTTATTAGCAATTCATTCTGCTCCAGCATTTCCAGTTATGTCACCCATTTTTAAAGTATTCACCTTCACAGCGTTCCAGTTCTATTTCCCACAGCTGGAACGGGCAACAAGAAAGATTTGCAAAACTTTTTTGGCTTAGGACAACACGATCGCAGTTGGATGGATGAATCGCCCAAAAAGTAAATTATTAATCGCCAAGCTTCTTTGAAGAACGAAATCACGCCAAATAAGTCCCAATCATATACGCACCCATTAATCATCTAATAAATCTATTCTTTTGTTATATATTTTTTTATTAAATTCTTTTATTATGTATAATGCTTTTAATTACTATACGAGGGTCGTTTGAAAAGTCCGTGCAAAAATAAAAACTACTTAATTTTTTGGGGTAAACCTTTTTTATTTTTCAACATACTCTCCTTTTAGGCTTATGCACTTCGTCCAACGCTGCTCTAGTTTGTTGATCCCTTCCGAATAATAGGATTTGTTCAAGTCTGAAAAATAGCCATTCGTTTCTGCAATCACCTCCTCGTTTGAATAAAATCTTTTTCCCGCCAGCCATTTCTTCTTATTGGAGAACAAATAGTAGTCCGAGGGAGCCAAGTCTGGAGAATAAGGAGGATGTGAAACGAGTTGGAACCCTATTTCCATTAATTTTGCGACCACAACTGCTGAGGTGTGAGCTGGTGCGTTGTCGTGATGGAAAAGGACTTTTTTGTGGGCCAATCGTGGGCGTTTTTCTTGCAGCTCGGTTTTCAAACGGTCCAATAACGATGAATAATATGCACCTGTAATAGTTTTACCCTTTTCCAGATAGTCGATGAGGATTATTCCTGGCGAATCCCAAAAGATAGTCGCCATAATCTTTCCGGCCGAAGGAACGGTCTTCGCCTTTTTTGGCGCAGATTCCCCCTTGGTAACCCATTGTTTAGATTGTTCTTTGGTCTCAGGAGTGTAGTGATGTATCCATGTTTCATCCACAGTGACGAAACGACGCTTACAGTCCTGCGGATTCTTCTGGAACAGCTGCAAACCGTCCTTGCAACACTTCACACGATTTCGTTTTTGGTCAAGCGTGAGCAATCGCGGCACCCATCTTGCGGATAGCTTTGTCATGTCCAAATGTTGATGCGAAATATTATGTACCCGTTCATTCGAGATGCCCACAGCACTAGCAATCTCACGCACCTTCACTCTTCTGTCATCCATCACCATATCATGGATTTTATCAATGATTTCTGGAGTAGTAACCTCAACAGGGCGTCCAGAACGTTCAGCGTCACTTGTTCAGCATCACTACAAAAAGAAATAAAAGTAAAAAAGAAAACATGGCCAGTTTGATCGTAAGAATGTTTGCACTTAATTGAACACGGTGTGAAAATAGAGATGGTTATAGTGTGATAAGATTCAAACTTTGTAGGAGTTTCCGTTTTTCTGTTTTTCCCTTAATGTTTTCATTTTGAATTTTCCTTTCTTCTTTGTTTTTTCTCTTTGCATATATTTTTTCCACCCTATTTTATTTTTGCAAAGGTAATCTAGAAGCAATCTGAAACAGAATTTTCACATAACATATCGTTGTGTACTGGATTTTAATCTGTGGCCAGTTGGATTTTAGCTGTTATTTGCTTGGTCAACTCTGGTAATTTTTGTTCCAATTAAACGCGGCGTATTGTTGAAGTTCAGTAATACTAGAGAGGCTAGAAATATACAGTACAAACAATAGATAGCCTGAAAAGTACAGTACTACAAAATACAAAAAAAAAAAAAACAAAAAAAAACTGTACCTTGTACAATATTTGGGTGCCTGCAAGACATTCAGACAACGGGAGGAATGGCGAGGAAGAGAGGCGAAACATTATTTATACCAGAGGAACAAAATGTTTTGTTCTGGAACAAGGTCCCGAACCAGCCATAAGGGAATAGAACTTTTATCTGATTAATACCTAGCACACATACGCAAGTGTCCCTCTCTATCTCTCTCGATCCGCAGGACACACGCACGCACCGTACCGTAACGGATACTGCGGATCGTAGGTACCACCATATTCACTAGCTAAAAATATAAAACAGACTGTTTTAATCTGGCGTTCGGCCCAAACAGTCAATAGCGCGGCGCCCATGCCATAATAACTTCCCAAATATTTCATTTTGGCTTCACGTTGAAGTTAAGTTACAATATTCAAATTGCAGCTTGCAATAGAAATATAATATTAAAATGACTGTAAGTAAAGTAATCGGCTATTTTTTTTTTTCAGACAGAGTTTAACGTCCTTAACTACCAAATGTCGTGGACTGGGGCCAAGCACATACTTTAGTGTTAACTCTTTTTAATTTTTTTCTAACAAATAAAAACTAGCTATACGCGGAATTCAAACAGGCCAATATCTCCGTCAACTTCAATGATATAAAACTACTTTGAGCACTTATTACAATTTTGAATGTCCAATTTAGTTGAAACATAAATTCTGTCATTTATTTGTGTTAATATCTACGAGATGGTGAGGATAAAATTGGAGAAGCAGACGGGCTAGAATATTTTATTGCTCTGCAGTTTAACGCACAGCCTCGCCTGCAAATACTTTGTAATTCAATATCCCGAAATTCTCTAAAACTAAATTCTTTTGTTCAATCACCAAATCCTTGTTTACAGAGAAATAATAGTTATAAATATAACTACTATTCCAACTTAAAATCAAATCGACACAAAATTGAAAAAAAAAAAAAATATATACCTCCCAGGTCACGTCCTATAAAGGCGTACTTTAGTTTAATAAATTCAACATTAAATATGAAAATCTAGCGAAGCTTTTTATCAAAGAAAATCAGATGGAAATGAAGGGAAAAAAAGTGAAACAAAAAATATTCGTATTTAAAAACAAATACAGAGTTTGAAAGGGAAAAGGAATTAGAAAAGTGGGATTAGTTTACTGGAGATCCCGGATTTGAATCCAGCTGATGGTCCTCAGATTAAGACATATCAAGGAGCATCTTAAAGATCCACTGCGCGGTAATAATGGACAATATTGGTCTGAAAGAAGAACACACAGAAGAACTGTCCGTCCGAAGACCGGCACAGTACTGAAAAGAGCTCCTAAGATCAATGAAGATCTGAGAAAGACTCTGGTAAGGAGATAACTATGGCAAAAGATGGTAACGAGTTGGAATTTATTGTGATGGAAGCGAAAGGTCTTTTCTGTGACTCTGAGGTCACAAATTTTGTGTCTTATTTTTGAAGTCTAAAATCTTAAACATGTAAAGACGTAATACTTTAATTTACGATGGGTAAGAAAAGGTAAAAATGATTTATTATTAAAACAGAGCAACCAACAGAGATTACGTATAAATATGAAATTAATTTACAATGCCACACATATGAGCAAAGTGATGATTATAATCCATACAAGAGTGTTAAATTTCAGCTTTAAAGAATAATAACTCTCTTTTTCTCTAAGAATGCTTTTAATTCATTACACCAAGCCTATCAATTCAATCGTGTTCTATCTCCTTGCAGCGTTATCAGTTCGATTACTTCGACGACGCAGGATCTAATTAATCGATCTAAACTTTGCAGTAATTCTAGACAAGCCGTTATGGCTGTAATATCAATTAGCGAATCATTTAATAAGCAAATTACCAGAATGTATAAATTTAAATAACCAATGTAAGAGATATTGCTTTTTTAAATACAGAAAAAGACATTGTTTTTTAAAGTTAAGAGAGTTAAGAAATGTCATCAAAAAAGGCTCTAAGGTTTTATCACCTTAAAAACCACAGCTGCAGGTGATGCAGGTCTTACTGCGGAATAAAGGTGTCTATGAAAGAGACATATCGTAGCAATTAGGGTATTCCGTCATTCGTCACTCAGTCAAGTATTTGATCTTTAAGTCAGTCTGAGTTTTGATATCTTTATACCATAATATTTTAACTGTACTTTTATTTTTTAGATTTAATAATGGCAGATGATACAGCCATATTTACGACAAGTATAAAATCCTTCATCAGTTTATAGACCATGGACGAAAAAATGATCCTCAAAAAATGCCAGCAAGACAGGATTTTCTCACCTGCAAGATTCTGGTCTTGCTGGCTTCTTCAATGATTCTCTTCCTTTCCCAGAACTGGTGCGCTACCTTGGGCTGTTCGACTAACATGGAACCCACCCACTAAATTTAACTGACAAGCCATTGGCAAAACGGTAAATTTTAGTAAAAGAGAAATCGTTGTAAATGTAGTTTGAAAAAACATCACCCACAATTAAGGGAATATTTTTATATAATTAGATCTTGCCAAACCAATATTCGCTATGTGCACTTTTTGGAGATTTCGACATTTTGACTATTATGGACTAGTTTACTAACCAAATTTTCGTATAAAAATAATGCTATGTGACTCTAAGCATTATACGGCGAACTGTGGTCGCTAAAAAAAAGTATGCTAAGTGCATCAGCCAGAATATTATTCAAAAATAATAAAATATTAATGTAAATTAGACATGTTTTTTCACTAATAATTGGCATGTGCCAATTATTGACCATTTATTATATGCTATGAGCACAAATTACTCTAATTTGGCAATAATAAATAAATTATTACATTGGAATAACTAAATATCAAATAAAATTATGTATAACACATAAAACTTTAATTTAGTTTTCAAAAATCTGCTTCATATAAAATTTTACAGGAGAACGTTTTTATTCAATATCTCAAAGTTATACTTTTTGCACAATAGCAGATATTTGTTTGACAACGACGATAAACTGATATTATTCTTCACAGTGTACAATTTTTTATTTTGCTGTTTATTGCACCGACTTCGTGTAATTTTTGTCTTGCATATCTTTAGATTCTGTGATGAACAAGGTTACATGTATTAAACTGGACCACATAGCAACAAGGTAAGTGAACTTGGAGGCTTTTAATACTTCAACATAATGTACATACCTGGGCTCCCCCATTACGAATTAAAAACAAAATATCAAAAAATTAAAGCGTAACAATGCATACTGCACCTGTTGGAACTACAGCTTCGTAAAAACAAGGTAAGATTAAATTGATAATTTTCGAAGCAAAAATTTTGAAAAGAAAAGTTCTGATCATGAAATATTAATAAGAAGAAGAAAATGTTAAAACATTTGCAAATTAAAGAAAAGAACAATTAAATGAAAACAATATTTTAGCAACTTAAAACGTATTCTATTTATCATTCCAAAAGAAAATGAGGAAAACTTAAAAAAAGAAAAAAAAATGAATTTTCAAGTTGAAATACACCTGGTCAAAAAAAAACTTCCTTCTTCAACGTTTCCCTTTTTTTTCGCCCTTCGCTTTTAATTAGGTAGAAGTTTGTGTGTAAACAGGGCCAGACAGATCAACACTTTTAATTGGATCCTAGAAGCGAAGTAAGTACTTAAAGAAAGAAACGGACTCAACTGGATATACAGCCGAGCGCTACTCTTTAAACTGCTTCTTTCAGCTTGGGCGTGGATTTTCGACACGTACTGTGTTGATTTTGTTTCCTCAAATATTTTCTGCATCTGCTGCCAACTAATTAAACTAAAGGATTTTAGCCCTTTTCAAAACTTTCACCATTTTTTTTTCCTCACTAAGTGATAAATATAACTTTTTATTCGCAAATATTTAACATTCATAATTTAAAAAACTAAAATTTGAAACAAAAACTCATGAGGTATTACTTGGAAATTCAACAAAACTTAGATATTGTGTGAAGGAATCCTTAGAGTTCTCAAAACGAATTAAACCTAATTTCCGCTAAGAGGGAATTTAAACTATTTTCCTGAATTTATATTAGCAATGATATAAGAGCAAGGATGCGGTGCATTACGTTAAAGAGAAACTTAAACCAGCTCACCTCTGAACCGCCTTAAGAACCATTTTCCGGTGTAGATTATCGAATAAAAGTTATACACAGTGTGCAATGTGCGATATATCGTTTAAAAAGAACTCATGGAGCCGTTTTCGAGAGTTAATCTCAATAAACAGTAAAATCTGGTAAAAGTTAACTCGCATTTCGGGTTAGCTGATTTTCTAGATAAACGCAGTAGTTGACTACAATTGTTAGTGCAACTTATTTTAATGATATAATGGAGGTTTTTTTTGATCAAAGTTAATTAATAATAATTCAAAAATAAAATGGTTAGTTTCTTTTTGTTCCTTCTCCAAAAATTGATTAGTTTTGAATTAATATTAATTAACTTTAATGAAAAAAAACCTCCATTTTGTCGTTAAAATATGTGGCTCAAACAACTGTAGTCCAGAAACTAAAAATTTGCCACAATCCTTTCCCACTTCCTTGTTTGAATAGTTCGAACAATTTTTGTAGCAATTTTAGCTAGGCACCTCCCTACTGTACTTTTTTACTACTGTGTTTTATTGCTACTTTATTTTTTACTTCCGTTTTATAAAATAATAATTGTTCTTAACTTAAATGGTTACTTTTCTTTTTGTTCCTTCTCCAAAAATTGACATTTGAGTAAACTAGTAGTGAAAAGTCGGTTAAGCAAAATCCCAGTTTTCTGCATTTACACCCCTCTGTTCGGGGTAGGGTTTTATTAAAAACCAAAAAAATCCATATGGTCTTGAAGTTCAATAAATGCGCAACTTTTTCTGAAATTATGTGATTCCTTGATTCATTAACCATTGAGAAAATGCAGTTGAAAATTTTAACAGAAATCATCGAGAACGAATTTGTTAGACATTAAAGTAAAAATTTCATTGTTATAAGAAACGTTTTGAGGCTCTGTACCAAGCAAATTTATAGGAAATTTAATGCTCTTTCGTTTAGAATAAGCAGATTTGGTGTAGGATAAAGAATAGAAAAGTTACGGCCGTTTGTGTGGTGAAAAACGGGAATATCGACGGAACAGTTAAAAATGCAAATATCTTGGACACTATTGAGAATCGGGCCAAAGTGAAGAAAATATTTTTTTTCGGCAACCATGTAGGAATGTTCTCATTACTCAATTAAAATCAGCTGTGTAATGCCCAACTTCCCACACTAGTGGGGAAAAATTCCCATTAGTGTCACTAGTCCGCACTAGTGAGTGGAAAAACTTTATTGTGCTTCCTTGATATAAGAAGTTTTGTTATTAACATAAATATTTTCTGTAAAACTTTAATAAGCTTATTTAAATTTATTTTATTTAAATAATTAAAAAACGAATATTAAAAAATAAAATAAAAATTGAAAGGAATATAGAAATAAAAATAATACTTTAATAAATAATTAGATATTTTTAATTATAACAGTTAAAAAGGTTATAGTGTTACCTTATAGAAATTTAAAATGGATTCTAGTGATTCCTGTTAGGTTTTTTTTAGTTAATAACCCTAATGGTTGCAGAAAAAATATAATATTTAACTCAGTGTAAAGTATTTTCCTCACACTCGGCAATTTGCACTTGCACTCGCCTCGCTTCGCTCGCTCGTGTGTGCAAACCCTGCCTCGCGTGAGGTAAAGTACTACTTTCCGCACTTGTTAAATAAATAACTATTGTTGCATTTGAGCTGCTGAATCACCTCCCGAAGTTTCGACCACTCCTCCGTATACACCCTGTATACTTAGAGATACAATTAGTAGAACCGACAAGTGTTTTTTCGATTTAGGTTGATTCTTTTTGTGGTTCCACAAGCTTCTAGTCCAAAGTTCCAAATGGATGCGAGCAGTTTGCCAAGTAGACTGCTAGAAAATTCATTTAAGTCTAATATGGAGGATTCCAGGTCAGAAATGTTGTCTAAGTTAAAGAACCTACAGTTATTACAGTTGTACGCAAGAGAACTCGCTTCTAATTTGAACTCCATTTCACTAAATTATTTAATTAAGTTGAATACTCATGCTTTAAAATTTTTGAATAATTATGTTCATAATCGTCAAGGTCACAAACTTACCGAGAGATAAGCGGTTAAAGCTGCTGTTAATTTCTGTTAAAAATATAACGGCAGTCACTTAATTTAGATCAAATCAACAGTGTTTCACATTTCAAAGGTGGAATAAGAGTCTATTAACTGAAAATTATCTATTTTTAAATTATAGTGCAAAAACTCGGGAATGCAAAGTTCAGATTTTTTTTTAAAGAAAAGGGGGCTGCATTAATTTGTTGTGGGTAAGGGGTCATTGTGGTATAAAAGAAAATGAAATTGTGGATAAACTTGCTTTCCCAATAGTGGGGAAATGGCTAATTAAAAATGACCACACACCGATATCAAGCGTATAATTGCAAAAGCAGCACTACAAAAATGGCAGACAGATTACAGTAATGGCAATGAAGGGAGATTCTATAAAACTATGGCAGATCAGTTACCTAGACAACCATGGTTTAAGGGGAACTGTCACTAATAAATGGGTTGTTACGACAATAAGCAGGCTGAGAGTGATCCACGCGGTGTGTGGATCGTATCTTCACAGGATCAACAAAAGGTCCTCTCCTCTTTGCGTAGATTGCAATGAGGAGGAGGATTTCAAACATATAATAATGATATGTCCACGTTATGTGGTAGAAAGGAAACGAATGTTTGACGACTTATACAGGTATTTAGATGCACCATTTCGCTACGAAGACGTAATATTCTCCACCAACATCTGTGTGCTTAAATCTGTAGCAGAGCTAGCAAAGAAATATGAGTGAATTTAAAAGTTATAGCCGATTAGAATGAGTGGGAGAAAATGATTAGAGAAGGATTACGTGATTTTAATTTCGGTTAAGCTATAAGGATGGCAGGATTGTAAGGTTTATTTAAACAGTTGTATACAGTAGAGGGATGAATGTGTGAAGCGAATGCAGATCAGCATTAATAAAATCTAAGGAACAGGCTCAAGAAATTGTCGAACAAATTAAGTGAAATGTCAGCAAAGGAAAAGAAAAGAAAAACCTCCACGGTTAAAGTGTTTTTTGGTCGCGTCAAATCGGTGCAAAGACACTCTAAGATATCAAAATACTGTCTACATTAAGTGACAGTATTTTTAGCAAAAGAATGGGAAGAGAATTGTATTTACTAAGATATAGCGACAATAATGGCAGTCGTGAAAGAAGTAAAAAGCTGAAAGATAAATAGAAGCGAAGGCAAACGATTGAGATGAAAAAGTCCATGAAGGAGACTGAATGAGTATAAAGAAGAAACAGATGACTGAAATATGGAAACAAAAATACTGAAATTGAAGAATTGGAAATGAAATAGATGAAATTGAATAGTCTAAGGAAGAAAAAGAATTCAGTAATGATGAAAAGGAGGACGAGGAAGACAAAAAGTGCAAAGAAATTAGGCGATAAACTCTAGCATCCGCTGACACTAAGGCATGAAAGACATGGCTGGGAAACGCGATTGTAAGAAAAACTGAAGGAAATTCTAGATGCTCTCAAAACGCTAAAACGCTAAAAGAGTTTCCGAGATGCGAGAACGAAAAATACTACCAAAAATGTAAACAATTTTGCTTATTTTGAAAATAAAAGCCTCCTTATAAGTACGAAAGAATTACTTTCTCATTTTAATATTAATAATGAAGCAATTATTAAAAATTTGCAATTAAAAGTTTACAAGAAAGAACCACTTTTTATCTGTGTAACCAAAATGGTATACGAGGTGGGGCTATTAAATAACGAGACTATTGCTATAAAACATTTTATTTTAAATTTATACATATTTAGTTATTATCACCTTCAATATACCCCCCTCCACTATCCCTACAACGCTCCATGCGAATTTAGCATTGTTCAAAACAGTGCTGGAAGTCTTTTTCTGTGAGCTCCTGCATGATACGTACCGCTTTTGCTTACACAGCTTCAACGGACTGAAATCGTGTTCCTTTTAAGGAAGATTCGACTTTGGGGGAACAGATAAAAGTCACTTGGGGACCGGTCAGACGAATAAGGCGGATGGCCTAAAAAACTGGGATGTTGAACTTGGCTAGAAACGTCGTCTTGACAGACTATGGAGTGTGTTGTCTTGATGGAGAACCCCGTGACTTGTTCTTCCACAAATCGGGTCGTTTTTTCCTTACTCTTTCACGGAGTTGAGCAAGTTCCTCACGGTAGTAATGTTCATTAATTATAATCGATACTTTCATTCGTTTTGGACGTGGAAGGGCGACCCGGGCGGTCATCATCTCCGACGTCTTCTAGGCCATCTTGGAAACGCTTGAACCTCTCAAAAACTCGCGCACGTGATTAACATTCATCACCATAAACTTCTTTTAATAAAAGATAAGTTTCAGTAGCGGTTTTACCAAGTTTCATGTGAAATTTCACGACAATTCGTTACTCTACTACATGTGAAGTGTCACGTTTTCGGCAAAACGAAACTGCTTACACAAATGACGGTTCCGTTCAGACAGATTTCTCTACAAACACATGAGATGCTGCAAACGAAAGAGAAGGCTTTACGCTGCACAGCTGTCGGTCGTTAGGATTTGGCGCATGCATAGTTCTTCTGTAGCAGCATCAGTCTCGTTATTTAATAGCCACGTCTCGTATTTCTGCCGAATTAATCTTGTTCATTAAGAATTTTTTACTACTAAAACATGAAATAGAACTTACAAGAATATTGGTATTTTTCATTTCAGTTTCTAAAGAATCTTTGCCTATTTCCAATATCTCTTAATTAGTAATTAATGTGTCGGTGAAAAATGCGTTCACAAATATGTAAACTAGGAGGCTTAAGAGGAAATCTTGCAAGAATGCCGTTTGGCTCGGCAACAAATTACAAAGCTGTCTCGCCTTACTTTAAGCTTTGTTTTTATTTCGATTCTCCGGCTGTATTTCTACTAACGTTTATAATTGGTTCACTATTTTTATCACACTGGTTTAGTGAGCAGTGTTGAAAACTCTAGAGAGATACCATCTTGTGAAAATGTAAACGACCATCTTCTAAAATTATCAAGATAGGGCTGAACCTTGTATATGATATGTAACAAACAATTATTTGATAATTATGTTTTAGCAGAGTTCAGAGATTAAACTGAAATTGGACATTTTTAAATAATCCTAATTTTGAGATATAAACTGAAAACTAGGCTTTTAAAATCTTGAGTATTTTAAAACCTTTCCCGTTCCTCAAAGTATATTTTGTTGTTCTCCTTTGCATGGTGTCCTTATTACAGCTTTCTAGTTAATTATTTGGCTCAAATCCAGATCTCGTTTGCTTTACATTTGCTTGCTACTCCTTGGTCTGAACTTTCTTTAGTTAGAATATCAAGTTGTTATGATTTAGGTTTGTCTGTGACCAGTCATCATAGAATACACTAACTTATTACTCTGATGCCCTGCCTTAAAGTTGAACTACTTTCGAATTGGAAAAGTTATACTACACGCTGATACTGAATGTAAAGTCGGTGATAATAATTATTACAGGAATGATTCTGTTGACGACTAATCAATTCTTGCGTTTTCTCTAATTTGTGCCCATTACATCAAACTGTATAACTCTTCACTCAGCAATCCAAGACTGCATTCCTCTCAATCCTTCTTCTTGTCAACCCTGCCGTGCGGTGTGCTTGCAATCGTTACCCAATCCGATCAAACTCAATTACACTTTTTAACTGAACAGAAATTTCACTCCAATAATTTTTTTTTTCTGATTTGTTTCCTTCTTGTCATTCCTTCTTATTTTTCATTTATAAAAATCACTTTCATAAGTCAGGATAGAGACACAAGAAATCAAAGTTCTGGTCACTAACAGCCAGCCAGCTTCCCAACTTTTAGAAACAAACTAAGTGATCATCCTGTAACTATGTGAAAGAAGCCCTACTTCGCACACTAAATTCTGCAAATTATTATAAAAATGTCAGATATTACTTGAGAACAGATATCAAATAGCTTGTTTATATACAGGGTGTTCATTTTAAGACGGCTCAAATGCATTTCATGCTTAAACGGTTGATCTGAGCGAAAAATGGTAGAGGAAAAATTTGTTGCCCGTCACCTCTAGTTTCAGAATATGTGATTTGATTTTAGATTCCTGCCCGCATACGCGACTGACGCGCGACCGAAAGGGAAGGTTCGCAGTTGACCCCCTTTTTATGTACACAGTTTTAAAGAGTATAAAAAGTTATGAAAGAAACCGGAAACCGCAATTCGATATCTTCAAAATTAAAGGTGCTAGGCCATTTCAAAATCTGGCATTTATTAATCATATTTCAATTTTTTAACTTGTTATCAAAGAGAAAGAAGAGCACGCGATAGGTCATTTTTATGTATTTTTTCATCCCCTTTCTACTAAAAATATTGCCAAGGCCGTAAAGCTAGTATTTTTCTTAATATCAGAAAATAAGTCGTTTTCCGAGTAATTTTTCTAAGAAAAATCAAATGTTAAGAGCTATAGATGTTCTCAAGCGTACACAAAATGGCTAAAAATTAATTTTACATCTGTTACAAACAAGAAGATTTAATAATTATTTAGTAATTTTGGGAGAGTTGCGTTTAATTACCAAAAAAATTGGAAACCTCCTGCCACATATTTAAGTGATCAATATCTTTCATGTAAAGGATCAAACTTATTCCTTAATTTATCAAATAATGCACTTTACGCAAGCTTGTGCAGCATGTACTGTGCCTTCAAAGGTGCCTCCTCAGATACGAGCCAGAGGGATATATTTTAAACATGCGCATAACAAATTACCAAAACCATTTAATTTTGCCGCACACTAAAAACCGAAAGTAGAAACATTTCTTGAGAAATTATCAAGAGAATTTAGCGAAAACCGTAGACTAACCGTAAAGTCGCACTTTCGGTTTATACATTTTAAAATCTAATAAAAAAAAGCTTTGAAGGGGAAATCGCAATTTCAAAATTCGACAAGATCCTGTTCTTCCTCTAATAAAAGAACAATGAGAGAAAATAGAAATTGTATCCTGAGGGTGGTTATTAGAAATAGAAAATGCAATCACATTATCTTGAGTAACCCAGAGTTTAGTTATGTACCAAATATGCTCATTTACTTTTTCTAAATAAAACCATTAGAGAATTATTAACTAAATTTTGAAATAATTTAGTTTATTTTATTTACTTACACAATACAGCGTCAAGTTTTGGGACTTTTGCAACTCATTTTCACATACCTGCAACAAAAAGAAAACAGAAAATAAATAGGTACTAGACACATTCATTCCGATCTAATAAACTGAGTAAACAAACGGAAACTGTTTTAGCTGTGAGAGTCTGAATAACGTAAAATGAAATTACAACTTGCCCATCGCACGAGGAAAAAAAAAATTATTAAAAGCAAACAAAGAAAATAATTGAAACAATCCCTCAAAAAAAGCGGGGCATTGTTCGCAGTGCAATCGATCTTGATTACCTCATGTGATGTACGTTCGAAATAACTAAAGAAATAGTTTGAAAATATTGCTTTGTACTATTTTGGTCAAGCAAAAGTTGACTTCACTTGCTTGTACAATAAATTAAAAGTAAAGTAGTGCCAACCTTTTCTAGGCAGTATTTATCCCATATACCAAATAAGGTGTCCTGGTCGAAGGCGAATAGCAAACATACTTTTTCACATATTAACCATTAAATAAAATCCAAGGCTTAAGACCGGGAATCGAACCCAGTACCACAATACATCTGAGGACCTCGTCTCTAACCGTTCGGCTATCTCTTGGTAAATAAATGTAACAAGGAATTTTGAATATCTCTTTGGTCTTCTTTCTGAGAATATGAAGCACATGCCTTACTTAACTCAAGATTTGATGGATAAAGCTAAAAATGGGAACCTTTTGCCCCATCAATGTTACAACCGAACACGACATGTTCTGTCTTGATTTAAACTTTACCTGTTGCTACAACTAAATAAATATTTATTATCACTGGTGCATAGGCTATGTGGGTATCCATATTATTTCGTTGGATTATATCTTTTTAAAGGCAAAGTAAGTAGGCAATTTTTATGGCTATTATTTTACAGTAAATTAGCAGTATAAACGAGCTTATAAATGGTCCTCACAATTTCAATGAAATCTAATATACGTAGATTGTATTGTAGCATGCAATACGTTCCTTGTTCAGTTAAACAAGGAATTCTTGTAGGCATCAAGAGCAGCATGTTTAAAGAATATCGTATGAGTCGTTTTCGAGATTATCTTAAAAAAATTGATAATCGATTCAACAGTTTAGTCTTTAAGAAATGTATTTTGACGTATTTAAACCCAAAGTTAGGCGCGACCTCTGGTAACACCAAAACAAAATAACCAGTTAAAAATTTCGATTTTTTTTTTTTTGGTTTTTGAGTAACGTAGAATTTTTCGAAAAGATTCAGCAACGGGAATCGTAGAATCTTTTGGAAAAGGTTCAATAACAAGAATCATAGGATCTTTTAAAAAAGGTTCAGTAACGCGACTGATAAAGGTAACCAGTGTTAAGATTGATTGTGAGATGTGGCTGAGAATTAGGGTTTCGATTGGGTAGTATGGACTGTGAGCTTTATGCTCTAAACGGGGCTGATAATGTGGTCCGTTTCATCAAGGCTCGACGACTGGAATGGTTAGGCCACATTGCAAGAATGCCAGAAGACAGGATGCCGAACAGACTGCTGCTTGGTACCGTCATAGGTATGAAGAAGAGAGTTGGCCGACCGCGAAGACGTTGGCTTGACGATGTTGAGGAGCTCTTGACAATCCTTGGAGTATCGGGATGGAAAGCAAAAACAGCCAATAGAGATGTCTGGAGTCGAATTGTCAAGGAAGCCACGTAGTATCGGGTAGTATGGAAGTCCATTTATAATGCTTAGAGCTCCTGATAATAGTTATATTTTATACAGAGAGAGAGAACAATTTTTCCAATATTTCAAAATTAATATTAGAATCTCTAAACAGAAGGCGCCACGGTAGCCGAGCGGTTAGAGGCGAGACCTGTAAAGCTATATGCATTGTGGTACTGGGTTCGATTCCCGGTCTTTAGGCCTTGGATTTTTATTTATTGGTTAATAAAAGAAATTTACAGCAAGATTAGTTTGCTAGTCGCCTCCGTCCACGACACCTAATTGGTAGTTGGACGTAAAGCCCGCCTGAAAAAATAGGCAATACTTTACTTTACTTTAACCCTAAATGGTTATATCAAGGAAAATTCGAAGAAGAATGTTCAAATGACTATAATTCTTTCTCCTTGCGAGGATTAAGTAAAAATATTTATTGTTGTTCACTCTTTTTGGTGGCTGATTCATAGTTTCAATAGGATGAAAAAATAATTGCCATTTCAGTCGAGTAAAATTTATTTTGCCGAGCTTTCGACCTAGGGACTAGGTCATCTTCAGGGCTTTAAAAAGATCACCAGTGTTTTTGAAAACTTTTTTGAAATCTTTTTAAAGCCCTGAAGATGACCTAGTCCCTAGATCGAAAGCTCGGCAAAATAAATTTTACTCGACTGAAATGGCAATTATTTTTTCATCCCATTAAAAATATTTATTAAGTTCTCAGAGAAAATAACAAAGGTGTATGTATATTGAGGTTGGTCAGAACACTATCGTACTGTTGTTGCATTCTGTCTCCCATTGTCGCCTTTTAATTTTTTTTTTTTTTAAACCGCGTAATTTCTTTATCACAGACATTCGTTTGCGAAAATAAAATTACCAACAGATGCTCGGCGTCGCATTGTTTTATACCTCCATTTTGTAAACATAAATGAAAACTGGTGTCCATATTTCCTAAACATACTCGCACAGATGGACTTTTGTGGTTTTCCGCCTGTCTACTCAACCATTCACCACTAGCATTCATAGGGCATACAAGCGCACGCACATTGTCAGCTAGCCGACACCCTCCTACAATGCCCTATTTCCATTACAAGCAAATTAGCTACTCAATGGTTAACACAAGAACTGCCCTGGATGGCACCATTATATTGCCTTTTTATCACATTCCACTCTATTTTCTTCTTTCTAATTTTTGTTACCGGACAGTTAGTAGCCTATTTTTTTTTTGTTTTTGTTTTTTGCAATTGACCAATAAATTATTAAATTCTACATTATTACTCGCATTTGAATTTTACACTTTTGTTATCAAATGAAAAGTAGGTCATTTTTAAATATCGTCACTAATTACTTAGTTAATTACATTGTACTATTGCTACTATACAAGGTTCTCATCTCCTAACTTCACTACAGATCCCATCAACGCCGATAACATACATTACTGACAACTCCAACACTGTCAAAAGTTATTTAGAGCCTGCAGATTAATTGATATCTAAAACTATTCTAATTTTGGCACAGGTAAATCATAGCTTAACACAATCCAGGGTGTGTAGCAAGACGTTCCTAAAGATGGCTGGCACTAGCTGTAAGTAGCCTTTTCTTACTAATGCGGGCAAGGATATACGCTCTCTTTGGGCACTAAGTGATTGGTTGGTATCCCGATCTGAGTCCTGGGAATCACCAGGGGTGCAGTTAGTGCGACTCTCCGAGACTGGATCTGGAGGGAGCATAAAAAGAACTGGGTGATGTTTCCTGGGGTCCAACACGGCAAGAGTATTTTGCCCTGGCTATGTAAACAAAGAACGGAAGAGACTCTAGGCTTGGAGAGAGATCAGATTACTCTGATTACAGGCCTATTCAAGGGGCATGGTAGGTTCAGGAAGTATCTGCACAAGGGGCGGCTTATCAGCTCGGAACCATTGTGCAGATTATGTCAGGAAGAGGAGGAAACAGCCTCTCACCTGCTGTTCGATTGCGTTGCAATCGAGCGTTTGCGCTATGAAACCTTTGGAACGCTGAGGCCGAAGAAGATAGTAGCGCAAAAAGAACTAGTAGGGAAAGTCCTCAACCTCTCTAGTAGAGGAGGTTTCGTCTACTAGATCCAAAAAGGGGGCTCGCACAATAAGCCTCTTGTGGCTGCGGTGCCGTGGGGTGTAGGTCCTGTCTCACTTTTCTATTCTATTCTATCCCGATCTGGCAATCCCCGGGATTATCTTAGAGGTCTGTATGGTTACCAGAGCTGGAGAGAGAGATTTAATAGCTTTCTGGAATAAAAATTTCCTTAATTGGTTTACAATCTTTAGAACACCTTGGGAGGGCGTTATGAGGTATGGTGCACAGGATTCCGAGAATTGGTTTTCGCTTGATCTTCCCCGAACATCCTAGGTTTTGTTTGTTTTTTGTTTTTAATTATGGTAGCTACTCTCTGATAATCTGGGAAGCGTTGGGAAGGATGTGGCGTGTGTTATCCTTAACTGCCGAGTAAGAAGCTTTCCTGGTAACTCTAAGAAATTACCAAGTGCTATCATCATCATTACTGGCGCCACTGCCCACTAATGGGTCTTGGCTTCCACAATGCTCTTTCGCCAGTCCTCTCGATTCATTTCTTTTAATCTAACCCATTTTCTTTTCCTCTAGGTTTTGAGAGAGCACCTTTTAAGGGGAGCGGTTAATTGGCCCACAGCTCCCAAATCTAGTGGAGGGAGCCACCAGACCTGCTCTCCCTTTAGGCAAGGTAGCCCTAGAGTGTGTGTGTAAGTATATGTTGTGTTCTGGTAAGTGGATGTAGGGTGAACTGTACTTAGGAACCCGAGGATCCGTAAAGCCCCAGTAGCTGAACAAAAGAGCCTACCAAATATGTCTTTAATTTAGAACAGTCTGCTTCAAAATATTTAGCGAAAGCTTTAGAGCAAATTGCTAATTCACTTCCTAGATGTTTCCTAGAGGACCTGGGGGAACTTCTTGAACTTCCTAGAGTTGCTTTAGAGTGAATAGTCTTCCCAGATAGAAGCACAACAGATCTATTTAGCCGCTGTGTAAAATACAATGTTAGAAAAAATAAAATAAATGGTAATAAACATCTTGGCCGAACAATATCTTGTATTGCGTAGATGTTGATGGTGCTACAATAACCGCAGTGAAGCAACATCCCAGAAGGAGTGGGAGTACTAACCGATAACACTGACTACTGAAAACCATTGAATGAAACAATGGAACGTAGTTTCTAAAAGCATCAAATTCTGGTCGACTAATCACCCACCACAAATGTATTTTAGGAAAAAATCTAACATGAACTGAAGAACGAGCGAACAACAGCGTCATAATCAAAATGAATAAATGCCCTGTCACGAATGCGTTCATGGTATAGAATCTCTAATTGGTGATAAACTGAGTGCTTACAAAAATACTTCTATTCAGGAAGGTGAGGGATTTGATAAATGGAGGTACTACTTAACAAAATAAAAGGGGACGGGAAACAGTTATTAAATTTAAATTGAAATCTATAATGAAGATTTGTTCGTGAAAGTGTTCGCTGAAGTGAGAAATCAGCGCAAGCGAAAGAACGGAGATCATCAATGAGTTTAAGCATACAGCGGCTTCATTTCCTTCGCTTGCCTAAATAGAAGCTTATTTCTAATGGAAATATTTACCTTCTTCTCTGTCACTTCCGTAATTCATGTTTGTGTACGTATGTGTAGGAGTGTGCGTGTGTGTATTTGCAAGAAGAGAGAGAAAATGAAATACTCGTATAAACGAGTGTAGTTATGGGGTACTGCAGAAAAAGACTAGTGAAACACAGTGATATATCAGAGGCAGTTTGTAGTTGGCAAGGATGGACGGAAGGTTGAAAGGAGCAGCTACTCCCCCACAGTCATCATCGTCAGCATCATCATCATCATCATCATCAGTAGTAAGCGGGCGTGCAAAGAGGGGTAGTAGATCAGGCTAAAATGATACTGGGGAAGTTTAAGAGGGAATTCATTACCCTTTCTACAGTACTTCTAACCCTCTTCGGCTTCCTTTAATGGGAGGGTTAAGAAAGAGAAGTGAACATTTTTGGAGTTGTAGAGGAGAAACAAGATGAAAGACATTGGTCTAAACAGTGAAGCGTACTAACAACTGTGGATTATTCTTTTCGACGAATACGAAAGAAAGGAGAATGAATAAAATAGAAGAAAAGGAACAGTGAGCTCTGGGAACAGAGTAGAAGATTTAAGGGATGTGGATGCTGTAAAGAGAAAGGAAAAGAGAAAGTATATGGAGTCTATCACACTAAACAGGTTGAACAAGGAGTTTTGTCTAAGAGGAACTTACAGACGGAAAATACCTGAACCCTACGGTAGGCCACGTGTGCAACTAAAGCACCAGGTTTTTCTTTTAAAGAAAACTAGTATGATAGAGCGAAAGAGACAGAGCTAGCGCGAGGTAAAAAGGAGAACAAAAAAAATGAGACAGAAAATATACTTCTCATTTCATTACATCCATCCAGTTCTCTCACAGCCTCCATAAACTGGGAAATTTTACTGATTGCGTCAAGACTTTCCCTTCCCCATCTCCTATCTAGCAATGAAGAACTTACAAGATGTGCAAGAATAGGATGATGGCCCTAGGAAAGGGAAGTTGGGTCCTTTAGCCCAAGAGAGGCTCTCAAATTCATTGTCTATGCTCTATCTCTGTTTAGTTCAATTTCCGTTTACACAAACAGAAATACTGTTGGCAGTAACTCTCCGAAAATCCATCAACAGACTAATGAGCCAGACTGTGCACCATTTCATCAAATGATGTTCTGTCCTGCACATAATTTTGTAGAACATTCGTGTTGAATTATAAACATTTCCATCAGTGCAAATTCAACGTGATTCATTATTATAATGTAGCAAACATTATTTATTTGGGTTTTTCCTTTATTAAACGGAAGCATCCTGGCGAGTTTCTCTTTTTCCTCGACTTTTATGCAATTATAGATGATAGATTTCCGTCAGTTTTATAAAATGGTTCGCAGGTACCAAGGGCTGGCAAGAAGAGGAGGGTCAGTAGTGTTCCACAGGCAGTTCTTACACTGTCCTAAACAGATAGAAAGATGCAATGCACGTCATGGTGATGAAGTAGAAATCTGGTGTGAACACGACTTTTTCCTACTGCAGTTTACGTACCAGTGGTAGCACTCTCTACAGGATATAATGATCTTTATGATCTTCAGACTGCAAGGAAGTCGCGGGTTCACTGGCGATTCAGTCGGCGAATATTGTTAGGGATGTCAGAGGAAGCGAGAGACAGTACAAGAGGATTAGAGCTAGTAGAGAGAGCAGTATGGAACTTTTGGTATTTAGTCTTGCCGAGTTGGTATACGAAGGGAATGTTGAGGTCGTAGTGAAGAGTGAGGTTTTAGTCACGTAGGAAGGAGCGTCAGCTAACTGTCGGAGTAGTTGTGATTGAAATGTCTTGGACTGTCCGTATGTTTGTAGGTTTGGCTGAAGCCCACAGCTCTAGTCCGTAAGTCTACATAGGTTTGAGAATAGTAAGTAAAGTAAAGTGAGTAAAGTAATCGCCTATTTTTTCAGGCGGGGCTTAACGTCCAACTACCAATTAGGTGTCGTGGACGGAGGCGACTAGCAAACATACTTTACTGTAAATTTCTTTTATTAACCATTAAATAAAATCCAAGGCCTAAAACCGGGAATCGAACCCAGTACCACAATACATATTAGCGTCGCAGGTCTCGCCTCTAACCCGCTCGGCTACCGTGGCGCCTCGGTTTAAGAATAGTGTTGTATATTAAGCGTTATTAAGGCGTCCTCCAAGTAGTCTGTAAAGAAGTTTTGCACGTTTTGTCATTGCTTGTCTTCTAGGTCTAGTGTGTGGGTTCCAAGTGAGTCGTCCGTCTATAAAGAGCCCAAGGTAGCGCACCAGATCTGTACAAGGAAGAAGATTACAATTTAAAATTAAAAATATTTAACTTCAATATAATTCATGTTCCCGCTAAAAGTACCATTAACAAAAAGCCGAACAAAAATTCTCTAAAAACTGATCTATTCAGAAAAATTTGCGCTTCCAGAATCAGCAAATTCTCTTCAAAGAATCCTGGTGATATATTTAATTTTACAAATAATTAATAAGTGACAAATTCATTAGAACAATGAAGTAACACTTTGAAAGAAAGCCCAAAAACACGCTTTCGCCCAGAAATGCCCAAAAATCAAAATCTTTTTCGAGGATGGAAAGTTTTAGAACTACTTCTCAATCATTGATGCAGTTTTCGAGAAAATATCAAGGGAAAAAATAAAATGAAAAGAACTGACAAATTGGTTCGTTTAAGGGCATTTCCTATTTGCCTGTCCAAAAGCTTATTGTCGGGTAAAACAAACCAGATAACAAATTTGATTTGTCGTTTAATTAAATCCATGCTGACCACACATACTTCCAAGACACTCTGAAAACAACAAGTTAAAAGCAATTATTTGAACCCATGGGACATCGAAACCAAAGTTACAGTGAAAACTTTGAAATCGTACAATTATTTTGAACGATTCGACATCATGCAAAAATATTCAATTTTCATGAATCCAGAAGGTGTAAAAAGTGTTCCTCATTATTCCATTTTTTCAAAATAATTTTATTATTAAGACTGACTTGGAACCCGCACACACGACTTAAACGAACTGAAGTTAACAGGCGTTATCGACTACTTGAAAGACTACTAGATCTACGTTCAAAACTTTCACTTAATAACAAACGACTGATTTACAATTCCATACTAAAACCCGCCTGGACGTACGGTATTGAACTGTGTCAATCTCTTCAGCCTAAAATTCTCCGCACTATCGTTAACGGCTCCATTTTACCTTTCAAATCTAACCATCCAAACAGACCTGGAAATTCCGTTTGTAGGTCCAGGTTGCACGAACTCGCTATAAAAGTTTTCATCATAACTTGCACTCTCATTCCAATCCACTTGTTCGCCATTTATCATCTAATCACCATTCAGATCATCCTCCTAGACAGTGGCCTCGCGATTTTCTCTCTTCTGAAGAGAGTAGCTAATCCTAGAGACGACTTAGGGAGTGTTATCACTGCGGTAACTTCTCCCCTCAATTAGTGAGTTTTTGTAGTGGTGTCAGCTATTGTCATTGTTACTAATAGTGCATCTAGCGCTGGTGTAACTTAACAAATAAATGAAAAAAAAAAATTATCATTGCTTAATTTGAAATATGAACTATTTCTATTATAATTTTTCGATTTAATGAAAAACACAATAACTCAAAATTAATTAAATGAAAAGTGTTTAATATGAACCAGATAAGTTCTGGTACATGGGAAAAAATAGAGTGATATACCAGAACCATTATGATGATCTCGCAAAGTTGCGCTGTACAAAAAAAAAAAAAAAATGGCGTCCATTTCAGCAGGAAGATAAATTTAATTTTTTATTCATCATTTACTAATTGGTAAGGAAGCCCGCGAATATTTCGTATCCGAATTATTATCCAATCCACTTTGGAACATAAAAATGAACAGAATTACTCAATGTTAAAAAATTCACTTCCTAAAAATGTTTACAAAAAATTACGTATTTAAAAATATGCAAATTAACAAGAAATGAAAAGAAACAAAATCTCATATAATATTAAGTGAGCTTATTAATGATTGTAGCAGTGAATATCATTATTTAAATGTACGACCACCTTTGCTAAGAACTGACTCTACTACCTGGAGGATGCAAGTAGAGCCATTTCATCGCTTCAATAACTACATTATTAATTCTCTTCTAGCTAACAGGTTGAAATTAATTTGGTAATTATTCTACATCGTTGGCAGTGGTTCACAATTCGCTCTACGTGATTCAATTATACATTTCGTAAACTTTGTTAAAAGATAGGTATGTGCATTATATGTACAGATAGATATATGGTAACTGAAATGTGGTTTCTTTAATCATCTCTTTTCTCTTAGGGGAAAAGAATTGAGTCAAATTTAGGAAATTCTGTCGCATTAACTGGAACATATTTTTTTAGTTTCAAGCCAAAATATTTTTCCAAAAATATAGTAGAAAAGCCTAGTTCCGTTAGCCTAAGCAGCCATTTCTAAGATATTCAGGAAATCAGAATGGATTTACTGAAAAATGAGATCAATTTTGGGATCATTATCCGCTTATGAGATATTTGTAAAACTGAATCTTTAAGAAATATGATTCATGTTGAAATTAACAACAACAATAACGAACTCGACAACATTATTATTCGCAAAACAGGATTAACAATTAATTAACTACGATTTCGACTGGTGCTAAAGCACAGCTTGCGTCCAAAGCACTAAAAATAAATTACAAAAAGTAAATCCTATTCTTTGCAGATGTCCAAACACCAGATCAAGTGTAATACCATGGACGAAGGCGGATTGCTATAAAATTCAAGGCTAAATACGGGAATCGAACTCAGTAAATCCTGCCTTTAAAGACCTGTCTCTAACCGGTCCCAGTGTTCTATGTAAGCAAACCAGATTTTTAAACTTTTGATTTTTCTCCCCATCCTTAAGTTATACCTTTTGGATCCTAATGGATTTGATTTACTTAATAATCGCTTCTAAGTTAAGTCCTCCATATTTATTTACTATATTCAAATAGCTATTTCTATTATCGGTATATAAGAACGATTTAATATTCTTGTCACTGCTAGTTCTATAACAATACTGGCGCTAATAATTGTTTATATTGTGCTTGTTATAACATGCTAGTCAATGTTTTAATTAACTTTTCACCAGCTTAAAAAAAACAGAGACTTAAATCCTAGATGTACCAGTCGACAGCTGCCGTTATTTTTATCTCAACTGACACAATTTCTCCCAGCATTTAACATTTATTACACCCAACACTTGCAAAGTCTATAAAGAACTTTCTTAGTTCAAAGTAAACAAAAAAAAACTTGGATTTACATAAACAATAATGAATTTGTATTATTTTTTAGTGACCGTAAACTATTAATATTTAGGATTAAACTAGCGAGGA
This sequence comes from Rhodnius prolixus, assembly GCF_049639745.1. Lineage (NCBI taxonomy): Eukaryota > Metazoa > Arthropoda > Insecta > Hemiptera > Reduviidae > Rhodnius > Rhodnius prolixus. Next base: position 34,565,889 of record NW_027411614.1, on the reverse strand, counting down.
TTTGGTCATAATAAAAAAGAACTAACAACTACCGTCTTCACAGCCAACGTTTCGACAAATTATACCAGTTGTATACCTGTTCTCCATTTTAGGGTTCTCAGTCTTTTTAGTTGCTCAACCAAATCACATTAAAGACCATACTCTAACCGGTCTCAGTGTTCTATCTAAGCAAAATAATACAAGAAAAATTTAATATTATTGTCACTGCTAGTTCTATAACAATACTGGTGCTAGTTATTCTTTATATTGTGCTTGTTATAACACAATAGTCAATGTTTGAACGTAAGTTATCTTACTAGTTAGAGATTTCAATAAGTTTTTTCGAAAAGATGTTATGTATCTTCATTTCTGATTATTCAATAACCTGATTATTGTGTCATATATTTTGTAATATCCAGACAGTGATGAAGACAATAAATTTTGTCGAAACATTGGCTGCAAAGACGAAGTTGTTGATCTTTTTATTTTGACCGAATCCTCGCTAGTTTAATTCTAAATATTAAACAAGATTATAATCAGTTATTTAAAAATAAAGTTTTTACAACTGGACCTATTTAATAAATTGTGAAAGCAGTTCGACATTTTACATATAAATCCTCATAAAAACTGTAATATAGAAGAAAATATTTATAGCCTTTGTAATCGATCACTGTGCTGTTTAATATCAACCCCTTTAAAAGAAATAAGAAACTTATTTATATAAAAAAAAAAAAAAAAATACAGCATTAACTTATAATAATATTATGTAAATCTACTACATTTTTTCTCTTTTAAAAGAATATTTGAATACTTTCCTCTTTTGCAATATAATGTATTTCAATCAAAAGGAAGCTTCTCGGAAAATACGAATTACAGCAAAATTTGTTGTTTTGCTACTAAATTATTTCAGTTAAAAATTTTCAACTGTATTTTTTTTAATGATTAATGAATCAAGGAGTCACCCAATTAGAGGAAAAGTTGAGCATTTATTGAACTTCAAGACCATATGGATTTTTGTTTTTTGTTTTTAATAAAACCCTACCCCGAACAGAGGGGTGTAAATGCAGAAAACTGGGAAGTTGCATGCCCGACTTTTCGCAGATATCAAAGTATAATTTAATCGTACGTCAATTTTCGGAGAAGGAACAAAAAGAAAAGTAACCATTTCAGTTTTGATCAGTTATTTTTTAATAAAAGGGAAATAAAAATTACAGTAGCAATAAAACAGTAATAACAAAGTACAATAGGTAGGTGCCTTCCTAAAATCGCTACATCCAGAACGAATCTTTTAGATATTAAAGTAAAAATTTCATTGTTTATAAGAAACGTTATGAGACTCTGGGTTAAGCATATTGTAACGAAGTTGACCTGGGCATAGAAGAAAGGCCTAGATTGTTCTAGGGGTTGAGCGATCAAAGTCAGTAACAGGCCGCCACTGCATAAACAAAAGGGCAGTATCTACCTGTGGCAGAGAAGAAAGGCCTAGATTGTTCTAGGGGTTAAGCGACCAAAGTCGGTATCAGGCCACCACCCTGTAGACAAAAGGGCCGGACTCTACCTGAACTAGAAAGGAAAGGGCTAGATTGTTCAAGGAGTTAGTGACCTGTGTAAAAGCCAGCTAAGAGAAAGGCCTCAGTTGGGGTGGTGGCATATGTGTTTTCCCAGCCAGTGATTGACAGGTAGGAGCGAGACAGTGAGTAGGAGGAGGGCGGCCCCAGCTGAGGTGGTGGCAGTATGTTTTCTCCAGCCAATGAACGTCAGGAGAGCGTGGAAACTTATGCTCAGAGAGTTGGAGGAAGGCAGTCCCAGTTGGAGGGAGGCACGCAGTTAAAAGGAGGCAGACACAGCTGGAGAAGTCAGTTTTAAGGAGTTCTTAATGAGTTGTTAATCAGTTATAAGGAGTTATTAGAGTTTAGAGTTTTTAGTCAAGTTTATGAGTTAGTTTTGAGTGAGTCTTGGAGAGACACTTTGGAAGTGACAGTTTGAGAGAGTCAGTGTTGCTGAGTGCTTCAGAGATAGCTAGTCAGGCGGTTAGTCAGTTAGTGAGTAGAGCTTTGTTTGTGTAGCAGAGACTAGTGCAATTCGGTGCAGTGCGGACCAGTGGTCAGTCGGGGAACAGTTTTGTGGCGTTACGTAGTGAGTAAGTAACAGTAAACTGTTGTGACTGGTGTAAATGGTGACTGTAATGAATAGCGTTAGTTGCTAGTAAATGTTAATGTGAGTAAAGGTAATGTGTTAATAAATCAGGTTATTACTTACAAATTTAGCGAGTTTTATTATTTAATCAAACCCACATATTATTTAATATAACTAGTGGCAGGCACTAGTTGTGTAAGTAAAGTTCTTTCTTAGTAAAAGGACAAGAAAAACTTTACAATATTTATAGGAAATTTAATGCTCTTTCGTTTGGAATAAGTAGATTTGTTGTAGGATAAAGGATAGAAAAGTTACGGCCGTTTTTATGGTGAAAAAACGCGAATATCGACGGAAAAGTTAAAAAAAATGCAAAATATCTTGGACACTATTGAGAATCGGGACAAAGTGAATAGAATATTTTATTGTTGCATTTGAGCTGCTGAATCACCTCCCGAAGTTTCGACCTCTCCTTCGTGTACACCCTGTATAACAAAAATTTTATCAAATACTTGTTAAATTTTAGATCGGCTGCGACTATTAAAAGTTTTTGTTTTGGAGGAGGGAAATATACTGGTGGGCAAAATTAGCGCACCACTCAGTTTTTGTTTAGTTAAAATTAAATAAATTATTTTCCGCTTTTGTTTTGGACTGTACATCACTTGTCTAAAGCGATTTAGTGAGACAAGAGGTCATTCAAGAAGAGATGTACAGCAGAGAGAGAGACGATAGGTACATCCGGCACCTGGCTTTACGAAACAGGAGCATAACGAGAAATGAGATAAAAAGTCTCATAAGGCAAGTCCGAAATGTTTCCATCTCCAGCAGGACTGTTAGAAGAAGACTTAATGAAAGTAACCTTAGAGCCAGACATCCTGCTCGTGGCCCTCTCCTTACCACAGTTCACAAAATGACCAGGCTTCAGTTTGCACGTGAACATTTGAATTGGACTTAAGACAACTGGAAGAGAGTTCTCTTTACAGATGAGGTGAGAATAGGCCTAAATTCTCCAGATGGCCGTAGTTACAAATGGCTTATTTGCTCAGCCAACAATATTTTGAAAGTCCAAAATTTGCACAAATTGGAAATAATAAAAAAAATAAGGGTGGTGCGATAATTTTGTCCATCAGTAAATATTTGTAAAAATGTGAACTAATATTTTAGAAAAATTAATAACGTTGGAAATTTCAGTAAAATTTTAAATAATTCTAAAGGGAAAATTTTAGTGTTTTTTTTTCTCCGAGAAAAATAAATATATATTTAAGAAAGAAAAGTGGTAAAAATAAATGAATAATGATAACGTCAAGAAGGCGTGATGATAATAAATAAAGTGGCGGAACAGCAGTCGGGAGTGGCCCTTTATATTCTTTCTTCCGTGACGTCACCATTTTATCACTTTCTGTAATCTGGGAGCCCACCCGCCACACTAATAACCAGTAATTACATAAAGAGACATGAAGTGCACGTCACATTGTAATGTACATTTTAATAGTTAATGGCGTGTATTTTTAACTAATTACGTAATAAATATTAGATCGTCAACTGGATGCAAACAATTCAATACTTACAAGGTTTCCTATAGACTGATTTAAATTAAATTTATATCAATCAGTATAGTACATCATCATTACACAGCCAAACTAAGACTAGTTAGGTGGTAATTACTAAAATAATGATTACCTGGGAAGATAACATTAATCAATGATATCACTTTATTAATCTATTCAAATTAGTTTATTCTACCCTCAATTATGTCACCGACTATAGGCTGGGTGAAGAGATTGCTATAGTTTTTTGTTTTAAATTAACGCGTTTTAAAGGATAAACTAAGAACAAAGGAAAAGCACAAAAACTTGCGATATTATGACTCCCTATTAGAGAAAGCAGTCCACTATCATTAAGTTTTAAAGACGACCATCAGAATGCTATACCTATCTTTTACATCCAGCCATGTCAAACTCGTTTATAACAAAGGACCATATTAAGTATTAAACATCAACTAGCAGAACATACTAAATTTAGAAGGAAATGGATTTTGTATTACCATTTGTAATTGCTCATAGAAAATATAAAGTAACTAATAAAATCATTTAATTTGAAGAAAAATAAAGAAAACACGGATTTTTTTTTTAAATTGTTAATACGGAAAAACATTGCAGCTCACTGCCCAGTGTCTTCTGCAAAGAGAAAAACACTTTCTGGAAGCGGCAATGCTCTGAAAAAAACTCCAGGCGCCCTTGTCCTCAGATGGTGACGCGCCTTAAATATATACTAGCTTCATTCTTCAAATTCGTTTCTTATAAACCAAAATTTGGTTACTTTATTGAGCTGTAATTATTTATTAAAATTGGCTGAACATTCTAATTTCATTAATCTTGAACTTTAAGAAATTTGTTTTTTTGTTTTAAATTTAAAATTGACAACATTCCTTTCGTCGCACAAGTGGCTGAAACACGATACAGAAAATTCTATCTTAACCTTCAATCACATCACAATCCACTGGTACAACATCTATCTTCCAGAACATTTCCAGACAACACTTCTAGGGCAGTCTTAAAAGACAGGTGGCCTCGCGATCTCCTCTCTGATGAAGAGAGTCAGTAGAATTTAGAATGTTATTGGAGTGTTACCGCTGGGTAACTTCTCCACTCTGATATGTGTGATATGTTGTTTATTGTTACCCTTGTTGCTTATAACGCAATGCGTTTGTAACTAAATAAATGATAAAAAAAATTAAATAGATTTTTTCACAAATATTTGCTTTCGAAGATTGCTAAAAATGCGCCTAATTGTACAAAAAATATTTAGAAATAGGTCGGTTGATAAATAATTATGGGAAGCCCAATTTCCACATATTTTCCTTTAAAAAAAAAATCTTTAAATGATTCAGAAAATTGCCTCAATACTCTTCAAACCATTCAGTTTACCTATTCAGTAATAAGTTACATCTTAGTTGCTCTAATTTTTGCTTATCCAGTACAGACGTCGAACCTGTAGCACTCAGGAGTTTCTCACGTCTTGGAATGAGAAAAAAAAAAGAAGAAAAACTGCTTTGCCTTTCATTAAAATAAACAAGACTCAGGGAAAGAGCATAACGGTATTCAGCGATGTGCCCAGGTAATTGTAATGCCCAAAAATTTACGCGATGTTAATAAATACCAAGTAAATGGAAATTCTAATATGAATCGATATTTTCTTCTGAGATTTGAAACTTCCTATAGAAAAACAAACTCTGAATGTAAGAGTTCACTATTGTAACTAACTTTATTACTCTCTGGCAGACAGAGAAGAAGGGGGGACTATAATTCAGACCCCTGGCTAAAGCTAGCTGGAATAACATTGATCCAACAATATTGAACTAGCAGTTTATGGTGAAGTTCCCAATATATGAAAAACAGTAAAAACAAAACGCTTAATAAGAAATTCTCTGCTAGAGTATTGCACAGCTTCAGACATTTTTGAAGAAGGTCATGAGAAAAATTTTCAAAATTTTTGCAATAAATTTGGCAGAAAAATAAAACATCAACTACCTCTTTTGTACTACTTGAACAACTTTTGCGTGTGTGTTAACGGGACCCATTCTAGTTGGAATCCAAAAATAAAAAAGTGGAAGATGGCATGAGAGATGAAAGGAAGTGAAATTAAGGTGCAACGTCAGTTTTCAATGGTGGCCAAAGTGTCTTCATCTTATTGCCATACTCCAGGATAAAAAGTTCTCTGTTCATCTCCGAACAGAGAGCTAAATGAAGGGCAACACTATCTAGACTGAGGTACCGCCGGCAATTTAGTGAAAGGAAGGAATTAGCGCTTTGGATTCCCACGCGGAAATTCAGGATACGAATCCTGCTACCAGCCCACACATATTTTTCGTCTTAGAAGCTTCTTACAGCCCTCTGTCTGCCTATTGTGAGGATAGAATGATTGAGCTGAGTGCACTGGAGAAAGCTAGTGCACCTAAAAAAGCTCCGGGCGCCAATAACCTCGGATGTTGACGCGCCTTAAACTCTTCTTCTTTTTTTTTAATTTGTTTATTTATTTTGTAACTATATCCAGTACAATAGGCAAAAGTGATGAGAGATAAGGGATGGCACAAATACACTTGCACGCATCTATATGTGTGTATATACATACATGCGCAAATGCATGTGCGCCAAGGGCGTGAGTGGAGTGAACGACGAACATCCAGTGATGGAAGCCGTTAGTTCGCCTGATTGGCAAGCTTTCACAGCAGCCATCCTAGGAGGTCGGCGTTATATGTTGAGATGGTCGCGTGGCCACCGCCGCTTCAGTCTGCGATGTGGATTTGAAGGAAGTGTTGTAGTAGACATGTTGTGGATCAGAGGGTTATAATGATTGTGTAAATTTGAGTAGAGTTTTGTGTACCGAGATTGGGCTATTTCAGAGACGAGAGGAATATTTAGATCAGAGTATATTGTGTGATTGGAGACGTAGAAGGGAGGGTTAACTATTGTTCTTAGAATTTTTGATTGTAAAGTCTGAAGTCGGTTGATGTTCGATTTTTTAGCGCTTCCGTAGCGATATTGGGGCAAGTAGGGCGGTGTATAGAGTTCGTTTGTTCGTCAGGGTCAGTTTTGATCGTTTATCGAGTAGTCTTTTCAACATTTTATACCACAGATTGAGGTCAATTCGTTTGAGTCTCGTGTGGAGGTTCCATGTTAGTCGTTTGTCAAGATGTAGTCCGAGATATCGTACTTGGCTAGTAATTGGTATAGAAGTATTGTGGAAGGAGAGAGGAGGCAAAGTTTTCTTGTTTAAGGTGAATACTATGTATTTAGATTTCAATTCATTCACATTGATTCTCCCACTTTTGCAGCCAAGGCTCGAGAAGATTTAGGTGTGATTGGAGTGCACTGCTTGCTGTTACAGGGTCCAGATGAGGTGATAGAATTATAGAATTGCAGTGTCGTCGGCGAATGTGAAAGTAATTGTAGTCGGGTGAGTTGGTAGGTCAGCAGTATAGAGAATATAAAGTAAGGGGGCTAGAATGCTTCCTTGAGGAACTTCAGCGAGTATTGGAAGGATAAGAGAAGAAGAAGAAGAACCTTGTTTGACTTGGAAGAAACGGTCGGAGAGATAAGACTTAAGAATGACGTAAAAGGTAGAAGACAGTAGGCGTTTGAGTTTATAAAGCAGTCCCGTGTGCCATACCCTGACGAATGCCTGAGATATGTCAAGGAAGACACCCGGGCAATTCTGCGCTTTAAACTCAAAAATAAAATAAAAACTCGTTTCTCCATTTCTTCTTTTGCAACCTCCACAACCACATTTCAGAATTAAAAAAACGAACAAAATTCTAAAATTGCACAAGAAATGTACACAATAGCAAATTAAGAAATGAGAAAAAACTTCTTTTCCAACTTCTATATAACTAAGCAATATTTTGTAAAGTAATGAAAGGTACTGAAATCTGCACACCAAAAAACCGGGCAATAGTTCTGAACATAAATGGATAATTTGATTTATGCCACTGCTTTAACCACTGTCAATGAGTAATACAGGTTTCGCGTTAATATTATGTTAATGGAAATGTTATTAAGGATATTATATACTAAATCATATATGGTACACAAACGTATGCAAGCACATATCTAGTTGGGGATAGAATAGCCTCGCAGCTCTGAAGAGCTAAATGAATACTGGCATACACTCAAAATCAACTGTATTCCCCGAACTATCCGTCAGACTGTATGAATCACTAGGATAAACTAGAAATAGAATGAAGCACTTCGTACAGGCATCTGCATAGATTATTAGCACACATACTGGGTATTAAATAAGTAAATGCTACATGTAAAAAAGAAGTATTAAAACATATTTACTGATCAGAGTATAATAATTTTTCTGAATGACCAGGTACCCACACCAGAAAGACCTTATTTTGGTTACTAATTTCCTTCAGGCACCCACACAGTCCCATGCCAGCCTTGAATTGACCTGGTAAGAACTAACAGCTCGTAGAGCAGCCTGACTGTCCGAGAAAATCACGACCTTAGAATTAATAATTCCTCACCCAACAATCTCGGCAGCACAGAACCTAATTGCAGCTAGCTCAGCTTGAAAAACTGTAGCTAGTTTTCCTAGGCTAACCGAAAGGCTACATTTCGGTTTCGCCCCGTACACTACCGCTCCCACATCCGCTTCTGTATTGGAGCCATCCGTGTACCTCCTTGAAGGAGTAATCCTTTATGGTTCGGAAATGTGGGTGGTTGGGACGAGAGAAGCACAAAAGCTGCAAGCTTTAGAAATAGATTTTTTTTTAGGAGAACTTGTCACTTTTCAAGGACTCAGCGGGTGAAAAACTCGAGACATCGTTAAGGTGGGCAGAAGTATAGTGCACACCATTGAGGCCAAAAAACTGCAGTGGTACGGCCATCTCAGAAGAATGGGGCAAGAGAGATGGTCGAAGAAGCTTTTTGACTATGACCCTGAGGGGAGACGGAGAAGGGCTGCCCAAGAAAGAGATGGTTGCAGGGTGTGGAGGAGACAATGGCAGCAAGAGGCCTGACTGAGGAAGATTGGGAGGATAGAGAGTACTGGCGATCCATTTTTTTGGGGTTCGGCATATGACCCAGGGTTGCTAAAAGCCGACAAAAAAAAAGTTATAATCATATCTTGTCTGTAATTTCATCCTAATTTCGTCACTTTCATGTGGCTATGATATATCAGATGATATACTCTTAACCTGAATGAAATCTCTTATAGTGCTAAAAACATAAATTAAATAACAAAGCGTTTTTAACATTTAAATTACTTCACCATAATTGGGATTTAATAATAGATGCCGAGGTTTGATGTAAGTGGTTCTTTAATTCAATACATGTACTATAATTAAAAAGGGAAAAGGGGATTGGTTAAATGAAAATAGAACCACTGGTTTTGTTGTTGAAGAAGAGCGGGCTCTAATGGGATCTGGAATCCAATAAAATGAAATCATTATTCATGGTGCAGGATTTAGGGCAGCATCCCGCTTCGCACCATGACCCAGCATTTGTAACGTTCATGAAGACCTCTACAAGCGTCCAAGGATTTTTATTTCAATAAATAATTGCTCTCACTGATGCCCTAAACTCTTTTTTTACATACCAAACCCAACTTCCATTACAGGTAACAAAAAAAGAAAGAAAAAAGTTTTCCAGATAAACAAAACTGAGAGGGTGGTATTCAGATGCTGGGGTGAAGCTGTCCTGCGCAGGCGAAAGTATGCATTAGTGAAATTATGCAAAAGGGTGGCAGGTATCACTTGAAAATAATTCACAGGAGAGAAATGGAAACTAAGGGAAATTCCTTTACTTTCACCATCTTTTCTTTCATTTTTAGCGTTGCCACCGAGTGGCGTAGACCGGAGAAGACTTAGGCTACGACAGTGGGAGTTGTCCGTCACTTCAAGATATCTCTCAGTCTGAGCTCCACCGACCTTCACGCTGCTGTTGCTATGCTTCTCAGAGAAACAAGGCAGCCTGCAGCTATTTCCCATTGCAACGCTTTCCTACTGAAATATTTATAACTGTTTCTTGAAACGGAAATGAAATTCTAATTTATTTTATATTTTAGAAATAAAATATTAATTTAAATATCTGAATTTCTCGTTCTGTATTTTTTTAAAGTTACTTTTTATAAACAAATAACTTCAGCAAGAATTAAAAATATAAAATTTAATCAAAATTAATATTAATTAGTTGATATTTCTTCAAAAAAATCTTGGGTAAACACTCTCGACATTTCTTCACAGCAATTTTTGGGTCATTTCTTATAAGAAAATATTAACCATCTCAAAATGTTCATAACGAATTTAAATAAACACTTTAGATATAAATATGCAGATTAGAGAAAATTCAAAAGACATTTTTGAAAATATCTAACCAAAATTAAAAATATAGCGACTAATATGATAATTCCGGTAGTTTTGGAGTTTACTGTGAACTCGAAATTTTAACAGTTAAATTTAATATAAAACACGCAGAACCCTGTTTTATTCTAATTGGTACTTTGGTGATAAGAATAACCACTGCCTCTCCCCTCCAAAATCCCTCCAATTGAATTATCTAAGAAAAATCTCTTAGTTACTACAGTTACATTGTCGATAAGCGAGGAAACTAACTATTTTTCTCTCAAATTCACACTCAGACAATGTATAAGTTAGCTAATAGATCTACTGAGACTGTCTAACGTTCTAGTTAGAACGTTTTGGACTTCTCTTTTTAAAGAACTATGTAATTGCTTGGACATCCCAATGCTCTGATCCAGTCTAGATCTTTCTAGATTCAATTAAGAGAAATATTCCATAGAAATTTCTTAATAGTCTCTAAAATATTTGAATCAGATTTGCCGCAAAAATGAATTTGATGCTGAAAAAAAAAATATATATATATATATATTGGTAGAACTTCTGCCTATCGTCAGCCCTCTTCGATCTATCCCTGCCTTATTTCGGTTAGCCTAGGGAAACTAGCTGTGGCAGATTTATTGGCCCGGGAAGGTTCTGAGGAACACTTCGTTGGCCCGAAGCCCTGTTTTGGGGTTTCGAAGTGTGTTAAGTCCGCGGCCATTAACCTGTGGGTGCAGAGTAGGTCTCAAGAGTGGTTTCTTGCCTCTACTAGGCAGAGACAGGCGAAGGAGATCATTAGAGGCTATTCGCCGAGGCTGACTACAGAATTAATGCTACAAGGCCTTGGGGCTATAAGGCTAATTGTAAGCCTATTAACTGGTCACTGCAGGCTCAGAAAACACATGCATCGCATGGGCCTGACAGATGATAGCCTCTGTAGGTTCTGTCAGCAAGAAGAGGAAACGGCACTGCACGTGTTGTGTCTGTGTGGGGGGGGGCCCACGTGGCTAAGGAAGTTACTTCTCGGGGAGGAAAAACCAAGGCCTGTGAGTTTTACCCAAGAGTCACTCCCCAGAATTTAGAATCTGATCAAAAAGACGGGTCTGGAGGACGAGCTTTAAAGTGAGAGGAGCCACAATAGATTCTAAAGGGGTCGCAGTGGCGTAGGCCTTGAGGCAGCCCTAGTTAAATCTAATGTAATCTAGCTCTGACCTAAACTAAACAATTACGGTTCTATGATGTTTCCGTTCATTGCTAACTAGAAGAAAACAATCAATGGCACCGCTAGTTTAGTTTACCAATTTATTTTGTTTCAGAGGGCAAGTTCTTAAATGAATGGCTATAGTGTTAGAGAGCTTCCAAATTCACTATGTTGGAAAATAATGAATATATGAAAACAAGAGAAATAATTACAAGAAAAACAAACGAGCATTCAAGAGAAAGAAAGAAAAGTAAGCCAAACAACTTATTTGTTTTCTCTTGCCCTTACCATCAGGTCGGGTCTTTGAAGTAAATAATCTTAAGATACTTTACTTTTAATGCTTCTTCAAGTATTTACATAATCAGATTAATAATGTTACTGCTTCATTAACGGCCATTCTTTCCTTGTTAATTACCATTAAAAACAGAACGCCAGTAAACTGCTACAATAAATTATTTAATATAGATTGCAAATATTTGTACGAATATTTAAATACTCTTTAAGGAATGTACCCGGTTGTTCCATGCAAACGTTTCCCAGCTTCAATATATTGATGTGAACTTTGCAAAAGAGATGAAATAATGCATGTGAACTAGAAAATAATATAAAAGCTACTTGATAGGCAAAAAGTAATATCAAGGCAATGTTAGGAAATTACTTTTTTCATCTTTCTTTTCATTATTTTCCCTCTCTTTTTGAATTATTTCGAGGAAATAACTGAAGGTTAGATTTGAGAATTTGTTTACAAAAAAATCAAGGAGATTTTTTGTAAATTAATGTATAAATAATGCAAGAAACCCTCAGTCAGGCAGGTTGTACAGTAAGTTATGAGCTAACCACGACTTTGCTAACCGTCGTAACTTTGGACAACAAACTGACCTGCTCTGTTCACGTTAAGGGCAAAGTGTATTCCGGTATGCCGTCTAAAACTCTACTTTTCCCTTTTACTCACAAGAGACTCGAAAATTACTGTACAGAACAAACTCCACCACTACAATGGCCGACGATACTCTCAACGTCTGAAGCTTGGCCTTTGGTGGTAACATCAAGAAACACCAGACAACACAAAAAACATATTTCCTGGATTCTCCAGGACTTACTTAAAAATCAACTTCCACCATTAGATATCTCACATAATCCCAGTGCACTTCTTTGTCCAAAACTCTCTGCTGAAATTCCTTTACACTCTAGAGTGTCATCTTAACCCACTCTACTGCGGAACAGCCACCAACAGACCCTCCATTCCTTACGGAACCAAAAAAAAAAAAAAAAGAAAAGAAAATTACCATTTCCTTCTGTAAAAACATCCTCCACTAGCTACAGATTTTTCTCTCCTTTTTCCTATTCCTATCCTAAACGGCCCTACACTACGTAGAAAGATATAATGTTCATACACTGCTAATTCTTTATTTACGTAATTTAAGATCTATATTTGTATATATTTTCATATAAAGTTTATAAACATCCTAAGTTGCAAGGTGAATGGCAACCATTAAATTAAAGACGCCAATGAGCATTAGTTGTGTTAAGCCAGCAAAGTGCTGTTGCATTTGAATTGCAAGCCGTTTAGAGATAGACGACGAGTATGTGCAGTTTGTGTAATAGAAATAAGTAGCACTTTATAGCAAAATGTTTGGTTTATAACAATGACTGGCTTTAGAAAAGAGGATTTAACGTTCTATATGATGTTATTTATTAATGGCGCTGAGAGGTGGAAGAAGATTTCCAAACGGTTCTGTATAGATGTCTGGTATTGACGATAGGTGAGGATTTAAATTGTAAGAACCGTCTGAATGCTGTCTGAACTCAGTGTGTTCTAAGTGTACTTAAAATCTCCTGGAGGTAATAAAAATTAATTAAATTAAACTCACAGAGCATAAAATAGTAATTAAGAATTCTAGTTTCTTTTACTAACATTATTTAGTGCAGTAATGAGCCCAATAGCGTAATAGTATTTAGCGATTGCACAAAAATGTGAAAATTAAAATTAGGTTTTGTAGGTAGGGTATTTGAGCTCCTATTAAACGTCATTTCTCATTGACTCCATTGTAACTTCTCATTTCTATTCATTCTACAGTTTTCCCACTTAAACAGGAATAGATTTTACGAGGGTTGGTCAAAAAGCCTACGCCAACGAGACCCGAGTGACCTTTTGTGGTACTCACTAGTTAGTTAGGAGTGCTCTCTTCTAGCTTTGTCTGATTAATTAGACTTAAGAGTCTGTTGAGAGGTACCAGGCAATGTATAAAGGCATGGATTTTTCTTTTCCGAAGAGCCGAATTCCAGAGAGTCAAACCAGCTCTTTGCATTGACCATACGTTCAGGTGCCAATTCCTCTTTCTTCTACGTGACTCCAAAAAATTATTGTGACCAACAAACTCCTGCTTTACTAAGTAGTCATTAGGCCGATGTTGCTCTACGCCTGCTTCGCCTGGAGCCTGACTTGTAGTAGCCACATCAAGCAACTCCAGGACAACACAGAACAAATTTCTTAGACTTGCGACTGACTCGTACAAAAGACTCACTCCACGGAGACTGCATCCACTATCCCTGTTCACTCCAATCGTCTGCTGAAACTCCTTTCCTTCCTAGACGGCAATCCTAATCCTCTCTGCCGCGACATCTGCTATGTTCCTTCTATTCCCTACAGACATAAAAGACTAATAGCAGCTACATTTTTTTGTAGAGACACAATCAATGTTTAGTAAGTGATAGAAAGTTAGTGGGTAGAAATAAATTTCACCGTTACGAAAAACAGCGTCATGAAAGAGCATCTTATCTACACAGAAATTGCAGAAAATAGTGACAGACGCGGTTTCAGATAATATGCTGAATGCGTAGCCATCTATCTGAATGAGATTTATAGTTAAAAGTCTAATTTAATTTTAATGATTGATTACATTAAGGTAAATTTAATCTTTTTGTGAGATTTCAAGGGCATGTAGAAATCAGGATAGTGCCCATGATGGGCTGAAGTTCGTTTTCTTCCCCCCTTCCTTTAAATAAAGGGACGCAAAAGGTTGTGAAGCATGGAAAATGGTGGCAGAGATAAGGAAGTAGAAAGAGGGACAGAAATAAAGTTAGAGAAGTAGAGGAGTGCGCTGGTGATACGGCCGATCCTGCGAGCATAGCTCTCTGAACGAATTAAGGAGCTAGATAGTAACGCTATTATTCCCCCTCGTAACTTTGTAGTCTCCTCGATCCCTTTTCAAGTTAACTCAGAATTAACTCTGACACCTATTAATACTCTTAGATTTACTCAGCACTATTCTAATGTGAAATGCTTTATCACTTGTTTTTTTTTTTTTTTTTTTTTTTTTTTTTAGATAAAGAAAACGATTTAATATTGCCTAAAGTTCTTTCACGTTGTCAATAATATTTGGAACTATTTACAGCAATGGCTATAGAGTAATAAAGAGCAATAGATCTACGATGGTAATTACAGGAACAGAAGCTATCTAAAGCCCTGAATTCTTCATCAGGTACAATTTACAAAGAATTGAATTTAGATGTTAAATATATGAATGATGAGCTGCCAATAAGTTACATCAGTTGGATAATCAAGTCCTGAGTAGAGTTGCTATATTTGAATTGCAGTGCACTTAGGCTGGAAACATAGTGGAGCGGCGAGCAAAGCGCCTAAAACAAACACAAGTTAACATATGGGACCGCGCATAGTGGCGAGCAAAGCGAAGATAGAGCAACTCTATCTATAGAGAATGTTTGATTTCGCCGCTTTGCTCTTCGCTATCATCGCCGCTTTGCTCTACTCTCTATAGATAGAGTTGCTCTATCTTCGCTTTGCTCGCCACTATGCACGGTTCCATATGTTAACTTGTGTTTGATTTCGCCACTTTGCACTTCGCTATCATCGCCGCACCACTTTGTTTCCAGCTCCACTATGTTAGAGAGCCGTCAAGGCATTTATGTTCCCTTTGCAATTATGTCTCAGGTAGAGAATGTATACCATTTTATCTGCTGAATGTCCTTGTCTCAAGGAATTCAGATTATTACATTTTAATAAGAGCACTCTCTCCTTGGAGGAGTTAGTGCAATATCTAAATGGGTACAGAGGATGGTAACCTCTCATTAGATACTGCAGGGATGCGTGGAAATATAGATACTGCCTCGTTTCTGAATTTAATTATTGATATTTTTCTGATTTTGATTTGTGCCTGTATGACGCTTAATTTATGATAAAGTGGTGTATATAAGTATGTAATTAAATTTTTTTCTTCATTTCAATTTTTTTTATGAGTATATATATATTTTTGTATGTTTGCTGTACTTAATTACATTTTTTTACTCCACATTTATATTTCATTAGTCTTTCTTGAGTACTTTTTTCTTCACCAGGATGTGTAAATTTGATTAGTTTATTTATTTTTCACACAAACCCCGCTGACGGTCAGTGAACGTCTTTGTTAATATATTTGTTTTTATACACATATGTTTCTAAATTTCAGTAGTTAATAAAGACATTATCTATCTATCTATCTATTTAGAGTAATAAAGAGCAACAGATCTACGCTGGAAATTACAGGAATAGAAGCTAGCAACTACATTCCCGTAAGGACATACGTTTATGCAAATAACTTAACCCTTTATTCACGGAGGTTAATATTTTATACAATATATATAATATTGTTTGCAATAGTGTTAGTTAATAAAGTTGTCAACAGTTGTCATTTCGGCGCTCGCCTAATTGTTAATTATGCCTCTTCCCTGAAACAAGGACTAAGAGGAGCAGCAATTACGCCAACAAGATTAACAGACCTCGTTCAGTTCTCACAAAACTTAGCAAGTGAAATGCTTATAGCAGTCAACAAATATTTTAAGAAGAATCTTTAATAAGTGTATCTGAATAGTCACATGCAGAAGTTGATATCTAAAAATTCTGAAATTTAAAAAAAAAAGCTCAGATCTCCCAGTAATAATAAATTCTACCCCATAATAATAAATAAAATTATAAATAAATAAATAAAATGTAATACCTTACTTTATAAATAGTTCGCACATCAAATTTAAATAAATCCATAGAAGTGGTTTAAAAATTAATAAATAATAAATGTATATTATTTGTTAAGTTACACCAGCGCTACAGATACACTATTAGTAACAATGACAATAACTGACACCACTACAAACTCACTAATTGAGGGGAGAAGTTACCGCAGTGATAACACTCCCTAAGTCATCTCTAGGATTAGCTACTCTCTTCAGAAGAGAGAAAATCGCGAGGCCACTGACGTTTTAATCGTCTGAGAGGATGATCTGGATGGTGATGAGATGATAAATGGCGGACAATAGGATTGCAATGAGAGTGTAAGTTCTGATGAAAACTTTTGTAGCGAGTTCGTGCAACCTGGACTTACAAACGGAATTTCCAAGTCTGTGTGGATAGTTGGACTAGAAAAGTAAAATGGAGCGTTAACGATAGTGCGGAGAATTTTAGGCTGAAGAGTTTGAATTCGTTGAAGATTGGAGCGTTTCGTTGAACCCCACAGTTCAATACCGTACGCCCAGGCGGGTTTTAGTATGGAATTGTAAATCAGTCGTTTGTTAATAAGTGAAAGTTGGTCTAGTAGTCTTTTAAGCAGTAAATAATATTTTAAACAAATTATTTTTCACATACAGCTTACACACCATCTACCATACGACTTTACAGGCAAATATTAAGGAAATTGTACTTCACTCGACGGTAAAAAGCTAATTTTACATAAATTGTGATAGGAAGGCGAACTATTGGCTTCCCTGTAAGGTTTAATATCTGGTTACAACTGTAAGTAAGAATACAAAAATTACTCCAATGTTCTGAGTAAAAGAGAGTCGTGTTAGTTAGATTCCATTTTCTATTACTATTCAAACTAGGTGCTTTGATTACCTAAATTTTCGAAACTGAAGTTCCTTTAGGAAGGTTCCTTTTTTATGACGCCCTTAATTAAAAATAAAATAAAATAAATAGTTTTTAGATTTTTTTTTTTTTTTTTTTATTTCGTTAGAGAGTGCTTGTTCACAAAACGATTCAAAATTGAAAAATTGCTGAAAGATGAAACAATAAAATACAATTTGGTCCTACCATGAGATTCATCTGTACCAGAAAACCAAAATTTAACAACTGGCTACCACAGTTTGATGAATCTTGTAGACCACATCTTTTATTTAGAATTGTCCCTTACAAATTTTAGAATATTTTAAGAGGACGAATTTGATTTGAAAAGCAACTTCGACGTATTGTGCAGCTTTGTGATTAAAATAATATTAGAAACAATTAAAAATCTAAACCTTCCGATTTAGGGGAACAGAACATTTAAATTTCCAATTAACAATTTAATTGGCACTTATTTCACTAAATTTCTTTTCCATGTCAAATAATATAATTATCAAAATTGAAGCTAAAACCAATTTTCAAATTACTACAGTTTGCTAAACAACGTGACAAACTGCATAATTTATTTCTAATTAATGTAGTGTGGTAACACTGTAAGAAAATTTTATCATTACAAATTCTGTGTTCACTGTGTAGACCACCAACAAGTGAGTCCAAACTTAAAACAAGCAAACTAAAACCAACTAATTAGAAACAAATTAAATTATTTTGTTTCAGATTAAATTACAGCGTTTTTAATATCTTGCAAATAAAATACTGAAATGTCTAATTTAGCTTCTAATTGTGGTTAATTTTGTACCTTCTACGAGAATTTTATTTATAACATAATGTTGGTTTCGCAACAGTTATTAGATATAAATTAGTCAAAATGAAATCTTATTTTATACATCTTACGGTTTATTTAATGATGCAAAACCTTCTTACGTACATTTTTTCTTTTTTAAATTACTTCCAGGTGACCAGTAAAACACGAATTTCCTCGGCAGTTATTGATCTCGAGCACGCGATCTGCACAACACTGGCAAATCTTAGGTTCACTTGAAATTTTGGATATAAAAGTAGCGAATTAAGATGATGTAGAAACACGTAATCACAACACATGCAATATCTTTTGACAAGTCTTAGTCATGAGACCTGACTTATAACTATTAAATACAAAACTATTTAAAGCTAAAAAAAAATTACAAAATCTTAAAAACATGCTTGGAAGGTGGTTAGGCACGTTTGGGTGAACAAAGTAGAGGTGTAACTTAGCTTTTAAAATCGTAATAATTGATTATCGGTTAGTAGTCTAATTTTGACGTCTATTGACGAAGCATAACTTCACCATTGTCACCATTGCCTTAGTACACAACTAATATCTCAGGACAATAGGGGCGTATGCCTTAATCGTCAATTAGGCACAAAAAAGTGGATAGGTTTAGAATAGGCAATAACGGGTTAGTTGCGTTCGAAAATTAGTAACGAGGTTTTATAAAACCAGAAAGATCTATGAGAGGAATTAAGAAGGGTTCAGAGAAAACTATTAACCGCAGTGGCAGCCATATGAATTGGCGATTCAAGGTCTGGTTTAAAGCTCAACATAGCTAATTTATAAGACAAGACTGAAATATTTACTATAACACCAATTTGGACCTATAAGAACATAAAGAATTCGAAATTTCACTCTTTAGTCGAAAATGACAGCACTACGCAACAGATGGTGGGCTACTGTTGTCATTAAACTATGGATACTAAGTCTTTTCTTTTAAGGTATTTTTAGACCTGAGTTGCTTTTGATCGTGACTGAGAGTACACGAAGCCCAAATAATTGCACAAGTCAACTTCTTCTGCAGACTCCATGAGGAGTTATCGTAAAGAACTATCCTGTAACAATTGTTAAACTCAAAGACGGCAATATCCTGAATAGACCCAAGTTAGAAACATAGTAGCTAAGCAAAAACACTTAACTTTAAATACACAGAATTGATTACTTACATAATGCCAATCCTAAATACTGACTTTAAACAACACCGACTGAAATCTTTTACACAGAAATCAGAAATAAGTTTATCGTAAAAAAACAATCCTGTACAATGGCTCTTTTTATACTAAATTTAAACTTACTTGAAGGACACCAGACTTTAATAATTGCTCAAAGAGAAAAATATAATATACAATTCTTCAAAAGAATATTGAATATTTGTTTTCAAACAATCTATTTTTATAATATATTCCGTTTTTAAATGATAAATAAAATATCTGATCCAACTGAAACAAAATGATGTAATAAACTAATCTGTGTGTTAATAGCACAGTCTGAGAGTAAAAAGCAGAAAATAAAGTTAAAGAGAGAATACTTTTACTACCGTTGCGATAATAATTGTTCTTTTCCTATCCCAAGTGGGAAACTTTATCCCTCTCACAAGCTAGGAATAGCAACAGCACATCGTGAGAACGTATTGTCACAAAAATTACCCACAATCCCAGTTATAGTTTGGCATTCTCTGCAGAACTAAGGTTTCATAACCTTGGCCAGCTCTCAATTGTCCATTTATTCAAGTAAAAATACAATAGACTTATTTCTATTCACATTATTCTTGTTTTAAAAGTTTGTTTATGTTTTCCTTGGTTGGCAAGGTAACTTTTTGGGCGGGGCATCAATGGCGTCATTCAAAGACATTATTGAAGAGATTCAAGAAACATGACATATGTATATTGCATTAAACAAAGAAGAAGCTGATAGGTTTAGGATTTTTTTAGGCAACCGCCGCCGCAATTAAAACTAATTCTGACTAAATTTGAAAAAGTGTGTTAACATTTAATTGCGGGCGCCACAGTTAGTAATCGGACTGTTAGTGGCGTACACTAAAATGTATTGTGGTACTGGATTCGTTCCCAAAGCTATTAGGGAAATACAAATTTTAAGTATATTTTTTTATTATTATTATGATTTAAGGCGCGTCAACATCTAAGGTTATTGGCGCCCGGAGCTTTTTCAGTGCACTGCCGGCCTCCGGACAATGTTCTCTCGTTATAGATAACACTGTCCATCACCAGACAGTGAGCTGTAAGAAGCTCCTAGGAAGAGAAAATCTAAGGGTCAGCAGCTGGATTCGAACCCGGGAAATTTTAAGTACTGTTTTCAGCTTCAAATTGCCAATTCGCTCATGCGCGCTGCGTACCTACATCTGTCAGGAAGAAACCGGACGCCATTACGGGAAACATCCAGCCGTGTTTAGGTTTGTTTATGAGTTCCTCTTGTCGATTGAGAATCCCGCCGACAGGGAAATAAGCGCTATGATTCATTTTCTTAGGGCTAAAGCGGCTGAAATTTCTTCTGTGAGATCAGGTGAAGTTTATGGGAGAAAACATTATGAGTGGAATGGCACAAAGAAATGGGTTAGTACTTTTAAAGATGGCCGCACGAATGTTCATGATGTGGAAAGAATTGGGCGATCTTCAGTCATTATTGAAGATTTGGTACAAAAAGTTGTCGAAAAAGTGATAGACAACAGACGCTTTACGATCTTATCCTTATCAAATGAATGTCCTCAAGTGACACTAAGGGTGCGTTCCACTTGGCGACCACAACGACCAAAACATACTTTCAGGCGTTCCACTTGGCGACCGCGGTCGTTGTGGTCGTGGCGAAAACGTCACTAATGACGTCATTATTTTCGCCCACACAACGACCACAACGCCCCACCTTAAAAGCTGGGTCGAAGTGGGCGTTCAGAGTTGGCGCAATTTTTAAAACAAAATATGGCGACCGAAAAAATTATCTCATGTAAATGAAAGTATTATTTCATGTAAATAATAGAATGTGTTTCTCGAAAGTCGACAAAAAATAAATAAATAAATAATTACTTATCCCTTTACATACTAAATCACTGAATAACACAAAATCATTTACCTGAAATAACTTTTAAATTCTTCATTTGAAT
Organism: Rhodnius prolixus; assembly: GCF_049639745.1. Classification (NCBI taxonomy): domain Eukaryota; kingdom Metazoa; phylum Arthropoda; class Insecta; order Hemiptera; family Reduviidae; genus Rhodnius; species Rhodnius prolixus. The sequence goes on along the minus strand of NW_027411614.1, from coordinate 34,544,914 downwards.
AAAGATCAATTACACTGATAGCTAATAATACGTGGCCTAAGTTTTCGCTTTTTATCATTGCGATTTTGTAAAATTGCATTCCACTCTTCATCGGAACTAGATGAAGAACTTTCTAAAGCATTATTAATTTTTTTTTTTTTTTTTTTGCGCATCAACAGCTGAGGTCATTAGCGCCCGGAGCTTTTTCCAGTGCACTGCCGGCCTCCGGACAGTGTTCTCTCGTTACAGACAACACTGTCCATCACCGGACAGTGAGCTGTAAGAAGCTCCTAGGAAGAGAAAATCTAAGGGTCAGCTGCTGGATTCGAACCCGGGACCTCCGCGTGGGAATCCAGTATGCTAACCTCATAGCTAATCCCTACCCTAAAAAAAGCATTATTAATAAATATCCAACTGTTGCCACAAAAGACACTTTAATTTTATTTAAACGTAAATTTTATAAATACTCCAAAATGCAATATAAAAAATTGAATTATATATATTCTTTTAATATAAGTCAACTTTACCAATAATTAATAAAGTTTATTATAGCTGCTTATAAATGGGGTTTAAATTAATAAATAACCTCTTCAAGCTTCTAACTTATTTTCGAAGCCGCCATATGTAATGTTTACATGAACGGTTAAAACGCCCACAGTCCGTTCCACTTGGGTTTTCGATCGCAACGCCCACAAGCAAGTGGAACGGCCAAAATCGCGGTCGTGGTCGTGGTCGTTGTGGTCGCCAAGTGGAACGCACCCTAAGTGTTCTCTATGAAAATGTGACCGGACGCTTACATTTCATCGAAGTTATGTTCACGCTGGATACTGAAAATATTGACTGAGGATGGAGCAACTTGATCACCTGAAGTCAAAATGACCGTGTTGCAGTGGTTGAGAATGGCCGACTTTTATGAGGATGGGATTCAAAAGATTGTTGTACCATAAGTGCCTTAATATTAGTGGCAATTATGTAGAAAAGAAGATTAAGTTACAAAATTTCACTTAAAAATAGTATTGTTCAGAAAGTATACCTGTTTTTACTTTATTTAAAAACGGTACGTACTTAAAAAGCACGCCTTAGTTATTACTCCCGAAGATTTATCACAATTGGCCTTTTCTGCTTAGAAAAATCCTACTGTACCGATTCTTCAAATTTTAAATTTTATTCTTTTATTGAATTTCTATTAATACGGTACAGGAAGTGAAACCGTGCATCTTACTTACACGACATTTCAGAAGGAAGCATATACCCACAATCTTCAGAACTGTCTTAAGCCGTGTATTCGAGGAAATGGTCCAAAAAAAGGTTATAGGTCATAATGTAGGCTTGCGAAATTTAAAGAAAATCAACTGTACCATTTTTAAAAAATAAAAATCCACCCAAAAAACTGAAAAAAATGTACAAAGAAAGTGGCACGGACACTTCCGAACGGCTGAATTTGTCGGAAAACGGATGGTGGTATGGTGGTTAGAAGTCGAGTTAGAGAATTTTAACTTACTGCGACTTTCCGTGATTCAGATCAATTTTTAGATCTGTGAGACTTCAAAAGGGATATTTACTGCGAAAACTCGAAATCCCCCGAAAAAATCAGTACGATAGCAATGGCTACCTTCACGAAATAAGAAGTACACTAATTTCTTTTCAATAGAAATTGGATTTAAACTGCGAGTTGAAATTTCAGCTACCACAAGCGTTCTCCTCAGAAAGACTTAGTAATTTCTTTTAATTCCGACGTTCTGTTGTAATATGAGTTACATTCCCTTAAAATGTTTCCCAAAACTTCATTCAACAAACTGTTCCTCTCTTTTTATAAAATAGAGACGAGGATGAGCTACTTTGCAATGAACTATTAGCGATAGAAATTGTTCCAAAATAGAAATGAAGAAAAATGTATCACTTTTTATATTTTTAATAATAAATAATTAATGACTTTTTAAAATGCAGCTTTAATATGTGTAGGTATATATACAATAGGTACATATTACTTCAAAATAAATATCTCCTTAACAAAAACTTACAGTTTAAAATGTTAAATATAAGGGTTGATTAAACGCCAAAAGGTACACAAATCAGCAGTACCCAACATTTCATTAATACTTCATTGATATCCTTAACAAAAACTTACAGTTTCAAATGTTAAGTATAAGGGTTGATTAAACGCCAAAAGGTACACAAATCAGCGTGTACCCAACATTTCATTAATACTTCATTAATAGTCAAGTAATTCTACTGCATTAATTTTCATTAATAAGTTATTTTTTAGAATTTATTAGATGTCACAGACCCTTATGCTGGCCATTTTCGTCTACAAAATATAATATGTTCAAGTAGCACTGTAGATTGACTGTAATATCTAGTTATTTATAATAATCAAACTATTAATTACAGGTTAAAAAGAAAAACGTTACAAAAAATAAAAAAAAAATATGAGGCTAAAAAATTCAAAACTTTTTTTTATAAAAAACTTACATTAATGATTTTATTTCATTTATTTATTTTTATTTTTAAATAAAAATCGTCGGTATAAGTTCATTCTTCGATTAAAGTAATTGTTATTTTATGTAGTAGTCAAAAGTTTATAATAATAGGTAATAATTATCTGGCTTTATCGCAAATAATATAGTTTTCTTCAATTACATTCTCAATCTAGATATTCATCCCACAATGTTGTATATATGTAATATCGGTAAGACGAATTCAAGACAGTAGCCTACTCTAACTTTGTATTTTTCTACTTTAACATGCTTGTTCATATATATGTAGATATGCATATTTTTAGGACAGCTAATTATTCCAGCATTTTACTATAAGTAAAATTAGGGGGACTAAATTAAATTACAATTGAGAAATGAATAATTGTTGTTGAATAATCTACTTGTTATTAACTGTGTGTTATTTATGCTCACGAATATTTCGGTAAGACGAATTCAAGACAGTAGCCTACTCTAACTTTGTCTTGTTCTACTTTAACATGCATGTACATATATATGTGATTTATCATAATTATAACAAAAAATATTATAAATGAAGTGGCCAGCATAAGGGTCTGTGACATCTAATAAATTCTAAAAAATAACTTATTAATGAAAATTAATGCAGTAGAATTACTTGACTATTAATGAAGTATTAATGAAATGTTGGGTACACGCTGATTTGTGTACCTTTTGGCGTTTAATCAACCCTTATACTTAACATTTGAAACTGTAAGTTTTTGTTAAGGATATCAATGAAGTATTAATGAAATGTTGGGTACTGCTGATTTGTGTACCTTTTGGCGTTTAATCAACCCTTATATTTAACATTTTAAACTGTAAGTTTTTGTTAAGGAGATTTTTGTACCTTTTGGATAGATTTTCCTTTTTGTCTATTTTACAAAGTTACATATCTTCTTTACAGATTTTTTTAAAATTTGGAATAAGCAATTCTATCATTATAATCTGATAAGGTGTTAAGTCGGAACCGTAACTACCACTGGAGAGATCTTTTTAAAGAATGATTATAGTTGCGTTCCCCCAAACCATCCTCAATAACAATTTTTTTGAAAAAGCGTTTTGAATAACATAGGAAGGTATTTATACGTAAATAGCAAAATTAAACTGCGATTTCAGTACTTCCTTTTAAGAGGAGTAAGAAAAATAAACTACGATTGCAGTACTTCTCCCTAAAAGGCAAAGAGGCAAAGATTTTTTAATCGAACGACAATTCATTGATTTAAATCGGTTCACTCATTGATAATTTAAATGATTGCAGTACTTCCTCTTAGTAGGTGCAAGAGCATCAGCAACGTAGAGGAGCTTTAACCACTTATTCGAGCTGAATTTTATCAAAATCGGATTTAGCGTTATAGAAATATTGGTAATAATAGTTTTAGAAAGGGCCTTATTTGGGTGGGGGAAACTCCCCTCCTTATGAGGCACGGCGTCGAGACTTTTAAAGTGCAAATCTGTACAAAATTTCGATTCGAATGACACTTCATTCATGAAAATCGGTTCACGTGTCGATAATTTGCAACGATCGCTATACTTCCCCTCAACAAGTGGAAGAGCTGATCGCCGCTTTAATGTTACGTAGGGGAGCCCTAACCCTATCATCCTACCAAATTTTATCAAAATCGGGCCAAGATTTACAGAGTAATTAGTAATAATAATTTTGGAGGGGCCTTACATTAAGGGGGCTAACTCCTCTCTTGTTTAATGTACAGCGTCGAGACCCCCAAAAGGCACATCTACATAAAATTCCGAATCGAATGACACCTCATTCATGAAAATCGGTTTGCGCGTTTAGGCGCTACGTTGTTTACAAAAAAGGTAACAACAAGAACAACAAGAAGAAGAAGAAGAACAAGAACATTTTTTGAAAAAGCGGTTTTTGCTCATTTTCGGCAACTTTTTTCTCGAAACCTATTAGATCTGGGTTGTTGCAAAAAAATTACAGTTATAAAGGAGGGTTTGCCCTTTATTTTAAAGAAAATTTGGGAATTTTATCTTTTATAGAAAAAGAGAAAAAAATTGTCAAAGTTGGGTGTTTTTCAACGTTACGCTTTTTCGTGCAGTTTTTGACGATCAACCCTTATACAACTGTCCTACCGGACAGTTTTAATCACTTTTCTCGCAAAATTTACAATATACTACACGAATTACGGAAAAACTGGTTAAAATTATATATTTAATAATGGAAAAACGGTTTTGCCTGCATTCTGCTACAACACTAGGTGAAGTAGAGAGTTAGGGCTTCATTAATAACTACGTACATATTGAGTGAAACCATCCCACAGAAAAATGTGTGAATATTTCAAATAAAGTTGAATCGGTGTTGCTGGATAAAATCAGTAATTTTGCAATAATAATAAGTAAGATCATTTATTTCTCTCCATTGTAGCGATATTACTAATTTCAAAACGGTTATTGTACTGTCCCCTACATCAGAGGTTTTCAACCTTGAGCCCGCGGGCACATATGCAGAGCTATTTGCATGGCCCATACAAAAGTCTTAAAATAATTTTAAAAAATAATAATAACAATAAAATTAAAGAAAATACAAAATTACTTTAATTTTCAAATTATTGCTGCAAAAAATTCGCTAAATTGCCTAATTGATCACTTTTTAATGCTATGATAATTATTTCAAATTCGTGTAACCCCCGCTATTATTTTTTAGCAATCTCAAATGCGCCCTCGATAACAAAAAAATTTCGAGAACCCCTGCCCAAGATGATCTAAGTTGTAAAATCTCCTATCCATGGAAAGGTCTTTATTTTGAATCTCACACTAACAAAACCAGAGATACTACACTTTGACGTCTTCTGAGGATGTATGGGGGATAAACAGGGCCGGATTTAGATGAAAAGAGGATCTAGGCTATTCCACTTATAAGGCTCTTTCACCTCCCATTTTTAAGTTTGTAAATTACATGAGAGATAATAAAATACATCACTACTGTGATATTATATCAATATGTTAAATGAAACATCTTGTTATTGGTACTGTTTTTAGAAGAGTGTAATTTTAATTTTGCTAACAATTTGAATATTATAGGGCCTCTTGATCTTGAGGCCCTAGGCTGAAGCCTAGTTAGCCTATAGGAAAATCCGGCCCTGGGGATAAGTTAAAAGTTTCACTCAAAATTGTAACGTACTTTTTTTACTATTTGGATGTTAGAAAGAAGTTTTCATAAAATTTGAAGTTAGAATCTTGAAAACTGAAGTTAGAGGAGTTAGAGTAAGTTTTGCTAAAATTAAGTCATATTTATAAAGACTAAATAAAGATCACCGCTTAGTTCATATCTGCAATTACGTATCGCAAAGATTTTCTTTATATAATCTCACTAATTATTCAATCAAGATATTTGTTAATATTAACATTATTATATAATTTATATTGTGCTGCTAATATAAAATAATAGAAATTCACAATTATTAAATAAAATCTATTACATATTATAGGCCATTTTATTTTAAAGAAACTCCATTACAAACCTTGGGAAATTATATATCAGGCACTTTCTTTCAAATTATCATAACTGATCAGAATTAATTCTATTATTCCCACCAAACTTGAAACCACTAGAAATTTATTTCTTTGAGAGGAATAAATATGTTTATATCTTTAAAACATAATATAAGTAAAATTCTCACATTTAATTAAAACAAGGTCTTCAAAATGTTAAAAATGTTTATTGTGAACATCATCCTTTGTTATAAAATCATTAAAGTTATGTTCACTTTGACTTGACTTAAAGTTCTTATATAACTTTCAAGTGAACTTTCTAATAATTCAATCCCACATAAATATTCTGGCTTAACGCTAGAAAGATCATCTTGATCCGCTGCATGAACATAAATATCCTTTAGTTTATCTAAATAACGTGTTTGCTGCAGACGAAGGTTTGGCCATCAAAATTTGTTAGTTAAGAATTAAATTTGACTCAAATGCTGGAAGCATGAAGCCATTTAGCAAGTTATAGCAGTTAGAGAAGTATCTAATCCAGATTTTTTATGTTTGTCCTAAAGAATGTGGGCCAAATTTAATCGATATCAGTTCTAAAGTAAGGATTCACACATTTAGTAGAGTTAATCCGCATTACAAATGTGAATTGCATTCTTAGTGTTGTTGAACAATCAAAACTAAGAAGGTAATAACGATTAGTAGATACTGATTCAAGCACGGCAGCCTTGAACTATAATGTGTTGATTCAACCAAAAATCAAAACCCACCAAAATGAATAAAAAATTCACTGACCTTCATAAAAATGTAGCAAGAGAAGTAGCAAATAAATTTCTTACCTGAAAACAAAATAAACTGTTATTAGACAATAAACTTTATAAAATATGTAGGTTTAATGATTCTATTAAATCCTATGAAATCAAATCCGTATTGCAAAAGATTTTTACAGATTCTGGAAACTAAAGTAATTCTGGATTTGTCTAAAATTTTGCTTAAATCAACGTAAACACAATGCTTTGACTTCAACTTATTCTAGTGGAAATAGAAGTCAGGAACTGTCACACAATGCAGAAAAAAATCAATTAAGCATTACAAGTAGTGGATTATTTACTAAAAACTCCATATAGGAATAAAATTGTCAGTTAGAATTACATAATAATACGGTTATTGATAGCCAATTCTACAACCAAGACATTAAACTCTTTATTTTTTATATTTTTTAACAATATTTTATTTTTTTTAACAATTTTGTGTGCGCTGTCAACTGATCTTCCAGTAAAATGGATTTATTGAGCCTCCTGCCAACGAATCCACTCATCCTGAGTAATGAAACTTCTCATCCGGTTCTCTAATACCAGTGGCAGGAACCAGTTTTAAGGATCATTTCCCCTAAGTGTGGACTATCATCCACAAAGTTATTCTGAAGAAAACTATTCCAAAATAAAATAAACCAGAAGTATGGACCCTTCAAGCTCAGTTTCCTCTTCAAGGAAACCTCCAAGAACGTGCAGCGAACAGCTGTGGATAACCATTTCCTGTTGCCAACAACCCCCCCCCCCCCTTTTAAGCTCCCAAAAGGGAATGTGCCCCCTTTCATAACTATTTATATAGTCGGTCAGGAAGTAAATTCTAAAAAAGGATGAGTTAATTCTTATTATTTTTCTCAAAATCTATTATATCTGTGTTGTTGCAAAAAAATTACAGTCATAAGGGAGGATTTGCCCTACATTATAAAGAAAATTTGGGAATTTTATCTTTTATAGAAAAAGAGAAAAAAATTGTCAAAGTTGGGTGCTTTTTAACTTTACGCTTTTTCGTGCACTTTTTGACGATCAACCCTTATACAACTGTCCTACCGGACAGTTTTAATGAAGTTCTTTTCGAACTTTGCAATCCTCTAGTTGCCTTCCAGATGCTGTAATTTTCTTCTGTGCAATAACACACTTTCCATATCATCTGTTGAGTAGACTGGGAAGGTGGGTTGGGCCAATATTACACTCATAGATTAGCATATGGTTAGAGCAAACATTTTTATGGGTTGGGCCACTATTGCGCTGAGCGCCTCAATTTATGTATTTTTTATGTTTAGCAATAGGTGGTGGCAATCGATATAATTTAATACTTCTGAAATAAAAATTCACTCATTTTGGTAATTTCTAAAGTTAAGTATTTAAAATTTCATTTTATGCTGAAATAAGAATGTAAAAAGAAATATATATACGAGTATATCTACAGGGTGAACCAGTAAGTATTGTCAATAGGCCTACTGCGTATAGTACATCTAAAGTGGAGTTCAATGACATATTGGCTAACTTCATATTTTCCTCTGTTCTTGAGTGACGTCACTTTTAAGTTTTTCTCTAAAATCATTACTTTTTCCCAATAAAAATGTTATTACTCAGAAAGTTTTAGTCCGAATTCGATTCTGATGACACGGTTAGAAAGACAGATAAATTTTCTAAAAATTGATACCATTTTGAAGCATAAGTTATTCTCCAAACAGCCTCAATCTTCCACCGAATGCTGGAAAAATAAAAGTAATGGAAATTTTTAAGAAAACTCATTAGGTCCTTATGTTACCATTATCAGACCTAGGTGCTGGCAATTTTTATAAAAGTTTCCTTGTCTAATGGGCTTTCAAACGGTATATCACTTTCCAGGATTCCTTTTATCTTCGTATGAGAAATTACGTTTGTTTTACAAGAAAACGTGTTCACGAGCACTCAACAGTGTTATCAAGTTGTTTAATTCATTGAAAACTCTTTTAGATGGACCAGTAGTCAATTTTTAAAGTAGATTGTCTTAAAATAAGGAAGTCAAAGGTTACAAATTGCACATTCTTTTCTTTTTCAAAGTGTAGTTGTGTGCGAAATTGTAATTTGGAGTAAGTACATATGAATTTTTGTTTATAAAAATAGCACTTGTTTAAAATATTTCCTAACATTTTCTCAAATATTTCAGAGAGATCGGAAGTAATTTTTTTTTTTTTTCAAGTGCAATTTGTATATCATCATGACTGTTGAGGATTCATGTAATGTTGCTTAACATTAAACTCCATTAAACTATATTAGTGTAACGTTCCTTTTGTACAGACCCTGAAGAAGGTCCATATATTCACCGAAACGTTGGTATAAAGAAAGAAATTTGTATTTGAATCTATTGACTGCACCTCAATTTCCCCAAAATCATAAATAATATTAAACTTATTGAGCAATATATTTTGACATTCAAAGTTTAAATACAATTTTTATTTTAAATCATTAATAATTTGTAAATAATAATAACAAATATTGAGAGTAAATAAGAAAGTTCAAATACTTTCAGTCAAAAGTAGAAAACTGTGATTAAAGTGGCCAATACATGCCAAATTGATCTCGTTAACTTTGAATAATAAGAAGTTTTACAATTTAAAGTTATAACTTCAATAAAGACATGATGTGCAAAGAGAGAGCAGAGCCGCTGTGACCATCTTATTGGAGGTGCAGAATTGTTATATTTACTTTTGAACTCTCAAAAATGTTTCCTCCTGAATTTAACAACTTCTAATCAAACATTAATGGCAATCTTACGTTCTGTCTTTCTCTCTTCAGTTCTAAATATGGACCATTGTGAACGATCCAATATATTAACTTCACTTTATAACTTATATAATAACTTGTATAATTTATTTTTTATATTCGTTAATAATCGTGGGCCCGCACTGATGTGGATTCTTTTATAGTTAATAAAAAGCTGTTTACAACCGACTTTTAAATACAAAGTTTTACTTTTTCACAAAGTATAAACAATCCTTTAGATTTTATTTCCTCAAATACCCAATTTGCTTTCAGTATTAACTTTTGCTTGAGACGCCTTTTAGAATTCTTCTGTTTAATAATGCACTGCAAGGATATTTGATCATCATTTGGTTTAAATAACAGAAAATAGGCGTTTTACTTAATTCTTTTCAACGATCCCGATAATAAAAGAATTTAAACATTTCTCCGATATAATTGTTTTTAGTAGACCAAATATTTAATTAAATAACCTAGTTTAGGTAGTTGGACGTTAAGCCCCGCCTGAAAAAATAGGCGATTACTTTACTTTACTTTATTTATATATATATTTCTGCTAATTAAAAAATCTTATATAAATTTTGTTCTTTTTATACATATTTATATAAAATATATATACAGGGTGTTCATTTTAAGACAGCTCAAATGCATTTCATGCTTAAATGGTTGATCTGAGCGAAAAATGGTAGAGGAAAAATTTGTTGCCCGTCACCTCTAGTTTCAGAATATGTGACTTGATTTTAGATTCCTGCCCGCATACGCGGCTGACGCGCGATTAAATGTGAGGGTTCGCAGTTGACCCCCATTTTCATATACATAGTTTTAAAGAATATAAAAAGTTATGAAAGAAACCGGAAACCCCAATTTGATATCTTCAAAATTAAAGGTGCTAGGCCATTTCAAAGTCTGGTATTTTCTAATCATATTTCAATTTTTTAACTTGTTATCAAAGATAAAGAAGATCACGCAAAAGGTCATTTTTATGTATTTTTGCATCCCCTTTCTATTAAAAATATTGCCAAGGCAGTAAAGCTAGTATTTTTCCTAATATCGGGAAATAAGTTGTTTTCCGAGTGATTTTTCGAAGAAAAATCAAATATTAAGAGCTTTAGATGTTCTCAGGTATCCCAAAATGGCTAAAAAATAATTTTACATCTGTTACAAACAAGAAGGTTTAATCATTATTTGGTAATTTTGGGAGAGTTGCGTTTAATTACCAAAAATATTGGAAACCTCCTGCTACATATTTAAGTGATCAATATCTTTCATGTAAAGGTTCAAACTTATTTCTTAATTTATCAAATAATTCACTTTACTCAACTTTTGAAGCATGTACTTTGCCTTCAAAGGCTCCTTTAGTCTTCTCCTCTGGCTCGTAGGTTAGGCAGGAGGTTATCAACTGCTCTCTGTATCTGAGGAGGCACCTTTGAAGGCACAGTCCATGCTTCACAAGTTGAGTAAAGTGCAATTATTTGATAAATTAAGGAATAAGTTTGATCCTTTACTTGAAAGATATTGATCACTTAAATGTGTAGCAGGAGGTTTCCACTTTTTTTGGTAATTAAACGCAACTCTCCCAAAATTACCAAATAATTATTAAACCTTCTTGTTTGTAACAGATGTAAAATTAATTTTTAGCCATTTTGTGTATGCTTGAGAACATCGAAAGCACTTAACATTTGATTTTTCTTAGAAAATCACTCGGAAAACGACTTATTTCACGATATTAAGAAAAATACTAGCTTTACGGCCTTTGCAATATTTTCAGTAGAAATGGGATGAAAAAATACATAAAAATGACCTATCGCGTGCTCTTCTTTCTCTTTGATAACAAGTTAAAAAAATTGAAATGGTGGTTTGCCACCACTGGGCAGAGACAGGCGAAGGAGTTTATTAAAGGCTATTCGCCGAGGCTGACTGCAGAATTAATCCGTCAAGGCCGTGGGGCTATCAGGATGATTGTAGGCCTATTGACTGGCCACTGTAGACTCAGAAAACACATGCATCGCATGGGCCTGGCAGATGATAGCCTCTGTAGGTTCTGTCAGGAAGAGGAGGAAACGGCACTACACGTGTTGTGTCAGTGTGAGGGGCTCGTGTGGCTAAGGATGTTACTTCTCGGGGAGGAAAAACCAAGGCCTGTGAGCTTTACCCAAAAGTCACTCTCCAGCATTAAGAGTCTAATTAAAAGGACAGGTCTGGAGGGTGAGCTTTAAAGTTAGGGTAGCCACAATAGACCCAAAGGGGTCGCAGTGGCGTAGGCCCTGAGGCCGCCCTAGTCTAATCTAATCTAATCTAGCAGTAACACTTCTTATATAATATGCAAGATTTATCTAGTCTCTTAATCACAGTAGAGTAAATAGTGAGAGCACAGGAGCTAAGGAAGATGATATGAAAGGTGGCGAGTTGATAGATAAATGACTCCTTAGGAGAATCGAAATTAGAACGTAAGTTTGCAAAAATGTGTTACAATATTGCAAACGGAATTTTGAAGTATAGGTAGGTGGTTTAATTAGAAGAGTGAAATGAAATGGTGCGGTGAGTTGTAGTTTGAATGGATTGAATTTGTTGCAGATTAGATCGTTTCCTAGAATCCCTCAGTTCTGAACCCAAAGTCTAGGATTAGAGCCGTTTGTTGTTAAGTTGTGAGATTAGATCTGTGGTAAGAATAGTTAGTAATTTAAGCAGCAGTTAAATTAAGTTAACTTCAGTATTTAAGTTCTGTTTGAGAGTTACAAGACAATATTTTGTCTGTATACTGTCCTTGAAATAAATAACGTAAGGTTGCTAAAAAAGTTTTGGTAACACAGTAGTAGCATTTCGAAAAAATATGTTGATAGTTTGCTTGCCTCAAATCTCGTCTTGTTAAAATAAAATTGGGCGCCACTAGAATAGTAAAGAAATAAACATAAATGCTGAACATATTTACTGTTAATCAACCATTTAGAGAGGAGAAATTAGCACAGAACGTGGTGGCTCAGGGGGTTCACATGAAGCCACCCTTTGGAGCTTAACTAGACGCTTCGACAGCTCACTGTCCGGTGATCTGCAGTGCAGTCTGTAGCGATAAAACACTGTCCGGAGTCTAATGCTCCGCAGATCGGCATTTTGCTGACTACAGGCGACATTGAAATTAGTTAAATCAGGTTAGTATATTTCGCAAGAGGTTTTATATAATGCTAATGTCATTGATGAGTAAATACTTGTATAAGAATGAGTAAATAGATGTTGGATTTAAGTCAAGTCTAGCTGATCAGAACAATTTTTAACTTCTGGAATATAATATTCACATCCTTTTCTCTATGTTTAAATTTAGAGAGAGAACTAAATTAGTAACAACAATTCGGTCATGACAAAATTAGTATCAGACTCCATCAATTTTTCTGTCATCCTCAGCCATTCCCAGCTTGGCACAGTTTTTTTTTTTTTTTGCTATTTATTTTTATTGCTTTACAAATTTGACAAGAAAAGTTAGGTTGCAGTACCAAATGAACAACAGGAACTCTGCAAGCGGTTATTATACGGTAGTGAATTGCTTTCTGTCTGACCTGATCTCTGTCGAAGAGGAAATTACGGGCACACGCGCTGATTGAGCTACAAGGAAGTGAAAGGTGGCAGTTCGGGTGAATCTTCCCGAATCTATTGGATTCGATCTTCCAGAACTGAAGAGATTAAAACGTTTTCACAGATAACTGAGTTTAAGTGTTTTATCAAGTGATAATGTCATAATTGCTGATGAATACTGGATATTTTAAATGAATACTTTCGTTTTAAAATGAATATGGTGTAGCATAAAAACTGATACGCTTGGCTAGCCGTAATTGTAATTACTGAACCGATTCACTGAAACATAGAATAGTTGTTAGTTTTGTATAATTTTGTTTTGATTGTGTGACAAACAGTTCTTTTAGTAAAGAAATCGCCTATTTTCTAGGCGGGCTTAACGTCTAACTACCAATTAGTTGTCCTGGATGGGGCGGAAGCTTGTACTTTACTATAAACAATTTTTTCTAATAAATAGAAAGCAGTCACGCGCGAGATTCGATAAATAATGAATAAAATTATTCGATAAATACCTTAGTAAAGCTACGCCACTACCTCATTGTACCTAACATTGTTAGACCTGATACAGATTTGTTTTCCCTCTCTTACTAGAGAAACAAAATGTGAAAAAAAAATGTTCAAAAATGATATTTTGGAGCATTCATCTGAATAGACCTAAACAAAAGGCACCACTATTCAACTTTGCCCGCATATTTGAGAGATTGCCAGTACTGTTTAATACTTTGTGCGCTCTACATCACCAGCAGGCACCCTTTTTATTCGCTCTAACATCCCTATTAAATGGCCTTTTGTTTTTGAAAAAAATTTTTGGTGAGTTAAAAAAAAAAAGAAAAAAAATGTAATCGATTGACACACGGAACCATTTTTTGAAAGTGGAGAAAAAAAGGCCAAACAAAAAATTACGAGTTCCTCTTACTCGTTCTGAATTATTGAATGCCTAAACCCAAATTACAGAAACAATTTTTCGCTAATAAACAATTTGTAAAAGCGTACAATATCTAAAATTATACATTTAAAGATAAGGGAAACGAAGTGGCAGATTTATTGGCCAGGGAAGGCTCTGCGGGACACTTCGTTGCGGAGCCCTGTTTTGGGGTTTCGAAGTGTGTTAAGTCTGCGGCCATTAACCTATGGGTTGCAGAGTAGGTCTTTAGAGTGGTGGCTTGCCCCCACTGGGCAGAGACAGGCGAAGGAGTTCATTAGAGGCTATTCGTCGAGGCTGACTGCAGAATTAATCTGTCAAAGCCGTGGGGCTGAAAGGCTAATTTTAGGCCCATTAACTAGCCACTGCAGGCTCAGAAAACACATGCCAGATGATAGCCATTGTAGGTTCTGTCAGGAAGAGAAGGAAACAGCACTGCATGTGTTGTGTCAGTGCGAGGGGCTCGTGTGGCTAAGGTTCTGTGCTACCGAGATTAAAGGGCAAGGAATTATAAATTCCAAGGTCGTAACCTTCTCGGACACTCAGGCTGCTCTATGAGCTATTAGTTCCTACGAGGCCAATTCAAGGCTGGTTTGGGATTGTGCGGGTACCATGAAGGAAATTAGTGACAAAAATAAGGTATTTCTGGTTTTCTGGTCATTCAGGACATAAGGGAAACGAAGTGGCAGATTTATTGGCCCCGGAAGGCTCTGTGGGATACTTCGTTGGCCCGGAGCCCTGTTTTGGGGTTTCGAAGTTTGTTAAGTCTCATAAGCGGCCATTAACTTATGAGTGCAGAGTAGGTCTCAGGAGTGATGGCTCGCCTCCACTGGGCAGAGACAGGCGAAGGAGTTCATTGTGGGCTATTCGCCAAGTCTGACTGCAAACCGTCAAGGTCGTGGGGCTATAAGGATAACTGTTGGCCTATTAACTCGCCACTGTAGGCTCAGGTGCCAGTGCATCGCATGGGCCTGGCAGATGATAGCCTTTGTAGGTTTCTGTCAGGAAGAAAAGGAAACGGCACTGCATGTGTTGTGTCAGTGTGAGGAGCTCGTCTGGCTCAGGATGTTACTTCTTGAGGAGGAAAAACCAAGGCCTGTAAGCTTTACCCAAGAGTCGCGCTCTCCAGAATTAAGAGTCTGATCAAAAGGACGCGTCGGAAGAGGAGCTTCAGAGTAAGGAGAGCCACAACAGATTCAAACGGGTAACAGTGGCGTAGGCCATGAGGCCGCCATAATCTAATCTAATCTATACATTTAGAGATATAATTCGCATCTGGGGCGGTTTAATAAGATTAAAGAAAATTGATCTAGAAATTTAAAAAAATTATACAAATGTAAGGGGTCCTTCAGTAAGTGGTAATTCCGTTAGAAAAATTGTTAATTCCTGAATTACGATTGGATCCTTGCAGCTATTTTTTTCTCGTCCACGTACATCTCAAAATGAGGGAGAAAAAGGAAGGATTTTTCTTTAGAAAAAGAAAAAAAAATACCCAAGAAACCTTAACTCCCATATTTTCAGTAAAAACTTAATTTAAATAATTTGTCAGCATCCTTAAGGATCAGAGAAGTTCTTTATAAGTAACAGAAGGTAAAAATTTGTTTAATAAGATCTACAAGATATGCTGTGGATACGCTAGTAGGTGAACAATGCTTCAGCCCTTGGCAAGCTAGTTTGCACGGAAGCCAGAAGGGTTAGACGTGCACGGCTAATTCCCTTGGTTACAGCAAGAGAAAGCGACTGAATGATCAGGAACGCTAATGCACTCAACAGTGATTAAACATAAAATAAATAAATAATAAGAACTATTATTATTTAAACAATCTTAAAAAGTAGGAGTTAGGAACACAGGACATTTGACCGAAGCATATTTTAATAAATTATTTTTCTACAAGAATATCGAACTAACAACTTTGAAACAGTTTACTGAAAAAAAATGCAGTTCTTAGCGTTTTAGAGGAATCTATTAATATTAAATTTAAATTTTATGCAATACAGACGGCTTCTCTACCTCACAAAATTAAAATTAACCAAAATTTGGCAACATTTCACATTTGGCAAATGATGTAAAATGGTAAAAGTGGTTTGTTTATTTATGTTTCACTCTAAATTTGATTAATATTATAATTGTTTCATTGTTCTTGCTTCATTCTCTAAGTTGGATTTATTAAGGTTTCTGGTACTCGATGGTAAGCCTATATGGTGAAAGATCGAATGGAAAGTCTATCTAGGCCTTCACTGAACACAACCAGCAAGCACTTCACTGAATAGATTTCCAGCACCATTCTTTGTAACCAGATTTTCGAAAAGTAGCCTTGATTTTTCAACTGTCCTCCTTGGTTTCATGTACATCATGTTCTGAAGATGATCTAGAGATCCACTTTTATCCAGCTGGTTTCTCCTGAGAAGGTTTTTCTTAATATTCTTCTTTTTTTAACTAAAAGATGTCACAACGTAAGACCTTAAAATATTGAATTGAGCTGATATAACCAAGCTCAGAACTGATATAACCGAGCTCAGAGCTGATATAACCAAGCTAACAGCTGATATAACCAAGCTTAGAGCTGATATAACCGAGCTCAGAGCTGATATAACCAAGCTCAGAGCTGATATAACCGAGCTCAGAGCTGATATAACCAATCTTAGAGCTGATATAACCAAGCTCAGAGCTGATATAACCGAGCTCAGAGCTGATATAACCGAGCTCAGAGCTGATATAACCAAGCTCAGAGCTGATATAACCGAGCTCAGAGCTGATATAACCAATCTTAGAGCTGATATAACCGAGCTCAGAGCTGATATAACCAATCTTAGAGCTGATATAACCAAGCTCAGAGCTGATATAACCGAGCTCAGAGCTGATATAACCAAGCTCAGAGCTGATATAACCAAGCTCAAAGCTGATACAACCAAGATAACAGCTGATATAACCAAGCTAACAGCTGATATAACCAAGCTCAGAGCTGATATAACCGAGCTCAGAGCTGATATAACCAATCTTACAGCTGATATAACCAAGCTCAGAGCTGATATAACCGAGCTCAGAGCTGATATAACCAAGCTCAGAGCTGATATAACCAAGCTCAAAGCTGATACAACCAAGATAACAGCTGATATAACCAAGCTAACAGCTGATATAACCAAGCTCAGAGCTGATATAACCTAGCTAAGAGCCGATATAACAAAATAACTGCAGATTCAACTAACCTAATAACTGCCAAGTTTTGTGTACATCATTTTCCGCAATACAATTTATACAAATTCTACAGATATTAAACTGCTATTTTCTACCATTTCATTTTTACTTAACAACTTTATTTTAAAGGAGGATACATCCTAATTACATACTTAGCATTCGTTTGAAGTTTCCAACTAACTTTTCTTTGGGTTAAAAGCACCATTTCTCGTAACCAAGGTTTTCACCAACTACATGACCTTTATAGTTGTGCTATATTGTCATCTTGGTCCATAGATCATTTCAGAGCCGAAAGCCGTTTTAAAATTGTGAAATTATAAGTTTTAAAATTCAGAGTTTGAAAAAAAATGTATAAGTTAAAATGTCAACAGAGTGTTCCCGCCATTCTTTTTTTAAAAAAGTCAATATTTCATTACGGAACAGATAAGAGAAATTTAAATTTATTTTCAGTTGTTGAATTTCGAAATATTGGTGAAATATTTAAGTGCAATTATTAATAGCTTTTATTTCAGGGTCACGAAAATGCTAATCCAGTGCAAACTGTTGTAATATCTCATTTATGTTCATGGTTTAATGGTAATTTATGGTATAGTATCTAAACCGCAGCAACATTGTGCCATATACTTCTTAAATGAACGAACCAAAATCACAAACGGAGAGAGGTTTGTACTAGTTATTAGATGGATGAATTCTGAATATTCGCTGGCAACTTGTGTTAAAACAAACATCAACCACTTTATTGTTGACTAATTTGCTAGTTTGGAACTTTCACTAGAACAGTGTACATTAACCGGGTTTACAAAGGTAGAGTTAGTGAATTATTCAAACATATTAAATCGTACTCTTCATACATGGTAAATACGAATATTTCATGCTGTGGAAGGGGAAAAAAAAGATGATCTATACCTTATATTTGTGTCATACATTCCGAAAGCAAACAGTTTTAAAGTGGAAGACTAAAAAAAAAATATGTATCAAAAATAAATAAAAATAAACTTGGCGAAGTGCTTGTAAAATGTTTGATAGATGAGAACGTTGGTTAAGGGACGGAAGCAGTTGGTACAACTGTGCGCGAATCCAGTGCCTGCTGGAACTGTGACCATCAGATCTCCGTACTTCATCTATGACATCCGGCCCGCAATAATATTCACTCTCACATTCTTGTTTTTTTTTAATATTCGTCCATATATGTTGTATTTATCAGAATATTGACGAGTGTTATATTACGTCATCGTTCTATAACAAAATCAATAACAGGGTTTGAATGTTTTCTGAACAAATCAACGCATGTACACTTTTTTCGTTATATACGCAAAAAAATAGTAGAATATTATTTTAACTACATTTATTTTCTATGTCCGTGTAACACATAATTATTAATTGATTCTATTTTCTGGGTAACAACTGACTAAAACTGGGTACTTTAGATTTTAAATCATTAATTTTTATTGCCTGTCGGCTGAGACTGGAAGAGTCAATCAGCAAGTTTAACGCATGTCAAGATGTCAGGAAATCTCTACACTAAACTTGACATCTGAAACCGGTAAAAAAAAGCGTGATGCGACGAATGAAATCAGCGTTATTGTAGAGCTATGCGGGCACAAACCACATATTGGATAATTTATGGCCAAAATCCATTCACTGGTTTTTGATTAACTGTGATATTATTTAAAAAAAAAAAAAAAAAATCCAGTTCACTGGTGGCATAATATTGTGAAAAATGAAAATTTTAAAAATCAATCTCAGGATAGCAAACATAAAAGGTCAGGAGGTGCGTCTCTAAAATGAATATTATACCTCTCTGTCAAATATATGAATTTCCATATTAATGAATGACAGAGCCGTCTATGGGATTTATCAAACAGTGAAATTGACCTTTCTATCTTTAAAAGCGGCCATAATTTAGTCCAGCTAATATGATATATGCTAAAATCTACTATTTTGCTAATTTATGGAACTGTTATGTGATAATGAGGGATTATCATTTTTTTAAAATATAATATTTTTAGAAAATATGGTTGCAACTTGCAAGGATAATAAAGCTGATTTTGCACTTCGTAGGTCTGACCAGTTCCAGACTTTCATCAAGTTTAATGTGAGATCGAAACAAAATTGAAATGAAATTCTCTTCACAAAACTTATTAATAAAAGAAAAACCCTGACAATGAATGAATGTCCGAAACCGGTTAGGTATACAGGGTGCGGCGCCAAAATGCGGACAAAATACAAATTGAGATTCCCGCCTTTCCGTACCACTGGTAGATGTCGCGATTAGCGTTCATATAGCTTGACGCATGTACTAAACTATCATAACCTCTAAACAGTCACAATGTTGAAACCAAGTGTGGAGTATAACCGTAGAGCAGCGATTATCGTAAGTGTTCGCGCAGGGGCACTTGGCGACAGAAATAATTCGGTTCTTCGGGTACCCGAGATCGACTGTGTACGATGTCATCGCGAAGTATAATGAGTCGGAGAAGTCCAACGAAGGTTTTGCAACAACGGCGAGAAAAACAAACTCGAAGGAGCGCGATATCAGGTCGCCTGACATCATCAACGGTATAATATGATATTTTTGAAGATCCAGGGCAGTTGATCCGAAAAATGTCGTCGGTTGTTGATGTGAGCGAAAAAATTAGGCGTCGAATCGTCGAGGAGGGCCTCCGCTATAAGTCTTACACAATTAAAGTGAAACAGATGCTTTCCGAAGCTGCCAGGACAAAGCGAGTTGGACGCTGCAATCTACTTTTGTGTTCCTTAAGAAAAAATGCTGCCGGACGACACAGGTTTTTTACTGTCGAGAAAATTTTTACTGTGGATGCGAAAATCAATCGAAGGAAGGGCCGCTGGCCTGAAGATGTTCCCATTGTTGCAAGAACGAAATTTCTTGCGAATGTTAACACTCTAGGAGTTGTGTCCAATGAGGGTGATGTCATGCCACCGCATTTCTTTAACAGCGGGGAAAATGTCGAGAAAGAAGTTTATTTGCGTGTTCTGACAAATGAAGTGAAGCCGTTGATGGACACTGTGTCGTCTGGAAAGCCGTATGACATCCACACATTTGGTGCAAAACTGGTTGTCGGGCAACGTCGACATGTTTTGGTCGAAAGAATACTGGCCTCCCAACAGCCAAAATTTGAATCCATTGGACAACTACGTATGGAGCTCAGTTGAAAGGGTCACTAGCAAGTTCAGACATCCAAACGTCGCATCATTGAGAGCCATTGTTGAAGCGGCATTCGCCGATAAGGACCGTGACACTTTAAAGCGCGCCTGCACATACTTCAGTCCGAGATTGGAGGCAGTCATTCAAGGTAGCGGGAGATCTATTGAGTAAATGTGTTCTTTATGACCTTACAAACAATGTGGATAAATTTTTTTTGTAAATCTTTTCGTTTTTGCAATCAAAAATATGTTTGGAAAAAATGTATATTTTGTCCGGATTTTGGCGCCGCACCCTGTACAAAAAAACTATTCGTACTACCATAGGTGAAACCACGATCATCTTTCCGAGTTTAGTCTAAAAAAAATTGACAAGTTTGTTGAAATAGTGGAAAATGAAAAAAAAAATAAGTAATTTAGAAACATTTATTAAACCGGTATCTGAAAAAAAATCACTAACACTTTTTTTGGGCACTTGAATTCAGACAATGTAGATAGAAGAGCTAAATCTATGCAAACCAAAATATCTATTGTGTCCATGTTGGATGCCAATGTTTGAGAACGACTGTATGATACCCAGCGCCTGAGAGTAAGTTAGTTACCAAATAACCAATCTTTAGAGGAGGTCAACGTACATAGTGTTAGCGGTATCAAAGCGTTGTCATGATGTACAATCGAGGGATACATCTTATTTCTGAAGAAATATTATTTGGGTAAACATAAAACGGAAATCTAATATTCTGTTTTTTTGATACGCATAGAATCCCATATAATCTTGGCGAAATTGTGCAAGATTCTTTCCACAATTCTTCTAAAAATGGAGAGAGCTTAAATAAACTTAAGAAACAAGTTAAAAAAAAAGTAAAGTAAAGTAATTGCCTATTTTTTTCAGGTGGGCTTTACGTCCAGCTACCAAATTAGGTGTCGTGGACGGAGGCGATTTATTGACCATTGAATAAAATCCAAGGCCTAAGACCGGGAATCGAACCCAGTACCACAATACATATTAGCTTTACAGGTCTCGCCTCTAACCGCTCGGCTACCGTGGCGCTAATAAGAAACAAGTAATAAGGATGTAAATGTTATAACAACGAAGGAAATTATTATACAATAAAAATTAATAGAAAGTGGCGAGGAAGGGAATTAGCGATGCTGTTAGCGTAATGGATTCCCACGCGGGGATTTTTCTCTTCCTAGGAGTTTCTTACTGCTCACTGCCTGGTGACCCCCTAGGGGGAAGTGGTTAAGTCACTTCTTCACTTTAGGCGGGTATCTCAGCCTATCAACATGAACATGAGCAACATATACTGTTATACCCCAATACATTTACACAGTAAACATAGGGCATAGTCATCTGTACAAGGTTGGGGCTTATTAGCTTGGAACCTTTCTGCAGATTGTATCAGGATGAGGAGGAAACGGCCACTCACTGGCTGTTCGATTGCGCTATGAAACCTTTGGATTCTTTGAGACCAAAGGAGATAGAAGCGTAAAATGAACTAGTTGGGAAAATCTTCTTTAATAGGGGAGATTTGGTCTACTAGATCCAAAAAGGGGTAAGGCACAATAAGCCTCTTTTGGCTGCTGTGCCGAGGGGCACAGGTCCCACCACGATAATCTAATCTAATCTACTGTCTGGTGATGAAGAGTGTTGTCTGTAACGACTGAACACTGTCCGGAGGCCGACAGTGCTCTTTAAAAATAACTTCAGATGTTGACGCGCCACAAATCATAAAATAATAAAAATAGACTGTGACATAATAATGGAAAGATTAAAAACAAAATACAAGCATGTAAAATATGTTGAAAAACTGCAGACCAGAAGAATAATGAGCGTTTATTATTGCGTTAAATTAATAAAGAGTAGAGCATTTAATCACGTATGCACTTGTAGACGAATTTGATTAATGGGCTAACTTCAGAACAGTTACTTTATAATCCAGATTATCGATACATTTTTTTGGGTAGACTTTTTTTTATCAAACATATCGTATTGATATCGCAGTGGTATATTATTTAAAATAAAGAGAAGCTGCCCTAATAAAAACGGTTATTGCACAATAAAACTGGGATAGATCGTTAAGCAGTGCACTTTTAATTAGGTCAACGAGAAGTAATAAACATGTATAGCTAAAATGTTTTCATTAAAGGCAGAAATGTTGAAAACAATTATATTTGTCAAATAAATAATTCCTAGTTGTGGAAAATTTATTAGTATATAATGATCATAAATTACATTGGAAGCTGAATGGAGGACTTCTTTAATATTTAAAAAAAATTTGTTCATTTGCTCGTTAAACAAAATAACTGACCTCATTTTTTGTTTACCAATAGAAATGTCCCGTTTATCATTAGATATATCGTACTGTTTCATTAGATATATCGTACTGTTCGTATTTCGTAAATTTTCATTTCAATTTAATATTTATTTATTTTTTATAATAAATGAGTATTTTTACAAATAAAAAAAAATGTGAATATTTAAAATGCTTCTATCTAAAAATAAATACTCGTATATGTTACTCGTATGTACGATATAACTTTCACTTGAAATGTATAACTCAAATTGTCAAATTTATTTTTAAAATTTGTATTTTATATTTTAGAATTTACAACCATTTATAGTCTATATAGTCGAATTATATAGTGGAATAATCAACACGGTTCGATAACATGAAGATAGGTGGCTTGAATGGTAATTAAAACTGTCCGGTAGGACAGTTGTATAAGGGTTGATCGTCAAAAACTGCACGAAAAAGTGTAACGTTGGAAAACCCCAAGTTTGACAATTTTTTTCTCTTTTTCTACAAAAGATAAAATTCCCAAATTTTCTTTAAATTATAGGGCAAACCCTCCTTTATAACTGAAATTTTTTTGCAACCACCCAGATCTAATAGGTTTGGAGAAAAAAGTTGCCGAAAATGAGCAAAAACGGCTTTTTCAAAAAATGTTCTTGGTCTTCTTCTTCTTCTTCTTCTTGTTGTTGTTGTTACCTTTTTTGTAAACAACGTAGCGCCTAAACGCGCGAACCGATATTCATGAATGAGGTGTCATTGGATTTGGAATTTTATGTAGATGTGCCTTTTGGGGGTCTCGACGCTGTACATCAAATGGGAGAGGAGTTAGCCCCCTTTATGTAAGGCCCTCTCCAAAATTATTATTTATAATTTCTCTGTAAAACTTGGCCCGATTTTGATAAAATTTGGTAAGATGATAGAGTTAGGGCTTCCCTATGTACCATTAAAGCCACGATCTGCTCTTACACTTGTTAAGAGGAAGTATAACAATCTTTCAAATTATCGAGACGTGAACCGATTTTCTTGAATAAAGTGTCATTCGAATCAAAATTTTGTACAGATTTGTACTTTAAAAGTCTCGACGCCATGCCTCATAAGGAGGGGAGTTTGCGCTACCCAAATAAGGCCCTTTCTAAAACTATTATTACCAATATTTCTATAAAGCTTAGTCCGATTTTGATAAAATTTAGCACGAAGAAGTGAATAAAGCTCCTCTACGTGGCTGTGAAGTGCCATCATGCTCTTACGCCTACCAACAGGAAGTACTGCAATCGTTAAAATTATCAATGAGTGAACCGATTTACATCAATGAATTGTCGTTCGATTCAAAATCTTTGCCTTTTAGGGAGAAGTACTGTAATCGCAGTTTATTTTTCTTGCTCCTTTTAAAAGGAAGTACTGAAATCGCAGTTTAATTTTGCTATTTACGTACAAATACCTTCCTATTTTATTCAAAACGCTTTCTCAAAAAAATTGTTATTGAGGATGGTTTGGGGACCGCAATTATAATCATTCTTTAAAAAGATCTCTCCAGTAGTTACGGTTCCGACTTAACGCCTTATCAGGTTATAATGATAGAATTGCTTATACCAAATTTTAAAAAAATCTGTAAAGCATATATGTAACTTTGCAAAATAGACAAAAAGAAAAATCTATCCAAAAGGTACAAAAATCTCCTTAACAAAAACTTACAGTTTAAAAAGTTAAGTATAAGGGTTGATTAAACGCCAAAAGGTACACAAATCAGCAAGTACCCATCATTTCATTTATACTTCATTGATATGATTTAAGTAATTTTACTGCATTAACTTTTCCTTCACATTTTTAGAATTTATTAGATGTCACAGACCCTTATGCTGGCCAGTTCATTCATAATATTTTTTTGTTATAATTATGATAAAATGAGTTCTGAATTATTCTGAGTAGTCATATATACTCGTACATGCACGTTAAAGGAGAAAAAGACCAAGTCAGAGTCGGCTACTGTTTAAATTTGAATCAAGGATTTAAAAGAATATTTCAGTCTTGAATTCGTCTTACCGAAATATTCGTGAGCACAAATAACACAGTTAATAACAAGTAGATTCAACAATTATTCATTTCTCAATAGTAATTTAATTTAGCCCCCTAATTTTACTTATAGTAAAATACTGGAATAATTAGCTGCCCTAAAAGTATGCATATCTTATTTATTTTATATGACATGTATACAACATTGTGGGAAGAACACCTAGATGGAGAATGTAATTGAAGAAAACTATATTATTTGCGATAAAGCCAGATAATTATTACCTATTATTATAAACGTTTGACTACTACATAAAATAACAATTACTTTAATCGAAGAATGAACTTAAACCGACGATTTTTATTTAAAAATAAAAATAAATAAAATGAAATCATTGATGTATGTTGGTGTAAACTTTTTTTTAAAAAAAGTTTTTGAAATCTTTAGCCTAATTTTTTTTTTCTTTTTAACCTGTAATTAATAGTTTGATTATTATAGATAAATAGATATTACAATCTACAGTCTAGAACAAATATTTTGTAGATGAAAATGGCCAGCATAAGGGTCTGTGACATCTAATAAATTCTAAAAATGTGAAGGAAAAGTTAATGCAGTAAAATTACTTAAATCTTATCAATGAAGTATAAATGAAATGATGGGTACTTGCTGATTTGTGTACCTTTTGGCGTTTAATCAACCCTTATACTTAACTTTTTAAACTGTAAGTTTTTGTTAAGGAGATTACACGGTTTGAATTACATGAGCCATATACTGCACAAATCGATTAACACCACTTTTTGAAATATCTTAAATGTAATTGTCAGAGCATTTGGTACAGTCATAGCTTTTTTGTATTTTTAATAAATTTCCCAAATAATAAAGATTAACACCATTAAACGACAAAAACTGTTTGCCCATTAAAAATAATAAATAATTTATTTCAGAAGCAATTTTGATAAATTCCGGGCTCTAATTAGTTTTGTATAATTCAACTGAAATTCAGTAGCCGGTGCTGAATGATAAATTTATTTGAATTTATATTATAAACGGAATTATAAAAGACAATATGCATCATTTCATCGCATTTCACCACTATTTGTTTTATGAAGTTAATCGAGTTGTGCAGCGAACGAACGGATCAAATAATAATAGTTTGGCTGTATCCTATCAAATGTCATTCGAATAAATTGATGAATAGGAATGAAGAGGAAGATCAGCTCTGTTACTTAGCGTAAAGAGAAGAGAAGCGAGATTACTTCCTTAAAAAATTCTTGCAAGAAGTGGATGAATAGAAGAAGAAGAACTTGGAAGAAGCAAGATTGGATAGATTTGTCAGAAATGAAAATCAACCATAGTAACCAATTTTAAAGTTAAAAAAAGAATTAAATAAGTTCCGAGAACTTATTTCCGTAAGGTTTCTAAGCTTTTTAACACATTTAATAAAAATAATAATCATTGAAAAACGAAAAAAAGAGTGTTTAAAAATATATTATTTTGGGATCCAATCCCATGCATCTAATTATGCCAGAAATTAAAGGTCAATATTTAATCAATAAAATATTAGCATAAATTAATATTTTAGCCACAAAAAAATTAAAAAAAAAAAATTCAGGCTTTTTATTAACGTAACCGACCGAAAAATCAAAGCTTTATCTAACTAAATTTAAGATAAAGGAAAAATAAATTATACTTTAAGCAGTAGCCAATCCTAAAATTTTATGTTAACTTTTTTTTAGGTAAAAAGCAGAGCCAATTAAATTTAATGTGCAAATCACTTTTTTTCTAAAGTTAAGCCCAATTACCATTCTTGAACGTAAATAGGAAAGTGTTATTTTAAAAAAAAAAAAATTAATTCTGATCTCTCGTAGCCGACACCTTTATATTCCTAGATATTCCTTTATTACTTACCTACTTAGAAAATTAATCATTTAAAATTAGTAATTTCAAGTTTAGTGGGGAAAATGTTTATTTCTTAAAACTATTTCACTTTTGAAATGGAAACCTCATGGGGTGAAAAAAACTGCTTTAATTAACCAAAAGTGGCACGTTTCGTAACTCGGTATCGTTTTACATTGGCTCTAGGATCGAGCCAAATCATGTCTTTTGGATAACTATTAGCTATCAGATTCCACTAGCAAACTATACCAACCTTCTGGATGTACATTCTACAGTAAGGAAATGACATACGGCAATAAATGGCATTGAACATATTTCTCTAAGGCAGCGTTTCCCAACCATTTTTTTGGCTCGCGTACATCATGCTAAATTGTGCCACTTCGTAAGAATGATTGTATTTCGTGAAATTTGTTGTTCCGAGTGTGTTATTTTATTATCTTTATTTGTATAGAGATACAATGTATCTGCTACAAAGAAGTTCAAGTTCAGGTTCACTTTATAAACTTTGAAAAGTGTAAGATCTTAGTTTTAAAACTTTTTTTAAATTAAATTCAATGTTGCTTGGATAGAGCTTACTCATTACAATCAGTCTCTTTAAGCAGATTTTTACATAGTTATCATTTAAGTTCTGTCACATGATAATTCTATTAAATTTTCTTCATCTTTTTATCGATAATGACATAGCTTTTCCTAAATTTTCTTTATAGAAGGGGTTTGAAATCCAATTATCATTTGTGTTTTCGGGTTTTGGAAAATTCTCCATGAAAGACAATTTTAATCCTGTTAAATGTGCTATTATATTTTCTCGTATAACTTGAGAAAGACGAACCTTATTACTGAACATATTAACAACTTTACTGTATAATATTTAATTAAAATAATTTTTATGAATTATAGGAAAAAACGTATCTATGTTATTTTTATGATTTATTTTTTTAATTTTTTATGTCCGCCATTATTGATTATTTTTCGCGTACCACAGGTTGGGAAACGCTGCTCTAAGGTAAGGAAGAAGAACAGTGGGTTATTTTAAGCTACCTGAAAACAAAAACCCACCTAGACGAATATCTGAGCGATTCAGCTCCGCAATTCTTATTAACCCAATGGAGCATGAGATTATAATGTGGGCGTACTCGCGCGAGTAAAGGTATAATTTGCACGTACTGAAGCAGTGTATAAGTGCACAAAATTTCTCTCTAGGCAAAATGTAAGGGTGGTGACGTCGAATCGCTAACCGAATCTTACGATAGGACGCCTAGAGTATAATCTGCTTTAAGACACAATCCGATCTTGGCCAAGACTGTCGCTCCACACTACCAAAACAAATATCTTACCAAAAAGAATTCTCCTTTATGGGAAAACTAAAATGAAAAGCAAGCCAATTTGCCACTAATAATAATCAGTCTAAACTCAGCTTTCAGGGCAGATTAAAATTTAAATTTAAAAACTATTTAAAGAGAGTCTACAACTAGATTAACTAGTAGTCAAATTTGAGAGTGAGTAAAATGCTAATTTGTCAATAATTTAACCTGCTGTAAAGCTAACTCACTATGAACTGAAATAATTCTTTGTGTTCGCTTTAAAAATTCAGTGAATTTTGCAAATTAATAAGTAAGTTTTAGCAAACCATATTGAAATGAGTTTTGGTTCAATTTCCACTTCCATTGACGTCTTTTTAAGTTTTTTATTTCCTTAATGCTATTTTTCTTTTTTACTTTTTTTGAAAGAGGGCCAAAAAACGCTCAATCCCATTTCTTGCTGAAAGAAAACATTTCGGAGCAGAAAAAAAAAATATATTCTGACGGCGACAGAAATGTCTTCGTGAATAATAATTTGATTATTCCCCGGTTGACATATGTGCATAATGATAATTTAATATAACAATATCATAATCCCTCTCTAAATAAATCAAGTTTAAACTACTCTGACATTTAGAGCTGTCCAGTTTCCACTAGACTAGTGTTTCAACCTTAATTAGCAAATAGTGCTGACAATATTGAACAGCTCTCTAATTGTAAATGATATGATTTATTTGAATAATATTAACATTTTTTTGGAAATTAATTTCTTAACAATAATACTACCTCTCAGAGAAATTAACTTTACATTTTATTCGACGCTAAGAACCAGTTTGAAAATTATTAGTGATGCAATCTTTTAGAATTTGATTTTTAACAGCATTTATTACAAACTAAAGTAGTTATAATGAGATGATAAGTAAATTACTCAATTTAAAGTCTCCTCTAACTTTCTGAAATTCATTTCAGCGAGTTAAAAAGTACTTTGGTTCAGCGAAGACGGGGATAAATTCGTCGTTCTACATGCTTCTGTTAGCTTATTTCAGCTCGATTTTTCCGCCTGAATCGGTCCGAGTTCAGTACATTAGTTTTCTAAGGAGAAGCACTCATCTACTTGCTAATATGACATTTTTAAAACTTAACCTTTACCAAGATTGTAGACTCAGAGCCGAGGAAACGATTATTTAATTCCGTTGTGTTTTATATCAACCTTTTAGATGGCTTTTTGGAAACTGGTAAAACCTTGAAAGGGTCCAGTTAAATTATTATAAAAAAGTTTGTTAAATATGTCTAGTTCCACACTATACTGTACAGGGTGGTGAACCAGTAAGTATTGTCCATAGGCCTACTGTGTGTAGTACATCTAAAGTGGAGTTCAATGACGTATTGGCCAACTTCATAGTTAATTTTTAAAGTAGATTTTTAAAGTCTTAAAATAAGGAAGTCAAGGGTTACAAATTGCACATGAAAAAAAAGGGTTGTTAAGGTTTATTCATATTCTTTTCTTTTTCAACAGTGCAGTTGTGTGTGAAATTGTAATTTGGAGTAAATATAAACTATATGAATTTTCTTTTATAAAAATAGTACTTGTGTAAAATATTTCCTAACATTTTCTCAAATATTTCAGAGAGATCAGATTTTTTTTTTCATGTGCAATTTGTAACCTTTGACTTCCTTATTTTAAGACAATCTACTTTAAAAATTGACTACTGGTCCATCTAAAAGAGTTTTCAATGAATTAAACAACTTGATAAACTAAACTCTGTTGAGTGCTCGTGAACACGTCTTCTTGCAAAACAAACGTAATTTCTCATACGAAGATTAAAGGAATCCTGGAAAATGATATACCGTTTGAAAGCCCATTAAACTAGGAAACTTTTATAAAATGTGCCAGCACCTAGGTCTGATAATCACCATGTAAGGGCCTAATGAGTTTTCTTAAAAATTTCGATTAATTTTATTTTCCCAGTTTCCGAAGGAAGATTGAGGCTGTTTGGAGAATAATTTATGCTTCAAAATGGGATCAATTTTTAGAAAATTTATCTGTCTTTCTAACCGTGTCATGAGAATCGAATTTGGACTAAAACTTTCTGAGTAATAATATTTTTATTGGAAAAAAGTAATGATTTTAGAAAAAAACTTAAAAGTGACGTCACTCAAGAACAGAGGAAAATGGGCAATACTTACTGGTTCACCCTGTATAGTCAGTTTAGAAATAGGAACTATACAGATTATGTTAACTATCGATAAAATAGGACTGAATTGATTGTTTAGTATTGATTTTGTATAAAAGTATTGTTAAAGTTTAATTCTTATGGGATTATATAAATTATTTGAAGCTATATTTCTGTATTTATACAATAAATTGATTTACTTCCAATAACTAGTCGTTATGGTTACAGTACAACCTTGATTACCCAGGCTGACCTCCGGCTATACCCACCCCGGTAAACTGAAGTCCCGGTTTTACCGAATACACAGTATTACATGGTAGTACATTACTGTTTCGTCCCAGAGATCAACTCCTATCTTAGACGGCAGATTTTTTTTTATTTTTTACATACTTTTTTTGTAAGACCGTTTTTTTTTCATTGTCATCCCACGGTCTTTTGTAAGACCGTGGTAAATCCCAAGAAATTCAGTACTAATTGCACCATATTTTGGGTTTTTACATACATACATAGGAGGGTCGTTTGAAGAGTCCGTGCAAAGTCAGAGAGATAGCACTACTGGCGCGTATCGAGGTTATGTTTAGTTAGTAGCATCTCTTGGAAGAACACACACCAAGTTTCAGCCAGATCGGTCTATTTCTTTGTGTTTGGCATTCGTTTGAATCGAGGAAGTCGAGTGATTTTCAAAAAAATGGACGAAAAAGGATTTCGTGTGTTGATTAAACACTACTTTATGAAAGGCAAAACGCCTCAGGAGACTAAAGAGAAGCTTGATAAACATTATGGTGACTCTGCTCCTTCGATTAGAACAGTTTATAAGTGGTTTCAAAATTTTCGGAGTGGCCATATGGGCACAAGTGACGCTAAACGTTCTGGACGCCCTGTTGAGGTTACTACTCCAGAAATCATTGATAAAATCCATGATATGGTGAAGGATGACAGAAGAGTGAAGGTGCGTGAGATTGCTAGTGCTGTGGGCATCTCGAATGAACGGGTACATAATATTTTGCATCAACATTTGGACATGACAAAGCTATCCGCAAGATGGGTGCCGCGATTGCTCACGCTTGACCAAAAACGAAATCGTGTGAAGTGTTGCAAGGACGGTTTGCAGTGGTCCAGAAGAATCCGCAGGACTTTAAGGGTCGTTTCGTCACTGTGGATGAAACATGGATACATCACTACACTCCTGAGACCAAAGAACAATCTAAACAATGGGTTACCAAGGGGGAATCTGCGCCAAAAAAGGCGAAGACCGTTCCTTCGGCCGCAAAGATTATGGCGACTGCCTTTTGGGATTCGCAAGAAATAATCCTCATCGACTATCTGGAAAAGGGTAAAACTATTACAGGTGCATATTATTTATCGTTATTGGACCGTTTGAAAACCGAGCTGCAAGAAAAACGCCCACGATTGGCCCACAAAAAAGTCCTTTTCCATCACGACAACGCACCAGCTCACACCTCAGCAGTTGTGGTCGCAAAATTAATGGAAATAGGGTTCCAACTCGTTTCACATCCCCCCTATTCTCCAGACTTGGCTCCCTCGGACTACTATTTGTTCCCCAATATGAAGAAATGACTGGCGGGAAAAAGATTTTATTCAAACGAGGAGGTGATTGCAGAAACGAATGGCTATTTTTCAGACTTGGACAAATCCTATTATTCGGAAGGGATCAACAAACTAGAGCAGCGTTGGACGAAGTGTATAAGCCTAAAAGGAGACTATGTTGAAAAATAAAATCTAGTAGTTTTTATTTTTGCACGGACTTTTCAAACGACCCTCGTACATACATAATGACCCTTCAAGAAAATCAGGTATAAAAGAGTTGCTGCCATGCCTACAATTATGTTACATCGGAAGACAAAAAATTTTCCTATCACTACCGAAAATTAACTTTTATTTCGGCGCCGATCCAGGTGTTCTTATGATGACTCCAACATGATCCCGGCTAATCCGAATCCCGGTTAACTGAGGGCTAGTTAATCGAGGTTGTAGTGTATTAAGGAATAAAGAACCCTAACCGAGAGGAAGTCTCGGTAAATTTAAATTTGTATCCAACGATGTCAATCCTCTTTTCTGGCTATCTCAGTTAGCCTCTCTCGCTAGAAATTACGAGAAAATTGATCAATTATTAACAACAGCGCAGCAAGATATAGAGAATTTTTTTATGGCATTAATATCTGAATCGTGAAGCACTATGCGATTTCACCATTTACTGACAGTGGCCTTCTTTTTTAATGTAGTCTTAGTTCGATAAACGTCCTTTATATTGGCAAACAGACAAGTAAATTGCCTTATTCATTAAAGACACGACTGCAGTACTACTCATAGTGGAGGTATGAGTAACAAATAGTCTCAAGAAATCAAAAGAATTTAGAATGGGCACTCGAATGAAATTAATCGTGAAATAAGTTGAATATTTTTAAGAGTACGCAGTTTAGAAGTTGGATATATCCTAAATAATATTAATTACAATATAAATAATTGTCAAATGGGACGTCAGATAATAAATGAAACCATAAAACTAGGGAGGTTTTATTATTAGAATTTAATACTTTATAGTCTGTATAAAAACTTGTGTATATTTATTACAGCTACTTTATGGGTAATATAAATTTTGTAACATTTGTGTGAAATTAATTTTAGAGTCAACATTTGGTTACTGAAAATTGTAATGAGTAGTTATGAATATTTAAAAACCTAGTGATGGATTTTTATGGTCAGATGTTAAGGATGCAGAACTAGGGCAGCTTTTAAGAGCTAAGCGCTTTTAAAGAGCATATATTTCACGTATTCATTGTAGCCAATGAAATTATTTATTTAAATTTAGTTTCTTTTAAAGTAGTTATTAAGGTAAAAAGGTCTTGGTCGAGCCAGAGAGGCGGATTCCTCCTCTCCCCACAATAATTGGGAAGGACCCTCAAACGACTTATCACAACTGCTATTCACGAAATTCTAATTTATACCAATTTTTTTAAACTCCAAATTTTAAATTAAGGTATTTAATTAAGTATGAAAGGTGTGAAATGAAAAGATAGAATAAGAAGCTCAATTATTACTAAGCAAGAAACGGAAGTTAAGGACATAGAGAAGACACTGAAATGGAAGTGGGCTGGCCCACGTTGTGCGATGTTAATGATGGAAGATGGTCTAGACATGCAACATTATGGGCGCCCTTTTATGGTGGCAGGAAGAAAGGAAGACAAAAAATGAGATGGCAGGATGTCACAGTAAAGGTAGTCCGGACACAAGAGGTACAAGAGAGTTTACAGTAGAGACGAATGGACCGAGATGGGAGAGGCCTATGCTCAATGATTGGGCCTGGTTTCAAAATAAAGAGAAAGAATTATACTTTATTACATTTATTTCATTTTTTTTAAGTCAAATGAAGTGATTGTAGCATTCGTAGATTTTACACACCTTAAAGAATCACAACGTTCCTAACCATTGGTAAAAACTGTTAGACAGATTGCATTCAACTACAATTAGAAAAGTATACTTTTGTCCCGCGATAAATTAAATAATTTCAATTATTTTTTTTAGTAACTACCAACAAAATGTTTACTTCGGGTGGGTTTAAGAATCGATGTTTCTCTTTAGATTTTAATTCGATTGATATGGCTAGCAGTGTGCAGTATAGATAATTAATTAAAACTGTCCGGTAGGACATTAAAACTGTCCGGTAGGACAGTTGTATAAGGGTTGATCGTCAAAAAGTGCACGAAAAAGCGTAATGTTGAAAAACACCCAACTTTGACAATTTTTTTCTCTTTTTCTATAAAAGATAAAATTCTCAAATTTTCTTTAAAATATAGGGCAAATCCTCCTTTACGCCCGTAATTTTTTTGCAACAACATAGATATAACAGATTTCGAGAAAAAAGTTGCTGAAAATGAGCAAAAACGGCACTTTCAAAAATTGTTGTTGTTCTTGTTCTTGTTGTTGTTGTTGTTGTTGTTGTTGTTGTTGTTACCTTTTTTGTAAACTGCGTAGCGCCTAAACGCACGAACCGATTTTCATGAATGAGGTGTCATTCGATTCGCAATTTTATGTAGATGTGCCTTTTGGGGGTCTCGACGCTGTACATCGAATGGGAGAGGGGTTAGCCCCCTTTATGTAAGGCCCCCTCTAAAATTATTATTACTAATTTCTCTGTAAATCTTGGCCCGATTTTGATAAAATTTGGTAGGATGATAGGGTTAGGGCTTCCCTACGTAACATTAAAGCGACGATCTGCTCTTACACTTGTTAAGAGGAAGTATAGCAATCATTTCAAATTATCGAGGCGTGAACCGATTTTCATGAATGAAGTGTCATTCGAATCGAAATTTTGTACAGATTTGTACTTTAAAAGTCTCGACGCAGTGCCTTATAAGGAGGGGAGTTTGCCCCATCCAAGTAAAGCCCTTTCTAAAAGTATTATTACCAATATTTCTATAACGCTTAGTCCGATTTTCATAAAATTTAGCACGAAGCAGTAATTAAAGCTCCTCTACGTGGCTGTGATGTGCCATCATGCTCTTACACCTACTAAGAGGAAGTACTGCAATCGTTAAAATTATCAATGGGCGAACCTATTTACATTATGAATGAATTGTCGTTCGATTCAAAATCTTTGCCTTTTAGGGAGAAGTACTGTAATCGCAGTTTTTTTTCTTACTCCTCTTAAGAGGAAGTACTGAAATCACCGTTTAATTTTGCTTTTTACGTACAAATACCGTCCTATTTTATTCAAAACGCTTTCTCAAAAAAATTGTTATTGAGGATGGCAACTATAATCATTCTTTAAAAAGATCTCTCCAATGGTAGTTATGGTTCCGACTTACCACCTTATCAGGTTATAATGATAGAATTGCTTATTCCAAATTGTAAAGCAGATATGTAACTTTGCAAAATAGACAAAAATGAAAATCTATCCAAAAGGTACAAAAATCTCTTTAACAAAAACTTACAGTTTAAAATGTTAAGTATAAGGGTTGATTAAACGCCAAAAGGTACACAAATCAGCTAGTACCCAACATTTCATTTATGCTTAGCTGATATAATTTAAGTAATTTTGCTGCATTAACTTTTTCTTCACATTTTTTTAGAAATTATTAGATGTCACAGACCCTTATGCTGGCCACATCATTCATAATATTATTTTGTTATAATTATGATAAAATGTATATTATATCTTCGTTTTTAAATAGGTAATTTATTTTAACTCCATTTCAAATTATTCTTTGGATTTATCTTTAATATGCCCTTTATTCTTAGTAGTCACATATACATGCATGTTAAAGTAGAGAAAAACAAAGTTAGAGTCAGCTACTGTTTAAATTTGAATCACGGATTTAACAGAATATTTTAGTCTTGAATTCGTCTTACCGAAATATTCGTGAGCACAAATAACTCACAGTTAATAACAAGTAGATTATTCAACAATTATTCATTTCTCAATAAATTGTAATTTAATTCAGTCTCCCTAATTTTACTTATAGTAAAATACTGGAATAATTAGCTGTCCTAAAAATATGCATATCTTATTTATTTTATATTACATGTATACAACATTGTGAGAAGAACAGCTACATTGAGAGTGTAATTGAAGAAAACTATATTATTTGCGATAAAGCCAGATAATTATTACCTATTATTATAAACGTTTGACTACTTCATAAAATAACAATTACTTTAATCGAAGAATGAACTTAAACCGATGATTTAAAAAAATAAATAAAATAAAATAAATAAATGAAATAAACAAAATCATTGATGTATGTTGATATAAGCATTTTTTAAAAAAAGGTTTTGAATTTTTTAGCCTCATATTTTTATTTTTTATTTTTTATAACGTTTTTCTTTTTAACCTGTAATTAATAGTTTGATTATTATAAATAACTAGATATTACAGTCAATCTACAGTGCTACTTGAACAAATATTTTGTAGATGAAAATGGCCAGCATAAGGCAAAGTGACATCTAATAATTTCTAAAAAAATGTGAAGAAAAAGTTAATGCAGCAAAATTACTTAAATTATATCAGCTAAGCATAAATGAAATGTTGGGTACTAGCTGATTTGTGTACCTTTTGGCGTTTAATCAACCCTTATACTTAACATTTTAAACTGTAAGTTTTTGTTAAAGAGATCTAATATAATATATCTCCTTAACAAAAACTTACAGTTTTAAAAGTTAAGTATAAGAGTTGATTAAACGCCAAAAGGTACATAAATCAGCAAAACGTCGCTTTAATGGTACGTTAGGGGAGCCCTCACCCTTTCTCCCTGCCAAATTGTATCAAAATCGGGCTAAGATTTACAGAGTTATTCGGAAAAGCAATTTTAGACAGAGCCTTAAATAAAGGAGGGTAACTCCTCTCTCATTCGATGTACAGCGTCGAGACCCCCAAAAGGCACATCTACATAAAATTCCGAATCGAATGTCACCTCATTCATGAAAATCGGTTCACGCGTTTAGGCGCTACGTTGTTTACAAAAAAGGTAACAACAACAACAAGAAGAACAACAACAATTTCTGAAAATGCCGTTTTTGCTCTTTTTCGGCAACGTATTTCTCGAAATCTATTTAATCTATGTTGCAAAAAAATTACAGTTATAAAGGAGGATTTTCCCTATATTTTAAAGAAAATTTGGGAATTTTATCTTTCATAGAAAATGAGAAAAAAATTGTCAAAGTTCGTGCAGTTTTTGTCGATCAACCCTTATACAACTGTCCTACCGCAGTTTTAATATATTCAGACTTAATAATACTTGTATAGATAATCTATAAGGGAATAAACGCCAAATTTGAGTATTTAAAAAAAAAATAGATATGAAATCCGTTCGTGAAATCATAATTAAGTAGATGGAAGTTAAGCCCAACTGAAAACAGACCCACAGTTTCGAGAATGTTTCAGTTTAATTAACTTCTGCCCCACTCTTCGCTTCAATATAATTTACCCAAGCCCTTGTTGCTTGTTTTTTTAATTTTTTAAAAAGCAAATTAAATCGGCTTATTTTTGACTAAATTGAAAGACATCTTTCTCCACTAATATAAATTGAAAACAACAATTTAAGTTAGAAGTTGGGGGTATTACGACCACTGCGAACGTTCTGGAGCTTAAAGAATAAAAAATAAATATATAAATATTATACATTTATTTCTGTTTCTAAGAAGACATTCATCTTTAATTTTGTGAGATTTGCGAGGCTCTTGGAGTTTTCTTATTAATTAATGAAATTCTTTTTACTCCTCTGGTTTTTATCCATAAGCAGACCTGAATTAATAAACCCAGGGACACCCTCGCAAACTCAAAAATTGACTTCAAACTCCGTAAGATTGACTCATACTTAATTCAGATCATTTTAGAAAGAATCTATCCACCCGGTAGATGTAAAAGAACCCTTTAACCGAATTTTCCGGCGAAAACGTCTCAGTAAATTGTAGATTAATACGTTTTTCTTCAAAAAAACGAAGTTATAAATAAAATCCTAGGAGTCGTTAGCGACAAAAAAATCACAAAATGCGAGAGATTCTTATCAAGCGAAGAGGCAATTCCCATATTTCAGTCTCTCATTTAATTTTTTATTAATATTATAAAAGTATCCTGCAATTATAATAAAGAGTAATGGCACGTTAGAGGATAGCCTAACCTCCTATCTTTACAGGAAGTGTCCGTAATCGATTTCCCTTGAAAGGGATAAAAAAAATTATAGAATAAAATACATCAAATTTGAGGAAAATATTTCGAGCGGTTTTTGAGAAATTTTTTGGTGAAAAAATGAAAACATTGATTCAGTAAATTGGAATTTATTAAAAACTCACTCTCAGAGAAAGTGAAAGAGAGAGCCAAATGCGAGACACAGGAACTTATTACCCAAATTTAAAGAAAACCTTTAAGCAGAAACACACAAATTTTATTTTGGGTATATTCGTAAAAATGATCACACCTCAAAAGGTTTTAAGATCATAATGACTCGTTTCTTGACCTGCCCGTTTTGGTAATGATTCCAGCGCGAACAATGACCCACCTGCTGTTCTCCTTGGCCCCCCTGCTGGACTCGTAGACGGTGCCCCTTAATAAAAGAAAACTAGTAGTTTTAGTATAGTAGTATACTAATAGTTGGATCTTGGCCGGCTTCACGCCAAGAGCTCATTTTTTCGATTATACCAAGAATTTTGTACTAATTGATTGAAATTATAGATTTCAACTTCTTTTAATGGCACACGGAAATTTCTATTGTATAACGAAAAGAGAGATAGTTGGCTAACAAGTTGTTGAACATGTAATTGTTATGTAGTTCGTATATTAGCTAGTTATATATGAATAATTAATATGTTAATACAAAATTGATATAATCCAATGAATTTGAATTGTACAAGCAACAGATTGCACATGTATAATGCAGAACAGATTATGGATTTCTAGTTTTCATCAGAAATCCAAATCATATATATTTCCCCCCATTAGTTCCGAAAATAGTCTGATTTTGTGAGTAGTTGTGAACAGAATAATCCAGAAATAGACAGCTTGTTGACAAAATCAGCTGAATTGTCACTCGACTGAATTGATTTATTTTTTTCCAAAATGAATCCAAAGATTCCACTTAAACTGCTAATGCCACTCATGTTGATTTATTAAATTAAATTAGACATTTTTAAAAAATACTTCTTTAGAAGTGGGTCAACACCACTGTAAAGCTTCATTCAAGAGTAATCAGCGACTTCATTAAAACTGTTATATTAATAAAAAATTAAATCTCAAATTTGAATCGGTTGAATCGAAAAGTCATTTACTAAATAAATTTTGTATTTCTGGCCATTTATTAGCAAAAACTGTTGACTGAACTTACTGCGGTAAGCAACAATTATGTTAAAAGTTTCACACCTGACATCAATTTTTTTAGTCAGTCTCAATTGACATCAGGTTCAAGAAGGGAGTATTATTAACTAGACGAATCAAAGATGGTAGAATATTATTTTACACTGTTAACATAAATATATTATTTTAAAAAAAGAAGTAAAGTTCAATTATCTACAATAAGGACGGAGTGTTTCAAAACTTAAAGCTAACACTTTTACTCCTTCAAAATGCTGAAAGAGCAACCTGAGTTTCAGTAGATTTACAAATTTCAATTTTCATCAAAGAAACATGTCATTTGATAGTTGAATGTAAAGCCAACTGAAAAAATGTAGACTTTTCTTTTTCCGTTGAAAATGAGAAGATGAAATAACGTATAAAATACTCCCGCTTTGCACTGAAAAAAAAAAGGCGGGAATCTCTCTGAGGAATCTTTTAATTCTATTCAACATCAAAGTCTTTGACATTTAACAAAAATCTAATTCAGAAGCAGTCATGTACTTTGATGGTTACAGCTTCATTTGCCAGCAACTAGCTTAATGTCAACTTATAGTTAGGGAACTATAAGCAGTAATTAGATATAATAATCCCGTTTAAAGATATGTGGAAACAACAGCTAAATCAAGTCAATGATATGTACGGTAAGAAGGCCACGTACTAACGAATTCAGTCCTGTGAATGCAACATGGAAAGCGAAAAAACGTTACAATTATTTGCCTTGGGATGCACTTAGACTGAACTAGCATCAATGCGTTCATTATAAAAATGAATCTAGCTTACGCTCGATATTATGTCTTCACTCTCTTTTGAACAGAAAGATCCAAAGTAATATTTCAATGCGTAAAATTCACATCGCTGATTCAACCAATGTTGGATCCAACTCTATGCCAGCCCAGTGTAGGTTGAAGCTACTTTCACAAAGATAAGACGAATGCAAGAATTACAATCAATTCTGACAATTAATAATAAATAACTAAACGTATCCTGGCTTAACAGAAATGCCAAATACCACAGAGAAATTATATAACAACAATAGAAAATTTTGTCAGAACCACTACTATCCAAAATTTTAAGAACATCAACCAACCATATCAGTTTCTTTGGCTCAAAAACATTGCAAAGGTGTTAAAGTCTAGATAAATGCAGGACGTTTTGGACAACACCGTGTGGCATATTCATAACGCTAAGAAGTTCAACTAATTTTAAACTTTAGTTAACCTCAGCCATGCAGAGCAAATTGTACGCCAGTCACTCTGTATTTTTATATAAATAAAGTAAATAAAGAAAATAATAATAAATTTTAAAAATTTAAAAATGGGGAAAATTAAGAAAAATTAATTATTAATGTTTCGTGATGACACTACCAGAGATAATTAGTCGTAATTCTCCCCTAATCTAAAAAATGTTTCAGCCCAAAAAATTCATTTCAAAGAGACTACTGGGTCCGGTGAGAAATTACGAGCTTTTCTCAAACAGTCGCCTGTGTAACTAACGACCACCATGCAATAACAATATTTAGATAGTATTTAATACAAGGGATTTTAAGAAACTTTCCGGTTTGATCCATGGATCACGAGTTTTGCGAGTTATTGCGATAAACGTGCAATTTATCACTTCATATATATCCGTTTATAGCGCTGTCACTTTTGTTTAAAAAAATATTCAAAGCAACATAAATTATGGGATGAACTGTGAAGCTAAAAAAACCTACCGCTTTCCTCAATAATATATAGTTTTATGATGATAGTTCTGTATAATATTATAGAACTAACATTCGGACAAAAATGGAAGTCCAATAAAAATAATAAAATAATAAAAAATTAGTTTTAAGAACTTCAAGTAAATTTAAATTAAAATTTATATTAATTTAAAATTTCCTAATGAATAATTACATTAACACCATGAGTTAAATCCTTAAAAAGTGAACGCCAATAAATTAATTACGTAGCGTAAACTGACTATGTAAAAGACGTTTAAGTTGCTGAATAATGTCAGCATAACTAATAATTAATAAATAATAATATG
Source organism: Rhodnius prolixus (assembly GCF_049639745.1). Taxonomy (NCBI): domain Eukaryota; kingdom Metazoa; phylum Arthropoda; class Insecta; order Hemiptera; family Reduviidae; genus Rhodnius; species Rhodnius prolixus. The sequence continues at coordinate 34,504,049 of NW_027411614.1, read as the reverse complement.
TAATTAATTATTGAAATTATTTGTATGTATTCTTCCCTAAAAGAAATGTGTAAATCATCAATGAATTTTATTACTATAAGAAAAATTACAACTAACTACGGTGTGATTCATAAAACGAATACAATTTGCGAAGGACTGTTTATTAAAAAATAATATCAAATATAATTTGCATATTAATAAATGAAATTTATTTTAGTGGAGTTATTATTAAAAACTGCTATTTAAAACATAACAAGTTTTCAGTTTTAGCAAAGTGATTTTCATGTTGGGTATATTGTTATTTAACGCGTAATAAAATCTATTCTGGATACAATATAATAACGCGTTTGATTTTATTACATAAAAAATTTAAATTGATAAAAAAATATGTTCATTTACATCTTTGATATTATTAACGTGATAAGAAACACATAAGCAAACTGATAAGCGTTTAATTTTTTAGGTGAGATATTGTTGAAACGCGTCCAAATTTTCGCTTCCTTAAAATAAGCAACTAGGGTTTTTTCTTTTTCTGTGATTAGACCTTTTTCTTAAAATTCTTTTGAAAATATTAACGGGGACTTTTACCTTGAACGCAGAATGTCGAGACGATAAGCACGAACAAGATCGCAGGTAACTTCATCTTCGGCTTCATCTCCACGTCTTGTCGTACGTGGCGAGCGTTTCGACGCGAGAGTCGCCTCCAAAACTTTCTTTTATCAAACAAATAAAAACGCTACTACATAACGCACAGTTTGCTTAGTGATTTTATAAGAATTTATTTCCAAAATTTGAATAAACAAACGGCAATAACCAAAACGAAAAAATTTAAATAATTTACAGCACTTTTAGTAAGTAGTTGCGGTCACTAAAATTAACAATAAGTTGTTGATAATTGATTATTTTTTCTTGAGAAGGAAATTAGTAGTGGTGATGTCCGAAATTGTGGTAAGGCTATCTTAGAACCAAAAGAAATGAAAATAGATCGAGGAGAGTACCGGGAGATTACGGAACGGTATTTAAGAGCTATGAATGCACCTGCTCTGTTAGAGCGCAAGTTGGTTACTGGCAATGAGCGTGCAAGACCGTGCTGTCACGGTGAGGCGCTAAGGGATAGCTCAGCGCGCCGGCCGGCTGAGGGGAAATGTGTGCGGCTATTATCTTCTAACGTTCCCCTAAGAACGTTACCAGTACCATCTAACGGCTGGCCAACAAACTACTCGACTAACAAAATCACACAGTGCTACCATCTATTGTATCCTTCTTGTTACTAAATTTAAACCCCCTCATATTTTATTTGTGTTAGTGAGGGGTACGTGTTAGTGTGAATGTGGGTTGTGGGGGTGAAAATTTTGCCGACTACAACTGCCACTAGTTTTTAGCCCCAATTTCTCCGCTAGTAACCGCCCCCTTGGTGCTCACCAATTCCACCAGTACAAACGGCCTATAGGATGGGCGTTAAATACTTCTGCTTAATTAGTCCTTTAATCCTCGACCCAGATGTACGGCCATTTATATACCCAGGCCACTATTCCCTGCCCTAGACTTCTTGTTGGCTCGCCGAGGCAACTCAGCACTAAATAACAAACACTTTTCCAACGCCTTCCTTCTTAAATACTGACCCGATTTTACTTGTCTTTCATCCAATATAAACATCGCTATTTATCCAATCATTCGCCGCAATTGAATTTTAATCTCTCTTTTATATTTTTATTTCTTTTTTTTATAGATTCCGCTATAAAAAAAATAGCAACAATAATTCGTGTAATAAAATTGACTGGATTACATGACTTAATTAAGTCAGTACATAGTTACAATAAGACTTGAAAAAGGTAAGAGCTCATAATTTTACTTGAAATTATCAAAGAAATATTATTGCACGATTTGATTTTAAGTAGATAATTTGTCGAAACACTCAAATGATAGTAGTAAGGTGTTACCTTTAAAATTGATCATGTTTAACCAATCGAAACTATTCAAAATAGAAAGTATTTATTTTACGCATTTTAATTAATTTATTTTAATAAAGTATTAACAATTTCCAAATACCATCAAATAATTAATAATACCACCAAATACAATAAATAAAAGCATTGACAAATTTCAGCTTGTATGTTAAGAATAACCTAAGTATCAGCTGATTTACTATGACGCCATTGTTTATGATGTAATATGATGCAACTGACAGGTTCAAAATAATTGTGAGGGAAAATTATTTTTTACAATGAATTGGCACCAATTGAAAAAAACAAATATTTTTACTGGTGAGTATTACGTAAACTTTGTGTAGAGTGTGATGGACAGAATTTGTTGCATTCTGCCAGAATATCAGGATGAAAAAAAAGTGTTGCAGTTAGTTGCAACCTGTCACAAGCAATAATTGTACTTTGAAGATTAGATTTTTAATCAATGGGTATTGAATCAGCTAAATTTAGCATTCTGCGATTTCTCTTTATACTTAAAAAAAAAAAAAAAAAAAAACTCAAAAGAACGGGCTTTAATGTGATGATATTTCAATTTTGAAAACACCTTCAACAGCATGATTTTGGGAGGTAACTCTGTTAAGGCGAACTCGAATAGTCGTCACTCTCTTCATTAGAATGGAGATTACGAGGTCACTGTTTTTTTTTTTAAGACGTGAGTTGCCAAGAAGGGTTTTAAAGAAGAAAGATTTTGAACTAGAGGATTTGCGCGAGATAGCAGGTTGAAGTGGACATTCCTGTATCGTGTTTTGGGGATTTGGATGATAAAAGGAATGTTAAGATCAGTGGGTTTAGTCCGGTTAGAGACATAAAATGGAGCGTTTACTATAGATCGAAGTATTCTAAACTGAACTCTTTGTAGATTGGTGCATTTTGTTGAACCCCACAGCTCTGTTACATAAGTTCAGATAGAATTTAAAATGATAGTTTAGAGCAGGGTTGAGCAACCTTTTTAATCAATGGGCCAATTTTAATTTTAATTTTTTTTTGGCGGGCCGCAAATAGATTAACTCTTATTAATAATTTACGAAACTTCGTACGAAACGCATCGTGTCCGTATTGCATGTTAGAACAAGTCACCGACAAGTGTATATCTCGTCACAAAAAAAATCGCGCAGACGCGGCGCGTTCGTATTGCATGTTTAGAAACGTCGTCGACAAGTAATTCGCCATAAAAAAATATTTCGGTTTAGTATGTACTACCATTTTATTATAATTAATTTTATAACAATATATTGATGGGAGAAAGTCGATAAAATAAATTCAATTTTAGAAATGCTTGGCGGGCCGCGTGTTGCTCATCCCTGGTTTAGTCTTTTAAGTTGTCGACAGCGTCTGTATAATTATATTCTTTTAAATCTAGTGTGGGGAAACATATTTAAAAAGCGATTTTGAAGTTTATAATAATTTACTGAGTTGCTGCTAGGTTTAAAATTGTATGAAACCAATTTGACGAAAAATTTTGTTCAATTCTATAACAATTTATAAATTATTTCACACACAAATAAGGCCAAGTGAATTCTCTCTAAAATAGAAAATAACAGATACGAACCATTACACGGCATTATTAAAGTAAAGAATTTTAATATTTTTTAAACCTATGAGTAACATTAAAAGCTACAAGACGTATAAAAGTAAAATGGCATATCCTCTGACCCAATTTTTGCAAAATTTGGATATTTACTTAAATGGCGAAAGTATTGTTAGTATTATAAAAGTAATGAGCAGCACATTACAATGAAAAGGCACTTAAAGAAATATAACCCAACCATTCCTAAAGATTAGGAAGCATTCTCCTAGGAAAATGTTTAAGATAAAACTTACTAGACGAGTGCAATTTTACGAAAAAAATTTTATAATTAGCTGAATTTTATTTTCACCCCAAGATATTAATTCCAAAAATTTCAATGTTTTTTTATAATTCTAGACATCTTTCAAATTTTTAGAAATTTTATTCAAGCGGGACGCGGACCTGAGCCCAACGACACTGCAGCCAAAAGAGGCTTATAGTGCCTTCCGTTTTTTTGGAACTAGTAGACGAAATCTCCCCTACTAAAGAGGTTGAGGACTTTCCCTACCTACTAGTTCTTCTTTCGCTACAATCTCCTTTCGTCTCAAAGAGCCACAAATGTTTCATAGCGCAACCACTCGATTGTGAGGCCGTTTTCCTCCTCTTCCTGACACAATCTGCACAACGATTCCGAGCTAATAAGCCCCCACCTTGTGCAGATGTTTCCTGAACCTACCAGGCCCCGTGAATAGGCCTGTAATCAGAGTAATCTGATTTCATTTTAATCATTTTTCATTTTCAATTTTACTGGCAAAAAGCTTCGTATTTTTTTAAAACATTTTAAGTAGGAAGTGGTATAAAATTCGTCCTTACTGGACCACGTAACATTAGGAAAATAAAATAGTACGTTAGCCACACAGAAAGATAATTTAAACAATGCAGGGAATGTAAATTCATTACTAAACGTACGAATTTTTTTTTTTAAATTAGCTGAATTTTATTTTCACGCCAAGATATTAATGCCAAGACGAGGTCATTAAACTGATAATATAAATACCTGTTGTTGTTGTTGTTAACTCTATATAGGCTTATTTCTGAAATTAAGGGCTAACTCTTTCGGTAACTTGGCAAGTAGCCTAGGAAATAGTTGGCAGAAATGTAGTAACAACACTTTTAACGTAATGGCCTGTACACACTAATCTAGAAAACTTTACTAATTCATCAAAACAAAAGCTGTAGAATTTGTTGGAAGGTGTGATTCTGTTTAATGTGAGAAATAAATTCGAAAAAAAAAAGTTTTATTTACAAAATGGAGTAAATTATTCATGAAATATAATAGTTGCGATAAATATTTATTTTATTATATTAAATAAAAACCGTTGAATTTTTATCACCACGATTGTTTTACTTTAATTCCAAACTGGTTTTGGATTTCCATGCATAATGAGATTTGCATTCATCAGCATCATGAAGAGAATTTGATTTTTTCAGTTATATAGGCATCTAGCATAGTCTGAAATTGCTGAGTTAACTCTTTGGGGCTAGGAGGGTTAAAAACTGACCCACCTTTTGCTGCATGGTAGGATATATTTTAACCCATCTCGAAAAGTTGGAAGTTATTCATACATACAGCTTAATACGTTATTTAAAGTTTTTCATTCAGTTGGCGGTGCTATGCACCAATGGTAAATGCGAAAATAAGTGAAATAATTTTTATATTTATTATAAACTTGACCGATAGTAAAAAAATGGTGGCACCGCATACTGTTCTATTATTTGGATGCAGCTGTTTTTAATTCATATATTGTTTATAAAAAATTGGGTAAAAACATGGAACTTAAACATTTCAAGGAACAGTGCGCTGAAGGAGAGTGCAAAGTTCCGCTTTGTTTTGGCAAAAAGTTGTGTTTGAATGAACATCATATAAAGCATTAGTTGCATAGTGGTATTATACAAAACCAGTGTCCCACACTAAAAAACGATTGAGACGTTATTAATTTTTTCTTTTCTTATTTTGAGATTAATGATTATTTGAGAGGGATGATTACATTTGTAAAATAATGGAAATGGATGTTTATTTCCATTTTTTTATAATAAAAGAAATTCTGTGCAACTAGGGCTTTTATTTTCTTTAAAATCGTGCGCCTCAAAGAGTTAAATAACAAAAATTTTGCCGAGAATGCTGATAAATAATTGTACTACTTTTGTTTAAAATATTTGACAGGAAAAATTTGATTACTGACACTTTCAGAGAGGGTATAGGGGTAAAGTCCCATTTCAGCGAAATTTATGAACTTATACAATGTATTCAAAATTTGGAATTTGAAAAAAATGGCTGATCTGTGATGTCATTTCCTGAATAAATTTTATAGTTTTTAGCATTTTTCTGAAAATGGCTTCTTTAAATTGTAAAGAAATGAATAATGTCGAAATAAATTATTATTTTGTAAATTTTTTTTTAAAATTTCAAACCAATTTAATTTAATAAGGAAAAGGGTGAGTGGTCACCATTTTCTTTTTAATGAAAGCTGCATTTTAATTTTGAAAAATATAAATAGTTTTAGTTAAGCTCAATTTTGGAAACCTGAAGGGAAGCTGTTGAGCACAATTTGGAATCAAAATATATGAAAATTAGCTCCTATATCGCGCCTGCAGCATTTCGTAAACTAACTTAAAAAAAAAATCCCTTAAGAAATGCAAACGAAAATATTTATTCTCGGTTGACTTCACAAATCTATTTTAAAGGTTATTCTTCATTCGAGTGAATCGTAAGAACTATAGGAATACTCGTTTCACGATAATAGATGAAAGAATTCAGAACGTTTTATCAACACAAATGTCCAGGTAGAGCTAGCGGAGAGGAATGGATATACGTTTTCCAACAAATGTGACAGGTAGAGAGATATAATAAAAGTCTGAAAAAAAAAAGAAAGAGTCTATTTGGAACAGGCATCTGACATTTACATATCTAGGAATATATTGACTTCCCCGCTGTGTGCCGAGAGAAGAGACAAATATTTTAATTCTTTATAAAAAAGCTTCACATAAAATAGTCATTTATTTGTCAACTGAGTTTTAATCGAATTAGTATTGGTACACGAGAGCAGCTAATCGCTAAAATATTTATTTTAAAAATTATCTGTCGTAAACCACGGGCCGTTATTCCCCATTGTCAAGGGAACAGTTTTGAAGATAAATGCTCCCTTCAAGGTATTCACAATCACGCAACGTTGCATTATAATATTTAATTCGTATTTAACCATCATAGTACATAATTAGGTCATACGGAATTACGAGGTGTGGCTATTAAATAACGAGACTGATGCTGCTACAGAAAAACTATGCATGCGCCAAATCTTAACGACCGACAGCTGTGCAGCGTAAAGCCTTCTCTTTCGATTGCAGTGTCTCACGTGTTTGTACAGAAAGCTGTCTGACCGGAACCGAAAATTTGTGTAAGAGGTGTTTGTTTCGTTTTGCCGAAAACATGATAGTAATACACATGTAGTAGAGCAACGAATTGTGAAATTTCTCATGAAACTTGGTGAAACCGCTACTGAAACTTATCTGTTATTAAAAGAAGTTTATGGCGATGAATGTTAATCAAGTGCGCGAGTTTTTGAGTGGTTCAAGCGTTTCTAAGATGGCCGAGAAGACGTCGGAGATGATGGCCGCCCAGGTCGCCCTTCCACGTCCAAAACGGATGAAAATATCGATTATAATTAAACAACATTACTACCGTCAGGTGCTTGCTCAACTCGGTGAAAGAGTAAGGAAAAAAAACGACCTGATTTGTGGAAGAACAAGTCATGGGTTCTCTTCATCAAGAAAACGCGCCGGCACATACTGCATTGTCTCTGTCAAGACGTTTCTAGCCAAGTACAACATCCTCCCGGTTTTAGGCCATCCGCCTTATTCGCCTGATCTGGTCCCATGTGTCTTTTATCTGTTCCCCAAAGTCAAATCTGCATTAAAAGGAGAACACAATTTCAGGTCCGTTGAAGCTGTGAAAGCAAAAGCGGCACGCGTCACGCAGGAGCTCACAGAAAAAGACTTCTAGCACTGTTTCGAACAATGGTAAATTCGCATGGAGCGTTGTAGGGATAGGGGAGGGGTGTATATTGAAGGTGATAATAACTAAATATGTATAAATTTAAAATAAAATGTTTTACAGCAATAGTCTCGTTATTTAATAGCCACACCTCGTATATTAGCTTAGTATTTGCATTAAAACAAAAAACAAAAAATCTGTCATTAATTTTAGATTAGTATTATTAAACCAATCACCACATTTTTGGGCATCATCTGGGCAATGCCAGTGTCAATTTTGAGTTAGAAAAATAAAAATGGAAATAAGGAAAAGAATCCTGAATCATCTTCCTTTAGACATTCCACACGAACTCCCTCTAGTCTGATTGATCTCATTGTTGCGGCACAAAACTATATTTCTTTACTCTACTTTGTCCATAACAATCATTTTCAAACCCTCATCTTATTAATCTTGTTGAAAGAACATTTATTCAACTTTCTTTTTGTTGACCCTATATAGATTTTGAACTCCTCTACTTGAAATGCCGATTTATTGCCTCTAATTTTATTATTCTTTAATAATGTTAATACTATAATAGTTAACTTGATAATAAAAAACTATTTTGTAAGTTTTACTTATTCAACGAAACAACTATCTCAAAATATAGGCAGCATTCAATAAAACTGTTAATCTTACGATAACAATATAATTTTATAAATACAGAAAAATTGTAGCCATAATTTGTATTTATTTTTTTTTATTTAAGGCGCGTCAACATCTAAGGTTATTGGCGCCCGGAGCTTTTTTCAATGCACTGCCGACCTCTGGACAGTGTTCTCTCGTTACAGACAACACTGTCCATCATCGGACAGTGAGCTGTAAGAAGCTCCTAGTAAGAGAAAATCTAAGGATCAGCTGCTGGATTCGAACCCGGGACTTCCGCGTGGGAGTCCAGTATGCTAACCTCATAGCTAAACCCTTCCCTTTGTAGCCATAATGAAAAAATTTGAGGGACACCTTTAAAGAACAATTATTTGTTCGCCTAAAATAAAAAGAAAAAATGGAAAAAGTTCTTTTAGTTCGTCAAGTTGATTAAATATCAGCACATTTGGGGACATAGATAATGGTACTCTAAGTTGAACAAGAAACTCAGAGATTAAAATAAAAAGAAGAATATGTTCTCTCGACGACGTTAAATGGTTAAGAACGTGAAATTGGTCGTTATGCGATCCAAACGATCGTAGTAGAAGACAAAGAAATATAAATTGTTGGAATTTATGAAAGATTGTTTTAAAAAAAAAAATGAAATAATTATAATTATATAATGAACATAAAGATTTTGACAAATACTGGTCAAATAGCATTTTCAAGATATTTTTGGAACATTTTAATAAAGTAAAGATCCGCCAGAGCATTTTTAATTTATTTTTATTTTTTAGATTTTACTTTATACTTGTGAAGACCAAAATAAAACCTCCTGTAATTTAATCGAGTTTTTTAAGAATAGATGGCGATTTAAGTTTAACCACAAAAAACTATACGTTACAAATGTAAATCTTATCTGGAAGTATTCAAAAATCGTTTCTGGTACAACGATTAATCGTGCATAGATAAAGACCGTTTCTCTTCCTTTTATGAATTAAATAATTACAAATAAAATTTTATAAAAATTTATATAAAATTAAATAAAGTTTTACCCGACTCCCAAGTGAGTTGAATTGAACAAAAACGGAATTGATCTAAATAAACATATCGACAGTGGAGGTTTCGTTTTAGTTTGCCGGTTCTGCAACAGATATCTCCACTTACATGACTGGTAACTAACTACATGGTAACATAGCAGGATCGTATTAAATGTGGTTTGCAATAGCAAATGGGGCAGCTGGTGTTCTCTGTATATTTTAGTAAAATTTATTTACTTCTATAATTAATGTGCTTTTTATTTTTAAAAACTTTAAATAAGGAGATGCATTTTCAAAGATAGCTTCAAAAACGTCCTGGCATAAACAATACGAGTTTTTTGTTTTGCCTGAGCCCTTTTATGGTTTTTTTTTAATGTCTGCAAAGAATCACACTTGAACAAACTTCCTGGTTTCAAAATTGGCGAAGATCTAGCTGGGATATTGTAATAGCAACAGATCTAAGGCTTGTCTCGGCGCGAATAAAGAATAATTGCAAAAAAATTACCGGCTTCCTCACAGAGTATTGTCGACTCAGAGGATACCTAAAAATACTAGGCCTACATCGTGATGATGTCTGAATATTCCAGGAAAAAAGATGAAAGAAAACTCTTATACACCTTCTAACTGACTGTGACGATATTACTCAAGAAAGATTCAGACACCTGGTTAAGTACTGATGAAAGGTATGCTCTTCTTGGGATTTCTTAGATAACTGGGATACCAGAGATTCGTCTAACACCCAGTAAAGAGCCACAAAAGATCTTAAAAGTAGTAGTGCACTGTCATACTTCGGAAACAAAAATCTGTGAGAAGAATATCGTTAAAAAAAAGTTAAAAATAAATCGAAGAGAAATCGGGTTTTCATTTACTACATCGAATTAATCAAGAATCAATTATAAGATATGCACCCTTAATCTTTCTATTTACTTTAATAATGCCAGCGAGTGAATCTTGTTTGAAAAGCAGCCGCCATTATGTAAACAAAAATATTATCGGGCTGGTGGTCGATGAGCATGAAAATAAATTTCCTGTAAAAAGCAACAGGTGTCTTTTTTGTTTCAAACTGTTCTTCAATGTTGGCAAAGATTAAAAACCTAAGATACTTTGGAAAAGAGAATTTTCTTGCTTCAATTAAATAATATTATTTGAGCCTAAATTGGTGTTACTTTAGTCTTAGAATGGCAAAAAAGAGTTTGACACTTTTAGTGCTTTAAACTGATTCTTAAACAAAAATGTTGAATTGCCCCCAAAAAATACTTTTTTTTTTTTAACCCGCGACAGAGGCGTTAAGCCATTTTTTGTCTGGCAGCCTAATATTTTTCATATGGCGTAGTCATGCCCTGTAATGCCGGGCACTCGTCCAAATGCTTAAAAATCATTACGCCGACATTGCACAATGGGCAAATCGACGAGTCCCTAATACCTATTTTGTGGAGGTGTGCTTGCCCTGTAGTTCCTCGGAAGAGTACGACATACTCTTTTCTTGGGAAGCCGACAGGTATTCTGTTTTCTAGCAGCGTTGCCCACTGCTTTCCAGCGGCCATGAATTTCGCGTGTACTTTCCCCTTTATGTGGTCACGTATAACTCTTCTAGCCGATGCGTAACACATTGCGTAGTCGGGCTGATCATATTGACTTTCCTGCTTCGCACGGTTACCGGCCTGCTCGTTTCCTGATAATCCAGCTTTTCTTCTGTAAGCACCTTTTCAACTATTTCCTGGCACGCTCTTACGTCTGCGGAAATTCCACTCTGATCTCCCGCTGCTTGGGAGACACTGAGAAATATTACTTGGGTCTAATTTCCTTTCAACCACGTATCTTAAACCTATCAGGATAGCCCGGATCTCTCCATCGAAATTTGATGAGCATGTTCCAACAGGTTCTGAGAACTTGAAATTGACACCATACACTCCACCACCCCTCAGAAAATACTAAAATATTCTGATTAAAGTCGGCCAATTAGCAGTACCATTTTACTGTGAGAATTTTTCTATTTTAATTGAGCTTTTCTTGAAAATTTCTTTTATGGTTTTCTTTCAATTATGGGTAACTAAAACCTTTAAACATTTTTCGAAAAGAATTCTATTATTAGCAATGATTAGTGAATGTGCTAACACTTCCATCTAAATGGCATTCGAATGTGATGTAAATACCTAACATTAACGCAATTTGAAAATATGTTGGTCTGTAACGGTATCACGTAAGTATGCCGCTAACCATCTTAATATACAGTGGAGTCTCGGTTATCCGTCATGACCGGGACCGGACACGTGACGGATAGTCGAATAGACGGCTAATGGGAAAAAAAACAGGAAAATTTCCAGATTCTTTTGTTTAACGTGTATAAAACTTTGTATTAACTGGTATACATATTTTATACGTTTATACGCTTAAGCCTTAAAAGGTCAGGTATCTTTCATTATTCAATTCATTCTATTGTGTATTAAAATTAATGAATACAATGTCTGCGACATCTAATCGGTTTTGTGGGCGGTTTTGTTTCTGGTTGATCTTTTTAGGAAAAAACCCACAAACTGTTGAATGATGGACACGAGAATGTACCTAAAAGACAAAGGAAAAAATGCTAAAGGACTCTTTTTTTTTAAGGCTAAAGGACTCTTTTTTTTTTAAGGCTAAAGGACTCTTTAAAATTTCTGTACACTTAAAATAAATTTTTAATGTTTTCTTTTTAAAATAATTTTTTTTTAATATTTAAATACTGAGGACAGTGGCGGTTAATTGGAATAGACGGATAAAAGGGTGACGGATAATCGAGACTCCACTGTAGTAATAAAAAGATGGGAATGATATGAAATTTGTTGGTCTACAAAACAGGTAGGTGTGGACCCCACAAGCTTGACAGTCACTAAACTAGAATATATAAAACAGGAGTAATTTAGAAATATGAAAATATACGAATAGAACTGGATGGAATATTGGAACAACTTGACCAACTTACAGCGAAACAGCGCGATTTGAATCTAGAAATGCTAGTTAAGTCTTCGATTTTACGAGTACACACTGGGTTCATTGTCTATTTTGTGTGGCTCACAATAAACCCTAAAGTGTTGGGTAAATCTCACACAATGACAAAATCAACGCCTCACTCTGCCCCAAACTATAACCATTTTTTTTCAACTACGTAACAAATTAAACGCAGTAGTAACCAAGCGAAGTACCTCAGCTTAACTTTGTACATTACAGTAGTGATAACACGAAGAGACTCCGAACAACACAGCAATAGAGTAAAAATTCTTCCGACTTTCGATTGACTCTGGCTCGACTTACTGGAATCGATTTTTCCCCCCGATAAAATAACTTCCATAATCCTCGCATATTCCTTTCACCAAAACCGTCTGCTAAAGCTCTTCTTAACTCTAGATTGTCATTCTAATCCACTCGGCCGCGAAAAAGGTACAGATCCTTCCATTTCCTACAGGCACAAAAGAATTAATCAATTCTCTTCTAAGTACCATCTTTCTCTGCAGGTTTTTTTTTATCTCTTTTTCCCTGTATAGTATAATATCCTTGGCTCATCCTAAACGACCTTAAACCATTTCACGAAGGTTATGATGTTTATTACATTGGAACTTCTTTATTTCGGTAAGTATTGCATTTTGGATTAAAGTTTTTATCTATGAATCAAACTCCATCAAATTGAGTTTACATTATTTGAGTTCCTTTATTTTTTTCTTTACGAAGTCTCAGCTATTCGTCTCATTTTGCTTCCATTTGCAGGCAGCTAGTCTAGAACTTGAAACCTCTAGTGTACCGACCACTAGCTAATTGTTTTAACAGAGAGTTCACGGCAGTTCTAAGTGCGGATTTTGAACTCAATGAAATAAACAAAATCGTTCTTTAAAATTAAAAGCAAACCAAAAAATGTACCCAAATAATGGAGTTTGTGCAATTGTAGTTAAATTTTATGTTCCGGATTTTTTGATAATTTGTTTATATTGATTTAACAAAAATAATAATTATAATAAAAAAATTCAAAAGTCATTTTAACTGCATTAAATAAAAAATATATAAATAAAAATTTAAGTTAAACGTTTTATGAAATTTAATAATAAAACCGCTATTACCTGTGGCTAAAATAAAAATGTAAAGTAAAATAAAAACCAAGTATAGAATGTCTGTTATTTAAAAATTAAATATCTCTCAACGGATTTTTCTCGTAATAATTTTATGTGACAAAAAACTGCTCTAGAATACCACTCAGGGAAATTCAATGTCACGATGCTGAATTTAACAGCTCTTAAAGAACATGTCTGATGTACGTCTCAAACGGTAACTGCAGTTTATGTTCTGGAAAAGATAGTGGAATTTAATATTTCACATATGCGCTTGAATAGAACCGTTTTCGATAAATTTATATATATAAAAAAAATGAGTATACTGCACAACTAAATTTGGCCAACTAGTGCTGCACGAGACCGAGACGAGGCGAGATTTTATGCAGTCTCGATCTCGGTCTCGGTCTCGGTCTCGTCGAGATATCTCGGTCTCGGTCTCAGTTTTTTTGAATTTTTGTTTAAGTATTAAAAGTGGTTTGCTATTAATAATCTTTTCAAAAAATGTTATTATTTTCTAATAATTATTTTAATTTATCTATTGGTAATGAAAATGTGTGTAAAAGAAGACAACTACTTACACTTCAATGCATCATATGTTACTATTACTGTTATATATCTTTATATAATTTCAAAAAGATGTTAAAAACGCGCCAAATGAAAGACCCAAATAACATATCTGCCTCCTATAACAAGTCGATTCGTGAAATAAAAAATACACCTCCCAACAAACTTCCCGCTCCATTAGTTATGGCTGTTGGAGAAGATAAAGAATCTGATGATTCACCTTTTGACGACGACGACGACTGCATCAATATTTTTGCACCATTTGCTCAAAAATCAGCAAATATCACCGAAGCATGGAAGACAGAAATAATTAATTACACCAAATTAGACCAAGCACCAGTAGACGTTGACATTTTAGAATGGTGGAAAACACTTGAGAATTCCTTCAAAAATTTGTCTAGAATGGCAAAAGATATTTTTAGTATCTGTGCAACTTCAGTGCCATCGGAAAGATTATTTTCGCAAGCTGCGATGATAATGACCAATAGAAGATCTCTAACTTCTGACTCAGTAAAAGCTCTTTCATGTATCAATGCTTGGGCAAAGTGTATCTTAAAAACGAAAATTTGTGGCAATATTTTTTAGGTGCATAGATAGTCTTTTTTTTCAAATTCACTAATTCCAAAATTCTAAAATATAATTCAAATAATATCAAAGTTCAAAGTATTAGATTATTAATAGTGAAATTTATGAAATTGAATGAATGAATGATATGAATAGTGAAATTTAGTGAATTTAAGTAAAAATTATGTAATTCGAAGGGGGCCGCCACGGTAGCCGAGCGGTGCGAGACCTGCGAAGCTAATGTGTATTGTGGTACTGGGTTCGATTCCCGGTCTTAGGCCTTGGATTTTATTTAATGGTTAAAATGAGAAATTTACAGTAAAGTATGTTTGCTTGTCGTCTCCGTCCACGACACCTAATTGGTAGTTGGACGTAAAGCCCCGCCTGAAAAAATAGGCGATTACTTTACTTTGCTTACTTTACTTATGTAATTCGAAGTCAAATAGATGTAGTAATATTGAACATATATAATAAAATCGTAAGTTTTAATAATTAATTCAATACCCGTAATGATTATTAAAACTGTCCGGTAGGACAGTTGTATAAGGGTTGATCATCAAAAACTGCACGAAAAAGCGTAACGTTGAAAAACACCCAACTTTGACAATTTTTTTCTCTTTTTCTATAAAAGATAAAATTCCCAAATTTTCTTCATAATATAGGGCAAATCCTCCTTTATGACTGTAATTTTTTTGCAACAACCTAGATTTGATAGATTTTGAGAAAAAAGATGCTGAAAGTGAGCAAAAACGGCATTTTCAAAAATTGTTCTTGTTCTTGTTCTTGTTCTTCTTCTTGTTGTTGTTGTTGTTGTTACCTTTTTTGTAAACAACGTAGCGCCTAAACGCGTGAACCGATTTTCATGAATGAGGTATCATTCGATTCGGAATTTTATGTAGATGTGCCTTTTGTGGGTCTCGACGCTGTACATGGAATGGGAGAGGAGTTAGCCGCTTTTATGTAAGGCCCCCTCCAAAATTATTATAATTAATTACTCTGTAAATCTTAGCCCGATTTTGATAAAATTTGGTAGGATGACAGGGTTAGGGCTCCCCTACGTAACATTAAAACGACGATCTGCTCTTACACTTGTTAAGGGGAAGTATAGCAATCGTTTCAAATTATCGAAACGTGAACCGATTTTCATGAATGAAGTGTCATTCGAATCGAAATTTTGTACAGATTTGCACTTTAAAAGCCTCGACGCTGTGCCTCATAAGGAGGGGAGTTTGCCCCACCCAGGTAAGGCCCTTTCTAAAACTATTATTACCAATATTTCTATTCTATAACGCTTAGTCCGATTTTGATAAAATTTAGCATGAAGAAGTGATCAAAGCTCCTCTACGTGGCTGTGAAGTGCCATCATGCTCTTACACGTACTAAGAGGAAGTACTGCAATCGTTAAAATTATCAATGAGTGAACCGATTTACATCAATGAATTGTCGTTCGATTCAAAATCTTTGCCTCTTTGCCTTTTAGGGAGAAGTACTGTAATCACAGTTTATTTTTCTTACTCCTCTTAAAGGGAAGAACTGAAATCGCAGTTTAATTTTGCTATTTACGTACAAATTACCTTCCTATTTTATTCAAAACGCTTTCTCAAAAAAATTGTTATTGAGGATGGTTTGGGGACCGCAACTATAATCATTCTTTAAAAAGATCTCTCCAGTGGTAGTAACTCCGACTTAACACCTTTTCAGGTTATAATGATACAATTAAAATTTATTATTCCCAATTTTAATAAAATCTGTAAAGCAGATATGTAACTTTGAAGAACATACAAAAAGGAAAATCTATTCAAAAGGTACAAAAATCTCTTTAACAAAAACTTACAGTTTAAAATGTTAAGTATAAGGGTTGATTAAACGCCAAAAGGTACACAAATCAGCAAGTACCCAACATTTCATTAATACTTCATTAATATTTAAATAATTCTACTGCATTAATTTTCATTAATATTTTTTTGAATTTATTAGATGTTTCACAGACCCTTATGCTGGCCAGTTCATTCATTTTCTTTTTCTTTTTTTTATGATTTAAGTCGCGTCAACATCTAAGGTTATTGGCGCCCGGAACTTTTTTCAGTGCACTGCCGGCTTCCGGACAGTGTTCTCTCGTTACAGACAACACTGTCCATCACCCGGACAGTGAGCTGTAAGAAGCTCTTAGAAAGAGAAAATCAAAAGGTCTGCAGCTGGATACGAACCCGGAACCTCCACGTGGGAATCCAATACGCTAACCGCATAGCTAATCCCTTCCCTTTGTTCATTCATAATATTTTATTTTTTTGTTCTAATTATGATAAAATGTATATTATATCTTCATAATTAAATAGGTACTTTATTTTAGCTTTATTCCAAATTATTCTTCTGATTTATCTTTATTATGCTCTTTATTCTGAGTAGTCACATGTATGTACGAGTATGTACATGCACGTTAAAGTAGATAAAGACTAAGTAGAGTCGGCTACTATTTAAATTTGAATCACGGATTTAAAACAATATTTCAGTCTAGAATTCGCCTTTCCGAAGTATTTGTGAGCGTAGGTAATAACGCGTAGGTAATATCAAGTAAATTATTCAACAATAATTATTCATTTCTCAATTGTAATTTAATGTAGTCCCTCTAATTTTACTTATAGTAAAATACTGGAATAATTATGTTAGCTGTCATAAAAATATGCATATCGTATTTATCTTATTACAGTCAATCTAAGTTAAATGGTGTTCTACTTGAACAAATATTTTGTAGATTAAAATGGCCAGCATAAGGGTCTGTGAAACATCTAATAAATTCAAAAAAATATTAATGAAAATTAATGCAGTAGAATTATTCAAATTAAAACTGTCCGGTAGGACAGTTGTATAAGGGTTGATCATCAAAAACTGTAGGAAAAAGCGTAACGTTGAAAAACACCCAACTTTGACAATTTTTTTCTCTTTTTCTATAAAAGATAAAATTCACAAATTTTCTTTATAATGTAGGGCAAACCCTCCTTTATAACTGTAATTTTTTTGCAACAACCTAGATCTGATAGATTTTGAGAAAAAAGTTGCCGAAAATGTGCAAAAACGGCATTTTCAAAAATTGTTGTTGTTCTTGTTCTTCTTGTTGTTGTTGTTGTTGTTGTTGTTGTTGTTGTTACCTTTTTTGTAAACTGCGTAGCGCCTAAACGCGTGAACCGATTTTCATGAATGAGGTGTCATTCGATTCGGAATTTTATGTAGATGTGCCTTTTGGGGGTCTCGTCGCTGTACATCGAATGGGAGAGGAGTTAGCCCCCTTTATGTAAGCCCCCTCCAAAATTATTATTACTAATTACTCTGTAAATCTTGGCCCGATTTTGATAAAATTTGGTAGGGTGATAGGGTTAGGGCTCCCCTACATAACATTAAAGCGACGATCTAATCTTACAATTGTTAAGAGGAAGTATAGCAATCGTTTCAAATTATCGACACGTGAACTGATTTTCATGAATAAAGTGTCATTCGAATCGAAATTTTGTACAGATTTGCATTTTAAAAGTCTCGACGCTACGCCTCATAAGGAGGGGAGTTTGCCCCACCCAAGTAAAGCCCTTTCTAAAACTATTATTACCAATATTTCCATAACGCTTAGTCCGATTTTGATAAAATTTAGCACGAAGAAGTGATTAAAGGTCCTCTACGTGGCAGTGAAGTGCCATCATGCTCTTACACCTACTAAGAGGAAGTCTTGCAACTGTTAAAATTATCAATGGGTGAACCGATTTACATCAATGAATTGTCGTTCGATTCAAAATCTTTGCCTCTTTGCCTTTTTGGGAGAAGTACTGTATTCGCAGTTTGTTTTTCTTACTCCTCTTAAAAGGAAGTACTGAAATCGCAGTTTAATTTTGCTAGTTACGTACAAATACCTTCCTATTTTATTCAAAACGCTTTCTCAAAAAAATTGTTATTGAGGATGGCAACTATAATCATTCTTTATAAAGATCTCTCCAGTGGTAGTTACAGTTCCGACTTAACACCTTTTTAGGTTATAATGATAGAATTGCTTATTCCAAATTTTAAACAAATCTGTAAAGCAGATATGTAACTTCGCAAAATAGACAAAAATGAAAATCTATCCAAAAGGTACAAAAATCTCCTTAACAAAAACTTACAGTTTTAAAAGTTAAGTATAAGGGTTGATTAAACGCCAAAAGGTACACAAATCAGCTAGTACCCAACATTTCATTCATGCTTAGTTCATATAATTTAAGTAATTTTGCTGCATTAACTTTTCCTTCACATTTTTTAGAATTTATTAGATATCACAGACCCTTATGCTGGCCAGTTCATTCATAATATTATTTTGTTATAATTATGATAAGATGTATATTATATCCGTTTTTAAATAGGTACTTTATTTTAACTCTATTCCGAATTATTCTTCGGATTTAGCTTTAATTTGCCCTTTATTCTGAGATGTCACATATATACGATATATGCAAAAGTAGAAAAAGACAAAGTTAGAGTCGGCTACTGTTTAAATTTGAATCACGGATTTAAAAGAATATTTCAGTCTTGAATTCGTCTTACCGAAATATTCGTGAGCACAAATAACACACAGTTAATAACAAGTAGATTATTCAACATTATTTATTCATTTCTCAATTGTAATTTAATTTAGACCCCCTAATTTTACTTATAGTAAAATACTGGAATAATTAGATGTCCTAAACGTATGCATATCTCATTTATTTTATATTACATGTATACAACATTGTGGGAAGAACACCTAGATTGAGAATGTAATTGAAGAAAACCATATTATTTGCGATAAAGCCAGATAATTATTACCTTTAATTATAAACGTTTGGCTACTACATAAAATAACAATTACTTTAATCGAAGAATGAACTTAAACAGACGATTTAAAAAAATAAATAAAATAAACAAAATCATTGATGTATGTTGATGTAAGCATTTTTTCAAAAAGTTTTTGAATTTTTTAACCTGTAATTAATAGTTTGATTATTATAGATTAATATTAATAGATATTAAAGTCAATCTACAGTGCTACTTGAACAAATATTTTGTAGATAAATATGGCCAGCATAAGGGTCTGTGATATCTAATAAATTCTAAAAAATGTGAAGGAAAAGTTAATGCAGCAAAATTACTTAAATTATATGAACTAAGCATGAATGAAATGTTGGGTACTAGCTGATTTGTGTACCTTTTGGCGTTTAATCAACCCTTATACTTAACTTTTAAAACTGTAAGTTTTTGTTAAGGAGATTTATTAATAAAGAATACAATTTTATAATTTTGTAGCTAAAAATTAATATTTGAAAAACCGAGACGAGACCGAGATTTCTCGACGAGATATATATCATGTCTCAATCTCGGTCTCGGTTGCTCAAGTCTCGTCTCGGTCTCGGTCTCGGTACCGAGACCGAGACCGAGATTTGTCTTGTTTCTCGTGCAGCACTATGGCCAACCAAATTCTCCAAATTTCCAAATTTGGTTATACATTTCTTACTACTAATTACTAAAACGGCTAACCTGGAACCCACGCACTAGACTTAAACAGAAAGAACTAAACAGACGATTCATACTTCCCTCTAGACTTCTCGACAAACGATCGAATCTTTCATTAAACAACGACTACTCTAAACAATGAAACTCAAACCTGCCTGCACTCACGGAATGGAACTTTAGGGCTTAGCCAAAGATTCCAATATCTACTGAATCCAATCCTTCCAATCAAAAACTCTCCGTCGAATCCGCTAATGCTCCTTACTTTGTTTCTAACTCTACCCTTCCTATGTTCCTAAAGCTGCAAGAACCCGTTGCGCTAAGTACCACGCCTCAATTTCCTCACATCCTAACCTTCTAGTTTCCGAACTTACTCCATTACTACGAAATCCTCCAAGACGGTTGAAGGGGTGGGCCCCACTGGTTCTTCTTAACGAAGTAAGAGCCAGTGTACAATAATGAAATACTCTTCTTTAGGAGTTTCACCATTGGGTGATTGCTCTCCTTATGCTATTTAAGAATTTATCATGTTGCATTAGCTTTCCTTGTTGCAAAAAAAGTTCTGCAGCTTTTAAAAAAGTTGTTTTTTTTTTACTTTATTTGCCATATTTACAATTGCAACAAATGTTGCATCAAGTAAATTTCTTCTTACTGGTTAAGTTGACATGAATGTCATATAAGAGCAATCACCCACTGGTGAAACTCTTTCTCGGTGGTATTACACTCACATCAGTAGGTCCGTAGGCCACTTATGCTTCAAGCGGCGAGGAGGATTGTCTGGAAGGTGAGAAGAGGATAAAGATAGAGATCAAGGAGGCTGTGAAATTTGCGGTAGCGAGACTTTATTAGATCAGTTCAAAAGGGATGTAAAGGTCAGTGTGAATGGTAAAGTTAGAAATGTAATATGGAGCATTCAGTATTTTCCTTAGGATTTTAGACTGTAGTGTCCTGCAGGCGTTTGGAGTTAGAGGGTTTGGTTGAGCCTCACACTTCGGCTTCGTATGTCCATATCGGTCTTAACAGTGTCTTGTAGATTGCCAGTTTGTGATTCAAGTCGAGTTTGGATATGCGGTCAATTAGTCTAGTAAGTAACTTGTTGCGTCTGTTCACGTCTTGTCGTTTCAGTCGAGTATAAAAAAAGTAAAGTAAACAATCCAGGTAGAAAAGATAATTTATCAGAGATTCTTAACTTTTTTTTGTCTAAGGAGTGTAAGCGGTGCGGTAAAGTTGTCGCGTATCTAGTTCTCAGTCTTCTAATATTCTTAAAGAAATTGAGCTCAGATCATTAGTCTAAAATTACATAAAATATCAGCGATTACGCCTGCCACGGCCTTCCTGTTTATCGTAATTTCTGATTGTTTCGAATTTTCAATGTTCATAAATGATAATAAGCACAAAAAAAATGGTAAAAATTGATAAATTAACCTTCATCTAGTGTTCTAGTGTATTGTAACAGAAAATAATCAATCACAATATCTTGACTTTTGTAAAAAAAAAAAAAGAAAAAAAAAGCCTATCTACATATTTTTTGTAACATCCTGTCCATCGCTACTAGACCAAAAAGACGGTAAGAAAGGAGAATGGGGTTTAGTTACAGGAAGGTCTTCACCAAACCGAGGTTAACCTCCGCGCCATAAATAACGTTACGCTTCGTTCAAGCTAGTAATGTACATTTTACTAAAACATTTTTACCATACAACTATACTGCTTGCAGTAACTGCCTAATCACTTCCGGTAGCCGTTCAACGAGTTTTCTAGCACAGAAGTTGAACGCTTTGGCTAGCTGGCTATAAAAAATGGATGAATATACTGAGGACAATTCTGACGATCTAGTTAGCCCCTGGAAGTATTGATTATTGTGCAAACAAATGTTTAAATTAATATTAGTTGTATGCTTTGTAATAGTTAAAATATGTCAATAGCCCCAAAATTTCAAAGCATCGAGTAGGAATGGTGATTCTGGACTGAGAAATTGTTGCACCCATTTTATCTCGCGTGCTACAGCTCAGCTCAAGCTTTGCTCGACTCAGCGAATTACATCCATTCATCTCGATAGTTCGCTGAGACCCAGCGTTGCCTTCCTCCAACCTGGCCAATCTGTCTGGACTTTTGGACTACTTTTCTCTCTTTTTCTATATCTTATAGCAGCGTTTCCCAAACATTTTTGACCGCGGCCCGGTACGAGATTTTAAATTTTTTCGCGACCCACCTTATAAAAAACATTTATTTACAAAACGAATTTTATTTTTTAATAAAAATCAAAATTCAAGTTGTTTGTTTATTTCATACACAAAAATTGCAAAATAATTATATAACAAAAACATAACTAATTAAAGACAATCCATTATCTTCATTTTGTTTTACATATTTTGACCTTAGTGCGAAGGATGATGTTGTTTTTCATCACATAGTAATTTCAAATTAGGACTTAATGATGTTAATTTTATTCTCAAATTAGGTTCGACATCCAATCTGTTTCGATACTTATTTTTTAAGTACACCAAGGCTGAGAACGCAGTTTCACACGTATAAGTGGTGACAAAAGGCATTAAAAATTGTATCGCTTTTTCGCTTACGCTTGGATATTCCTTTTGACAGCGAGTCAAAAATTAATTAGTGGTACAGTTTCAAACACTTTTTTAAGATCCATGTCGCATGAAATTTCAATTAAATTATCAACTTCTTGTTCACTAAGATTAAGCATTTCTTCCTTTTCAATATCGACAGAAGGCACTGAATGACGAATCAAAATTAGCCAATCAGAGCATCCGAATTTAAACGGTCCGGTAGGAAACGGTGGTAAAGGGTACCTTCAGTACTTGAAAAAGTTTCGAAAAATATTAAATTTAGAGCAAAATTTTATAGATTTTTTGTGTTTTTACAATTTTTGCCACGACCCAGCTGAATTTTTCTGCTACCCGGTGCCGTCACAGTACATCATATACTTCGTTTGTGGTCCTTCTCCTCTGTACATGTTTCTCCGCTTCACTCAGAAGTGATCCAAGTAATTCCTGCATTCCGAAATACTATTCAGTGGTATCGCGTACAAAACGAACTACTATGATTCTGTTCTTCTCAATCAAATCATCAATATATTCTAGTTTCAGTGGGCATTATAGCCCTAAACTCCCATCTTGTATTAATTTTATGTAAAATTTATATTTTTAACAAAATCAGCAAAGAGCAAGTAAGCATCTTAAAATGATTAATATCATTAAAATAGGATTCAGTATTAGAATAATTATATTAAATCAACTAATTGTTAAATGTTGACTACCTTAGGTATAGCAACCCATTCAAAAGTTATTAGGAGATAATGTGATTAATGAACAGAGAAGTGAATCCGAAAGTTTTGCTATTAAGGGTGGGAACAAGTATGTCTTAATCAAACAGACTTACATAGCCGCCAGAGATAAACTTGCTGTAACTTCTCGCTTAGCATCACTAGGTCTGTCAATCTAGTGAATTTAATCAAATTGTCCTTTAACCGTTACTAAGACGTTTGACACAACGAGAGCTTTCTCTTCAATATATTTGTATAATGATTCTAAAATAGCTTTTTCTTAAATTTATCATTTTCTTTATGAAAGTTGTATTATTATGTCACCTAAACCAAATAAAAAGTAATGCAAATTAATAGTGTAAATACTATTTTGGATTTAAAAAATAAAAATAAATAATTTTATTAGTAAAATTTTGTGAAAATTTTGTAAGGACTTTCTTCGTCAAAATAATCTAAATAATATTCATAATATTGTTATTATAAAGACTGCAAAATAATAACATAAATTAACTTCGACTGATCATGTTGAAGTGGTTTAGAATAATTTTGTGTATCTACCGAAGAAATATTTGATATTCAGGATAAAAAGAAAAGGATTGCATTGGCTAATTACTGCAAATCTGAATATTTACATAGAAAAATCGTTTAAAATATAAATATAATAGATTACATATTGCATAGATACCTAGATAAATCGATCTTTGAGAGGTATCTAGTATAATATGCAAAAGTGATGAGAGATAAGGGATGGCGCAAATATACATGCGCGCATCTATGTACACGGGCGTGAGTGGGTGAACAACGACCATCCAGTGATGGAAGCTGTTAGTTCGCCAGATTGGCAAGCTTATGCAGCAACCATCCTAGGAGGTCGGCGTTATATGTTGAGATGATCGCGAGGCCATCGTCGCTTCAGTCTGCGATGTGGATTTGAAGAAAGTGTTGTAGTAGACATGTTGTGGATCAGAGGGTTGTAATGATTGTGTAGATTTGAGTGGAGTTTTGTGTATCGAGATTGGGCTATTTCCAGAGACGAGAGGAATATTTAGATCAGAGTGTATTGTGTGATTGGAGACGTAGAAGGAAGCGCTAACTATTGTTCTCAGGATTTTAGATTGTAAGGATTGAAATCGGTTGATGTTCGATTTTTTGGCACTTCCGTAGAGTTGTATTTCGTACGTCCATATTGGGGCAAGTAGAGCGGTATATAGTGATCGTTTGTTCGTCAGGGTCAGTTTAGAACGTTTATCGAATAGTCTTTTCAACATTTTGTACCTCAGATTGAGGTCAATTCGTTTGAGTCTCGTGTGTGGGGGTTCCAAGTTAGTCGTTTGTCAAGATGTAGTCCGAGATATCGTACTTGGTTAGTAACTGGTATAGAAGTATTGTGGAAGGAGAGAGGAGGGAGAGTTTTCTTGTTTAAGGTGAATGCTATGTTTTTGGATTTCAATTCATTCACATTGATTCTCCCACTTTTGCAGCCAAGGTTCGAGAAGATTTAGGTGTGATTGGAGTGCACGGCATGCTATTACAGGATCCAGATGAGGTGATAGAATTGCAGTGTCGTCGGCGAATGTGAAGGTAATTGTAGTCGGGTGAGTTGGTAAGTCAGTAGTAAAAAGTAGTAAAGTAAAGTAAAGTAATCGCCTATTTTTTCAGGCGGGGCTTAACGTCTAACTACCATTTACTAGGTGTCGTGGACGGAGGCGACTAGCAAACGTACTTTACTATTTCTCATTTAACCATTAAATAAAATCCAAGGCCTCTAGACCGGGAATCGAACCCAGTACCACAATGCATATTAGCTTTGCAGGTCTCGCCTCTTAACCCGCACGGCTACCGTGGCGCCTGTAAGTCAGTAGTATAGAGAATATTAAGTAAGGGGCTAGGATGCTTACTTGACGAACTCCAGCGAAAAAAAGGTGTCGAGTTTTGGCTACAGGAGAGAACAGTCGAGATACTAGAAACACTCTCCATCTTTTTTTGATGCATTAATAACTTAAATTAGTAATTTTCATTATGTGAATTTTCAGTTAGTCTCTTTACTCGTCTTCATCTTCGAATGTTTATTTCTATTTTTATAGATTTTATTTCTCTGAGAAGATTATTATAGTAATTGATTAATATTATTAAATTTGGGAAAGGAACATTTTTAGGAATAACTCAAATTTCTGTTTGTTTATATTATAAACAGAGATATAGATTTGTTATGAATAAGGAACGGATTTTTATGTATTTAAAATTGCCAAATATTTAATTAAAATATGCATTTATTTTCGCCAATTATATGGAAAATATGTGATTTTCTTAAAATATTTTCTGGAATATTTAAGTAAAATGGACATTTTTTTTTATGAAAATGGATTTTGGGGGGGGGCAAGTTATAATTATTTATACAAGAAAAGAACATTTTTACAAATTATAATAATTTATTAGGAACAAAATAATTTGTTTTTACAAGTTTTGTATGATTTATACAACAATGAACATTTTTACTATTTACAAAAAGATGTGTTAAATTTTCAATTTTGAAAACTTCACTCTTCGAAATTGTTTGGAACCACATGAAATTTCAAATGTTGGAACGTTAAGTGACTATCTGGTAAAGAGTGGTTTCATCAATTGACACCCAAATCGGTCCATCTTTGATATGTTCTCGAATTTTGGTTAGTGTATCTTTATAGATATCAAACGGCTTAAAAAGTGTCAGTATGAATACTTCTAGTTGAAAAACGTCTGTAAATTGCCTAGAAAAAAATATGTAAATACATACGAATCCGTTCCCTAGTTATGAACAATGTAACACGAAAAAGTTTTATAAAAGATCTACTTTTAATTTTTAGCCATATTTGATATTTGACTAAAAATCAGATCGGAAAACTAGCCAATTAAAAGCTACCTCAATTTAAGAAAGATTATTTTTTTAATGATCAATAATGTAATGAGGTAATAACACATAAGTTCATCGCCTTGATAGCAGCCTGGCTTCCAGAAAGTATGCCAGAATTGTCCAAAATTAATAATAAAAATGCTAATAATGTAGATATTTTTAAAAAATATTAATGAGAGCTGCTTAATTTCTTTCTGTATTAAATAACGGTATAGTATAAGTTTATTGCAAGGAGTCAATTCTATTTATAGCCCTCGCACCATATGTTGAGTATACTAAGAGGTAATAAATTAAGGTTATATTTTTTTAAAGTTACAATCCCTGATACATTTCCTTCTTTTGTTCTCTATATATAAGTCAAGAAATAAATCACTAAAACCAGTTCAACTGTCTTTTGGGTATCCTTTGATCTTCATACTGATGTTCTCCATCTGTTTGACATCGGCTTTGCAGATACTAAGCTGTATAAGCAGAGTTTTATCATAAAAACGATAGACGGGGGTTAGCGGCAGTGTCCAGACCTTTTAATGCTGGGCCAGAGAGAAGAGTCGGGATTTACGTTGTGGATTTCTCTTCATCTTGCTTAGGTATTCATGGCCTGCGCTTATTTGTAAGCAGCAAAACTCTTTGGGATTCTATGGCAAAACTCTTTGGGATTCTATGGCAAAACTCTTTGGGATTCTATGGCAAAACTCTTTGGGATTCTATGGCAAAACTCTTTGGGATTCTACGGCAAAACTCTTTAGGATTCTGTTTTATAGAAAGAATCCTTTCTTTTCCATAGTCTCATTCGGAGAGATTCATGTTATTTAGTGTTTAAGTGGGCTCTTTAATTTCTCTTTTTGCTAGTTTTTTATTATTATTATTCGCTTTTAGAGCCTGTTTTTGCAAATAATAATAATAATTTACCGAAAATTTTAGGGAGGGAGACGAGTTGCATCCCATTCTATGAAAACCCAGCATGGGTTCGATACAGATAAATGTATATGATTTTTTTAACTATATTCTTACCAGCAGTGTGAAATACTCTATAGTTTTCGGAACAACAGTCAATCGTTTGCTATAATTATTGATTGTTTTTATTCGAATATAGATTGCAGCACTAACAATATTTTTTTACCTAAAAGCAGGTCCTTTTATTTAGTTTGCAAGAAGCTTCTAAGACCGTCGATATTAACTTGTACGACAGTCAGAATTCAAATAACAAAACAAGAGGTAAAACTATCTTAGTTGCATACGTCGTTGAATACTTTTTATTATTAATTTTGGACGATTCTGGCATACTTTCTAGTAACCAGGCTTCTATCAAGGCGATGAACTTCAGTGTTATTACCTCATTGCAATAGCAAACTGAATGCTTCACAAAGATAAAACAGTGAAGATGTATGAAATAGTGAGGCAAAGCTCCCAAAATCCCTTTTCATGGGACCAGTAAACTTCTTTTTTTTTTAGGATAGGCGATGGTTTTTCTCCGTGAAAAATTAAAGTGGGTGGAAGTGTGGTGCAAGGTTACACCCTGGAAACCTTCATGCTTTGAGAACAGGTGAAAATCTGGCTGGTTAATTGTAAATGTAACAGATTTGAGGCTTGTCGCGGTCTTGAATAAAGATAAACTCTGTGTTGCAGACAGTTTTTCTCAAGAGGCGTTGTCAACACCGACAGTAACTGGACAAACTTCGACTACAAAAGCAAAAGATGTTGGGAAGAGACGAAGAAAACTCAAAAAGAAATCTCCTAATTGACTATGATGATTATTCAATGGAGGTCCAGAAACCTGGGAAACTATGAGGTCATGGTAGCACCATACAAGGGCGATAACTTTAGTAGAGTATGTGGCAAGATGCTTGCCTGACTTTGAAGATTAAAAGTTGCTGGTATTATTATTAATAATAAATAATTATAAAGAGAAAACCCTTTGTGTTCCATAGAATTTGATAGAAAAGAAATAAAACATCCTTGGTATCCGTCCACGACACCTAATTGGTAGTTGGACGTTAAGCCCCGCCTGAAAAAATAGGCGATTACTTTACTTACATCCTTGGTATATTTTAATTTTCGTATAAGAAGAGGAAGAATTCAGCAATTTTGTATCAGCGGAACCTACCTTATAAGGTTCCGGAAGATAGCTTAATGTTGCAGATTAAGAAGCATTTTTTGTAAAAAAATTTCATAAATCAAATTATTTATTTCAATTCTTTAAAAATTAAAATACACTTTTACCCGAAATGAGTATAACATCTCTAAATATTTTGTTTATAGGGTGTTTATTTTATGAAATATTTTTTACAACACCCTAGTAAAACATGGTTGATATATCCTGACACTAGCTAGAATATGATGACATTTTTTTATTACCCTAAAAGACTATACAAAATGAAATAGCATCATAACAGAATGTAAAGAATATTATGTTAAGGGCAGCAGAAGGGCTAGAGAAATCCTTAAGAGATTCTGTAAAAAAAATATATATTTTTGTTTGTTTAGCGTCATCCGTCTGTTGCTGCTAGTAGGTCATTCATATTTTTATGGTGACTCTGTTTCTCTTTATTTTGTTTTATGATTATATTAAAGAAAATGAAGTACATCTACAGTGCAGCTTGTTCTGGTTTTAAATTGCAGATTTATTACATTTAAGAGAGGTCTTCTTTCAGTTTAGTGTGTGCATTAACATGCATATCACACTATACCATTGCAGTATAGTCATATATAATAAAAGCTTTTAACTTCTTACTTCTTATATGAAAATTAAAATGTACTAAGGACGTTTTATTTCTATTTTATCAAACTCTAGGGAACAAAAAGGGTTTTGTCTTAATAATTATTTTCTTTGTCTGAATATTAACTTTTTATTTTCAAAGTCAGGCTTTGAAGATGAATAGGAAACAGCACGATAGAGGCTTGCCAGTAAAACAATATATTCTTACCCCTCCTCACGCCCTGTTCTTCGTGATGATGAAAAGTGGACGAGAAATGAGCCAAAACGTTTGTTCAGTAGATGGCCATAACCAACAACTCCCACTCAGAAGTAAACGAACCTCAACCAATGCCGACAGCTGTTTACCACCAACTTTGACATACCATCAATTTGCTCCTCTCAAAGCTTTTTGATTCGTCTGGGATAAAAAGAGCAATATTCCAATTCTTTATCAAACAGTTTTCTGGTTAAGTGTGACCAGATCCACTCCATCATCTTTCACCATTTTAACAAAAAAAAAAAGACCTGGCCTACCACTTCCAACAATCAACTTTTTTCCTTTTTTGGAATTTGTTACTATTATCCTCCTACCCAAACGTACATAACTCTCCTATCGCCCTTCATCTATCACCTAACTAGTCTTCTTCCTACTGTGCCGAAGGTACTTATAAGGATTCCTTTTAAAATGTATCTCCCACTGCTTGAAAACTTTCTTAAGGTTAATCATTAACGTTGCAATACCTATCACAACCAAGTATTTCAGTCGAAAGTCTTTTGTAAAACAAGAACAAGAACATTTTTTGAAAAAGCGGTTTTTGCTCATTTTCGGCAACTTTTTTCTCAAAACCTATTAAATCTGGGTTGTTGCAAAAAAATTACAGCTATAAAGGAGGGATTGCCCTTTATTTTAAAGAAAATTTGGGAATTTTATCTTTTGTAGAAAAAGAGAAAAAAATTGTCAAAGTTGGGTGCTTTTCAACGTTACGCTTTTTCGTGCAGTTTTTGACGATCAACCCTTACACAACTGTCCTACCGGACAGTTTTAAATAGTCAATGCTACCTGCAACGTCTCGTATCTAATCTTCCATACGGTCTTTTAAAAAACCCTTCAGTCTATCAGATAATAACAGCATACAACAAAAAATGTAACTACATCTGCTCATATTATCCCACTATACCAGCGTTTCCCAAAGTGTGGGTCGCAGAAAAATTCAGCTGGGTCGTGGCAAAAATTGTAAAAACACAAAAAATATGTAACTGTAAAATATAGTATATGTAAAATATGTTTTTCGAAAATATTTCAAGTACTGCAGGTGGCAACCCTTTACCACCGTTTCCTACCGGACCGTTTAAATTCGGATGCTCTGATTGGCTGATTTCGATTCGTCATTCAGTGACTTCTCCGGTACATGCGCCGTAAACTCACGTGTATCAAAAAAACAAATTAACATCATTAAGTCCTAATTTGAAATTACTATGTGATGAAAAACAACATCATCCTTCGCACTAAGGTCAAAATAAGTAAAACAAAATTTACTTTAAGTTTTAAATGAAGATAATGGATTGTCTTTAATTACTTATGTTTTTGTTATATAATTATTTTGCAATTTTTTGTGTACGAAATAAACGAACAAATAACTTGAATTTTGATTTTTATTAAAAAACAAAATTTGTTTTGTAAATAAATGTTTTTTTTTTATAAGGTGGGGCGCGAAAAAATTTAAAATCTCGTACCGGGCAGCGGTCAAAAAAGTTTGGGAAACGCTGCACTATACTATCTCTCACAATCCCTGACAATGCTCTCAGAAGACCAAAACGCCGCTAGCTCCGGCAATCCTTCAGATCCGCCAAACTGTTGTCCATCAAAGTAAATAAATAACTAGAGAGTACCTCCATTAGGAAAAATCTTCCAACTCTTTATTATGTGATGAATTTTGCACACCTTTATATTATGAACACTTGATGCAGTTGGTATTGTAGTAAATTCCAATGATATAACATTAAATACATTTCTCAATTTGAAATTATATTGGTCGAATTAATAATTAAAAAGAGAAAAAATAATTTTAAAAAACACCATATTACGAGGATCGTTTGAAAAGTCCGTGCAAAAATAAAAACTACTTAATTTTTTGGGGTAAACCTTATTATTTTTCAACATAGTCTCCTTTTAGGCTTATACACTTCGTCCAACGCTGCTCTAGTTTGATGATCCCTTCCGAATAATAGGATTTGTCCAAGTCTGAAAAATAGCCATTCGTTTCTGCAATCACCTCCTCGTTTGAATAAAATCTTTCTCCCGCCAGCCATTTCTTCATATTGGGGAACAAATAGTAGTCCGAGGGAGCCAAGTCTGGAGAATAGGGGGGATGCGAAACGAGTTGGAACCCTATTTCCATTAATTTTGCGACCACAACTGCTGAGGTGTGAGCTGGTGCGTTGTCGTGATGGAAAAGGACTTTTTTGTGGGCCAATCGTGGGCGTTTATCTTGCAGCTCGGTTTTCAAACGGTCCAATAACGATGAATAATATGAACCTGTAATAGTTTTACCCTTTTCCAGATAGTCGATGAGGATTATTCCTTGCGAATCCCAAAAGACAGTCGCCATAATTTTTCCGGCCGAAGGAACGGTCTTCGCCTTTTTTCGCGCAGATTCCCCCTTGGTAACCCATTGTTTAGATTGTTCTTTGGTCTCAGGAGTGTAGTGATGTATCCATGTTTTATCCACAGTGACGAAACGACGCTTAAAGTCCTGCGGATTCTTCTGGAACAGCTGCAAACCGTCCTTGCAACACTTCACACGATTTCGTTTTTGGTCAAGCGTGAGCAATCGCGGCACCCATCTTGCGGATAGCTTTGTCATGTCCA
This sequence comes from Rhodnius prolixus, assembly GCF_049639745.1. Taxonomy (NCBI): domain Eukaryota; kingdom Metazoa; phylum Arthropoda; class Insecta; order Hemiptera; family Reduviidae; genus Rhodnius; species Rhodnius prolixus. The sequence continues at coordinate 34,472,423 of NW_027411614.1, read as the reverse complement.
AATGTTGTTGCAAAATATTATGTACCCGTTCATTCGAGATGCCCACAGCACTAGCAATCTCACGCACCTTCACTCTTCTGTCATCCATCACCATATCATGGATTTTATCAATGATTTCTGGAGTAGTAACCTCAACAGGGCGTCCAGAACGTTCAGCGTCACTTGTGCCCATATGGCCATTCCGAAAATTTTGAAACCACTTATAAACTGTTCTAATCGAAGGTGCAGAGTCACCATAATGTTTATCAAGCTTCTCTTTAGTCTTCTCAGGCGTTTTGCCTTTCATAAAGTAGTGTTTAATCAACACACGAAATTCTTTTTCGTCCATTTTTTGAAAATCACTCGACTTCCTCGATTCAAATGAATGCCAAACACAAAGAAATAGACCGATCTGGCTGAAACTTGGTGTGTGTTCTTCCAAGAGATGCTACTAACTAAACATAACCTCGATACGCGCCAGTGGTGCTATCTCTCTGACTTTGCACGGACTTTTCAAACGACCCTCGTACATATAACTGTTGCAAATTAAATAAAATTAGTACGAATTACGAATAACTAAATATTAGAATGAATTTTGGAATAAAATTGCTAAACTCAATTTACATATCTCTCGGCAAGCAAACTTGCAGAATAATCTTTTTTACTTAAATACAGAGAGGATTTTGATATTTTGTTTGTGCCCAGTTCTAATCGCGCCAGTAAGGTATTATGTTTGTTTAGGATCAGATTAATATTTGTTCAATTCCCACGAACAGGAAAGGTTATGCCAATTCTCAGCTGTATTTTAGACGTATAGGATATAGTTTATCTCCATCTTCTGAAATTTCAATTTAAGTATGTAAATTATAACTCAAAATTTACTTCACTTTCAAAACGTGGCTCATATTTATGGAAACTTCCTCTTGAGTAGTTGCATCTAGTTTAGAGCAAATATAGTGAGCTTTTTTGTGACGCAATAAAGAGAATGATTGTAAAAAATGAAAATCCGAATTGAATGAGATGAAAATCGGTCCGCTAAGTTGCTTACAACAACAATAATACGCAAGAACATTTTCTCAAAGTATCAGTTTTTGTTTTATTTTTTTAAACTTTGGCAACTTTTTTCTCAACATCTGTAAGATCTGGGTTCTTGTAAAAAAATTTCGGTTATAAACGAGAATTTAGCCTATGTTTTAAAGGAAATTTGGGAATTCTATCTTTTTTAGAAAAAGAGAAATAAATTGTCAAAGTTAGGTGTTTTTCAACGTTACGTTTTTTCATGTGCAGTTTTTTGACGATCAACCCTTATACAACTGTCCTACCGGGACAGTTTTAATTTATATCAGATAAAGTTAGTTACCTAATTTCGCAGTGTATTTACTTTAAATTATAAGAATTACAAGTGCCTATTTTTTTTCTAATTTTCTGATGTCCAGTCGACAAAGGGTTTCATTTGTACTTGAACATACGAGGTGTGTTCAAAAAGTAACGGGAATTTTTAAATTTCGCGGGTTTGGAGAGTCTGATTGTAAATTTTTTTTTTTTATTATGTTGGTACACATGCCCCTGAAGTACGATAAAATTTTCAGTAATATTCATTGTTTACTTCTTAAGTGGCAGCCGTTAAGGTTAGACGTGTTTTTCGAGCTTGGCGATTTTTGTTTGTTAAAAAAAATGGATCAAAGAATTTGTATTAAATTTTGCGTAAAAAATGAAATAAAGTGTGTGAAATGTTAATAAAGGCATATGGTGAGACTGCTATGAGTAAAACAAGGATTTACGAGTGGTATAAGCGTTTCCAAGATGGCCGCGAAAACGTTGAAGATGACGAACGACCTGGACGTCCAAGCACATCAACAACCGATGAAAACGTGAAAAAAGTGAAAGAAATGGTTATGAACGATCGCCGAATCACAATCAGAGAAGTCGCTGATGATGTTGCCATATCAATTGGCTCATGCCATGAAATTTTTTCGGATGTTTTGGGTATGAAACGTGTTCAAACATATGAAATTGTTGAATTTCGAACAAAAACAGCGGAGAATGGAAGTTGCTCAAGAGTCACTCAATGAAGTCGACAACGATGGGGATCTACTGAAACGTGTTATAACAGGTGACAAAACATGGGTTTACGGATATGATGTCGAAACCAAGGCTCAATCGTCCCAGTGGAGGCATTCTGGATCGCCAAGACCGAAAAAGGCTCGACAAGTGCGGTCGAATGTGAAGGTTATGCTCACTGTGTTCTTCGATTTTAATGGCATAGTGCATCATGAATTCTTGCCACAAGGTCAAACAATCAATAAGGAGTACTACCTACAAGTTCAACGCCGTTTGCGTGAAGCAATTCGAAAAAAACGCCCGGATTTGTGGCAAAACAATTCATGGATTTTGCACCACGATAATGCACCTGCTCACACTTCATTGCTTGTTCGTGAATTTTTGGCCAAAAACAAAACTTTAACGATGCCCCAGCCTCGTTACCAACCATGGATCCATGTGACTTTTTTCTATTTTCAAACATAAAGAGAACATTAAAAGGCCGTCGTTTTACAAGCATAGATGACATTAAAAGCGAATCGCTGAAAGCTATCACAAAGATCGAGTTTCAGAAGTGTTTCGAGGATTGGAAAAAGCGCTGGCACAAGTGTATTGTATGCGAAGGGGACTACTTTGAAGGCGACAATATTAATGTAGATGAATAAATAAATATTTTTTTCAAAAAACGAAAATTCCCGTTACTTTTTGAACACACCTCGTATGGTTATGTTGTGCCTTTCGCTGTAAGTTTTTTTGAGAGCATTTAATTAAATTATCTGCACTTAAGAAACTCTATTTTTTTTTTTTTTATTTACATTTACCTCTGTTCTAGTCAACAAGACATACAGAGGGGGTTGGCCTATTAATTAAACAATTCATAGAACAAAAAAGAACAAAACAAAAAATAAATCAATCAAAAAACAAACAAAAATGCAAATTCAATGCAGAAAAGATAAAAGAATGCTAACTAAATTTGAAATGTACAGAAAAGAACAAAGAGTCTATAACTAAGAATATTTACAAAATAACAAACTAAAAACACTTCTTGCAAATGAAAAAATATTGATGAATGAGAACTTCTTAATAATAGTAATAAAAATATTTTTAGAAATAATGGTTAATTAACAAGAAAATAAATAAAATAGACTACTTGGAATATTCAATTAAGAAACTCTAATTACAAATCCTGACGTTTAAACTCGCACAATTTTTTCCAACTAATAATTCTGAAATACTGTTAATTCTCGTCGACATTAACCACATTGTAAAACTGTAAATAACACCGAAATGACATGTTAGAAACGTTTTGAAATGAAAATAACTGAATATTTTGGAGATTGGAATATTGAGCTAGAGCAGTGGTTCTTAACCTTTTCAAAGACGCGGAACACTTGGACCATATTCGCGGAACACCGGTTAAGAACCACTGAGCTAGAGAATAATGTAAATAAAATTGTGACAACAATTGTGTGCTTACAACAATGTGGATCTCAGTCTAAACCCAACTATCTTATATTAACAATAATTGTTCGTTGTAGTCATCTAAGAACAACAATAATTCCCCGCATCAGAAAAGCCGTAAAATAAGAATGTGCCGATGCAAGACAAATGGAATTCTTTAAGATGTATAAAGGAGCTAGAAATATGTATGCAGTAAGATTAATTGCATGCAGTTTCAGTCTGCATTTGGGAAGATGCAATTTAATAAATGGTATAGCAACTTTCTAATATTAATAAAGTAAATTCAGATTATAAAAAATATGAAATTAATGAGGAGAGTTTAATGGAGCCATGTTGAAAGCAGCGCTAATGTAGAATATATGGATATAAGTGGAATTAAAAGTTAGTTTCTCCAGAGAAATACCATAAATTTTCAACCAGTGTGACATCGTGTTGTAGCTCACCATTTGGCACATTGCATTCAATTTATATGCAAATGAATCTAATATACAAGTACACATTGTATGTACTCGTTTACACTTCTGTTCGTCTATATACTCCCAAGTATATTCTACACATTTCAGTGACCCATGCATTTATGTACAAGAAAGTCTTATGTATAGGTATCTCCTTAACAAAAACTTACGGTTTAAAAAGTTAAGTATAAGGGTTGATTAAACGACAAAAGGTTTATAAATCTGCAGGTAACCAACATTTCATTAATATTTCAGCCATTTAGAAACGTACGAAAAAATTGTGTTTCATACAAATTTTGAACAATAATATAAACTAAAATATTTTCTTAATTGAACAGACATGCCCTAATATAAATTTCTCACATGAATACGAGACCGACAAAACTCTTGAACTTCCTTGATATCACACTTACAAGAAGAGACAACTTAGAATTTGGAATATTCAGAAAGCCCACGTCCTTTGACACTATTATGCACAACAGTTCCTACCATTCTATTCAACATAAACTAGTCGCTCTCAGATACCTGACAGATAGAAAACTAAACCACTTGTACTGACCAACTATGAGTGAGAACTCATCAATCGCACAATAGCCACAAATAACAGTTACAACACCGACATTATTAATTAATTACTAAGTACAAAAAAACATTGTTCAAACCAAAGTGAAGACAGTAACCCACCCAACATGTTCACTACTTTTATTTGCATCAGAAATAAGACATACAAGCAATGTAACCTTTCCAAGAAACTAGGACTTAAAAACGCGCTTAGGACCAACAAAAACCTGGGAAACAGTGCACAAAATCGAAACTTAAAAACCCATATGTCGACAATATTTACTAATCAGTTTATCCAGGCTGTGATAGTAACAGAGCTGGAGAAAAATCTATTCAAAGAAACACATCTTCTCATACAAACACAAATGACACAAACCACCTGACTAGTTTTTACTAGTTACTTCTTCTTACTAATTAATTAGAAACAAAACTAGATAAAAGGAAAGATAAAAGAATATATGGATATGGCTTAGAAAATAATTTGGGAAAAAAAAACACTAATATAGAACTTATAGTGGATTAAAAAGAAACAAACTAAAGATACATACAAGATAAATATCATAAGGTTTAGAAATCAATTACAAAAACCATAATAATTAAATAATAAAATGTTATTTTCATGCAAGAATAATAAAAATATAATTGAAATTTAAATTAAGTAAAGTCTTACCTTGTTCAAATAATATAAAAGTCCATCAGCACCTCAATAGCTCACCAATCCAATAGCACTTGACACAATTTTAAAATATTTCACTACACTATTCGCATTAAAATTGTATATCACGTACTAAGTATAACTTAAACACAATTTATAAAATAGAACTTCATTTTAACACACACTATTCACATATCACACCACGATTATAAGGATACACCATTAACGAGTTAAAGATGGGCGCCGGTAACTGGCCAGGAAGATCAGTTGATAAAGTTATCTAAGCTGAGGGACCACCATTTTTTTACATTAATTTTCATTCATAATCTAAAAAAAATAAAAGGTAATTAGTGAATATGTATTTAGCGAATTATGGATTTTATTTCAGAGATTTATTTTAAAGTAGATTTTAACATATCCAAAGAGGTTTAAATAAATCAATATATCTAAAGGAAAATCTGATGTAAACAATTATGCGAATCAAAATTTTCTTAATGCATAAAATTTTTTAATAAAAACCACTGCATAGATTTTATTTTTTTAGGATATGAATGGAAATAATTTTTTTTAAAAAAAGGTGGTCACTCAGCTTAGATAACAATTCATCAGCTGGTCTGCCTGGCCAGTTACCGCCGCCCGCCGTCCATCTTTAAGTTTTTAGTAACGTATTATTTTATATAATTATTATCATGATGTGTTTTGTGAATTTTAGTGCGTGTTAAAGTGAATTTCTATTTTATAAATTATGTTTAAGTTATTTTTAGTGCGTAATATACAGTCATAGTGCAAATAGTGTAGTGAATTATTTTAAATTGTTTCAATTGCTATTGGACTGGTCATCTATTGAGGTGCTGATGAAATTTTATATTATTTAAATAAGGTAAGACTGTACTTAATTTAAATTTCAATTATATTTTTATTGTTCTTGCATGAAAATAACATTTTATCATTTAATTATTATGTTTTTTGTAATTGATTTCTGAACCTTTATAATGTATAGTTTCATCTTTTCTTTTAAACATACCATAAGATCTAAAGCATCCTTTTGTTTTCTCAAATTGTTTCTTGTAATTGGTTTTTATTCCTTTTTAATGTATTTATTTCTTGAAATTGATTTTTAAGCTTTTTTGATGTACACCTTAGTCTTTTATTGTTAACTGACAGTAGATTAAAGGTTACTATTCTTGGTTTCTACAAGTAGTTTTTTGAGATGGGTTTCTAATCCTTGATTTATGTATTCTTTTTCTTCTTCTTTTCTTGTTTTTAATGGTTTAGAAGTTCAAAATTATCATTCTTTGTTTCTCGAATCACTTTTTAGGTAGTTCTTTCTATTTGATGAATTCTTTAATGTTTTCTTTTCAATCGAGTTCAAAATTATCATTGTTGGTTCCTCAATTTGCTTTTTGGAATAGATTTCTAATCCTAGATTTATGTATTCTTTAATCTTGTCTTTTTTATTTGATTAAAGGTTCAAAATAATCATTCTTTGTTTCCTCAAACTGTTTTTTGAAATGATTTCTAAGCCTGTTTGATGTATTCCTTAATTATCTACTATAAGTTTTAAATTGTCTTTTTTAGGTTCCCTAATTTTTTTTTTTTTTTTTTAAGTATTTTCTAAACCTTTTTGATGTACTCTTCTTTTTCTCTTAAATTTACTTCAAGTTTGGTATTAGCATTCATGGTTTCCCCCAAATTGTTTTTTTGGAATTGGTATCTAAATCTTTTTAAGGTTTACTTTATTATTTTCTTTTTAATCAACTATAAGTCCAAGTCTTCGTTCCAAGTTTAGTAAGTTGTCCTTAAAGTTCAGGGATTTTGAATTCTATGTTACAGTTTGATTCCAGTCGAAATACAAAGTTTCAGCTGCTTTTTTTATTGGTTTATTGTGAGATTTCTTTTTAATAGTTACCATGTGTAAACCAAATTTTATATAAAATTATAATTATTATACTGTTATAATAATAAATTCAATATATATTTATTCCTTCAGTATTATTCTTCGTGAGTTCTTTGATGATGGATTTTCTGTTTTGCTGCGCATTTATTTTACAATTTATTTTTATTTTTTGCTTCATTAAGTTTGCTCTGAGAATTTGTGTATTATATTTGTCTTGTCTTACTTTATCAAAAAAGAATTCTAAGTTGAGTCAGACTTGATATTTATTTATCGCATTACGTTATTGTTTAAGTATTCATTGTTTTTGGTGACTGATTCATTAATCGAATAGGAAGAAAAGAATAATGCCAATTTCATTTTTTATTTTGCTGAGATTTTGACTTAGAGTTTAGGTCATCTACAGGGCTTATTGACAATATCATATTTTTAAATTATTATACAGTTTGTGTATCTTTTGTGTTCATATCAGTGTCCATTCTTGATTACTAAATGTTTCGATATTTCTGGTTTATTCTTTATGTATTCATTTTCTTATTTCAATCAAGACTATTACAATGCTATTCTAATACAACACTAACTTTAGAAAACTACATATTTAATTAGAAATGACTATGTCAAGCCGATTCATTTAAACATCTTTAAATCATCTGGAAACTTCCACATAGTAACTTCAGAATTTAAGAAGTAATCGATTACCATCTGGAAATGAATGAATCCATTTATAGAAGAAGATAAATGATGAGTTATGAAAGTATATAATGATTTGAATAGCTTAGTTTTATTATAAGGCTATTAACATTTATTTTGTAATTAAAAACTTCCAAACAAAAAGAACTAGTCCGCCATAATATAGGAGAAGCGGCAAACCTGTAAATATTGCAGTAAAAAGTATTTTACGACCAGTAAAACGAAAAAGTTACAAATTTATATGGCCAGATTAAAAGTAGGCTTGTTACCGCTATAGTCTCTAATGTTACTGCAGTACTTGATTTAAAGCCTTGGTTAAGTAAAACTTATTATACACAATGGGATATGGCAATTTTATCCCGGGTAAGGGATTAATGGCGTAGAATGTAGGATGCAAGGCGTACAAGCTTGTTTAACCTGCATTATTAACCCTTCTTTCACAGCTAGTTAACTCTTCTAACATTACTTCATATTCATTTGATAATGCTATTTCGCCTTTTATTTAGGTAATAATATGGTATAAGCGTGCGAATGTACTTGGCTTTTGAACATTTAGGCTGCCTAATGTGCATTTCATTAGATCTACTCTTTCAACTAGAGAGTAAACAGCCACAAGTTTAAATATAACTAGTGGTTACGAGCTTAGCCTTATAACTAGCATCGCCTTCCTAGTGGCTAGCGTTAACTAACACAAATTATCATTGATTTATTCAATATTTGCTGAAGATTAGGCCTTATTCAATGAGTGGGCAGTTACAAAATTTCGTATAGTAACTTTTATTGATTTTTATTGATCAATTAATATTTTGGCTAATGATGTTACTTCTCGGGGAGGAAAAACCAAGGCCTGTGAGCTTTACCCTGGAGTGGTTCTCCAGAATTAAGAGTCTAATTAAACGGAAGGGTCTGGAGGGTGAGCTCTAGAGTGGGGGGAGCCACAATAAATCCAAAGGGGTCGCGGTGGCGTAGGCCTTACGGGCCGCCCTATTAGAATCTTATCTTCCCTAATATTGTTTATTAATAAATCAAACTTACGTTTAATAGAATTGTGCAAAAAAATAAAATAAATTATATTTACAATACATAATATTATACTCTTTAACAAAAACTTACAGTTTAAAATGTTAAGTATAAGGGTTGATTAAACGCCAAAAGGTACACAAATCAGCAAGCACCCAACATTTCATTAATTCTTCATTAATATTTATGTAATTTTACTGTATTAATTTTCATTAATATTTTTTAGAATTTATTAGATGTCACAGACCCTTATGCTGGCCATTTTCGTCTACAAAATATATGTTCAAGTAGCACTGTAGATTGACTGTAATATCTAGTTATTTATAATAATCAAACTATTAATTACTGGTTGAAAAGAAAAACGTTATAAAAAAAAATTATGAGGCTAAAAAATTCAAAACTTTTTTTTATCAAAAAATTTAATATGTAATATAAAGTAAATAAGATATGCATATTTTTAGGACAGCTAATTATTCCAGTATTTTACTAAACCCTTATACAACTGTCCTACCGGACAGTTTTAATAAGTAAAATTAGGGAGACTAATTTAAATTACAATTGAGAAATGAATAATTGTTGTTGAATAATCTACTTGTTATTAACTGTGTGATATTTGTGCTCACGAATATTTCGGTAAGACGAATTCAAGACAGTAGCCTACTCTAACTTTGTCTTTTTCTACTTTAACATGCATGTACGTTTGTGTGATTTATCATAATTATAACAAAAAAATATTATAAATGAAGTGGCCAGCATAAGGGTCTGTGACATCTAATAAATTCTAAAAAATATTAATGAAAATTAATGCAGTAAAATTACATAAATATTAATGAAGAATTAATGAAATGTTGGGTGCTTGCTGATTTGTGTACCTTTTGGCGTTTAATCAACCCTTATACTTAACATTTTAAACTGTAAGTTTTTGTTAAAGAGATTTTTGTACCTTTTGGATAGATTTTCCTTTTTGTCTATTTTACAAAGTTACATATCTTCTTTACAGATTTTTTTAAAATTTGGAATAAACAATTCTATCATTATAATCTGATAAGGTGTTAAGTCGGAACCGTAACTACCTCTGGAGAGATCTTTTTAAAGAATGATTATAGTTGCGGTCCCCCAAACCATCCTCAATAACAACTTTTTTTGAAAAAGCGTTTTGAATAACATAGGAAGGTATTTGTACGTAAATAGCAAAATTAAACTGCGATTTCAGTACTTCCTTTTAAGAGGAGTAAGAAAAATAAACTGCGATTGCAGTACTTCTAGGCAAAGAGGCAAAGATTTTTTAATCGAACGACAATTCATTGATTTCAATCGGTTCACTCATTGATAATTTAAACGATTGCAGTACTTCCTCTCAATAGGTGCAAGAGCATCAGCAACGTAGAGGAGCTTTAACCACTTATTCGAGCTGAATTTTCGGAGCAAAATCGGACTAAGCGTTATAGAAATATTGGTAATAATATGGTTTTAGAAAGGGCCTTATTTGGGTGGGGCAAACTCCCCTCCTCATGAGGCACGGCGTCAAGACTTTTAAAGTGCAAATCTGTACAAAATTTCGATTCGAATGACACTTCATTCATGAAAATCGGTTCACGTGTCGATAATTTGAAACGATTGCTACACTGCCCCTTAACAAGTGTAAGAGCTGATCGCCGCTTTAATGTTACGTAGGGGAGCCCTAACCCTAACATCCTACCAAATTTTATCAAAATCGGGCCAAGATTTACAGAGTAATTAGTAATAATAATTTTGGAGGGGCCTTACATTAAGGGGGCTAACTCCTCCCCCATTCGATGTACAGCGTCGAGACCCCCAAAAGGCACATCTACATAAAATTCCCAATCGAATGACACCTTATTCATGAAAATCGGTTCCAGCGTTTAGGCGCTACGTTGTTTACAAAAAAGGTAACAAGAAGAAGAACAAGAACAAGAACAAGAACATTTTTTGAAAAAGCCGTTTTTGCTCATTTTTGGCAACTTTTTTCTCGATACCTATTAGATCTGGGTTGTTGCAAAAAAATTACAGCTATAAAGGAGGGTTTGCCCTATATTTTAAAGAAAATTTGGGAATTTTATCTTTTGTAGAAAAAGAGAAAAAAATTGTCAAAGTTGGGTGTTTTTCAACGTTACGCTTTTTCGTGCAGTTTTTGACGATCAACCCTTATACAACTGTCCTACCGGACAGTTTTAATATACCTGAAATACAAAAAAAGTTAATACCAAATTAAACAAAAATCAATAAAGCTTGCTTTATTTTAATTGAAAAAAAAAGATACTTTATTTTCAATAGCCAATCCAGATAGCTGTAATAAACTTAGTACTGTTTTTATTGATTTGGCTGTAGGTTCTGCAGCTGGCCTCTGTCCTTTCAATATTCATTGAAATAGAGAAATACTTTTAAATAAATAATAATAATAATAATCAGGCGCCACGGTAGCCGAGCGGTTAGAGGCGAGACGTGCGAAGCTAATATATGTATTGTGGTACTGGGTTCGATTCCCGGTCTTAGGCCTTAGATTGTATTTAATGGTTAATAAAAGAAATATACAGTAAAATATGTTTGCTCCGTCCACGACACCTAGTTGATAGTTGGACGTAAAGCCCTGCCTGCAAAAAATAGGCAATTACTTTACTTTACTTTTTAATAATAATAATCTCGTCTCTGCCACTATGCAGATACCCTAAAATAACTTAGCATATATAAATATTTCTGTGGGTTGTTTTCATGAACAGGACATTCAGTAATGTTTGGGTTGGAGGTCTCCCTAGCTTAGTCCAGAGAATAAAATGGGCAGGTTATTTTGGGTACTGTAAAGTATTGTTGCTTTTGTTAGCGTTTCTTTCTGCTATTGTGACATCTACATCAAAGCACGGTCTTAAGATGTATTGTTATTTTATTTCTACTCTCAATAACTCATTTTACAGTGGCCAAGGGTAATATTTATTACCCATTAAAATATTATGACAAGTTGAATAAATACTGAAAAAGTTTGTAAATGCAAATGAGAGGCGATAGCTCAGATATATAAGGGACAAGATAAATAGCTGATCAGCCTCTAGCTAACTCTCGTTCTACGAGTATTAAAAGAACCTGGTCAGCTATCCAAGAATTTATTCCTAGTACGGAATTACATTATTACATTAGGACATTCAATAGGATAAAAAATTAATGCCAGTTTCAGTCATGATAAACTTTATTAAGCTTTCGACCTAGGGACTAGGTCATCTTCAGGGCTAATTTACAATATACTGTTTTTTCCTATTCCATGAACAGACAAGACAGAAGACACACCAACCCTCCAATGATGTAAAACAGTATACAGTAAATTAGCCCTGAAAATGACCTAGTCCCTAGGCCGAAAGCTCGGCATAATAAAGTTAATCATGACTTTAACTGGCATTAATTTTTCATCCTATTGAAACTATTATTCAGTCACCAAAAATAATGAACAGTAATTAGGACATTCATTGTAAGCACTGTTACTCTGTTAGCCATCAGCCTCATCAATTACATTTAGCCAATTCTCTTATTTACATCTGTATATTAATCACTGCATTATCGCTAGTTCGATAACGACAGACATTAAACTCTTGAATACTACACTTTAATCGCTATTTCTGCATATAGTAATCCTAAAAATCATTCTCTCGATTTATAACTAAACCTCTAGTGGAACTGTCAGCTCCATAATTTTTGTCCATCCACAATATCCGTTAAAATGACAACCGAATCGAGAAGAGTTTTTCTAGTTTTCAAAATCTGCCTGGAGCTCATTATTCTATTGACCAAAAGATAACCTGGAAGATGCCAATTTATTTGAACAATCTTGTACACACACTTCCGTTCTATATATATCTGTATATGTGGGATACATGGAGCGAATTTGGCGCGCCTTTATGAATGTTTGTGGTATGTGCGACGAACGGGAAGGTTTTAATAGTGGTTAGCCAATAGTGCCAGACCATATGTGTGAGGTAGCAAGTTAGTATTGTACGAACGGTTTCACACCGTCAGTTTGATGAAGCGTGTACTACATCATCGGCTAGCCGCCAAAATTGTAAATCAACCATTCTATGGATTTATTGTTAAACCACACAAACCTTCAAGCCTTTAGCCACCTCTACACGCACACATATTTCTCTGTTTAAATCACAAGTTCTGTTAGCCACTTCCTGTTCTAGTTGTTCATAATCTCTCCATTTCACGCCACATTGGAAAATTTCTCTTATTTCTCCGTGCTGCTGTAATTTATATAGAAAATTGTTATTTTCCTTTTAGAAAAACAGATGGTGAAAATTTGCTATTTGTAAAATATGACGTTTTCCGTTAAAGGTTTTGGCAAGGATATCTGTAACCAAAAATTATTGTATTTGGACAGCTTCCAGATTAATTCTTTCGATTCAATTCATCGTTTGATAATTATTTAATTCATTTAGAAATAAATCTCGATTTCTTTAGAGGTAATTTTCACTTTTCAGAGGCATTATCCCTGAGTAAACTGAAAATTAGCTTGCATTTTGAATAGGAGGAAACAAAATTTTAGCCAATTTCAGTCATAGATAGATAAGATAGTTAAATAATCTTTACTATAAATATGTAAATAAATAATAAATTTATAATTTATAAATAAAAAAATACATGAGGCGTCAATGAACAATACATTGTGACCTTCATAACAATAGTTTGGGGAAAGCTTAAGATGTTAAGGATAAAGAATGCAGGGAAAAAAGAAGGAAAAACCTGCAGCTAGTGTAGAAAGTTAGAGAAGTATGTGTCTTAGTCTTTTGTATACTGTAAGGAACAAAAGGATCGTAGGAGGTTATGAACGCAGCAGAGTAGTTTAGGATGACAGTCTATGATGGAAAGGAGTTTCAGCAGACGATTTTGGATATATAAGTGTACTGGGATAATGGATACATTCTCGTGCATTGTGTCAATTTTAGTGCGTCGAGGAGAGCCTGTCGCAAGTCTGAGAAATTTGTTCTGTGTTGTCTGTAGTTTTTTGAAGTTACTTCTACAAGTCAGGCTCCAGGCGTAGAATAATATTGGCCTGATGACTACTTTGTAAAGGAGGAGTTTGTTGGGCACAGTCATTTTCGAGTCACGTGAGAAAATGTAAAGGAAATAATTGTCGAGTAGTTAGTTTACCTGAATTCTCTTTGTCCTGATGTGTATGTAGTGAAAGTGAGTTTGCTGTCCAAAATTTTGACTAGGTATTTAACGTGGGTAGACCAGGGGTTCGGAAAACTGTTAGTCTGATTCATTGGTTCAGAAAAATTATTCAGTTAGTCTGTCTATTGCAAGAGAAGCCAATTTCAGTAATGATTGTTTTATTATAGCCGAGTTTTCGACCTAGGGACTAGCTCATTTTCAGGGCTTATTGACAATATCATAGTTTACATTGTTATAAGGTTGGTGTATCTTCTATCCTGGCTGGCTATCTGCAGTGTAATATAAACTTGATTTTCTCTTCGTTTTTTTCTTCTTAAATCCATTTTTTTCTTTTTAATTTATGTTAGAACTTGGATTCATGAAACCATTGGATTAGATTCTTTTAAACGATTTTTTGGGTTAGTTTGAGTGGTTTTTCTTTTCAAAACATATGAAATCTATGGATATGTATTTACATAAATACAAATAAAAAAATCATTACTTTAAAACCTGTATTTTTTATCATTTCGAATTTTTATTTATTTAATTAATATATTGTAAAAAAACGCTAACGACCTCGATGGGCCCTCCAAAAAAATTGGGAACTTAATTACCATTATGACTTACTGTACTTACAATGTGATGTGCGTATGTAATAATAATAAGCTATAGAGTTTTGGCAAACTCAAACAATTTTTTAAAAAAAATGGCATATTTAAGGGAGACCTGAAGCGCTCCCTAGGGGAACTTCCTATAAAATTGATGTTCAGGGAAAACGTCATAAGTAAAATTGGGAAGTCCTTAGATGAGTATTTCTGTTTAAAGAGTATATCTCGATTAGTTTTCAAAAAAAACATTTTCAGAATTTGAGGACCATCAAAGCGAGCACTTTTACGGGCAGTTACTTAAAAGATTAAATTTTCTAACTGCATTTAATTCTTTTACAATTTTTTGCGAATAATCAATTTTTATTATTTATAAATTTTTTATGGCCAGCGTTATGCTAATATTTTTTTAAAAATCCAGCGTAGCGGTATGCCTTCCAAATTTTTATTGAAATGAATTTATTATGTTTATCACTCTGAAATTGCAGCAATTGCTAATTTCATTTACTGCAAATGGAGCAATTAAATTATCATTTGCATGTTTTCTCTTTCCATTAAATTACAAACTTGTGTGTGTATAAGTGTGTGCAATTAGGCGTGGCTAAGAATGCAATCAGGTCACTTGTAAAATGGTGTATGTTCTCTTAAAATTGTTCTCTGATGTGTGCTTTTGTTTAAAATGAAATCAATTCCATTTCTATTTCCATCACATGGAAACAGCAGATCTACGCTCGGATTTTTCGTTTTTATTTTATTTGTAATTTTAGTAAAACTAGCTGAAAGAAAAATTTGTAACATTATAGCTCGGCTAAATTAACAAATTTTGTTCCTCATAAATTAAAATTTTCAAGGGAAAGGTGATTTTTAAATATAGGATTGTTACAATCAGTGATCGCATCCTAAATTTTTAGGAACCGGTTCCATAAAATTAAGTGATATCTAGGAACCTACGAGGGTCGTTTGAAAAGTCAGAGAGATAGCACCACTGGCGCGTATCGAGGTTATGTTTAGTTATTAGCATCCCTTGGAAGAACACACACCAAGTTTCACGCCCACGATTGGCCCACAAAAAAGTCCTTTTCCATCACGACAACGCACCAGCTCACACCTCAGCAGTTGTGGTCGCAAAATTAATGGAAATAGGGTTCCAACACGTTTCACATCCCCCCTATTCTCCAGGCTTGGCTCCCTCGGACTACCATTTGTTCCCCAATATGAAGAAATGGCTGGCGGGAAAAAGATTTTATTCAAACGAGGAGGTGATTGCAGAAACGAATGGCTATTTTTCAGACTTGGACAAATCCTATTATTCGGAAGGGATCAACAAACTAGAGCAGCGTTGGACGAAGTGTATAAGCCTAAAAGGAGACTATGTTGAAAAATAAAAAAGGTTTACCCCAAAAAATTAAGTAGTTTTTATTTTTGCACGGACTTTTCAAACGACCCTCGTATTCTTTATTTTTAAAGAGTGAAAACAAATCACTTACCTAGCCTCACTTTGCATTTTTTTTTGGCATTGGCATTCGCCATACAGCCAGCATCGTCTAGGTGCTTATCATTAGAATATCACTCACTCTCCATTCTTACTGATAAATACATCGCTTCGCACATTCATCCCTCTACTATATACAACTATTCACATAAACCTTACAGCTAACGGATGGAGCAGCACTCTGTGCTCCTGCCATCCTTATAGCTTAACCGAAATTAAAATCACCGTAATCCTTCTCTAATCATTTTCTTCCATTCATTCTATAACTTTTAAATACATTCATATTTCTTGGCTAGCTCTGCTACAGATCTAAGCACATAGATGTTGGTGGAGAATATTATGTCTTCGTAGCGAAATGGTGCATCTAAATACCTGTATAAGTCGTCAAACATTCGTTTCCTTTCCACCACATAACGTGGACATATCCATTATTATATGTTTGAAATCCTCCTCCTCATTGCAATCTACACAAAGAGGAGAGGACTTTGCATTAAAAATACCACTTTTTTTCACTATTGAGTACACTATTGCGACACAGATTACGGCGCGGTAACAATTTTGTACGGCTCCCGACTTAGGTAGGCAGTCTACTGCAGGGCATGGTGCACGATTCAAAACTGAAGGCAGAGTAATTCATTTGATTTTATTAACCGGTTCCCTAAGGTTTCATAATTTTAAAAAATGGTTCGCGCGAACCGATAGGTTGCTGTTAATGGTTACAATCATACGGATTTTTCATTTTAATGAGAGGTCACACAATTGTTTTAGAAACACTGTACATGAAAAAGTTTGGTTCTTCTTGGAAAAAAAAAAAACATTTACAAAATTAAAATGGTTGATTAATTTAAATTTGATATTTTGTAAAAGAGCCATTAGACCACTAGGCTCTGTAGGTTTTGGTCCAAATTAATTAATTAATGGAAGAGCCATTTTATTTCATCAATTTTAAAATTTTTCAGATTCTTTCTCTCAAAAAGCAACGAACAAATTTTTTTTAATTTGAAACAATCTTTACTCACAATTAGAGCTACAACGCGTATTTGAAGCTTTCGTCCCACGAAAATTAAATTGATTGATTGTAAAGAAGAAGGCATTCCTTTAAAGGACTAATTTAAGACATTCCTTTAAAAGCCAATGTAGAGTAGCGTACTGGATCCGTTCAAAGAAGCAGATAATGAAAAAATATGTCCAAAACAAAAATCAATTTAAAAATTAAACTCTCATCTATTGTTATTCCAATTCCAAAACTTTATTTTTATCATTTCTCTTGTTTTAATTATTTATAAACAAATTACTGTAATCAAATCCTACTTTTGTTTGGTTAGTTGCAAAAAAACGAAAGGTATTTAAAAGTGAATAAAATTAATTTAAACCTTAAGTACATTCGAACAATTTTAAGACTATTATAATAAAAGATAGCGTTGCATTTAAAATAACTCGAAATCAAAAAATAAAAAATTCAAGAGTTTGAGATAGAAGTACACCGTCGCTGTTTACTCACTTCCAAGTATTCAGGAAAGTAAATGTCCTAAGCTGTACTAAAGGTTAAAGGCTGTTAAATTATTTATTCTGGTTTCGGAAGTAGGCTTGAGTTTAAATCTCACTAGCAAACTAGAGTTAGCAATCTCCTTACAGCTTGAATTCCTCAGCTATTCATGAGCACGCAACTTTCATCTTAATCAGAAATTATGAATAAATTGTTTTAGAAATTAGAATGGTTATCATTTCTCTGATCTGTAAATAAATTTTAAATTACAGTCACTCGGTTATTAAAGAGATTACCTTGGCCATAACACAAAACTATACCCTCCAATCTTTATCAAATCTTACCCTAGTTATAGCCAGCCTTATATGCTCTAGTTATTGAACGCTGAACTATTTCAGGTCGTTGGCATTTCGGTAAATTTGAATCATTTTGGGAGTTAATTTTTAAAATCCTATTTCTATCCAAGCACTTCAAATTTTTTCATTCCTGCTACGAGAATAGCTCTACTATTGCAAGAAATATGTATCTGAATTGTTTTTCTGAGTGTTCAGAATCAAGAAGCGGAAGTAAGTTGCTGGAAAAGTGAATACCAGGAGTGGGTTGCTCCCTTTTTTTTTGTTGAGATTTCTTTCAAAAACGGCTCCTGAGATTTTATGTAAATTACGTACATATGTTACCATGAAAGAACAAAATTTGAGAATGTCGACTTTCTTTGGTCGATGTCAACACATACCAAGTAGTGACCAAAATAAGGTCTTTCTGGTGTGGATACCTGGTCATTCAGGACAGATCGGAAACGAAGTGGCAGATTTATTGGCCCGGGAAGGCTCTGAGGGACACTTCGTCGGCCCGGAGCCCTGTTTTGGGGTTTCAAAGTGTGTTAAATCTGCGATCATTAACCTATGGGTGCAGAATAGGTCTCAAGAGTGGTGGCTAGCTACCATTGGGCAGAGACAGGCGAAGGTATTCATTAGAGGCTATTCGCCGAGGCTGACTGCAGAATTAATCCGTCAAAGCCGTGGGGCTATAAAAATGATTGTAGGCCTATTAACTGGTCATTGCAGGCTCAGAAAACACATGCATCGCCTGGGACTGGCAGATGATAGCCTTTGTAGGTTCTGTCAGGAAGAGGAGGAAACGGCACGTCAATGTGAGGGGCTCGTGTGGCTAAGGATTTTACTTCTCGGGAAGGAAAAACCAAGGCCTGTGAGCTTTACCCAAGAGTCGCTCTCCAGCATTAAGAGTCTGATTAAAAGGATGGGTCTGGAAGGTGAACTTTAGAATGGGGGGAGCCTCAATAGATCCAAAGGGGTTGCAGTGGCGCCCCAGCTGAATCCATCTATCTACCAAATACGGCGGTGAAAGACTGAATATTTGGGTGTATTCTTATACAATCAGATCAGATCATTACCGGTCTATGTACTTTGGTGAAGGTGGAAACGAGAAGCGGGTCTGTCGCCAAATCCATGATTCTGTCGCGATTGTGGTCACGTGGCATGTATCTACTATTTGTTATACTTTGGAACACTTGTTAGTTTGTCAGTCTTATGAAAAGTTTTCTGGTGCGTGCGACGTTTTCTTAAATTAAGTTAGGTTTGGATAGAATATACTGTTAGCTGTAAGTTCGTTTATGTACATGTGCTGTTACTTTAGCTTTCTCCTATTTTGACTTATATCGTATGTTTTAATAGTAAAGTATGATTTAACAACGTCACAAAAACTTTTTTTTTCAACACTTGCTATCAGTGCATGGTGAATGACGACATTTGCCAGTGTAAGTCAGAAATAAGGATATTTAGCAAATATTTGACATACGCCAAAGGTCTATCATTCTCCAATTTTGGTATTTCACAGTAACATATACAGATTTCCTAATATTCCTAGATAAACTAGTTTAGGGCAGTTCTTGGGAGAGAGGATGTGATATGTTTCCCTGTGGGTGTAATTGCAGTGTAATTTACGGTTGTAAATTGAATTGGAAGTTGGATTATAGACAGACATCTACGGCTTGATAATCTGGCAGAACTGAGAGTTGAATGCCACTTTAAATATAAGAAATATCTGTATTGCTGTGATTTAGAGAAGTTTATGAAGTCTCCTGTAACGATTTTAGTTCAATACTTGGGGTCATTGGCGACCGACTTCTTGACAGTGTCTGAAGGAAAGAGGTGACAAGCGATCAGAAAGATGAGCAAGTTAAAATGGTGACAGTGGAAATGCAGGATAAATATCTAGATACATTTTGGTCACAATAAAGTCGTATTTATCTTACATAAGATTTTGTGCTATGTAATTTTAAAAAAATGATAGTCAAATGAATATAAAAAATGTGATAAATTATAGCAACAAAAGACTGAAAAAAAAAAAGTTAAACAAAAACTAGATACTATTTTGAAGGAGATAAAGTAACTTTATCCATAATTTATGCATGGGTCATTAGGGATTTTATAGAGGATTGTATGTGAATATGCTAAGAAGATTGCTAGCATAATGGGCATTGTGTAAAGCATAGGCAATTGTTAGATATCCAGGGCTATCTATTGTGTTGTCAATATCATCATCTCCAGTGGAAGTAGCTCACACGGGGTTGGTGTCTGTCATTTACTCGTTCAACACTCTCCTACATGCTCAGGAATATACAGCATTCTGTCCTCTACTACTGTCGCCAGGGGAATAACGGTCTTGTGCACGTATTCACACGGGACAGAATTCACTGTCCACATGCGCATTGTAATGCTTTACTCCTGGACATAACGTATAACAATAACAATGTTGATTCAATGTAATTTGTAATTGTAATTTTACTGTTTTAAATTCAATTTTTGGAAGAAATACTGTATCCATTTTGCTTATTTTTTGTTGAACAATTCAATCCAGTTTGGTATTTGTAAACAGATGCTGAATTCCATTAATTATGTACATACATTGCATCTATAATATTTATTTAAACTCTTCTACAAATTCCTCTAGACAAAAAAAAAACTGTTTAGAACTTAGGAGACCTCAAAAACGGATACGACCGTAATAACTAGTATTCATTAAGCAAAGATCCTCAGTACGAGATATTATTGTAACCAGGTAACATTAGATAAAATTGCCATAACATAAAAACAGTTATTCTCTCGATTTTCTGGAGGTTAGAGCACAATTGAGCTTCGAGCTTTTGTCCAATTTTTAAGTAAGCTTCTAAAAAAAAAAGTAAGTAAAGTAATACCTACCTTTTCAGGCAGGCATTACATCCGACTACCGAATTAGGTGTCATGCAAACATACTTTACTATAGATTTCTCATATTAAACATTAAATAAATCCAAGGCTTAGACCTGGAATCGTACCCAGGACCACAATACATATTACCTATACAGGTCTCTCCTCTAACCGCTCGGCTACGTGGCGCCTAAGTAAGCTTCTAAATAAAAATACATTATCACAAGCCCAATACTAATTTTTATTTGTCAGAGTGGTGCATTCTTAAAAATCAATTCAGAAAATGTGGGGCCACGTCTTTATAATTTGTTCTCTTCATGAACCATTCATAAGTGATAAATAAATACATAATTTTAATTGTTATAACAAAACAAAATTATGATCAAGTTAGTAAAAGTGCGGACTTGATGACACTGGGCTATTCTAGGCTCTTCCACAAATGAGAAGATTTACGACGTCATTTGTCAAAAAAATTAATAATAACTCCTTTCCATCTAGTTCGTCATCTCTTGTAATCTGTCTTGTAATTGCTCTTAAGTGATTTAATTTGAGATACTAGCTAAGATGAATCTATCATTAATAAATATTATTATTATTTTAAATTTTTTATTGAAATTTGCGACTGCAACGGTTGTTGCTACAAGCAAATGTGATGTAATACGTATAATGTCGTGAATGAAGATAGGAGAAGGCGACCATTGGCGACACTCCATTAACGTGAACAGATACTCTGTACTGCTCTTATGAGGAGAATAAATCGCGGGGCCATTTTCTCTTCAATCTTCTTGGAGAATTACCTGGTAATGTGGAAGAAGATAGGTGTTCAGTTTAAATCATAGATAAAAATATGGGACTCTCACGCGATTTTATCTCAAATTATCACGTAATCTCTTGATATACCTATCATAATTCTTGACCAACATGATACTGTTTGTAAAACCCAATGCTATACTGAAATGTAATTAGATTGGAGTATGATAGTTTCTTGAAGTGGTATTTAAAGGTGGACATTTGTCGAATGTAGATGCGATTGATGCTGTTTGTACAAAGCTGTGGCTTGTCATTTCGAGTATTTTCTAAACATCCCCACCTTTTGCGTTGTAGTAGAGGAAGGTAGCGACAGTCTTACTTTATGTTGATCTGTATTAGTGCTCCGAATACTTTCTTAGATAAAAATTTGTTTCGATCAACTTAAAAATTTTAACACAATATGCTATAGATCGTTGTTACTTTTATGGAATCGCTTTACCTCTCTTTGCAATCGGTCCAAGTTGACGCCACTGGTTAATTATTGGACACGAATGTACAATCACTTGTATGTAGCTTAACATCCGTATTAATGTATTTGAATGCGAAAACATGTACTTAGCAGAGGAGAAGAAAAAATACAGTAAAAACATGGAATTTTATATTCAACCCATAGGTTGTTGAGGTAGGACCTATTTTTAGATTTTTTTAAAGAAATTTACTCGGTGAATAGCTACATCTAAAAGTCATCTAACTATAAATATATGGCGAAATGAAACAAACTAAGCAGAAAATATAATAAATTAGGAAGTAATAGTGCAAAAAATAAAGATGGAACCATAATCATATATAACACACTTGGCGCTGAATCCATATTAAAGTTACAGATATAAAGAATAGAAAAAAAAAAAAATCCCAGCACAGAAGAGCTTCAAACTGTACAAACAATAACATTTTATGGTTTTATTAGACAACACAATGAGAGACAAAGATTAGTAACTCTAGCCAGCGTATGATGCACGTAGAGTATCTCAGGATTCTGTTTTGCTGTGAACATCCCAGGCAGTTTGCCAACTTGGCCAGCCAGTAGTACATAATCAAAATAGAAATGAAGAGATATTTTTACCGTATGGAAAGTATCCAACTGGAGATATTCTTTTTGATGAAACCATCATTATATTTACTACTATTTTTAAAAATACATTACCTCTTTACGGTTTCAATTGGTTTTGTCCTCTCTTTACTAAGTAAGAAGTCTGGATAAGTAGTTTTCACAAATTACGAGGGTCGTTTGAAAAGTCCGTGCAAAAATAAAAACTACTTAATTTTTTGGGGTAAACCTTTTTTATTTTTCAACATAGTCTCCTTTTAGGCTTATACACTTCGTCCAACGCTGCTCTAGTTTGTTGATCCCTTCCGAATAATAGGATTTGTCCAAGTCTGAAAAATAGCCATTCGTTTCTGCAATCACCTCCTCGTTTGAATAAAATCTTTTTCCCGCCAGACATTTCTTCATATTGGGGAACAAATAGTAATCCGAGGGAGCCAAGTCTGGAGAATAGAGGGGATGTGAAACGAGTTGGAACCCTATTTCCATTAATTTTGCGACCACAACTGCTGAGGTGTGAGCTGGTGCGTTGTCGTGATGGAAAAGGACTTTTTTTGTGGGCCAATCGTGGGCGTTTTTCTTGCAGCTCGGTTTTCAAACGGTCCAATAACGATGAATAATATGCACCTGTAATAGTTTTACCCTTTTCCAGATAGTCGATGAGGATTATTCCTTGCGAATCCCAAAAGACAGTCGCCATAATCTTTCCGGCCGAAGGAACGGTCTTCGCCTTTTTTGGCGCAGATTCCCCCTTGGTTTAGATTGTTCTTTGGTCTCAGGAGTGTAGTGATGTATCCATGTTTCATCCACAGCAACGAAACGACGCTTAAAGTCCTGCGGATTCTTCTGGAACAGCTGCAAACCGTCCTTGCAACACTTCACACGATTTCGTTTTTGGTCAAGCGTGAGCAATCGCGGCACCCATCTTGCGGATAGCTTTGCCATGTCCAAATGTTAATGCAAAATATTATGTACCCGTTCATTCGAGATGCCCACAGCACTAGCAATCTCACGCACCTTCACTCTTCTGTCATCCATCACCATATCATGGATTTTATCAATGATTTCTGGAGTAGTAACCTCAACAGGGCGTCCAGAACGTTCAGCGTCACTTGTGCCCATATGGCCACTCCGAAAATTTTGAAACCACTTATAAACTGTTCTAATCGAAGGTGCAGAGTCTCCATAATGTTTATCAAGCTTCTCTTTTGTTTTGCCTTTCATAAAGTAGTGTTTAATCAACACACGAAATTCTTTTTCGTCCATTTTTTGAAAATCACTCGACTTCCTCGATTCAAACGAATGCCAAACACAAAGAAATAGACCGATCTGGCTGAAACTTGGTGTGTGTTCTTCCAAGAGATGCTACTAACTAAACATAACCTCGATACGCGCCAGTAGTGCTATCTCTCTGACTTTGCACGAACTTTTCAAACGACCCTCGTAATTTGTGTGAATGAAATATATCTCGAAACTGATAAAAAGCTTTATATTTCGCCCATCAGGTGACCTTACACCCTTTTTTTTGAGATCAGTCAATTTTGAAATATTTTTGCCAAAACGTTTTAGAAATGGGGCGTACCACTTTACTAGACGGTAAATTGTCTCCGACAATAAATTTATTCTAGACTTTGAGTATACTGCAGACATATTGATCAATAACTTCAATTTGAATTATTTATCGAGTAAAATCGAGTAAAAAGGAAAAAAATTAAATATTTTTATAAAATTGGGGGTTTAAAAAAAATGTATAAGATAGAATCTCGAGATTCATAATAGGAGAATTTGGTGTATCCTCATAAGCTTTTTTTTATTTTTTTTTATTTATTTTTTTTATAGTAATATAGTATTTACACTTAAGCATGACAGTATACATAAAGCAAAGGAAAATCTATTTGCAGGGTTTTTATTTCTAAGCTTACCTATTTTTACAAAGCATCTCATTTATTGTTTACTTCTAAATTTGTACAATAAATAAATACATGAAGTGCCACTGAACAATACATTGTAACCTTCATAACAATAATATGGGGAAAGCTTAAGATGTTAAGGATAAAGAATGCATGGAAAAAGGAAGGAAAAACCTGCAGCTGGGTGTAGAAAGTTAGAGAAGGTTATATTTTAGTCTTTTGTGTCCTGTAGGGAACAGAAGGATCTGTAGGAGGTTATGTCGCGGCCGAGTGGATTAGGATGACAGTCTAGGATGGAAAGGAATTTCAGCAGACGATTTTGGATATAAGAGTGTACGGGGGAAAATGGATCCAGTCTTGTGGAGTCGAAAAGAGTCTGTTGCAAGTCTGAGAAATTTGTCCTGGGTTGTCGGTTGTCTGATGTTTCTTGATTTTGCTACAAGACAGGTAGTTCGTCAAGTATAAGAAATATTAAGATTTTGTAATCAAGAAAATTAACTAAACATTCAACAATGTGACATTCTTTGGTTGTAACCATAAAATTTAAAGATTATCTTCCGACTTCGCGGAATAATTTTATGATAACTTCTTTGCGATAGTTTATTATCTTCTTTTCTTTGTTCTTTGGATTTCTTTGATTTTCTTTTTGTTCCTTGATTTTTTTGTTAAAGAACAACACCCACAGAGGTGCAGCGCGTGTGAGAGAGCATTCTATTTCTACTTTTCTAACCATAGCTATTCGGTTATGGTTTGTAAATAAGCAATAAGTGGTAGGAAGAATTTAGCAGCTGTCCATGTATTTAGAAAAGCTTAAGAAACAGTGAGGCTTTTTCGTTGAAGTAAATGGATAACCTTTTCTTCGTGATTTTGTCCACTAGCAGAATTCTCAGTCTAACTACTAGTTTGTTAACTTCGTCCAACTGCAAGAATCCAAAATCCGTGGGTCACATGGTAAGCTTACCAAAACAAGCGTACAGCTCATATTTCTAACATTTATCAGAAAACAAATATCCGACATATCTTCTAATTACAGATTCATTTCCAGTAATCCTCACTAGTATAATCATTCATCTGTTATAACTAGATAAGCATTATCATTTGTGAAGTAGCGTGATAAGAAAACATTCTCATAATATGGTAGAATTGTGTTAATTAGACAATATGTGCCAAGTTGTGTCTGCACAAGATGTTATGTAGAATGGGCTTTCATACGCATTCCACACTGATAACTGAAATTAACTTCTCCATATCTCTAATGCGGATTACTGTTAAACTGTTACTATGACAATAAACTGAAGTATTAACTCCGCAGTAGGTAATCTTAATAACGTATCAAATTGTTATTTTGCTTCCCCTTAAACCATGACTTCCGCATATAAAAGTTTCGGTCTCATCGCTAACTATCTGGCTCTGAGATAAGATGGAGAAAGCTTTGAAATTGAAGTCAAATATTTCTACTCAAAAAATAAAAATAAACTCTTAACCAGTTAAGCGTGGAATTTAGTTTTAAAAAATCCCCCACTGTGAGCGGAATTAAAATCAGACAATGACTTGTATACAACTAAAAAATGCAAAACAACTAAAAGTTTACAAGTCTCTGAGGCTTGAGATTACCAGAGCATATCTTAATATCTTCTTTTCTTTGTTCTTTGGATTTCTTTGATTACATTTATCAGAAAACAAATATCCGACATATCTTCTAATTACAGATTCATTTCCAGTAATCCTCACTAGTATAATCATTCATCTGTTATAACTAGATAAGCATTATCATTTGTGAAGTAGCGTGATAAGAAAACATTCTCATAATATGGTAGAATTGTGTTCTTTGTGCTCTTTCAAAATCTTGCACCACTTTACGTATGTATTGCCTAGTTAACTAGAGACGCAAGAGCTTTTATAAGGAAGAAAAGAGCTTTGAATTCTGTGCAAAATGAAATCATGCTAGTACTGAGGTCTGAACCTCTATCTAAGGTAAAAACGGCATTGCACAAGGGTTGAGAGCTTCTATTTGTGCCCGTAATTCCCAATCCCTAATGCGGAGACCAAACATGTACCAACCACTTATCATTTGGCTGGCTCCCTCCACCCCTCCGTATAAGATACTTGGCAGTTCTATTGGTAAGATAAAGGAAACATCCCAACAAATAATATCCTTATTGTATTTTTATTAAAATTTCGAGTTTTTATAGTTAATGGCAATTTTATATTTTTCACTTCAAATGCTCCATAATAGAGATTTGGTTTGACGTGTCAATCACAATTAACAGGTTAATCTAATTAAAAGTCAAAATGGTGGAAAGCAGTTTAAGAAAAGAATATTACTCAAGTTATGACTTACTTCGTTTAAACTTAGACTGGAAGAAAAGATTTTGTAAATTTCAAAGAGTTTACTTTAAAAATTTCTATACCTCGGCTAATATCGTTCGATTAAATCGATATAATAGTATAATAATGGCAAAGAGTACGTTGTATTTGATCATATTTATTTTTATCTATAAATATAAAATTATATAAATATGAATTATTAAATGTAAATTATTTAAATATAAAATTATGTATACCTAAATATAAATATAAATTTGTATGTATAAAAATAAATTTCTTCCAAATTTTTCACGCATAATAAAAGTCAATAAGCGGAAGATTATATATTTAAATTGAACTGTAAAATATTAAATATTCGGAAATAGATTTAGAATTTGATTGTACGCAAAATGATCCTAATTGAATTACTAAATAGAATGAATATTTTAGGATTCAATCACAAAATCGATCCTTTTATTTCCTAATGGATTATGGGCTATTTTTGTAATCGCTAAAATGTATTAGATAGACCAACTGAATGTAACCCGTTAAATGCACGATAAAATATTAAGTCACGTGTGACCTGAATCAACTTTGCGGTCACATAGTTGAGTGGTATCTTCTGATCACAAAACATTGGGTTCCTTTCTTCTACTACCCTCTTACCTACTGATTTTTTAAAAATGATTTAAATAAAATAGACACATTTGTGTACATATTTGTTTTCCACGTGGAAGTTTTATAGGAAATAAAAAGAAATGAAGAGATTACAGCTAGAAATAAAGTTCGCATTCGTTGTTTTGCGTGACTGAGTTTACCTTTAAAGGGTTTAAAAAAAACAACAAAAATGAAAAAAATTATTTGAAATACAATAAAGAAAGACAAGCAAAAAGAGCGCCCTTGGAAAAGCAGTAAAAACTATGGGCTGGACTTTTCTTTCTTGCTTTATGTGCACTATAATACGTAATAAAACGTTCCGGAAATACGTCATCAATGTTGCAATAAAGTACGTGGAATGATTCATTTTTTTCCCTATTAGTATTAACCCGTATCAGGAAAGGGATTAGCTAGGCGTTTAGCGTATTGGATGGTTTCCCAGGAGGAGATTCCGGGTTCGAATCCAGCTGCTGGCTCTTTTTCTCTTCCTAGGAGCTTCTTACTGATCACGGCTCATCGTGAGAACACTTCCAGAGTCCCGGTAGTGCACTAAAAATAGCTCCGGGCACCAATAACCTCCTATGTTGAAGCGTCTTAAATGCAATAAAAGACAAAAAATATGACGCTTATCTCTCGAAAACTTCTGGTGCGATCATCCTTCTGAAAGGAAGTGGTGAAAACTTGAAACTTCTGGTTATTCTTATAGTGTTAGTTTGCCTTCTGGGGAGAAACGTAGTACCTGAATTATTTTAAATGTTCTACGGACGGTTCCAGAATGAATGGAAATTTTGGAGCGGTAGGCAAATTTAGTGCAGAAGGCTCAATTAGTAAAGCTCACTGTTTCACAGGCCGAGCTAAATGACATTCTCTTTTGTATTTCGCATAGGGTGAAGTGCCCAAATTTCGTCCCCCATAAGTATATTGAATTTTATTGTAAAATAATTACTAATATTAACTTCGACATAATTTCTATTGTTACCTTGGAGATTCAGTTATTGATTTTTGCAATAATATTGTTAAAAAAATTCATACAAGAAACGCAAAAAATATAATTTAAAAAAGTACAGTTTTAGTTGTTTAAAAAAAGTGTTCTTAATTTCGTCCTCTCCGTCTCAAGTACAAAAAAAATTTCTTTATTATCCCATGAATGAACTGGCGTTTCGTTGAAGAATTTCCAAATAAAGACAATATGTGGCATGCCCTAAGCGACATCAATATTTTAAAGAACCTTTAAAAGACTGGAATACGTTTTGAAACACTACCAAATATAACAACTTATTATAACTACTAAAATAACACTTCAAAAATTCGGCTGGACATGAACCGTACCCCAAGATGCATTTCTAAACGATTACTGCGCTGCCTCAATGCAGCTTTCTTAAAATTGCCATTAGTGTGCAATACTTGGCGATTGTTTTAAATAGGGGGACGAAATTAGGCGCAGGGACGCAAATTTGGGCACTTTACCCTAAACCTAATCGCAACTATCCACTAGAAAGGTTTATATTATGTGTTTGGTTAATCAATATTGCATTGAAAGCACTGAACTTGGGTGTTTTAACCCCAGACTGGTACTTAGAATCTTCCAGAAAATTGAAAGAGCTGACTGCTATTAAAAATATCCTTCTAGTCTGTAGATATAAGGGAATTCCGAAAGCCTTACTGGACTTGAACTACAATATTCCCGTACTACTGGTGTTTCGAAAGGAATTCTGGACAACTGTTTCTTTAGGATCTCCTGTAATCCAGCCTTAAGCCAAGGCTCACTATGGGCTGTAAAACTGTTTAGTTAGTTTGTAATCCAGCGTGATTTAACCCAGTCTTTAATAGCAGAGAGTTCCAATTTAATATTTCAAACCGGTGAACCCCGGTGGAACCGGCAATTAATGGGATTTTCAACTAGATTTCACAGTTTTTTCGACTTTTTTCGGTTTTTTTTATATTTATTTTATTTCCCTAAGGTGCATGTTATGTTTGTAAATCCACTTTCTTTAACTAATTTATTCTTGCTTACTGATGAGTTTATTATTTTAAAGTGTAATTATTAACTGGTAATTCCGAATTTAACCCTTCACCATGTACCCTTCATGCACTTCACTAGCTGACCCTTGAGTAATTTTAATAATATGTTAGTAATCTTGTAGCAGGTTGTAGTGGAGTTTAGTAAATTACCTAATTGATGGTATTCCTAGAGGTATTGTCAGTGTTGCAACTATGTATACAGAATGCGGGCATTGTTTATTCAGTGTTCGGTGGTATTGTATGCTCAAAACATGATCTAAGCTACTATATTGTAGCACACGTGCATTTCAATTTGCATTATTAACCCCATGTTATCAATGTCGGTTATCAATGGTATTAGTATGTATATAAATATTTTATTAACTCTTGTCTGAAACATCATTTTACTTGGTAAATTGAAGGAAAGAAACGTGTTTTAATTGACTGGGGGATCTACGTATTCATGTTGTTCGCAACGAAGTATTAAAAATAAAACATTTTTTTTATAAATAAGAATTTAACCAGTCATAATTTAAATATTGAAAAGATTAAAAACTTTTCGCCTGAATTGCTGAAGTAGAAATTAAATAATCTTGATATTTTAAAAGATCAAAATTAAGAGTTTTCATGTGATCTCATTAAAAAAAAAAAAAATTTAAATCTTTTATTGAAATTTGCAACTGCAACGTTGTTGCAACAAGCAAATGTGTTATAATGTAATGTTATGAATGAAGATTGGAGAAGGCACCCATTGGCGACACTCCATTAACGTGAATAGATGCACTATACTGCTCTTATGAGAAGAGTAGATCGCGGGGCCATCTTCGCTTTAATCTCCTTGGAGGATTACCTGGTAATGTGGAAGAAAATAAGTGTTCAATTAAAGAATTAGGATGAGCTGCTGTAAAGGAATGAAATTTTAAGAAACGAGTTTTAGTAAGGTCGTTAATGAAAGGGATGTTGAGGTCATTATGAATGGTGAGGAGCGTCAATTAGTTTTCGTAGTATTTTTGATTGTAAAGTCTGAATGCGTAAAGAATTGGAACGTTTATTCAATCCCTATATGACCAAATAGGTCGCAGTAACAACAGGTATAAGAGTCTTTTGTTTTGTAGGTTGAGTTTAGATCGTTAGTCAAGTAGTCAAGGCGAGAAGTTTGTAGTCCTGTAAGTGGTTGATGTGCGTTTGAAGAGTTCGTTTAGCGATAAGAGGATCGGAATGAGGAGATAAGATAGCAGTATCGTCAGCAAAGGTCGAGAGGATGGTATTTGGATGTTGAGGTATGTCTGCTGTATACAAGGAGTAAAGAAGAGGACCTAGGACACTGTCCTGGGGAATACCAGCTCTGGCTAGATGGATAGCAGAGTCTGCTGCTCCACTGTTGACTTTGAAATATCAATAAAAAAAAACTAGACTGAAAAATAAGGCTAATAATAATATTAATAAATAATTTTTAAAAAGTGGACTAAAATATTGGGACCAGCAGGCGCCACGGTAGCCGAACGATTAGAGGTGAGACCTGCAAAGCTAATATGTATTGTGGTACTGGGTTCAATTCCCGGACTTAGGCCTTGGATTTTATTTAATGGTTAATAAAAAGAAATTTACAGTAAAGTATGTTTGCTAGTCGCCTCCGTCCACGACACCAAATTGGTAGTTGGACGTTAAGCCCCGCCTGAAAAAATAGGCGATTACTTTACCAGCATCATTAGTGAAGATTTAAAGAACAAGTCACAAAAATCGCCTCACTTTATCTTCGTTCTGTGTGGTTCATTCCTTAACAGTACAATCTCCGTTCAAATAACGATGGCAGATGGTTGGGCAATTCACTGTGAAACTGTAACGATTGTTGCATTCAAGGTGCATAAACTAAAAAGCGCACTTGATTCGTTTTTTCCAATTTTAAAGGCTCTAAACTTTATACTTCATTTTGTGCGGGTACTAAGTACTCTGGAAAGAGCTTTTCAGTTTTACTGATGACGTCAAATATTTTAAAAAAATTCCGAGTTTACTAAAAATCTAATATTTTTCAGCTCAGTACTTTTTGGAACTGTGAACAGTAAGACAAAGTCATATGAGTTTTGCTCTCTTAATAGTGTCTAGTTTTTAAAAATTAATTACTCAAAATTAGTAATGATTTTTTGTTTGGTTCTTTCAATTCCTCCATTAAAAATATCTAACCATTTCAAATCGGTGTCCCGGTGGGACCCGGGTAATTGATGGGATTTTAAACAAAAGTTAATAAGAGAATGCTAATAAAATTGTCTTTTTGTATGGTAAAATAAATGAGAACAAAAGAAGGACTTGATGAAAAAGTATGCTTAAGGAAATCAGCTTAGAAGACGGAATTTCCACTCTAACAGCTGCAGATAATGTTTGGAAGAAGTAGAACTTAAGATGGTGTAGGTTAATGTTGAATCTGAAGGGGAGAGGACCCGGCGCCTCCACTCTTTGTAAGCGATGATGAGAGCAGCGATGGACTGAGAGTTTCAGCTCTTTGAAAGGAAATGGTGAGAACTTGCGAAATGGAGAGGAATTCAAACAGGGGTCGGCTGTTAGAAACATTTCTCATTGTCAATAGAAGCAATTTCCCTCGTGCTAATCACAAATTTAATTTTCCTATCAATGAATTTCAATTACTATATAAATGAATTGAAACGTACATATAATAAAGTTCCAATTCTACTCGTATTATTCTAAATGAGTCGTTAAAATAATAAAATCCAGATGATTAATTCTTTAATTTTTTTTTTTTTTAAATCCTTTTATTGAAATTTACACCTGTACCTACAGGGTACAATAAGTAAATGAGATAAATGTATATAAATAAATGACGTGGCAGACGTGAATGTCGGTCATCCAGTGATGGCCGCCATTAGTCACCCAGTTGGTCATGGGGCCAACGGCGCCTCAGCCGTCTTCGAGGATTGGAGGGTAGCGTAGTTGAAAATAAGTTTGCAGCTAAAGGGTTGGGATGAAAAAAGAGTTTTTGATGAAAATTTTTATAAC
The DNA here is from genome assembly GCF_049639745.1 of Rhodnius prolixus. Classification (NCBI taxonomy): domain Eukaryota; kingdom Metazoa; phylum Arthropoda; class Insecta; order Hemiptera; family Reduviidae; genus Rhodnius; species Rhodnius prolixus. The sequence continues at coordinate 34,439,983 of NW_027411614.1, read as the reverse complement.
GGATTTTGGCAAGTTCGGAGATGAGTGGAATTTGGAGATCTGTATGTATTCTTTGGTTGCTAACATAGAACGGAGCGTCTACTATGCGGCGGAGTATTTTGGATTGGAGTGTTTGCAGTCTATTGATGTTTGATTTTTTTAGCTGTTCCGTAAAGTTCGAGTCCGTAAGTCCATATTGGTGTGAGAAGAGCTGTATAGAGTCGTCGTTTGTTCTGCAGTGAGAGTTTTGAGCGTTTGTCGAGTAGTCTGGCTAGCAGTTTGTATCGTTTGTTTAGTTCGGTACGTTTAAGTCTCGTATGAGGGTTCCAGGTAAATCTCTTGTCTAGGTACATTCCAAGGTACCGCACATGGTCGGCTGGTGGGATAGGTGTATGATGTAAGAAGACAGGTGGTGGAGTTTGTCGTTTGAGTGTGAAGACTATGTATTTAGACTTAGTTGGGTTAATTTTTATTCGCCAGTTTTCTAACCAAAGTTCTATTGAGTGAAGGTGGGACTGTAGTGAGCGTAATGCGAGGATAGGGTCAGAGTGTGTGGAGAGAATGGAAGTGTCGTCAGCGAATTATTAAAAAATTTAAAGAAAATACAAAATTAGGTAAAATGTACTCGCATTTAAAGTTTTGGAGTGAATATTTAACCCACGAAAATACCAGCAAGCCTCATTTACTCTCCGGCGGGGCTCCTGTCCACCTGTCCTCTTCAACAGCAATCCTCTTCCTTGTACAGATCTGGTGCGCTACCTTGGACTGTTTATAGACAAACGACCCATTTGGAACCCATATACTAGACTTAAAAAACAAGCAATGGCAAAACGGGCGAAAATCCTTTACTTGGACGACACTACGAATTGCCCATAGTAATATACAATACTATCCTCGATGTGGACTTACGGACTAGAGCTGAGGGGGTTCAGCCAAACCTACGGATACGGACAGTACAAACATTTCAGTCAAAACTACTCCGACAGATCGTTGACGATCCATTCTATGGGGCTAACCTCAGTCTTCATAACGACCTCAACATCCCCATTCGTTAATCTTGCTAAGACGAAATTTCAAAAATTCCGCATTGCTTCAATCCGTTTGTAAAGCCTCTCGCCTCTACAGTTATTCCTGACTATCCGCCAAGCCGACTGAATCGCCAGTGGCCCCAGGACTTCCTTCAGAACTAAAGATCATCATAATCATCGATTTCCTGTACTGACGGCTATCGCTCTTTAGTTTCCTCCTACTCTTCACGCACCAATAATATTTATTCAATACAGATTGTAAATTATTAAATAAATTAAAAACAGAGAAAAAAAAGTATATCTTTAAACAATTAATCGTGAATACACTTTAATTTTCAAAATTTTGCACTAAAATGTTGACATCATTATTGTAAGTGTGAACTATAATTAAGAGATATTATTAAAGTAAGCGTGACATACTCGAATAACCACAATAAATCAAAATTCTCAGAGACAAATTTTGAAACTAAGATGACAGGCTACATTATGTCCAAGTTCAGTTGAGACCTTTAATGAAAGCCTAGAAAATGATAGAAAACTGGAAAAAGTCGTTCTTCGCAGCTACACAAAATCAGGTGAATTCAAGAATATTATATAGGTATTAGTAATATACAGCACACTGAAATAGCACATTATACGAGGGTCGTTTGAAAAGTCCGTGCAAAGTCAGAGAGATAGCACTACTGGCGCGTATCGAGGTTATGTTTAGTTAGTAGCATCTCTTGGAAGAACATACACCAAGTTTCAGCCAGATCGGTCTATTTCTTTGTGTTTGGCATTCGTTTGAATCGAGGAAGTCGAGTGATTTTCAAAAAATGGACGAAAAAGAATTTCGTGTGTTGATTAAACACTACTTTATGAAAGGCAAAACGCCTCAGGAGACTAAAGGGAAGCTTGATAAACATTATGGTGACTCTGCACCTTCGATTAGAACAGTTTATAAGTGGTTTCAAAATTTTCGGAGTGGCCATATAGGCACAAGTGACGCTGAACGTTCTGGACGCCCTGTTGAGGTTACTACTCCAGAAATCATTGATAAAATCCATGATATGGTGATGGATGACAGAAGAGTGAAGGTGCGTGAGATTGCTAGTGCTGTGGGCATCTCGAATGAACGGGTACATAATATTTTGCATCAACATTTGGACATGACAAAGCTATCCGCAAGATGGGTGCCGCGATTGCTCACGCTTGACCAAAAACGAAATCGTGTGAAGATGTTGCAAGGACAGGTTTGCAGCTGTTCCAGAAGAATCCGCAGGACTTTAAGCGTCGTTTCGTCACTGTGGATGAAACATGGATACATCACTACACTCCTGAGACCAAAGAACAATCTAAACAATGGGTTACCAAGGGGGAATCTGCGCCAAAAAAGGCGAAGACCGTTCCTTCGGCCGAAAAGATTGTGGCGACTGTCTTTTGGGATTCGCAAGGAATAATCCTTATCGACTATCTGGAAAAGGGTAAAACTATTACAGGTGCATATTATTCATCGTTATTGGACCGTTTGAAAACCGAGCTGCAAGAAAAACGCCCACGATTGGCCCACAAAAAAGTGCTTTTCCATCACGACAACGCACCAGCTCACACCTCAGCAGTTGTGGTCGCAAAATTAATGGAAATAGGGTTCCAACTCGTTTCACATCCCCCCTATTCTCCAGACTTGGCTCCCTCGGACTACTATTTGTTCCCCAATATTAGGAAATGGCTGGCGGGAAAAAGATTTTATTCAAACGAGGAGGTGATTGCAGAAACGAATGGCTGTTTTTCAGACTTGGACAAATCCTATTATTCGGAAGGGATCAACAAACTAGAGCAGCGTTGGACGAAGTGTATAAGCCTAAAAGGAGACTATGTTGAAAAATAAAAAAGGTTTACCCCAAAAAATTAAGTAGTTTTTATTTTTGCACGGACTTTTCAAACGACCCTCGTAGAATAGCTTAACTTCCCCTTATTGTGGGTGTTCTAAAACGCGAATAAGTAGCCTAGATTTTGTTAATGGTTTAAAGATTGGAACAAAGTATGAGCTAGAAAGTGTGATTAGGTCAGCAGAGATGGACATACACACGCTGATTTTATCTGTCGAATGCACATACTGTGATGGCACACCGGTTCTCTTGATCACTTTCAAATCTTTCAGCCATCATCAGAGATTAATTATTCAGCTTGGTGAAATGACTTTGACGTCATCTAGTTTCCAATCCACACTATACTTGCTGACTTAGAATCTCGAGAATGGTAGTAAAGGGAATTCTTTGTGAGTTTGATCCATTTCTCAAAGTATTTGTGCTTTTCCTTGTGGATGTGGTACCACAAGATTGGTGGTGCGGTAACTTGAGACCATGTTTTTTTTGAGCTCTGATTCCCGGTCCTCTAAGATTTTTATCTCTTGTGCTTTCAATCATTTCACTGAGCGGTAAACGGTTCTGTTATCACAGCGAGAGAACGCTACTCTTAGATCCCAATGAAAATCTAGATTAGGAGTTCTTTATAAAATATTAGCATTTGATGGATTATTAACATAATGCTTAAAGCTTTGACGAACAGAGTACGCAATTTCGCTTCTATTTCATTAATATGAGAGAAATATACTCATATATTTGCCAATTTTATTTTCCTATTTAACCAGTTAAGCGTGTTCGACGTGTATATTCGTTGTGAAAAACATAAAATTGCCATTAACTATACAAACTCAAAGTTTTAATAAAAATACAATAAGGATATTATTTGGTGGGATTATTTGGTCTCCGCATTAGAGATTGGGAATTATGCACACAAATAGAAGCTCTCAACCCTTGTGCAATGCCGTTTTTACCTTAGATAGAGATTCAGACCTCAGTATCAGCATGATTTCATTTTGCACAGAATTCAAAAAGCTCTTTTCTTCCTTGTAAAAGCTCTTGCATCCCTAGTTAACTAGGCAATGCAATACGTGAAGCGGTGCAAGTTTTTGAATGAATACAGAATGCTCTGTAATCTCAACCTCCAGAGATTGCAGTGACTATTACGGACGTTGTAAACTTTTGGTTGTTTTGCCCTGCGTTCGACGTGTATACACGTCATTGTCTGCTTTTTAATTCCGCACACTGTGGGGGTTTTTAAAACTAAATTCCGCGGATCATTAAAAATATTTTCTGAAGATGTTGACCAATCAAAATTTGTAGTAAATTATTATTTTTTACTTTTTTATTTTATTAATATTCAAAGAGAGTACAAAGCATATAATATTAATGAACTTTATAGCATTGTTTACAGATTATAAATTAATTAAAAAAGAAAAAACTTTTCAGTTTTATAAAAAATCAATTCTTCGAAATGATGCAAAGTACACTTTATAAAACTTTGCGCTAATAAAAAAAAAATTATAATTTTATTAATTAAGATGATTATCAAAGATGAAAGTAAACAAGGATCAAGAAGCAAGCGAGCGTTTTCTGATCTCTTCAAACCATGTCTCAGCATTTTTACTTGCCAAGGGCTTTAGATTGTCTATTAAGATTCAGTTGCTGGAAAAAATTGAATTTAAGAACATGTTTCTAAATAATCTCTAATTTCATTTAACTTTCAACTTAATGAAGTTCTCTCCTTTAAATATAGTTAAGAAGTCTTAGAAGTATAAATTCATATTAAGATCTTATTTGAATTTAATAATTCTAATAGCATTTTATTAAATAAAAGTTATCTCAGTTGCCAGTAATATTCTAGTTCATTTTCATATTTAAAAAACAATTCTTGGAGGTTCATTTAGACTGGCCCAATTAAAATAATCATTATCGCTGTATTTAGTAAGATTTTCAAGTGCTTGCATTCTCAATTTAGAAAGGATTCCACTACTGTAAGAGTTTTAATAAAAAGAACCCTGAAAGATGCTTAGTTTTGAGTTCTTTCCCTCCAACAAATGACGAAAGATTTTTTAAATTTTACATAAGTCTAAATTTTAACCTTTCAAGCATCTTCATCGACTAAATGTCATTTTTAATTCGTTGGAAATATCCTCTCTCTTCGGTCACTGCCAAGTTACACATTTATAGAGCTTTCGTTGCTTTCCGTAGATATTTTAACCGAAGCGAAAACCGCAGATAATGGAGACGAAAAAATAGAATTGGTTCAGAAATTTGAAAAACACTACGAATAACTTCTCGCTTAAAGCGCTTACAATAATTTACACTCTAGATTTATTAAGAAGAGCAAAACTAATTCATGTACTTAGGAATTGGGACTTACTTTAGGATTAGTGTAAGTACAGGTGAAGAAATTTGAAGCTGTTGTAATCGTGAGATAATTGGTAACTTAGCAATTTAATCGTTAAAAAAGAAACTGTTGAAGACTATGATCATAGCCTGTAGACCGAATCTGAAGAAGATTGTAGAAATAGAAATAGAAATAGAAAAGAAATTTATTATTCTGGGACAATTGTCCCCTAAGAATAAATACAGGTACAAATAGAGGCCTTAATAGTTTGGCCTGTGATTATAGAGAAATTAAATAAATAAATAAATATTTACAAAAGTGAAAATATAATAAGTGAAAATGAAAGTAAAAATAAAATAATAAAACAGCAGAAATTAAGGAAATAAATTAAAACAATTAGAATTTCGGAGGAAGCTGAATAGAAAGGAGATAACTGAATAGACGGGATTTAAAGATGGATAGGGTAGGAGCATGGCGGACAGATGAAGGCAAGGAGTTCCATAGAGAGGTAGCACGTATGAGGAAGGACTTGTCAAAGGATGAGGTACGGTGAGAGGGAATATAAAGATCAGATGAGCGAGATCTAGTGTTACGGATTGTAGTGCAAAGAATGAAAATAACTTGTTTAAATTAAATTCTTTTGTCCAAACCCTATGGAAGGGATGCTTGCTAGACCCTCACCTGTTGATAATACGGATACTTGGTTTATTGTTAGGCAACAACCTGGCGTTACTTCGATAAATTTCGCTTAACATCTCTCCTTGTAATGCAATATAAGGAGTTAGAGGAAGAATAATTAGAAAAATGAAGTAAATAGGATAATAAATGATTATATTAATATGGAATGATAAAGGCGAACAGAGCAGTGGTGTCAGTTAAGGCTTCGATCCAGAGAAATGCTAAAATCCATTTTTCTCTAAAATCGTCAGATTCCAGTCTTCTAGTTCGTTATTCCCACCACTGCTCTTCGGCGGAATTAAACTGGGCCACTAAGTCTTCGCAGGCTAGGGAGAAAAACTGGTTTATTGTAAGTGAAAAACCTCTTATCTTCCACTTCTACGATCAATTTGCTATACAATTAGTAAGGAAATTGGCCTAACAAAATTACACCTAAGGACACAGAGAAATTTCCTTTTTTTGAATTTGGAGGGGCAAACACATATTTATACATAAGGTTAGGCTCTAGTATACTACCGTCCAAATTCGCATAGGAATGTATTAATTTTCGCAAATGATAACATCGTCACTTGCCCAGTATGAATTGGAAAGGTGTTGACGAAGTGAATATTACTTGAAAGAAACTCTTCCCATAGTTGAAGATAGTAGCGCTTGTTGAGTTAGGTTACTGGGGGATACTAATTTCCCAGTGGAGGAGTTAGAAAGGAGAAGTTAGATAACGAAGGATGGTAGGAATTTGAGGTGAACCCATTCCTGGTGGAAGGCAATTAAGTTGGCCGTTAGTTGGTTAGGTGTGGAAAGCTATGACGGGTTGAAGCCACTGCCTCCAATATAACAGGTAGTTATGTTTAGTGATGACACAGCTCAATGGGTACATTTATACACTCGTGCATAACTTTGTTATGAATTAATTTCAAATTAATTTTCATTAATATGCTTAACATTCGATTTGAATATGCTTATTTTTGCTAAGAAATTACTGAGCTATATAGAGAAGGTAAAAAAATATATATTTAGCATAAAAATTGATTTTGTGTGTGCGTGTGGAATTGTAATTAATTTACAGATTATCTTTGGGAATAGCCCTATACACTCTCTAATACACACTATGTAAACCAATATGGACCCGGATGGTTGGTTGAAGTGTGGATTTATGCCAAATTTAGGATAAAACATCCACCGTACAATCAACAATGCTCTCCTTTTATCCTTCCCAATCCTTCATAATGACCTCAATATTACTTTTCTGTCTCACATAACCTCAATCCGCCACAAGAAATTCCAAAATTGCTTATTAGCAAATCAGAATCCTTTAGTATGACGCCTATCTTCCATAAACAATTACTGGCAATTCTCCTGGAAGTCTGAAGCGGCAATCGCCTTGTGATTTGCTCCAATAAATCATTTGAGTTAAAAATAAAAAAATTTCTTATACGGGGTACTACCACTGGGGTAGTACCTTCCCACCTCGTTTATTACATTATTAATATTTTAGAAAACAGCGGCCAATACTGGTCGCAAATTAATGCTGTTATATTAATAAAATAAATAAATAGGTAACCCAGGAATATTATTTAAATCTTTCGGTTAATTTAGCCTAAGATAAGATAAGATAATAGACGGGACCTACGCTCCACGGCACCGCAACCACAAAAGACTTATTGTGCCAGCTCCTTCTTAATTCTAGTAAACGAACCCTCCCCTCCTAAAGAGGTTGAGGACTTTCCCTACTAGTTCTTTTTGCGCTACTATCTCCTTCGGCCTCAGCGTTCCATAGGTTTCATAGCGCAAACGCTCGATTGCAACGCAATCGAACAGCAGGTGAGAGGCTGTTTCCTCCTCTTCCTGACATAATCTGCACAATGGTTCCGAGCTAATAAGCCCCACCTTGCGCAGATGCTTCCTGAACCTACCGTGCCCCGTGAATAGGCCTGTAATCAGAGTAATCTGATTTCTACCCAAGCACAAGGTCTCTTTGGTTCTTTGCTTACACAGCCAAGGACACATCACCCAGTTCTTTTCGTGCTCCCTCCAGATTCAATCTCTGAGAGCCGCACGAACCGAAAGGATCGATGAAAGGAGTGTTAGATCCATTCCTGGCCAGATGATCAGCTTTCTCTTTCCCTTCAATCCCTACATGACCCGGCACCCATTCCAGCCAAACTTTTGTTGTGCCGCGCCAGTCGCTTTAGCCTAAAATCGGTAGGAATTAAATCGACTTTGTCACATTAAGAACCACCATTACTAAAAATCCAGTTTTAATTTCGATAGGCCATTATTATTTGAAGGTATACTTAGTGCTTTGTGGCCACAAAAGAACTGTGTTTGCTATGAAGGTCTAGCTGTTGATCCATGAACCCAGAATTAGATAACGCCCTTAGAAAATTGAAACAGAATATTTTTCTTTAATTCCAGAATCTAAATTAAACTCTTTGATGAAATAGAAAATAAACGGTTGTTGTAAATTGATCAGACTTCAAGCAGATAATATAACTGTTTGTTGCTTAATCACTTTTCAGTCCTTAATGAAGCTATTGAAGTAAGGAACTTCATCAACATAAATAAATAAAAATACATTCTCTTTCAAACATTTAGCTAGTAAAACTACTTGACTATACTGCAGAAAGTCAGAAGCAATGAAGGTGAATATTGCAAGAATTTTATTTCAACTTCATTAAATCAAATAATTCTGAATCAACTCGGTTGATATTCAGAATTTCAACATCGTAATCAAATCCTGAAAAAGGTATTCTAAACAAAAATTAAATGATTTACTCACTCTTTTGAATACTAAGGTCTTCTCCTCCAAGACATTCTGTTAGTAGTAGTACGATGTCATTTCTTAATATCGAGCAGCCAGCTTTTCCTAACAAGTCTGAGGATTTCCCTCCTCGAAAGCAATCTTTATAGCATCTTTCACCGTACACTGCTAGCACTTCTATTTATTCTAATAATTAGGTTCTCTAGAAGGGTTCGCCCAAGAAGTTAGCACGACCTAGAGGGTTTATTGTGGTACCAACCAATAAGAGCCCCTCTTTAATCCAGTCTGATTGTGGAGTTGATTACACTCAAGAAGTATAGTGTGAAGCTCCTAGGTTTGGATTTTTCTCTTCCGAAGAGCCGAAACCAGAGTCAAACTATTTCTTCACAATGGCACAGAACGTGCAGTGCTGTTTCGTCTTTTTTCTCACAGAAACTATACAGTTGGTCTTCTGCCAGGCCTATGAGTTTATTCAATCTTCAATGGCCAGTGGAAAGGACTAAGATCATGCTAATGACCGCCCTGGCTAGCTGAAGTAATGCCTTAATTTGGTCGCGTAGTTGCTATACAATTTTTCGCCTGCCAGGTGTTCCTTCCAGAGATACACTGTTACGACTTATGCACCCATTCTTTGATGGCTGCACTACAGTGCTTTTTATTATAACGTCACGAAAGGGTTCAAGATCCTGTGAAAGCAGCACGCTATCCTACCCGGGCATTAGCGATCCACATCCTCATCTTCGCTATAATCCTAACATCCAGGTTTTCTAAGCAGCCCCACACCAGCTTTGAACAAAGTGTATAGAACTTATTGAAGAATTATAAAATACCCTGGTTGTCCGAGAAGCTTGGTTGCATACAGATGTACGTATAGCGATTTACTGCGCGCTACCAATGTATCAAACCTCGATTCAGCCTTCTACATCGCAGCCTTCTCCGGCTTGGAGCAACGCCCAAGTAGTTTGTAAAGGAGTTTAACAAGTTTGACATTCATTGTTAGTCGTTTGTTAATAAACAGCCCGTGGTTGCGCACCAGAACTGAGAAAGGAAGAGCATTGTTGATGAAGAAGACAGGCGGACATGTGTCCCGCCGGAGGAATGCTGGTCTTTCTGTGGATTCATTTTTAAAACTTAAGTACAAAATCCAGCTTACTGGAAACTACACAAAACGGTTCAAAATCAGATCAGAATAAATGGTAAAAGTAAACATTTTTTTTTGTTTACAGAAGAAAAGAATAATGAGAATGAAAGTTTTACCTGTTAATGTTTCGTGTCCAGTTGAATCCTGGCATCCTCTGGTTTTTATCTCTAATACACCAGCTCTTAATGGTAATGTGTGTTGAGTGTGTAATAGAGCTCGGTGGACCGTAACAATGGCTACTGAAGCATCACTATTTGTTCTTGCTTTTTTTGTCTCACTTTACCTAGTTTTATCTTTTTTATGTGCTTAGCCACAGTTCGGTCACTGTGTAAATACCATTTCAGGTATTAACTATCACACCTTTAGGTAATCCATGTTCTGCTGAATTAGTTACAATTGAGTTTTTGCTTTACTCTGATTACTGATTTTTCTTTTTTCTTATTTGTTTAAAAGTAAGATTATTTTTGTGGTGTCTATAAGAATTGTAAATTTTGTAACGTGTTAATTTAAAATCTTTAGCATTAAATTTTAAAACAATCTTTAAAACTTTTAAAAAAAAAAAGAACCAATAATTCGAGGGGAACCAAGACATTGATTCACAGAACATGAATCAGAATGCTTTGCCGACTACTCCAGGAAGAGAAACTCTAAGGGCTGAACAGGGAATCGGGGACTTACGTGCTCTGAGTCCAGAGTACTTCCATTGAGTTACCCCATTCCTAATGAGAATAGATTAAAAATGGAATAACAAGATATCACTATATATTTCAATGGCCGCAGTAGAATTTAAGAGAGAAAAAGAGTTTAAAGATGAGAGGATGGTAACCAATTTCGGAAAAGGAAGGATGCAGGTGCTATCTTCGTTCCCTGGAAACGAATTGCGTTCGTTACGTCGCAGAAATAAAATAATAAGCAGTTATCTCCTCGAAGACTATTTTTTTTTTATGGTTGATTTTGAACGAAGATTGACTTTTTGGAGTGATTCCTGGCTTGCCGCGTAGTCTCTTCTTCGACTTTCTACTCCTTTCAATACTCCCCAATGTACCGCTCGAGAAGAGCAATAGTTACAACACTTCTTTAAATGGTAGACGCTCTAGTATCTGTGGTGAAGAAGATAGCAAGGCATTACAGTCTCTCATGTTAGGAAGTTTGTATCTATTACTGTCGACGCAGGTAACATATCGTTGAACGGCAGCTTCTTTGATAGTTAAGATTAATATGTGAAACTGTAATAGGCAGCGAATTCTAAAAGTAGCCGTAGAAATATTGAATTTTAAGGCCTATTTTGTGGTATCATGGTCCTCCATGATTTGTAAAATAATAACATCAGCGATATTATTCATTATATTAATTTTTTTTTCAATTTAAGGCGCGTCACCATCTTCGATTATTTGCACCTTAAGCTTTTTTCATTAGACTGGTGGCCTCCGGACAGTATTCTTCCGTTACAGACAACAAAAAGAAGCTTCTAAGGACCTACATCTGGATTCAAAACCAGCATCTCCTCGTGGATCCACTCAGCTAATCCCTTCTCTGTATCTTTGGCGGTAGATATACTCAAGTTTAGCGTGATCATTATTTAAAAAATTGTTTAGAAAAAAATTAGTGATGATTTTTACCCCAAAAAAACATCAATTTGACAAGAAGAATTTACACATTTATTCAGTATGGAATCCTGAGATGATGATTTTATGATGCTTGCATCATTTTTGAAGCTTACATCAACAATGACGACAATATACTTTCGTTCAACAATTTTCCAAAAACAGAATATCGCAAATTCTTTCCCTGTTATAGTCCATTGTGTAGTTATGGTGCCGAGCTTTCGACCTAGGGATTATGTATCATCTTCAGGGCTAATTGACAATGTAACATTTTTACATTAATAAAGGTTGATTGTGTCTTCTATCTTGTCTGCTCATGGACTGAATTTCATCCTATTGAAGCAATGATTCAGTCACCAAAAATAACAATCAGTCCATTGTACATTTATCTTTTGGCAATCCTCTTCAATGGTTGCATTGTTACGAGTCTTTCAAACTTACTTTTTTTTCTGTTTGATCAGGACTGCTTACCTTCCATAAAGAGCGCTTCTATTTCTTATTATACTCTTCCTTACTGTGGAATCACAACATTTGAACATACATAATCATGATTCGACAACATATAAAGTTCAAAACAAATTTAATATTCATGATTGTTCTTGTAGGCTCAAGTATAAGGAACAAAAATTTTATTAAGAAAATGAGAAAAGTTGTATTTTTTCTCATATATTTACGTATATTGTTTTACTTGCCTTTATAATAAAAATTTTACGATTGGTTCTGTAAGTTTGAGTGAAGTGAAGCAAGAAAGTAAATGGTATCATCTCCCCCTATGTTACAAATTCAATATGAATTCTATTTTTCAATTTTTTTGTTTTCTTCCATATTTGAAGTTTTGTTTGAAGTTGAGATAACCAATTTTTAGACAACTTTTCTACAAACAGGCTTCACTTTTTCTATGTCAAAAGTTCTAAAAATAATATTTTTAAAATAAAGAAATTATCAATGTCAGTCGCAGATTATTATTATGGAACCGTCATATTTATACCTGTATCAAATTTATCGATTGTGATGAATAATTTAGTTGTAGTAAATATCCTTAAATATATTACAACTACGAGGGTCGTTTGAAAAGTCCGTGCAAAGTCAGAGAGATAGCACTACTTACTGGCGCGTATCGAGGTTATGTTTAGTTAGTAGCATCTCTTGGAAGAACACACACCAAGTTTCATCCAGATCGGTCTATTTCTTTGTGTTTGGCATTCGTTTGAATCGAGGAAGTCGAGTGATTTTCAAAAAATGGACGAAAAAAATTTCGTGTGTTGATTAAACACTACTTTATGAAAGGCAAAACGCCTGAGGAGACTAAAGAGAAGCTTGATAAACATTATGGTGACTCTGCACCTTCGATTAGAACAGTTTATAAGTGGTTTCAAAATTATCGGAGTGGCCATATGGGCACAAGTGACGCTGAACGTTCTGGACGCCCTGTTGAGGTTACTACTCCAGAAATCATTGATAAAATCCATGATATGGTGATGGATGACAGAAGAGTGAAGGTGCGTGAGATTGCTAGTGCTGTGGGCATCTCGAATGAACGGGTACATAATATTTTGCATCAACATTTGGACATGACAAAGCTATCCGCAAGATGGGTGCCGCGATTGCTCACGCTTGACCAAAAACGAAATCGTGTAAGGACGGTTTGCAGCTGTTCCAGAAGAATCCGCAGGACTTTAAGCGTCGTTCCGTCACTGTGGATGAAACATGGATACATCACTACACTCCTGAGACCAAAGAACAATCTAAACAATGGGTTACCAAGGGGGAACCTGCGCCAAAAAAGGCGAAGACCGTTTCCTTCGGCCGGAAAGATTATGGCGACTGTCTTTTGGGATTCGCAAGGAATAATCCTCATCGACTATCTGGAAAAGGGTAAAACTATTACAGGTGCATATTATTCATCGTTATTGGACCGTTTGAAAACCGAGCTGCAAGAAAAACGCCCACGATTGGCCCACAAAAAAGTCCTTTTCCATCACGACAACGCACCAGCTCACACCTCAGCAGTTGTGGTCGCAAAATTAATGGAAATAGGGTTCCAACTCGTTTCACATCCCCCCTATTCTCCAGACTTGGCTCCCTCGGACTACTATTTGTTCCCCAATATGAAGAAATGGCTGGCGGGAAAAAGATTTTATTCAAACGAGGAGGTGATTGCAGAAACGAATGGCTATTTTTCAGACTTGGACAAATCCTATTATACGGAAGGGATCAACAAACTAGAGCAGCGTTGGACGAAGTGTATAAGCCTAAAAGGAGACTATGTTGAAAAATAAAAAAGGTTTACCCCCCAAAAAATGAAGTAGTTTTTATTTTTGCACGGACTTTTCAAACGACCCTCGTACATATTATTATAAATATTATAACCGTAAAATTGAAAACTAATGGAAGACAAATTTATGAGTTTAAGTCCATATTTATGATGATTTTGTTTTCTGGTAAATTAATTTATTTATTTTATTCCCTAAAATTAAAACTTCTATTTTAAAACCCATCTGGGCGTATGAAATAGAGCTTGTGGAGTTCAACCAAACGCTCCAACCTCCAAAGAATTCAATCGCTACTATCTAAAATACATCGAACTATCGTAAACGCTCCATTTTATGTCTCCAACCTGACTATACACACTGACCTTAACATTCCTTTTGTCACCCCAGTAGCTAAAACACGATACAGAAAACTCCACTTCAACCTGCAATCTCATATAAATCCTCTAGCTAAAAATCTTTCTTCTAGAACTCTTCCTGACAACCCGGACAAGACGTCTTAACAGACAGTAGCCTCGTGATCTCCTCTCTAATGAAGAGAGTGACTAACCATCTAATATTTGGGTAACTTCTCCACTCGTTTGCTTCATTTATTACTCGGTTATCACTGTTACTTATAGCGCCAACGCGCTGATTATAGCATAAATAAACGCAAAAAAAAATATATATTTATTTTTTATAAGTTTTTATTCAAAATACTAAAACCACTCTGAACGATCTGATCATCTTTCTCCAGTTTTTAGAACGATTGAAGACCTCGGAAATAGTTTCGAAGATTAAGTCCACGAAGAATGGGGGCAAAATTAGAGATTTACAGTATTGTTCCCGTAAGTTTTCTGTATAAGTTCGACTCTTTTACTCTCTAATTGTAACTGAAGAAAGAGAGGTGGAGAGAGTTAAATTTGATATTTCGTTTAGATGCTGTCGAGTAATTGCTAACCAAAATTACTGCCAGTATCTATGGATTAAGAGGATCAAAAGACTAATCTACACTCAGTGCTAATTCCTACTTTAAGAAAAAATTTTATTTGTGAAAATGAGAGTTAAGCGAATAATTTCTCAGAAGCAACAATCCAACTGAAAATTGGAGCGTGATTCAATGAATAATATTATCACATTGAATCGCCACATATGTGGTGGACTGTTAGTAGCCCAGATAAGGCTAGTATAAGCTGGCGGCGAACGGTTTCGCTTAAAAGCGCTACGTAGTGGAAAAGTGTTGAACTAGAAACCCAGCTAGGGTTGGATATTGGCTAAGTGAAATGTGCTGTGCTTTCGGTAAACTTAACTTTACATATTTGTCCGTCCATATAGAACTCGTACATACTGTGGCCATATTACTTCTAGTTTTAGCTGAAATATCCGCAGACTAAATGCTGTTCTGTCAACTTTGTAGATTAGTGCATTAAATTATTATTTATTATTATTAAATTATCATTATTTATTTATTTTTTTAATTATAATTTTGCGTAGAGTAGATATTGCAAGAAAAATATCTGTGAGTACTGAATAATTACGTATAACTATCTAATTAGTGGTCTTGGACGAAAGCAACTAGCAAACGTACTTCACGCTTAGGAATCGAAGTATTCTTCTTTTATAATGATCGATAAAGCATAATGGAACAGATCTGCCGAAACCAAACATTCTGCCCGAGAATGAAGCAAATGGATAAGGAAGGCTAAATTTATCACTAGTGCGGCTCGCCAACTAGCGAGTAGTTCTTTGGGTTAAAAAGAAGTACATGATCCAGAACCATAATCCAGAGGCTATACTTTAATAAAAAGGTTACATGATTTGGGAGAGCGAATATCGCCAGAGCATTGAAAACGTCAGGAGTTTCGATGGCCTTTTATGTTGACCGCCTTAAACGATATATTATAGCAATTTCCTTAGAGAAAGTCTAAAGTAGCAACCTCCAGAATAAAGTTTTATTTTATTCCCTGGTGCATCGGCAACTTGCGTCACTAGCGCCGTCGCGTCACATAAAAACCTCTCGTGCTGGGATGAGACTAGCTTCCCTCGCTACATCCCTTACAGCTTCCACTGGGAAGTAGTATGGAGCCGAGGGATATTGGAGCACATCTTTCCTTTGGCCATCGAATCCAGTCGACGACGGAGGGAAAAGAGATTAATAAGTTAATATTTTTCCTTACATTTCTATTCAACTATCAGCAATCAGTGCATGTATTCTGAAGTTTGATGATTAAGACATGCAGCCATTAATTACCTTCTTCAAAAACTTCCAGAATAAGGCGATAGGTACAGATTAAGAGCAAATTGTGAGATCAGACAACTGTACCAGGAACAAGATTAGATAGCTAGGGCTCCTAATAAAAAATGAAGGAGTCTAGAATTTTTAAGCAAACACAAAATGGGCATCCAGAAGTGACTAGAAGAAGGAGAAGTTCTAGGATTAGGTAGATGGATGATGTCGAGAAGAGAGTAAGAACTTTGGAGAAGGATTGTTTTGGTGAGTAACTGTGGAAGTCCAGTTCCTTCGAGGACCTTAACGCCAAAGTTGGAGAAGAAAAAGGAACGCAGACACCGTGTCCTTCCAATAGCTTCTTACTGCTCAAAGCCCGGTGATATACCATAATAATGAGAGGATACCATCTGGAGGCGGTCAGGGCACTGGTAAAGGCTCTAGGCTCAGATGTTGATGAAACTCGAATAACAAAAAAGAAATAACTAAAAATTTATAAAAAAAAAATAAATAAATAAATAGAGGCCAAAGCTCTTTTTTTAACTCATTTATTCTATTAATTATTTTTAATTAATTATTATTATTTTTTAATGAAAAGAAAAAGTGATCAACAGTTGGCGAGTTGCGCTGGTAAGGTGAATCGATTTTAGTACTGTGAAGGTGCCGCTAGAGGGCGCTACAAGCGGCCTGTTCAGTTCAGTCGGTCGGCAATAGAGCCGTACCAACACCCCCGCGTGCGGCTTCTGTTTCATACGACGTTATCTTTTCAGTATAGCACTGAGTGTGCTACCGTGAGTAGCTTCGATCTTCTCGAACAGTCGCTGTTTATTAAATAGTCTGTTTAATAAAATACGGTTATCAGGAAATCGTGACTTTTTATCCTTACTCTTATTTTCATGCGTATATAAAATATATTTTCAAGAAAAATAAAGGTTTTTCCTTCTTCTACTTTTTTTAGTTAGGGTATATTTATTTTGGCAAAACTTAAACTTCGCCATATTTTCTAAGCCACATGTTGATAGAAGTGCATGAGTGTAATAGTGTGTTGTGTCGTACAGTGCACACAATGACTTTACGGTCACCTTCTTCGCTACTCTGGAAATTATACGCAGTTTCGGTGATCTGTCTATTGGCCGTCTGTTTACCAGGTTTGCTCATTCGTAGTTTCAATTTTTATCAAATACTGACATTAATATTGTGTATTTTATTTTATTTTTATTTTGTGTAAGCTTTATCTTTAAAGAATTACCCATTATTATTTTTTGATGAGCTTAGTTAGGGGGAAAGAATCCCCCATTCCATCGTAAAAGTCTTGAATATTATTGGGAATGAAGTGTAGAAGTTCATGAAATATTTATTTCTTATTGCTTTCCAATCCCTTCTAGTTCAAATCCTCCCAACCTCTGCTCAATCCCTTAAAATGACGACAACCTCGTTGGGCATATTTTCAGCCCTTACAGAATTGTCCCGCCCTTTTCTCCGTCTCTTTCACTTTATTGTTATACAATTACGTCTACTACAATGTACCCTGATATCCATTTCTAATTCCAAAACGTACCGTCGTCCCCTTTGCAGCATTCTCCATGCTTTTGTGTTATTAGGTATTATTAGAGATGATCATAAATTGAACAATTTCTATACAACAGTTTGATGGGAATTCCCTATTCCAATTTAACGCAACCTATTTTTAAAATTTACTTAATTTTATTTGTTTATAAAATTTATTTTTGTTTATTAAATACTCACTAAGCGTCTTAGACATCTTTTTTCAAACCAGTTTATTTTTTTATTTCATAAATAAATGTCAGAGATTGAAAGAGAAAAAAAGATAAAAAAACAGAAATCAAAGATGAAAGCTTTTCAAAGGTTCCAACCGCAAGAAACAGAAATGAATAAAACGAAGAAATTAATTCTTTTTTTGAAATGAAATGCTTCTAAATTTTTTATATTTTAATTTTCTTATTTAAATATGTATGATTATAATTTGTGCCCAAATATTTTCTCGCTTTTTTATACTTTATATTCACGTTATTTTATATATCAATATTCCAGAATCCTTTACATTAAATTATTTGTCTATATTAAATATCTTTATTTACCTAATTAAAATTATTTATGATGATTGTTCGCATCTCCAATTGCTTCCTTTTTTTTCAATTCACATTATTTTACCTGAATTCATTTATCTCCTTTTTAACAAATTACTGGAAATAATTTAAATAAATCCAGAAAATGAATTTCTGTATAAAATCTATTATAACCGGAAATAACTACGCCGGTGCTACCCTTTGGAGCCCGTTTTGTAACCGTCGGCCCGTATGTTATACTTCCGTCGTAGTCAGCTGATGTCATGTTCACTCTGCCATACTTCCCCTAACACTACATTCTAAACTAGAGTTACGTATAATTTCGTTTTGTATTAATTGTTTTCTTTATTTTATTTTTTCTTTCATTTTGAACTGTTTAATTAATTTTCTTTATTATTTAATTATTATAAATTATTTTGCAACTTTACCAGGCGAATTTTTTCTTCATTTTTATTTATTTATTTTTTTAATGGCTTCGACGATTTTTTTAAAAAAAATTTAATGCCTTATCTTCCTTCTTGTCCAAATAAAATACCGATCACATTATTTGGAAACTTTTCCTCGAGAAAATTGGGTTTTCGAGAATTTAATCAGCCAATCAGAAAGCAAGAAAAAAATACCGTGTTTTCTTATGTATTTCAAAGAATCATTTGTAACTTAAGAGTTTTACGTTCATTATTTATTTATTTACAACCCGTACATATCTACAACATGTAAATGTAGTCTATTTTACGGTTCTTTAAGTCCCTAAAATATCTAAATAATACTCACATTCAAATCTGTCGCAAGTTTGAATACTCTACAACAAAACCTACCTTGCAAAAACAGGTATTCCTAACTTAGCCATCACAGTTGTCGCAGTGGCGAAGTTAGGAACACGAGCACAGTTCATTAATTATCACCAAATCCCTACCAAAAATTAAATTATTGATAACACAATCGGAAAGTACATAAAATATACTTATAAAATACATACCACACTATTAAAATATATGGCGGATTGCACAAAATAAAACTGATACTTTCCGAGGCAATAGTTATAACACAAACCACGTTCAACACAATATGGCTATTGTCTCCTTAAAAGCTATACTAGCGTCACTCTCGATTGTTATATAGAGTTTTGAGGTAGCAGACACCCAGTAGCTGCTGTCATCTTCCGGACAAATCTTTAATATTGTTTAAAAATGCAGGTGGCGAACTTAGGGAGACTGGCGAACTTAGGGCAACCTACATTATATCAAGTTAAGCACAGATTGTTTACTGAATCCTGATGGATCAAGCGCCACAATCGGGAAGGCATGTTGAGTGGTAGAGTTTGAGTGAAGGAAGCGTCAGCGCTAAAGGGTTGGAATGAACTTGCATTTTGGAATCAAATCTGTTGTATCAGGATGTGGCAAGAGTGGAGATGAAGGGAATGTTCAGAGAGTATGTAACGTAAGTTTGGTTACATGATGATATAATATCTGAGTGATCAAAGAGAATTTGAATCGGTCTTTTTCAGCTGTCCCGTGCTGTTTTATACCGTATGTTCATACAGGATCCTAATTTTCACACTGGCGAGAGCGTTTCAGCATTATTACTGAAAAAAACTGGAGTAACTAACTGAAATAACGTTTAAAATCTGTAAAAAGTAGATTTATTCGAGGATATTGTCCTGAGTAGACCTATTTTTGCTGTTAGAATTTGCCTAATGGCTAAGGAAAACGATTCGTTCTAACTAATCGCAATGAACTGTTGTTGATATATGTAGATTGGAAAGCGAGTAACATTAGACAAAGCTAAATCCACCTAGACCTAAAAGACATAGCCTTGCTCAAGAATCAGTCAAAGATGGTAGACGGATATCAAGTATAAAATATGTGTAACTGTTTTAATAATGAATTAGTGATCGTCTTGCGCTGGCCGCTAAACGGTTACCCACTAATCTGTCACTGCAGGCTCCGTGTATATAGTGCGAGGATTGGGGTGTCAGTATAAATATGATAGCGTTTCAGGGACGGCACGATTCCTGAAGAAGTAGCTAATTCATTTCCGCCTTCAGGAAACCGAGAAAGAAACTTTAAGCTATAAATCAGCTAGAATATCCTTTCTTGTCTTTTATAAAATACCTTGCGATAACTCACTGCTTTTTGCTTTTGGGTGCTGTATTTTGTTAAAGGATATTGCTTTTAAAATAGCAAAGGCTCAAGAAATTAGTAAAGAATTTGATTTATTCTAATGTTTATCTTTTTTATTTTTATCATGGTTCAGCAGGAGAGTCTCTTGAGTAATCCTGCATGACTGCAAGTTCTCAGCTTGCTGCATATTAGCTATGAGCACTTTTCGGAATTCTCTGTTTTAAACTCTGTGACTTCAACTTTCTTTGCCTTCAAATTCTCACATTGGATACTGACAATGTTGGTGTAGACCAAGTCTTAAATGTCGGTCGTTCTTGAATAATTTGGAAGAAATTTGGTTAATTACGATATTAGTGTTTTTTTACATCAGACATTTATTTTTTCTTTAGTCTATAAAAGCTTGTTCATTAAAATTTAATTTTTTTCTATAGATTTTTTTTTTATGTGTATTTACATTTTCATTATTTATTGTGAAAGGCCCGATGTCTTTATAATCCTGGCGAAGACACGCCTACTGAACAAAGGAACCATGTTTCTTCTTTTTATTATTATTAAATTATTTACCTTAAGTAGGACGACTTTTTTGAATTTTCAATAATACTTAAAACTGAATTCATTGTTTGTTCAGTTAGTTGGTAATAAGTCGACTTTTGTTTTTTATTTACATCATTAGTATTTCTTTTACAATAATACTGTTGAAATTCTGTTATTAAATTCGCCCGGCGCCCCTCCAGTCGATCTGTTTATAAAAAGGCCGGATGGTTCAATTTGTAGGCCCTGAGTGAACAGCTATCTGCCTGGAACTTTCCGTTCTATTTTATCTTGCAAATCATTGTCAGTGAATTTTCCCATACTTGTGCTTGAAATCTGATCACTAGCGATAGGGTTAACGTATTTGATGTCTATTTATAGAATAAATATGTTAAAGTATATCATATTTCTACAGGAGCTTCTGTTATTTACAAAATTGAAGCGACAGAAATATGATATTGAAATAGATTTACCAATTATGTTTTACATATTCGAAAAATTAGATTTATATAAAATGAAAAGTTTGTCTAAAGTAGAACAACTCGCAAGAATATTGCAACTGTTAATATTCGCTTAAAATCCAAACTATTTCGTAGGAGACGTCGGGGTTGATGCTAAAATTCTAAAAAGCTAAAAATGTTCATGTTTAATAATTATCATTTAATGAAGAGCTTTCGGTACAATTTTCGGAAATAACCACAAAATTTAAAGTTCTTTTACAACTCTAATCAAAGATTCAATTAATTCCACATTACATTAAATCTAAATACCATCTACGTCAGCCTTATGTCAATCAAAGAGCCACTAGGAATATGGGGTATGTTGATAGGCCCCAAAAAAGTCCTTCCAAAACTTACGCGCCTCTGCTAAATACAATTTTTTTATTTTATTTTTACCTGAAACTAACCGTGTCACTTTTGCCAACTGTATGTACGGCAATTCAGTCACTTCATTGAAATCTTGCCACAGTATCTCCGTGCAATCCCATATTTATGTCCTGGGCACTGTGAATCTGATTCACGTAGTATAGCAGGGGTGGCCAACTTTTCTGTATATAAGATTTACATTTTATCTTAAAAGTGTGTCGCGATCGACTTGTTGTCATAGGCCTAGTCTAAGGGGGAAGAAGGGGTGTGAAATGCATACTATGTTTATACACACTGTGTTTCAGTATAAGGTGCATTCCAGCGAGGTATGGGTAGATAAGTAAAATATATTATTTTCTAAATTACTTATTAAGTTTTCGAGATATAGGCTCTTGAAGAAAATAAATTTCCAGACCCAACTTTTGCTAGCAGAATTCCGTACATGCGGTACCTAAAAAATTCTATTTTCCGACAGTTTTTCAAGATAGATTTTTACTAAGTTAAAATGCAATTTAATTTTATTATCATCTGCAATGTATAAGTTATACTATTTGTTCGTAAATATGAAAAAGTTATATTAAAAATGCACAGTATGGCTGATAATTTGATTTCAGTATTTCACTTTCACGTTTTTTTTTGGGGGGGGGGCTAGGAAAATTTATCATTAAAGAATAATATGAGTTACTTTTTGCTAATCTATCAATAGCTCGCTGAGTACACCTCGTACTGAAATATGGATATACGGCTTATCTACCTACGTAAAAAACAACAATAATTATTTAAAGGGCCAAAAAGCTCACATCCAGGGGGAATTAAAAGAACATGGATAATTATTAACAATATTTATTCATTCAAAGTAGCTACAGATAAAGACAGATTTAGAATTTACTTTGTTGCCTTAACATTAATGGGAAAGTTTGCATGTCTCTATCGACCAAAACTGGCCTCGCGATCGACTTGTTGGCCAACCCTGAAGTATAGTATTTACCCATAATAAATAAACGCTCCTATTCGTTCATGTTAATAGCATTTCCCATTTTCACTATAAATCAAGTCCGAACTCGGAATGAGAAGATGATACGTCTGACTTGAAAAATGCTTCAAACTCAGTCTAATTAACAAACTGAGACTCTGCCCCTTGATAATTCCGTATGTCGCATTGGTGAAACCGTAGATCGTAACTTCATAGGACTTTTAAACGATCCAACCACAGCCGATTACAAATTCTACCATCCAAGATGATCTATTTATTAACCATGCTCCCTTTTTTATGTAATGAACCGCACAATCCACTCCAACCTAACTATTCCATTCTTGCCACACCCTATTCGGTTACAACAAAACGTTTCATTCAAAACTATTTATTAATTTCAACCCTCTTGATGACTGCAATCTATTCACCCGTCCACTTCTACAATTTTTAATTTTTTTTTAATCAATTCTTAAAGCCAGAAACGCGGAAGTTTTATTTTTTAAATTTGTTATTTGTAATCTACAAAAATAATATAATGTAATCAGTGAATATGGTAAAAGAAGAGTTTAAGACTGGATCAGCTTGAGGAGAGAAGCTGCCCTTCGGCAACACCCACGCTGAAGTTTCTTACATTACTGAAGCTGGGTCACGAGGCCAACAGCGTTTCAATCGTCGTAAAGGACGATCTGGAATCGTTTTGGAGGCAAGATTTTGAACAAGAGGATTTGTACAGAATGGAAGAGAGTCAAAGAATTTTCTATATTTGTTTTAATTTTAACAAAAAAAGTCATCTAAATAACGTCTCTTGTACAACATTTTACTTAAACCATATATAGTCCTTCAGGGTTGAACTATGGGATTCTGTCAAGTGTTCCAACCTCCTAAGAATTCAAAACTTACAATAAAAGAACCCAAAATGCCCCCTTTTATCAATATTCCTTTCCGGACTGACATGACCTCAATCTGCTGTAAACAAAAAATTCCACATCCGAATCCTTTAGTCTGTCGTCACACTTCCCGTACCATTCTTGACGATCCTCCTAGACGCTTCGTGATTTTTCTTAGGTCAGTCATAGCTCTTTATATTTGCAATAAATTTCCCAAATAATAAAGATTAACACCATTAATCAACAAAATTCTTTTCGCCATTGAATAATAAATAATTTATTTCAAAAGCTATTTAGAGCTAAGCTAACTCCGCGCTCTAAATGTAAATCTTTTCAATAATTCAACTCAAATTCAGTAACAAGCTGAATGATAACGGTAGATTTATTTGAATTTATATTATAAAGGGAATTTTAAAAAGCATTGTACATTATTTCATCGCATTTCTCCACTTTTTTTATGGAGTTAATCGAGTTGTACAGTGAACAACTTAATTATCAGTAATGGATAAAATAACTCCATTACTTAAGCTCAAATTATTCGTTTTTTTAATATCCAAATAAATAAACATAATACATTTTATGTATTAGATTAAACAAAACCAATTCATTTTTACATATCATTTATTTTATGCCAAATTGTATGTAATATTACCATCGTCTATCGACTCATTAAACCACTTTTCTATCGTTAGCGTTGCTGTAACGAAATAAACAAATTTGTTTCAGTTGTAAATGAATGCTTCACAAGTGCTAAATGAATTCAAGAATAGTGATTTATGTTGTGCAATACAATAACTAGGTCGAAATGATGTTCACTTTGTGCCATTCCCCTCTCCGATTGTGTTACGTGTATTTAGAGTGTTTGTGGGTGTTTTATTGAGCGTATTACAAAGGGAGAGGACAAGGTCATCTCTACAGACTCTCCGCTAGATCTCTGGCTGCATTCTGACTGACATTGTTCGCACTTCTCGCACCGCTGGAGGGTGCTATTGCATTAGCGAATGTTCATTTTGTTTTACATTAAGTTGTTGGAATTTCATCTTTAATTGTTTGAACTTTTTACTGATTTACTCATGATTTAATTTTTTTTTTTTAATCTTTTATTGTAATTTACCACTGCAACAAGCAAATATGGTAAAAGAAAAAAGAAATAGAAGAAAATCATGAGTGGAGAAGGCACCCAGTGGTGCCACTCCAGTAACGTGCTTTGCTCTCACGATAAGAGTAGATCACGAGGCCATCTTCTCTTCAATCTTCTTAGAGGATTACCTGGTAATGTGGAGGAAGATAGGTGTTCTATGAGAGGGTTAGGATGAGCTGCTGTAGAGGAATGAAATTTGAGAAAACGAGTGTTAGCAAGATCTATAATGAAAGGAATTTTGAGGTCATTATGGATAGAGTGAGGTTAGATACATAGAACGGAGCGTTAAGAAGTTTTCGAAGTATTTTTGACTGTAATGCCTGGAGGCGTAGTGAGTTGGAACGCTTAGTCGATCCCCATACTTCGATACCGTATGACCAAATAGGTCGCAGTAACAGTAGATATAAGAGTCTTTTGTTGTGTAGGTTAAGTTTCGAACGTTTGTCAAGTAGTCTGGCGAGAAGTTTGTAGCGTTGGTTAGTTTCTTGTCTTTTCAGTCTAGTATGGGGATTTCATGACAACCATTTGTCTAGGTACAGTCAAATGTAGCGTACTTTGTCTGTACGTTGGTATAGGAGGTTGGTTCAAGATGATAGGAGGCAGAATTTTCCTTCTGAGAGTAAATGCTGTAAACTTTGATTTCGTAACGTTGGTTTTGATTCTCCATTTGAAAAGCCAGTCTTGTAAGTCCTTTAAATTCAAATTTATTTTAATGAAAAATTGGGCTAACTTGTCAATTTTACGACTGACAGATTCTTTCTGCCTCTCCCATTAGAGTTACTGTTTATAAGATTATGAACGAAAAGTGCTAGGAGAAAAATTTTCTTTCAAATAACTGCAGCTAATGATTAATAATATTAGGCTATTAGGGCCCTGTTGCAGAAGGTAGCCTCCCACGCAAAATTAAGTATCACATTTCTTACAACAATTCACTGTCAAAATTTTCTTGAATTTAGAATTCGTACTAAAAGAATAGGGACGAGTGTTGGTCTAGTGGTCAAGAGCGTGGCTTTGCATGTGAGTGATCCCCAGTTCGAATCCCGCGTATAGCTACTTTTTATTTGTTTGACAAAATTGTTTATATTAAAGTACGACACCTAATTGGTATAGTGTTAGACGTTAAGCCCCGCCTGAAAAATTAGGCAATTACTTTTACTTAAAACAAAATATTCGACTTGAATATTACGTATGTTCTATTGCTTTACTCTTATAAAACAAAATTCATGACGAAAAAGTCACGTCGTAGATCCAAAAGTCATAGGCCTAACTTACTAAACATATTGTTCATTGGTGACTGACTTATTAATCCGGAAGGAAGTAAAGAATAATGCCAATTTCACTCATTATTTTTTTATCTTTACCGAGCTTTCTACCTAGGGACTAGGGCATCTTCAGGGCTGTGGAACATATTTTACAGTTAAGTTACAGTAATTGTGTTACGAGTATAATGAATTTGAATAAAGTTATGTAGGCTACAAAAATTATTTGGTGTATCTTCAGTCCTATTTGCTGAACTGAACTGAAAGAACGGCAAAATAATAATAATAATAAAAAAAAAATCATGACTGAAATTGGCATTATTCTTTCTTCTTTCTTCAAGTTCTCCAGTTGGCTGTCAAGACGAGTCTGTCTTTGACAGACCACGTATTCCAGACTATTCTGACGAGAGTATAAAGTGGAGAGACAGTACTGATGAGTAAGTCTCATCACTGTTTATGAAGCTTTCCATCTACTTAAGAAAACCTTCATGACAGCCACTATTTTGGGCATAACTAAGATCTGGTTGCCATTTCAATTGTCACTATGGTGAAGTCCTAGTACTTTAAATCCGTCTTAACTTCAAAAATGCCCTCGCAAAACAGTTCTTGACAAGCGACAATAGCTCATTGATGAAAATAAATAAATAAATACAGGAATATAATTCAGAATAACTTGAATAGGAAGATATAATTCCTATACTACAGCAACGGGGTGAGACTCCAATCTTGACGTCAGCCACTGCTGACGTAAATTCCAAGACAGTCTTTTGACATGGATTGTGAAGATGGAATATCTGTCCCAAAAACTTTTTAATCTCCTTTCTTTGAAAGTTTTTAGTAGAAATGATCTGTTTATGTCAGATTGAGTTTGTCTGGATGAACTTTAAAAAGTCCTCAAACACCCCCCAAATTAAAGAAGTAGAGATGGAAATCCGACGATGTATAATTAACTAAAGGGATAGAAAATTAATCATTTGCAGTTTTACTTATTTATTTTAATTTCCCACAATTTCAGGGATTCAAAGAATTAAAAACCTAAAATCTATGAAAGTACCAAATACTTAAATGCACCTTCTCTCTCCCATCTACTGCTGCATCCCATCTGTACCACAGTTAACAAATCTCGCACATGAAACCGCCTTGTTAATCTTATGATTTACGATATTCTTTACGTATCTTTAACAGTGAACGATATAAAGCAATTGCACGATAATTGTGTGGATCAAAACGGCCACCTTTTTCACGCAATCAAGCACCAAACTAGTATAACAATTTTTCTCATTTTACCCAGATTTTATTTAACGTGTTCAATAAATTTAATGTTGAATCTACGAACCATATTATCAATTTCATTTGGGATCTGGTTAAAACCTGCATTTTATTTTTTGATTTTATTTTTTAAGACTTTCTTATAATCAATCCAAAGTTTGGTTTTCATTATTTAATTCTGGATTAAAAGTAAATAAGAATTATTGTGGGTTACTATTTGCAACATCCGCTAATAAAAATTCTCCCACTGCTCAAATACTACAGTTTTTACAGCAAAATTTTCTAATCGTTCTCCAAAATTCAAAAAGAGTTATGTACCATTCTAATTGTCAAAGTTGAGCTTTCATAATAAATTCTCATACAAAGCTTTAAATTCTTGTATTTAGTGTTAGATTTCAAGTATGTATTTAGGTTTTTTGCTTTGAACGAGTTCGCACAACGAAGTTTTGTAAGCTTATTCATATTTTCTTCTCATTTAAAACCTAATTTTGCTCAGATTTTTCAGTTTAAATCCCTTATTGCCTATTGTAATTAACTTTAAATTTTTCAAATTCCTTCGTAATTATGGGCATGCTAATAACTAAACTATTTAGTTGATCTACCAGTTATTACTGAAGTAAATGCCCACAGAAATTTCCTACTTCATTACTATTAATGAAATTTCTGTTTGCTAAAAGCACTTAATCAACTCTATATACCACAGCATTAATTTAATCCATCTTTTACTCTTTTCAGTAGATTTAATAAACATAACAAATGATCGGATGCGTGGATATTAGTTGTAATTTCAAAATCCTAGAGAAATTAATTTAAGAGAAATTAAGTTAACTTACGTTTAACCAAATCATATGCAGTTTAAAATACTGTAGTCTATATTCCCCTCAAAGAAACGTGTACAGGAAGTCCTCGACTTACGACGTTGATCCATTCCTACGCGGCGTCGTTAACCGTATCTTCGACGTAAGTCGGAACATATGTAAACTGTACCATATACACTACAGTACTGTATCTCGTACCATAATGATAGTACAGTACTGTAAGCAGTTAGCCTATCCTAACACAGTACCCTACATAATTATCAAAAAAACACATATAAAATACTGTACAGTACGTTTAATAATGAAATGGAACAGTAATAAAAAAAACAGTAGTGTACATTACGATATCTAATTTCACTTCCATGGTGATGGCCTTCCTTTTCTTCGATGCACTGCCGTCAGAAGAGTCTGCCTTACGTGGAAGCCATAATGAAGGGCAAAAAGTGATCGTGACAACGATGTTAATGGCGTACTGGGATGCTGGTGACACCGTCTTCCTCGGTCCCGAGCCGCTGCACTGTAAATGGGAGTCATAACCACGAAACGTCGTAACTCGAGACCGTCGTAACCCGAGGACTACCTGTATTTGGAAATCTGTCTTGTGTAGAGATTTCCTCTTTCCTTATATTTCTGTCTCTTTGAGTTAGCAGTTTGTTAATTTAACTAGAGTGTCGTCAGATCACCAAGTTTGAAGTGAAATTGTTTATAATTGCTGAAATTAAAGGTTATAGGAGCGTTTCGAACAGATTATAATTATATCCATTGTTTTTAAGAAACTTAATCCATAATATTTTTAAATCATTAATTCAGTTTCTTGTTAGTGAATTCTATAACTTTTTCTTCAATATCATCAATAAATACGTTATAAAAGTTAAAAAATTCCATTATTTTATTATATTTTTTATTTCGTTTTCTGAAGTATTCAAGAGTGGTAGAAAGTAGAAGTTTATTGAAAAAGTTCGCTGTCTAGTGAGCACATACAATCACGTCCAATGTTTCAATTTAACTAAAAAGTTGACAGCAATCGGGTGTATGCTTTTATTTATGGCGCTTCATTGTTCCAACGCTTGACTTCGTTACGTTGTAAATGCTGAAGTTGCTTGTTCCATTACAATCTGTTATTTAGCTGCAGGACAAAACGGAATTTTACTTTCTATTTTTTTTCCCTTGTTCTTTTTTAGAGTTATTGAAATTACAGGAAATCTCTGGAGGTCATATGATTTCTACGCTGTTCATGTTGGCATAGCTGAAAGAATAGCAAGAGCTGCAAAGATAAAAAATGTACCCATGATGATACATTTTTCTGCTACTGGGATAGAAAATAGCAAGCTGTCAAAATATGCCAAAAGTAAGTTGGAAGGCGAAAAAGCTGTAACTTCAGCATTTATTTTGGGATAGAAAGAAAATTTCTGAAAAGTCTGCCTGAGATTCTCTTTATTTCCTGACTTCTTTTTGGTAAGGTCAGCATTCTATTATTACATTTTGTTTACCTAATTTTTGTCGTAGTAGGTTTTCTTAGGATTAACTTAATTTTCCTCAGGAACGCTGACCTGTTTTCAATCGTGGTTAGAAAAAGGAATACGATGAAGGCTTTTGAAGTCGATAATAATTCAGTTCATTGTTGCGGTCAGTAGTAGAGGATTGGCGACACTGTAGAGTGATTGTTCCTCCAGTCTGTGTTATTGATTTATTATTGTGTCACTGCGGGTTTCTCCTTGGATCGGAATTGCCAGCAATAAGTTATTTTATTTATTTATTTTAAGATACTGTATTTGCTGAGGGATTCCTTAAACATTTTTGAGCCGGTGTCATTTGATCTTAATCAGGCTAATAGAAAGGATTACCATCTCCTGTTCTCGATATTTCGCTCAAGTACTACCAGAGGATGCCAATTTAAAGGTTCACATTATTAAATCATTTTTTCCACTTTTCAAAGATTTTTTTCCGAAAGCGGCTTCAACAATTTATTTTTAAATTTCCTCCACTTATTTCATAGATGTAGTTCTAGAATTTTTATTTGAAAATTTGTTCGAGGAAAATTCAAGTAAGTGGGGAGGCTGCTTAGGTTTTTACAGAAAGTACATTTCTGTACATTGTACTTTCTTGCCACGTATACAGGATGTATGCGGAGGAGTGGTCGAAACTTCAGGAGGTGATTCAGCAGCTCAAATGCAACAAAAAATATTCTCTTCACTTTGGCCCAATTCTCAATAGTGTCTAAGATATTTGCATTTTTAACTTTTCCGTCGATATTCGCGATTTCCACCATAAAAACGGCCGTAACTTTTCTATCCTTTATCCTACAACAAATCTGCTTATTCCAAACGAAAGAGCATTAAATTTCCTATAAATTTGCTCAATACCGAGCCTCAAAACGTTTCTTACTAACAATGAAATTTTTACTTTAATGTCTAAAAAATTCGTTCTCGATGATTTTTGTTAAAATTTTAAACTGCATTTTTTCAATGATTAATGAATCAAGGAGTCACATAATTTCAGAAAAAGTTGCGCATTTATTGAGCTTTAAGACGATATGAATTTTTTTCGTTTTTAATAAAACCCTACCCCGAACAGAGGGGTGTAAATGCAGAAAACTGGGATTTAGCGTAACCGACTTTTCACTACTAATTTACTCAGATGTCAATTTTTGGAGTAGGAACAAAAAGAAAAGTAACCATTTTAGTTTTTAACAATCATTATTTAATAAAACGGAAGTAAAAAATAAAGTAGCAATAAACAGAAACCCTGTATATGAATACGTATATATCACTGCACAAATCGATTAACACCACTTTTTGAAATACGTATCTTAAATTTAAGGGTCAAAATACTTTGTTCGCTCATAGATTTTTATATTTTTAATAAATTTCTCTAATAATGTAGATTAACATCATTAACAATTTTGGCACTGCATAATGAATAATTAATTTCAGTAGCCATTTTGATTAACTCCGTGCTCTAATGTAAATCGTTGCTACAATTCAACTCAAATTCAGAAGCAGGCGCTGAATGATAACGGTAAATTTATTTGAATTTATATTATAAATGGAATTTTAAAAAGACATTGTTGATTATTTCATCGCATTTCTGCACTTCTTGTTGTTTTGTTTTTTATGCAGTTAAATCGAGTTGTGCAGTGAATTGCTCAGTTCCATATAAGTATATCTATAAATTTGATTTTAAATATTTTTCTCAGAAAATTTATTTAATGATACTTTAGGCATTGAGTAAATTGTTGAGAGATTGCCTTTTTAAGTACCATTTCTCTGATAGAATCTGTTGATTCTCTTTTTGCTCAACTGATTGCTCTAACTTTCTCGAAAACGGTTCCTGGCCTTTTCGGTATAAACTTTATCTTTACTGTGGTTACAAACTGCATCATGTAGAATTAAAAATGACTCAATTGATGGATGCTTTAAAAAAAAAAAAACTTTGCGAGTTATAATCTCTGTGAATAGCAAGAAAACTTTTCAGTGAGAGTCTACGCGCCAAATTTATTCTGTGCTGCAAAATGGCACACTCTCCACTAAGCAGGTTTGGCTTAAAATGTTTTCAGTAATGTAAATTGGTCGAACGACCGTAAACTCTCTGGTTATGAACTAGTTTTTTTAACGCATGTGCATGAAACAGTAGTGAGGTTTTGTTAAGAGAAGGGTTGGACTATGCCTAGAATGATGTGCCAGAAGGGTGCCTGTAAAGGCTGCTTTGTCTACATATCCTTAGTCCTTTGGATTTCCCTTCCCCAAACACGCGCACATATTCTTCCGTACCCCATTTTCTTTGACAACCTGATGAACTGTCCTGATACACTGGACAAACACCGTTACTACGTCCGCCAACTTTTCGATAAACACGATTCCCTCCTAATTCTTGCACACATTCTCTAACACAGACACAATCTACACACATACCTTCACACAATTTTTATATTCTTTATATATATATATATATATATATATATATATCTAGCTGACCGTTTCCTTTTTTTCCATCTTCTTTGTCAACTACAAAAAAACTCACGTCGAGTAGGGATTACAAAGTCAATATCTGAGAAGCGATCAGCAAACACGAATATATTCTATTTTTTTTTTTTTTGTAATTTTTTGCTCCAAAACGAACTTTATTGACTGCCATTCTTTTATTTAAGGTTACCTTCAAGAACCTTATACCTAATATTAGAATCTAGAAAGCAAACTTACTGTTTATAGACGTCCTGAAAACTAGATCTTTCATTATCAATGATTAAAATAGTTGTTTAACTGTTGATTTGCATATTTCTCGTGCAATAAGCATATTTGCATAAGTCCAGATTGTTTGACTTTCTTTTCAAGTTCTGCACACAAAAATGTTAGCATTATGTAGTTTGCCTGTTTGGGAAGTTGAATATTACTTTGTTTGTTTTATGCAGTTCTAGTATATTGCGTTGTGCAGGCAGCATAGTAAAATAATTCCAGAATAGAGATATTTAATGTTGAAAGGGTTCATCAAGAAGACTGCACTCTCCATTACTGTTACCTCTATAGGCGTGATGACGCCTAGATGTAAAGTTGATTGAATCTATGTCACATATTGAAATGCTCTCTCAATTTTGATGTGTTACTCCAAGTATAGAAATGCTGACTAACTTGACATGCCTGTCAGAAACGTTTTGTGGATTAGAACAGAAGAGGGTAGATTGTATATACCATTTCAATTGGGCGCTAACGATTTGTACAAAGGGAGCACTTCTAGAAGGATGGTGGTAGGGGGGGGTAGCCAACAGTTTGCGGCCAGCACCCCTGTGTGTAGCCTGTTTCTGGCTTAGATATAAAGGGCTCTGGTTGTGAGAGAGAGCTGTAGATATTGAAGGCAGTGTGTTGGTAGATGATGCAATAGAGTGCAGTAGCTTGAATGAATGATTCGCTCATTTTGACACCTATTACTAAACAAACATACGCACAAAATCATTTCTCCCTGTTTACATTTTGGAAAAACCCTCCTGTTTTATTCGTTCAAATAGAAAAGGGTGGCGCTTCACTTCACTGTATTGTTTGCAAGCTGTGAGAAGCATCATGCACAATGTCTCTATTAACTTGGAGCCACTCAGATAACACCTTCTGAGGGTGTTATCTGTTTAATATATTCACGCACCACTAGAACTTCACACAATACAAACTTGACTAAATGATTTAAAAAGAAATTTAATTAAGTTACCTTATACGAGGGTCGTTTGAAAAGTCCGTGCAAAAATAAAAACTACTTAATTTTTTTTATTTTTCAACATAGTCTCCTTTTAGGCTTATACACTTCGTCCAACGCTGCTCTAGTTTGTTGATCCCTTCCGAATAATAGGATTTGTCCAAGTCTGAAAAATAGCCATTCGTTTCTGCAATCACCTCCTCGTTTGAATAAAATCTTTTTCCCGCCAGCCATTTCTTCATATTGGGGAACAAATAGTAGTCCGAGGGAGCCAAGTCTAGAGAATAGGGAGGATGTGAAACGAGTTGGAACCCTATTTCCATTAATTTTGCGACCACAACTGCTGAGGTGTGAGCTGGTGCGTTGTCGTGATGGAAAAGGACTTTTTTGTGGGCCAATCGTGGGCGTTTTTCTTGCAGCTCGGTTTTCAAACGGTCCAATAACGATGAATAATATGCACCTGTAATAGTTTTACCCTTTTCCAGATAGTCGATGAGGATTATTCCTTGCGAATCCCAAAAGACAGTCGCCATAATCTTTCCGGCCGAAGGAACGGTCTTCGCCTTTTTTGGCGCAGATTCCCCCTTGGTAACCCATTGTTTAGATTGTTCTTTGGTCTCAGGAGTGTAGTGATGTATCCATGTTTCATGCACAGTGACGAAACGACGCTTAAAGTCCTGCGGATTCTTCTGGAACAGCTGCAAACCGTCCTTGCAACACTTCACACGATTTCGTTTTTGGTCAAGCGTGAGAAAATCACTCGACTTCCTCGATTCAAACGAATGCCAAACACAAAGAAATAGACCGATCTGGCTGAAACTTGGTGTGTGTTCTTCCAAGAGATGCTACTAACTAAACATAACCTCGATACGCGCCAGTAGTGCTATCTCTCTGACTTTGCACGGACTTTTCAAACGACCTTCGTATTTAAATTATATGAACTAAATATTTTCTATTCTTCGTCTAAATAACCTACTGCGGAGAAAGGCTCAGTGGTTAACGTATACTGGACTCAAATCCGAAGATCCTGGGATCGTGTTGATCCTTAATTTTCTCTTCCTTGGAGCTTCTTACAGCGAACTCTCCCAGAGACCGGCAGTGCACTCAGATGATGTTGAAGCGCAAATAACCCACTTTATGTTTAATGTTAATCGAATTAAAATTGGAAACATTTGCATTTAAATTTTAATTCAAATTTAACAAATTAAATACTAAACAATTTCATTTTATTCGCTAAAGCTTAAATAGTACTTCAGGGACCTATTTTATAAATGTACTGCGTAAAACGGTTAAGTATTTATGCGAGTTCATTATACATTTTATTTAATTTTAAAGTTATGTGGATTGCAGCAAGCTGATTAATGGTAAATTGTTAATTTTGTTTAATTCAATTATTTAATCATCAATGATTCTCTACAATATCACATTGTCACCAAATGGATGGTTGTTAATTTGAACACAAGTTATATCAAATGAGATAAACCAACAGAAGATAAAGTGATCATTAATGTGTAAATGTGTTATTTTATTGGTTATAATTACTTAATTTCTTAAGGCAAGCGTTGGTCTAGCGCTTATCCAAACTGTAGTGAAGAACTAGCCAGTTCGAATCCCACGTATAGCTACTTTGTATTTTTTTGAAAAAATGGTAATAGTAAAGAATGTCCTCAGTCCGCACTACATCTAATTTAGTAACTGGACGTAATAGAAATATTTCCGCGTAATCTTCCTAATGATTATACTCGTAAGCAGCATATTACACTGCATTTTGCATCTAAGATCTACCTGCGCAAAACAATTGAGATTCAGGCCACTTTTTGCTTAAAAATTCTAACAAGAATTTGATTACAAATAAGTTTTGATAAGTGTACAAAATTCTGATCAATTGTCGGGTTGATGGAATATTCTGTAATGTTTTCTGTTAGTGATTTTTCACTGATTTTACTAGATCAGGGTCGGCAACCCGTGGCTCGCGATCCGCATGCGGCTCTTTTATCCAAATTTTGTGGCTCTTCAGCCTGTCTAAAATAAATTGTATATTTCAATTTTATTGAAACAAATGAAAATTTCATTTATTAAAGTAAAGATATTTTTTCAAAAAGAATTTTAAATGTGATAGGTTTGAAATTGAATAGAATTATATTAAAATACAGTACGTAATATATGGGACTGCCGCCATTTTCATACAAATACAGGTTTAGTTATTATTTACTTTGCAATAATGTAAAAATAATATATAAAACATTTAAATGTTATTGAATATCATAAAATAATAATTTGTGAATACAAATTATCTACAGAGTTTTTTACTCCATCATCCTTGCGGCTCTTGTTAAGATTTATTAAAATTATTTAAGAAGAAATGGCTCTCTACTTAAAATAGGTTGCCGACCCCTGTAACTAGGTGATACAAAATAAAAACTCAAATGATGAGAAAAAAAATGAACTAGAACGTTTATTTTGGTTAAACAACAGTTGTTTACAATCTTTAACTATGCACTGATCTGACATAATTTTTTACCACTTGGAATAATGCTTTAAAACCAGAGGTAAATACTTATTGCATTGTTATTTTTGCTCTTTGAGAAAGTTAACTTGTTTGTCTTGCTACATTTTTGAATGAGCGGACTATACAAACTACAATGATGTAGTTTTGACCTCCTCAATGATGAGAGAGGGAGTAATTCCGTTTTTGGCTCATAGATCGCACACTTGTACAATCGCCTTAACGCTTACCTCGGTAATATCCAATATCGAATCTCATACAGATACCAATACGTATTACAGAATTTTAAAATTATCGATTTTCGTAGTAATTCCTGTTTAGTCTTGTGAAAGCAAACAAAAGTATGCAGGATAACCATTCATAAACTACAATGTGTGTAGTTGAAGCGGAAAAAAAGGAAGATAATTCAAGCAATAAAAGCTGTGTTTAGACAGTACAACTTATTATCATTAGTTATGTAAGCTAATTACATATAACTTCATGAGGCCCTGTGAGGGAATTGTTGACACAGCCTCCTGTAATGGTGCACGCATTCTTGTATTTACTTATGCTAATGAGCGTAACGCTAATCTGCCATTTTGTACTGTTGGGCGGAAATCCTTAATTTCTCTGACAAGTACGAGATAAAAACAAAAAAGTTTTGTTTGATAGCACATGGGAATAATTAAGAAAAACTGTTCCCATTGCGAGGAACTGTTCCGTACAGTAATTCACCTCAGTTGAATTAAACGGGGCGTAACTGACGCTAACACCTGTGTACCATATGCTCATTGCTAACAATTATTCTCTTTTTTTTCCAAAATTTAAAAATCTTTCTGTTTAATAATTAATTTTTCTCTCGTTTCTGTGGTTCCATTTTGTTCTTTGTGGTAAGAGAAAGTATTATGATTTGATTAAATTTGTTTAAATCCAGATTTTGTTGGAAGTATCCGTTATTAGAATCCCTTGAGTCCAAAAAAGTGTATTTTACAAATTCATCCGTACATGTAATATATATGTTACCGTAAAAGACCGAAATTGGTGAATATCAAGATTCTCTTGGTTAATGTTCAGATTCACATACTTGCTGGTGTAAAGTAAAAGTAGTAATCGCCTATTTTTTCAGGCGGGGCTTAACGACCAACTACCATTTACTAGGTGTCTAGTTGCTGGTGTATTCCCGAATATTTAGTTTAAGTTGTAGCAATAAATAAGATTTGTATAACATCAATTACATAAATAAGTTTGTTATTGGTATTATTTTCTTTTCTCATTTAAATTGTACGATACGTTTTAAGTTTAACTGTTTATTTACATGTGCTGATAGTTTAGTTTTTTCCTGTTTTGACTTATATCATAATAAATAATTATAGTAGATAGATTAAACTAGGGCGGCCTCAAGGCCTACGCCGCTGCGACTCCTTTAGATCTATTGTGGCTCCCCTCACTCTAAAGCTCACCCTCCAGACCTGTCCTTTTAATCAGACTCTTGATCCTGAGAGCGGCTCTTCGGTAAAGCTCATAGGCCTTGGTCTTTCCTCCCCGAGAAGTAACATCCTTAGCCATACGAGCCCCTCGCACTGACACAACACGTGCAGTGCCTTTTCCTCTTCTTCCTGACAGAACCTGCAAAGGCTATCGTCTGCCAGGCCCATGCGATGCATGTGTTTCCTGAGCCTGCAGTGGCCAGTTAATAGGCCTACAATCATCCTTAGAGCCCTAATAAATAATAATAAATATTATGGATTCAAATTAGTGAGGAATCGATCCAAATAAAAAAACAACAACTCTTTTTTTGTCAACGTTTCGACAAATATATTGCCTTCTTCAGGGCATGGCTTTGCGGATTGGACCAATATATATACTCAACCCAAGAAGGCAATATATTTGTCGAAACGTTGGCAAAAAGACGAGTTGTTGTTTTTTTTTTATTTGGACCGATTCCTCGCTAATTTGAATTCTTAATATAATATTTTTACAGTCACTAAAGCTATAATATAAATTCATATTTAATGATAAAGTATGATTCAAAAATCTAACAAAAATATTCTTATTCAACACTCGCTATCAGTACATGGTGAGGGTGGACATTTGTCGGTATAAGTCAAAAATAAGGAGATTTAGCAAATACATTCTCCAATTTTGGTCTTACACGGTAAAATATGCATATATATCGCAAAGATGTTAAATAATTCGTATTTTTGATATTTTTATGAAAATGCCTCCTATGATTGTCTATAAATTTCGTAAATGGGCGTTCATTTATTTATAATTAATGTAGAAAAACCGTTTTATTTTTGGATAATTCTTGGGAAAGAGCTAGATTAGGCGGTAAGGTTATATTTCCCCGGGTAATTGTACGGTTCTACAAACTGTATAGACAGACAGATAGATGGATTATTCGACAGTGGACATCTTTCATCTGCCATACAAACTGTGTATTGTTAGTGATAATTTAATATCACTCAAATTTTCCAAATTTGAATTAAATTTGTGAGCTAATTCTTTGAGAATATTAGTATGAGAGTTTACAATCCTGATATTTTCTTTAATTAGATACTTGGACTACACTGAAATTCAAGAAATATGGAGCCGCTGTTCATATGTCATATATAATACATCTATTTATGGCGTGCATTAGTTTCCCAAGCTGAGATTTAAAGTGAAAGAGATACTTTTCACTTATTAGGGAATCAGATGAAGCTGGGCGGGGCACCCAGTTTTCAATTACTTGGAGCATCAGTGGCGCCCACGTCAGAGTCCATTAAAGATATTTTTAGCTTTTTCCTGGCTTCTTCTCCCCCCGGGGAGAGTTGCCGATCAGAAATAGACACTGTGAAACGCTTGTTGGCCCTATTCGTTCCCCTACTATACACACTTCACTGAAACTGATCAAATGAAGAACATATACATGCTAATAATCTACATGTATAAGAAAAAACAACCTTTGTTTTCTATTAAAAGCCACTGTTCCTTACATTTTTAAGTTTTTGAATCTGCTGCTTTTGTGGTTTGCGTTTTTGTGACATATCTCTTCATTCTTTCGGTCCACTACCGCCCTGTGCGGTGTCATTCAGAGCTGCTTCCAGAGATTTCTATCTGTAATGGTTTATGGGCGTTGTCGGTTTTTCTAGTGGCGCAACTATAACACGTCTTGACATAGTTCTCCACGTCTTTGGTCATGTCAGGCCAGGAGAATTGAGTTTTTATGCGGTCATATGTTTTTTGTCTGCCATAATGACCAGACAATGGGTTGTCATGATACAGCTGTAAAACTATATCACGCATTTTGCTTGGAACAAGGATGTTGTTGTCCAGCACATTGATTAGAAGGCCTGAATCATTTACGGTGTAATTTTTTGATAGGGCTAGACGTCGGCATTGCTCATCTTCAGCTTGCTGCTGAGCTATTTCTAAGAAGTCGATGTTTGGGTAATATTCTGGGGATATATCGGTGTTGATGCAGCCTATATATCTGCTTAACGCATCTGCATGAGCGATGTTTTTACCCGATCTGTGTTCGATGTAGAAGTCGAACTCACTTAATTTCAGTGACCATCTGTACAATTTCGAATGCGGGTCTTTTAAATTTTGAAGCCACTGCAGAGCTGAGTGGTCAGTTATTATTTTGAATTTGTAGCCGAAAATGATATATCTGTACTGTTTACAGCCAAAGAGAATGGCTAACAGTTCTCTTTCCGTAGTGCAGAGTCTTGTTTCAGTTTCAGACAGTACGCGGGATGAAAAGGCTATTGGACGTTCTTCGCCGTTTATTTGTTGGCTTAGAATTGCAGATATGCCAACGTTGCTCGCGTCCGTAGTCAATATGAATTCGTAATTATAATTGGGGTATGCTAGAATCGGTGGGGAAATCAATTTTTGTTTTAGAATTTGAAATGCCGATGAACATTGAGAAGACCATACAAACTTGGTATTTTTCTTTGTTAAGTCTGTAAGGGGCTTGGCTATTTCCGAGAAATTATGAATGAATTTTCTGTAAAAACCTATAAATCCTAGAAACGCTCTGACGTCTTTTAGTTTTTTCGGAATTGGATAGGTTTCTACAGCTTTTAACTTCTCCGTGATCTGGAGAAATGCCTTTTTTGCTCAATGTATAGCCCAAATATTTGCATTCTTCTTTGAAGAAGGTACATTTATTTAGGTCTTTACAAAGATTGCCCTTCTGTAATTGTGTGAGAATTTTTTGTGTAGATGTTACATGTTCATGAAATGTTTTGCCGTGAAAAATTAATATGTCGTCAATGAATGTGTGGCATATGTCACCCGTGTATCCCGATAATAATTTATCCATTAAACGCTGGTATGTTCCACTAGCGTTCTTTAGACCGAATGGAACAGATAAGAATTTGTATGTGCCGAATTGTGTTATGAATGTTGTTTTGTCTTGTGATGATTTGTCAAGTCTAATGGAATGGAATGCGTTTGAGATGTCGAGTGTTGTGAAGTATGTTGTGTCATGTAATGTTGATAATATGTATTGAATGTCTGGAAGAGGATAAATTTCCGATGTGGTGATTGCGTTTAATTTACGCAAATCAACCACGTATCTGTACTGTTTGCGTAACTGGGTGATGTCGTTTGGATCGACTTTTGTGTGATCCGCAGACTTCTTTTTAACAAGAATCACGGGATGAGCCCAGTTACTCGTCGACGGTTCGATTATTCCTCTATCCAGATTATCTTGTATTAGTGCTTTCAGTATGGGGGCTTCTGAATGTGATAGTTTGTAAGGTCGACTGTGTACAGGCGGATGATTTTGTGTGCCTATGTGGTGTGTAATATCTGTAAATTTTGTTTTGTAATCTTTATCATGAATGAATGTGTCATAAAATGGAGAAAATGTTTCAACAATTTTGTCTGCTTGTTGTGGAGAGAGATGAGTGAGTTTCTGGCGTAACTGTTGTTGAAAAGCTTGTAATTGTGTTTCTTGTTCGTGCGAGAGTTGTTGAATAGAATTTATGGTATGTTTGTTTGATGAGTTGTACGTCTCAGGGTTGTATTGAATGTGTGCTATTGGAAAATGTTTCGTGATGCAGATTTCATGTTGTGTTGTATTTATTAATGTTATGGCACAAGCATTGTTATGTACGTTAGTCAGTGTGTGGGGTAAGTAAATTCCAGTAGGTAGACTGCCATGTTGTGTCAATAGTATGGAACCGTCTGGAATTTTTGTATGTAGCGTGTAAGTATTGACGATGTGTGATCGTGCAGGAATTGTGATTTTGTGTCTGGTTGATAATGTTTCTGGTAAAGTTGTGTTTTGAATGTTGTTAATTTGTGATGTTGTGTTGTCTGTTAAGAATGGAATGACTGTCTTGTTTATGATTATGTTTGAGTTTTTGAAATTAATAATGGCTCGAAATTTTGTTAGTAGGTCTCTCCCAATTATCATTTCAAATTCATTTTTCAGTTGGGACACTATGAATTTACCTTGAATTTTTGTGTCTTGGGCTATGGATAATTGAATGTTTGACAGACCATAATTAGGAATAATCTGGTTTGTGATCGATTTTAAAATGATACCAGATTTTTCGGGCCTCGATTTGACGTGACTGGCATCTATGAGCGAGTGTGAAGCACCCGTGTCGATCAGAGCTTTAACTTGTTTGTTTTTAATTTGGATGTTGATTAATAAATTATTTGAATCGTTGAGTGCCGGGATCAAGACCGTGGTAACCGTTCGAGCGCCTAATCGTTTTTTGAATTATTGAACCAGCATGCCTTTGCAGTATGGCCTCGTTTTTCACATATCTGGCATGTTGGTGGAACCCATCTATTCGACGTATTGCCAGTATTAAATTTGTTATTATTATTATAACTATTATAATTATTGTTGGGCATTTGTTTTTTGAAATAGGGCCTACTTTGCCTGAAGGTACGATGGTCTGGCTTAAATTGTGGCTTTTTGCCAAAATTAGTACGCGCTTGTTTATTATTATTAGAATTATTATTTTTGTTGTTGCAGTCGCGGTTCCAGTGGTTGCCTTGACAAAATTTACAAGGCGAAGGTGGTTTAGAAATAGAAACTCTCCTTCTCTTATTTTTCACAACTTGAAATTTTTGTGTGCATTCCGAGTTCCAATGGACGCCGGAACAATGTTTGCATGGATGATGTAGGGGTAGTGAACCCCCCACAACTCATCCACTCTAGCGTAGGGGTAGTGAAACCCCACCACTCATCCACTCTAGCCAGAGGGAGAGGTTCAGCCCCCTGGGCACACAGAGAAGGGAGGCTCGACGAAGATATATAAGAACAAGAGGAAATTCAAAGAGGATATTCAACTGGGATTCAATTCAGTGATAGTTCATATTGATATTGCGTTACATATTCAGTTCGAAGTTTCTGCTCAAAGTCTTACACTTCAGTTGTACACATCGTTTAGCCACGTCAGTCAGTCTGTTCGGTTCTTGTGTAAAGTATACAGTCCTTGGCAGTCAGTCACATACAAATATAATATCTTATACCGATACTAAAAGTGTTATTTATCAATCAACATCTACAACCAACATCTCTCTCCTAAACCATTACATATCCAAAGCTCTGCCCCCCAAAGATGTCTCTTCCAATCCAATACTCTTCTGGTAAATGATTCGCAAAGGTTGTCCATCTTAAATTCTGCGTGGCCTTCCATTTTGTCTTGATATTCCCGAAAAATTTTAAAATTGGGACTCCATTGAAAAGAAGTATTTCTTTCCTCGGTATTTAACACTAATCGCTTGTGATGAGACATCGATCTGATGAGGATACGAATATAATTCTGAGGGATATTTTTATATTCTTTAATACTTGAAGCGTTTGTGGTAAAGCTGGTTGG
Source organism: Rhodnius prolixus (assembly GCF_049639745.1). Taxonomy (NCBI): domain Eukaryota; kingdom Metazoa; phylum Arthropoda; class Insecta; order Hemiptera; family Reduviidae; genus Rhodnius; species Rhodnius prolixus. The sequence goes on along the minus strand of NW_027411614.1, from coordinate 34,397,675 downwards.
GTTGGGCGTTTCTTTATTCGTTTTGCAGTTCGTCTTATAGATGTTCAATAGTTTTTAAATCTGGACTACTAGCTGAACACTCTAAACTTCAATTAGAACATTTTTCACATAATCAGAAACAATTCTTGCTGAATGTAGTTGAACTTTGCTGACTTTTCTTTGCCTCTCTGTGTACTTAAATTATATTCGTTGCATAAAATTTATACAATATGAATATACGAATAGACAATGTATGAAGTGTGTAGCTAATAAAAACCAACTTTCCAAGACAATGTCTTTTTCTTCGGGACAACTTTTAGTTAAGTTTTCAAATAAAAATAAAAATCTAAACTTTATTCGAAGCTGCGCGTCATTTGTAGAGAGGTGTGACTGTGACGGATCTTTGTCAGTTCTGTTTGGTTTCAATAAAGAGGCGATTCCGTTAACTGTCCGTTGCTTAATGTGTTTCCTGGCTCTGTTTACTGGGCAATATCCGGTCTTTTGGATAGAATCTATTTTATTTTCCAAGACTGCGGACCTAGTAGGACATTGACATAGAGGTGATGACTCATTGTTTACTCACCGCCTGTCAGCTGCAGAGTATTAAACAAACAGAATTTTGTCTTTTAATGGAATTGTTGCTATTCTCGTATCTCTGCATCTGTCTTAAATGACGTACGAATTTTTTATTTTTTTTTTATCAGTTAGCTTAAGTAATTATTGAATTGTCAACTTCATTCTTTTAGTTTCGTATTGTGGTCTGATTCAACCTTGGTGTTCACTCGGGTGAAGTTAGTTTCTGAACTATACCGCTTGCGAGTTAGTGAAGATCCTATTCGAGCGTGTCTAAGTATTGCCTAGACTTCTATGTTAGACTTAACTCTAAGCCTCAAGGGAAAGACGGGGACATCCAGTTAAAATTTGTGACTATTTATTTTTAGTATTGATGGTTCACGAGAAAGGTCCTGTACTGCAAACCACTGCATCCAAAGGGCATGTTGCATCATTTCCTTGAATGGTCCAGTAGGAAAAGCCTTCAAACTTTACGATGTCCACGCTGTTTTTCCCATGATCTCTTTTGGTATCAACTTGCTAAAGGTGTTTTCATGTGTCGACAAACAGGGAACCATTTATCTGCACTTCCTGACATATTCTGCGGGAGCTCTAGGTTTATCACGTGTATCTGTGAAGAAAAGGGGCATCTGGGCCCATGTTACGAGTAATTCGTAATTCTAGTTGAAATAAACTCTTTTTTTTTTTTTGACGTATAGGACTGTTGTCTTTTATGGTCTAACAAAAAAAAGTAAGCCTCTTAATGCGAACAAGCAGGGTGATATTAAAGACGTATCCTTTCCTCCTGACACAGTCTTCAAAGGGGTTGGACCCACCCAGCAACGAAGGAACATACTCAGTGAAGATGTTCTCTGACCAATCGTTCCTTATAAAAGAAGGCTTAAAGCCTTTTGCTGACCTTGCACTTCACTGAAAGGCATATACAGAACAATTTGTAAAATCCACCTCTTTTTTTTTTAACTCAGGAGATCTCAATTAGGACAAAAAAAGCAATATTTTGGACATTTTCCGCCTAATATCTACCGCAGAATTAACCAGGAAAAGGGCGGAGAGAACATTTTTTCAAAAAGCATATTTCTGATGCATAGATTATCACTGGAAAGCAGACAGACAATCCGTGAGAACCCAAAAACAAATTGAAATAAAATTATTAATATTTATGACGTCAATAAAGAATAGAAGAAAAGTTATTATAAGTAATTTACTTCATTTTAACACAAGGAATTTGCAGTAGTAATGTTTGGCTGTGAGCCTAGAATCTCCAACTGAGAATACCACACACCAAACAGTCCTAAAACTGGTCTTCATCTATTTTCAGCTCTGAAGTACATTCAACAATTGTAATTTGTTTTTTCCTTTGAAATTTGAAACTGCATAATTGGTGAAGCAAGAAAAATAGGGGCACTGTTAAAAACGTAGCGAGATTGTGAATTATGTCGCAGTGGACTGATTCTACTAACCTGCTTGTTAACTTAAAGATTTAAGAAAAATCTCTAAGCCATTATCTCTTCATTGGTAGAATAATCCTGGATGTTGCTAGAGGTGGAAATGTTTGATTAGTGAATTTTGATAATGAACAATATCAAGAAAAACGAGATTTTTAGGGTAATTGCGGGATGAGGGCCTTTTAAGATTTATATGAATGGTTCTTCCGAGCGCATTGTTTGGTGAAGGGTTTGGTGACATTTACAAGTTATCCGGAAGCTACGGAGTGCACTGATTAAGGCTGGAAACACAGTGGAGCGGCGAAAACAAACACAACTTAACATATGGGTCCGCGCATAGTGGGGAGCAAAGCGAAGATAGAGCAACGCTACCAAAAAAAGAGTAGAGCAACGCGTTGAGACATGTTTGATTTCTTCGCTCTCATCGCGCTCAATTTTCAAGATTAAAATGGATATTGCTGCATTTATTGGTGTAGTTTTTTTTTTAAAAAAAACGTCTGTGGAACCAAAAGGATCCTCTACATCACAACTGATTTGTGTTGGATGAGAAATGAGACAGGATTTATGGGGTTAACGTTGAAATTCGTCCAATTCTTGATTAACATGCCTTCAACACTGGCTAGTACGAGGGTCGTTTGAAAAGTCCGTGCAAAGTCAGAGAGATAGCACCACTGGCGCGTATCGAGGTTATGTTTAGTTAGTAGCATCTCTTGGAAGAACACACACCAAGTTTCAGCCAGATCGGTCTATTTCTTTGTGTTTGACATTCGTTCGAATCGAGGAAGTCGAGTGATTTTCAAAAAATGGACAAAAAAGAATTTCGTGTGTTGATTAAACACTACTTTATGAAAGGCAAAACGCCTCAGGAGACTAAAGAGAAGCTTGATAAACATTATGGTGACTCTGCACCTTCGATTAGAACAGTTTATAAGTGGTTTCAAAATTTTCGGAGTGGCCATATGGGCACAAGTGATGCTGAACGTTCTGGACGCCCTGTTGAGGTTACTACTCCAGAAATCATTGATAAAATCCATGATATGGTGATGGATGACAGAAGAGTGAAGGTGCGTGAGATTGCTAGTGCTGTGGGCATCTCGAATGAACGGGTACATAATATTTTGCATCAACATTTGGACATGACAAAGCTATCCGCAAGATGGGTGCCGCGATTGCTCACGCTTGACCAAAAACGAAATCGTGTGAAGTGTTGCAAGGACGGTTTGCAGCTGTTCCAGAAGAATCCGCAGGACTTTAAGCGTCGTTTCGTCACTGTGCATGAAACATGGATACATCACTACACTCCTGAGACCAAAGAACAATCTAAACAATGGGTTACCAAGGGGAATCTGCGCCAAAAAAGGCGAAGACCGTTCCATCGGCCGGAAAGATTATGGCGACTGTCTTTTGGGATTCGCAAGGAATAATCCTCATCGACTATCTGGAAAAAGGTAAAACTATTAAAGGTGCATATTATTCATCGTTATTGGACCGTTTGAAAACCGAGCTGCAAGAAAAACGCCCACGATTGGCCCACAAAAAAGTCCTTTTCCATCACGACAACGCACCAGCTCACACCTCAGCAGTTGTGGTCGCAAAATTAATGGAAATAGGGTTCCAACTCGTTTCACATCCTCCCTATTCTCTAGACTTGGCTCCCTCGGACTACTATTTGTTCCCCAATATGAAGAAATGGCTGGCGGGAAAAAGATTTTATTCAAACGAGGAGGTGATTGCAGAAATTGTTGAAATAGACATTCGAAAATACGAATGAAACTAGACTCTGGAGCCAACGACTTCAGATATTGACGCATCTTAAATTAAAACAAATAGTAGCAACAAATAATAGTTCATATATTAGGTCATCTGTTAGAAATCATTACAAGAATTACAAATTATAAAGATAATCGTTTAAGTGCGAAATAAAAATAAGTTTTTTAAATATAAATATCATTTCTTCAATGTTTGCCCACGCTTCGCCAGTCATTGCCAGTCTCCTGCAGGGACAAATAAAACAATTCACTGCGTCAGGGGAATAGTTGTTTTATTAAATGAGCGTGGGAAGTTCCGAGTTTTCACTCACCGAGACTAGGTTTTGCTCTCATGAGCGTCACTGGACGAGGTAACACCTTCCTTTAAGGGTGGTAATCGAATTTTCCCTGCAATCATTTCAATAGGTTTAGAAAGCGAACTCCTTAATTGCAATGTTATGTAATCTTGCTGTAGATTAGTTGCTGGCAGATTATTAGTAAGTTTTAAGTAAATTAGTTTCTTGTGACTGATTGAATTTCTGATTTATAAGTATATTCATTACTCTTTTGTAAAATTACAAATTACATTGGTCTTACAATTACGCGATAAATTAATAGATTGTTTGGGGTATCAATATCTGAGTCCCTTGATAACAGAGGAAATAATTTCTTGATAGCCGCTTTACCTTTGTTTTCTCGGTCTTTAATGTGTGCTGTGAATGCCAGCCTTCTATCCATAATTAGATCTAAATATTTAATTTCTGCTTTCCAGGTATCTAACAAATTTTAAATTTTAACTGATTTAAGTAGCACCGGTCTCCGTTTGGTAAAAAACGTATTGTAATCATTACATTGACATTGGGGCTTTGCCAAATCAACACCCTCGTCCAGAAGTTTCTCGGTAAGATTATTTTGAATAAAAGTTGGTAGGAGCCACTTGATCGCAATCTCCGATTTAAATAAAATCTTGAAAAATCATTTTTGTGGATTTAAATTTAGTTTTCGTCCATCTTGAAGAGGGTTACGTCAGCGTACCTACTTAAATAAATTCTAATCTGATGGCAGGGTACCTGGTAGGAAACGCTTGTACTTGCCCATTGATATTCTACCACCAAAATGAAGTCTCGACATAAAAATTTGGAATTCTAATGAGCGAAACAACCATCTCTCTTTTGCCCCGTTCCACAAATGAAGGCAAAAGATAATATATATTTGACTCCGCCCGCCGCCATCTAGCACCGCTTCCAAGCAACTAGATATGAATCAGTAATGGCAGAAATACCCATCATGCCTTTCCAACGGAAATAATTAAATACATACAACCTTTTCGAGCTTTTGTATTGCTGAACCGGCTACGTTTCCACTGTTGGGGGCGGACGGACGGCCTTCAGTGAATTCCATTTCTCTCAGTTTGTTATCTTAGTTTTCCCTCGTTCTAACTTTCCTGCCCAACCTTTTACTTTCCATTTTATTGTATTATACAAACAATTTGCAAATTGTACAATATTCTTCTCATTTAATATATTAATCTCATCCTTTTAATGAGAACTGTTTCGTTTTCTATTGTAAAATGGAGTATGTTGGGCTTTATTTGACTGAAGTAATTACTGTCGACTTTATACAGCTATAATTTTTGCACAAAATCTAGAAAATGGGTTACTTGACTAATAATTTAAATAGAAACGTATATCTTACTTATCGATCTATGTTTTTTTTCTGTTTTAGACTGTGCTGAGTAATGATGCAAAAAGTATAATGTCTTACTAACCAACTATGTAATTTTAAAAGGTTTTTTTCTATTGAAAATCAATAAAAGATCATTTTGAGATCATCTACCGGAATGGGCGTTGTTCACATTCAGGGTGCCTGCCACATTATATCTTCCAAGAGATCCTATAAATGAGGTTAACTCAGAAAATCGCAAAACTGAGCAGAGTAACACGTTAAAAGATCTTCGATGCTTTCACCATTTCATAGCTAGCTCTGCTACAGATTTAAGCACATAGATGTGGGCGGAGAATATTATGTCTTCGTAGCGAAATGGTACATCTAAATATCTGTATAAGTCGTCAAACATTTGTTTCCTTTCTACCACATAACGTGGACATATCATTATTATATGTTTGAAATCCTCCTCCTCATTGCAATCTACGCAAAGAGGAGAGGGACCTTTTGTTGATCCTGTGAAGATACGATCCACACACCGCGTGGTTCGCTCACAGCCTGCTTATTGTCGTAACAACCCATTTATTAGTGACAGTTCCCTTAAACCATGGTTGTCTAGGTAACTGATCTGCCATAGTTTTATAGAATCTCCCTTTATTACCATTACTGTAATCTGTCTGCCATTTTTGTAGTGCTGCTTTTGCAATTATACACTTGATATCGGTGTGTGGTAATTTATAGTTAGCCATTTCCCCACTATTGGTGGCTTTCTTTGCAAGTTTATCCACAATTTAATTTTCTTTTATACCACAATGACCCCTTACCCACAAAAAATTAATGCAGACCCCCTTCTCACCACTTTTTAAAAATTCTTTTATGACGTTTTACCTCAATAAACCCTAAAATAAAAAATTGTGTAGCTTTTTAGTTCAACTAAAAAGTTTGGTGAAACTTCCAAAGAGATGTGAAGAAAATTTTTAGAATGGGGACATTGTCGTTTGAATCATTCATTTGTAATTGTTATTACAACTTTATATTAACTTTTTAGTGCGCTTTTAGAATCAACAGTTTGGAATTAAAGGAAGCTGGTTTCTAATGATCTTTATACCACCTTCTCTGCCCCAAGTTTTTGTATTTTTATTCATGAAAATTCGGAAGATTTAAGAAAAATGCAAGAAGTGGAAGGTAATGTGTGTGTTTCAATGAATTACCTCGTAGTAGCGTCCATTTTTTTCGGTTTTTGTGTTGGGATTGATTCTAATTTTCTTCTGAAAATCGTTTAACGGAATGTGCAACTTTCTAGATGCAGTTTGTGAATGTTTCCCGGTAACGTCTTTAACATTATCTCAGAATACTATTTGTATACAATGCTAAGTATTCTAGTTAGACTTTAATTTAAATTAAGAGTATAGCATATTATAGTTTATTTATTTAATTAAAGATTTCATTAGTTCTGTGAGCTTGTATTATTATCTACGATTCTTTATTGTTCTTCTGGGAGTCTGATGGGTGTTGGAAATTGGTTCCAAACTCATTTTCCCTCGCGCTGCTCCTTAGAGCGGTGCCGGCTTACCGTCTATTTCTCTCTCCTCTATTTGACAGTGTGTGTGCTACGTGTCTTCTAATGGAGGTTCAACAAGACCACATATCTTGACTTGCAGCTGAGAACAGAAGTCGGTTTCTCTATCATTCTCGCTCTCTCTCGCACACCTATTCCTTGGTTCTGAGTCTACCCAATATTATGTTGTACTCTTCTCCTTACCACAAACTCAACATACACACTGTTCGCAAACCCTGCAGCATTATCCAGGAGTGTTGGGAGAGGTAGTGCAATAAAAGCTTCTCATATTGTCACCATATCTTCACTTTACGACGTAGTTCCCCTCCTGGCCCATTCTTGCAGCTTTCTTCTTCTTCTGCTTCTTCTCCACTCTTGCAGCTTCACCTTCTTCTCGCAGCGAGGTGGCATACGGTCGGGAACGTTGATCCCTTCCGCCGGCTGTACAGTGTACCCTACTAGTAAATGGAGCTACACTCTCTTTCCAGCCGAAATAGTAAGACCATCCTCTATAACATGTCTTTTATACTCCCAACATCCTCATGCAAACAGAAAGACATACGCACTTCATCTGATAATAATAGAAATATGAATTTACCAGTATTTACATACTTCCACTACATCTCCTATATTCTATTAACTGGAAATCTCGGCAATTTGTCCCTTTCTGAAAAATTTTGTTATTGTAGTTTGATATGTGGTTGTAGCCTAAGCGGATGTCCTGCAGAGGACATTCGAACCCATCAAGAAACTATCCTTCTCACATATACAGACGACAATGCAATTTTTCTTCTCTTAGCAATCCAATGGTAGCACTCCGAAACCATCAATCCTATCTCGGATTTTTTTGAAGATTAATTTACAAAGTTTCCAAAATATTACTCTCGCCCTCCGTCCCATCACACACACCCCTAGAATAATAGTTTAACCCCTACTTCTTCTACCAATATCATCTGCCAGCTTGGGCTGTCAAGACAACTTGACCACAGATCCAGTCCCTCGTTTAAAAACAGAACCGTTTTAAAACCTTCTTGGACGTACGGAATTGAACTAAAGGTTCTCAAGCGAACGTTCCAATCTCCAGAGATTGCATTCCCTCCGTACGATCTTTGGTACACCCTCCTATGTTTACAATTTAACATACACAGAGGCCTTGAAAGTCTTCTGTGGACTCGCGGTTCCCTATATCATCGTATGACAAGAGTAATTAGCTCAGCGATAAAGTTACCACTGGGTAGCTTCTCTAGTCCTAGTGTGCATGCAAGTTTCTCTGATATCTCCTTAACAAAAACTTACAGTTTAAAATGTTAAGTATAAGGGTTGATTAAACGCCAAAAGGTACACAAATCAGCGAGTACCCAACATTTCATTAATACTTCATTAATATTTAAGTAATTCTACTGCATTAATTTTCATTAATAAGTTATTTTTTAGAATTTATTAGATATCACAGACCCTTATGCTGGCCATTTTCGTCTACAAAATATATGTTCAAGTAGCACTGTAGATTGACTGTAATATCTAGTTATTTATAATAATCAAACTATTAATTACAGGTTAAAAAGAAAAACGTTATAAAAAATAAAATAAAAATATGAGGCTAAAAAATTCAAAACCTTGTTTAAAAAAATGCGTACACCAACTTACATCAATGATTTTGTTTATTTTATTTATTTATTTTTATTTCTTAAATAAAAATCGTCGGTTTAAGTTCATTCTTCGATTAAAGTAATTGTTATTGTATGAAGTAGTCAAACGTTTATAATAATAGGTAATAATTATCTGGCTTTATCGCAAATAATATAGTTTTCTTCAATTACATTCTCCATCTAGGTGTTCATCCCACAATGTTGTATATATGTAATATAAAGTAAATAAGAAATGCATATATTTAGGACAGCTAATTATTCCAGTATTTTACTATAAGTAAAATTAGGGGGACTAAATTAAATTACAATAGAGAAATGAATAATTATTGTTTAATAATCTACTTGTTGTTAACTGTGTGTTAATTGTGCTCACGAATATTTCGGTAAGACGAATTCAAGACAGTAGCCTACTCTAACTTTATCTTTACTTTATCACGCATGTACGTATATGTGATTTATCAGAATTATAACAAAAAAATAATATAAATGAAGTGGCCAGCATAAGGGTCTGTGATATCTAATAAATTCTAAAAAATAACTTATTAATGAAAATTAATGCAGTAGAATTACTTAAATATTAATGAAGTATTAATGAAATGTTGGGTACTCGCTGATTTGTGTACCTTTTGGCGTTTAATCAACCCTTATACTTAACATTTTAAACTGTAAGTTTTTGTTAAGGAGATTTTTGTACCTTTTGGATAGATTTTCCTTTTTGTCTATTTTACAAAGTTACATATCTGCTTTACAGATTTTTTTAAAATTTGGAATAAGCAATTCTATCATTATAACCTGATAAGGTGTTAACTACCACTGGAGAGATCTTTTTAAAAAATGATTGTAGTTGCGGCTCCCAAACCATCCTCAATAACAATTTTTTTGAGAAAGCGTTTTGAATAACATAAAAAGGTATTTGTACGTAAATAGCAAAATTAAACTGCGATTTCAGTACTTTCTTTTAAGAGGAGTAAGAAAAATAAACTAGGATTGCAGTACTTCTCCCTAAAAGGCAAAGAGGCAAAGATTTTTTAATCGAACAATTCATTGATTTAAATCGGTTCACTCATTGATAATTTAAACGATTGCAGTACTTCCTCTTAGTAGGAGCAAGAGAATCAGCAACGTAGAGGAGCTTTAACCACTTATTCGAGCTGAATTTTATCAAAATCGGACTAAGCGTTATAGAAATATTGGTAATAATAGTTTTAGAAAGAGCCTTATTTGGGTGGGGCAAACTCCCCTCCTTATGAGGCACGGTGCCGAGACTTTTAAAGTGCAAATCTGTATAAAATTTCGATTCGAATGACACTTCATTCATAAAAATCGGTTCACGTGTCGATAATTTGAAACGATTGCTATACTTCCCCTTAACAAGTGTAAGAGCTGATCGCCGCTTTAATGTTACGTAGGGGAGCCTTAACCCTATCATCCTACCAAATTTTATCAAAATCGGGCCAAGATTTACAGAGTAATTAGTAATAATAATTTTGGAGGGGGCCTTACATAAAGGGGGCTAACTCCTCTCCCATTCGATGTACAGCGTCGGGACCCCCAAAAGGCACATCTACATAAAATATTGAATCGAATGACACCTCATTCATGAAAATCGGTTCACGCGTTTAGGCGCTACGTTGTTTACAAAAAAGGTAACAACAAGAACAACAACAACAACAACAACAACAAGAAGAACAAGAACAAGAACATTTTTTGAAAAAGCGGTTTTTGCTCATTTTCGGCAACTGTTTTCTCGAAACCTATTAGATCTGGGTGGTTGCAAAAAAATTACAGTTACAAAGGAGGGTTTGGAGTAAGATTTAAAGAAAATTTGGGAATTTTATCTTTTATAGAAAAAGAGAAAAAAATTGTCAAAGTTGGGTGTTTTTCAACGTTACGCTTTTTCGTGCAGTTTTTGATGGTCAACCCTTATACAACTGTCCTACCGGACAGTTTTAATAGGTAATAATTATCTGGCTTTATCGCAAATAATATAGTTTTCTTCAATTACATTCTTCATCTAGGTGTTCTTCCCACAATGTTGTGTATATGTAATATAAAATAAATAAGATATGCATATTTTTAGGACAGCTAATTATTCCAGTATTTTACCATAAGTAAAATTAGGGGAACTAAATTAAATTACAATTGAGAAATGAATAAATAATGTTGAATAATCTACTTGTTATTAACTGTGTGTTATTTGTCCTCACGAATATTTCGGTAAGACGAATTCAAGACTGAAATATTGTTTTAAATCCTCCGTGATTCAAATTTAAACAGTAGCCGACTCTAAATTTGTCTTTTTCTAATTTAACATGCATGTATATGTGACAACTTCAGAATAAAGGGCACATTAAAGAGAAATAAGAAGAATAATTTGGAATAGAGTTAAAATAAAGTACCTATTTATACGAAGATATAATATACATTTTATCACAATTATAACTATTATGAATGAACTGGCCAGCATAAGGGTACGTGACATCTAATAAATTCTTAAAAAATATTAATGAAAATTAATGCGGTAAAATTACTTAAATAATATCAATGAAGTATTAATGAAATGTTGGGTACTTGCTGATTTGTGTACCTTTTGGCGTTTAATCAACCCTTATACTTAACTTTTTAAACTGTAAGTTTTTGTTAAGGAGATTTTTGTACCTTTTGGATAGATTTTCCTTTTTGTCTATTAGCAAAGTTACGTCTGCTTTACAGATTTTTTTTAAAATTTGGAATAAGCTATTCTATCATTATAACCTGATAAGGTGTTAAATCGGAACCGTAACTACCAATGGAGAGATCTTTTTAAAGAATGGTTATAGTTGCGGTCCCCAAACCATCCCAAATAACCATTTTTTTGAGAAAGCGTTTTGAATAAAATAGGAAGGTATTTGTACGTAAATAGCAAAATTAAACTGCGATTTCAGTACTTCCTTTTAAGAGGAGCAAGAAAAATAAACTGCGATTACAGTACTTCTCCCTAAAAGGCAAAGATTTTGAATCGAATGACAATTCATTGATGTAAATCGGTTCACTCATTGATAATTTTAACGATTGCAGTACTTCCTCTTAGTAGGTGTAAGAGCATGATGGCACTTCACAGTCACGTAGAGGAGCTTTAATCACTTCTTCGTGCTAAATTTTATCAAAATCGGACTAAGCTTTGTAGAAATATTGGTAATAATAGTTTTAGAAAGGGCCTTATTTGGGTGGGGCGAACTCCCCTCCTTATGAGGCATAGCGTCGAGACTTTTAAAGTACAAATCTGTACAAAATTTTGATTCGAATGACACTTCATTCATGAAAATAGGTTCACGTGTCGATAATTTGAAACGATTGCTATACTTCCCCTTAACAAGTGTAAGAGCAGATCGTCGCTTTATTGTTAGGTAGGGGAGCCCTAACCCTATCATCCTACCAAATTTTATCAAAATCGGGCCAAGATTTACAGAGTAATTAGTAATAATAATTTTGGAGGGGGCCTTACATAAAGGGGGCTAACTCCTCTCCCATTTGATGTACAGCGTCGAGACCCCCAAAAGGCACATCTACATAAAATTCCTAATCGAATGACACCTCATTCATGAAAATCGGTTCGCGCGTTTAGGCGCTACGTTGTTTACAAAAAAGGTAACAACAAGAAGAAGAAGAAGAAGAAGAACAAGAACAAGAACATTTTTTGAAAAAGCCGTTTTTGCTCATTTTCGGCAACTTTTTTCTCGAAACCTATTAGATCTGGGTGGTTGCAAAAAAATTACAGTTATAAAGGATGGTTTGGAGTAAGATTTAAAGAAAATTTGGGAATTTTATCTTTTATAGAAAAATAGAAAAAAATTGTCAAAGTTGGGTGTTTTTCAACATTACACTTTTTCGTGCAGTTTTTGATGGTCAACCCTTATACAACTGTCCTACCGGACAGTTTTAATCAGCGTTAATTATAACATAACTAATGGCGGTTTAAAAATACTCACCTAAAAAATTAACTAGCTCTATCGCTTTGCGATAAAAATAGATCTGTTGCTTCCCCTCCTACAAGTGCCAGATGTGACCACTCACCTTACAGAACGCCTAGAAGCACTCATCCTGGTGCATTGCAGAAGTTGTAGGTAGAAAATAACCAACAGTTAGGGATACCTCTCACTGGTAACATTGTATTCCCTTCTCCAAAGCAGTTGATCTGAGAATGGCTTCCTCAAATGGCTTTCCAAAAAACTAGTTAGTTCAAGGAATCTGGGTACATCCAGTCTGGAATAACCTCAACAATAGTTCATTAAGATGGTATTGAGATAGTATGGTCAGGAATTATTTTGGCCAGTATGGATTTTCCGTCGATTACAGACCAAGAATGTATTATTAATAGAAGAGACTGTTGTTCAGTGGAAACGGAGTGGGTTACCAAAAAAACAAACCTTTCCTCTGGGTTTAAGTCACTAGAATCCCTCCTTCTTTTTCATTGCTTACAAATGAATTTCCAATATTTCCCAAGGCACATTCACCGCGTGTTTCACAGCTTGTGCTAGTTATTTTGACAAACATAAACTTAATCTTACACCTAACTGAACCTTTCTTGCGAACTAACTAACTTAACTAAGAATATTGGGTATTCAGTTGTTCGTTGTCCTTCAAAGAAAGATTTGGGCTGCAGTGGAAAGCAGTTTTAACGTGCATCCAGAATAATTAAAATGCGTTAGTCACAGACAGACATGTTTGCAGTTTGCAATATTCTTCTAGAATAAATAACTTTGAAATTTAATAAAGTTATTAATAAGCTTTTTTCGGACACCAGCTTTTCCAATTAGCTTCCATTATTTCAACAAATCGCGAACTATTATCTTGCTTGTCTATTGTTTTAAATTACCTCTTTGCCTTACTTTCTTGGTTCGTTTTATAAAAATTATAATTTTATACACCTGCTAAACAGTTGGAGCTGACGCTCGCAGAATAGCGTAGGTAGATTTGAGCACTCAAAAAATCGAATTAATGGGTCATCCACCGTACAGTCCTGATTTGGCACCAAATGACTTCTTTTTGTTTCCGAACGTCAAGAATAAATTACGTGGGCAACGATTTTCGTCGGCAGAAGAAGCCGTTGATGCATTCAAAAACCATGTTTAGGAGGTGTCTCAAGCGGAATGGATCAAATGTTTTGACAAGTGGTTCGAACGCATGCAGAAGTGTATAGATCATCAAGGAGAATATTTTGAAAAACAATAGTCATTTTCAATGACAAAATAACTGTTTTTTTATTATTAGGCTCAAAATATAAATAGTGCCCCTCGTATTTGATTCATAAGACTCGTTTTATCAAATCAGAGCCTGAAAAGCAGCCTATAATGTAGGGTAATTTACGTTGTATGGGTTGCCTTATTTTTAGAAGAGTGAGCAGCATTAAACATTTTATGTTCGCCCCATTTAAAACCTCAGTTTAAGATATTATATTCAAAACGAGAAGACCTACGATATTCCATCTGCCGTGTTGGCAGGAAAAAAAATTATAAAATCTTTATAATAAGCGGAAGTTAGAAAGATTTCAGGAAGTGGTATCATATTTCTTCATCATATACGTAGAAGATGAAACCTTGTAGTTTAATGTAACGTGCTGAGCCATAAAGAGATGAAAGGAAACTGCTGAGATTTCCTGCTGAATTTTAGCAGGTTTCGTCCGCCACACACCCACTCCAACATGTGTGCGCAAGAAATGTAAAAGCCAATAATGCCTACAGCCCTAAATGGCCGTATTTGAGAGTGGTTTCATTTGTCTTTGCGGTCGTATATCGTACATACTGCGCTTGCCACTTCTCTACAGACCCACCCGTCTTTTCTACTGACTCCATTTTTATTCAATATTTCGTCGCTCTTCTCTTTCTCTCACTGTTGTACGCGCGCGTGCTAATTTTACATCTCTTTTATAGTCCATGAAACCCATGAATCTACAAAAATCAAGCTTTTAATTCTAAATATTTTCGTTTCTCATGCTTGATTTAGTCATACATGTGCAACAGTAGAAAATTTTTCGAATCCAGTTTTGACACCTTTTTCTAAGTTACCGTTTTATTTCTTACCTTATATATTACAATCTCTTGCTATTCACACGTTAGACAAGCCCTCAGATATGTCTGAGTCAAATTAAATATTAAAGCAAAATTTCTATCTCATCTCGTCTAACTACATATACTTACTTACTCATTGCTGACTTCTTGACTCATTTATCGGAGGAATCAATCATAGTCATCAAGAGAATACAGAATGTTTCAAAAATATCGCCCGAACTGATATTCTCCATCAAGGTGGCCAAATTTTCTTTATATAAGATCTACTTTTTATCATCGACTTGTGTCGCTTGTGTGTCGCGATCGACTTGTTGTCATAGGCGTAGTCTAAGGGGGAAGAAGGGGTGTGAAATGCATACTATGTTTATACACTGTGTTTCAGTATAAGGTGCAATCCAATACAAGGTATGGGTAGATAAGTAAAATATATTATTTTTAATAGGATGAAAAAATAATTGCCATTTCAGTCGAGTAAAATTTATTTTGCCGAGCTCTCGACCCAGGGACTAGGTCATCTTCTGGGCTAGTTTAGAAAGTAATACTTTTACATTTCAGGGTTGGTGTGTCTTCTGTCTTGTCTGTTCATGGACAGAAGACAGGACCTAAAAAATTCTATTTTCTGACACTTTTTCAAGATAGATTTTTACTAACTTAAAATGCAATTTAATTTTTTTTATCAACTGCAATATACAAGTTGTATGAAAAAGTTGTTATAAAAATGCACAGTATGGCTGATAATTTGATTTCAATATTTCACTTTCGCATTTTTTTGGGCCAGGAAAATTTATCATGAAAGAATAATATGACACGTTTTGTAATCTATCAATACCTCGAAATATAGATATACGGCTTATGTAACTACGTAAAAAACAACAATAATTATTTAAAGGGCCAAAAATCTCACATCCAGTGGAATTAAAAGGACATAGATAATTATTAACAATATTTATTAATTCAAATTAGCTACAGATAAAGATAGATTTAGAGTTTACTTTGTTGTCTTAACATTAATGGGAAGACTGAGTTTGCATGTCTGTAACCAAGGAATCATAATTAGGTGTATATCCTGACAAAGATAATACATGCAGTTGATGTACAATCGCTTCAAAGACCATGGTAACCGAATTCCATCCCAGACATTGCGAGCGATCGACGATCGGCCAAAACTGGCCTCACGATCGACTTGTTGGCCACCCTTGGCTCTACATTATTACTCCCTGGAAGTAACAATATTTTTGTAAAAAGCTTTATTTTGAACATAAAGGCCGCTTTTAAAAGATTATTCCACTATTACTCTTTCGTCCATTTTAGCAGAATTACTCTACATTTCAACATATTTACAAATTAGTGCTTTACATTAAGGTTTTCTATCTCTTCTATTAAAGTAAAATGTAAAGTAAATGCCTTTTTTTTTTAAGGTGGGGCTTAAAGTTCAACTACCCGTCGTGGACGGGGGCGGAAGCTCATACTTTACTATAAACAATTTTCGCTATCAAATAAAAAGTCATACGCGGGATTCGATCTGGGGATCTCCCAGTTACAAAGCCACGCTCTTGACCATTAGACCAACACCCGCCCATACATATATCTCCTATTATCCTGTCTCACTCTTTCAGTCACCCGCCTGTCACTCTATTTCCTTCTCGTTCCCTCAATAAGTGCACATCTTTAGCTTTGATTTGAAGTTGATTCTGTGTGCAGTAAGGTAACACAGCTGTATGTATCTAATCTCTTTTTATGAAAATTAATTCGTATTGAGTTTAATAATATTCATAACTTAACTAATCAAGTAACTTCTGTATATCTATTTTCTTTATGAAACTCTATTAAAGAAAATTTTATTAAAACTGTCAGTAAAATTTGTTTTTCTAAATTAAAACTTATAAGAAAAAGGCTTTAAAAACAAAAAAGAAAATAAACTATAAAACAAAAGGAATAAGAAAAAAACAATGCAGGTATGTACTGTTCGTTGATTAAATTTGCACTCGGTGTTTCAACTTTTTCATTGCCTGCAAATTACTTGCTACTTGTTTAAACTTTAGGGAAGGTGCCTTATAAGGGCGGTAAAGATAGGTTATTCTATTTTATACTTTAAACCACAACATTGAAATAAACCTATACGTATACCTTATTTGTTTTATCTGAATTTTTTTATTTTTATTTTGAATAATAATGTTTAATATGTCTGACAAGAATTTAAGAAGCCAAGATTATACATAGTTGATCACAACTGACATTTTACAAATATTAATACATATTGCTTTACTAAAAGAGGTTTTTCATTGTATCTGTGAGGAAGCTAATTTTATGTTTCCTCAATAAAAAATGTTCAATGTAAAAAATGTTTCATTTTTTGTAATTAGTATAGTTTTGGTTACTTCAATTTCCTCCCTGCATTTCAAAAAAAAAGTTGTTATCAGAATAAGATTATCTTATGGTAGGGTAAACAAACTTAAACAAAATGTAAATGGTATCTCATGTTGCAATCGGAGCCATTCTGAAACTGGTTTCGTCATTACAATTAACCTGATAACGTTGATGAACTCATGAATCAAAGAAATAGATTTAAGTTCATCACCAGAGGAATTGCTGCCTGAACATCAATTTGGTTTCCGCGCATTTCATTCAACAACTCAACAGCTGCACCGTGTGGTAGATACCATATCCACTTCCTTGGAGCGTAAACAGTACTGTTCGGGTGTCTTTCTCGATGTGGCTCAGGCCTTTGATCGAGTCTGGCACTCGGGCTTACTGCACAAACTTAAAAATCATCTTCCTTTCACCTACTACTTGATCTTAAAATCTTATTTAACCGATCGCTACTGCCGCGTTCGTCAAGGGCAGGCCCTCTCATCCTTTATACCCATAAAAGCTGGAGTCCCTCAAGGAAGCGTTCTAGGCCCTTTTCTTTTTCTAATATACACTGCTGACTTACCTCTATCTCAAAATACAATAGTTTCAACATTCGCTGACGATACTGCCATACTTTCTTCCCACTCCGATCCGATACAAGCCAGTCAGAACAGTCAAATCCATTTAAATCTTCTTGAAACCTGGTTCCGAAAATGGAAAATAAAAATTAATGAACAAAAATCAGTGCACATTACGTTTACTTTACGAAAATCTGCGAGTCCACCAGTTCTACTGAACGGTGTAACGATTCCTCCAGCTGACGTAGTACGATACTTAGGACTGTACATTGACAAGAGACTCACCTGGAACCCACATACTCGACTGAAACGACAAGACGTGAACAGACGCTACAAGCTACTTACTAGACTACTTGACCGCAGATCCAAACTCGACTTGAACCACAAACTGACAATTTACAAAACACTGTTAAGACCCATATGGACATACGGAGCTGAAGTGTGGGGCTCAACCAAACCTTCTAACTCCAAACGCCTGCAGACACTACAGTCAAAAATCCTACGGAAAATCCTGAATGCTCCTTACTACATTTCTAACCTTACCATACACACTGACCTTCACATCCCTTTCGTCACTGACCTAATAAAGTCTCGCTACCGTAAATTTCACAGCCTCCTAGCTCTCCATCCTAATCCTCTTGTCCAACAACTCTCCTCTCTAAACCTTCCAGACAATCCTCCTCGTCGACTGAAGCGAAAATGGCCTAGAGATCTGTTGTGATTAAATCATTGTGAAGGAGTTTCGCCAGTGGGTGATTGCTCCAACCATGACTTTTCAAGAGAACTGAACCAATAAGATCAGATTTACTTGGTGCAACAATTGTTGCAGTTGTAAATATAAAAATAAAGTGAAAAAAAAAAAAGAAGTTCATCACCGTGTGCTTTTGACAATTACAAGCGCAGTAGTTCATTTTTCCAACTGCTTAGAAGTTTTGGCCTCCCAAAAAATATTAAAATGATTAATTAAAGGAATTTTGAGCTTGTAATACAAATCTCAACTAGTTGGACACGATTTTTTAATATCTTTTTTTGAAAATATAAACGCAAACATCGGATGTAACCGACTGCAATTGGAGTAGAACAAAAATACGTTTAGATTGCATTTACTGAAAAAGTAGTTTTATAAACCGAAATAGTATTTCTTATTCTGAGAATTTGTTCAATTATTAAAATGTCAAGTTGAGTTAACATTATCGAGCATTTCTAGAAAGAAATAATCTCTTTCTTTTACCTGCATACAGAAAATTGAACGGAGCCGTAGGAGATAGAATTTACTTATAAAATGAATTTTGTATGATAATGCTTACATTATGACACAACGACAATGGTACAAATACAGTAGCGTAATTATAAATTTAAGTAAACGGGTTTCAAATCAACTTCATTGGTAAAGTAGGGCTAAAATCATAATTAACTCTTGTCTGTCTATTTTCTCCTAAACCAATTGGTATGAACATAATATAAATTGTGTTTTTTTGTATTAAAAAAAAAAATGAAATTGTAACCTTTGACTTCCTTATTTTCAGACAATCTACTTTAAAAATTGACTACTGGTCCATCGAAAAGAGTTTTCAATGAATTAAACAACTTGATAAACTAAACACTGTTGAGTGCTCGTGATCACGTTTTCTTGCAAAACAAACGTAACTTCTCATACGAAGATAAAAGGAATCCTGGAAAATGATATACCGTTAAAAAGCCCATTAGATAAGGGAACTTTTATAAAAAGTGCCAGCACCTAGGTCGGATAATGATCACATAAGGGCCTAATGAGTTTTCTTAAAAATTTCGATTACTTTTATTTTTCCAGCATTCGGAGGAAGATTGAAGCAGTTTGGAGAATAACTTATGCTTCGAAATGGTTTCAATTTTTAGAAAATTTATCTGTCTTTCTAACCGTGTCATCAGAATCGAATTCGGACTAAAACTTTCTGAGTAATAACATTTTTATTGGAAAAAAGTAATGATTTTAGAAAAAAAAATTGAAGTGACGTCACTCAAGAACAGTGGAAACTCCACTTTAGATGTAATACGAGGTGTGTTCAATAAATAAGGTGAATTTTCAAATTTCGCGGGCTACGTACATTCGAATTACGAATGTTTTTTTTTTTATGTTGGTACACTTGTCTCGAACATATTTTTCAAAGTTGTAGCTATATAGCATGTTTAGTTTGTTTGTGAGAGGCATAAATAAGACAAGTGTTTTGCGAGTTCGGCGATTTTCTTCTGTCGAAAAAAATGGATCAACGAAGTTGCATCAAATTTTATGTAAAAAATGGAATTAAGTGCTCAAAAACACTTGAAATGTTGACAGTGGCATACGGTGAGAGTACTCTGTGCCAAAAAAAGGTTTACAAGTGTTACAAGCTTTTCACAGAAGGTCGAGAAGATGCGAATGACGACGCTCGCCCTGGACGCCCCAGTACATCAACAACCGATGAAAATGTTAAGAAAGTAAAGAAAATTGTTATGAAGACTCGTCGAATCACAATTAGAGAAGTTGCTGAGGATGTCGACATATCGGTTGGCACATGTCATGCAATTTTTTCTGAAATTTTGGGCATGAAGCGTGTGGCAGCGAAGTTCGTTCCAAAATTGCTGAATTTTGATAAAAAAAAAAAACCGTCGCACGAGCATCACTCAGGAATTGTTGTATGACATTATCATGCCTCAGCCACCGTATTCACCAGATTTGGCGCCCTGTGACTTTTTCCTGTTCCCAAGATTGAAGAGACCCATGAAAGGACGGCGTTTTGCGACAATTGAAGAGATAAAAACCGAATCGCTGAGAGAGCTCAAGGACATACCAAAAAGTGCATATCAGAACTGTTTCGAGGATTGGAAAAAACGCTGGCACAAATCTATTATATCTGAGGGGGACTACTTTGAAGGAGACCAAATAAAAATCGATGAATAAATAAATATTTTTTGGGAAAAATGAAAATTCACCTTATTTTTTGAACACACCTCGTACATACAGTAGGCCTATGGTCAATACTTACTGGTTCACCCTGTATTGTTTAATATGAACCTCTCAGAGTCTGGATTATTACATTGATCTATACAGTAAAAGCTCCTTATTCGTGCTTCCTTCATTCGCGTTTTCACTATTCGCGGATTAAAAAAATGCTACCCAATTCCTATATTCGCGGAAGTACACTATGATAATAAAAGGATTCCAATAGGTATCCAACCCAATATCCTTTGTAAATGCCGTCAAATGGACTAATAAAAAAAGTAAAATAGATCTTAGTATTACAACTTTGCCTAAAGTATGTTGTTAAATGATATCGCCGAGGACTTTGACATAAGCCGTCCTTCGCCGCGATCGGTGTTTTTGAGAATGTAAACGCACAGAATGAAAGCAATTGTTCGTGATCCAGCAATAGAAAAAATGGAAGTGGCGTTGTCATTATGGATCGAAGACCGCAATCAAAAAAGGGTGCCCCTGAGTGGTCCAATGGTCCGGGAGAAGGCAAAGTATCTTTACGCTCATTTTAAAGAACCTGATGGTAGTTGTAGTGGCAAGTTCAAACTTTGACTGCAAACAAAAGCTTTTAAAAACTGCCAAGCAAGAGAAAATTACAAAATTCTTCAAACCATTGCCTAAGCCTTAAGATAATTAATCAAAATGTTCAAAAACTTCAATTTAATTGATTTTTTTATTTTATTTTTTTTTTTTTATTTTGTCAGCTAGGAACGTATCCCCTATAATCCCATATAAATTACCATTCCGTATTCACGGTTTCTGTATTCGCGGCAAATTTATGGAACATATACCCCGCGAATAAAGAGCTTTTACTGTATAACCTATTATAACCCAATTTGAGGCAGCTTATTATGGTTCATTATTAATTTAAAAAAAAAACATTCTATAGCAAATACCCCAAATTTCCACGCACGTATTTGAATTTTGTAAGAATGTTAATTACGGCGAATTTCCAAAAAAAGAGATTATCATTAAATGAATTTTCGCAAAATTTTACATTATTTGCAATCGACCACTTACTGCAGAAATGATCCTGTAGAAGTAAGGTCTTAAATTATTTAGGTCTTAAATGTCATATAAACAAAATCAGACTGATAAGCCAGATCAGGTTAACCCATTATAAACACTGTGTAGTTGTTTGTGGAGACATGCGATATTCGTTCTCGCATGATAATATCTGCACGTTATGCCGATCCCAGCAATCAGATACTCTGCTCCACTTTCTTTTTAAATGCTCCGCTTTGACTGATATTAGAAAAAGGTTTATTTCTAATTACCTAATTTTTTTCACTGAGGGTGAAAATTTGGAAAATCTTATTTCTGAGATGAATTTAGAAAAGATAAATAATATATATTGGTACTTCAATAACGGTTTAAAAATAAAGGGCGGATCAAGTATTCCAATAAATCTTTAAATAACAAATTATGAAAAACAAAGAATGGATAATTAAAGGAATAACATTAATTTGAATAGAAGGAGGGAATAAATAAAAGAATAAATGAGAGTGAAGAAGAAAAAGGGAAGAAAGGGAGAAAAAAGGAAAAAGAGAGGGGAGGAAGTGAGGGGAAAAGGAAAAAAGAGAAAGAAGGGATTAATGTAGATAAATATTAATATTACTGGAAAGTATTCTGCTTTATTTAATTGATTAATGTATTCTTTATTTGATATTTTGGTTTTTATTATTATTTTGTATTTATTTATTTTATTTTGTTTATTTATTTATTTGCTTATTTATTTATTTTTAGTAGGATGATCTTTTATTTCCAAGTTTTTCTTTTTAATTTTTTGGTTGTAATTTAATTTTGAACTAACGTGTTTTTTCTTTATATTTAATTACCCAATCTTGTAGCTTTTGTAAACCTGTATTTTGTTTGAAATCCCACTCCTTGCTTATAAGTTTTGTATTTAAAAAGCAATAAATACATTGATTGATTAAATGAATTTTCAAAAATATTAAGTATTTATTATAACTGCTAACAAAGTTAATTCTGCTTGAAGTATTTTGCCTCTTTGAAATGTATTATTTAAATCATCTTGACGTTTCAACAGTAAGGTAATTCAATTAATTTTGAAGTACTCAAGTATGCGTTGAAATACTGAGAAACTCTAAGTATAAAGTCGTGCCTTTGTTAATAATTTGTAACGCGTGTATCTTTTATGCTTTCTTCTACCTTTTTGATACTGAATAACTCACAGTTGAGTACAAAATGCTAAATAATCTCTTCATTTGCAGCTACGAAGTACAAAGTAACTAAAGATGGATTATTATTTTAGAAATTATTATGTGCTTTACGAATTCCCTCCATCAGATAATTAAAAATGTTCATTTGGGTAATGGGTAATAGAATTCACGATCTTATATCAAGCAAAATGAGATAAATGCTGATGGTGCTTCTTATTTGAGAAAAGTGTGTTATAAGCACTTAGAAGATTCTAATTTTGAAACATATTTATTCATTTATAACATTATCTAGAGTAAACTGGACTGAACAGTGCCGGAAGTGAATCATGTGGTTCATGGATGGCTCCAAGATGGCCTGTGGGACAGGAATTAAACCTGAGATACTCATTGAGAGAGCTCTTGGGAGATATGCCACCCTCTTCCAGGCCGAGGTCCTTGCTATTGCGCTTGCTTGAAAATCTGCAAAAGAAATCTTAGAAATAGGGAGATTTGCATATTTTCGGACAGTCAAACTGCACTGAAGGCCCTTGTTTCCTTCAGAACCACCTCTTCCCTGGTTTTGGAATGTAAAAAGGCCCTAGAACAACTGGCCCGGTACAATAAAGCCCGATTGGAATGGGTGCCGGGCCATGTGGGGATTAAGGGGAATGAAATACCTGATAAGTTGGCCAGGAATGGAGCCAACACTGCTTTCATTGGCCCGGAACCAGTCCTGGGGATCACCAAGGGTGCAGTTCTTGAAGCTCTCAGAGATTGGATCTGGAGAGAACATGAAAAGAACTGGGTGATGCTTCCTGGGGCCAAACACAGCAAGAGAGTTATGCCCTTGTTGTGCAAACAAAGAACCAAAGAGACTCTGGGTTTGGACAGAAATCAGATTACTTTGGTTACAGGCCTATTCACAGGATACGGCAGGTTCAGAAAGCACCTGCACAAGATAGCTCGGAACCGTTGTGCAAATTGTGCCAGGAAGAGGAGGAAACGGTCTCTCACTTGCTATTCGATTGCGTTGCAATCGAGAGACTGCGCTACGATATCTTTGAAATTTTGAGGCCAAAGGAGATTGTAGAGCAGAAGGAACTGGTAGGGAAAGTCCTCAACCTTTTTAGAAGGGGAGGTTTCATCTACTAGACACAAAAAGGGGAAGGCACAATAAGCCTCTTGTGGCTGCGGTGCCGTGGGGCATGGGTCCTGTCCCGCTTTTAATCTAATCTAATCTAGAGTAAACCGAAATAACACTACAGAAGGAACCTATTCGTATCTATTGCTTCGGGAATATAGGCACATTATTATATTCGTATCCATTATCAGAATGTTCTAAACTGAGAGTTTATATAACTGAGAGTTATTTTGGTTGGAGAAGAATGGAAGAAAGTAATTAAGGAGGCCGAGGTCCTTCAAGGACTAAGACCAAGACGAAGAAAGAACTAAGTGGGTATTGCAGGTTGTGGTTCCTAAAGTCAGTAGTTGCGTTCGCTAATGAGAAGTGGGGGCTAACAAAAGAGTATGAGAGATATAGTTGAACGATTAGCAGAAGAAGCTCCTTAAGAAAATCTTCAGCTCTTTGAAGGAAGAATGTTGGTCTAAAATAAGGAAAATTTGTTAGATAAAAGAATTTTACTAGGAGAACATTATATGGATCTAGAAGGGAAGGGAGATGACCATAGCCTAGAAAAATACTGGATGGGCCTCTAGCAAGAACTAAAGAATGGGAATGGTTGGCTGATGACGTGAACGATATTATAAAATTGTATTAGCTCTTGAAAAATTAGGTCTTATTTTGGTTGGAGAAGAATGGAAGAAAGTAATTAAGGAGGCCGAGGTCCTTCAAGGACTAAGACCAAGACGAAGAAAGAACTAAGTGGGTATTGCAGGTTGTGGTTCCTACAAACTCGAATCTCTAATAACATTCTTGTTAATTTGATCTCGAAATGATTATTTTCGGCGAAAACAGAACTTAGAAAAATTGGCATGATTGCCAAACACTTCCTTTAATTCAGTAAACAAGAAGCCTATTTTGGTGCGGGCAAGTTTAAGCTGTTTGCGGTCCCACCGCTTTAGTTTCTTTTGCCGTCTCTTCCCATCCTGTGTGAAGCGCTTGTAGTTACGGCTTTACATCATCACTCAAACTTTGGCAGGAATCAACGCCAAAAATATTCATGCACCAAAAGCGAGTACTCTAATAGCTGGAAACCTTCTCTTTGTGGTTTCTGTCTTTGTATCACTATTCCAATGGCCTGCAGTAACTTTTTTTTATTTGGTTAATAATTGCAGGCACGTGTGCTTTAATGAAGTCTAAGCCATTCAATTACGTAATTTCCAAACATATGTCATCAATAATCATACATTCAATAAGCTCATCTTATATGAAAGTAGTACGGTTTGAGGTTTAAGTTAAAGGTATACTTTGTGGTCATAATTAATAAGTTACTATTTTCCAATATATCTTTTTTCTTATTGACTAATTTAATCATGCTACATGACATATGCGGACATAACCCTATAACCTAGGGTATTATTGGTTCAAACCATAATTCACTTTTATAATGTTCTTTTGTGGTTAGTGATATACCAGTTTGATGTTATTAATGTAAGACAAGATTATCCCTTCCCTATAATTTTCATTCTATATGGACAACCGCATTTTTTTGCATTGATCGTTGACAGGTGACGTGTACGTCTGTTTTTATTTATTTGAATTAACTTTTTTTGGTAAAAATTTTTGTTAACCGTTGTAATTTACTCTGTTACTAGCATCCTAATAAAACAGATATTTACAATATTTATTTTTTTTTTTTTTTTATTTCTTTTCTGTAACGCCGCAGAGCTGATTATTCCTATTTTGCGCCTGGCTGCCATTAAAGACGTTCCCTCTTTCCGAGAGGCCCTCTGATCAAAACTTCTTCACTGAAGGGAAAGCGGTAGGTTTCCGGAAAATAAATGTCCCTATAACTATGGAACTGCTCCTCCAGTTGTGGTGTTCTTTTGGAGTTTGAGAAAGGCTTGTTTGAAATTTTGATGGAGAAATAGCGGCTAATTCATTGCCAAGCAACAATGTCAGGCCGTCAATGGAATCAGAAGCTTAGTGGGATTTCAAACTCATCTAGCAGAGTTGTTTTTTTTTTGGAATAGCTGTTCGTTATTGTTACAGTGGTTACCCAGCCATGCGAGTCTGTGGGAAAGCCGATTATTTGACAATAAAAAGAGCATATACTATATGAGCGCCTCCCGGAAATAGTGATATTCGTATCTTGTAGGCTAACTACTGAACTAATCACTTCCGTTACGGAAGTTATTGATACCATTTCTAGTAATTAGTCTCCAGTGCACAGAGCACTAGCCTACAAGTCTAGATCTTTGGCAACCATGCAGTTAGTTGCAAAATTCCACACTTTTTCCGTATTCTTCTGGTTGTAAAGCCGGAACTCAGCCGGCTGCAGTGGAAGGGATGCAGTTTTTTTCCGGTTTACAGTAGTCCGCCACACAAAATTCGTTGATAGTTGCACCTGGCTTTGTGAAAAAGTACTTATTTAGGCGATTGCCTAAAACTTAGTTGATTGCATTTTCTCCATTCTGAAAATTAGCTCACCAGTGATTGCTACATTTAATGGTACATCAGTTGGTTCCTTTCTCTTGAAGACTACGGCTGAATACCGTGTGGGACGATTGCCCTTAATTCTCAAATATTATTTATTTATTTTTATTACTATTTTATATTTTGTTATAGATTACCCGAATTATATGTTACAGGTAAGTACGTGGGTGTATTACCAAAAAAATTAAAACGAGCAATTGCAGCAGGACGTCGTGACATTGCCTTTGGCTATGGCTGTGGATCCGACTGGTCAATTTCTCTAACGAAAGAGCCATTTTCCTGTGAGTTCATTTACTTGTTCGGAAAAAATTAAATCCATATTTTTATTTTTATTGAATCGTTTCCAACAACAATTCTGCATTTTCAACCTTAAACTAACTTGCTTAATTATATTTAGAATTAATATTGCATGTTAATTATATCTCTACTGTATACATATATGTTAGAAGTATTCTTCTTTCTTCTTCCTCTGGCTCGACGGTCCTCCAAGGACTTTGGCCTCCTGTAACACCTTTCCCCACTCCTCTCTCACCAAGGCAATTCTGCTCCATGTCCTCGCTCTCAGACTCCTAACATCTTCCTCTACATCATCCAGCCACCTAATCCTTGGTATTCCTCTTTTTCTCGCCCTCCCTGGGTGTACATTCATTATCTTCCTGGAAAATCGGGAATCTTCCATTCTTACTAAATGGCTTAGCCATCTCAATCTTCCCCCTCTTAATCAAACCTACCAAATCCTGCTCCTGGTACAGCTCTCTTATTTCTCTGTTTTTCTTAATTCTGTACCTTTCCTCTTCTTTCACGGGGCCAAAAAGTTTCCTCAGAATCTTCTTCTCTCAGGCATTAAGCAATTTTTCATCCTCTATGTTAGAAGTATATTAACAAAAAAAAAATGGTAGTGCGTTTTAAAATAATCTCTTAGATATTTCTCTAAAAATGGTTAGAATCAGGCGTTTTGGATTGTATGAATCTTTAGACTTGTGGTCAACTTAATAAAAAAAAACTTTACAAAATCATAAATATATATGTTTCTTGTATTGTGATAATATTAGTGAGACCAGATACAGGTATAAAACTTTACTAGAATTTAGTTCACATAAGGGAAAAATGATAAAGTTATTTAGGCAGTTATTAACGGAACGCAACTTGTAATTTGTTAAATTACTAACCCTATTCATGTTCTACGCGTGAGCTGTAATTCGATATCATTTAATCGTAAAAACAATCTTACGATTTTTCTTTTTTGTATCACAATGAATAACATTACCGTCTTGGCTTCTGGTAACATATTATTTCTTCCCTCTATAACTTTTTTTAAAAGTAGAAAGTTGGCACCCAATAAAAGTGGGATCTCTATTGGTAAAATAATGATTACATTACCCAAAAAAACAAAATAATAAAAACCAGCAATTGTAGGAGGTCGCCGTGTCCATTGCCTTTGGGTGTAGCTGAGATGGTGTTAGTTTATAAATTACTAATAATTCTTTTAGGATAATGTGCCAAATAGTAATTGATCTGAGTTATTTGCTTTCTAAGAAAGTTATTCTAAGAAGCTTTACGTCCAGCTACCGATCATGGATGGAGCTGGAAAGCCTTAGATTTATGATATAGCTAATTATTTACTGGAATCTCAAGCTCAGTACCGCAATACTGACATTGCGGTCTGCGCCTCTAACCGCTCGGCCTGTGTGGTGCCTTATTTGCTTTTTTTAACGTTATTTAATTACATACCTAAATTTGTTTTCTCTTAGTATACTAAGAGTAAAAGTATACTTTACAATTAATCTAGCCTTATATAATCAACTAAAAACGATTAGTTATTTTTGTTTATTAAATGTAATTGAATTATTATTGTAATATTCTAATAAATACTTAATACAATAACGAATGGGAGATGTGGCAAACTAGTTCTAAATAATTTAATGTATTTAGCTTTAGGTTATCTGCCTTGTACTCCTAGTTGGCTGATTAACATATATATCCCTGAGGCGGCGAGTTGCGGCAGTGGGGAAATCCACTTAGTGCCAACTATTAATGGTCGGAGGCGGCACAATCTCCAGAGGAATAGCGCGACTGAGCTCCACGGTTGCTCCTTCTTGTGTCGTACGGTCTTTCAGCTAACTAAATTCTACTTAATTCTCATTTACCTTCCTCTATCTTCTCCCTCTCCTCTGCTAACCATTACTTCCGCCCTCTCTCTCATTCTCTTACACCCACAAAATAGGCGGACATGGAGATCACACTGTCTTTCCGAATATTTTCAAAATGGTGAGAGCAAAAATTTGTTTTCGATTTAATGGAGTGATCCTGGAAATGATAAGAATTGAAATTCATTTTCAAGGATATCAAGGAATGAAGGAAATTTATTCTTTTACCCAAAAGATCTCATGCATTTTTTTTTTTTATTTCTTGGAAAGCCGCCTCAGCGATGCATTTAGAAAATTCCTCGCAATCCGGCCTCTAGAAACATTTTTCTGAAATGGGTTTACAGAAGATTGAAATTATTTTTGGCCCTGGGCAGTTTTCCAAAATAAATTAACATTTATTTAGCCACTCAGACTTTCTTACTGTTCGCACCATTTTGAAGACAAATTGTGGAATCCACAAATGTGTCTCGTAATTTTTTATTAATCGTAAAAAAAATACTGATAGATGATGTCATACGGTAATGGATGAAAGATTGTAAACCGGTCAGTAATATAATAAATATGCCTGCTAGAACTACGTGACTCCAAAATGACTGTGACCAACAAACTCCTCCTCTACAAAGTAGTCATTAGGCGCCGATGTTGCTCTACGCCTGCTCCACCTGGAGCCTGACTTGTAGTAAGTAACATCAAGCAACACCAGGACAACGCAAAACAAAATTCTGGAGACTAGCAACAGACTCTCCACGATGCACCAGAATTGACTCAATCCACGAGACTGCGTCCATTATTCCCGTACATTTCTTTATCCAAAATCATCTGCTGAAACTCCTTTCCATCCTAGACTGCCACCCTAATCCACTCTGCGGCGACATAGCCTCCTACAGATCCTTGTTCAACACAGAAGACTTAAACATATCCTACTCTAACTCTCTACACTAGCTGCAGGTTTTTCCTCTCCTTTTTTCCCTGCATTCCAATCCTCCTCACCTAACTTTCTCTTTCTTCACTAGATAAGAAGGTTAAAATGTATAATACATTACATTTAAACTTCTGTATTTATTTTATGTATATATTTATTGTAATAAATATTCTATTCTTTTCTATCTGCTAGAACGGATAAAATCAACAATATTACACCAAAATTCTTCATACTTTCATTGCAAACGATATTTCTCTCGTAAGTCCTAATCGATAGTTACAATAGTCTTGCCAAACTATTAGCCAAATCCAAGCTGGCAAGAAAATAATCACTTTTCACACTATTCCTATAAATATATGCATAACACATACACATGTTTGCACATTTTTAATAATAATTAACAAAGTCAAAAAAAAAAGATAAGTTTTTTTAATTTATTTATTGCGATATTCAAAGACTAGGGCTTACTAAGCCGTTATTACCTATGCATTTCAACTAAGTGTTCGCTAAACCATGTTAATGTCTAGCCAAGAGCTAAATCGACTCTTTTCGTGACCTGAATATACCAGCATGCTATTTTATAATTCCTTCTCCTTGTCTAATTGAGATGTCTTTATATTTTAAATAAAAAAATGTTAAAACTAGGAACTAGGAAAATCATTAAATTACAAAAGAGAAAAAGGGCGTGTAATATGTAAGTGCACACAGTACTTACTAAGTTGTATGCTAAACGCTTCTAGTTGGCGAAGTACGTTACTTTTACACTTTCTGTTTTCTTAATTAAATATTTCTTTTCAAAGAAATAAAATTAAATTGTAAATTTATTCGTGTTATTTTTGAAATCATATCCAATTAGTGGTGCTTTAAAAAGGTTATTTGAATTTCCATAGGCGGTGAGTTCTGCTTTTTTATTTTATGAATAAGCAGTTTCGTTTAAGGAAAAATATTTATAATTACAAAGAAATATGAAAAAATATACTTAATTAACCAGCATCAAACAAAAATTGAAAAGTGTACGAAGAGTAGAAACCTTCATGTAATCAGGGACTAAGGAAATTTCAAACCAAGTGCAGTCGAGCCTCCTATAAAGGACACTCTCACTAGCGACCACCTCCATTTACGGACAGTTTTAGGATTTCCCCTTTTTAACCCTATACACTTTCTACATAAAAGAACCTCCGTTTAACAAACACTCCTACATAACGACCGCGGAAATTGATTTTGGGGAACGGATTATATGTTTCACCTCCCACCAACGACCATCTTATTACCTTATTATTAAAAGTTCGTTTTGACGCGGTGATCAAAATAATTATCCCCTGTCAAATTTCTATTTTTTCCTGGTTTTTCCTAAAGTTTCCTATATAAGCTCCATACATCTTGTACCATTTTAATCATTTTTCAATATTACTTTGGACGAACAATATTATTTTTTCCGATATGTCTCTCAAACGAAAGTGGTTAACACTAGAAAAGAAAATAAATGTGTTGGAAGATTTTGCAAAAACCAAAGCGAGCCATCGTCAACTTGCCGAAAGGTTTGTTCTATTTTTCTAATAATAGATGATAGCATGATGATAATTTTACCATAAATTATTATTGTTATGAATAAATGTGATGATTATTATAAAAATTATTAAATAAGTCAATAATATGTAGTTTTTTGATAATTTTTTTGGATAATTAAGAAAATTTTGATGATTAAACAATAATAACAAATAAGTATAACAAATAATAAACAATTTTTAAGGCCCACGGTAGCCGAGCGGTTAGAGGCGAGACCTGCAAAGCTAATATGTACTGTGGTACTGGGTTCGATTCCCTGTCTTAGGCCTTGGATTTTATTTAATGGTTTATAAAAGAAATTTACAGTAAAGTATGTTTGCTAGTCGCCTCCGTCCACGACACCTAATTGGTAGTTGGACGTTAAGCCCCGCCTGAAAAAATAGGCGATTACTTTACTTACTTTTACTAATAGATAATTTTTAAATAGATGTTTGGAAAAGAACCATATTTTTTCAATTTGAAACTTGCCTAACTCCTTCTAAGACCACCTCCAAACAGCGGCCACTTTGCTTTCCCCCGCCAGTGTCCGTTATTGAGAGGCTCGACTGTATTGTGTTACGTATACATATCGTAGGTTTCCTTTTTGTACAATACCTTTGCATTGTTCAGTTGCTACACATTTTATAGCACCCTCTCCGTGTAAAGATATCTGATAAATTTCCTTTCAAGAAACAGGTCTGCTAGGAAAATCTGTTTTATAATTGGTAGGTTAATCCAGTACCACAACTCCTCGGCCGTTCTGCTCTTTCTTTCTAAGCTACTGCTTATCTCTTAAGCCAATATTAGCTGAAAATCTTTTTAAGTCACAAACTTGAAAATATGAACTTTGAACAATATTTGTATTGATAAATGAAGCAGTGTACGGTAAGCGTGCTTAAGGCGCTTAGCTTCTGCGCTTTTTGCTAGATCAGGGATCCCAAAATAAATATTTATTTTAATATAAGCTCAATTAAAAAAATTAAACCTGCTTGGAACTCTTATGATAAAATATAGAATTTGAATACCCTATCTTCTTATGCTTTTCAAATGATGGTGAAAATAGATTCTAAACAATCAGAAAAAATTTGTAAAAACAACTATTCGAGGACAATAGCATGCAATGCAGAAAACTAGAGTTGATATAAAAGGTGCAAAAATTATAAACGTAACAAGGAAATAGAGGCAGAATATCATGACATAATGATCCATTAGCCTAATCTGATTGGTCCATTAACTATGCATGTCATCCCCGCTCTTGTTGCTAATCATTTCATGTTGTACCCATCTCATCTGTAGCCTCTCTTCCATTAGCGTTCCTAAAATTCCGCAATTTCTCCTACCATTTTCCTGTCGCAAATTTGAAGTCCCTTATCAGAGCCATTATCTAGCGTTTGAATAAACTAGTACCTAACCAGTTTAGTTCAATATTCTATTTTTTTTTTTTTTTTTAATTTTCATTTAGAAATTTACAGCTATTCAAAAAGTATTAACTAACGTGTAATGTGCGTATGCCGCGATGTTTCCAGTGAAGGAATTTAAACTTCACATTACTGGTTGGAAGTGTCCCTCAAAGAAAGGTGGTCACGAGACAAGCGGCATTCTAAAGAAGATTTTTTGGGTTTGTTGGATGAGGAGAGTCTGTTACTGAGCGGGTTGGAATAGATGAATGCGAAGTTATGTTATTTTTATAGTGGTTTATTATAAAGTTTTTGTACAAAAAAAAAGAATGTTGAGATCTGCACGTAGGGTTCAACTATACATAGAACGGGGCGTGGCTATTCTCCTAATAACTGTCGCCTGGAATGAATGTACACCATAAGATGTTAGTTTAGCCTCAAACCTCGCATTCGTTCGTCCAATGGGGGGTTTAAAAGCGTATTATTAACTCCCAGGAGCTTCGAGAAGCACTTTGATACTCTCGGAAGAGTAATTCTCTTAGGATCAGTTTCTTCTCACAGCCTGGCGATGGTCATTCTTTCTCATTATCTATCTGATATTATTATTTATTTTTTTATAAGGAATTTTGGTTAGAACCACTTCCATTCTAAACCGCAATTTAGTATTACTCTCTCTTCTGTGACATCCTTTATCATTTCTTTCAGTCGTACAAAGAGGCAAGCTCCCTCTTGGCCCTGTAGCGACAGGTAGATACGTTTAACCAACGCTTAAAGATCCTTCAACGAAGTAGGACCAGAGGAATTAGAGAAAGCACCCATTAACCGTCTCAGGTAAACCGCGTACATGTAGACTCTTAGATGTTTGTTGTTCACTGTTATATCGTGTGACTCTTGCCACTCAGCTCATAACCGCAGTTATTTGATGTGTTTGTAAAAAAAACATTACCACAACGAGACCGACCACAACTTGTTGAAATCAATTGGCCCGTAACTTGGCGCCAGCGCTTGTAGTTCAGAATTGTGTTAAAAGCTGCATGACTAATTGCATGCCTGGCGGACACTCTGTAGGTACTGTTTTTGTCCTGTTGACTGAGAGGCCGCGATGGTAACGGTATCCTGGGTCCTCCAAGTATTTCTATAAAGAAGAAAGGAAATTGTAGGTGTAGGAAGGATAAAAGAGCTCTCACTACTACATTTTAGCCAGGAGTGTATCTGGTAGACCAAAATTTGATAGACTATAGTGGGCTATATCCCTAATCAACATGTACGAGGGGGTACCCAAAAAAAACCGGAATTATTTTTTAAAAGCTATTTATTTACAAATTTTTTACAGAACAACCTTATCCCCTTCAAAATACTCTCCATTACAACTAATACATTTGTCCCACCGGTGCTTCCACTGTTCGAAACATTTTTTGTAGTCATCTTTAGAAATGGCTGACAGCTCCTTCTTCGTTTTTTTCTTGACCTCTTCAATGTTGTCAAATCGGTGACCTTTCATGCCCTTTTTCATGCGTGGAAATAAGAAAAAGTCGCACGGAGCCAGGTCAGGCGAGTAAGGTGCGTGGGGCAGCGGAACCATGCCATTTTTAGCCAAAAACTGTGTAACAGAGATGGCTGTGTGTGCAGGTGCATTGTCGTGGTGGAAGAACCAGTCTCCTGTTTGCCACAAATCGGGTCTTTTTTGGCGAACACTATTGCGCAATCTTTTCAAAACTTCCAAATACAAGGTTTGATTGACGGTCTGACCTGGGGGGACAAACTCTGAATGGACTACGCCTTTGGCATCAAAAAAGCAAATCAGCATTGTTTTGATGTTTGACTTGACTTGACGACATTTCGGGGTGAAGATGACGTCTTCCATTGGCTCGACTGTTGCTTTGTTTCTGGGTCATAACCATAGCACCATGACTCATCACCAGTAATGACCTTTGACAGAAAGTCTGGATCAGTTTCAAGCTGTTGTTTCAAAGCACGACATGTTCTTTTTGATTGTCAGTCAGAACTCGAGGAACAAACTTGGCAGCAACCCTTTTCATCCCCAAATCTTCCGTTAAAATTCGCTGAACCGAGCTCCAAGATAACCCACTACTCTCTGACAGTTGATCAATTGTCTGTCGACGGTCTGTGAACACCAGCTCTCGAATTTTTTCAACATTTTCGTCGATTCGGGCAGTTGATGGACGTCCAGAACGAGGTTTGTCATCAATCGACATGTCGCCATTTTTAAACCGAGTAAACCACTCGTATACTTGAGTTTTTCCCATAGCGTCATCTTTGTAAGCTGTTTTCAACATTAAAACACTTTCAGCAGCATTTTTGCCGAGTAGAAAACAAAATTTCAGAGCTGCACGTTGTTCACTTAAACTTGCCATCATAAAAAACGAAAAAAGAACAAAACAGCGCTGGTAAAAACAATCACTGCAGATGAACAGAACAAGCCAGGCAGACAACACAGGCAGGACTGAACTGGCAAGGAATTGCGCTATACACGTCTAGCGGCAGAAATGCGTACTACATAAGCTCCATGCGCGGCAACGCAATTCCGGTTATTTTTGGGTACCCCCTCGTAATCTGTAAAAATGTGTTTTACACCAATCAAACGGATGCATATTTTAACTTCATTACAAACCGCTTGGTTACCAGAAGAATTTTCTTCGGAAAAGGCAGATTTATTTCTTTGCTTAGTGTTACATGTTACTTATACTTAGGCTTACCATAATTACAAAGAGCCAAACCGTGACGCAGAGGAGGAAGAAGCTCATTTTCGTTTTGCTTTTCGCTTAATTTGTGTTTTTCATATTTGAAATGCAATCAAAATTATTAAGAACTGAAAACATATTAATAAATGGCGCGCGGGGGAACGATCGGCCGGGGTGTCGGTGTTGTTCAAGTTTGACCGGGATCTCAAACAGGGACCATCCCGGTCAAACCGGGACGTATGGTAAGCCTACTTATACTTACATCTGTAGCTTTTGTTTTGAATATTTTTTCAATGAATATTGGTTTTGGGGGGAGGTTATGTTAAAAGGTTAGGAAGATGTATTAGTTGTTTGCAAAATTATTCGCTGTAAGAAGATTCGAAGAACAACTTAAGAAATATGGTTTTCATCAAGGAACAGTTTATTGTTTTTTTTCAGTGAAATTCCAGCTCTAGTTCGTTTAGTGTTAATGTAGCTTAACGAATAGGTCTGAACCTGGCAATGAATCGAAATGAGTCTTGGCTTAATGTCGTCAAATATTAATATAATATTGCATGAATGGCTTATAATAAAATTCTTTGAATGAAGGGAAATTTAAATGATTAAAGAAGATGGATAACATTTCAAATTTCACATTGTATGAAGAGATTGATGGATGGCCTTAAAGTAACGTTTTTGGCAGAAATAGTGGTTAGAGTAGAGTTATATCAGAGAAATTGCATTACGTTCTCGAGATTCGTGTTACGTGGGTTTTACGAGAGTGCAAACGTACCGGCAGAATGGGTACCAGCATTACGGCTTTGGCCAAAACCACAATGAGATAGAGAGAAAGAAATATCAGCCAAACTGTTTCATATTTAAATTTCAATTCTCTGAACTCACATTCTCTCTCTTACCGCTAAAAGCATAACTCGTTGATTTTCTCCGAGAGGAAACGTTTTTATTTTGAGAATTTAGAATTAATGAAAAGTAGCGATTAAAATTACTTTTTACTTAATTAAAAGCCCAGTTTTTCAATGGAACTTATCATTCCTATTTTCCATTAAATGGGTTTGTAATGAAATGGTTTATTGTTGTACGAAGTTTATTAAATTACTATATTTAATTTAGTGGACTTAATAATAACAATTTGTTCGAATATTGTTATGTGTTTTTTAAAATTTCTGTTATAACAGACAGTTAAAAAAGAGTTGGAACATAACAAAATTTGACATAAATAAAATACAATTATTAGATGTATCCTAAGAAAAATTTAAACCAAATGCAAAAATCTACTAATATATAAAAATATAGTAAAGAAATTTTATTACCAAAATGAAAATAATAATTTTGTTTTGTTCTTAAAGATATATTATGTTTATTGCTTTTTGTATAAAAAATACATATACATCAGGCAAAGTGTGATCAGAGTAATCTACAATTACATGATGCGAAAAAACGGCCGGGCATAGCCGATGCAACGAAACCGTACGGACAATGGAAGAAAGAAATTCGCCAGTGCTGACCATCTCGGGAATTTTAGTTGCTGGAAAGGTCTAGGATAGGAGATCACGAGGCCAACTTCGTTTTAGACGTCATGGGGGATTATCAGGATGGGATGATGAGGAAAGAGTTTGAGCTGTTGAATTGGGATGGCAGGATAGGCTTTTGCGGAAATTCGAGGAATTCTGAATGGATAGATTCGGTGACAAAAGGGGTATTTAGGTCTTTTTGAAGGATGAGGTTATAGGCGTAATAGGGAGTATTAACGATACGGCGGAGGACTATTTATTGGAAGGATTGGATGTGGGAGATATTGATAGGTTTAGTTGACCCCACAGCTCTGATCCTTAAGTCCAGATGGGTTGAAGTAACGTCTTGGTGAG
This sequence comes from Rhodnius prolixus, assembly GCF_049639745.1. Taxonomy (NCBI): domain Eukaryota; kingdom Metazoa; phylum Arthropoda; class Insecta; order Hemiptera; family Reduviidae; genus Rhodnius; species Rhodnius prolixus. The sequence goes on along the minus strand of NW_027411614.1, from coordinate 34,360,736 downwards.
GGTTAGTTTGTTAGATGTGTTTAGTTTAGTTTTAAGTCCGTTCATGCGTCTTAGTTGTCCGTACCTTTTGTTTAGTCTTTTGAGTCTTGTGTGTGGGTTCCATATGAGTCTACCCAGGTAGCGTATTACGTTCGAGATAGGGACGGGATTATTGAGTAAGTAAACATTGCGGCACGTTTGACGTCTGAGCGTGAAAGTTACGTGGTGGACGCTTTTAATTAATTTTTATGCGTCAATGGGTGCACCAGCTATCTATTAGGTTGCGGTGCTCTTCAAGGAATTTGGAGTTTTTGGATGGTTCTGTGTGGGTAGAGAGGAGGATCGCAGTATCCTCAGCATAGTTAGTGATTAAGGTGTTTTTGGGTGAGTAATAATCACTAATAATGTGAATCTTCTTCTTCTTCTTCTTCTTAACTGGCGCTACAACTCATGCAGAGTCTTGGCCTCCTCAAGACGTGCCCGCCAGGCGTCTCTTTGCTGCGCCAGTTTCGGAATCCTAACATAGATGCAGCATCCTTTGCCACACTATCCTCCCAGCGCAGCTTTGGTGCCTACCCTCCTGGATCCTTGCATGCTTCCTTCCAGCACTTTCTTAGGAATCTCATCTTCACTCATCCTAGCTATGTGTCCTGCCCATCGCAGTCTACCAAGCTTTATCACTTTTACTATATCAGGATCCGTGAAGAGAGTGTACAATTCCTGATTTTTCCTAATTCTCCAATTCGGTCCGTCGCGTGTAGGACCATAGATTCTACGGAGCACCTTCCGTTCAAAAAGTGAAAGGGCCCGTTCATCTGCCTTGGTCATCGCCCACGCTTCAAAACCATAACTCAGCACTGGTCGGATGAAGGTTTTGTAAAGAAGGGCTTTTGTGTCCCGAGAGATGAGTTTACTTTTTACATGCTTTACTAAGCCAAAGTAACATTTGTTAGCGGCCATGACCCTCTTTTTTATTTCTGAACCCACTTGGTTCTCACTGTTTACCAGTGACCCAAGATAAGTAAACTCATCAACCTTCTCAAATTTGTAATGTGTGATGCTCAAGTGCTGCACTTGGGCGGTGGAGCCACCATGCTCGCTCATTGGGACAGTACACTATACCCTTACACAAGCACACCCTACGCTATAGACAAGGTCATGGACAGTACACAACCTAGGGCCACCGTCCCTAGGAAACCACCCCGGACGGGGGAGTCGGTTCGAAGGCTCTAAGGTAGCAGCCCTACCATCGAACTCGGATGCTGTGGGCCGATAACCCTCACATCCTAAATTACTTTATCATGAAACCTCAAAATGAAATAGCCGGATCGATCTCAAGGAAACGACTTGGCCGTCAAAAGGATTTAAATTTCGGATATTGGAATAATGTGAATAATAATCAATTATTTTCCTAGAAGCTTCTTACAATTCACTGCCCGGTGATGGACAGTGATGTCTGTAACGAGAGAACACTGTCCGGAGGCCGTAAGTGCACTGAATAAAGCTCCAGGCGCCAATAACCTCAGATGTTGATGCGCCTTAAATCATTAAAAGTAAAGCTTCAATGATTCAATATAAAAGATAATGTCACCGGTTTATAACGTTAATTTTCTAATTTATTTTGGTTTATTTGTTTAACTGTTAGGAGTTCTTCTCGGAGAGGGGATGAGAAGGACTTTACTCCCTTCCATGAGTACCATTTCAGTATACGTAACTTACAGCTATGAATCTTATTATTTGAGTAGTGGAGTATGTTTTTTAATTTTCAGAACCAAATTGATCAAGTATTACTCACATGAACAAAAAATAATATTTAGTACGATAGAATATTCGAGAAACAAAACAAAAAGGTAGCGAACAAAGAACGGTACCGAACCAAAAACTGAACTGTTCTGTTCGCCAGCAATGTTCAAAATATCATTATTATGCCACAATATTCAGATGAGTTATCATACTTAGAGTTAATGTGGATTTTTTGTTTCTCTTTGGCTCCTCTAAGTAGAATATGTTAAAGATAGAATTAATATGACAAACAATACCAGCTCTTGGTTAAGCGTTGCAAGAGAACCTGCCTGAAAAAGTAGTGAGCTAAGTAACGTTAAGTTCAGCATTAGTAGCACATGTGTGCATTGACAGCTGACTAAACAGTAATTTAGTATTGCCCTCTCTTCTGTAACATCCTTTATATATATATAGTTCTTTTCTTTATCCTGTATCATTAATTTATTATTGATCTCGTAGGACGCCAGTAGTTCTGGGGTGAACGACTCCAGTGAAGGCCACCTCTTTATATCTGCTATTAAACCCTTAATTACTTGATGTTCTGATATCCGTTAAACAAACATCCACTATTTCAACTAATTACTACTTGCCATGGTTATTGAGCTTTATCTTAGTCCCATAAATCAGTCTTTTTTCTAGCACTTACTGACAATGAGGATGTCAACCTCACTCCAGACCAACCTGAACCATGTAATTGAAACCTATAATTGAAGTAAAAATAAATAAATGAAAACAAATTAAAGCACCTTAACCCGATTTAGAACCTTAGAATCGCTGAAAACTTACAGAATCGTCAGTTTATGCGGCTATTCTCCGCTCGAAATGCTAACACACGATTCTACCTACCGTCCCAGACAACTTCATTTAATTGGTCGGACTGTTCTAATGGTTTTTCTAAATATTTAATATTATAAAATTCAAATTTTCTAATACTTATGTAACTGGAGTACGTATCACAACACCACTGGAGATGTTAGTGATGAACAAAACAAATCTGCTTTTAGATTCATGGGATTTTAATTCACGTTTCAATATGATTCCTAAACTCTTCCACCGATTCTTAGTTAGTTTTTAATTTTTCCAAATCATTCAAAAGATTTGTAAAATATAAAGTTTTAGATAAAAATGGAAATCAGTTAACAACAAAATTGAATTTAGACGCCACGGTAGCCGAGCGGTTAAGAGGCGAGACCTGCAAAGATAATATGCATTGTGGTACTGGGTTCGATTCCCGGTCTTGGCCTTGGATTTTATTTAATGGTTAATCAAAGGAGTTTTTACAGTAAAGTATGTTTACTAGTCGCCTCCGTCCACGACACCTAATTGGTAGTTGGACGTTAAGCCCGCCTGAAAAAATAAGCAATTACTTTACTTTTTTACTTTTACAAAATTGAATTTCTTGACTACACAAAAGAGTTAATCAACAATTAGAAATTTATTATTATATTATTATTATTTAATACACAATGCCGATGATGATCTTCAGTTCTCAAGGAAGCCATTGACGATTCAGTCAACCTGGTGGATTTTCAGGTAGTGGCGAGTGACTTAAGAAAGGATTAGAGCAAGTAAAAAGTGCAGTTTGGAATTTTTGATATTTAGTCTTGGCGAGTTGGTGTACGAAGGGAATGTTGAGGTCGTAGTGAAAAGTGAGGTTAGTTACGTAGAATGGAGCATCAACTATCTGTCGCAGTAGTTTTGATTGAAATGTCTGTACAGTCCGTATGTTTGTAGGTTTGGCTGAACCTCACAGCTCTAGTCCCGTAGGTCCACATCATTTTGAGGACAGTATTGTACATTAAACGTTGATTATCAATCGTAGATCTACTGGCAAGAAATGTTAATATGAATTTAGATAAAAATGAATGATTTTCAAGAAAATCTCAGCAAATGTGAAAAAGCCGCTCTGTAAGTGGCAATTCTGGCAGAGGCGTTTTCTGCATCTTTTGTAAGCATTGAGGCCATACATCACACTGAAAATGCACATTAGAAAAAAAGACTTCTTCAATCCCTCTCCCAAAGAACCTTTTTTAGAATTTTCTAGGGAAAATGTATCAAACAAAAGTTAAAAAAAGAAAAGAAAATTAGTTGCTTAAAGAGACAATTTTGATTGGTTAATTTTGTCCACAGCTCAGTTCATTGAGTGTAACAGTGGAACGGAAAAATCTAAGTATCCAAGTTTCTGCGATTTTCCATTTTTAAGATGCCTGATAACACACTAAGCAGAAATTTTAGAGCTGTTGATTTGTTTGTTCACGAACATTTTAAAATTTACAGAGATCAGTGAAAAAATAAATTATTTTCAATACTGTTAAGATCTTTGTTTAACTGTACAAATGCAGATTCTGTCTCGAAGCCTTTAAAAAAAAAACAGCTTTTCAAGTTTTACTTATTTATTTCTTTACATATAATTGATGTGTGGTGGTTCAATAAGATAACAAGTTTGGAAAGAAAATATTGAGGAGATGTTTGCTAGCTATAGACCAAGTTTGGTGGCTACAATGGCTAGGAAATGGTTTGTCCAACCACTCACAACGATTGAATTGAACGTTCACTGGTGGATGTATTTTGTTATTTATGTACATAGTAATGTTTGGTAATATAAAACTGCTCGACGATGATATATAGTATTTGACATACTTAGTATAGTATATAAATATGTGTATAGGAAAAGTATTGGCAGTACATTACTTATGTATGTAGTAGATATATCAAAGTAGTTCGCCATACTCCTATACCCTACATCACTTGCGCTCTCTAGTGGGTTTGTGTTAGTAGTAGCCATCTGCTTCTGACACCAGTTTTTTTTTTTGTGAGGTGGCACGTTTCAGCAGTATACAATGAGATAAGCTCCCAGTAGCTCCTTCTTTCTCATGGTCGATGAAAGAGTACTAGAGGTTGTTTGGTCGGAGTTGATCGGTTGCCTTCCCTATCACACAGATTTCTTCACTATGCTACCTATATAAGAAAACTTTATAACCCTACACACTTTGTTTGTTCACTAAATCTTATTCAACATTTACTTCCTGGGATAATCCAATAATTTTTGTCTAAGAAGTTTTTCTAAATATATTTTTTGTGTTTTTTTTGGTTTATGTGAAACAGTTTGTGTGCTATTTATACCCGTCTTTTTTTTTAACAGTTTTGTAGAGAAATAACGCTGGCCTCTGTAATGTCAAGAAAAGAATATATAAATTTCAAAGCATTTGTTAATTTACAATAGAAAAAGCAAAATGGCTGAGGCTCAGCTAGTTAAAGACAAGGACAGATAATTTTAATGGAGGCCTTACATAAATAGAACTAACTGCTCCCCCCATTCGATGTATAGCGTCGAGACCCCCCAAAAGGCCCATCTACATAAAATTCCGAATCAACTGACACCTCATTCATGAAAATCGGTTCGCGCGTTTAGGCGCTACGTTGTTTACAAAACAAGGTACAAGAACAAGAACATTTTCAGAAAATGCCGTTTTCTTTTTTTCCAATTTTCGACAATTTTCTCGAAATCTATGAAATCTTGGTTATTGCAAAAAATTATCGTAATAAAGGAGGATTTTCCCTGATATTATAAAGAAAATTTGGGAATTTTGTATTTTATAGAACAAGTTAAAATAATGGTCAAAGTTGAGTGTTTTTGAACGTTACGCTTTTTCGTACATTTTTTGACAGTTTTAATTATAACCAGCCTGTAGCTTTCTAATCTCTCTTTATTGAATTAAAGAAAAAAGTTGTTCATCTATAAAGAAGTAGTTCGACAATTCAGCCATGCACTCAACTATTAATCCCCGTTTAGCTAATGTTCTTTTAATCTTAAATTCTGTAGTTAGTTCTCCCTAGTTAATTATGCCAATTCATCTTTAGTTTTATGCTACTGTTTATGCAAGTTCATTCAACAACTACATTAATACTGAATTCTGTCTTTACTTCTGCTAGCCATCTTCTAGTCAATTCTTTGCGAAATACCGCTCGGTTAAAAGAAGATACTTCGTGAAATCAATCAACGACAATTTACCTGTAAATCTTCTATTTCATTTATAACACCGCCTAGATGCTATTGAAAATTACTTATTTTCTGATCTAAATTCTGTATTTTCCTATCAATATCATCTTTTATTTCATTTAATTTGTGTATGATTTCCTTAAACCCCGAAAACATTTTATAAATATAATACTACTTCCTCCATTGAAATCATTAATAGCTGTTGGTGTCATGGTAGAGTTTGAAAATATAGAGCTCCTAATACTGTCGGCATATCTGTCACCATCTCTCAGACTTGACTGTAGAGATTTGCGTATGCTTTTTGATTTGCACAAGCATGTAATATTGGTGGGTGATTTAAATTGTAAACATGATGCTTGGAATTGCTTCACTAATAACCGAAGTGGTAAATGTCTGCTTGAATTCTCTTTTAAATTCGGTATTGGAATTTTAGCACCTGACAAGCCTACCTACTTTCCTGATCGATCAAATGCGCGTCCTAGTGTGCTTGATTTCGCCCTAATAAAAAACTGTAATTTTAGTATTACAACAACCTCTCACAGTGCTCTCTCTTCTGATCATAACCCTGTCATTTTTAATTTAACGAACAAAGTAAATGAACTTCAATCGGAGAAAGCTTTCAACTTTAAAGCTGCTGATTGGAAAAATTTTAGGTCCTTGGTGGACGAAAAATTAGATATTAATCCAATCATAACTAACTATCACGATATTGACACATTAGCGACCAACCTCCAAACCATACTATTAACGGCTGCATTGGATTCAATTCCGCTTAAAAAATCAAGGAGTAAATCTGAAGAATTACCTCCTCTAATCTTGCTATGTATAAAAATTAAAAACATTGTCAAAAAGGCGTTTTCTAAGTACCGTCACTCCTGGATTAAGAGAACGCTAAATAAACTTATATCCTTGATATCAAGACTTTTGCAACTGCACAAAAACGCTAGCTGGAACAACTTTCTTTCGCAGCTATCTACCCATGATAATAAACTTTACAGAATTGTTAAAGGAGTCCGCAAAGAAACGCCTAACATACCGCCACTCTCTTTAAATAATAATCCTCAGACCACCTCTCTAAACAGCTATGCCTTTAGTTCTCACCATAAAGCTTCGACGTTGGCCGACTTCTTTCAGAATGTTCACATCAGGAACGCAGATCTAGGCGTTCCTTCGTTCACCCGTAGTGTAATATCTACGAACAAAGAATTTTTTATTCCAACTATAAAACACGACACCTGCAAATTAACTTCTCCGAAAGAAATCAGAAATATTATTTCCAAATTAAAAGATAACAAGGCTCCTGGTGTAGATGGTATTCAGTCACGAATAATTAAAAATATATCTCGCAAGTGTTTAATTCACTTGACTAAGCTAATTAACTATATTTTAATGTTTGGATATTTTCCAGAAATTTGGAAAACTGCAAAAGTGATTGTCTTCCCCAAGCCTGGAAAAGATCACTCTCTACCCAGTAGTTATCGACCAATCTCTTTATTACCCTGCCTTAGTAAAGTCGTTGAACGTGTTGTACTAAAGAGACTAAATGCATTTATTGAAAGTAATAATTTACTATCTCAAGTGCAATACGGATTTAGATCTTTTCACTCCACTACTGCACAGCTAGCAAGAGTCACGGACATCATTGCGGACGGATTTAATGTGAACAAGCACACAGGAATGGCATTGATCGATGTTGAGAAGGCTTTCGATTGTGTTTGGCATGATGGCCTAATCTATAAGATGATCCAGAATGACTTCCCTAAATACCTAATTTACTTTGTCAAAAGCTATTTGACTAGCAGGAAATTTTGCGTAGCAGTTGATAATGCTACTTCTAGCCTCAGGCCAATTTTAGCCGGTGTGCCGCAAGGTTCGGTCCTTGGACCAACTCTCTTTAACATTTTTATTAATGATTTAACCAAAATTAAACTTAAAGCCAGTAGTGCGTTGTTTGCCGATGACACTTCCTTTTTCATATCCTCCTTCAGAATTGACACTATAGCCAATCATTTGTCAATAGCTCTTGCTAAAAGTTTCAAGTACTTTAAAAAGTGGAGAATCAAACCTAACCACCCTAAAACGGAGCTAATTCTATTCTCTCGAAGAAGACCCACAATCAACCATACTGTTACAGTAAATGGAGTCTCTCTACCATGGCGAAAAGAAGTTAAATACTTAGGATTAACTTTAGACTCAAAACTAACGTACACAAAGCATGTAAATAATGTATGTAATAAGGCGCTAGGCGTTATGTGCAGTCTGTTCTCCTCGCTTAATAGACACTCATCCTTGGACTTCCAAAATAAAAAATTAATATACTATCTCTACATTCGACCTATACTCCTCTATGCAGCCCCTGTCTGGTCTCAAACTTGCATAACCAATCATAATAAAATACAGAGAGTGCAAAACAAATGCCTGAGATTGATTGGTTCATTTCCCAGATGGACGCCCATAGACTACATGCACGCAGTAATTGACGTTCCTAGCATCTCCACTACTGTTTACTGTCTTTTATAAAAATTCGTCTCCACTTGTTACAATAGTCCGTACCCACACATAGTAGCCATTGTTAATTACCATATAAACTCTCTCAGTTATAAAAAATATAAATATAAACGCTTAAAGCATCTTTTGTAACACCCACCTGTTTATCAAGCTAAGGTTTTTTTAAATTTTTCCTTAATATGTAAATATGTTCCTTTAAACTGAACTAAATAATTTGATGGGTGTACATAGGCGCTAAGCTTGAAACCTCAATTTCATTTCAAATTTGTGTACATATTTAAAGTTTTGTAAATAAATATTATTATTATTATTATAAATATAATATAATTCCCAGCTTCATTTTATAGACTAGGTAAAATAAATCAATTAAATAATAATAAAATAATGAATTTTATATTCGTGATTTTACGCTAGGAGATGATTTAGCTTGTCGTGGTTACCTGTCCGTCGGTGTTACGAATTAAAGTAGTTAAGTACAATATTTCTTTAAAGTATTATCTTCGTTACTCATATCATTTAAGTTCATCTAACTAGTGAACCTAGTAAGAGCTATAATGGTTAATTTTATGAATTCTTTGTTAAATATTCAATATATTATGGCATCCAAACTTTATAAAAAAAAAACTAGTTATCAATTACGTACGGCCCGTTTACCAGATTAATAATGTGCAAATTGCAAGTATGCACTGATCTTGAAGTGTTCTCATACACACTTCTCTTCTCACAACTATTTTTTTTTTTTTTTTTTTTTTTTTTTTTTTTTTTTTTTGGCGCATCGACGACCATGGTCATTAGCGCCCCTAGAGCTGTGTTCTTTTCTCGAACTAGGATGGCACATGTCTCTCCACCCGATTAGCGTCCTACCAATATCTCACCAGTGAGGCATGGCGGAGCCCCGGGTAATCCGACCTAGGTCCACACTACCCTTCATAAGTTATCGGTCCAGCCGACAAGAGGGAGTGCGGGTACCCAGTAGTGCCATCCTCTTCCTACCCAACTCATTTGTCTCATCTCAGTTTTATTCACCACCTAAAGGCTATTTGCATTTATATCCTTAACCAAACTATCCTAGCTATCAGTTTTGAAACTTTGGGGTGTAGTACTCTTATAAATATTCCTACACCCCTTACAATACACTAAGCCTAGCAATATGTACAATATATACACTCACTTATACCTACATTCTTCTTAATTAAAACATTCATGCTTATAAATACATTTACGCTTATAAATACACTCTCGCTGATAAATACACTCACGCTGATAAATACACTCACGCTGATAAATACACTCACGCTGATAAATACACTCACGCTGATAAATACTCTCACGCTGATAAATACATTCATGACTACTATACATTCATACATCGTCCATCCAGAGGGGAGAGTACTCGATATTCCTCTCCCCTTTTGTTAAACTAACCTATTAGCTAACCTAACTATTAGATAACCTAATCCTAAATTTTATGATAAAGTTGAATTTTCTTCAAAAATGCAAATAGCCTTTTTTTGTGGGAAGACCCTATTTCTAGCACTGCACGCAAATCATCTGGCAGACCTGCTTGAGCTCTATGTTGACGCAGGGTCTGGCACTCTTCCAACACATGTGCCACAGTCAGCCTTTCATTGCACCATGAGCACCTAGGTCTTCTAGCCCCAATGAGAAGATGCCCATGGGTCACTCGAGTGTGTCCAATCCTCAGCCTCGTAATTATTACCGATTCTCGCCGCGGGAGATTCTCAGCTGCTGAACGTTGCACCCGTGGTTCAATATCTTTCAATTTTTCATTTACGTAGTCCCACTGATGCTGCCATTTTCTAATTATGTTTTCTTTAATGTGAGCTTTTAGATCAGTGGGTCGAACAGGGATGACACTTTGTATTTGATTAGAGGCGGCACTTCTTGCCGCCTGATCCGCCTTTTCGTTCCCAGATACGCCAATGTGGCCTGGCACCCATGCGAATGTCACCCTCTGTCCATATGTGCGTAGTTGGTGCAACATATTATTGATATTAATAATCATTGGATCAGCTGAGAATATATCCCGGAGAGCCATCAAAGTACTTAAGGAATCTGACAATATTAATACTTTATTATACTTCTTTTCAATAATTAATTTCAGGGCCTGGCAAATCGCGTACACTTCTGCCGTGAATACTGTGGCGTATGGAGGGAGTGTCCACTGCAGGGTAACGCCCTCCGTGTACACGGCACATCCTACACCATTGTCTATCTTCGACCCATCTGTGAAGATAGGTCGGTGATCGTAGTAATAATTTAAGATCTCAAATAATTTCTGTCGATAGACAATGGGAGATGTTTCGTTTTTCTTACATATTGTCAGATCCAAACGGGCGCAAGCAGGAGTCATTAGCCAGGGAGGGGAGTTGCTAAATCCCCACCCCTCTACAGGACAAAATTCCAGACTCGCCGATTCCATGAGGCGTTTAGCTCTAACACCTAGGGGCTGCGTCCGCGTACTTTGTTGTCGAAATTCTTCATCGGATTGGCTCTCGAATATGGAGTGAAACAAAGGGTGTGATGTTTTTCCCCATATTCCGGCGACATAGCACTGTACTAGCTGTTCTCTTCTTAGCTGAGGTGGTAACATCCCTGATTCAACGTAGAGGCTCTGAAGAGGACTGGTACGAAAGGCGCCAGTAATCAACCTTATTCCTTCATTGTAAACATTGTCAAGTATCTTAAGGCGAGATTTGCGCGCAGAGCTATACACTGGTGCACCATATTCTAACTTGGATCGGGTGATACATGTAAATATACGTTTTAGAATTTCGTATTCTGTTCCCCATTTATAACTCGATAGAAATTTCAATACATCAAGGGTCTTCTTTGCTTTAAAGTTAGTTGACTGCAGATGCTCTTGCCATGACAAACTTGAATCAAATGTTAGGCCCAAAAAACGAGTACTTTCTTTATATTCTATAGGTGTGCTGTCCAGGTATAAAGTGGGTGGACTATGCTCGTGCCTTAGTCTACAGAAATGTACGCACACCGTTTTGGTTCTGGAAAATTGGAACCCGTTTCTAGAAGCCTCGGCAGCCACTCTGTTTATTGCCTCTTGTAGGGTTTCCCCAACCTCGGTTATGTTGTTTCCTGAAAGGTATATGGCGAGGTCATCTACATATAGTGAAACCTGTAGGGGGTCCCCTACGGCTTCTGCTAGACAATTTACCGCCACTATAAACAGTGTAACGCTTAATACTGATCCCTGGGGTATGCCATTCTCTAAGACTTTTGGGGCCGAAAAGACTGATCCTAGGCGAACTCGAATTCTCCGTAGCTCTAGGAAGCTATTTATAAACATGGGCAAATTTCCCCTTAGACCCCACTCGTGACACTTCCGCAGTATCGCATGCCGCCAAGTAGTGTCATATGCCTTCTCGAGGTCAAAGAACACGGCCAGAACGTGTTCTCTTCTCATGAAGGCATTTTGAAGATATATCTCAAGGCGGCTCGCTTGATCCAACGTAGATCTATATCTGCGGAATCCTGCTTGATACTGGCTGTAAAGCCCTCTGGTTTCTAACACGTGTACTAATCTATTATTAATCATTGCCTCGAGGACTTTACTCAAGCAGGAGGTCAACGAGATGGGTCTGTAACTTGAGGGGACGTTGGGGTCTTTACCCTCCTTGGGGATCGGTATAACGATTGATTCCCGCCAGCAGTCAGGATACTGGCCTGTTTCCCATATGCGGTTGTACAGCCAAAGAAGCTGTTCCTTACTGAACGAGTTCAAGTTCTTCAACATGGCATATGGGATCCCATCCAGACCTGGTGAGGTATCCTTTGTTTTCCTTAGGGCATTTTCTAGTTCGTGTATTGTTAGCGGGACATTGTAGTTTTCTATAGTGGCGGTGTTAAAGTCGAGTGGCTGTAGCTCTAATTCATTTTTCCGACTAAGAAATCGAGCAGAGTACGCCTGTGAACTTGACACTTCGGCAAAGTGCACAGCTAGATACTCCGCCACTTCTCTCGGCTCAGTGACGATTGCATTTCCTCGAAGAAGGGTTGGCACTGACGGGGTCTTACGTACACCAGAGAGGGTTTTAACTTTATTCCAGACCTCCTTTAATGTCGTAGATGTGGATATCGTAGACACATAGGAGGCTAGGGTTTCTTTTTTAGCATTTCTAATAATTCCCCTCTCTCTGGCTCTTAACCTCTTAAAATTTATTAAATTTCCTTCCGTTGGGTACCTTTTAAATCTGTTAAAGGCCCGTTTTTTCATTGCATTAGCAACTTTACACTCCCGGGTCCACCAAGGAACGGGGGTTCTTTTAATTCTCCCACCGACCTTCGGCACAGACCCATCAGCAGCGAGCACCAACGCTTCAGTGAAATACTTCGTATCAGTGGTGACATCTCCTGAAAAGGCTGGTGTCACCACTCTGGCTGAATATTCGGGCCAGTTTGCCCTCCTAGTGTCGTATCTTACAGGAGTGATATAGTCGTACTTGGAGATAGAGGTGCTTATCATTAACGGGAAGTGGTCACTCTGATATAATTCGTCTAAGGTGTTCCAATCCAAATGTACTGCTAGTGAGGGAGATGCTATGGACAGGTCGATTGCACTAAAAGAACCTGACGCTACATTGAAATGTGTTGCGCCTCCATCGTTGAGAAGAATTAGGTTATTATTATCAATTATTTCTTCAAGGGTCCTGCCTCGCGAGTCGCTCGTAGCTGAACCCCATACTGCATTATGGGAGTTGAAGTCTCCCATTATCAACACAGGAGCGGGCAGCTGCGAAAGCAGGTCCTCCAGGTCTCTCCTCCGCCAATAAATATCAGGTAAGTAGATACTTACTAGAGTAACCTGCATGGGTGTTACTATACGCACGGCTACAGCTTGGAGGTTTGAATTTAGGGTTAGCCGTCTGCTAGAGATGTTATCTCGTACACAAACGGCAACACCGCCATGTGCCCTTCCACCAGGGGCTGGTTGCACCTCCTTAGTATGGGAGATATATCCAGGGATTCGAAAAGGTTGCCCTGGACGCAACTTCGTTTCTTGAATAGCAATGCCAAAAGGATTATGTCGTGTCAGTATTCGTCGTAGTCCTTCCAAATTATTAATTAAGCCCCTCATATTCCATTGAATAATGGATTCATGCATTTTGGTAGTTAGGAGTAACCACTTCTGACCAGGAACTATTAAGGAAAGGATTTTTGATAATTTTAAAAAGATTTTTTATTTTCGAGTATTTAAAAACTAATATACAAATATTTCTACATTTAGATCTACGAGTGATATTTACAGGCTCTTCTATATACAAACTAAAACTATTTACATATACTTTACTATATACACATTTTACAGATATTAAACACTTATTATACGAGTAGGGCTTACACATAATTTTAATTACTTGGACGACGTTTTCCGTCGAGTTTTGCCTTTCGACCTACCGTTTCTTTTAGTAGTCGGCGGGCGTTCGGAAATCTGTCCACTTTCAGACTCGGACATATCAAGGTCCGATCCTATTAAAGAGTCAGTAGGTTGTGAACATACTGCTTCTTCTTTTTCTTTCTTCTTTGGGGAGCGCTGAGGGCGACTTACTAGTTGCCAGGCATCCACCAAAGAGGTAGTAATAGTTTGAGGTGGGACAAATCCCACCTTTGTTTCCACCCCACTAGTGGATGGGGGTGGTGTAGCCAGCCTTAAGGCTGGTTTTTCCCTTTCGGGAGGGATTATTTTTGGTGGTGGGGTCTCACCCACCTCAATTATTTTTTCCTTTAAGGCCGGAAAAGGCCCAAATATCGGAGTTGGGTTTATCGGAATCATTGCCGGTGTTTTTGTCACTTTTTTAGCAAAGGAGATTTCCGGAGTGATGTAATACTTTGATTCCACGATGGACTTTGCTTCGTGGTAGGGCAGCTGTTGAAGGGTCTTTATCTTTTGAATTTCCTTCTCCTTAATTAGAACAGGACAACTTGGTGATCTTGCATTGTGGTCTCCTTTACAGTTCACACATACAGGCGGAGGTGTACATTCACCTTCGTGCTGCTGCTTTCCGCAAACGCATACTTGTTCTGTTGCTTTACACCTCAAAGAGGTGTGTCCAAACAGTTGGCACCTGTAGCACCGCAAAGGAGAAGGGATATAGGGCCTTACTTTTAATTTGTAAAATGCTGCCTCGATCATACTTGGTGGTTTCGGCTTGTTAAAGGTGAGTACAAGGGAGGCTGTATCGACTAATTCCTCCCCTTGACGCCTCTTGATCCTGCGTACATCGATAACCCCTTCTTGAACGAGACCTTCCTTAATGTCCTCTATGGAACTGTTGAGGAAGTCTCTACATGTGATGACCCCTTGAGAACTATTTAGTTTTACGTGGGGGCTCACAATAACTTCGATTTCCCCGAATTTAGTTGTGTTTTCTAAAATCTTTGCTTGGGCACGGGTTTCGGCTTCAATGCATATTGAGCCGTCACCCTGCTTTTTGATACTCTTTACTTTTCCCAAGATGCCTTTGATTATTTTGTTCAGCTTAAACGAGCACGTTTGGCTGAAGCTTCCTTCCTGTGCGGTCTGCTTTACCAGATAATAACGTGCCCAGTTGTCTTCTTCTAGGTTCAAAAAGAATGTTCTATCCGTTTTCTTTTCGGATCTTCTATCTAAGTTGCCTCCCCTGGCTTTCTTCCTTGGCGGGGAAGAAGGGTTAAATGGTTGCAATGTTATTGCAGTTTGGATTTGTCCGTTCGTTATGTCCATTTCCGCGCCGTTAGTCATATTGCCAATTTGGATTCCTGATAATTGATTAATTCGTGACATTCATTCCCACGAGTAGGGACGGTCTAAACATCGCCCTCCGGCAGAGCGCCCTTACCGGAGGGAAGGTCTATTTACTTACTGAGTGCGACCTGGTGCTCAGTAGGGCCGATCCAGTGGGCTGATACCCCCGCCCACAAACCTCTCGACTCGGGACCAACATCGAGATTTAGGGGTGTGATATTTGTGCGTCTGCAGTTGGTGTGTAGGTGTGTGTGTATGTGTGTGCAGTGTGATGTGGTATTGAGCTCGGGTTCCGTGGGTTCGCTAAACCCATACGGCTGTGCACCAGCCGCCCCTGCGTAGTCCTTTAGTCGCCTCTTACGACATCCTGGACGGGAGCAGGCCTATTCTGTCCCCGGCCCTGCAGGGGCTTCTCACAACTATTCTCTTGAACTTTGTCCCAAATCCACAAAATTTTAGTCAACCATTGCATACATTTTCCGGGCTTTTCCAAATGAAATTTTTCAGAAGCACTCTCTAAAACTAAATTTAACTCCGCCTACAAAAAACTATACGAAAATCGTTCAACAAATCACTTTAAAATGTAAGTAAACTCAGAGCGACAACAGACATGCGTTCACTTCCAGTACCAGATAACCAATCAACGACTATGTCTTTTCGACAAGTCTACATAATTCCATCAGATTTAGTTTGTGATTTAGGGCAATACATTTCTTTTAATTTTAGAGGAAGACCTCTTGCTGTTTTTTCCCAGCACTGGAGACCCAATAACCTGTATTTTTCTTTACAATTTCCATATTCTTTTATTTTTAAATAATTTTTATAAATGCTACAAAATTCTTTTATCTGTTAAAAGTAATTTTCCATTCTATTGGGAATAAGCTTGGAAAGATTTCCATTTTTTTTTGTTCTGACATTATGCGTTATTCCCAATAACTTTTCTCTACAGAAAATTCTACTATCTCCATTTTTGTACGCTTGTTTAACTTGAAAATAACCGTCATTATATTAGAGTAAAAGTTTTTTTCATTTTGTCTCCCCTCCTCGCCCAGTTATCTCCTGCCTTTTATCCATTTTGCCATAATGTAATGTACCCTAGTTAATGTTGTCAGTATTAACAATACTTCCGTAAATTATATTCAATTATATGACTATATTTATGCTTTGTTTTTCTTCAAGTCTGTCGTATAAAATTACAATTTTTCGGTTATGTTACATTTAAGCAAACTATTTCCCTATCTCCCCTTTCAGAACAACGGTTTGCTTAAAAACAGTTGGATTAAATTCGCTTAGCAAAAGAAAAGCTTCCAATTGGGTTTGGCCTCTTCGTTGTTCTTGAAGCTCAAAGGCGTTTTTTTTTTGTTCTCATCTTCAATTCCAGTCTATTAAGTTGAACAAAATTCCATTTTTTTGTAACTATTTGCTAGAATCAAGTTCTCATATTAAAATATGCTCAACTTGTTTGCAAATAGTGCTTCTTTCTATGCAGATACGTACCGGTGACGTCATTAAAAAATCCCTCGTGAAAGCCTCCATAGCAAATTATTTATAATTGTTATAAATTTAAATTAAATATTGCGAACACTCTCCGCCGCCTTATCCAGCCACATTTTTTAATCAACTTGACCTAATTCTTATCGCTTTCAACAAACATCGCTAATTTTTGCTGTGTATTCTTAAATTTATGTTATGTTCTTAAAAGTTCTCGATACAGTTCTCGCCTCAAAAATACAGTTCTTCATTCAAACCTAGACAGACGTCCTGTCCTGAAGCATGAAGTTCAAGACGTCAAAACTTATAGGCCATCTATCCATCTTGTTACACTTCGTTTTTACAACTCCAATCAGACTTGGCTAGACTTAGATCTAGTCAGCATCATTTTTGTAGTCAGGTTAGCCAAACCCTATCTAAAGATTGTCTTCTAAATTTGCCTTTCTATTCTAACCTTGTCCGAAATTTATTATCTTTTCTAAATCTTGCAAACCCTGTTGAGTTTGTGACTGTTTCGTCCCGACGAGAGCGATTTCTTGTGGATTTACTAATTGTATTTAAACAACTCGATTTAAAAAGAAGAATGATTTGAAAAGTGCTCCGTCACTACAGCAACTATAAAACCCTAGTATTCTAAATAAAATTAAAAAAAAAAATTAATAAAAAACCTATCACAAACTGAATTCAGTCTCTCGTCTATCCTAATGAACCATATAACTTGGGTGAAATGGATTTTGCATACAGATCTAGAACGTGACCTGTACGTGATATTCTCACGCACCTGCATATGACCTGCACATCAATATTTTATCAATGGCTTTTCTCCCTAACCTATTTCACCTGGGAAAAAAAAATGAAAAGAGGCTGTCAACTTTTCTCAATGTATACGAGCGGTTAGTCATGGCCGTCATACAATGAATGGAGGAGTCTGTAAGAAAGTACATTGTTATTTAGATTTCCATAGTTTTTACCATTATATTAGATTAATGTTATCTGCGCCATTAGTACCTGTAAAAAGTGGAATAAAATATCATTCACAAACAGTGTTCCCTCTAAGCTGTGCGCTTGTGCGCGCGCACATAAATTTAAACATAGCGCACATGAAAAATATTTGCGCGCACAAAAATTTTTTGATTAAAACGAAACAAAGAAATCGATTGCAGGAACATATGGATATGCTGATGAGAGTAAAATCATATATGAATGACGGAAACAATGTAAATTAAGGTTAAATTTATGCAGAATGGTTAAAACCAAAAGGCTGGAGAGAGAAGTTATAAAATAAATGCCATTCATAAAAAATGTAATCCTTAATTCTAAAATTGTTCAATAATAAGTAATCGTGAATTGCCGTTCTTGTTTGTTTGATTTGACGAATGTGTTAATTTAAAAAATTAGAAGCAGACAACATTATTACATTGTAAGTATTTAAATTTTCTTATTTTCCGTTTGAATGGAAAAGGGAAGCCACAGTAATCAACTAAATTCTGTCTTCACGAACTAATGATTTGACTTGATTTTAGGGTAGTTTTTTCATTGTGTTCCGTTGTAGTGTGTGGAATGCTCAATGCGTATAAGTAGGAACAAAATTTGGCTGAATTTTCAGACTATTATTGTATTGTCTTTTTTGCACTTTTTTAAATTGCAGCACAATATTTGTTTATTTTAGAAAAAACTGCATACACTTAAAAAAGTGCGCACACAGGTCACAAAAAATTAGAGGGAACACTGTTCACAAAGCCTACAACTTTGTAGAGTTACTGAAAATTCTCCCGTAGGAGGAAGTGGATTAACCACTTCTTCAGGACACTTGGCGTCCCAGCTGGTATCCCCAGCCTAACAACATGAACATGAGCAACATACACTGTAACACCCCAACACATTTACACTGTACACATATAGCATAGAGGTGGTATACCTCCACTCCTAATCCTTGCTTCTATCCCTTTCCTGACCTTCCGGATACCTACCCAAGCTGAGATAGGGTCACGTGTCGAGACTGAATGCGTACTGGGCAGTAACGATCACCTTGGGGCACCGGGTGAAACCCCATTATAGCCTTCCTGTGGCAGTGGGGGTCTGGCACAGGTGACCATTGAACCCCTACCTCACGTGGGGCTAAAAAAATAAAAAATAAAAATTCAAAATCCCAGCTAGTGGTGACCCTCAATTCCTTTTTGAGGAAGGTACGCCGGCTGGTTCTGGACTTAAGGGTGGTACTGTGCCGTACCTTCAGATGGGTGCAGTGAGACCACAGGAGAGTGTTCCTGAGGGGAGCGAAAACGCTAATGCCCCCAGAAACGATTTTCTCGGTTGCGTTTCAATCGAGTGGTTCTGCTATGAAACCTTTGGCTCTTTGAGACCAAAAGACATAGTAGCGCAAAAAAGAACTAGTAGGGGAAGACCTCAACCTCCTTAGTAGTGGAGGCTTCGCCTACTAGAACCAAAGGGAAGGGCACAATAAGCCTCGTTTGGTAGTAGTGCCGTGAGGCATAGGCCCTGTCCCGCTTTTCCAATTTAATCTAATCTGAAAATTCCCAGCTCAAATTAGTCAAAATTTTTAGATGTAGCCTTGCTTAAATACTTCCTCTTATAATTTTTTAAACAAAATACCCTCAAATTTCGCCACTCACATTTCTGCTACAAAATGGACGTTTTTAAGTCATTGAAAAATAAATTTTTTACTGAATCTATATTTCTATTCGCACAAATTGTGAATTTAATCCTAAACTTGGGAGGGGAACAGGACTCTTCATTAAAACATCCTCAATTGGTGGCCTGGCTCAAAAATTTCAGGTTCAAATACCCATGACTAAAAAAAAAAAAAATCCCTTAAAGCTGTTAGATTGGACTCCATATTGAAAAAAGAAAACGTGGAGAACTAAGAAAGTGGATGGAAAAAAACAGCGAAATATTGGGTGCCAATCAGCTTCTTTCAACACAGAACTGGTGGTTGTTGCTTAAAAAAGTAGCGAATGCGGAGACGAGGAGTTGCCCCTTGAAGAGGGGGGTAGAGAGAGAGTGCGAGCGAGCAAAAGAGATGGAGCGATTTTGTTTAATTTGTTGATTGAAATAGCTGATCGCTTTGTACTCTTATAGAATGTAATTCCATTTGTATTCATTAATAGCCTCTTTGCGAGGTTTTGGCCAAACACACTTTGGTAAATTGTTTCCACTTTTAATCTTTAAACACTTTTTTGGAAATAGTTGATTAACAGCTTTGGCTAAAATACTTTCATTAAGTAAACTTTCTTTTTTTTATATATTTTGATCTTGGAATTAAAAGTTTAAATAAAAATGCCTTACATATCTTAAGATAAAGTATTTCCATGCTGCCCAATCTTAAAACCTTTTTTGAATTATTATTTATTTATTTTTATTTTTTGACGTACTCAGAAATAGAAATATAGTTTTTCTGCATTCAGAAAATCAGAAGCCTATCAGTATATACTAAATTTAGTGAAGGTTGTTTAAATTTCAGTTATTGATTTTTTGTACTATTGCTAAGTGGGCTTTAATTAAAAGTTGATTTTTACAAATACAAATTTATTTATATGAATTATAGGACTCACGTCCTGTCTCAAATACAGTTGGGTACAGCATAAATGAATACAAATATATACAAATATTAGCACAAAGAAAACTGAAAAAAAAACTGAATTATGTCCAAAGCCCAAAGGAATAGCTCCTTTGTGGTATTTCATGGTATTTTTTAAGTCCTTGTAAAAAAGTAAAAAGATAAATAAAGCCAAAGTAATTAAAAAAGAAATAAAGTAAAAAACATAAATCAATTTTCAACTTATTAACTCCTCTCTTAAAGAGAAACATTCACACAGATAACAGAATACAGTTTTCATTGCAGCTCTACTGCCACTGAGTTAACACAAAAGGTAAACTGAAAGAAGCTCTGTCCTTATACTTTTCTCGGGTGCCAAAAATATCCAGGACAAACCATAAATATATGGTGCAAATCCTCTTTTCGAACATTACCACTTAAAAGGCAATTACTGTTTAAATCTATTCTGTAAGTGCTATTTTTTAATTTTAATGATAATGTATATTTATTAATAGTCCTAAGTTGAGCAAATAAACGTGTGTATGATATGGGTAATTGAGTAAGGAGATACGTATTGTTGCAGGATCGAGCTATTGTTGTATAGCTGAGGGTAAAGAATACTACAAGTGGAGCTATGTATTCTATCCAAATCCTGATTCACAAGAAAGTGTCTATATTTTTCCAAAGTTGGAGAAATCATTGCTGAAAAAACTTCAGGGTCAGATATTCCTAATAGGCTAGACTCATCAAACTGGTCTAGTAAATCCTTCAATCGCAAACAACCCAATTGTACTTAGCAGACTTTCGGAAGCACTTCACTTCCCTGCGTGTAGGACAACATTTTATCTAGGCATGCTCTAGGGTATCTATCCCTACTAGTATTGAGTAATTAATTAAAAGTTGACTTTAATCAAACAAATAATTTAAAGTCACATTATTATTAAAATAGAAGTTTGTTGATTGACTAACAACGAATTTACTGACCGTGACGTCGAAATGACGGGAAAGTGACCCTGTTGCTAGGTTACGTTCGCACTGGTACAAGTCTTTCTCAACTACTACGAAAAGTAGTTTGACCTAGCAACTACAGTTATAAAACATCCCTCTTTGATGGCATTGCTTTTTTTACTTCAAACTTGTGTACCCTTTCCTATATTTTGAGAAATAAAATTTCTTACATTTACAAATTCTGCTAATTTTCTTAGTAAATGATTAGCCAATTGATTTGCAGGCATTCTTTTTTTCTCCCCCGAAGTGGTAGTCACAAACCTCTTCCAGTATTCGAAACATTTTTTTCAGCTAAATTTATTTTTACGTAGTGAAGCGTTAGGACCCTTTGACTAACTATACTGACTGGTTAAAATATTATCGTTGATGTTAGTTATTGTAGGTCGCATTTTGTTCTTGCATTCTTGAACGTGATTTGACTGTTACCTTTAACGTTTTCTACAACACGCTTCACCCGGTAACCTAGCTGATTTTTGAAATATCGTTATTTTTGTTTATATATTGTCTGCAATATCAAAGATCCCTTGCATTGCCCACTATACTCTGTTTTTAACTTTAAATGTGGATAAAGCATGAACTTTGATTTTTATAGCATCCCTCACCCTTCTCTTCGTGTTGCCCCTCGCCAAACCTCTCTCCCTTCTACTTCGCTGGATAAACAGTAACCCTAGTAGTATCCTCTTTCCTTTACTGAATGTTATTTTTCTTCCTTCTAGCCAGCATTCTTCCCTCCGCTATCACTATATAACCATCATTTAGATGTGGAAGGGTGTACACTGCAATGGTTACCTCCTACATTACTAGGTCGTTTGTATAAATAGAATATACCATTGCTGATATGGGCTGTTCACCAAAACTCCAGCAAAGCCAACCATAACACATTGCCAAACATACCCACACAAACAAATATTCAACTCATCCTTATTCTGTTCATAGAAATCTAAAAACTAGTATCATTAAATCTAATTCATTCCTATTGTGTAAAGTTTTATGTTATTATGAGCCTTATATTGCGGTTTATTGTTACTAAATGTTCTTCAATGATTCTGTATTACCTAAAATTATCTTATTTCTATCGTATAATGTTATTCGTTTTGAAATAAGAATTGGATGTTAACTTAAAAGAACTAATAACAGAGTGAAACCTACTTTTATTACTATTTACTTTATTTGGCTTTGTAAATCGAAGTATTGTGTGTTGACTGCAGATATCCGGTATAGCCGATGTAAAGCTTCAATTTGTATTCTAATCTACTTCATTTTTTACCCTTCGTAGAAGAAATCGTGCAGATTTTCGATTTGGCTTTTTAAAGTTAATGATTTGAGATCCACTAAAAACGCAAACGTTGTTTTTAGAAATAATAGTATGATGTTGGTCTTACCCTCTGTGAACGGAAAAACGCAGGAATATTTAATGTTATAATTCTACTTGGTTCCATAAAGTTCTGAAGAAAGAATGCCTTATCGCTAACAATTTGCGCATAACATTTAAAAATAGAACAGCTTAAAAGCCGGTTTCTAATCACAGAAGTTTACGAAAAATACAATTATTCCTCTAAAATAGTAGAGTATGATCTATACGTCCATTTTCGAAACTCGGAAGTGATAGATCTCTTAAGCATTAACAGTTGATTATATTGCGATTTTTGCAAGTATGCGGCTAAGTATGTACTTTACAAGCCCTGTTCCGAAGCCGAGCGGTTATAGGTGAGACCTATAAAGCTAATATTTATTGTGTTGCTGGGTTCGATTCCCGGTCTTAGGCCTTGGTCTTTATTTAATGGTTAATAAAAAGAAATTTACAGTAAAGTATGTTTGTTAGTCGCCTCCGTCTACAACATCTAGTTTGGTAGTTGGACGTAAAGCCTGCCTGGAAAAATAGGCAATTACTTTACTTTTACAAGTCCTGTTCCAAAATCTCAGCTAAGTGTTGTGTCTATAACGTACAGTTCTAACTGTTGCACATTGTTTTAAGGGATTTTTAACTCCATGTTAAAAATCCCTTAAATGGAGTTAGCTGGTGGTTTCAACTCATTATTCCACGGATTTTTCTGTAAATCTAGTACAGATTTTCTTCCTTTGTAAGCTTTGTAATCAAACCCTTGCTACAGGACATTGTCCTTTATAAGCAATAAATGTCACATAGAAATACATTTCGCGTATATCATTATACTTCTTATTACAATTCTAATTACACTTATGCAATTATATAACTTGTTCTTGGTAATTTTTGGTTTTAAGGCAATTAACCGGGAAGGGATTGGGGTGGGATTTTCAGTAAGCATTTCACTTAATCTACTGTAAACTATGATTTCGTAAGCAATTAATGTGGCTCTTGATCTTCCGAGTTAGTAGAATGTTTACTTGCCTAGAACCTAGAGTGTAGAAGTCAGAGAATTTCGTACTTGTGTCTCACCAGATTTCTATTTATTCAATGATATTCATCAAAACCTCATTTCTTATCATCACATCATCGCTCATTAGAAAATTACAAGCTCCTGACATTATTTTACTGTACTGGGTTTATATAGTCAACAATTAAGTACAATTTACGTACGATGATGTAATAAAGTATGTTTAATTGAAAATTTAATGGACAACCTGTGTGTCGAATCTAATGTTTGGTAATTCCTCTTTACAATTCCATAATTCCTCTTTTATTCGCGAAGTAAAATTCCAAATTTGTCAAATTGGTACCGAATGTTTAGCAGACAGAGCAAATTATTACTTTTTGGCAAAGTAAAAGTTCTGCAGTTGGGAGATGTTTATGAAAAACGATATGATGTAAACAAAATAATTTACTGCCTGAATGTTAATCTAGATCTGTACTGCTAGTTTTATTTCTGAATATAATCGATATTACCAGAGCTATTTTCCCATTTACCTCGTATACGAGGTATGTTCAAAAAATAAGGTGAATTTTCAAATTTCGCGGGCTACGTACATTCGAATTTCGATTGTCTTTTTTTTTTATGTTGGTACACTTGTCTCGAACATATTTTCAAAGTTGTAGCTATATAGCATGTTTAGTTTGTATGTTAGAGGCATAAATAAGACAAGTGTTTTGCGAGTTCGGCGATTTTCTTCTGTCGAAAAAAAATGGATCAACGAATTTGAATCAAATTTTGTGTAAAAAATGGAATTAAGTGCTCAAAAACACTTGAAATGTTGAGAGTGGCGTACGGTGAGAGTACTCTGGGTCAAAAAAAGGTTTACAAGTGTTACAAGCTTTTCACAGAAGGTCGAGAAGATGTGAATGACGACGCTCGCCCTGGACGCCCCAGCACATCAACAACCGATGAAAATGTTGAGAAGAATCGTCGAATCACAATTAGAGAAGTTGCTGAGGTTGTCGGCATATCGGTTGGCACATGTCCTGCAATTTTTTTCGGAAATTTTGGGCATGAAGCGTGTAGTAGCGAAGTTCGTTCCAAAATTGCTGAATTTTGATCAAAAAAACCGTCGCATGAGCATCGCTCAGGAATTGTTGAATGACATTATCATGTCTCAGTCACCGTATTCACCAGATTTGGCGCCCTGCGACTTTTTCCTGTTCCCATGATTGAAGAGACCCATGAAAGGACGGAGATTTGCGACAATTGAGGAGATAAAAACCGAATCGCTGAGAGAGCTCAAGGACATACCAAAAAGTGCATATCAGAACTGTTCCGAGGATTGGAAAAAACGCTGGCACATATGTATTATATCTGAGGGGGACTACTTTGAAGGAGACAAAATAAAAATCGATGAATAAATAAATATTTTTTAAGAAAAATGAAAATTCACCTTATTTTTTGAACACACCTCGTACCTCACGTAAATGTTTATACTTTTTAATGCTGTTTAAGTCTGGTCTAGCGACATAATTTATGTACCTTTATTGCCATCAAGATCTCACTAAATGCTGCAATATTAAGCAGCAAGAATGACCTCTTTTTTTGGCTGAAAAAGTTCGTCTATAGAATTTCTCTCACTCCTGCATTGCTCTTTCTCTGTATGTGATTGGGACCTTCTCCTTTCAAGCTCCACTAATTGTTGCCCATTAGCGCTTCTATTATTGCGTTATTTTATTAAATAATGTTATTAGGACAATTTGAAATTATGAGTTCTATATGTGAAATACGAATTTGTAGAACCACAAAATTGCATTTATTAGTGAATAAATGTGCAACTAATTAATAAAGAAGCGTATATTAGTAATAATACTTGTTACAACTTATGGGCTTATTTTGTTCTACATTCCAAAATAGAAAGCACGTTTTATTTAATAATTATAAACGCTTGTATTTTAGATTGTACTCCAATATTCAACATGCTAAAATAAACGCTCCACATTTTGGAGTTACTTTTAGAGGGGTGAAAAATTCATTGTTTTCCCCTTCGGTTAACAAAATAAAGGGTATTATAGTTGATTTTATCCAACACTGCAAGCCTAACCACATTTTCCAAAGGTATTGTATAACTTTTAGTAAAAAAAGTAAACACCCTTTTTTGTTGTGCTAAATCAGCGCTACAAGTAAAAAATGATAACAGCGAACAATGATAAACGAATGGATAAGTTACTCAATGGTAACACTCCCAAACACTGAACTATTGTTGAATCTCTTCACCAGAGAGGAGATCACGAGCCTACTACTGTCTTTAAAGTCTTCTTGTTTGGATCAAAGTGCGACAACTCTGTTGAGATAATCGCAATGGGGGCGTTTCTTCTTTTACTTCTTACAAATAAGCCTTAAAATTATAGGTGTCATATGAAGCCATAAAATAAGCCAGGGGAGTTGAGAAATCTGGGAAATAAAGTTATCTGCTGTAAAATTTGCATTTCTGTATTAACTATTACACTATAATAAATATAGGCTATAATTTTCTGTATATTACAAAAAAAATAGATCATTAATTGTCAAGTAGATAATTGAAAAAAGTTAGTTGCATTTATTTTTGTTCTTAATTTATTAGGACTTAAATTTCAATGAAAATATGTTTGGCAATGGCATTCTTTATTTAGAAGCCTTCTCATGATGTTAAATGCAATTATATTTTGGTGAATGCACTAAACGGCCTGGTTTAAGCATTAAACGATATGAAGAGCAACAACAAGGTAGCAACTGCATCGTTTAGCGATACATCATCACCCATCAGGTGATTGCACCATGATGGACAGATTACACACGTTCGTATGGGATATTACTAAACGATAATGAGGTACCAGTTTGAGGTATCAATTACACTTGTGCTCATGTAGTTATGTATACGTCACAATCGCTAATATTTCCGCTAATGTTATCCTAGATAGAACATTTTACTGGCCTAAATTGACAGATTGATTACGAGTGGATTGGTTTACCTGCGCAATTCGATTTTTAAGCACTCAATTTAGGCTTCCTCATAGTTTAATCAGGAGTCTGAAAATAGCAAAACCTTATTCGTTAGTTAGTCCTGAAGGCGTATAAGTTTTTGCTTTGAAAGCCTACATATTGACGTAATAAGCGCGATGGGTAGCACCTCAATTTGTTTTTTCTAAGCCAATCTAAGCAAACCTGATCATTTTCACTTTTATAATTTTGAGTTAGTATTTCATTAAAAGGAAATTCTGTTAATACACTTATAGAAATTCTATAAAATGAGCAGTAGATCATTAATGAGATTTTATTTTGTAGTAAAAGTTTTTTCTGTTGAAAAATTATGAAAAATTTTTTAATTACTTAACTGAAAATCTGGTTCATGTTATCAACATTCAGATAAAATGAACTCTCTTTTATTAAAGAAGTTGTATTGACTTCCTCGTTTAAACAAAAAAACTTTAAAAACGAAAAGCTTCAATAAAAATGAACATACAATTCCATGGAAAGAAGTCATGAAACGGTTGATTGAATTAAACCGTCACTCCGTTTCAAATTTTGCAAACGAGAATCTCATTAATTAATGCCAGCACTCTGATTGGACACTGAGCGACAATTCAAGACCACTTGTGGCGCTACTCAGATAGAGGCCACCGTCATTACATTATCAGATCTAGATGGCCTTTGAAGTCGCTATTATTCATCCAATCAAATGGATCTTGATTTTGTTATTTAAGAAATTAGTCGATCATAACTGATGGAATCGCCGAATTCTTGATTTCCCGTCCAGTTTAATAACTTTTATTGCCATTCAAACCATGCTGCTCTCTCACTTACAAAAGACGGGTGCACTTTTTCTTCGCCATTTAAACCATTTTCACCAGCAGTGGCTTAGTGAATCCCAGACCGTTCGAAATGTGTTACGATTGTTTAAATTCATCTTCTTCAATTACCGTTGGTTAAAAGATACTTGGGCTACCTTTATGGTCAAGATCTCTAAAGTCAAATTTCTGGAATAAACATTAAATAGTTATTTTATTAACCCAAAAGGTGCAGCAATTCGTTATTAATTTATAGAGCTCTCTCAGAAGCGGTTTGAACGATTTTTAGAAAATGGTCTTTGAGTGTGAACAAAACATCTCTGAAACTAAATATCTCTGAGACTAAACATTTCTGAAACTAAACATTTCTGAAACTAAAGATTTCTGAAACTAAACATCTCTGAAACTTTATATTTTTACTTTAATAATTTTTCTACTACTTTTACTCTCCGCCGCATCACTCTTCCTCCGATCTTCTATGACTTAATTCCAATTCCTCCTGCCAATGTTGTCCGTTATCTTGGGCTTTATTTAGACAAAAGACTGACTTGGAACCCGCACACACGACTTAAACGAACTGAAGGTAACAGGCGTTATCCACTACTTAAAAGACTAATAGATCTACGTTCAAAACTTTCACTTAATAACAAACGACTGATTTACAATTCCTTACTAAAACCCAGCGCTAGATAAGTGGGTATTGAACTGTGGGGTTCAACGAAACGCTTCAATCTTTAACGAATTCAAACTTTTTTGTCTAAAATTCTCCGCACTATATTTAACGTTCCATTTTACGTTTCAAATCTAACTATCCACACAGACCTGGAAATTCCGTTTGTAGGTCAGGTTGCAGGAACTCGCTACAAAAGTTTTCATCATAACTTGCACTCGCATTCTAACCCTCTTGTCCGCCATTTATCATCTCATCACCATCCAGATCTTCCTCCCAGACAATTGAAACGTCAGTGGCCTCGCGATTTTCTCTCTTCTGAAGAGAGTAGCTAATCCTAGAGACGACTTAGGGAAAGTTTTCACTGCGGTAACTTCTCCCCTCAATTAGTGAGTTTGTAGTGGTCAGTTATTGTCATTGTTACTTATGGCGTATCTAGGCGCTGGTCTAACTTAACTAATAAATTAAAAAAACAATAATTTTTCAAAAATAGATAAAAAAGATTTTATTTCATTTTTATGGAAATCATTTTGGCATAGTAATTCGATTAATGGCATTGTTGTTAGAGAGGAAGATAGGTAGACTTTGTTCTAGGGCCTTACATTTTATTAACGGAGTTTTTTTTTTTTTTTATGATTTAAGGCGCGTCAACATCTAAGGATATTGGCGCCCGGAGCTTTTTTCAGTGCACTGCCGGCCTCCGGACAGTGTTCTCTCGTTACAGACAACACTGTCCATCACCGGACAGTAAACTGTAAGAAGCTCCTAGGAAGAGAAAATCTAAGGGTCAGCTGCTGGATTCGAACCCGGGACCTCCGCGTGGGAGTCCAGTATGCTAACCTCATAGTTAATCCCTTCCCTGATTAATGGAGGTTAAGAGTGTTAATCAAATTCCGCTTTTGGAGCAAATGCCAAATCTTAAGTTCCACTTTATTAAAGAGATTGTTCCTTTTTGAGATTTTCTTCTTTTTTTTTGAATTGGTCTCCTAAAATTTTCTTTCCACTTAATTATGTTAAATTAGTTAATCAAAATGGTTTCTGAAATAAATGATTTATTATTCAATAGCCCAAATTTTTGTTTCGTTCTTTGATGGTGGTAATCTTTATTATTTGGGGAAATTTATTATAAATATAAAAAGCTACGATTGAACCAAGAGCTTTGTCACTAAATTTAAGATATTTAAAAAATGGAGTAAATCGATTTCTGCAGTAAACGGATAGTATATCGATTCCAATCATTATAATCCACAATTTTAGCCGAATAACTAACGCAACCTGAATTACAACTCCAACCTTACCACTCAGATTGAGCTTAACAATCGATTTATCTAGGATATCGTATCTTTTTGCTAAAAAAAAAAAATTGTTTTACTCCTATCCGGAGATCTTAACCTATTAATTAACAGCACTCTACCTGGATCTTGCCGATAACTCCCCACTCAACGTCTGAAATGAGATCTGAGTATTCTAACATAAATTTTGAATAAAATGAACACAAAATAGAAATAAATAAAAAAATAAAATTTATCTTAAGTAATTTTTTTTAAACTTGATACCATCATAAATGTCATTATTATTAATCCATGGCATGGTGCAGGCCAAGTTTGATAATTTAATAATAGAGCTGTACTTTTTGACCTACATCACACTTTTCGCTCACGCAATAAGATTTAATCCACAAAGCAGTAAAAAACTAAATGAAAACAAATATTAGGATAGCATTGGAAAGTTTTGTGCTTAGTTGAGAGCCATATAATAAAGGTTTTATACAAACAGTCTGACGCTTTACTTGGTTTTATATCATAAAGTTGAAAACTTTCCAATTAAGTGATATAAAGGATTTTTATGGAAGGCATTAAATTACCGAGCGGGGGCGGTAACAATTTAAACTAATAAATCTTATTAGATAAATAGCTGTCTCTTTGTAATTTAAGTATAAATTTTCCCCCCTACAAGCACATATTAACAGCAATTAAAGTGAAAATTGTTTAGGCAGAGGTGATAAAGTGAGGGAAAATTCGATTACATATGGTGGAGTCCACTAATCTGTGGTTTGGTAATTATCTTTTGTAAAGGAAATTAATGGGGTAAGGTTTAGGGTATTGCTGGTTGAGGGTGAACAAGGAGGAAATAGTTTTAACTGAATTACCGTCAACACATCGCATCATGGTGGGATTATAAAGGAAGATATTGAAACTTACCAAAAAGGTACAATGAAAATAGATACTTTTAATGACGAAGCATTTAAAAAATAAAAAAAAATTCACATACTTCAGGCAAGATTAACTGCAAACAGTAGAAAGAATAAAATGCTGGGTCTGAAGCCCCCGAAAAAGTGGCAAGAATTTCCATTTCAGATGAGAATGGTTAGCATATAAAACAAAAAATAAAAAGCCTTCAAATGTATAACTTCAACAACTTGCCCATTGCTCACAATTTCTGCCCAGGCTGCCCACTCATCAAGTACTAAAAAAAAAAAAAAATCTTGCAAAAAAAGATATTAGGATAGGACCACTCTAAAGTAATGCAGAGAGAGACTGGGACGTTGAGAGTCTCTTCACTGGCAGGTCGAGCCTGGACTAAGTAAGCATGACAGGCGTACAACTTGAACAGAAATGGGGGGTGGGGATTCAGTGTACAGAAAGCCTTCAACCACTGACAGTAGTATGCAGTCAACGGTTTTTTATTTTCTTCTTTAGCTAAGAGGATGAATCCAGCCACTCGACTTGGTTGTTTAGCAAAAGGATATATATATATATATATATATATATATATATATATATATATATATATATATATATAAAAGAAACCTTAGGATGAATTAGCAAACAAAATAAAATTGTGCATAAAAGTTTACAATAAAGAGGATCTAAGTCCACGAAATATTACTGTAAACCTCCTCAAATTTTACAAAGAAGAAAAAATCTCCTGTGAACAATCGCACCGCCTTCCCATTACTAAAATTCACAAGATGGCAACACGAACATTTTAACTGTGGGCGGGGTGTTGGTCCAATGGTCAACAGTGTCGCTTTATAAGTGGTAGATCCTCAATTCAAATTCCGCGTATGACTACATTTTATTTGTTAGAAAAAAGTTGTTTATAGTATAGTATGAGCTTCCGCCCCCCGCCTACCGGTACCATGATTGGTAGTTGAACTTTAAGCCCCGCCTACAGAAAAATAGGCGCGGTTACTTCAGCTTCAGAATCCACTCAAGCAATATTCCTAGAAAAATTATCCCAAAATAAGCTTTTATTCTTTAAAGTTAAAAATTAATTAGTTGATATTTCCTATTACTGAACTAAAAATGAACTACTACTTACAACTTAAGCGCATCTTTACCAAAATTTATTTATTTATTAAAAATAATAATTAAGCTTGTATTTACTGGACACCCAGTGTCTGTGTTTGAATAAATCCAAGCGATTACGATTAAATTAATCATTTATTGTGAGAAGTGGGTTTTCTGCAGCTATATCTTGTATATACTTTATATAATGTACAATATTTGTAGGATTGGACATTTGACTTTCATTAGGATTCTCATTTACATTCACCAATCCGCAGTCTTATTTATTTATTTGTTATTCACAATCTACAAAAAGAATAAAATGCAATCAGTGACTATGATGCAAGAAGACTTCATGGCTGGATCAGCTTCAGGAGAGAAGTTGCCCTCTGGCAACACTCTCGCTGTAGTTTCTTGCACTACTAAAGCTTGGTCATGAGGCCAACAGCGTTTCAATCGTCGTGAAGGACGATCTGGAATCTTTGTGGGGGCAACATTTTGAACAAGAGGATTTGTACAGAAAAGAAGACATTCAAAGAGTTTTCTATATTTAGATTTAGATTCGTCAGTTATCTATGAGATCTTGAGGTCGTTATGGAGGGTAGAGTTAGGGATATAAAATGGAGCATCTGTTATCTGATAAAAGTGTTTTTGGATTAAAAGGTCTGTTATCTTTTGTGAATTTGAACGTTTGGTTGAACCCCACAGTTCAAGTCCGTAAGTCCAGATCGGTTTGTGTACGCTGTTCTATATTAGTTGTTCATGTTCCAGTGGTAGCTTCGATTGTCTTCCAATTCGTCGCAGCAGTAATTTGAGTTCAAGTCTTTTTAGTATAGTGTGTGGATTCCACGTTAGCCGTTTGTCGATGTACATCCCAAGGTAGCGAACTAAATTAGCAGAAGGAAGAGGAATTGAGTTAAGACTTATAGAAAGGCAAGAATTATGAAGCAGAGTGAAAGTTATCTGTTGGCGTTTTGGAGCATTAATTTCAATTCTCCTCTTCATGACCCAGGGTTCTAGTTTGTGTAGATGTGATTGTAGATGAGAGGAAGCTGTAGTGGCGTCTGAGTTAGAAGAGAGAATAGCAGAATCGTCAGCGTAAGTGCAGAGCAGTGTGTGCAGAGTCAGTTGGTAGGCCCAGGGTTCTAGTTTGTGTAGATGAGATTGTAGATGAGAGGAAGCTGTAGTGGCGTCTGAGTTAGAAGAGAGAATAGCAGAATCGTCAGCGTGTGCAGAGCAGTGTGTGCAGAGTCAGTTGGTAGGCCCAGGGTTCTAGTTTGTATAGATGAGATTGTAGATGAGAGGAAGCTATAGTGGCGTCTGAGTTAGAAGAGAGAATAGCAGTATCGTCAGCGTAAGTGCAGAGCAGTGTGTGCAGAGTCAGTTGGTAGGTCCAGGGTTCTAGTTTGTGTAGATGAGAGGAAGCTGTAGTGGCGTCCGAGTTAGAAGAGAGAATAGCAGTATCGTCAGCGTAAGTGCAGAGTCAGTTGGTAGGTCAGATGTGTACACAGTACAGAGAAGCGGTCCGAGAATACTACCTTGAGGTACACCAGCTCGTGCTAGTGATTAGTCTTCAGAGGCAGATCTTCAACTAATCTTTAAGAAATTATTGTTGATGGAAGGCTTCTCTTTAACTTCTACAGTAATCCTGTGTGCCAGACTCTACCAAAGGCCTGAGCCACGGTCTTTGTTTCTAAAAAAAGGTTTTACCGTTAACTTTTCTCTGTTACTAACCATTTTACCAGAAATAATAATTTTTCTGGTTAGAAATCGTTAAACGCCAAAAAAGAAGAAAGATATTTAAACTTACACAAGTAATAAATCACTCGATTATCCAACGAGACACGTGATTGTTTCCTAACTTTAAGTAGGATGGTATATTTTATCCAGCAATTTATGTGTCCGCTTCTAATATTTTAATAAATTTAAATCTACTTATCTAACCTTTCTAGTTTACTAGAAAATTCTCTTGCCAACTTACATCATCAACAATCGATATATTAGGTTTACACGAAGGGCCAACTTATTTTACCTTTTCGTACAATTATTAAGGATTATAAATTCTTCTTATTTTTTTTATATAATTTTGAAATTACCTTAGCACAATCAAATCTATTAGTGTAATCACTTGATCATTTTGGAAATATTTCAAGTGAATTTAGATATTATATTTTCACAACTGCAGCATAATTCTGCAACAAGTGAAGCTGATACAATAGGAAAGATACATGAATACATGAGGAGAGAATTCACCCAGTGGTGAAACTCTCAAAGTGGCACAGTTCACTATTGTGCACTGGCACTTACTTCATTTAGAAGCCGTCTTGGAGTATTTCTAGGCAATGCAGTAAGTTGAGATACTAGTGGATTAGGATGTGAGGTGACTGATATGTGGAATTTAATATAACGGGATCTTACAGATTTTGAAACATAAGGAACAAGGAAATCTCGGTGCAAGGTAGAGTTAGAGGACATAGTAAGGAGCATTAGCGGATTCGACGGAGTGTTTTTGAAGGATTGGATTCTATAGATATTGTAAGCTTTGGCTTAGCCCGAAAGTTCCATTCCGTAAGTCCAGGCAGGTTTCAGTATCATAGTGTAGATAAGTCGTTTATTCTGTAATGAGAGTTTAGATCGCTTGTCAAGAAGTCTAGAGAGAAGTTTGAATCGTCTTTTCAGTTCTTTCCGTTTAGTATGTGGATTCCAAGTCAGGCGTTGGTCCATGAAGAGTCCTAGGTACTTAAAACAATCTGTTGTGGCAAGAGGAGTGACGTTTTAGGTAAACTGGTGGAAGAATAGTTCGGCAAAATAATTTAAACGACTACTTTTAAAATAACAATTGCAATTCATATAATTACAATCATAGTTTCTTGGGCAATAATTTACAGAAAGTTAATATATTAAAAAAGGAAATATAACGCTAGAGTAACCGTGTGCAGTAATAACCAAAAAATAATTCAATCTTGCAAAAAATCGCTGGTGTGATACATTTAATTCACATAGACAACGTTATGTCAGCCTAAATGTAAACATGACAGGTAAATAGACGTACGATGGAGCTGACCAAATTTCCCGAACTTAATGTTTTCTTCATGATAGATTGGAGAATGGCTATTTAAAGCTAAGCAAAATAGGCTGTACCTCTTGAATTATTCGAAACAGATCTGTGGTAAGAGATTT
This sequence comes from Rhodnius prolixus, assembly GCF_049639745.1. Classification (NCBI taxonomy): domain Eukaryota; kingdom Metazoa; phylum Arthropoda; class Insecta; order Hemiptera; family Reduviidae; genus Rhodnius; species Rhodnius prolixus. The sequence continues at coordinate 34,326,349 of NW_027411614.1, read as the reverse complement.
TTGCATTAAAGGAAAGGGTTCCTTGCAGTTTATTCTACCATGTACCCCATACTATTGCCATGGTTTCTATATTTTTTATGACCTTAACTATAACTTGAGTTGCTTCTTACCACCAACTTTCAAGAAGCTGTTAGTAGATATATTTTCACCGTACGTACGGTTTGAAATAACGAAGCGAAAATAATGTTAAAAAGTTTCAAAATATCAAGAGTTTGCACAAAGTACCAATTAGAACTTAGAAAACTAACAGAAGATGTAGTTACTTCAAGCATTTTTTTTCTCTTTTTGTTTTACAAAATTTCCTCTCTTTTTATTTTTATTTTTTAAACTTTAAACCGTCTTAATTCTCAATTTTTACTTTACATTTGAACGTTTGGTTTCATCGAGATTATCTTCAGCAATATTACGTGATAGGTATCATTTTATTTTCCAATAATTATGTAACGTGACTCATTACATACCTGTATTTGTTAAATTCGTAAACCCGGTGAGAAACAAATATTTTTTTCATTTTAATGATTTTATTCCTTGGAAACTTAAGTTCATATTAGTAACCACGGCTTCTAGATTCTGTTGGCTGCAAATCAATATGATACGCCAACTAGCTGAAAAAAGATGTCGGTGAATATGATACTTCTGGATCAAACTTATACAAAGTAAAACCAAAAAGTTTGGGGTACTAAAAGATAGTTTGTTAGATAAAAACAAATAAAATAATAATGAGAAATTTATTTCTTATCATATAAAGTTCTATGGTTAAAACAGGTAGGAAAGTTTACGTTCGTAAACAAAAGATCTGGCAGGACGAAGTATATATTTGGGAACTAAAAATAATAATATTTAAAAGAAAATGATTTAAGTAATTCATCAATACATCTATCAACCTACAAATATTTTGATCTTAGGCAGCCGCAAAAGTAACAACTTCTTTATAAACTAGAAGGAAAAAATCTGAATAGGTAAGTAAACCCCATTGCTATCTAAGAGGTCTATTGTAGCTCCTTTAAATTCACTCTTAATCCCAGGAAACGGGTGATTGTAAAGTGAATAGCATATGAGTGTGAATGTTAGCGGGTGTGTGCTGAATTTGGAGAATCATATACAGTACCTTCCCATATAACCTCCTTAGATCCTAATAATATATATCCTTCTTAAATATATTGAAATGGATCGGTACTTTAGAGACCAATTTGGCACTTTCCCTAAGCCATTTTACATGGGTAAGCTATTGGTTGGTCACCCTTTCGATGGTATTCAGGTGGCCAGCCACAGTTGCATACCCATTCATCAGCGTCTGCATAATCCTTAATTTTTTTTTTTTTTCTTGGCGCATCAACAGCTGAGGTTATTAGCGCCCGGAGCTTTTTCCAGTGCACTGCCGGCCTCCGGACAGTGTTCTCTCGTTACAGACAACACTGTCCATCACCGGACAGTGAGTTGTAAGAAGCTCCTAGGAAGAGAAAATCTAAGGGTCAGCTGCTGGATTCGAACCCGGGACCTCCGCGTGGGAGTCCAGTATGCTAACCTCATAGCTAATCCCTTCCTTCATAATCCTTAATTCTTTTTTACCCAGATCGAACAAGTAACTTGTCTGGATGAATTCCTACTATAAAACTGTTGTCCTTTCGTCGGCCCCATACCTTCGACCAGAGCCTCTTCAGCTTCCTCTTCCTGATATTTCCGTCAGTATATCATTTTAAGTTCTGGTAGGCAGGTTTGGGTCCCCAGAATGATGTACTAGACTCTTCCCTTGCACATTTTCTCAGTATAACTCAACATTTATTTTTAAAGAGATATAGTTCGATGCAATAATTTGACGTAAATGTGAGATTTTATACGTTAATGTGGCATATATGAGAGAACTTATATTACGAGTATTTCTTTTACTACTTCTCCTTGAATGGAGGGAATGCTTAAGAGGTTTTCTGCTATTTCCGTTCTTTCTCCCAGTATACTCTGGTAGTTCTATACCCCCTTACTACACAAAGAAGATGAACGCTTCTAGCACACAGATGCTGGTAACTTCTTTAAACATCCACTTCCACATACATATACTCTCCCTCTAAAACACTCTCGAGGAGATGGTACAGCATTTCTCACTCGGCAAAAAACCCTCTCCTAGCAGTGCTGCCTACTTCGGGGCTCATGTTATGGAAACCTTGTTATTTATTTACCATCGTTGTTGGAATGCTCGTCACTAAAGTCACTGCACTTACCCTCTCAGCCACTTACTTCAGTTACATACATCAGCACTTACTCTACATCAGTCTCTTCCAGTCTGCCTTTAAATAAGAATTATTCCGTAGTTTATATAACCTTACACCGTTTAGCTATCAATACATTATACTTTCATTTTGCTCTAAACGTCCATTAGTTCTTGTTTGAATTTAATGTAGTGTTAAATAGAACTATATATCATAATCGTAAATGATTTAGAAATTCATAAGCTTATGATTTGCTTATTTGTTTTTAACAAATCACTTCCGTTCGATTCTCATTAGCTCCAAGCTCAATTCGTTCCTAACAGTGGCGTGCTTTCACTAACCTTTTAGTTTATCAGGATTTCTTTAATGTTTTATGTTTATCCATAGTGCAAATTAATCCTTAGAGAAAGCTAACCTAAACGTCCCTTCTCATCTAAATTCCTACCAACTCCTTAAAATCCTAAAATCCCCCAAGCGAAAAATCTTGACCGCGATCTAATCCATCCAACCATCTATCATTTTCTTGCTATTATCCGCATTCTATCTACACAGACCCTAAAAATTCTATTTGTTCTAGATCTAGCCCAATAACATTACATAGAAGTTTATTCCAAACTGTCCGAACATAACAATTTGCTCCAAATTTACGCCAAACTTCCTGGAATCCTTTCCAAAGGCTAAAGCAAATCGCACGATAGACCAAAGCATTCTCTGAATTCTCATCTATGTCTACAACAACAGATTCAAGTCATCGTTCAATGGTCCTCATATTTTTCTTTCAAGCCTTTTTACTTACGCTTAGCCTTTAACTTTACTAAAAATAATCGAATTCACTTTTCAACTGATAGATTTGAATTTAATAATGGTACAGTTAAATAAAAGAGAACCGACGGGCAGACTTCGTTCAATACCTCACACACAAATTCTTTCAAATCCAATCTACATACTTTATTAACAATTCCGATTACAGAAATAAATAATACTCTATGGTTGCGATCGATATCATTAAAACCCATTACCATCAAGTCTTTCTGAAGAGGGGATGTCATGTGATCTCAGTCAAAAGAAAAAGTGGAAGCGACACTTAGGATACTTAGCAAGCCGATTCACACATTGATTTTAAATCAGGCTACAACGATTTGGATAGTGCGAAACATCAGTAATAATAAGGCATTCAGATAAAAATGTTGTTCAGAATGTTGCCAAATAATGAAGGTGAAATATAGGAATATAGCCAAGTTGTCTTTCTTATATAAACTTAATATTAACTATCAAGTACCGAATCAGTTGCTTTTTAGTGAAATTAGGATACAATTCCACTTTTTCAAATGATTTTTACTTCTTATTTTCTATAATAGATCAACCCTACTTGTACAATCTAGCATTGACCTTAATATTATCTATCAAATACAGAAACAACAAAAAGTCAGTGATTGAGAACTGTATTGTCTGGCCAATTTACTAATTCAAAAAGGTCTATTTGTGTTCACTCAATAGAGATCTAGTCAGGCTTTGATGTATCCTCTACAGTCAAATCAGCAGAATTTAAAGCGAAATCCTAAGTGACTGTAAAAATGCAGCTTGAATTCAAGAAGCCAAGCTATGCTGTCCTCTTTTAGTTACTCATGAGGCAGGGCCGCAATTATTTTCACTTTGCGGTTGCAAGTTCTCGAGTCTTGTTGGTAACAATTGTACGTACAGCGTTCCCAGCATTTGCTAAGTACAAGTTTTGTTAAACAGTTTTAATTTGATAAGTACATTGTGACGTTGTATTGGTTTTTGCAATCCGTAAGGAAGAAATGTTTTAAAAGAGCTAATTAGAGAAAGTAATTGAATTGTTCGGCAGAAGTATTGGAAATTAAAAATAATGTGACGCTCTTTGAAAAATTAATTATTTAGATTTGTGGTCGGCTTTTTATTATTCCAATTGTGTTAATATTCTTAAACTGCTGAGTTGAATAACGAGCACAGACTGATCGTAGTAAAACCAAATTGCTTTGGCCAGTGGTTAGAAGTTTGAAGGCAGACATCCTTGCCGTCTAGACTTGTCTGAGTGGATGAGACGGACAAATCGATTAACTCTCTATAGTCTAATCGGATCTGTTTAGTTCCTCTAGGATGTCTAACCTACTGTTTTCTTGCCTTTATTCCATATCACCCTGCTATGTTCTATTCCCTCAGAGTGTTTTACCTTTGCTATAAAAAGGATGGTTACCTTAAACTTTTGCCAGCCTTTACCATCCTATTTTAGGATAATTGTTGGAAACTTTTTTCTGAATTGAGAGCAATCTGAAGAAAGATATTGACGACAAAAACCCAATTTTGCTAGCCAGAAACTCCCTTAGTTATGTTACTTACGTTTATCAAATCTTAGGAAAGCAAGAACCACAACTTGGGCATCCTTTCTTCAGACATCAATAAATGTTTGTTGCATCAGTCCAGCATTTTTTTTAAAAATGTTACATGGTAGTTGACTGCGTCCCTGTTTTTAATCTAATAAATGCATTTGGGGCACGAATAGGAGGTTTTTAGAGAAGCTTCAACGACAGCTCTCTGACATTTTTCTAATATCTAAACACTCAGATGACTTTTACAGAACTCTTCTGACAAGGTGTTGTTAAGTTTATTCTAATAACTCTAAGCGACATCTCTAATAATTACTGTTATCTCTCTCAACTATACTTGTAAATACCTTCATCTTACTCCCTATCCATCGTTTGGAGTACTTCTCATTCCTTAGTACTCGGAAATAAATATCTCGGAGGGTTATCAGTATACAACTGCTATTTGTACTCATCTTTTGCTCTAATCACATTTATTAAATCCATATTTGTGCAGTTTTAGATACGTAAATAATTTAGGATTCAAAATTGGCGAGGAATCGGTCAAATAAAAAGAACAACTCGTCTTTTTGCCAAAAAAAGCAAAAAGCTTGGCAAAGTTTAGCAAAAAGACGAGTTGTTGTTTTTAATTTGACCGATTCCTTGCCAATTTTGAATCCTTAATTTAATAATTTACAGTCACGAAACCAATATATATAAATAAAATAATTGTAGTCTAGTTTTTGTAGAAGGCTGGTGTTGGAGAGTTGGATGAAGGGACTTTGCGTCGTACCTTTGAACCTTTTCCTAAAGTTGGTTCTTACTGTTATACTGCTTTTTTTTTACAATATTTACGACTATTATATGTAAAACATTTAGTCGATTAAGAGATCTTGTCTTATTTGAAACTAATCCATAATACGTAGGCCTTATTGATATTCAAAAGAACTTGATTATCTTACCAAGTTTAGGATAGATAAAAGTACTGGTTTTTTGTTGTTTCATTCACATAAAATGAGTGTTGTAGCTCAATAAATTGGAGTGGGCATTTTAAATTTGTTTGTGTTTCCTTTAGTTTTGTTTGTTTGGCTCTCTGTCCGCACAAAAATAATTGAATTGTGAAAAATAAATACAAAAATTCGTTCTCCATTGAAAAGTAAACTTGCAGAAATAAAGGAGTAATAAGAAAAGCATTTTGGGAATGATACTTCAATTTGATCCACACATAGACAGTCCAAAGTTGACTCATTGTTTTGGGAAGTATTTTGTAATAATAAATGGCCTCTCAGAATCACATTGTGCTTGGCCGAGCGTTCACATTTTTATTGGAAAATAAAACAATGTTTTCATGGTAGAGCGCCTAGTGGTGCTGAAGCTGGGGTTGAGATGGCCCCACATGGAAAAGTGAGGTGGGGTAGAAGCTGCATTACAGTTTTAACTGGCCGTCTCCTATTGTCTAAAACAAAATGACGTTTTTCCGGATGGACCGACTTCTTGCTGAAACAAAAATAGCAGTTTTCTTCTTCTTTCTTTTGTTTCTTTCGTTGAAGTGTTTTCACTTGCACTCGGTTCATAGTAAATTAAAAAAGTAAAACCTTAATTAGTAGTTCGGTTTGATGTTTACTGTGCATCTACTGAAAGCAATCCCTTACTCTGTAATTTTCACACTGTTAATTAGGGAAATTTGTCTCCGTTTCCCTTAGATGTAAATTACTATTTTCATATTTCCTGTACTCCATTTGACACAGACAATCTAACTGATAAGCTTAACACAGTCAACTGCATTTTTCCGATACACTGTGAACAGAGCTCTGAAGATATTTACTAACATCGGTTCCTTGAACTTTAAAAGGCAGAGAACATTTCAAAAGAAGAATGCCCGAACTCGGCCCAGGGACCTGGGGCTTGTGAATCCCCACCAAACTTACCACTGAGTTTTTATTGTTGCTCATAACATAAATGCGAGGGTCTTCAAGATATTCGCCAGGCAAAAACAAAGAAAATTTTTTGTTCTTTTCAAGTTTGGATACGGATTAAGTTTGGATGCAGATTAAGTATGGATACGGATTAAGTTTGGATGTAGATTTTGTTTGGATACAGATTAAGTTTGGATGCAGATTAAGTTTAGATGCGGATTAAGAATGGATACAGATTAAGTTTGGATGCGGATTAAGTTTGAACACGGTAAGTCAGAAAAACTCACAAACCATTTTGTAAAAATCACTTTTCTGACTCAGGGGTCCTCAAAAACGGATATTTACAGATAAAATTTAAAATCCAAAATCCACACGATTACAACAGTGTTCTCTTTCTACAATAGATTAAGAGAAATTAATAAATAATTTTAGATCCTTGGTAATAGCTTCCTTGGTACCAAATTTTAATTCAATAGCATTGCTTGCTTGTTGCTTACATATGCAGTGCTATTCAACAAAATGATTTGGACTTCCACAAAGTTACCTAGGCTAATCATGTGCAAGATATTAACATAAAGATTGAATCCATTCTGTCCACAATTCATAATTAAGTTCCGGGGTCTTTTAAAAATTATAATTTTGTATAGTATTTTGAACTGCGGAGTAATTTTTTGTTCAATTTACTGATTCCACACACTTTCAATACTGGGTTTGCGAAAATATTGTTTACTTGTACCTAACTTTAACCAATTTATACAATATTTCTTGTGTGTGTTTTTCACGAAGTTCTTTGCTAAAAAAATGCCCACCATGATTTGTGATCGATGAAACTTCAGTTTTGCCTCTCTAAATTTGCAATCTAAAATTTTTGTCTGTAAGTCACATTAAGTGACTGTAAAAAATATGACAAGAATCTTTGGACTATCGCGTTCTTTTAAAGAAATTAAAATGTACCATTACCTCATTTCCTTTGGGTATGCATTCAAAGAACGCATTTAATATTTTTTTGCGACTTATCTTTCATTTCTTGCTTATTTTTTACTCTTGCTTCATATCCTAACAAGCCTTGCTACTTGAACCACTTGAGAATTTGCATCTGACTCCGTAACCTCATCATGAGAAATACATCTTTTATTTATTTATTTCTAATTCCTTGAAAGTTCTCCCATCATCTCCATCTAATGTCAACTCAGCCGAATGAGTAAATAATGCCATTATTATTATTAATTTATGAATAAACTCAATTCTTACATTACTTTAAATATAATCTGTACAATTTCGACTGTGCATTTGTTTTAATACGTTCTTAATTGAAAGACTTCACAACATAGTTAACTCAGAATAGTTATTTATTTTAGAATAAATATTCTTGTTTCTAATCACTATAAGAAATACTGTGGCAATTTTTCATCTACGAAAATCAGTCCAACTAATACATAGTGCGAGCTAAAATCATTATTATCTTAGATGTATACTTTATTCGAAAATATGTTTAAATAAAGAAGTTGCAGGTATAATTTACAGGCTTGTCCATGGGACATATTTTTCTGTCCCATCCCATCCTATGGCAATTAATGCCTGTCCCAACCCATCCCATCCCACGGGATTCCCATTATAATATTAATATGGAATACAGTTCAAATAAAATTATTAAATTTACGAAAGTTTACGTTTAGTGTCTACTAAATAGGACTAGATGTACAAAGAGACATGCAAAACGACTAAATTTATTAACTTTAACACTCAAAAGTATAATCTAAGTATGACAATTCAGTATCATTCTGACACTCTCATTCTATTTCTGAGTCACTCTGCACATTCAGCACACTATCAATTTCCTATCAATTTTGTTGCACTTACGCAACTGCAAATTTCAGCCTAAATTGATTTTACAATATCAAGTATCGACTACCATGGGAAATACAAATGTGTGCTGTCCCATCCCATCCCATCCCATGGGACGTTTCCAATGGGATTCCCATGGGACGTTTCCAATGGGATTCCCATGGGAATAACATTCCTATGGACAACACTGATAATTTTTACGTCTAATGCAAAGATTCCTTCATCAATGTTAAGGGAAGTTTATTGTAGAAGAAGACAACTGCAGCTTAAGTAAGAAATAGTATCTACGAGAATTAAAAAAAAAGGATTTGTTTGATTCATTAATATTTGAATACAATGGAATGATTATAGGTGGCTTTAGGATAACTAGATCTAGAATGAAGAGTAGTTTCAGTAGATTATTTTATAGAAAGGAATATCCTGAGTTGATTCTAATACTTTGCAAATTGGAGGAAATTTCATTTGAGTTGTTAGTGAAAATTTGATATGTGGTTCCCTTCCTGATGAATAGCAGGAATGATGACCAAAAATATCTCCTATATTTATTTAGGAGATCATATTGAATGCAGTTATTCTCTGAAAATATTATGGTCAAATAAATACATATTTTATACACTAGACTGAGCATACTGCATCATTCACAACCAGACATACTGGGCGCTAGAACATCGGTTTGATGAATGTATGTTTATTTTATATTATATAAAATGTAAAGAGTATAGGTTTAAATTACATGTGGCCGGCCACAAGAGTAAAATTCATTTGTAATAATGTAACAGGACATAATTGTATCTACAGCAATTGTCAACAGCTGTGTAAAATTGTAATCTTTTATCCAACAGCAAGTTTGATAAATGTTTTTGGTCCAACTGTGTCAGTTTTACCGGCAACAATCACCATGTATTCTGCTCATTTCTAAACCCACTACTTGTGGGTTCAGCATATTCTTAGTTTTTAATAACTATTCTCCTACTTTTGACCGATATTTTATGTACTGAAAAAGCTCATTAGCGAACTAATTGTTGATAAGCGACATTCAAGCTCCAGCATATATCGTTTAGTTCTGATATTGTGCTTTATAATGTATCCTTAGTACAATAAATTAAATAATAAGCCAATTTTCGACTCATTAGCTAAATCGATGCAAACTGGGATTTGAACTGGGGATCTTAGCCACACAACCACTAGACCAACACCCGCCTCAGTTTCTTTATGTATAATTGCCCAAATTTCTGCAAAGAACTTCATAATCATTATCTCAAGTTTTTAATTCAGTTTAAACCCATAAAAAATACTTATACTGTCCATAACTTTGTAGACTTCACCTTAAATATTAGCAGACAGATGTTGTTGTCTATTAAATAAATAGAGATCAGATTATAGAACGTTTATGGTTGAATGCTTTAAACAAGTACGAGGGTCGTTTGAAAAGTCCGTGCAAAGTCAGAGAGAGATAGCACCACTGGCGCGTATCGAGGTTATGTTTAGTTAGTAGCATCTCTTGGAAGAACACACACCAAGTTTCAGCCAGATCGGTCTATTTCTTTGTGTTTGGCATTCGTTTGAATCGAGGAAGTCGAGTGATTTTCAAAAAATGGACGAAAAAGAATTTCGTGTGTTGGTTAAACGCTACTTTATGAAAGGCAAAACGCCTCAGGAGACTAAAGAGAAGCTTGATAAACATTATGATGACTCTGCACCTTCGATTAGAACAGTTTATAAGTGGTTTCAAAATTTTCGGAGTGGCCATATGGGCACAAGTGACGCTGAACGGTCTGGACGCCCTGTTGAGGTTACTACTCCAGAAATCATTGATAAAATCCATGATATGGTGATGGATGACAGAAGAGTGAAGGCCTGTGATGTACGGGCCATATTGAACTATGAAACTAATGAAATAAACAAAACTATTCAACTGGATTTTGGTGTGTTCACTAGTGATCACTTGTGTGCGTAATTATTAAGCCTTTAGTATTTAGAACAAGTGAATGATAGGCTATTTAAGCCTGGAGGCAGCTTGCCTGAACTTCAGACTTGATCTGGGAATACAAAATTAGATGTCTGATGTGGAATTACTCGTAATATTTGTTTCTATTTCAGCAATTTATTATTTACTCATTTATTTATTGACTATTTTGGACGAAAAAATCGCTTAAGTCACAAATTATCAACCCAAAGATACGGTTCTCTGCAATATTAAGGAATATATTCACTTGTTGCAAAAGTGCATTTCGTAACACAAATACTGCATTCTCCAATCTTTCAATACTATGATACTATTTGAATCAGTGCATACTCGTAACGTTTCTTGTAGATGAATAATTTACAGCTGACAGATAGTGTAACATAAGAGGTTTAACTATTATTATTAGATTATCTATAACCGGGGTGACCAACAAGTCGATCGCGAGGCCAGTTTTGGTCTATCGTCAGTCAATAACTCGCAATGTCTGGGGTGGAATTCCGTGTATCATGGACTTTGAAGCGATTGTAGAAGACAAAACTTTCTAGCAATAGTTTAATGCATTCTGGGTATTTGCCAATGTCATAAATTCCTAGCATTCTGACAGCCTGACACTATGATCTTCGCCCACCCAGTACAATACATTTTGACTTATGTTACACTTGTCACAGGACGTAACGAGTGAACGCAACAGTTACGACTCGACTCATCGAAGAACACAGTCTTAGCTGAACACAGATTTTAACTTAGTAAAAATCTATCTTAAAAAAGTGTCGGAAAATAGAATTTTTTAGGTACCGCATGTACGGAATGCTGCTATCAAAAGTTGGGTCTGAAAATTTATTTTCTTCATGAGTCTACATCTCGAAAACTTAATAAGTGATTTAAAAAATAATATATTTTACTTATCTACCTATACCTTGCTGGAATGCACCTTATTCTGAAACACAGTGTATAAACATAGTATGCATTTTACACCCCTTCTTCCCCCTTAGACTACGCCTATGAGACAACCAGTCGATCGCGACACACTTAAAGTAGATCTTATATACAGAAAAGTTGACCCCTGCTCTATAAAACCAATTATGGTCGAATCCAATTATTAACATTAAACATTTTTCCATATCGACTAAAACCTTAAGTACGTATTGTTATTCCTCTTTAAGTTCCAATTTCTTTTGTTTATTTCAGAATTCAGTACACTATAGTGGTAAAAAGAGAAGTACTTGCTCCACTTCAATACACACCTAAATGTATACTAATGAAACAATAATATTAGATAATTGCAAACCAATAGTGTTACAGGAAAATGGCGTGCTGAGTTATTCACTCAGATGTGGGTGGTGGCAAGTTCTCTAAATTAACTCGTATCGACATTTCTGTCGACAAGGAACTTTGCACAAACCGAACTTGCACGTAATAGGTTGGATTGCGCAATTAGTGTGATTGCAAAGCCTGCTGTAAAACTCCCAGCAATTGGATTTGATAAATTGGGAAATGAATGTTTGTAATTAGATAGCGATTTAAGGTGAGAGGGATTGACGATTTTGTTGTCGAAGATTAAGGGTGGCATCTTTTAGAATTGGTGTATTGAAATCCGCAGATTGATTGGGGTCCCTAAGATAATGACAATTTCAATATAATGAATATGTTATTCTGTTTTGATTTTACCGAACTATATTGTGTGGTTGTGGTTAATGTAACTAATTATCGGAATTTCCACGGGAAAAGGAACAGCTTTTGGCGAATCAAAGTAAAAAAAGAAATCAGACCCCTGCACTGAATTGAAACTAAAAACTAGTCATAGTAAAATTGGAGCCAATCCTAACTAAGAAACCTTCTTTTTCAGCTCAGAGCAAAGATACTTAATGCAATAACAGAAACTCAACTTTTCAAAAGTATTTCGTAGGCACTCAATCCAATTGTAACGAATTTTGAGATGCCGTAATTGCTTTCCATAGCTTATCTCCATGAAAGTCTTATTCTGAGAGCCGAGAACATAAGAATTGTTAGATGATTATCGATTTGGTTCTCAAAAACTTGACCACCCTCAGCCTATTTCCTTTACATCCGTCCAGAGATGCTCATATTCTTCACTAACAAGTTTCGTTATTAAAGTTACATTTTTTCAACAATAAAGTATCTCGTAATTAGGAAAAGATTATTAACTGGTAGGAATCAGTAACCATTACATGAACAAGAAAAGAATTGGTTATCCTTCATGCACTGTTTATGAACTCTTGTGCATAATTACAGTCTTATGTAAATCTCTTATTAATATTATGTAAGTCTACAATCAGTAGAAAATTCATTTAGTTTTTCTTTTATTGAGCAGGATCTCTTTTTTTTAAAAAAATTATTGCAACTGTAATATTTCTTTATTATTAACTATTTTGCTGACACAATCACTTTTTATGAAGGTGGGTCCAACATCTTGTCGAGCTATCCTGTTGTCAGATAGTGAGCTGTAGAAGTCCTCTAGGGAGAAAAAACTACATTAAGGATGGCCTACTACTCGCTTCGGCGGTACCTGGAATTGAATCCAGGAGCCTCCGCATCAGCTGCGCAATCAACTGAGCTAATCTCTTCCTCTAATTATACCGTGTTCTTCATCAGTTTAGCAGACCAGGGCGAGCAAATTCAAGGCTCTTCTCGGCTAACGATCCACTTCTTAGACTATAATTCTATAATTGCTACCGCTATTGCTAATTGGTGATACTCTACAACTTATCTGCTTTAAAGTATCAGGCTATCGGGCGGACCAAGTCAGCTGATGGCTGCTCATAGCCAAACAATTCCCAAAATAAATCTTATCACTTCTTTTATTTTGAATTGCCAAATTATTTCCATAGAAACGAGTGATTTTAATGAGATTATAGACGAAACAATCTATTTATAAGATTTTTAGGGAAGGGATTAGCTATGAGGTTAGTATACTGGACTCCCATGCGTAGGTCCCGGGTTCGAATCCAGCAGCTGACCCACCAGCTGACAAATAAACACATTCCGTTTTGATCGAAGCTTTCAGGTGCTCCATTGGTGTTTATAAATGAAATCAAATTCGAACTAAACTCCTTGCTCCATTATTTCTCTATTTTTTTGCGTATTTTAACTACCTCCAATTCAAAATCATTTCTTAGGATCCCAAAACATACATATCTGATGAAAGTCCATATTTTGAATAATTGATTCCCTTTAAAAGAATTGAATACCGCATTCAGTACAGAATATCTACATATAAAACCTTTCTTTTTCAACTGACAGTGACTATTATAAAGTCACTTCAAACAGTTTTTGCATTTGCAGATGTTAAATAATTCCAACAAATAATCTCACTTGTATTTATTGTTTGTTATTTGTTCTTTGTTAAAATTTGCTGCAACTGATTTAACATTAAATTTTTAATCACATTTTCCCCTAAATAATAAAAATACTCTTTCCCTTTAATAATTAATTTAATTTTTCTCTGTGCATAAAACATTTTCATTTTCAATGAGTTGGATGTAAAGTAAATTTTATTAAATACGCCAAATAAATATATTAACAAATAAAAAAATCGTTTGAAGTCTCGTTCTAATACTTTCATTTATAATTAAAATGTTTTCTTTAATCAGTACAATTTACTATTTACTTTTGACATCCAGTTAATACTTTTCTTTGAACCTCCTTTAAGAAAAGCATTGACAATTTGATTTTAGAATTTGAGGTGTTACCGAAAATATACGTTTAAGTCATCTAGTGGAGGGTGTGGGGTAGCATAACCAAAAAAATAAATCGAAATCCACACAAATTTCTAATTCGATTATTGGTTCAGGAAACACTGTAGAACTTGACAGAGAGCTTACAGGCGTAATCGACCGTCTGGAAGTATTACTCTATCATGGATTTTTTAGTTTTTAAGTTCTGCACAAACCATCGGCACCTTTTAAAATTAGGGGTTGCACTTTTTATCTATGAGGCTTATTTTTTAAGTAAGAACCGTTTTGAAATAAAATAAAAGCAAGTATACTTTTATAGAAATATTATTTTTACATAGGGGAGGGATTAGCTTTGTGGTTAGCGTACTCGATTCCCAAGCGGAGGTCCCGGGTTCGAATCCAGCTGATAACCCTTAGATTTTCTCTTCCTAGGGGCTTCATACAGCTCACTGTCCGGTGATGGACAGTGTTGTCTGTAACGAGAGAACACTGTCTGGAGGCCGGCAGTGCACTGAAAAAAGCTCCAAGCGCTAATAACCTCAGCTGTTGATGCGCCAAAAAAAAACAACATATATTTTTACATGAAATTCTGTAACTTAATCCACTTTTCTGCATGTTTGCCACTAATAGTATCGTAAAATCAGCCTTTGAAACCATTCCTTATAGAAGTCAGCCGCCTGATTTGACAATCACAGCAACACGGTTATTTTGACATCATCATAGTCGCGTGGCGCTGACCACCTAGATGCATCTTCAAATGCATAAACTGAGCACTAGATCACTGAGCACTAGATCGGGACTGTCCCGAGCGTTAACTTTCTGTACCATCAGTAATGACTAAAGGTCACCCAATTCTTTCCACATCATGAACATACATGCGGCCATCTTCATGCCATCTCCGTTTACCATTCCACTGCTCATAATGTTTCTCTCATAAACTTCACCTGATCTCACGATGAATTTCATCTACTTTTACACCTTTAGTACTTAGAAAACGAATCACAACGCATATTTCACAGTCGGCTGAATTCTGAAACGGCAAAGGCATTTTTAATGCTCATAAACAAACCTAGACACGGTCGAATGTTCCCGTAATAGCGTCTATTTTCTTCCTGATATGTGTAGGTACACATGCGTATGCACCAAAAGCCTTGCAGTTGCCGAATTTCAAAACGGTACTTACTTAAAAAACACGCCTCGTATGTAAGTTTGTTACTTCTATACGGAAGTTTTTTTCCACAAAGTTAAGCGTGTTTCTAAGGAAGGGTATAGTTTTAGCCCTTCAGTAAAGGGTTATTTCAGCAAGGAGCTTTTCTATTGCGACATTGGCAAAGTCGCTGTATGAGCAAAAATTAACCTTTTAAGAGCTGGACGCGTCTGCTGAGCAATTTGATTTAGAGGTACCAAGTATATGCATATTACAAGGAAATGTACAATAGAATATCTGAACTTTTGGTTCGGAGAGTACTCTTTTGAAAGCGTAAAGAAATTCAAATACTAATGGATAATTCAGATTTCGAGTAACAATGTTAGTGAGGTCGTAGGTGAGATAATGGCAGTCGTTAGCGGATATCTCCGAGCATTGCAGCCAGTACTTAGAAGTAATCGTTTCTTCAGTGATATTGTAAGACTTAAGTAGAGGCCTGGGTCATAGTTGGATATCCGGGAACGAACCAGTCAATCGCCTACAAGAACTAGGCTACATACAAAGTCAACCTAATCTTCACATAACTCTACATAAAGAGAAAAGGAATTTACCGTCGTTTCCATGTGCAGTCGTCACGGTCTCTTTAACAGACTGGCCACCACTTCCTACCGATAATACCTACATGAAATAGTGGTCACATCACAATCCTCCTGCCTTGCTAATTGATAGGGGAGCATTTTCATTACTAATTCAGTAATTATTAATGTACAATACGCTGAACTGCATAACAAAAGCTAACAATGGCATACCGCTTAAATGGCAATAAATTAATGAATGAAATTAATCATTTACTATAATTCATCATTTACAAATTAAGATTCTAATGAATTCCTCCATTAACCAAATATTCTCTAATATAGTGTTGCCCGCATCCATTAGTCTATTTTTAGTTGTTAAGTTACAGGGGAACAGAAAGAGAGGAGTTTGTATAGCACTGCATCTCTCTAGTGTGCATAATATTCCTATTTATCATAGTTATTAATATTTTTTTATTTCACTTCTAATTCAAAAACTATTTCTTTTCTAACTTAAAGCAAAAAGTATGCTACAATGTTGCGATACTCTGTAAATTCGCGGCTAAAATTGCAATATGTAGCAATTGAAGAATTTAGATTAGAAGAAACTCGTTTGTAATGGTTAAAAATGCGTGTTCTTCAAGTTAATTAATGGGTATGCTTTGGCTCACAGTTCGGTTCTGGGCAGTGAGTTACGATAAGATAAATCTCCGGGCGCCAATGATCTGCAGTTTTTGCGCACCATAAATTAAATTAAATCAATATAATTATTAATCCTGAAAAAAAAACAACTTAACACTGCATTGTTAATGCTCGAACTTAGTCAGTTATTGCCAAAGTGGAGTCATATTGAATCCATAATTTATTTTTATCTTTTTTTATATTGATTTCTATTTTAATAATAAAATTTGCATTAAAGGATGAGAAAGAATAGCAATTAAGAACGAAAAAACAAATTTTGTCCACAAATCGGCTTTAACATTTCACGAAGAAGGAATTAACTTCAACTTAGGATCGCATTAATTTCAGTATTTTCTAGAACCCTGATTGGCTGCCTTCTGATCAGGGGCTTTTTCATTTTTTTAATTACATTCACTATTTTTTCAATTACTGTGCGCTGTTGACACGGATCGGAAATTACCCAATTCGCTGCAACTTTTTGCTGCAATTCGGACAGAAAATCAATTCTAGATAGAGGCTTTTTTTGGGCTTGATACTTTCTATGAAAATTATGTAAATTAAGCATTTAGACAATAATCTGGAGTCAAGTTAATAACAGAAAATCTACTTATATTGCCAATCTTGAGTCGAAATGACTCCGATATATTTACGTGTAATGCCAATCTGGAGTAAAAATGATTCTTATGATTCAAGTAAACTAATCTGCAAAAAGAAACTAAGAATTCCACGGTCTTCAGCTCGTGACTATCGAATGGTGAGAGAGTGGGGATAGCATATCTAAGAGCATTTTGGGATAGCTATGAGATGTGGGGAAACAGAGGCCATTCCTATTTTTTTTTATTTTTATTTTTTTTTTGGAGTCAAATTGACTTCGGGTTGGCAATGCAGTGGTAATGTCAGACGTAGACCCACATGTTTTTTATAATCCTCAACTATTTTACACGTAGTTTAGTTTAAAGAATTTAACTTCTACAAACTTTCCGTCTGTAATCATTCTTTACACCAACCTGGATTAATCTATCTCTGTTGTTGGATAGAACTAAGAAACAAAGATTACAAATGTTTTACATGCATAAGTTTAGGCAGTAATATTATTTTATATCTAATAAAATATTACAGTTATGTATTTTTAGATGAGGAACTATGTTTATGGCGAATTTACTTATAACTGTCTCATCTTTCTTCCATCTGTTCAATATTCTTATTAATGATTAATTATTATGTAGTCGGGCTCTCCCATCTAAAAAAAGTAAAAAACTTTATCAGTTTGTATTTTGTACATTTATTTTCTTTCCGTGCATGACCGTTATAATGAAATTCTAATGAACAGAGCGATCATCCCGTTTTCTGTAATGTATTATTCTACAAATTGTAAAGGAAAATTTACAATATTATTCAAATAATGAAATTTCCGCAAAGATGTTAGCTCCAGATTGCAAGAGTTCAGGAATATATGACTCATTTTAGATTTATGATAAGATCTAGTTCAGGGCGTTAGTTGAGTGATGAAAAAAGAAAAAGTATACGAAATCCCAGAGTTGCTTCAACCATGTAATTTCACCTGTAACCTTCCTCCGTCCTGGGTTTTCCGCTGCTTTTTACTGTTTTTTTTTTGTTTTTTCATCAGATTTCCTGAGTATGTTTTTGATTATTTATATAATCCACACTATTCCAGTATATTATATTTCCCTCGCTACTGAGTTGATTAACACTGCAGCAAACAGACGGTTTTATTTTCATTTATTTCAACGATTCGCTGCTCATTTATCTCGTTTTGTTGGAAAGTAAATAATGCTTTGTATTGTGATTTCAATTGCCATTTTCAATATTTCAGTTGATCTTCCATACGAATATTTTTTTTAAAAAAAAGGAAGTTTATTGAAAAATTCGGAGTAGCGTCTAGACGTCCCCAGATTTTGGTATCGTAGCAATATAATAACAAAATTCGGTTTGACATAAATATTTATTTGGAAATTGAACTACAGTATCTTGTTATACTTAATACATAAACTGAAATCTCTTCTGATAAATTCACTCAGAAATCTTTTAACGGGTGAACAATATATTTTGGTTTTAAAACCGTGTGTTACTTGTTACATTTAAATAAATTAAATTTTCATAATAGTTGCACTTAATCCTTAAGGCTAAGATGTCTCGGCAAATTATTTCTGAACTCAGGAATCATCCTCAATACTTTTCGGATTATATTCTAAATTATTACATTAAATGTTTTAAAATTATTTAAGAATTTTTTTTTTCTGTTTAAAATGCAGTTCACTTGTAAAGACGGAGGAAAAAAGAATAAAAATGATTCTGTTTCATCTTAGGACATCTTTTTAAAGATATTGCATTTTTTTTAAAAAAAAAAAAAAAAGCAATTTTATCTCTAGGATTAAAAAGTTTAAAAAACTTCACCCTTAAAACATTAAGTTGTGGTTTACAACTCACTTTGTATCCTAAAATATCAGCCAGGGAGACGAGATTGATCAACCATAGAGGATTTGTAAAGCAAAAAATAACTCTGAATTATTTAGCGCCCTAAAGAAGACCAATATTGCATCAGGAAGCCCATAAGACTACGATGACGCTCTCCTCAGGATGGCCATCTCGCTACATTGAATCATAAAACTGTGTTACACTCAATATTGATTTCATTGCCCAAAATGTTAAATAATCCACACTGAAGTGGTAGAATTATTATTATTATTATTAATTATTTAAATGATGATTTTGGCTTTCGACCGTTGTTGACTGATGATTTTGGGTAATACTCACCAAATACCTAAGGTTTTCCCGGGCCCTATTGTTCTCGCCCATCCCTTAGCTCTATATAAACCCGCTTTTCCATGAATCCTCAACAGTTATGATGATGTAGCTAAACATTTAGCTCCAAATGGTGCTCTTTCTGTTTCATCCAATGATCTAGATTTTACTTCAGGAAAATATTTCGTTAACTTTTTTGATTCTGCAATACATTAGAAGTATGAAACCGGAAAAATAATGTTCGAAACATGTTTATTATGGACATTTTTACGATATCAATTTTTATTGCATTATTCGATAATTTATCAAATACCTATGGGGGAAAAATTAGTAAAAAAAATTTGAATAGTATTTTTCCTAGAAATAATTACCGAAAACGATTGGCTAATCTCATTGGCGAACGGGATGTGAAAAGTAGGCGGACTTTAGGTGATGACGTAGTGACACCGTAAGCCACTCCCTCACCAATAAAAGCACAGTTATCCAGTACATAAAATGGTGCTCTTTCACTTCATTCAATGATCTAGATTTTACTTCAGGAAAATATTTCGTTAACTTTTTTGGTTCTGCAATACATTAGAAGTATGAAACTGTAAAAATAATGTTCGAAACATGTTTATTATGGACATTTTTACGATATCAATTTTTATTGCATTATTCGATAATTTATCAAATACCTATAGGGGAAAAATTAGTAAAAAAAATTTGAATAGTATTTTTCCTAGAAATAATTACCGAAAACGATTGGCTAATCTCATTGGCGAACGGGATGTGAAAAGTAGGCGGACTTTAGGTGATGACGTAGTGACACCGTAAGCCACTCCCTCACCAATAAAAGCACAGTTATCCAGTACATAAAATTTTGCTCTTTCACTTCATTCAATGATCTAGATTTTACTTCAGGAAAATATTTCGGTAACTTTTTTGGTTCTGCAATACATTAGAAGTATGAAACCGGAAAAATAATGTTCGAAACATGTTTATTATGGACATTTTTACGATATCAATTTTTATTGCATTATTCGATAATTTATTAAATACCTATGGGGGAAAAATTAGTAAAAAAAATTTAAATAGTATTTTTCCTAGAAATAATTACCAAAAACGATTGGCTTATCTCATTGGCGAACGGGATGTGTAAAGTAGGCGGACTTTAGGTGATGACGTAGTGACACCGTAAGCCACTCCCTCACCAATAAAAGCACAGTTATCCAGTACATAAAATGTTGCTCTTTCACTTCATTCAATGATCTAGATTTTACTTCAGGAAAATATTTCGTTAACTTTTTTGGTTCTGCAATACATTAGAAGTATGAAACCGGAAAAATAATGTTCGAAACATGTTTATTATGGACATTTTTACGATATCAATTTTTATTGCATTATTCGATAATTTATCAAATACCTATGGGGGAAAATAGTAAAAAAACTTTAAAAAGTGTATTTTTCCTAGAAATAATTACCAAAAACGATTGGCTAATCTCATTGGCGAACGGGATGTGAAAAGTAGGCGGACTTTAGCTGATGACGTAGTGACACCGTAAGCCACTCCCTCACCAATAAAAGCACAGTTATCCCGTACATAAAATTTTGCTCTTTCACTTCATTCAATGATCTAGATTTTACTTCAGGAAAATATTTCGGTAACTTTTTTGGTTCTGCAATACATTAGAAGTATGAAACTGTAAAAATAATGTTCGAAACATGTTTATTATGGACATTTTTACGATATCAATTTTTATTGCATTATTCGATAATTTATTAAATACCTATGGGGGAAAATAGTAAAAAAACTTTAAAAAGTGTATTTTTCCTAGAAATAATTACCAAAAACGATTGGCTAATCTCATCGCTTCGCTCGCTCGTGCGTGCAAACCCTGCCTCGCGTGAGGAAAAGTACTACTTTCCACACTTGTTAAATAAATAACTATTGTACAGACCCTGAAGAAGGTAATATATTTACTGAAACGTTGGTATGAAGTAACAAAATTATTTTTGAATTTATGACCTCCCCTCAATATTGCCCAAATCATTATTAATTATTAATTTTACGTAGTTCATCATTTTTCCTGCTTACAAAATGCTTTTTAAATCTTTAAGAAATCAGAAATTTAAGAAATCTTTTCACTTTTTTATTTTTAATCACATTATCGCGGGATTTAGCCTTTACAGTTTTGGATATCCAGAGTAAGTTCTGCCTTACCGCATGTACGAGTATCTTAAGGTTCTGCATAGGGTAAATTGGGTAATTTTATTTAATCCAGAATAATTTTAAGAGAAAGCGGTACAGTGCTAAGTTAAAAAAATTGGCAAATTTAATAATTTAGTTTAAATTATTAAAGTAAGTCTGAAAAAAAAGAAGTTATTTTAAAATAATTTTATTGTTTGTATTTCATTTTTATTTATCTGAAGTAAATTTGCTTTATTCCCATTTTATTTTGTTACAGGTAGGTGTGGGGAGGCACGTATAAATCAAAAGAAGTATAAAGGAGACTTGAGTGTTCTGGCTGAACGGATTTAGAATAAGCCAGACTCCTTTTTATCCCCGTTTGGAAGGAGCCTGGTTTGTTGAAAGCTACGTTTATTTAGTCCTTCCGTCGCAATTTGAAGGTATTATAATTTTATTGCCATTACATGAATTGCATTTTTTATTACTTCAGTTTGGGAATCAGCTGGAAAGTGTAAACATACTTTTTTATTTCTTTCATTTTAAATCTAAGTCAGAGCTGGATAGTTTGTTTTGAAAAAAATGGGTTAGTTTTAACCGAAATAGGTTGAGGGTAAATAATTGTCTTTTTTTTCAGGTGGGGCTTAATGTCATTTTCTTCTAAAAATTTTTTGTAATAATTTTTTTGTTCGAACTGGGGATCTCCCACTTACAAATACACGTTCGTGGCCACTATACCAACATCCGCCTCACGATAGTGCATGAGAAGTGAAACAATCCAGCGATAGCATTCCCCCTGCAAGACAAGGGAAGAAGAAATCAAGAAGTCTCGGGAACCATTTGCGGTTCAGTCGACAAGGTGGATTGTTGGCAATAACAGTAGATGTGACCAAGGAGTGAGAACAGTACGGAAACCGAGATATTTTCTTGACTAATTGTTGAACGAATGGAATGTTGAGGTCGTTGTGAAGAGTGAGGTTAGTCACCGTAGAAAGGAGCGTCAGCTATCTGTCGGAGTAGTTTTGACTGAAATGTTTGTACTGTCCGTATGTTTCATAGGTTTGACTGAACACCACTGCTCTAGTCCGTAAGTCCACATAGGTTTGAGGATGGTGTTGTACATTAAACATTTGAGTTCTATGGGCAATTTTGAGCGTTGTCCAAGTAGTCTGTAAAGCAGTGTCTTTTAATTGTTCCAAGTAAGGTGTTTGTCTGTGAAGAGTCCACCAGATCTTTGCAAGGAAGAGGATTGCTGTTGAAGAAGATAGGTGAACAGGAGCTCTGCCGGAGAGAAAACGTGACGTGCTGGCAATTCATTGGCTCCACTTCTTTGCCCAGAATTCTATTTTATGTCTGTGTCTGAAACGTTTGTATAAAACTGATGTAGGGTGTGCACTTGTATGCGTGGTCTGTCTATGTCCAGAGTAGTTTGTACAACTGATATGTATTCCTTGTGTACCAAGTCATCTCTAGAACGGTGATGGAAGATTATTTTTTTGTTTCACAAATAATCCAGGATGCCAAACACCAGCTAGAGTTACATCTCAAAAAAGGTCCGCGTACTGCTCTCCAGTTGACACTGATGAATATTGCTGCTGACTCCTAAAGCGAAAAGGTGGTATGATATAATAATATCAAGTTCTGCTGATAAGGGATTGATTCGTTTAACAACCATTTTTTCAAGAACTGAAACTTGAACATCTGGTATCTTCTTTGTCTTTAGCGCTTCTACTGATTATAATTCCAGCAAACCTTTCTTTCTATTCTACGTTGTCATTGTGTCTACTTTAAATATTTTCCCTATTATGCTAGGAACAGAGCTAGGCTGAACATGGCTGTATGTCCCTGGTCTAATGAATGCTAATCTAAACAGTAGATGCGCCTTTAAGGCGACGGTGGGTGTATTGCCACATCTTTGTTTTATTCATTGTCTTAATTCCACTGTTATCTTCACTACGATTCTTTCTCCCTTCACTTTACTCCAGCTGTAAGCCGTCTTACATCCGTCCTCGCCTACATTCTGATGGGTTCACTTTTATTAGACTACATCCACTCTAGTCTGATGTACTAATCAACATCCCTTCGTATAAATAATTTCTGGGCCTTGCTCAACACTTGTCAGGCTCATAATACTTTGTCCCCTTTTAAAAGGCTTACTCACTTGGGTTATTGCTGCCTCTCTGAACATTCATATTCAATTCTTTCTCTTGCCTATTTTATATTCAATTTATGTACTTCTTTCGATCAATCTACGTTCCTAAGTCTTGAGAATATAAGTTAAAATACTTTTAATTCCGAATACTATTGTTGGATTTGTATAATGAATTTGTTAGCAATTGAATAAATCAAGTTTTACTCATCTAATAATATTGTTTATAAACTTACAAATATCTTGCAGCAAGAAGTTGATTAATTGATTAATTAGTTGTTGTAATTTAGGTGCCTGAGGACGGGACTAAGCCCAAATTGGGTCATCCCCATTCTTTCTCTAAATAAAATAAGGCCCTTCTCGCTGGCATTTCTAGAACATTAGCGTCTACCGAGATCTCGTTGTACCTGGAGTTTCTGATGCTTCAAGATCCTGTTACGCCAAGTTTCACGCCTCAATTTCCTCACATCCTAACCCTTTGCCAACTTACTGCATTACCGAAGCCTCTTGTGGCTGCGGTGCCGTGGGGATAGGGTCCCGCCCCGGCTTTTCTAATCTAATCTACTGCATTACCAAGAAATCTTCCTTGTCCTTTAAATCAACGGCGGCCACGTGGTCTTCTTAATGAAGTAAGTTCCAGTGCATTTTTTTGCGAATTACTTTTTTCCTCCACTCACGCTACTCACTTATTTATACGTGTAACCTCTATACTTGTTGCAGAAATGTACTTTACGAGTACATTTTACGTAGTTGTGAAAATAAATAAAGTGAAATAAGAAACTTCTTCCTTCATGAAAAGGACTTCTCCAGTTGTCAGTTCCAACCTAACTTCACCAAAGATGTTTACGATTAAACTTTCATGACTCGCCTAAACACTTAGTAGCAGTAGACATTTAACTTTGTGGGTCATCCCCTCAGCAAATCTGTAAAACTCACCATACAGATACGAGGTGTGGCTATTAAATAACGAGACTGATGCTGTAAAACATTTTATTTTAAATTTATACATGATTAGTTATTATCACCTTCAATATACACACCTCCCCTATTTCTACAACGCTCCATGCGAATTTACCATTGTTCGAAACAGTGCTGGAAGTCTTTTTCTGTGAGCTCCTGCATGACGCGTGCCGCTTTTTCTTTCACAGTTTCAACGGACTGAAATCGTGTTCCTTTTATTACAGATTTGACTTTGGGGAACATATAAAAGTCACATGGGGCCAAGTCAGGCGAATAAGGTGGATGGCCTAAATTCTGGGATGTTGTACTAGGCGAGAAACGTCTTGACAGACAATGCAGTGCGAGCCGGCGCGCTGTCTTGATGGAGAACCCCGTGACTTGTTCTTCCACCAATCGGGTCGTTTTTTCCTTCCTCTTTTACGGAGTTGAGCAAGCACCTCACGGTAGTAATGTTGATTAATTATAATCGATATTTTCATCCTTTTTTGGAGGTGGAAGGGCGACCTGGGCGGTCATCTTCTTCAACGTCTTCTCGGCCATCTTGGAAACGCTTGAACCTCTCAAAAACTCGCGCACGTGATTAACATTCATCGCCATAAACTTCTTTTTATAAAAGATAAGTTTCAGTAGCGGTTTCACCAAGTTTTGATGTGAAATTTCACGACAATTCGTTGCTCTACTTCATGTGTAGTATCATGTTTTCGGCAAAACGAAACTAACACCTCTTACACAAACGACGGTTCCGTTTAGACAGATTTCTCTACATACACGTGAGACGCTGCAATCGAAAGAGAAGACTTTACGCTGCACAGCTGTCGGTCATTAGGATTTGGCGCATGCATAGTTCTTCTGTAGCAGCATCAGTCTCGTTATTTAATAGCCAAACCTCGTACTTACTAACACTCATAAACAAACAACCAGATATATAATAGGCATTACGACGACACTCTGTACTCTTAAAGGACGAGTACTACCAATAATATTTAAATACATTAGCTAACTAGACCATGTCCTGCGCCTTATAAAACAACAGCTGTGACAGAATTAATAAGTTGTTTACGTAAGAAATGTTACATATTAAGTATATAAAATGTGGAACGTAACAGTGTGGACAGTATTTTTCTTCATGAGCAATGTTACCAAAATAATTTCCTCAAACTTTAGCGAAGAGATAATTAATATTTCTTCTTTATATCGTTGAACAAAGCTTTCATAAATGGATATAAAATTTCAGCATTCAAAATTTATTTAATTAGAATTTAATTTAAACTAAAAACAACTGCGAGATCCCTGTAACAAAATAAAGTTGAAATTCTTCCTTTTCATTACCTACATCTGTTATAATTTAACCGAAATAGCTCCCCAGAGAGACACTTATCTCAGCTGGGAATGGTTTGCACCAGTTTCTACTTGATTTACTTTACACCTTTTGTCTATTTACAAAAGGAGAGAGTTTCGGTCCCTTTCTTGCAGCTTCTCTCTCATACTCTCTCTACTTAATCTCCTCTTTCATTTTTGGGAATCTTGTTTGACGTTCCGCAAGTTAGAAAAGAAAATATATATTTATTGGTTTGTCGTATCTACACAACACTATTTCGTAACTTTTCTCTTTTATAATGTCACTTTTATTTAAAAAGATTTTCTCAGTGAAAGCTGAATAAGTTGGAGAATTCTTCAGCTAGTCCTTGGCTTATACTTACCTCGGACGAAGTAGCTAATGAATCAGACTTACAGAATAAAACAATTTGTCAGCTATATAGTTCAAGCCAGTTCAACTGCTCGGCCTTAGTTTAGAATGACAATGAGAAGATTATCTACAGCCTTGATGACACAAATCGATCTCTATATAGCTTAGCAAAGGGACTCGGACCAATCATAAATGAATCCAAAATAATTCAAGATCTTAGGACGAAACAGGCGTCTCAAATCTACTTTTCGTTTGCTGCTACAGTTTTGATACTGAGAAAGAACTTATCGACTCCTTTATATGCTATTTATATGTTCTGTTTAACTAGAAGCGAGTAGAATTATACGACAGAATGCATTTTTTGTTATTCTTTCTCGCATCCATGTAAATTGCTATCAAAATTTTTACAGTATTTTTAACAAAATTTGAAAGCATGATGTAGCCTGTATTTTATTTTCTCATTTATTAAAATTAGAAACGTTTTGGAACCATTAAAACCATCTTCAGCCTTCAAATTATGTTTATAATTATTAAAATTTGTTACATAAATTGTATACATTTCAATTAGTTAAAAATTCAGGGCATAATTTACAATGGTTTGAATGCAAATTGCCTTATAAATTATACAATAAATACATCTGCAAACCATTATAAAAACAGTATTGTTTAAATTTGTGGAAAAAGTTACTACACACAATTTTAACTGCACTGTATACTAAAGTAGGATATGTGAATAGGTCACACAGGGCTGGCTAAAATCGTTATATGTGAAAGTCTCTTGCGTTTATATTTTCTATTTCCGAAACAAAACTAAGGTGCGTTTAAGGATTACGTTGGCGTAAACGCTACTAACGTTTCAATCAAATAGTAAATTTTTGACTAGATTCATGGCAAAGTCAATTGCTGCACAAAGTCAATTTGTGTCCATCGGGAAAACGATCCAGATAAGCTAAGACATTCGTTTTAATCTCTTTGTAACTTCCAGCAATCTGTTAATTAGATTTGGACCAAACTGGTGCAAGGTTATAGCAGAATAGGGCGAATATAAGTGTAACTCGTATAAATATACAGCAAATAGTTAAATAGGCTTAATTTAAAGTGTAAATGTATTAAATAGATGTTATAAATGTTGAATAATTACATATAACTGCAGAATGAAGATTGTTCCTATGTGTTTCGAAACGTGTTTAATTGTATTCTTCTAAATGAAGAAATACTTGAAAGATGCACACAAGCTTTAAATGTATTACAATTAATATTATAAATATACTCACTCTTCAGTTTAGAAGCGAAATGAATGCATTAAATCTTGAAATGTCATCTTTTGAGAAAGATGGAGCACCAATGGTCGTTAAAAATGTACATTTGACCTTTCTTGCTTTCGTTAGCATATTTTTCATTTAGTTTATTTATGTCAAATTTTACCCTTAAAATATTTTATAGTGATGCAAAGGGGTTGTGGATTAGCGGTAAGGAGTGGAGAAATTGGTATGGGAGATTAGTAGCATGATTTCATTCATAATTCATCGAGTGAGGTCGATATCCACTTACAAAGTTGCGACTCTTTAAGTTCTATTTAACTGTCTTCAATATTCTTCGCCGCTTCTCTCATAGTCGCTTCTTGTTATTCTACACGTTCTTTTCTATAATTTATTTCTTGTAAATAATTTTTTTTTTAATTTATGCCACTAAATTATTCAGAGAGTTAGATAATTAATATTTTTAGTATATTGGCCAGAGATGAAAAGAGATAGATACTCGTACTATTGAAGGCAGAAATAAGAATAATTTATTCGAGGAGTTTAGTTCAAAATGTTTCTCAGTAGTAATTATTACTATTATGTTTCCAAACTACCAAACCCATTGTCCTACAAGGGCCTGTAAGTAACTGGTCCATTTACATCTAATTTTTTTGTAATTAGACTCTGGAGTAAATCCTGGTCTAACCATATTCTCCTACAACCTCCTCCAAACCAAATACCATCTTTTCTGGACTCTCTCTTCTGGCGTACTGTCCATAAGCTTTTTGAAGCCCTAATTTCAGACATTCTTTCGATGTGTCCAAGACAACTGTGGTTTTGGATTAGAAAAGACGTTAGTCTAGTTACCTGGACAGATATCGCTATTCCTCATGGTTTGTTCCTTTTTCTTTACAAGCATTAATACGCTCTTCCTTTAAAGCTCCCCTCGTATTCCTTATAAAGAATCTAACTGAATCCATCTGGAGGCAATCACTTTTCTTTATGGATTTCCATTAAGAAGACAGTTTACTACTGACAACCAATCCTTTAACCCCGCAAATAACCTATTCTTCGGAACGCCTATTTGCGGTGAGCACTTATAATCCATCTAATGTTGCTCTTTCCCACTCTTGAAACTACAGTCACCCAAGATATTGTCGGTCATTTTCCATTGAGTGGCTTCTCCTCTCATCGCCACATTTTCGATCAGTGAAAAATTCATTATCTTTACAAAATGTTTTACAATTCATTAACATTTTGTCCTTCAATATACACACCTTGTGACCTCCCACACTATGTCAGTAAGTGTAGTGCAAGATGGTACCGTAAGTGAAGCTGTAGTCTCTACAATTAATTGTTTAATCTACCTCTGATGGTAGATAACAATCCAAAACAGGTTACGTATTCAATAAACGTGCGTGTTATGACGAATAAAATCAGATTATCCAGCACAGCGGACCTAACCACATTTATGTTAGTTATTTCAATTTCCAGTTAGTCTTGCTTGTTATACTCCAACATGGAGCTGTATCATTACAGGTCTAACCAGGACCTTGTATAAGAATATTTTATTGGCAACCACATTGAGGAGTAAGTGAATGAAACAGTTGGTAGGCCTTTTCCCTTTTTTATAAAGGCGCCAAGGTATCCGAACGGTTAGAGGCGAGGCCCACAAACCTATTATATATTTTGGGGTACTGGGTTCGGCTCCCTCGTCTAGACCTAGGATTTTATTTATTAATGGTTCCATAAATATTGTAATAAATTACGTTTGTTAGTTTCCTCGTCCACTGCAACAATGTGGTAGTTGGACGTAAAGCCTGCCTGAAAAAATTAGGCATTACTTTACATATAATCATATGGGAAGTGATACACTTAAATTTATTTTATAAATTACAAATAAATAGCGCGAAATTTCCGTTACAACCTTGCTCCAATTTTATTACATTTTCCTTTCCGTTCTTTACAGAGCGTTACCGGACAAAATCGGGGATACCTGTTCGGAACTGATTGGATGATTGGACTTATTTATTATTTTAGGATGTTGGCAGAACTATCATTGTTTCTATATTATGGATAACTACTTTATTGTACAGTAGATTGGAGCCTTTTGCTAAACAGATCGCCAAACTAGAACTACTTAGCTCAAGTTAAGTCTATAAATCTGCTTTTTGATATGTAAATTCAGTTGTAAACATCATCCATCTCTGATATTCCTTAAAATATCTATCGATAAGTTATCGATCTTAACAAGCATCTCCGCAACAAATTATCAATCAAAATCTTTGTGAAACTTCTCTCAAAGCACAGTAAGAGTTCCGGCCAAATCTGGAAATTGTTAACCTTTAATGTATTTGCAATTAATTAAACAATTTGTTCATTTCTTTTTACTGTGCTTAACAAAAAGATTGAGGATCATTTAACTCGATATGATGGGTGTGCTTGCATGTTTAGGCGGAAGGAGTTCAGTTACTCTGTACCGATTAAATCAGTGTAGAATATAAAGTTCTCTTGCAATTATTTTCTAGTCGACTATTTCTAACAATTATGAGAAGTACGCCATTAATAGGCGAGTTCTATACGTATTATATGATCGACTACAATAATAATAGTTTACACTCTAGTTCGCTCTTTACTCATTTTCATTTCTGTACACACTGAAGAAAATAATAATTATTTGTTTTCATGGGCAACTATATACTTGGCAGTATTGAAAAGAACTCTGACTCACTGGTTGGATCCGAAGGATGAGTGGAGTGTGAGTCGCTCTGCTAGGTCGCAGCATCCAGAGGGGGAGACGGGTCTGTCGTCTATTTCCGTTCGATAGTCTCCTCGCCCCAGGGAGCTGGTAAGACCGGTCGGTGGTGCACTACACGATATAGAGCCAACTCTTTATTAATTAATCTCGCCGTTGCCTTTTCATTTCTTCATCTTGTCTCTTATCATTGGCCACACTTCCATCTACCGTCGTAAATAAATTGTGACTTTTTAAATCAATATTTGTTGATAACTAGTTCTGCTCAATTAATTAAAGCATGCAATATAAGACATGCTCGTAGACTGTCATGTATTAGCATAATTGAGTCTTAATTTGAAAAATTGTAGTTAGCTGCTCCATTATTTGTTTCCTACGGTACTGACATACATTAATAATTAAAAAAGTAATATTCAAATTTTCTGTAGATTGATTGATTCATTCATAAGGGAAGAGAGATTATTCCGATTTTAGTCTTACTTGTTATTAATTTTCGGCTAGTTTTCGACTTAGAAACTTCTTCAAGTTAGTTTACTTATTAATCAAGAGTTGCAAATTTTTTTTCCTTGGTTGCTGGTTTAAAATGCATAATTATTTCCACCAAAATTTCTATGCAAGAATGCGGAGTTAGTTAATATTCACTTTTGAATTAGTTGACAATGTATTGGGGCTGTGGCCTTTTACCCTGCGGAGACCTAATTATTAATTACTGTAATTAATATAATTAAACTATTGTTAGGAGAACGCATCATCTCTGGTTATATTAAATTAAAGTACATTTTCAGATACTTTTTACCCTTACACACGACTTAAACGAACTGAAGTTAACAGACGTTATCGACTACTACTAGACCAACGTTCAAATCTTTCACTTAATAACAAACGACTGATTTACAATTCCATACTAAAACCCGCCTGGACGTACGGTATTGAACTGTGGGGTTCAACGAAACGCTCCAATCTTCAACGAGTCCAATCTCTTCAGTCTAAAATTCTCTGCACTATCGTTAAGGGCTCCATTTTACGTATGTTTCAAATCTAACCATCCACACAGACCTAGAAATTCCGTTTGTAGGTCAGGTTGCAGGAACTCGCTACAGAAGTTTTTATCAGAACTTGCACTCTCAATTCCAATGCTCTTGTCCACCATTTATCATCTCATCACCATCCGATCATCCTCCCAGACAATTGAAACGTCAGTGGCCTCGCGATTTTCTCTCTTCTGAAGAGAGTAGCTAATCCTGGAGACGACTTAGGGAGTGTTATCACTGGGTAACTTCTCCCCTCAATTAGTGAGTTTGTAGTGGTCAGTTATTGACATTGTTACTAATAGTGCATCTAGCGCTGGTGTAACTTAACAAATAAATTAAAAAAAAAAGGAGATATTTTTTACGAACTTCATTTTATTATCTAAAAAAACTTTATTTATAATTTTATTAACAAAGCAAGAAAAAATAAAATAAATAAACAAAAATGTAATAATAAAAAAATATAATAAAAGTAAGGTAAATCAAACGAAAACTAGTATAAAACTTATGTTTAGATGTGCGGTATACAAGGAAATTGCAAAAATGAAGAAGGCAATGTATATACATGCTAAAGAAAGTGATGAGTTGAAAGAGACTTACGATGTGAATGAAAAGGAGAACAGGAGATTGTAGCAATCTCATTCCTAGAAAATTCATCATGTCTATGGCAAGAAATCGTTTGATGTTTTCAAGTGTCGGGTACTTTGATTGTGAATAGTTAGGAAGGTAGCAAGGAAGCGGCAATTATTTATTAAAGGAGTGGTTCCAAGTCCTCTTTTGATAAGGGATGGTTCTTCATTGTAAAGAGCTGTGTGAAGTAGGCCAGGAGGAAAGTTAGTGAAGAAGATGACGAAGAGAGAGAGTGTAGTTTCTGTATAAAGTAGGAAGTGGAGGCGAGAGAATGCAGCGTTTGATCTTGGCAGGATGATGAGGCTAGAGGGAGGTAACAGGGAGGTTACCTTCTTTCAGAGAGAAAGAGAGCGAACTCTTTCGCCTTTGATCCCATTGTTCCTAAGCCGACACTTGGCTCTTCGCACCTTGTTCGTCCGGAGTTTAAGAGCAAGAACTGCTCTGTATACATGAACTTGTGTACTGTAACACCTTCCATCTGGAATACCAGCTCTTATATACACTCACCCAGGGACTGTGTTAACAGTGCTCTTATGTACTCCGATTGTGCCGCCAACCTTCTACTGTTCCTCTAGCACTTCATCCAGAGCGAGCTTAACAAACCCTTACCACTTACTCTATGCCCACATATTTCCTCTTGGACTCTTCACATCCTTACCTAAAAAAACAGCCAGTTCATATACTATGGAAGAAGACATTCCCTTATAAAAGTTAAAATTATCTAGTAAATAAAAACAATGTTGGTCTCTAACCGTTTTAATTTTGTAAACAAAATCCATCTTTGATGTTTAATGCCTTTCGCATCAAATATTCAATTAAAAATGAAGACAAAAAAATTATACTTAATATTATTGTATAAATTTGGCTGTCATATTTAAAGCTCTTAAGTTAGGTTATTTTATTTCTGGTAGATTAAGGGATGGATGAATATAGAGTAAACTATAACAATCCTGAATTCATTTATGGTTATGAATTGTAAAACTTTTATGAATGTATTTGCTATGATGTGAGTATTTATTGGCGTGATTGTAAATGTTTGATCTTACTGAACGAAATTAAATATAGCTAAAATTTGAGAGAGCATAGTGACCGCAAAGTTTAACTGAGAAGGTAACGGCGCAATCCTGTACTTAGAAGCTACTCATCCAGAAAAAACTGATGAGTTTCTTTTTTTTATAATTCTAGACTTACGGTTGGAAGTAAAACTAAAAGATAAATTCGAAACGAAGCGAAATGGTAGCAATGCAATAAATGTTGAAAAGGAATAAAACTAGGGGGTAGCTGTTATGCGCAGTTACTGGGGCTTTACGACCCCCCGGGTACCTGAGTACAGAACACCGCATACACTCACCTGAACATCTCGTAACATTACAACACTCACACTGACACAAGCACAATATCAGTACACACCCTGGGGTTACCGTCCCTAGGAGACCGCCCCGGAGGGGGAGCATGTTTGGATGCTCAAAGGTGGCAGCCCCACTATCAGTCTAGGGTGCGGAGTTGGGCTAATAACTCCCCCACCTGAAACCAAAATTATTACAGTACCTCAAATGTATCATCCGGTCGATCTCAAAGGCAACGACTTAGGAACCGTATCACGGACTTTACCCTTGGAACATGGAACATTTTAACATTATATAGACCTGGAGCTCTTCACAAGCTCATAGAACAAATTGATAGATACAGAGTTGACATAGCTGCAATTCAGGAAATTCGTTGGCTGGGCAAGGGATCCCTAGGAAAAAGAAACCATACAATATATTACAGCTGTGATGAGAGACACCACACATTTGGATCTGGGTTTGTGGTAGGAAAGAAATTCCGTCAACATGTAATAGATTTTAAAGCGGTAAATCCCAGAATTTGTGTCCTTAGAATTAGAGGCAAATTTAAAAACTATAGCATTATCAGTGCTCATGCTCCGACGGAAGTAGCTACAGACGAGGATAAAGAGGATTTCTATGATCAATTAGAAAATACATTTGATTCATGCCCTAATTATGATATCAAGATTATTGCAGGTGATATGAACGCCAAAGTTGGGAAAGAGGAGATTTACCAACCGACAATCGGGTGCCATAGTCTCCATGAAGTTAGTAATGATAACGGGCAAAGATTGATAAACTTTGCGAATGCTCGCAATCTTGTTGTTGGAGGGACACTGTTCCCACATAAAAATATACACAAGGGCACCTGGACCTCACCGAATGGCGACGTAACCAACCAGATTGATCACATCTTGATAAGTGCAAGGAGCAGATCTTACCTGCTTGATGTCCGATCCTTTAGAGGCGCTAACGTGGACTCTGATCACTATATTGTTTTAGCACATATTCGAGTACGTATCTCGGCTGTTAACGCGAGCAGGGGCATAAAACTAAAAAATACAATGTTGAAGCCTTAAAAGATGAACGAATCCAAAGAGAATTGAAAATTCCATTGATACCCGTCTTCGTGAAATGGAAATAGAAGAAAGTAGTAGCGTGGATCACAGATGGGATGAGTGCTGCAAAGCGATAAAATCAGCTGCTGGCGACACTATTGGGGAGCAAGTGAGAGACAGCAGAACCCAATGGTTTAACGATGAGTGCAAGGTAGCCACATAAAGGAAAAATGAAGCATATAAAAAAGTAACTCAAAGAAGGACGAGAGCATTGATGGATGAGTACCGCCGATTGAGGAGGGAAGAGAAGCATATTCATCAAAGAATGAAAAGAAAGTGGGAAAACGAAAAACTTGAGAAGATGGAGAGCCTGAGATTTGACAATCAAATCAGGAAGTTCTACCGTGAGGTGAATAATGGCAGGAAAACTTTCAAATCTAGATTGTCCGCATTTAAGGCAAAGGACGGATCCCTATTGACCGACTCCAGACAAATACTGAATAGATGGAAAGAACACTTTAATGATCTGTTAAACGGCATGGTGGAGGGGTGAGGTACCAATAATCAAGTAATGTACCGCTCTGACGATGATGAACTTGAGCCCCCTGATGATGATGAACTAATCAGCGCCATTGAAAGGCTTAAAAACAATAAGGCCCCTGGACAAGATGATCTTCCTGCCGAGTTTTTCAAGTATGGTGGAGATAACCTCAAAAAAGTACTGCATGAACTAATTCTTTCCATTTGGACGGAAGAAATGCTTCCTACATCATGGACTAAAAATGTCATCTGCCCTATCCACAAAAAAGGCGACCAAATGGAATGTGAAAATTTTAGAGGAATTTCCCTCCTCCCTTGTGCCTACAAAATTTTCTCACTGGTTTTATTGCAACGCCTTCTCCCGTATGTTGAAAGAGAAATCGGTGGCTACCAGTGCGGCTTCCGACCAGGAAAATCGGCTACAGATCAGGTGTTCTCTTTGAGAATGATCCTCGAGAAAGGATGGGAATATAAGCTACCAACTCATCACTTGTTCGTCGATTTCAAAGCAGCTTACGACAGCATCTACAGAGAAGAGCTGTACAAGGCAATGAAAGATCTTAATGTGCCGAACAAATTGATTCGCCTGGTCAAACTTAGTATGACTGAAATTAGCTGCGCAGTGAGAGTTCAAGCTGGTATTTCGGAAGAATTCTCGACAAGAAGGGGAGTGAGGCAAGGTGATGGATGCGCTAGTATGCTTGTTGTTTAACATAGCACTAGAAAAAGTCATAAGGGACTCTGGTATCCAGGTTGGAGGCTCGGTGTTTAATAAATCAGTCCAAGTTCTAGCGTATGCCGACGATGTGGACATTATCGGAAGGTCTTATCGAGCAGTAGAAGAAGCATTTCTAGCTCTCGAACGCTCTGCCCGAATTATGGGTCTTAATATTAACGAGGGCAAGACAAAGTACTTAGTTATGGATTCAAATAGAAGGCCACAGACTCCGATCTCGATGGGCCATTAAAAGTTTGAAACAGTTCATAGCTTCGTTTATCTAGGATCCCAGGTGAATTTCTGCAGAAATAGCAAGTAGGATTGTAGCAGCAAATAAGTGCTATTTCGGCCTAAAACGGCAGTTAGGTACCCGCTTTGCTTCCAGGAAGTCTAAATGCCTACTCTACAAAACTATAATCCGTCCCGTCCTTACCTACTGCTCAGAAGCATGGTGACTCACCAGAGCGGATGAGAACAAATTGTTAGTGTACGCAAAATTCTCCGACGCATCTACCGACCAGTTCGTTCCGACGATGGCGAATGGAGAAGGCGGACGAACGCAGAGTTAGCCAAGGAGATAGATATTGTTAAATGGAACAAGTTGGGTCGGCTTAGATGGGCAGGACACGTGGCCAGAATGAACAATGATGAACTGCCTAAGAAGTTGATGCTGGCGCGACCTGATAGAGTTAGGCGGGTAGGCAGGCCCAGGCTATGATGGGAGGACTGCGTTAGTGAAGATTGTCAAGCCATTCTGCGGGTAGCTAATTGGAGGACGGCTGCACAAAAGAGACAATCATGGACGAGACTGATTGAGGAGGCCAGGACTCAGCAATGAGTTGTAGCGCCCATGATGATGATGTCTCTATTTGAACGTAATACTTATTGTAATAAAATTAAATTATTCTTTGCTAACGTCTAATAATTTTCTAGAATGTCTGCTATCTAGAAGATTCTTACATACAGCTACTGTCATCTGATTCATTCTTAGGTACTTAGTAAATATATTTTCTTATGCCTTTAATGGAGTAAAACATTTTTAAGTAGAATGAAAACTTTAAAGGTAAATAAAACAGCTTTGTTATCTGACTGTTAACAGTGGTGAAACTGGTAAAAGTGAAACAGTTGGAAAATGAACGTGCTGTTAACTCCTAACTCATTTACGTAAGTAAATACCTTGCCCACTTCCACTTCTGGAGATAAGTATCGCCAACCTTCCTTTATTACTACTTCCATTCTGGGCCTTTCCTTTAATTCCCCGACTCTCCTCTTGTTGCCATATTGCTCTGTATTCCTCTGGGAGTAAATAAAACAAAAATATAAATTATCCAGTTCTCTTGTTACATTGCGTGAATCACATCGCAGTATAGTGGTTGTGTTATTAAATTCTTTTGAAGTAATTATTATTTTCTTTCTTTTTTTTTTTTGCGAAACTGTTACCTTGATAACATCTCTTTTTATTTTTTTGGGTTTTTAATGAATTAAATATTTTCTTTTATTGTTGAGTGTTAATTAAAACAAAAATGATGTGCAACAATTAATTTCATAAAATTATTAAACATTTTTCCAGAAAGTCTTGCAAGATATCCACTTAGCTCTAAACACACCTAATTATAACTGTCATCCTCACACTATTGGGTCTTTCCCATGTGGAGATTGGCCGAAGCAAGTAACTGCGAGGTTTATTAACAAAACTCCCCTATTTCCACCCATCACTAGTTTACCTCTTCACCACTCTTCTCTTTACAAAGCCGACCAATCCTCTACTTCTAGATGGTAACAATCATGTAATTTGACACGTACTTGAGTCCATCCTTCTTCTACATTTCCTTCTCTTCACTTCTTTTTCACAATTTTCCCCCTCCTTCTTCAGTTTTCACTGAAGCCTGAGTTCCAAAACTTAATTCAACATTAGAGAAGAAGTATTGGGCAAGACGATGGTGTCGAGGTCTTCGTAGCTCCTGGAAATCCTGTTAAAACTTACCTGATTTAATTTGAAGTGGGTCTGTGAAGAGCACTTTATATATATATATATATACACTTCCGGTCGCTTGACTTCATTCACTCTGCTATGCTCTCTTTAACAGCACAATTTCTCATTAGTCGCTTCCTACGTCTAAGTTTTTATGTACTACTCCAGATAGTCTTTCTTTTTTCTCGAGCAGTATTCTTGCGTACTTCTTAATACGTATTTAATATTTTTTTCATTTGTAAGTAATAAAAAAAAACCTTGAAGGCAACAATTTCCGACAATTTAAGATCGTAATGAATTTCTACACTAATTTTTTAAGGTCAGGTGAAATTGTTTGGAATTGAATTCTTACTGGTAATAAACATCTTCCGAATCACAAACTGAGAAACCAAAAAACAAAAACAAAAAGTACGGTTATAACCAGTGAAAACTGTCGCGGTTTTCTGTTACTGCTAAAATTTTCTTCAAACCAGAAGTAGATTTACCAAAATACAATAATAAAGCTTTTTAGATGAGCCAAAAACCCTAATTTACTTAAATAATTTGCTTGAAAAAGTAATAATACCAAGAGTTATTGTGGTTTTTGTCAAAATTTGGAATTTTAGATGCAAATTTTTCAAATATGTAATTATTTATTTATTAATACAATATTAACAGTATATATTCACTTATTACAATAATACAATGGAATGACACTTTTAAAAAATTTGTTATTTACATATATGACTCAGGACTTTGATCGGGTCTGGCACTCGGGCTTACTGCACAAAGTCAAAAATCATCTTCCTTTCACCTACTATCTAATCTTAAAATCTTACTTCACCGATCGGTATTGCCGCGTTCGTCAAGGGCAGGCCCTCTCGTCCTTTATACCCATAAAAGCTGGAATCCCTCAAGGAAGCATTCTAGGCCCTTTCCTTCTTCTAATATAAGTATACTGCCAACTAACCTCTATTCCAAAATACAATAGTTTCAACATTCGCTGACGATACTGCTATTCTTTCATCCCACTCCGATCCAGGCCAAGCCAGTCAGCACATTCAAATCCATATAAATTTTCTCGAAACCTGGTTCCGAAAATGGAAAATAAAAATTAATGAGCAAAAATCAGTACACATTACGTTTACTTTACGAAAATCTGCGAGTCCACCAGTTCAACTAAACGGTGTAACGATTCCTCCAGCTGACGTAGTACGATACTTAGGACTGTACATTGACAAGGGACTCACGTGGAACCCACATACTCGACTGAAACGACAAGACGTGAACAGACGCTACAAGCTACTTACTAGACTACTTGACCGCAGTGTAAATATACTAATAAAATAAAAAAATAAAATAAAATGTAATGAATTTGAGAAAGATATTATTTGCACAAGAAATATATTTATGTATAAGTAAGTGTTCTTGATTTTGTAAACATCTTCCCAAATTGTACAAGTTATTCATTGAAAACACACTTATACTAACCAAGAAAAACTAAACCTAACCTGTACATTTGAGACAGATGAAAACATATCATGGTATTGTGAAAATATTGTTGAAATATAAAATTATTAATTATTATTAAATATTAACAAACCAAACTCCAGAATAATAAATTTAAAACAAATAGAAAGAGAGAAACTAATTATAAAACTTTAATGTTTTTCAGAAATTCAAACATTTAATTATAAATGTTACATTCAAAATTAAATTCTGACCAAAAAGCAAAAAAAAAAAAAGAGAAAAGCTATTTACAACAACTCAATGTCTACAAAAAGATATTTCACCTACAGTTATTAAAGTGTTTGCAGTTATAATAGTGTTCATGCATTGCATAAAATCCTTTAACATGGTAGCTGGTGCATAAATTAATAAAAGTTTTAAATCATAGAAAAGATTAAGACCTAAAATTGCTAAAATAAAGTAATTGCCTATTTTTTCAGGCGTGCTTTACGACCAAAAGTCGCGGAAGGAAGGCCTCTAGAGAACATCCTTTACTTTAAATGTTTCATTTGAAACATTTAAATAAAACCTAAGCCTATACCGGGGAATGGAACCCAGTACTACAGTACATATTAGCTTTGTGGGTCTCGCCTCTTACCGCTCGGCTCCCGTGGCGGCTTAAAATGGCTAAATAATAAAATCATATTAACTAATTAAAAATAACTAATTTTCTGATGTGAAATCGCCTAAATTAATAAAAATTAATCTATTTGAAAGCTAGATTTAATATTTGGTGTCTTTTAAACATTTTCATAAAGAACTCCGAAATGGTACTCACAAGGTTCTGCTCGTAGCAGGGTTGCTTTCTTGAAATCTATCTTGAAATACGAGTATATCCAGTTTCAAAATGGGACATATTTTCTACCTTTCAATAATTGCACTTTAAGCATAATTTACACAACTCGGATTTGAACAATCTCTAGTTTAAATGTAACAATTCACTTCTAAACTTTAGAATCAATTTTGCGTCACAAAATTCCATCTTTTCTAAAACTATTACAGTCTTGATTTGATTGAGCTTAATGTCTATGATAAATGTCAGTTCTTGCTTGGGTTTCAGCTTTATTTTTATTTTTTTATTCTACTTTAATGCAGTAGATTGACGTTGCTTTCATTTAATTGACGTTTCTTAATAGATAGATCGTATATTAAGGGCACCATTCTCTAAAACTGATCGTGAGCATAGATTTTCCTTTTTTTAAATCCCCGCATATATTTCTTGTTTTATATAATTTCTTTTGCAAACATTACTCTGAAACTGCACAACATTTCATATTTATTAAATTCTCAAATGTGGTTTTATATCTTGTATAAAATATCTTAAGTTAGGCTAACATCTGGTCGATGCTCATCTAATAATATGGTTTACTTCAACAGTTAAGTTCGAACTTGGTTTTGGTGACCGTTTCTTTTTTTCCAAATGATAGTTGGAGTAATCCAACTTTAAGGAGATGTCTAAAGATCTCTACAATAAATCCGTTATATTAAGAGTGGTTCCAATTAACCAGAGGAGAATTTACTTGAGCTAAGTATAATCCTCTGATGGAAATGGTCCATTTTATAGGAATATACCCAGTTCTTGAGAGAATTTAAGAATGTGTGTTTTGGTAAGCCTAGTTTTAACCAAAAAGGAAGTTTTCAACCTATCAAATGGTTACCTGGGTAGCACACTTTACTTGTCTTTACAAGGTACAAAACTCGTGGTAAAACCCTTTAAATTTAATCCTCCTTAAACAAAATCAGTAAATCATTTTAATCAAAATTGAATAAGATAAACAATGTAATATTTTAAGTTCTTGATAAATTGAGTAAACTGAACAAACAGATTATAATAGATGCCTCTTATGAAGAATACATAAAAAAATCAATAAACTAATAATGGGAGAAATGTAATAATTATTTCATAAAAGGATAATTTTAAATTGATATTACAATTTTTGTATTACTCATGTGTGGATTGTTAAACTTAATTGAGGTTAAAATAAATGTAATTTAAAACTTTTATGTCTTTAATAGCATAATAAAAAAAGCAAACATAAGTAATAAAAAGTTTATTTCCTATTTGATTACACATTAAAACTGTCTGGTAGATCGTCAAAAATTGCAGGAAAAAGCGTAACGTTGAAAAACACCCAACTTTGACAATTTTTTTCTTTTTCCCTATAAAAGATAAAATACCCAAATTTTCTTTAAAATATAGGGCAAATCCTCTTTTACAATAGTTTTTTTTTTTTTTTTTGCAACAGCGTAGATTTAATAAATGCTGAGATAAAAGTTGCCAAAAATGAGCGTAAACGGCAGTTTCAAAACTTGCCTTTGTTGTGGCTTCCTCTTGTTGTTGTTACCTTTTTTGTAAACAACGTAGCGTCTAAAAGCAGGAACAGATTTTCATGAATAAGGTGTCATTCGATTCGGAATTTCATGCAGATTAGTCTGTTGGCTATCACAATGTAGTACATATGATAGAAGAGGAGTTAGCCCTATTTATATTAGGCTCCCTCTTAAATATTTATTACCAATATCTCATTAAATCTTGACCTGATTTTGATAAAATTTGGCAAAATGATGGGGTTAAGGTTTCTCCACGTAACATAACATTTTAGCCACTTATTAACATAAAAACACAAAAAATAACGTACAAGTCACTAATTAAAAACCTATTCTGACATACCCCTGATGAATTTAGATAACAGTAAACGTCTGACCAAATAGCTTAAGACCTTACAAAAATAATTCAATAAACGTCTTTCCGTTCGCCAGAAAAACACTAATTCTTGCAAACACTAATTTGGAACTTGTAGTTGATTAAAAAGAAAAGATTAAGAATACAATAAAAAGTGTAGACATCAATTTAAAAAAAAACCATTTTATGACAAACTTCTCATGAGAAGATAATTTTTATTATAAACATTTTAAGCAAAAAGAAATTTTAAGTATTGTAGGCGTTCACATCAAATTTTAATTAAATATCTGCATTGACTTCTATTTTAAAATCGACTTTAAAATAAACCGATGAAATAAAATCCGTAATTCGTTAATCACAC
Organism: Rhodnius prolixus; assembly: GCF_049639745.1. Taxonomy (NCBI): domain Eukaryota; kingdom Metazoa; phylum Arthropoda; class Insecta; order Hemiptera; family Reduviidae; genus Rhodnius; species Rhodnius prolixus. The sequence goes on along the minus strand of NW_027411614.1, from coordinate 34,284,471 downwards.
TAATTACATTTTATTTTTTTAGATTACGAATGAAATAAATGAAAAATGTTGGTCACCCTGCTTAGATAACCTCCCTTTACCAGCTGATCTCCGTGGGGCCAGTTACCGGCGGCCATCTTTAACACGGTACTTGTGTCTCTTTGTTAACGTGATTTTTTACATGAATATTAGTGCTTATTAAAGTGAAGTTCTATTTTATAATTTGTGTTTAAGTTATACTTAGTGCGTGATATACAGTTTTAGTGCGAATAGTGTTGTGAAATATTTTAAATTGTGTCAAGTGTCAAGTGCTATTGAGGTGCTGATTAACTTTTATATTATTTAAACAAGGTAAGACGCTACCTAATTTAAATTTCAATTATATTTTTATTATTTTTGCATGCAAATATTATTATATCATTTATACGTTTTTTGGAGTTGATTTCTATTCTAAACCTTTTGAATGTGTCATTAATCTTTTCTTTGTAATGCACTTCTAGTTTTACATTAGCGTTTTTGTTCCCCCAAATGTTTTCTAAGCCACATCCATATATTTGCTGATTCTATTTTATCGACCATACTTAATTTAAATAAGGTAAAAATAGCCTTCTTATTTCCCAATTTGTATTTTGAAGTTGATATGTAAACCTCATTAAGGTACTCTTTAATGTTTTCTTTTTAATCTACTATTAGTTCTACATTAGCGTTTTTGTTTACCCAAAATATTTCTAAGCAGTTTTGATGTATTCTTTGATCTTTTGTTTTTAAACGACTTTAAGTAAAAAATTATAAGTGGTTAATAAGTGGCTTTAACGGTTCCAGTTGGGTTTTGATTTTACCAGTTTTGTGTTGATGTGTCAACGTCCCGAGTTACGTCGAGTTAGCACACTTTCTGATTCTAAGAGATTTCTTGGTTGTTTGCCGGGATCTTAGATTTTCATTTCGTAATCTTTTTTAAAGGGAAGGTTTTCGTTTACATTTTCATTAGATTTAAATTTGATTTCCATTTTTTTATATTTTGAAGCAGTTTGTTTTAAATTTATTGGATGTCTGTAAGTCGGTGATGGTTTCTGTTAGTGTCTTTGCTGACTTCTTTTGTTAATGCCAGTTTGTTGTAATTAGATAACATCTTTGTACTAGGTAGAAGTTGAAGGGTATAGGACGGCTCGCGAGTCTTGCCGCCGAGTACTGTAAATGTTATTGAATATTATCCAGAAAGTTAGGTTTTGTAAAAAGGATCGTATGATTTAAATAATGAAATTAAGTGCGTATTTAAATAATGAAATTAAGTGCGTAAGCCGTCCTCTTATTGTCAAATTCATCAGCTAAATCAAGAAATATAGCTGCTATGTACTTTCTATTTTCTACTTTGTGCACGATATGTTCAGTTACTCACTTAACTTAATGTTATTGATAAATGCAATGACTTGAACCCAAATTGGTGAGATGGTGTTTTGTGTGAGTCATTCAAGTTATGTGATAGTTGTTAGCAGAAAAATTTGTCTAACCAATTTGTAATTGTTTAAATAAATACATAAATATCCAATGTTTGAGTTACAAGTGATTGTTGGAGCACTTAATGTCAGTTACATTATTCTAACGTTTTTAAGTTTTTTTACTTGATTTTCGGTGTGTCGAAAGTAAATAATTTCCAGTCTTTGACGGAAGTAGTTGGTTCAAATTCTTCTCTGTGAACGTCTTCTGTATTGATTTATAAATAATTTAGTGAAATTAAAGAATTCTAGCATATTTTGTGCGTAGGTAATTTGTAAAATGGAAGAATTGAGATCTTAAGCAGGTAAAACTGAATCATAACCTAGTTCATTTGTTCTGGGGTGATCATTGTTGTTAAATTAAATATTGATGTATGTGTGATTCTGATCGTTAGCAAATGATGCTTAAACAAATCGAGTACTTTTAATAGTTGAGATCATGCTTTACGCTTGTTATATTCATGCTTTCTTTTTTTGCGAGGTATGCTTAGCTGTATCGGTGTGTTTTGTACGAATTGTGTATAACAAAGTTAAAGCTGTGTATAACAGCTTTCATAATTTTTTGGTGAATGTATTTCTGTTTGTATATTTCTAAGATTCCCCGTAAGGTTTCTTTTTTTTTAGCTGTACGTAACAGAGTCATCGTATTGTTGATACTGACCAGTTGATGACTGTGTTTGATAGGGAGGTTTGCGTAAGTTGTGTTTGAACGAGCAGATGATGTTCTTTGTATCTATCTTGGATTTTTCTCTCGCCCTGGTCATTATAAAAAATAGCGATTTTTTTTCTAACCTATAGTTAGTATCGTTTTGTGCAATGTTTCTCGGTTTGTTGGTTGGTCCTAAGCGCGTTTTTATGGTCTAGTTTCTTGTATAGGTTACATAGCTTATATGTCTCATTTCCGATGTAAGTAAAAACGACGAATATGTTGGGCATTGGGTTATTCTTTTGGCCATGGTTTGGACAATGTTTTTTTTGAAACTTAGTAATTAATTAATAATGTCGGTGTTGTAACTGTTATTTTGTAGCTATTATGCGATTGATGAGTTCTCACTCATAGTTGGCCAGTACAACAGATTTCGTTTTTAAATCTGTCAGGTGTCTGAGAGCGGCTAGTTTATCTTGAATAGAATGGTAGGTTGTTCCATTCTACGTAAGTTGTTCTCCCTTACAGTGTGATATTCAGGAAGTTAAGAGTTTTCTCGTTCTTATATTCATGTGTGAAATTTATATTAGGGCGATGTCTGTTTAGTTAAGAAAATAATTTACATATGTCAACATCTTTCTGTATATGTATCTGATGTTACGAACTAATGTATGAATGAAATATTGGATATTTGCTGATTTGTGTTTCTTTTGACGTCTTATATACTTAATATTTAACTTTTTAAACTATAAGTTTTTGTTAAAGAGTATATTCATGTATTACTTTGGAATGGTTCTTTAAAGTTTAATATTTATAGTATAGTTAGCTTTGTTTAAGTTACTCTGAGTACTTAAATATCCTGGTAAGAGGTAAATATAAAGGCTAGAGTATACGAAGTTTGTTAAGGAGAATGAACAAGCCCGTTTTGCTGCGTTTCTAGTGCAGAAGCGGTTGGAGTTTGCCAAACTCCATTAGCAAGTCAGGAGTTGAGGTGCGGACAAGGTCCATCTGAATCATGACAAGGGTCTCCCATTTGGCCGTGGTAAACTAGGACGATAGGTCACCCGCCTAATCTCCCTCGGTTTCCAACTAGCTCATCCTATTTAGGTGTCCCTTTTTTTAAACGGTTATTATTCTTATTTATTTTTTTTAATTATGTGACATACTTTATTAATAAATCGTAACTTTTAATTAATAATAATATATTTACATTTTTTAAATTAATATACAGGGTGACCAGAGTTATAGGCTCCACCCACTTTTTTTTTAAAGGCGGGAAATTTCGAAAAACCAAAAAACACGGTTTTAATCATTTTTAATCTAGTTTATTTTCAGTGATTGACCCATTTTTTTAAACCTTTGTATCTCGAGATACAGCATCCAACTTTTGTTTTTCAAATGGAACGTTATATTTTTGTTTGCATATTTTTATAGTATTTGAGCTCCTAAAAAAAACAAAAAATTTTTTTTTGAAATCGGTTAGGTTTTTCAAAAGTTATAGTAATTTAAAATATGAAAAACAAATTTCAGTTTACTGTCAAAATTACGTTATTTTTTTTTTTTAAAAAAATCTGTTTAAACTGGGTACAATCAACAGTTAGGCAAGCCAAATCTCTGGACTCCCACGCTTTGCTTGTAGCAGCACTTATGGTGGCGAAGTCAAGATCTAGGCAGGCTAGAGTTATTCAACGTTCAGGTTGTTTTTTCTACAAACGTTTGGTGTGGAGTTTTAGGAAATCCAACTAATCGGCCCATACTTCTACAGAGAAAACTTAACTGGTGCAAGGTATCTAACTTTTTTTTAAGAGACATTTTGCCAGTTCTGCTTGAAGATGTTCATCTATAACGTCGGCTAGATATGTATTTTCAGCAAGATGGTTGCCCGGCAAGAGTGGTTTGAGGTTAGCTGGGCAGAAATTTCCATGAAAAGTGCTTAGGGACTCATTGTCCGATCCAATGGCCACCTCGATCTCTGGACTTAACCCCAATGGACTATTTTTTGTGGAGATATCCAAAAAATAATGTGTTCAGTAACTTCAATCCCTTGGCTTCAGTCGATGATCTGAAACGTCGAATAACTCTAGCCTGCCTAGATCTTGACTTCGCCACCATAAGTGCTGCTACAAGCAAAGCGAGGGAGTCTAGAGTTTTGGCTTGCCTATTCGTTGATTGTGCCCAGTTTGAACAGATTCTTTAAAAAAAATAACGTTATTTTGACAATAAACTGATTTCAAAAAAAATTGTTTTTTTTTTTAGGAGCTCAAATACTATAAAAATATGTAAAAAAAAAAAATATAACGTTCTATTTAAAAAAAAACAAAGTTGGATGCTGTATCTCGAGATACAGGATTTTAAAAAAATGGGTCAATCACTGAAAATAAACTAGACTACAAATGATTAAATACGTGTTTTTTATTTTTTCGAAATTTCCCGCCGTTAAAAAAAAAAGTGGGTGGAGCATATAACTCTGGTCACCCTGACACCCTGTATATTAATCGTCTAAATATCATTATTGTATTAAGAGTATATTAAAATGTTGGAATACTTAAAAATGTATGAGTAGAGTTGTAGATAGGAGAGTTAAGGAATGAAGGAGATATTTCATGAACGGAATTCTTGGTATAGTTATTACTTAAATGTTTTTCTTGACAATTTTCCCGTCATTTCCCTTCAAGTATCTTTGTTTACTATGCAATTTCTCTTATTCAAGTAACGTAACATATCTGGGAGAAGAAAGGGCTATGCTATGCGCCCTAGGGAGTGAGAGAATGAGAAAAGAAGACAATCCTCTACGTCTGTAATACCATGTTGAGGAAGGGATCAACAGGCCTAAATTCTGCTAAATGACATTCCAGGCATACCGGTGACTCTTCTATCGATTTTCCCCACATACTTCTCTGCATCGTAGGTTTCGTTTTCACTTCTTTTTTTTTATCCCTATCTCTCTGGGGGGGAGTTCCCAAAGGGTGCAGACCATGTTATACTGACTATTCCCATCGCGCCTCCATTACTTCACTTCTACTCCATTAAACATTAATGAATTTAGTTAAGTTCGTGATGTGCTCTTGATAGCACTTTCCATTCTTTTATTTGCTAACATTCTCCATCGGTTATATTTATAGCAGTTTACATTTTATGAAGGTGTTTTTATTATAGCAAAATTTTCGACCATTTTTTTTTTTGAGCATTAACGCTTAGCATTATTCATCCCATTTTAAGTTCTAAACTCTTTCAGTGAACCGTTCCCCTTCTCCCATTTAAATGAATTTAGCAATTTAAATTGCATCAAACTAAAATAGGAATGTGTTTGCTATTTTCTGTACTATAATGTTAAATTAAGTTGTAACTTAGTTTTACTAACTTTTATCTCCTTGTGAATAATGATAAACTTTATTGTCTAGCACTAAAATGTGTTAGAAATTTGTTTTTAGTTTGTAAATTGTAAATGTAACAGTTATATAAACGCTAACAATTACAAATATTTACGTAAAAAAAACTTCACACTTAGATTTCAATCGCCCTTAATGTGATCGTTATTATTTATATTTTGTTTTATAGATAATTATTTTCTGTAATATTTATTATAATTATAGTTACTTTATTTTCGTATCTAGGGCCAAGTTTATACAAGGTTTGTCCCAAAAGTAATGAGCCTTTTTTCAAAAAAAATAGATTTATTGATCAAACATGTAATACAACTTAATACCCTTCAAAATAGTCTCATCCTGCGTCTATATACCTTTGCCAACGTGTTTTCCATGCATCGTAGGCCCTCTGTGACTCGCTTTTCGGAATGCTGTTAAGGCACCTCGTCGTGGTTTTTTGAATGTTGTCCCAGGGTCTCCAGATGCTTTGTAATTAGCTGAATACCCGTGATTCGCTATGGAATTCATTATTATTATGATCTATTCGCGTATAAATAGAGTCTTATGGGTTGTAACGTTTCATATCATTTTGAGACTATTCAAAAGTTTCCATAAATCAGGGCTAGTAAGGGTTAAATTCTTAGATAACTAGAATAAAATAGATAGGCTTAAACGCTTTGAACTCACCACCAACTCTAGCCGATTAGGCTAATAACTAGCTTAGCATAGGCTTACGATTTCTCCTTTAAACTAAATGCTCAAGACCTCCTTGTAAACAAGATACCTGATTATTCTTTCTGTTTGGTGGATCTGGTAAACTGATCCTACAGCATGTTATGTACGAACTGTGGCTATTAAATAACGAGACTATTGCTGTAAAACATTTTATTTTAAATTTATACATATTTAGTTATTATCACCTTCAATATACACCCCTCCCCTATCCCTTCAACGCTCCAAGCGAATTTACTATTGTTGGAAACAGTGCTGCAAGTCTTTTTCTGTGAGCTCCTGCATGACGCGTGCCGCTTATTCTTTCACAGCTTCAACGGACCTAAAATCGTGTTCCTTTTAATGCAGATTTGACTTTGAGGAACAGATAAAAGTCACATGGCGCGTTGTCTTGATGGAGAGAACCCATGACTTGTTCTTCCACAAATCGGGTCATTTTTTTTCCTTACTCTTTCACGGAGTTGAGCAAGCACCTTACGGTAGTAATTTTGATTAATTATAATCGATATTTTCATCCGTTTTGGACGTGGAAGGGCGACCCGGGCGGTCATCATCTCCGACGTCTTCTCGGCCATCTTGGAAACGCTTGAATCACTCAAAAACTCGCGCACATGATTAACATTCATCACCATAAACTTTTTTTAATAAAAGATAAGTTTCAGTAGCGGTTTCACCAAGTTTCATGTGAAATTTCAGGACATTTCGTTGCTCTACTGCATGTGTAGTGCCATGTTTTCGGCAAAACTAAACCTCTTACACAAACGACGGTTCCAGTCAGACAGATTTCTCTACAAACACGTGAGACGCTGCAATCGAAAGAAAAGGCCTTACGCTGTGCACAGCTGTCGGTCGTTAGGATTTGGCGCATGCATAGTTCTTCTGTAGCAGCATCAGTCTCGTTATTTAATAGCCACACCTCGTACTACTATCCATAGAGAAACAGTTATTTCTCAGATTCGTACAAACTATTTTCAGCCACTGTGTCTTATCGATGGTCGCCAAGTAGTGACTTTTCAAATTGAATGTGATTAATAGTGTTAGTGGAATTCCGGGTTTGAAGACAGTTATTCTCTATCCGACGCCTATGAATCTTGGACTTCAATTGCAAGTTTGTGCAGAATACACCTGCAGCCTGTTGCCATTGTAGTTTTGTCTACAATTTTGTAGTTTTCTTAATACGTAACAGCATGATTGGCTTGCCAACCTTGATTAATAGTTACTCTGGGCGGTTAAACCGGAATTTATTTATAATACTCTACTTTTCAATCCGCGTTAATAACCACTTGGAAGTCACTTTACCAACTTGGCCTTGCATTTTTGTTTAATGGTTTATACGAGAAATTTATAGTAAAGTAAATTTGTTAGTCGCTTCCGTTAACGACGTCTAATTTAGTACTTAGAAGTAAAGCTCCCCTGAAAATTTGGGCATTACTTTACTCACTTTAATGTTTAAAAGAAAAAAAATTGGAAAAATCGAATTGAAATTAAATGAATAAACATTAAAATTACACGCAGCGTTAAGCTTTATAAAGAGGTGTACTATTGGCGTCACGATATTTAGCGTTTTGAAGAGAGTGGTTGAAGGAACTTGGTAACGCAGGAGCTAAAATTGATCTAACATCTGATGTCACTGCCCACTGTTATGAAAAAATTTATATTTTCTTTGACTAAATATAAATTGTTCATGAAAATTATTTTGAATCATCTTGTAGATAAGGTGATCATGCTGCACAATTTGAAAGCTTTGTGTTATGTTCAGTTACGACTAAATTTTCAGCATATTTCTTGATGGTAAAAGGAGATCTGAACATTAGGAACCTGTTTCCACAAAAAGTATAGTAATATATAAATTTCTGAATAAAACTGGTTAGAAAAATGATGGATAGTCGCAACGCCCTCAAAAAAACGCCTGTAAAAGCTCTTTTACATCAGTTATATAAATTGTTTTTTATTGAAATTTCTTTTATAATCATTGTAAGAAGTTTGCTTTAGCCGGCCGGACACATAAAGGGCTCGTGACACATAAAAAGGGTTATGTAGGGAGAGATATATATATATGTGTATAGTGAAGGGCTGGTTTTGTATCTAACAAGTCGTTAACCAAATTCTCAACCCCTAGCCGACCGACCACCACTGGCCCCTTCTTGCACATTGTTAGTCTCTGGTTCGTGCTCGGCACGCCACTTCCTCTTTTACCGCCTTTCACAATACCTGATATTTCCGACATGGGTCTCGGACTTTGCAGGACCATCTACCTTTTACCACCTTACCTTTCTACATCCTTTATAGGCCATATTCTTTCTTTTTTTAAATAGTTTCTTAATATTTCTCTCGATTTATTACGTCATATTACCAACAATTAAAGTTATTTTAACTAATTAACTATAAAAAAATAATGTTGGTTGAAAATGTGATTGTATCCGAAATGGGAAATATCATTGATTTCATCCGTACAATTATACAATTTAGGATCTCCATTACTTCAGGCTTCATTTTTTGGCATTTATTCGTTTTTTTTCTTTTTTAAACAAAAGAAAAAAATCCAACGCCGCAAATGCGAAGCACCTTTCTTTGAAGAAAAAATAACAGTAGTAAAATTAATGGTTTAAACTTAAATTGGATGGCATTTATCAAACTTAAACCACAGAAAATGTAAAGCAATAGTATCGCCCAATTTTTCAGGTGGTTTTTAGCGTCTTAGTAGGTGCCATTGGGCAGGGGCAGAAGTACCTACTTTTGCTATTATGCTTTTCCCCAAAAAGTTGAATTTATTTACGCGGTTCTTGTAACTAATGCGTCCCAGTTCCCAGTCCAAGCTCATGGCCGTTAAGCCAAACTTGCTACTTGAATTGGATAGTACAATACAACAATGTTAGTCTTAGTTCTTTATGAGTTATTTTAAAAAAAAAAAAAATAGACTTATGTTCTCGCAGGGGAGTATACTTGGCCCCGTTCTCTACACAGTATACACTTCAGACATACCTGTACAACCCTCTACACTACTCTGTACATATGCAGACGACACAGCTATACTAGCTACAAGTACACATCCTTCATCAGCTTCATACAAGTTACAGAGACACTTACATAAAATAGAATCCTGGGCAAAGAAGTGGCGGATTAAAATGAACCCACAGAAATGCCAGCACGCCACGGTTACTCTCCGGCGGAGCTCCTGTCCACTTGTCTTCTTTAACAGCAATCCTCTTCCTTGTACAGATCTGGTGCGCTACCTTGGGCTTTACATAGACCAACGACTCACGTGGAACCCACACACTAGACTTAAAAGACAAGCAATGACAAGAAACGTGCGAAACTTCTTTACAAACTACTTGGACGACGCTCCAAATTGCCCTTAGAATTCAAACGTTTAACATACAACACTATCCTCAAACCTATGTGGACTTACGGACTAGAGCTGTGGGGTTCAGCCAAACCTACAAACATACGGACAGTACAAACATTTCAGTCAAAACTCCTCCGACAGATGATAACTGACGCTTCTTTCTACGGTGACTAACCTCACTCTTCACAACGACCTCAACATTCCCTTCATAGACCAATTCGCCAAGAATAAATACCAAAAATTCCACACTACTCTCTCGACTAGCTCTAATCCTCTTGTACTGTCTCTCGCTTCTTCTGACATCCCTAATACTCCTCGCCGACTGAATCGCCAGTGGCCCCGCGACTTCCTTGTAGGCTGAAGACCTAAATTATTACTCTCCTCTCTCCTCCTCGTATTCTTCTCCTCACACACTCCTTACATTCTCCTCTCTCCTATAGAGAGTGCTACCGCTGGGTAGTTTCTCTCCTCCCGCACCAGTTCATCATACTCTTCATATTTACTTATTGTATACTGTATACAGATTGTAAATTACAAAATAAGTAAAAAAAAAAAAAAGACGTTCTGTATTTATGTTGTACAAATCAGTGATGCTAACAAATTTAATCCAATGACTGGTTTAAAATACTAAACATTTTCATAATTAATTAATTCGCTAAAACTTTTAGTAGCCCTGTAGTGTCAGAACAGTTAATAAACTCTACAGAACTTATAAATATATGATTAGCGTGCTGGGCGAGTAAAAAAGGTGAAACTTTTCATGTCCGATAGTGACTCGTAGCTCTCTCGTTCAAATTAGGGTAAAGGAAACTGATCTGCTGCCCAAAATGGCTTCTAGTTCGACAATTCAGTTGCTCCCCCGTTTAGCTATGTTCTTAAATTGTATTAGTTCCCTAGTTTAGTCATAGCAAACTATCTCCCATTTTTATTAATTTTAAAGCTAGCCATTAATCTATTTAATACTGAATTCTATCATTACTTATTCTAGCCCTTTCTAGTCTATTCCTTGTAAAATATCGCTCTTATACAATTCAATCAAGTTACCTCCGATTCATCTCAGTACCTACCTTAATGTTCTACAATGATGAACCGTTCATGTACCATATTCCAGCCTAAAAAGCAATTTTCTTGTAACATTATCCACTGTGTAAGTACGAGTATGTGATCTTCAATCATACTAATTATTCCTTTCAATCATTTTTATTTTTAGAAATAATTTTTAGAAAAATTTAGAAGATAGAATTGATGAACTCTGGGAATCGACTATTTTTTTTTTGTTTTGACAGTTCAAATAAATTTTTTGCGTTTTATCATAATGTTCCCAGCAATACATTGAAAAGCTATTTCCAAACGATCGTTTAATGGAGAACGAGTTAATTAAAAAGAAAACTCGCGTGTTCACCTGACATGATGTTTAGATTAAACCTTCTCCGTTATTTAGGCCAATATAGAGCAATAAATTATCACATACCTCCGTGGTAGGGGTTACTTTACCCCAACTAGATGTTAAAATTTGAAATTTTAACTTAAATTAAAACAGGCTCTTCAGTTTCGGGTTAAAAGTGTAAATAAATAGATATATTCCCGTTTTTAGAGATACATTGTTATTATGTTAAATTGCATTTTGCTCAAATGAAAAATCAATCGTGATTAAAAAAATAAGTAAAAACAATTATTCTTTTCTGAGATATGAGTAGTATTAAAAATTAAAGAAAGAAATCTAAATTCTTCAGTTTTTTCATTAATTTTTTTATTTCTTGCAAGAAATATTGTTACATATTTTCTAAACCTTGAATTGTTTTCATCGAAACTAAATTTGTTGAATTGATAAATGAATTTGATTGTTCGAAATCGTCTTAAAAAGTATTCTTTAATTTAAGTATTAAGTCGAAGTAGTCTTTATTTTGGAGATTGAAAAAAAGTTTCTCTGTTTCTACAAATAGAGCTTCAAAATAAAATAAAATAATTATTATTTATATTTTTTATTTATGTAAGTGAATGTTTTGTCTGTTCGTGTTAATAATGGAGGTTTTAATTTTTTTTTTTAATTCTAGACTACTCATCTGACTTCATGCTCTTTATTATTAAATATAGAGGTTAAAATTCACTAAGGGAAGGGATTAGCTATGCGGTCAGCGAACTGGATTCCCACGCGGAGGTCCCGGGTTCGAATCCAGCTGCTGACCCTTAGATTTTCTCTTCCTAGGAGCTTCTTACAGCTCACTGTCCGGTGATAGACATTGTTGTCTGTAACGAGAGAACGCTGTCCGGAGGCCGGTAGTGCACTGAAAAAAAACTCCGGGCGCCAATAACCTTGTTGACGCGCCTTAAATCATTAAAAAAAAATAAAATAAAATTCACTAGTTATTACCATGCAATATAACGTAAGTATGTAACGTAAGTAAGTAAAGTAAAGCAACGGTATTCTCCCCCTATATGTGCGCAAATATATTTCCGGCAGAGTTTTGTGTAATATTACCATGTTACTTTATAAAATGCTTAATTTATAGGCGGTCCTTAAGTCCAACTACTAGATTAGGTGTTGTGAATTTAGGCGTTTAGCAAAAATACTTTACTATAAATTCCTTAAAATTAACCATTAAACAAAAAAATTCAAGACCTTGTGACCGGGACGGGATTAGAACCAGTGCCACCACAATACATAATATATTAGCTTTGCGGGCTTCGCCTCAAACTGCTCCGTCTACCGTAGTGTAACTTTAGTGCACAATTTTCATTGAAAAACTAGTGCATTATTATATAGTTGCAGAAAAATAGACAATTGTATAGTACATGTACAGGAAATATAATATTCTTTATTCGCTCACTCTCTCCTTTCACGTATATTTTATATACGTTTCCGGCAGAGAATGAAATCCTAGCATTTTTTGTAGTACCTTGTTACTTTATAAAGTTCTTGCCGATTCAGATTGTTTATGAAATGTAAATTGTATATATTAAAAAAATACCTAAACCATTTATGGAATGTTTAATCTAAAAAAGTACGTTAATCAAGAAATAGATCACACATAATTGTTAAAAAAATTTACGTTTTTAAATTCAAATAGTACTTAAAAATAAGATAAAAAAATAAATAAATAAAGAACAAATATCCTTGTGCTGAGAGCTTAAATCTCTAAGTAAGTAGTCATTTTATATAAATGTTAGCAATAAAATATTGTAAATTTATAATTGTATACATTTCTAAATTGCAACAGTGAGTTTTGCGATAATTAAAAGTAATAATTATTTTCAACTGAGTGTGGGTTACCTACTGAGTTTTCCAAACTTAAATTTAGCCATAATTCAAGTTAAATTAATCAGAAAATGAATGCTGAGTTAAATAGAATTTCATTCTGCCATATATCGCGAAGTGCTCGCTTCAGATTAATGTCAATTTCAGACAGACTGACAGATCTATAATTGCATTTTACCAGTGGGAATGGAACGGTTTAATGTCAATTTTTTTTTTTTTTTTTTTGTGGAGTAGGGGGTTTTGCAGGTTTAACCTAATTTTCACTAAAACGGCTTTGGTCTGACCTCAATTTGAGTATCGAGTCTCATTGATGATATACTGAACGGACCGCAGACTCTTATATATTTTTTAATTTATATTTAAGCAAATGTCATTGCTTAATGTAATTCAAAAACTCAGCATTCTTCAGCACACAGCCCGCGACCGGTCTGTTGATTACAGTCATCCTCTCCATTCTGTGGGCGCATGTCTTCTTGTAACCAAGGAAATGGGCTAAGATCCAGCACCTCACAGTGGACTTCCTTCACTCTAAACCCCATCACCTCATACTTTCCCTGTTTTTTTTTTTTTTTTAATTAAATTGAAGAAATTTACCACTTTAACAGTTATTATCACAACTAAAATTGAAGTTATCTTACACAGCAGTCCAATTTGTGCAGCGATTAAGCCAACACGGTTACTAATAAAACGCAATAAGCGATCTTCCTTGACATCTTTCGGTTTATGAGTACATTTATTTGGGCAATAATGAAGCCTCGCCTGTACCTTTGTCCAGTAAAGTAGTAAAGTAAAGTAATCGCCTATTTTTTCAGGCGGGGCTTAACGTCCAACTACCAATTAGGTGTCGTGGACGGAGGCGACTAGCAAACATACTTTACTGTAAATTTCCTTTTATTAACCATTAAATAAAATCCAAGGCCTAAGACCGAGAATCGAACCCAGTATGACAATACATTTTTAGCTTTACAAGTCTCGCCTCTAAACGCTCGACTTCCGTAGCGCCTAACTTTGTCCAGTATTTTGAATTTAAATCAATAAGGATAGACTGATTTATACTTCTATTTTGAAACCTATCTGGGCGTATGGAATAGAGCTGTGGGGTTCAACCAAACGCTCCAATCTCCAAAAGATTCAATCGCTACAATCTAAAATACTTCGAACTATCGTAAACACTCCATTTTATGTCTCCAACCTGACTAAACACACTGACCTTAACATTCCTATTGTCACCCAAGTTGCTAAAACACGATACAGAAAACTCTACTTCAGCCTGCAATCTCATATAAATCCTCTAGCTCAAAGTCTTTTTTCTAGAACTCTTTCTGACAACCCGGACAAGACGTCTTAAAAGACAGTGTTGGCCTCGTGATCTCCTCTCTAGTGAAGAGAAGTGGCTAACAGGCTGATGTTATGGAGTGTTACTACTGGGTAACTTCTCCACTCGTTTCTTATCATTTGCTACTCTGCTACCATTGTTACTTATAGCGCTAACGCGCTGACTGTACCACAAATAAACGAAAAAAAATCAATAGGGCTTAAATCCTATAAAAGTTACTCTGACGATACGCTCAAAAAACGAAACTGAAAACTAAATAACGTTAACATACGTATAACTAAGGATATTTTAATATAGAGATTGAGTATCAAATTCCACGTTAGACTATTTATGATTAAAATTTTACCATTAGTTTTATATCAATACATTATTTATTCATACATTATAGAAGGACAACTCAGTTAAAAAAGTTGTGCATTCTTTTTCTACTTTTGATTTTAGACTGCATTATTAAAATTGCAGTTCAAAGATTGGTGAAACACAGAATGTAATATGGGTGCAGATTTTAATTATTAAGATATAATTATGAAGTGTCATAACCTAATTGGAATACTCTTTCAACGGCATTTCTTTGTACTCTCATTAAAGAACCCTTACATATAACACATTGGAAAAAATTTATAAACATCTCTATAGTGATTGCAAAAGAGTAGTTTTGCAGTTCTCATTTATGGTTTTCATACAAGAATTTTACTTATATTCATTTCAGAGAAGGATTTTATTTTATGCTCTTCTGAGTTTTTCACAGAATTTCCTCTCTCCTAATCTGTGAAAAACTTTTTTTTTTATGATAACAGTTTTTCAAATGTTGTTAAAAATGTTTTAGTTAGTCATATTTTTTTCACTCGAAGTTTTCCCATTTACACATCAAAATACGCGCATATCTTTTCCCATTTTGCAAATAATGGCATAAAATTGTAACCAATAGAATGTGAGTGGTGTTTGGTTGGATAGTCTAACGAGACACTGGTCCTCCGCACATTGTAACAACTTCTCTTTAACTTTTTTTTTACAGCGGTTAAGTCTCCAGCGTTCTGTGTTAATCGCTTCTAGTGAGCAGGAAACAGAAAAGGGGCGCAGTAGTATTTAACTATTTCCTAAAAATGAAAAAATAAAAATCTTATTTTTCATTTAATTTTTGAGTTTTTACGTTTTGTTTTTTCTTCTTTTTCCTTTAAAGTAGATTGTTGCTGCCAATCAAATCGTTGCTATTCAATAAATAATTAGTTAGAAATGGAAATTGTATTAGGTTATGTATATTTGGATTAATACAGTTTGAAATTTTGTATGCGTTAGACTGGAATGGGACCTTAAATACCGGAAAGCCAGTCGCAACTCCTACCTGTAAACTTCCCTTAATAGAATTTTTCTAATAATAACTATTGAAGTAAAAGTTACAGTTCTATGTGGATTTAATGGTTTAAAACATTTACCGAAAATCCTAGGATTCATTTTAAAGTAAAACTCAATAAACGTGAACGATCCATTGTGAGTAAAGAGGAATTTTTCTTTGAACACGGAATTGTAGCAAAACATTCTAATATCCTGTAATATGAATAAAAATGAAGACTATACTCGTATATTGTTAAGGAT
Organism: Rhodnius prolixus; assembly: GCF_049639745.1. Lineage (NCBI taxonomy): Eukaryota > Metazoa > Arthropoda > Insecta > Hemiptera > Reduviidae > Rhodnius > Rhodnius prolixus. The sequence goes on along the minus strand of NW_027411614.1, from coordinate 34,268,725 downwards.
TCAAAATTGGCGAGGAATCGGTCAAATAAAAACAACAACTCGTCTTTTTTGCCAACGTTTCGACAAATATATTGTCTTCTTCAGGGGCTGGAGGATATTACAAATATTATTGGATATTACCTGGATATTTGTAATATCCAGTCCCTGAAGTAGACAATATATTTGTTGAAACGTTGGCAAAAAAGACGAGTTGTTGTTTTTTTATTTGGACCGATTCCTCGCCAATTTTGAATCCTTAATTTAATAATTTATGGTCACGAAACCAATATACTCGTATATACTATTGTGCAAAAATGGCTCTGGAATGTGACTGTTCCTGCCAAAAATGTCTGTATAAAACTTGTACGTTTACTTGATAGTCCACCCTGTACTGTAGAGAGTGTAAACAAAATTTTTAGAGTCGTCTTTAAGCTCCTAAAATATATAAATATCTCATCCAAAAAAGTTGGCAATACTGATCAGCCGTTTTTATTCAAATCTGGATATTTAGTCACACATTTCTTTTTATTTTAACTATTCAGTTGGCAAGGCTGTACAAAGAAGAGATTTTAGAGAGCAGTCTAATCGTGCAGAAGTGGGATTAATCAAATTAGCTTGTTAAAATTTTTTAATTAAAAACTATAGTTGTAAGTAGAGCCGTTTTTTAAGAAAATTAAAAGGAAATACTGAAAATTTTGCTCAGTAAAATGGAGGTTCTTGTTTATCTATTTGGCTTTAAGTTTAGAATGAAGTCTCCTGACCTACACCACTTAAACAAATGTTTAAGTCCTTTTAATAGGGAGGGAATAAATACTCATCACCCACACGCTCAGAAAGAAGAGTCGTAGACAGGCCAGTCTGTATGAATCTCTTAATTGTTCTTGGTAGACCTCTAAACTATGTTTCTAGTGATAATTCAAATTTGGGCATTCGCACGAGCTCTTTCTTTCATGGAAAGTAGAGAAGGAAGTAACAAAAATAACCACTTTTTTTTATCTTTTGAAAAATTACTGTTGTTGATTGTATTTAATTAATCACAAACAAGATTTGAATATTTTAAAAACCAACTGTGCTTGGACTAAATAACGGAGGTTACCATATCCAACAGCTTTGAAGTTCCAACGAACTGTAAACAAGATTGAATTTTGATATTCAATTACGTTCATAGAATGAAAAGAATTGCTGGCTGGACCCATCATCATCATTGTTCGTGACAGATTCATCATTAGGGATATAATTCTTTCTAAACCAACAATCAGGCCATTTGTTCTTTGTCAACCAGCTTGCTGGCATTGATTCTCATTCATGTCAATTTTAACCAATTTATCAACAGGAGTATTGTGAAATGATTGAAATGTCTGAAAGATTTGTTTTATTGTTTTTATTATTATTATTAAGACTACAAAAAACAGCACACTATTAGTCGTAGAACTCACAATGGTCTATTATTTTTCGTGTTTTTCACACTCTAATTGACTTCAGCCTTTTTTCCAGCAAAGAGATACGGTGTCATAATGAAGATGGCCTCTTCTAAAGCTTCCTCCTAATAAAATACATCTTCGTCGGTGTTGTAGTTCCAGCGAACCTGAATTTCTCTGCGGAATTGTTCCTGCTTTACTGCCAGAGCAAACTTTCACCGACCTCTGTAACAAACTAACGTAATCCTCTCCGTCCGTCAGCTGAAGACCAACTGCTTGGTTTAAGCTAACCTTCAGACAATCACTTGCTCATCAGATCCTACAAACACTTAATTAGTGGACAACTATATCCTACGAACAATACTAGCATTAAGGAAGTTATTACTCCAACAGATTGCATAGGATTTGATAGCTTTCCTAGCTCTACTCCAAAATATCTAGTGGGCCTACCAGTTTTCGTTTATTCAATTACGTCTACAAGGCAACCCCTCGCTTTGTGTTCTATGTTTGTGTTTTAGAGGTTCCTAGGTTGTTTACAGTTGTTTGTGATTAAGATTACTGTAGTTTATTGCCAAGCATGAGAAGGCTATTTACTCGAAGAATGCTTAAACAAATACGCGTAGCTCAATTTGGTGACCCATATAAAAGTTTATTGTTGAGTTTAATTTTTGTTATCACTTCGCTCTGTTCATATTTGTTCACTCACAGGTATAATTCAGCTAATAAAGTTTCTCTTCAATCTCTAATAGAGAACAATTTATTGCACTGAAATTAATAAAGAAAGCAAGTTCAGTTTCAATTATTTGCGTGATCGAACATTTTAATCAATGTTTGTGCTTTACTACTAATTATGTCCAATTAGATCTCTTTTTTACATTAATTCATGCAACAAAATAATTTTATAGATCGCTAAATTCACTAGATATCCGATTTTAAATTAAACATTTTGAGTTACCAATCCATTTCAAATTATATATAATTAAAAACTCCTGTTCTGTTGAAAACTAATAGATAAGTTGCTTAAACTTTCTAATATAATATATTAGTAGCAACTAATCACCAGAAAGATTATGTACGTAGACAGTTATAACTAAGGAACGGATTTTTATGTATTTAAAAATGCCAAATATTTAATTAAAATATGCATTTATTTTCGTCAATTATGTGGAAAATATGTGATTTTCTTAAAATATTTTCTGGAATATTTAAGTAAAATGGACATTTTTTTTATGAAAATGGATTTTTTTTGGGGGGGGGGGCAAGTTATAATTATTTATACAAGAGAAGAACATTTTTACAATTATAAATAAGTTTGTGGAAAGGGATATCTGCTCTAACCAAAGCCCGACACAGATCTGTACTCAGAGTAGACTTACTTGATGATGGAGATGTAAGGAAGGCTTGATAGGACGTCCTCTCTTTCTTTCTGTTTTTATTCTCTATGTGCGATCCGGTGGCAATATGTTGGGTGACTTGGAAACGTTGAGAGCAAGAAACGCGCTTGTCACAAGCTGTGCAGTACAAAATGTCTCCATCACTTCGAAAAAGTTCTGCTGGAAACTCGCGAAGATATTTAGCAACCAGTTGTTTGTTTGAGGCCGATGTTTGTGGAATTTCACCCAAAAAAGAATATACTAAGTGATCGAACGAAATGAATTGGACACTTCAACGAACGAGCTGAAAGAACAGACAACTTCAAAGAACTAACAAGTGCCCGTCACTGTTTAGCAGCATTCTGTGTAAATTACAATAACCATTGTACCCACTGTGATTCACAGCCCTACAGTCTGTGGTTCACAGTTCCTGTCAACCACCTCCCAATTATGAAAATATGCCCAAAATGAAAAATCTGAAAAAATATGTACATATTTTGATTAAATATGTAGAAATATTTATTTATTTTAATCAAATATGTATAAATATGCGATAACATCCAAATATGTGTAATAAAAGTAGACTCAAACGGCTTAAAAAGTGTCAGTATGAATACTTCTAGTTGAAAAACGTCTGTAAATTGCCTAGAAAAAAATATGTAAATACATACGAATCCGTTCCCTAGTTATAACCTTCTAAAGCCCGTGTTAAAACAATATTCTTAATTCAACAGCCTATCTAACCTTTAGCGGGTAGCCTTTTCGTCCAAGTTTAGAGTTTGTATTCTGAATTATTGGCATATCAGAAAGAAATTAATATTGATCTTTTTTTAGGGTTGTGATAAATACTCAGTCAAGTAGCCACACGAACTTGAATTCAGTTTGTGAAGAGTAAATTTCGTTTTGTACAATGAACTGTCCGTGTTGAGGTGTTTGGGTACCAGTAATTATGATTAACTGCAGGGTTCTCGTTCTTCCTGGGGATTTTCGAGGTAGTATTTGTTAGTTACCATGGTTGAAGAGATTTGTTTGAATTGAATAAATATTTATTTCGATAAATATATACATAAAATAAACACATTTTAACCTTCATAAGAGGTGAGGAACGAGAAAGGTTAAGATGAGCAGGGTAGGAATGCAGGGAAAAAAAGGAGAGGAAAAACCTGGAGCTAGTGTAGAGAGTTAGAGGAGTATCTGTTTTATTCTTTTGTGTCTGTATGTTATTAGAAGAATCTGTAGGAGGCTGTGTCGCGGCAGAGTGGAATAGGATGGCGTCCAGTATGGAAAGGAGTTTGAGCAGCCGATTTTGGATATAGGAATGCACGGGGATAATGGACGCAGTCTCGTGATGTGACTCAATTCTAGGGCTTCGAGGAGAATCTGTTGCGAGTCTCAGAAATTTGTTTTGCATTGTCCTGGAGTTGCTTGATGTTGGTTACTACCAGTCATGCTCCAGGCGGAGCAGGCGTAGAGCAACATCGGCCATTTATGACTACTTTGTAGTGGAGGAGTTTGTTGAGTCACAGTCATTTTGGTGTCACGCGAGAGAAGAGGGAATAATAGTCATGTAGTCCAGTTTGCCTGAGTTTACTTTGTCCTGAACGTGTGCAGTGAAAGTCATTTTGTTGTCCAAAGTTAGCCCTAAGTACTTAACGTGGGTAGACCACGGGATGAAAGTGTTATTATGTCTGATATGTCGGTTAAAGGAGGGTCTTCGTTTGGTGAAGAGTGAAGAGATTTGTATACTCCCTAGAACCTTAATGAATGTTTTAAGTTTTGGGTTACATTTTTGGTTGGTGATCTGATATTCTGATAATTCATCTGATAGGTGGAGAGAATAGTATAGGTCAGGGGGCGGCAACCTATTTCAAGTAGAGAGCCATTTCTCCTTGAATAATTTTAGTAAATCTTACCAAGAGCCGCAAGGATGATAGTGTAAAAAACTCTGTAGATCTTTTGTAATCACATATTATTATTTTATGATACTCAGTAGCATTTAAATGTTTTATATATTATTTTTACAAGTTGCATAGTAAATAAACAAATAAATAATAACGAATGAAAAGGCGGCAGTCTTACAATATAAATCAAGTACTTTATTTTGATGTATAATTCTATTCCATTTCTAACCTATCAGATTTAAAATTATTTTTGAGAAAATACCTTTAATAAATGGAATTTTCATTCGTTTCAATAAAATTAAAATATACAATATATTTTGGGCAGGCTGAACAGCCACACAATTTGGATAAAAGAGCCGCATGTGGCTCGCGAGCCTCGGCTTGCCGACCCCTGGTATAGGTGATTATCCTTGACAGTTAGTCCCCCTAATTTGGGAGAAGACATCCGCAAAACATCTGGAAGGAGGTAGAGGAGTTTTTTTTCTGAAATCGCTTGCTGCACTCACTTCGAGGAGTTTCATTGTTGAACCAGGGTATTTACTATGGAGCTAAAACAACGGCGTGTTGTTTTAGGTGGTTACATCATGTGGTGAATGTACTATGAATTTCCCTGGAGAACCTGAGCATTGTGGTTTCATCAATGTAAGGTTACTTTAGTACGAGTGGCCGCTTACATGGCTCCAATGACCGGGCTTAAAAAAAAATTGTAAATTTTGAATTAAATTTACTTGTACCTATTTCATGTAGATTTATAGAGCAGAAGCATCAAAGCTAAATCCGCCGCACTTTCAAAATATACAGTAGCGGTTCCATTGCTAGCTACTGAATGAAAATTCACTCCATGCAGGAATGAATGCAGGTGCGAGCGAGCGCAGGAAGAGCAGTTTGTCTTCAAGTTTGCGTTAAATTATTTCACTATTCAATCCCCAGAGAAGGCCGTTCCAGTTGTGTGCGGTTATAGAAGTGTCCGGTGTAATAAGAGGGTCTGTATTGTTACGATACCTCTTGGGATCTCTAGCCTCTTACATTTTCTAAGAATCAATAGATTACGTCTCACTGTTATTATTAGAATACTAACCCTCAAATTTTTACTAACAATTTTGTAAAATTATTTTCGATACTAAATTAGAATTGATATTTTAATAATAGCTTTTTAAATAGAAATAAAGCTTCTGACAGCTAAATACAGATCTCCAATGTGCTAAGCTTTATTTAATCTGACAAGCTTTCATATTAAGTAATTCTAGTGGTTAAATCCATTCCTCGAGTTATTTATGGTTTAGTAAAGACCTCCTACTTTATGAGGTTAATTCATGTAAGATTTCATGTTTATGTTCAGTAAGTTATCATACAATGGTTATTGTAATATCAGTTAATATAATTATGCCGGAGGAAGAGCTTAATTCATAATATAAGTTTACGTAACCTCAGATTTATTAAATTATTTAATATCAGCTTTACAGACGCAATCTCAAAATGTCGGTTCCTTTAAGAAAATATAAAGCTATCATTTCTTTATTAGATAAATTCGCTTTGCCATTTCACTTGGATATAAATTAATTAGTGTTATTTTTAATTATATCTTCAAATCATCCGTTTGTAGAGTTTGCTAACGATCCACATCTCTTGGCGATTCTACGCGTCTATTTTCAAAAGATTATAGAATTGAAAGAAGACATTAGCAACAAGGATTAGCGTTCTTCAACTGCTAAGTTCTCTCAGGAATCCTCTAAGATCGGAGATGGTCAAGAAATAAAAACTTCAGCAAGAACTTTTCTATTTCCTTTATTAATGGATATCTAAGCAATAGTATAATCGGGCAAGAGCTAAAGATCAAAAACCGGAAACTGGAGATTAGGCCAAGATATTCACAGCTGTTGTTTCCACCATCAATAAGAACAAATTTTCGTTTTGGGATTGTGAATGAGTAAAAGTCTTGTGTGATTTAGCGGTTTGCAAAATTTTAACAGTGGTTTTCAGTAAGTTGTTATAAAAGCAAGCAATCTGGAGCCTTAGATTTTTTTTTAGATTTTGAAAAGCGGGACGGGACCCATGCCCTACGGCACTGCAGCCACAAGAGGCTTATTGTGCCTTCCCCTCTAAGTCTAGTAGATGAAACCTCCCCTTCTAAGAAGGTTGAGGGCTTTCCCTACCAGTTCCTTTTGCGCTACTATCTCCTTTGGCCTCAAAATTCCAAAGATATCGTAGCGCCCTCTCTTAATTGCAACGCAATCAAATAGCAAGTGAGAGGCCGTTTCCACCTCTTCTTGGCACAATCTGCGCAAAGGTTCCAAGCTGATAAGCCCTATCTTGTGCAAGTACTTTCTGAACCTGCCGTGCCCTGTGAATAGGCCTGTAACCAGGGTAATCTGATTTCTGTCCAAGCCCAGAGTCTCTTTGGTTCTTTGTTTGTACAACAAGAGCATAACTCTCTTGCTGTGTTTGACCCCAGGAAGCATCACCCAGTACTTTTCATGTTCTCTCCAGATCAAATCTCTGATAGCTTCACGAACTGCATCCCTAGTGATCCCCAGGACTGGTTCCGGTCCAATGAAAGGTGTACTAGCTCCATTCCTGGCCAACTGATCAGCTATTCCATTCCCCTTAATCCCCAGATGGCCCGGCACCCATTCCAATCAGACTTTATTGTGTCGAGCCAGTTGATCTAGGGCCTTTTTACATTTCCAAACCAGGGAAGAGGTAATTCTGAAGGAAGAGAGAGCCTTCAGTGCCGCTTGACTGACTGAAAAAATGCAAAGGATGACAAATGGTCAGCATAATCTGGAGCCTTTGTGAAGTGATAAGTGTGATATGTAGAGTAGGATGCGGTTATTTATTTAAAAACTATTGGTTGGAATGAATCTACACGATGGAAATTGGCAAATTTTTGGTTGAGCCCCAAACGTCGAATCAACAGTGTTGTAGGGAAGTCTTCAGATGTCAAGGGAGGATTTTAAGAGTCTGCGAATTCTCTATTCTGTATCAAGTTTCTGTTTCTTAAATCTTGAGTGTATGGATTCCATGTGAGTCTTTTTATTAATTTTATAAATTTAATGATTATATAACCAGGAAATTAATGTTATTAAGCATTCTGTTCAAATTGTTTGTTAAGAAATGATTCATAGCGTAAATGAAATTTGTTTTACAAACAAGTTCTGTTTGGATAGAAATTCAATCCCATAATTAATGTAATTACAAAGTGAAGTAGGTTGGTGAGAGAGGCAGGAACATGTGAGCACCAATAACATTAACCCTTCCTCATGATGGCGGCGCTCCGGCGGTAATCAACTCATATCCTCCACTCCTCCTCATATTCTGCAACTATGAGTCACTCACTATGTACTTATCATATTGATGTGCGCCTTTTATTTTAATTATTTGAACAGAATTAATATTAATCAATAAATAATTTATTTACTGTTACAAAGTTTTTTACAACTACGAATTACGTCAACTACAACGTATTTTAAGTTGAACTTGTAAAGAACATTTTTTTTGAATTCCTCATCTTTAAATGTATTGATGTGGAGCGAGTCTGGCGCCCAGGATTATTGTGGAAGCTTAAGTTAAGCCTTCCATCAACTTATTACTTAATTAAACATTTCTTAATGACCGTTTCTTAAATATTAGTTGAAGATCTGCCTCTTTAGACTATTCTCTAACACGAGCTGGTGTACCTCAAGATAGTATTCTTGGACCGCTTCTCTGTGCTGTGTACACATCTAAACTACCAACCGATACTGCTCTGCACTTATGCTGAAGATACCGCTATTCTCTCTTCTAACTCAGACTACAGCTTCCTCTCATCTGCAATCTCATCTACACAAACTGGTACCCTGGGCCAAGAAGTGGAGGGTCAAATTCAAAGCTCAAAAACGCCAACAGATAGATAACTTTCACTCTGCGTCGTAACTCTTTTCCTTCTATACCTATACTCAATTTCTGTTCCTTCTGCTAAACTTAGTTCTCTACCTCAGGATGTACATAGTCAAACGACTAACGTAGAACCCACACACTAGACTAAAAAGACTTGAAGTTAAAAGACAGAATACACTACTGCTACGACTAATTGGCAGACAATCGAAGCTGCCACTGGAACATATAAGTCTAATATACGACAGAGTACTTAAACCGATCTGAACTTACAGACTTGAACTGTGGGGTTCAACCAAACGTTCAAATTCACAAAAGATAACAGACCTTTCAATCCAAAAACACTTTTATAAGATTACAGATGCTCCATTTTATGTCCCTGACTCTACTCTCCATAACGACCTCAAGATCTCATAGGTAACTGACGAATCCAAATCTAAATACAGATAATTCTTTGATTCTCTTCCTTTCTGCTCAAATCCTCTTATTCAATATATTGCCTCCACAACGATTCCAAATAGTCCTCCACGACTATTGAAACGCTGTTGGTCTCGTGACCAACTCCAGCAATATAAGGAACTCCACTTTATTTTGGAGTTAATGAATGAGCTCTCTACCTGTGAACTTGAATCCGAGAAAAATCATAATGCATACTACAAGTATCAATACAGCTTCATCACAAAGGTGCATTTAGTGCAATAAATAGTGCTTTGCTTTAGAAGGACTTTTAGTCGTTTTGCCAGTGTGTTAATAGGTGTGATCGAAAATGGTTTGGCTTATCCGGAAGTGTTCGATAGCGGTATTGTTTGTAGAACAGTCAGTACCACTGTCGCAGTCGGTTTCTTGTGCAGATAGTTGGTCAATGTGCAGCCTCCAGTCTAGATACTGCACTTATTGGTCCAAAGTGATTCCAAGAACTTTCTCTGTTGTTAATTGTAACTAAAGAAAGTTTAGAAGGACTTTATTTTCATATAAAATCTAAAATAATAACCAAACTAGGGCTGTGAATATTTTTAACCTACTCTGGCTCTCATTAAATATCTAAACTGATAAGTAGAGTAGACAAGACAGTTTGCAATTAAGGATACAATGGAGTAAACAATTTAAATTGTAATAAATGATATTTTGTAATCAAATTTTCCTAAACTTGTAAAATCTTAAATATTTTATTAGAATGGACTATCTATCTTATTTTAATAGTCAATATTTCCTATAAAATGGTTGTAGAGAGGTAAAAATGCGCTGTATTAGGTTTCAATTCTTCAATAAACCTTTGATTACCGCCCATAACGTGGATGCTGGAAAGAGAAGAGATTAGAGCTTCATCAGATATCAAAGCAGAATATAAAGAGTGCCAGACTTTACCCGTCATGCAACACTAGAGTGTGAACTACAATAAAGAAAAGGGTTACATTGAAACTATAATCCACCGGATATAAAGGCATTTCAAGAACGATGTAGAGAGAGGGTTTGTGTGTGGCCATGTTTGAGAGTGTAACTGTGCACGCAGAGTTACCCTCGGGGAAATCTTGTCAGGATACACTCCTCGTGTTGTGTGGGTGTACCAGACACGTGCAAAGAGTTCCTGAAGACATTCTCTTATGTTACCAGTTTGGGAGATAGTAAAGGGTTTTGGGAAGAAGTGTGATTACTGTTTGATCTGAAACTCAACCCTTGATATGTATGTAACTTGACATGAAACCTTTCAGGCTCGTCTTACCAAATTTATTAAATAACTTTATAACAAAGAAGACTACTAATTGTAAAAAGCAATTTAGTAAGTTTAACATTGTGAAAATTAATTATATCTGAGTATTTTCGTTTTTAAGCAATAACTGTTAGTATTATTCCAATAATCTAAAACGTTTTGTCTAAATTAAAACGTTTTAAAAACGGTTGACATCTATTTAATTAGGTAGAATTTCTGTAATAGTCTGCCTTTCCAAAGGTTTGGGGTATTAACAGCAATGAATGAACAATCGCTTTATTACAATTATTTGCCGATGAAAGAGTTGAATTCCATATATTTCATCAAAAGTTGTTAATTGTAAGGTTATTTTAAATTTTGGAAATGGTACTTCTAATTTCTGGATTAAAATAACTTCTAAATTACACGACAGCTGTGTATCTACTACACCTGTCAAAACTATGACGCCATGGCTTACTGCTAAAACTTAGAAATACCTGACGGACTGCCCACAAAATCATATCCTCACAAATCTTCGCCCGACTACGTCAAGTGAAAATAATGTGCCCTATCTTCTTCAACACAAAACTGTTCATAATATTGCGATGCTGGCCACAAACGTAGTTGTAGAAATTACTGTTCCCAACACTAAGAACTTCTACAAGTTTCAGAAGAGAAAAAGACAATAGTTAGCGGAACTAGGGTACGAAATAAAGAGGTTGTAGGAAGTTGAGACTGGCCGAGTAGTGTCGTGTTAGAGTAGTAGAATCGTTTCGGCAACTATTATAGGTCCGTTGATACTATATGCCAGTACAGCAGCCCTAGAATTTGGACCGAAATATTCGTATTCCTAAGGCACAAAGTGGCTATCACGAATGCATACCAATTTCTAGGTGACCAATGTATAAAATGCTTGGCTGGTAACCCATACATTATTATTATCATTATACACAGTTACTCTGTGATTGGAAAAGGAGTATTAATAATAATATTAATTATAACTTACTTACTTACTTACCCGGCACTTACCTTACTTATTTGATATGAACTTTGGCCTCCCGTACAATCCTGTCCCAGGTATCCCGATCTAACGCCTTCGTCCTCCATGCAGTCACTCCAAGTCTAAGTCCTGCTTCATGTCTCTCAACCAGCTCGTTCTGGGACGCCCTCTTCTTCTTTTTCCATCAAACTCCTGCTTCATTATTTTTCTTGTTATCAGTCCGTCTGGTAATCTCTCTCTCTATATGCCCAAGCCAACTTATTCTTCTCGACTTGACAAACCTAAGTATATTCTCATGCCCCATGAATTCATCAAGTTCTCTATTCTTCCTAACTCGCCATCTGGAGTGTACGTAAACCGGGCCAAATATGCGTCTGATTAACTTTCTTTCAAAGAACCTTAGGGTCAACTGGTCTGCAACTTTCAGGGACCATGTTTCGGCTCCATAGCTCACTAATCAGCGATTTGTTCATTTTAAGCTTTGGTTTGCCTGGTTAAAAGTCTCGATTTCAAAAGTTTTTGCAGGCCAAAGTAGGCTCTATTTCCCGCCATGATTCTACTTCTGATCTCCTCACTTCCTTTGTTTTCGCAGTTTAATTCTACTCCAAGGTACGTGAAACGATCAACAGCTTCAAAGCAATAGTTGCCTACAACCAAATTACATGGTCTTCTTCTTGAGTCAGAAGGGGGACACCACCATGTATTTAGTTTTAGTTTCATTAATTTCTAGGCCAGCCTTTTTGCTTTCCTTGTCTAAATATAATTGATAAAAATAATAATATAAGTGCTGCTCTTTTTTTAAAAAATGTTTTATTACGTCGCCAGATATGCCTAAAGTTTTAGAACTACCTGTATAGAGGGTATTACAGCATTTTGTAGCGACCAGCAGCTGTTTCGAAATTCTGTCCTTAGCTGGATCTATCTGCAGATAAATACAATTCATAAATTTTGAATGATTTACGCCTTGAGAAGTTTCATCCTCTCCTGAACATTGATGTTACCTTTTTCCTTTATGGAATCCCTCTTTTTACCGCATTTCTGTATGCTTCTCTTTTCAGAAACCAGTTTCTTTACGCATATTTAGACTTGAATTGATTTATGTTCAACAATTATGTATTCCATTGGGAGAAAAATGTATATCTAGTTATTTTTATTGTGTTAGGCTCCACGGTAGCGGTTAGAGGCAAGACCCACAAAGCTAAGATGTATTGTTTGTTAGTGGATTCTATTCTCGATCTGGGCCTCGGTTTTTATCTAATGGTTAAGAAAATGAATTTACAGTAAAGTATGTTTGCCAGTCGTCTAAGACACCTAATTGGTAAAGCCCACCTGAAAAATTAGGCATTTCTATATATTTTTGCTATTTTATTTTTACTGTGTAATTTAGTTTTTTGCGTCTGTCCACATAGGCAAATACAACTATTTCTACGAGTAGTTCTAGTTTATTAAGTTTTTCTCTTTTTATATTATTTAATATTTAAATGTCGCCATAATTTTTCCAGCTTATTAATATTCTATTCAAAACTTACGTTGTGTTTTGTGGTCTTTTTTGTGTTTTAAAAACAAAACTTATTTCATAAAATAATTTATATTTTTGTATGCAACAAAAATAATAACAATATTTGTGTGATGCGTGAAAGTGCACAGCCACCATTATCTTTGCTATATTTTTTCCGGTTTTATTTTACAAACACCCTCTGTTTAACTGACTTTTGTTAGAAAAAAAATAACCAAAGTTAGTTTGTTCAAGTCACGCGATATAACATATACCTCATATCTTAACTTGGAATTTTTTTTTTTTTTTTTTTAAATAAAGCGAAGTAACGCTATTATATTCCCGGATATATTACTTGGTTCTTCCACCTTGATGCACTCTAATTTTTATTACTATCTCTCTTGCTGTGAGTACACTACTCAGAAAGTTGTGAATAGCGGCGGATGTAGTAGATAATTCAGTTTGAAGAAACCTGATTGTATCATCGCGTGGATAACTCTAATCATTCTCTTTTGTGCCGTAAAGTCAGCGGTCGATTCTCTCCACTGATTAGTTGTGTAAAAAAAGGAGAATAAATAATCTGCTTAGTAAATGCTCCTATGTAATAATATATAAAATTATTTAATGTAATTGATACATCGAAACCATAAGAAGACGGCTGACTACCATATAGTCAGCAGTTAGCTAGAGTAATAGAGCTATTAAGTGACTTTTTTCGTGAGAATTCTAATGATAGTTTGCAAAGTGTGCATTAACATTTAGAATCACTGATATGATCTCTATTTACCTGCTTACTGGCTTTATCAGCTGCTCCTATACGTGTTGAAGAAGACTAAAATTAACTACAAATCTAATCTAATTGGTGAATTGTTGAATACATTTCGCCCAAGGAAAGAAAATCCGCTTCCAATATTCTTCGTAGTAGTTTATTTATTCTAATTAAATTCGCATTTGCGGTAGTGGATACAGTTCGAGAGGATTGGACTGTAGGGCGAGTGAGTAGTTATTGCCGGAGCCATGTTGAGATATTTGGAGTAATAATAGTGGTTACAAAACTCGCGACTAATTGTCATTGTTAGGCAATTTCTTTGTCCTTATTCTGGACCTACGTCATTCCTCCAATCATTCGACTCCATCTCCACTTCTTTCAATTTTCATTCAGAAATCACGCCACAAAGCGTTGTATCTGCAAATAATTGAACATTAATCATATGTATTATTATAGTTGTATTCCCTTTTAGTAATTCTGCCTCTTTTTTTTGTTAGATTCGTACAAAAGGAAGAAGGAATAGATAAGCCAGTTCGCGCTTTGCTAAAACCAATTTTATTCAACAAAAGTAATGTTTATTTTATACAAATGTTGGCGTTATCTTAACCACTTTAAACAATAATTTCATTCAATGTTATGGCGCTTAAGATTAGATTTGCTTAAGTTTGGTATTCAATTGATTTATTCAATAATACCTATAAGCTTTTAGGTTGTTAATTAATATTGAATTAATACTGTAGATTATATCAGCGATTGTTTCCGTTGAGATTAGCGCCATTAGTTGGCATCAAAATAGTTAAATTTTACTCGCAACCGTAGCGCGGAGAATTGTAGAGGTCCGTAGTTAACTCGCGGCGCTTGATTTATGACATTATTGTGGTAACTTTTGTCAGAAGGTAACCCCTAATTGGTAATCTTTGCTAACTCTCTCTCCCTGTCACCTTTTCCATATTAAGGTAACCATTTTTATCCCTCATTTTTGGTATTACTTCCTGGTTAATTCCTTCCTTGACTTTCCTCCACCTTTATTGGTTAATTAAAACAGTTTATTGTAAAGAATTTGACTTTTAAACCATTTTTCGGACAAACACTGTGATTCAGCAACATGTTGATTCGGCAATAAAATCAGCGCTATTATTCAGCACTGCGAACTTAACCACTTTTATTATACTAAGTACGAGGAAGTATTGTGCTCTAGTCAAAGTTTCGATATCGATTTTCCCGGATACATCCGTTTTGGTGTTCCCTAAGTCCAAAAAAAAGTTTACTCTTAAGTACTATTCCGGCGTAAATGGATTTCTATTTATTTATGCGGATTTATTCCGTGAAGTTTATGATAAGCATAACTTAAAAAATAAAAAACAAAAATTAAATTCCTAGAAAAGTTATTTTTTCTGCGTTTATTGTGCTACAATCAGCGCGTCAGCGTTATAAGTAACAATGATTCAATAGAGTAATAAATGATAAGGTAACGAGAGGAGAAGTTACCCCAGTGGTAACACTCCAAAACATTATTTGGTTAGTCACTCTCTTCACTTGAGAGGAGATTACGAGGTCACTGTCTTTTAAGACGTCTTGTCCGGGTAATCAGGAAGAGTTCTAAAAAAAAGATTTTTGTGCTAGAGGATTTATATGAGATTGCAGGCTGAAGTGAAGTTTTCTGTATCGTGTTTTAGCGACTTGAGTGACAAAAGAAATGTTAAGGTCAGTGTGTATAGTCAGGTTGGAGACATAAAATGGAGCGTTTACAATAGTTCGAAGTATTTTAGATTGTAGCGATTGAATCCGTTGGAGATTGGAGCGTTTTTGGTTGAACCCACAACTCTAACCTAGAACCTAGAAAAGTCAAAATCGATATCTATCTAAAGTGCAGGCATTAGGAAACGATTTTTCAGTTTCTTGAGATCTTCTCGAGAACGATTTTCTTTTAACTTAGTGTTCTAATTTGAGTTGTTCTACCAGAACATCGGCCATCCCAGCTTGTGCTGAAAAAAAGTTCGAGAATAATAATAATAATAATAAATAGCCTAGTTACTTATTTTTTTGGAAAAGAGATAGTAAAATTACTCTGAACCTTCCCATATTAGCTTGTTAAAGTATTTGAGACTACAGTAATGTTTTTGGCTAATTAATCATGCGGAACGAAACAGGTGAGAAAAAAATTGTACGCGAGATATTTTTCCGTAAAGTTTACAAATTGGTTGACATCGTTAAAGTTAGTGAATCCCTGAAAATAGCCTGTAAACAATGTGTCAAACTAAGCAAGTCCATCAATGGACACAATTTGATTAGAGACTGTTTAGTGCTATTGGAATGTTGATGCCAATGGCTGGTTAATGGATGCTCGCCTTTACGGGTATCCTATATTGATCAGAAAATCAAGTTTCAGAAATGGGATTTCCATAAAATACTAGATGCGTTTAAAAGTAGAATAAAGCTCAACCATGTGATTGTTCTTCATTGAAGAACTGCAGTATCAGGAAATCCATTAAAAATTGAATTTGGCAAGTGGCTATTGAAAGAAAACATAAATTACGTATTGGATTTTTAAAAAATATTTATTATAGTATCTTGTAGCAGTACTTATAGCACTCCCTTCCTAAACTGCATCTTTCATTCTGCTGAAATTGGATTCCAGTGAAAGGCCCTTTTCAAGATTAATTCAGGCCCTGTTTTGCTCTTTAATTACTAGCTAGCAAATTGCGTGCTAAAAATTAATTGACTACACAAGCCTGCTCCGAACAAAGCCTCCTTTTCTACTAAATATATATACTATCGTTTCACCTCACAACTGCTACCTAGATTATGTTAGAGAAATAGCTGGCCATTATGTTCAAAAATTGATCGCAGCAATATAGTAAGCGTTTTATTCTGCTTAGCAGTAATAGTAGCCTCTGCTGCAATGGCTGCAAACCTTGATGGGGGGGGAAGTACCGCTATAAATTTTGTTTTAATAATTAAAATTACTGTTTAATTTTTAAAATGTAAATTAAATTTTGGGCTATAAATAAATTATTTCCAAGCTAGAACTTGATTTAGCATCAGGCAGATGTTTTATTTTGTAGCAGCGGCTTTTTAAGGTGAAATCTGTACGAATTTAAGACAGTTTGTAGCACGTACAGACAGATTTACTGCAGAGGAGAAATAACAATTTAAACAGGGTTGAGCCTAACTTGAGATAGAGCAAATTGTTGGTAATAGAATTTAAGAAAGTCTTCCAGTCGGAAACGTAATGCTCTGAATTAAAAATTAAGAGTCTTTTCCAAAATAATGAGTTCTGAGTAGCACTGATTTTCACATGAAAAATCTAGTGGTTAAAATTATATACGGAGCAAGTAACGCTCCTGATCTTCTTAACTTCTAGAAATAGAAACATCTCCCGGGAAATTTTGATTTACAAGAAGTCCTGTGTTCAATAATCTTTTACGATAGAAGAGAAAAAGTAAAGTAAAAAAAAGATTAAAGAAAATATATTTTCCGAGAAAATTTTTGGAAGGTACTAAGACGGTTTAAGGTTCGACTTGTTCGCACAGCTGTGTTTCTAGTGGTTCAGGCGAGGAACTGGATTAACATCTTAGATTGATTGCTGCTGTTTTTGGGGTTTTGGAAGCTGTATGGGCCCAAGGGGCTTGGGTCAGTATTAAGTTCTCCTTATCGCGGAAGAATTATTATTAGAAATTTATAAATAAATATTATTTATTATTATTATTATAAATAAATTTTAAAATTGAACTTCCGGCAATTTTGAGTTGTGTTAAGCAAACACCCCTCTCCTAACTTGGCTTGCGAGCCAGAGGAGGCACCTTTGAAGACACATTACTTGCTGCACAAGCTGGGTAAAGTGCATTATTTGATAAATTAAGGAATAAGTTTGATCCTTTACATGAAAGATATTGATCACTTAAATATGTGGCAGGTGGTTACCAATTTTTTTGGCAATTAAACGCAACTCTCCCAAAATTACCAAATAATTATTAAACCTTCTTGTTTGTAACAGATGTAAAATTAATTTTTAGCTTGAGAACATCTAAAGCTATTAACATTTGATTTTTCTAAGAAAAATCACTCGGAAAACGACTTATTTCCCGATATTAAGAAAAATACTAGCCTTACTGCCTTGGCAATATTTTTAGTAGAAAGGGGATGAAAAAATACATAAAAATGACCTATCACGTGCTCTTCTTTCTCTTTGATAACAAGTTAAAAAATTGAAATATGATTAATAAATACCAGATTTTGAAATGGCCTAGCACCTTTAATTTTAAAGATATCGAATTGCGGTTTCCGGGGTTCTTTCTTAACTTTTTGTACCCCTTAAAACCGTGTATATGAAAATGGGGGGTCAACTGCGAACCCTTACGTTTGGACACGCGTCTACCGCGTATGCGGGCAAGAATCTAAAGTCAAGTCACATATTCTGAAACTAGAGGCGACGGGCAACAAATTTTTCCTCTACTATTTTTTGCTCAGATCAACCGTTTAGGCATGAAATGCGTTTGAGCCGTCTTAAAATGAACACCCTGTATAATCAGTATGTTTAGGGGGTCACCTTCATCAGATTGACGAAAATAAATGTCAAGCAGACCTTCAATGATATGAAAGACAACAAGGATAGAAATTACCTTGGAATATACAAGATTTAGAAGAGGATCCCAAAGAGATGTAGACGAATCTCTAGAGACAGAGGTAGAGAAAATGGAGAGCAAGTTCTTCTGGAGTGTAGAACTCTGTCCAGGTGAAGAGCAAAGAAAGTGCAGAACTTATGAATAAAAAAAAAAAAAAAAAAATGGATAAGCATAATGCTAGATTATGGTGCAGTTAAAAGAAAAGTAAGGTCACTCGATCTGCAAAAGTTTTGCAATTTTATCTCTCCTGCGGGGATTATGATACCCTATTCTCGTTTTGGAAACCACTAACATTTTATTGGTAGAACAGAACCTGTTCAAATTGCTTCAAGAAAAGCTGCCAAGGGAACAATTTTATTTTAACCATACTTCATTTAGAAATACATAATATTTTTTTGTCGTAACACTTTTTGATTTGTTTAAAACATCATGGCAATGTCTTCTAAAAATAAGATCCATTTAGGATTGTTTACCTAGAAAAGAGCTTAGAAATTTAGACTCGAAGTAAGTGAGAATTTTTCCTTCTTACACCTATGTCCCAATGCTTCCTCACTGGTAAAGAGCTGTATCAGTTTGGGGAGTGTACGAGTATATAGTACAGATCTGGGCTAGCAGTAAACTTAACGAATTTACAAATTGCAGCGATGCGGATAAAACGCAGAGGAATGATCATACTGCAATATTTTAAGCCAAAGTTAACTGAGAAAATTGAGAAAATAATTAAAGGATTGCTCATATACTGGAAGAAACGGTAACGTAATCGGCCTTGTTAAAGCTACTCTTCAGCTAGAAACAGTATAATTTTCGTCGTGTTGACGGTGCTTGACGTAGTTTGATAAAATGTATGGAACACGAGACGCTGTGATACAGTTTTAATTTAAATATTGTGTTTAGAATACTAGGAAGTACGTTAAGTCAGTCTATTGAACGAGATTCACTGATGAACATTTGAAAGCAATTCTCTTGATTGGGTGCATCAATTTCAAATCAAACATTGATGTTATCTTGAAAGCCAAACGTGAGTTTCACGAAATCTCACTAATGTGTTTTTGCTGTTTAGTTTGTGAGATTCTTTGATAAATTTTTTTAGTGAATAAATATGTTGGTTGTCGTTATTTTCTTTATTTGTGGATTGCATTGCCATTCACCCATGATTAACACGGAATGCTGAACTTGGTTTTAAGTCTCTTTTTCCAGAGATTTCTTTCTGGCCTAGCGAGAATTGTTGTTATTTGTATAAGTATTGTTTAAGATTATGCGGCACGCGCTCGTCATTTTTGCCCGTTGTGCAAAAAAAGGTTTGGTTACCTCTGATTTGAACCATAGTTTTCTGTCTCTGTGGCCTCTAGGGATTCCTCAACTGAATTTCGGTGGCCACATGGTAATTTTCGGGAGCCATTAGATCAATAATTAGGGCCACGGAGTTTGTACCCAGTTTCTTTTATACTTTTAGTCGTTAAAATATTTTGATTTAATATTTAAATGTAACTAGCGATTAGAACGTTTCTTTTTTATAGATTTTAGTGCTTTATTCGTGTTAATTGATTCCATATCTTAATTGATTTAATAAAATAATTGGAAAATTAATTCACTCTAAGTTATTTTTAACATATCGCTAGCACAAGAGTGCGTCTCATTATTGTATACGCACTGAAAGCCCAGATGTCGCTAGTTTTGCGCATATCGTAATGCTTCTTTCTGATATCTAACTGACGCTACTAATTATTGATCGTATTTCCTCTAACTACTAGTATGAGATGTATTGCGATCGTGCACATTTTGACTCTCAATTTCCCCAGAAATATCCGATTTGAGGACCCCCTGAGGCTAAAAAAATAAACGTTTTTACAAATTGATCCACATGTGAGGAGGTATGTGTATGAGTAACATCATTAAAACAAGAAAAAAGGTAGTTGCAGATAGTTCAATTGTGATGCTTCGAATCTGTGCTCGCTGATAAGCTTTCAAAATCTGCCAACCAATTGTGCCACAGAACAGAATCGATTCTTTTTTTTTATATATATAATTTTTTTGGACTTTTCTCAAAAATGACTTCAATAGTTTTCTTTTTACTTCGTAAGCTTCAAGCTAATTTATGAATCTGTAACTTTTATTTAAACATTTTCCCTAGACTTATTTTCTTAAGGTACTTAACTCTTTTCTATCTCAAATGTCATTTATAAGCCCTCGTTACTTGGGTAAAAATATGTAAGTGAATCCCGAATTGGAAAATAAAAGATTGTAGGGTAAATGCGCCACTAAACACAACAGAATTTTTGGTATTTAAAAAAATTTGTTTACATCTGACTTTTCCTTAACAAATAAAACTAATTGAGTATTGATTTTGAGTACTGATTGAGCTAAATCTTCTGTTTGGAACTTATTAAATTCAAATTGTGACGCTGTTTTAAATTCTGTTGTAACCAATTCGGAAGATTGCTGTTCATTGTAATATATACAATTAAAATTAGTAATAATAATTTTGTGCACTGAATGTAGGCTTCATAATTTTGTGAAGGAAAGTGTTGATAAAAAAAAAAAATCTGAAGTTTAAGAGTTGAAGTGATATCCTTTACGTAGTGTAGTACACTTTGGAGTGTAAACACAAGACTGTGATAATGACAAGGATCAACTCCATCAGTATACAGCCTGCCCTACATCCGGTCAATGGAGAGTGAGACAAAAGCCTCTTAGAATTCTGTAGTTTTCACTAAAACACTCATTAAATGCGACTTCTTTTACAATTTGAACCATTTCTTTTTTTTTTTTTTTAATTTAGTTGTTTTTTCTTTTAATCCACACTGACTTTGCTATATTTGGCTTTAATTTTTATGACTTGAACTTAACCGACGGAACTAACTATTATTGGAACATAAACGACTAATACACAACAGTGTACTCAAACCGATCTGGACTTACGGACTTGAGCGGTGTAGTTCAACCAAACATTCCAATTCACAAAAGATCCAGTCCTTTCAAAGCAAAAATTTTCCATCAGATAACGAATTCTCTACTTTATGCCTATAACTCTACCCTCCATAACAACCTCAAGATCTCATTAGGTAACTGGCGAATCCAAATCTATATACAGAAAATTCTTCAAATCACTTCCTTTCTGCACAAATCCTCTTATTCAGAAGCTTGTCTCCACAACGATTCCAGATCGTCCTCCACGACGATTGAAAAGGCTGTTGGCCTCACGTTCATCTCCAGTAATATAAGAAACTCCAGTGACAGTGTCGCCGGTGGACAGCTTCTCTCCTCAAGCTGATCCAGTCATGAATTCTACTTGTATCATTTTCAATGATTGCCTTTTATTCTTTTTGTAGATTATGAATAGCTAATCAATTTAAAAAAAATTATTTTTGAGATAACGCATCTTTTGTGACTTTTTAAAACTCGATTACTTTTACCTGTTGGAACGAACTTCTGGGTTTTAATATAAAAATTTTAATTTTAATTATATTCTTTTATCATATCTGTTTTATTTATCTAAAAAAATCTTTTCAATTTTGTTTCAGGTGAGAGTAGCCGAAAATCATTGCTGTAGTTATCAAGGTGTAGTATTTTTTTTAATTTTAATTGAATTACTCGCTATGTACGAGGGTCGTTTGAAAAGTCCGTGCAAAGTCAGAGAGATAGCACCACTGGCGCGTATCGAGGTTATGTTTAGTTAGTAGCATCTCTTGGAAGAACACACACCAAGTTTCAGCCAGATCGGTCTATTTCTTTGTGTTTGGCATTCGTTTGAATCGAGGAAGTCGAGTGATTTTCAAAAAATGGACGAAAAAGAATTTCGTGTGTTGATTAAACACTACTTTATGAAAGGCAAAACGCCTCAGGAGACTAAAGAGAAGCTTGATAAACATTATGGTGACTCTGCACCTTCGATTAGAACAGTTTATAAGTGGTTTCAAAATTTTCGGAGTGGCCATATGGGCACAAGTGACGCTGAACGTTCTGGACGCCCTTTTGAGGTTACTACTCCAGAAATCATTGATAAAATCCATGATATGGTGATGGATGACAGAAGAGTGAAGGTGCGTGAGATTGCTAATGCTGTGGGCATCTCGAATGAACGGGTACAAAATATTTCGCATCAACATTTGGACATGACAAAGCTATCCGCAAGATGGGTGCCGCGATTGCTCACGCTTGACCAAAAACGAAATCGTGTGTAGTGTTGCAAGGACAGTTTGCAGCTGTTCCAGAAGAATCCGCAGGACTTTAAGCGTCGTTTCGTCACTGTGGGTGAAATATGGATACATCACTACACTCCTGAGACCAAAGAACAATCTAAACAATGGGTTACCAAGGGGGAATCTGCGCCAAAAAAGGCGAAGACCTTTCCTTCGGCCGGAAAGATTATGGCGACTGTCTTTTGGGATTCGCAAGGAATAATCCTCATCGACTATCTGGAAAAAGGTAAAACTATTACAGGTGCATATTATTCATCGTTATTGGACCGTTTGAAAACCGAGCTGCAAGAAAAACGCCCACGATTGGCCCACAAAAAAGTCCTTTTCCATCACGACAACGCACCAGCTCACACCTCAGCAGTTGTGGTTGCAAAATTAATGAAAATAGGGTTCCAACTCGTTTCACATCCCCCCTATTCTCCAGACTTGGCTCCCTCGGACTACTATTTGTTCCCCAATATGAAGAAATGGCTGGCGGGAAAAAGATTTTATTCAAACGAGGAGGTGATTGCAGAAACGAATGGCTATTTTTCAGACTTGGACAAATCCTTTTATTCGGAAGGGATCAACAAACTAGAGCAGCGTTGGACGAAGTGTATAAGCCTAAAAGGAGACTATGTTGAAAAATAAAAAAGGTTTACCCCAAAAAATTAAGTAGTTTTTATTTTTGCACGGACTTTTCAAACGACCCTCGTACTTCAGAATTTTAAAGGTATATTGACGTAACCATTGCCATGTTTGATTGGCTTAATAATCACAGTAGCCAGAGAAGTAATTCGATGGTCTTCTGGACTGTGATCTTCGTTGCAGATAATGTTAGATTGATCCCAGAATCTTAGGCTAATCACTTCCCTTGACGCCCTTAACTCAGCCTTAAAACCTGCTTAAAATAAAGGCTTGCGTTTGTAATCTAATTTGCTAGAATATTTTTGACTATTGTAGCCTGAATTTTCTCACATTCGAAATTGATTCTTTTATTTCTCTCCTAATTATTTTCTTTCTGTTTGGTCCAACCTTTTCCAGCAACTTCTTTTTCGTTCTTCTCATTATACACTGAAAGAATATCCGAGAGCCGATCATTAAATCAGAATGATTTAACTTCATGTAGATTACTGTTAAATTGGCAGTAAATTCTATTGTTTCAGTCATGAACAGTAAAAATAAATTCACCCAAGGATTTATTTATTAATGTGAAAAGTTATAAAATAAATAAAAAATAAATTTTTCTATAGCAAGAATATTATATTCCTCTTAAGAGAAAGAATATATGGAGTAATTTTTTGTTCGTTGTTTGCCGATAAAGGAGAAATGTTTCCAAGGAAGGTTAGGGAATAAGAAAGGAACAAGGAATATTGCCTTGTGTTAGGATAATGTCCTCTTAGTTGTGACATGCCCACATAAGGTAGTGACATGCGTATATCAGATGTCATAAAAAGATGTTACTTGAGGGAACAATATAGAGTGAGGACTACTCGGCTGCATAGATCTTGGATTTAAATATTCCCGTGGGTAGGTAGAGTCTAATGTTGGATAATATTTACAAAACTGGCACTGTTTACTGGAATTAATTGTGTTGTTCAACATGTCAGTACTGATGTGTCTAAATGTATCATCAAGTTCTCGATTGCATTTCGATATTGTAGGCTTGTTTGTAACAACTTTGCTACCTCAAAGTCCCATCTTATTACCCCAATACTTATTCAATGTTTTGGATATATTTGTTTATCCAGGAAGTCGACCTCTGCCTCCCGATTTCATTGCAGAGTACAATTTTTTTTTTTTTTCTTTTACCAGTATTTGCTAGTTTCGAACTTCTTTAGTGAGTACCAGAGGTTTAGGTTGTGTGAGGAAATTGAGGCGAGGAATATTTAACCAAATTAGAAAGGAAAGATTTTGTTTCAAGGCAGTTCTGTTGAGAGATGGGGTGTTGTCTTACCTCTCAAGTCTAATTTCGGCCTAAAAAGTAAAGTATTCGCCTAGTTTTTCCGGCGGGCTTTACGTCCAACTACCAATTAGGGGTTGTGGATAGAGACGACTTGCGACATTCTTTTGAATGAATTCTTTTATTAACCATTACATAAAATCCAAGACCTAAGACCGGGAATCGAATCCAGTACCACACAATACATATTAGCTTTACAGGTCTCACCTCTAACCGCTCGGCTACCGTGGCGCCTTAATGCCAGTTTAATTAATAATAAAGTTTTATTTGTAATAAAAAGAAAGTAAATACAATTAAATAAATTAAAAAAACATTCTACGGCATGGAAGTTCCGTCTGCCGGAGGGTTAGCGCAAAATTAATAAAGTAATGCCAGTTTAACAAAGTAGATAATGCTTGTAAAAATTAGAAAATGTTTCCTATTTTTGTGTTTTAACCAGATTTTTTGTATTTCCTTTGTTTTCTTCAACAAATTTCCAGTCTTTCAGTTTATTCCACAGCTAAAGTAATCGCCTATTTTTTTTTAAGGCGGGGCTTAACGTCCAACTACCAATTAGGTGTCGTGGACAGGGGCGGAAGCTCATACTTTACTATAAACAATTTTTTCTAACAAATAAAAATTAGTCATACGCGGGATTCGAACTGGAGACCTCCCACTTACAAAGCCACGCTCTTGACCACTAGACCAACACCCGCCTCTCACAGTTAATATTAATAAAGCTAGCTCAGCGAATTTTTTATTACTTATTTCTGAGACTATTTTTATCTTGTAGTAATTTAGAAAATTAGTTTTTTGGACTATGACGTCATACTGCACAGAGCAGATCATATGGCGCAGCATCTCTTATGAACTGAAGTGTTGCGATCTTTCTCTTTACATACTCTTTGACCTGCTCATTTCTCCTTCGAGGTAGCTCCTTCTTTCCTTATTCCCTCTATAAACATAGTTATGTTGGGATATGATATCTGTTGTTGTGTTACTAACATAATACTCCTTATCCTCCTTAAAAGAAGCTACCTTTCCATGGACGTGACCAGAGTACGCCTACCCTTATATAACCCTCTTTTTTTTTGCCCCATTGCATCCAAACTACAAATTGCCGCATTCACTTGGTCCTCCATACTGGACCCGTCTACCCTTAACTTCAGTCCTAGTAGTACGTCCAGGTGGTAAGAAGTTTCTTCTATCGCGCAACAACACCTCCAAGGATTGGTTATACTATACCCAGCTCCTTCTGTATGCATTTGCCTGTTGACCTAAATTTTATACTTTCCATTCACTTTGTAAACTTTAGTTTCAAAATTCAGGAACCAAAAACCCAATATTTATAAAAAAAAAAACCTTTTAATTATGAGAATAATTTTTTAATGAAGCCCATATTTAAAATTCCTAATCTAATTTCTCTCCCACAGAGATTCCCAAAAGTCACATCTACATCAAATTTTGAATCTAATAACACTTAGTTCAAGAAAATCGGTACTCTATGTTTGCAAAAAAGGTAAAAACAACAAGAACAAGGACAATTTTTCGCAAATGCCGTTTTTACTCATTTGCGGCAACTATTTTTTTCTCGAAACCTATTAGATCTGGGTTGTTGCAAAAAATTACAGTTAAAAAGGAGGATTTGCCCTATATTTTAAAGAAAATTTGGGAGTTTTACCTTTTATAGAAAAAGAAAAAAAAATGGTTACAGTTAGGTATTTTTCATCGTTTCGCTTCCTAGTGCATATTTTGACGATCAGCCCTTATAAAACTTCCTACCGGACAGTTTTAATATCTAAATTTTTTCTAGATAAGCTTTAAATGTAATCTAGCAAATTTAGTGTCTAGATATCTAAAAATTCTAAACTGGAAGTGCAAAAAAAAAACTGCTTTATTCTTAATATTTTATTATTCCATCTCTTTCTCAAAAAGATGCACCAAAGTAAAACCTATTTGATGTACTTCGGGATGAATCTATAATGGTTCTTTCTCTTTTCTTTGATAAAGTGCAAACTAGGAACATTCCATTCTGTCAAATAGTTAAGCTTCTAATATCATAAAGGTACCAACCATAAAGTACCCATTACATTAAATTAGTTGTAACCTTCTTCTTTTTGTAATAATAAATTGTAGTTAAAGTTTATTAGATTAGAGTTTATGAAAAGATATTGTGATACGGGATAAATACAGTGAGAGGGGATAACGTGGGGGCTTGATAAAGTGTCCGACCTATCATAAATAGTGGAGGATCAATAGCGGCGGGTCAAGTATCGGAGAGCAGATGGTCCAAGAGGTATTACGATGGAGGAGAGTCAAAGTCTATTCTGTAGTAAGTTACTACTTCAACATTTAGGTACTTTCCAGCCTACTGGAAGAGGGGCTTTGGGATAATGTACTGGGAAGACCATTCCAAAAAAAAAAAAAAAAAGGATACAGCGGACCTTATCCTGGATCTATAACGACCGATAAATGCCATAAAATTATATGAGGCTGATGAAACAGTGGACTTGTAAGGAAGCTAATAATCGATTCTCTTTCTTCTTTTCTATCCCACTCTTCCACTCTTCTAGGCTAGAAGTGCTCGAACTAAAATGACAAGGACTGTATTTAGTCGAGTGTAGTGCTTCCTGATCGCCATTGGAGAGGCTGGAGGCGGCGAAATGAGGCCGTACGGGCGTGGTATCCGTCCATATGTAAGTGCCCTCTCTCTCAGTCTCAGAGTGGTTCGGTTAGCTGGCATGAGTACACATAGAAGGCCATTCTCTCATCACATTAAACCACTTTACTGGGCTTCAGCTTTACTCCAATTTAATACTTTATGGTAGCTCTATTTTTATTTTTATTAGCTAGCATTTTATTTATTCCTAGTTTTCTTACATTTATGTTTATTTTTATTTTTTATTATTTACACCTTGTCTATTAATATCCAGCTGCAATTTTACTATCCCGCACAACTAGACTGGTATTTATGATAATGGGTCTATCTTTTAAGAGAGTCTAACAGTTCGCTAAGAATATAGTTTCCTCTAACTTCCAAGATTCTACGAGGGTTGGCTGAAAAGTAATGCACACATGCTAGGAGAGGGGGAAAGAAAAGAGTTATCAAGTTCGGACAGAAAGTATATTAAAGTACAATTCTTAAGCTTCACAATTATGTATTACTTTTCAATGTAGTCACCATTAACGCTAATACATTTCTCCCAACGTGAAACAAGTTTTTTCATTCCGTCACTGAAGAATTCTTTTGACTTTTCTTGAATCCAGGAACTGACAGCTGCCTTCACCTCATCGTCTGAAGAGTAGTGATTACCCTTGAGATCTCTCTCTTGAGTAGAGGAAACAAATAAAAATCGCTGGGGCCAAGATCTGGGGAATAAGGAGGGTTTGGAATTGGTTCAAGCTTCAGTTCATTGACAAACTCAACGACGGAGGTTTCTTAGAGTCTGTACGTACCGAGAATAATTTACCGTTGCCTCTGGTTCCAGAAAATCGGTCACATAAACTTGGTGAGCATCCCCAAAACACAGTTTTTTTTTTGCGGACGGTTGTGTTTTGAACTTTTACAGCCGAGGTGAAGACGCATGTTGATATTCAGTGCTCTGCCTTTTCTCTTCTGGGTCGTAATGATGGACCCATGATTCGTCCCCTGTCACAATATTCTAAAGAAAGTCGGTAACAGCACGCAGTGACATAGCACCAGTACACGTGTCCATACTTCGGCGTCTAAAAAATACACTGGCTGAACGCAGCGAGTTCAAACTGCGCATACGTAATAAGGGGAAATGTGACTTCCAAATGCCACCTCGCGCGATTTTTGAAGCTCGCGAGTACACATACTGCATTAATATAAGAAATCTGATTCAAAAATTCGACAAAATCAGTCGAACAGATTTTTGTTGAAACAATCTGTGGACAGTATTTAGACCTCCGCGAAATTAAAGACCACAGATATCATTTGAATAACTGAAATAAAAGAGAAGTTTGGTTTGGGGCTCACTTTGAGGCCATTCATTGTGAAGTGTTGAGTTCTGATACCATTGTATTTACTGCAGACTATATTCACAAAATACCAACGCCCATTTGAAAGTGGACTTCATTGAATTGTGAAACCACTGGCACTAAAAAAAAAAGAAGATTCTTTTAATGAAACAAACATCCGAATAGTTACGAAGCTACAAAACTTTACAGACTTTTGCCTGCGCAAAAAAAAGGATCTTTATTGTAGCTTGGTAGGATGCCAGAGAAGCTCTTACCAACTTACATCTCTTGAACTTAGCTGATGGAAGATCAAGTTTTGGCAAGATTTATTCAACCAGTGGATAGAAAACAAATCAACGGATCATTTATTGTGACGTGTCAGAAATTAAACAAAAGCAATCGTCTGTTATGCCTAAAATTTGCAATATTCCATTTTTATTATTATTATAATTTTTTTTTATTTTTTTTTTTGGCGCATCGACTTCCACGGTCATTCGCGCCCTTTAAAGTTTACGTTTTCCTTCCCTGAGCCACTTGAGGTGGAATAAAACGTGCAGGCCGACTGCTTCCTAGATCCAACAACCCTTGCTGGGTCAACAAGACAGGACGGAGCTCATGCAAGTGTGCTTTCTTCCTATTAAACTGTTCTATTAAAGTAGAATTCATTGAATGTTCAACAGATGCGAACAATGTTGTCTTTTATTGCCCAAGTAACTAAGAATTACTATCTCTCACCTACTTACAAGAAAATAGAGCGAACAAGTTGATAATCTTCCCGCTCCATCTTTGAAACATATTATTTTCCAATCTTGTATTCTATAATATACGATATTAGATATGAAATTAATTTACTTGACAATTTTATTTTCAGTAAATTTGAAATTTATGGTAATACCTTCCTCAATAAACTGTTTCTATCTTCTCTTATCTCAGGTTGACCTAATCAAGAGAAATTTTGCGCTCCGAGGATGTCTCAGGACACTTTCCTCAAGAAATCTTCCAGTCATTTCCTCTGTGCACTATTATCCTTCGATCTTTTCTCTTGAGCAACTTTCTTTCTTACTCTAGGGGGAGGGGAGAGGTTCCATATCTAATTTTACGCTTCATCGCTTTGCTGCCATTTTTACAGGAAGTGATCTTATTAGGGTTATGCAACTTTATTTTATTATTATTCTATATAGAGCGTTCTAAATTTTCGAGAAAATTGCACTTTTTTTCTTCGAATTAGAAAATAACTCTCATAGTTGATTAGTAGATTCAGAATACGGAAATACAAACATATTTTTATTAAATTTGAACTCCGCCGCAGGGGAGTATACTTGGCTCCGTTCTCTACACACAGTATACACTTCAGACATACCTGTACAACCCTCTACACTACTCTGTACATATGCAGACGACACAGCCATACTAGCTACAAGTACGAGTACACATCCTTCATCAGCTTCATACAAGTTACAGAGACACTTACATAAAATAGAATCCTGGGCAAAGAAGTGGCGGATTAAAATGAACCCACAGAAATGTCAGCATGCCAAGTTTACTCTCCGGCGGGGCACCTGTCCACCTGTCCTCTTCAACAGCAATCCTCTTCCTTGTACACAGATCTCTGGTGCGCTACCTTGGGCTCTACATAGACAAACAACTCACGTGGAACCCACACACTTGACTTAAAAGGCTAGCAATGACAAAAAACGTGCGAAACTTCTTTACAAACTACTTGGACGACGCTCCAAATTGCCCTTAGAACTCAAACGTTTAACATACAACACTATCCTCAAACCTATGTGGACTTACGGACTAGAGCTGTGGGGTTCAGCCAAACCTACAAACATACGGAGGGTACAAACATTTCAGTCAAAACTCCTCCGACAGATAACTGACGCTTTTTTCTACGGTGACTAACCTCACTCTTCACAATGACCTCAACATTCCCTTCATAGACCAATTCGCCAATAATAAATACCAAAAATTCCACACTACTCTCTCGACTAGCTCTAATCCTCTTGTACTGTCTCTCGCTTCCTCTGACATCCCTAACAATCCTCGCCGACTGAATCGCCAGTGGCCCCGCGACTTCCTTACAGTCTGAAGAACTAATCTCTACTCTCTCCTCTTCACATTCCCTTCTCTCCTATAGAGAGTGCTACCGCTGGGTAGCTTCTCTCCTCCTGCTCTTCCCGCACCAGTTCATCTCATTCACCTCCTATTTACTTATTGTATTTATTTATACAGATTGTAAATCACAAAATAAATTAAAAAAAATAAAAATTGAACTCCCTTCTACGTCTCCAATCATACTAAACACTCTGATCTAAATATTCCTCTCGTTTCTGAACTAGCCCAATCTCGTTACACAAAACTCCACTCAAATCTACACAGTCATTACAACCCTCTGATCCACAAAATGTCTACTACAACACTTCCTTCAAATCCACAGCGCAGACTAAAGCGGCGGTGGTAACGCGATCATCTCAACATATAAGGCCGGTCGATCTCCTATGATGGTTGCTGTATAAGCTCATCTTTTCTAATGTTAATTAATTGGGATGATAATTACTCCCGATATTAAAATTAATATGTATAATTATATAACGAGATCCTTATTAAAAATATCTTTAATCAGGTCACTATTAAAAGAAATTAATTAATTATTTCTTAGTTAAAAAAAATGAAATAAAAACCCATTTCTCATTTGTAGAAGAAGTTAAGGAGAGGAAAAAAGAAAACTTGGCAGTACACTGAACTTGTTAATAAAGTAATTCTAAAGAATGAGCAGTAGAACGGTTCTACCGTCGTAAAACTTCTTAACTTATAAAAAGAAATGGCTACATCAGAAAATTCAGTTACAGCTGGCAAGATGGATGATTCAACCCTTTGACCATTTCAACTTATTTAATAGCTTTTAAAAATTTACTCTTACTTAACTAATGTATTCTTTTATTGTTTTATTTTTATATTAATCTCATAAAATCTCTAATCCCTAATCAAAATTGATTTCTTTTGGAGAAGGGTTTCTGATTCTAATAAGTATTTCGTTTGTAATCAAAGCTTCGATTTTTTTTGTTTTTTAATTTTTGAATAAAACGAATTCGGGAAGAATCAAGAGCAGAATTTAAGAATCGCTTAGAACAAGATTTATATCGTATGATTTTCTGATGAACTATGTCATGACCACGGGTGTTTCCCACTAAATAATTTAATCCTGGTCTTTCTTGAAGAATATTGACTTTCATGTGTAGATCTCTTCCTCAGGCTTAGCTCAATAGTGAACACATAGAGTGGGGAATACATACGTAACTCCTTAACGCTATTGAACAGGAAGAATTTTATGCTGAATAAATCATTTAATAATAAATTTCTGTTGCTTTATTTCTATTTATAGTGAAATTTTACAGCTCTTTCTTACAGGCTAGAGTATTTCTCTTTGTTTGCATTTAGGTTGAATAAAAAGTTAATTGTTGATGAAATGGTTTTTTTATAGTAAGAAGGAAATAATGAAAATATTACAAAAATGCCGTGCAAAATGTGGCCTACTTAAGGCAAAAAAGGCACTTAATGGTACAGTAAGCCTCTCTGGCTGAGATGCCTTGATAAACAGGATCTAACTCCTTATCACCAAGATCAGTCTCCTGGAAAAGACTAGTTCCAGTTCTAGGATAAAAAGCTACAATTTAATGCTTTCAGCGCACCTTGTCTATCCAAACAGATAAAAATCCCTTTTGAAGCTGAATTCCGTAACAACTCATCCGATATAGAATAAAACTCGACGTGAAACCAAGAGATAACTTTTACAAAGTGCTTTCAGAATTTTTAAGCTACAACCTTTCCATCCATTCTGAAATCACCCGTTTAAGGCGTACTTTTTTGATTGATCCAACAGTAGCCAATCCTTCGTAGATGGTAATTAATATTGTAACTATTACCCGAAAAATCAATCTTCTTTGTCACTTAGTCTAAATGAAAATCTGTAAGGATGCTCGAAATCATCTAGCAATAAATGAGCAATTAACTGCTCACAACTCGATTAACTTCATAAAACAAATAGTGGAGAAATGCGATGAAATGATGCATATTGTTTTTTATAATTCCGTTTAAAATATAAATTCAAATAAATTTATCGTCTAATTTCCAATAAATTTAGCGCCTGCTACTGAATTTTAAATGATTTATAGCAACGATTTACAATTAGAGTACGGAGTTAATCAAAATGGCTTCTGAATTACTTTATTTCTCAATAACCAACAAATTGTTTGCCATTTAATGGTATTATTAATCTTTAATTATTTGGGAAATTTATTAAAATATAGTTTTAAAAAACTATGAGTTAACCAATTTCTTTGACAGTTAAATTTCAAGATATTTCAAAAAGTGGAGAATTAATCGATTTTTGCAGTGAATGGTTCAAATGTTAGGCATAATGACACGACCAATAAAGTTTTGGTCAAACTCTTTCAATCGAAAGTGCCAACATTATTTTTTTTTTTTTTTTTTTAAGCGCATCAACAGCTGAGGTTATTGGCGCTCGGAGCTTTTTTCAGTGCACTGCCGGCCTCCGGACAGTGTTCTCTCGTTACAGACAACACTGTCCATCTAAAGCCAACATTATTATTTTTATTACTAATTGTACTGTGATCGGGTGTAATTACTGTGTTCTTGTTTCCATCAGTAAGCTACAAAAAAGTGGTTGTTAGAAAGTGATCTTTTTCGCCATTCTAGTGGTCCAGTTTGCTCGATTTTATGTACGTGAACATCCTAACCCAAAAAGGAAACTACGTAGTGATTTTGAAAATCAAATTTCTTTTTTGTTTTTCCAATGAACCTGACAGAAAGTTGGCGATCGTTCAACACTTCTAATCCGGAAGTAACGCTTGGCTGAATGTTAATCATTATTTTCTCGAAAACAGGTTTAATGATTTTTTAAATCTTATTTCACTGATCTGCATCATTTATTTGGATCAGTTTTCCCAGTGAAATTTGATTAAGGCACCTTCTAGGAGAAAATAGGGGAACAGTTCCTAAACTCTATTTCGTTTAATGCATCCCATCACTTAAGTACTTTTAAAGAGGATTAAATGTGATTAAAGTTTGAATTTATAGAAAATTCTATAACTGAAACTAGCAGTTTGCGTATAGAGTTTCATTTAATTAGTTTAATTGTCTCGAAACTGGCTTCGACGATATTCTTTAAACTTCGTCTGTAGTTTAAAAAAAGTTTTTTTCTCTTTGTTTTTGTCTTTTTATTTGGCATTGGCTTCCGCCATACAGCCAGCATCGTCTAGGTGCTTATCACTAGAATATCACTCACTCTCCATTCTTACCTACAAATACATTCGCTCCACACATTCATCCCTCTACTATATACAACTATTTACATAAACTACAACTAATGGATGGATCAGTACTCTATATTCCTGCCATCCTTATAGCTTAACCGAAATTAACATCACGTAATCCCACTGTAATCATTTTCTTGCATTCATTCTAATCGGCTATAACTTTTAAATACTTTCATATTTCATTGCTAGCTCTGCTTCAGATTTAAGTACATAGATGGTGGAGAATATTATGTATAAAGTAGCCTTTATTTCAATCATTATGCTACAAATTCTATTTAAGGTAGTTCTGCAGATTAGTAAGGTAATCAGGGGTACTTATAGCTAGCTTAAGAATCAGGGGTAGGTTTAAGAAAGAAATGTCCAAGTTAGCAGTTAAGAAAACAGTTAGATGATTTGCGAGTGTTCTGGCTACATTTTTTAAAGGAACTTTTATGATGAACACGGAAACATAGAATAATTATTACAAGAGTGACAAGGCCGTATAAATCTATAATCTTATATATTCAGGAGTTTGTTACGTATATAATTAGGTAGGTAGGTGCTATAATAGCGTTTTCCTCTGAAATTGTTTGGAGATATTATTATATTTCCAGCAATGTTGTTGACATTTAAATTGAATTGTAATGTCTGCTGTCTATTATTAATATTATTATTGTACAATACATATTGTACAAGTGAGTATATATGTATTCGAGGAGTACATGCATGTACAGATGTTATATACGTATTATGTACGATAGGTTATATCACGAAGTATATAGGTTAACATGTACGTAGCACACAGGTTTACCTGTACATGATGGTAACATGTGATTGATAATCACTATGTGTAATATTCTAGACGTACCCAATGTATCACTTACACCTTAAACTAGACAAAATGGCGGCACGGGAAGACTAACCAATGTGTTCCCGTTTCAAAGCGTTCACTCTCGTATCGTACGGGCTTAACTAACCACATAAATTATGCCTAGTTACATGGTTTAAACAGCTGCTACAGCAATCTATGTATGTCGCGCTAATACTTGGTTCGATCATGTTACTTTGGGTGCTCTACCACCAGTTTATGGTGGCTGGCGATTATCGCTGCACATTCATGAATCAAAATCAATTCGATTCAATAATAATTTTAGTGCCTAATTGATTGGTATTTGCCGGACAGGTCCCACTTGAATCAAAGTTCTTCACTAAGAGCTTGCTTTTTTTTTAGAAAATTCTACGTCTAACCACGAAATAATCGTGAACTGTAAAACTATTTTCCCATAGAATTTAACGTCCAATGGCATGTCCCAGAGCCTGAGGCTTTCGTCTAATTTCCTTCGAAAATCGCTTCACAAACTCGTAATCTCAATTGCCATATCTGTATCAATAAAATATTGATCTTCTTCAGGATATCCGTAGCCATTCCAGTTACATTATAAGAGGGGATATCAGTATTTATTTTATATTATATCTACCTGCTTATAAAATTCCATACTACGTAGGTCATCGATTTAATCCGCAAACCCTAACTAGTGTAATTACATAACGAAATGATAATGCAGTTGCCACAGCTGTGCAAGTTGTAATTAGATAATAATTTAAGGTATAGGATGATCTATTAGATTGCTAAACATTAGCATTAGTTAATTAATATGCAAATAATGAGTACGAGGTAAAATGGCACCGCAGGTAGAAGGTGATTCAAACAAACCCTGTTTCGCTAATTCATAAAGTATAACTTATTCTCAAGGTGGAAATTAGAAAATCAATCCAAGATGGCTGTTTAAATGAATTTTTCTGTGTTTCAACTTTTATTAATTTTGGCTTTTTACAATAATTGTCATTCGTCATTATTATTAATAAGCCCTTCAAAGCAATATTCATTTCTAAAGCCGTTTATAGCTGCTCTGGGTCTAATAGTTCTATTTGTTTTTTAATGGAGGATGGACTTGTTGGTCATTAGCGGCCAGTTTCATGAATTACAGGCTAAAATAGCGCAGATTATAGCATTAATTCACTTCTAATTTTTAGCCAATTTTAGCGTGTTTTTATATGAAATTCAAGATAAAATTTTCAGAAGTCAAGTAGCAGAATACTTAACGAGACAATTCTAATAGATTCTTCTAGTTTTCTGTTTAATAATATTATGCAATAATTTTCAGCAAAATTTTTCAATTATTTTCCTCTTCTAAGTGGTTAAGTTGTTTTGTTTGTTAGGTGGGGCTAGTTAACCTTTTGTTGCTTTTTTTGGCACAATTGACCTGTCCGGCGGCAGTTAGTCTGAATTAACAGGACAGTTGTGTACTGAAAACCATTTCAGTTATCTTATACGTTGAATATACGAGTATGTTGGGCGAAAACCATAAAAATAGCCCAAGAACTTTTGAATTAAATTTAGGATTAAACTAGCGAGGATTCGGTCAAAATAAAAAAACAGCAACTCAATCTGTTGGACGGAGGCGACTAGTATACCTACTTTACTGTAAATTTCTTTTATTAACCATTAAATAAATTCCAAGGCCTAAGACCGGGAATCGAACCCAGTACCACAATACATATTAGCTTTACTGGTCTCGCCTCTAACCGCTCGGCTACCGTGGCGCCTAGGATTGTCTATATCCAAATATAATGGAACGTACATGGGAAATTTTGGTAATGACTGGAAGGTACTAAAAAGTGATGAGGCGAATACAGTAAAATTTTACGAACGTTTATTTTTACAAAAGACTAGAATAGAAATTGGAAATTTTTTTAATAAATCATTGACAACTTAAGAAAAAACCAACATTTATTTAATTAGTGGAGAATATATTCAAAGCAACTGATCAATATATACGTGAATTCAATATAGCAAATTGAAATTCAAATACAAAGTCATTTTTTAATTAAAAGTCTAAATAGTATTGCTGTTTTATGATTGAAATTATACTATAACAAAGAAAATCTGAAGGCCGCTGCTGTTTTATACTAGTTTTGTGGTTAAGGAGTTAATTTGATTAAATTTTAAAGTAAACTAGAGTAAATTTACTGATCCGTTTGGACACAGAAGTAGTTGTGATCTAGATTTATCAGTGCAAAGTTATTTTGTGATTGTTTTACAAAAAGTAGTAAAGATTATATTTGAAGGCATAAAGATGTTTATCTGTTTGGCTGGATTGTCTAAAGTAATAATCAATCTAAGTGGCAAAAATAAATGAAGGAGTTAAAACTTAAATGGTTTAGTCTGAGAGATGGACGGGTAGTTAATCCAAGCAGTAAAGCAGTTCGTGAGTTTTCGCGTGTCTCTATTTGTGAAAAATAGAAGTATTGTTATTTTCATTCCATATTCTATCCACCCTTTTTGGTACTTAATCCAAAGAAAACAGCATAAAACCCAAACGCTGGAATCCTTAAAACAGTAATACTGAGGACGAAGTATTTATTATCATCATAATTCCGACAGAAAGTTCTGAACCTAACCTCTTCCACAATCCAAGCAAACATCCGGAGATTATTAAATTTTCTTTCTGGCTTCAGAAATCCACAAAAAAAAGTAGCCGATTTCAGTTTCACTTTGAAGAGAGATCTTCACCCATAATGCCCCTCAGTAAAGGACCACTTTACAAGAATGCAAAGCAGTAAGAATTTCATTTTCCATTTTCTTTATTTCCCAAATCAGTTGGCCTTTAGTCAAAGAAAACTTTGCCTCTCTCTGCTTACAATTCATTTAATTAATTGTATAATATAATAGCAAGGATAAGATTGTAACAATAAATTGCTACTTGATTAGCACTGGATTATTGTGAAGCATTGTTATACTGGAATAGCGCGCATGCTCAACTTGCTAATACCACTATTAATTATCTGTCGAATACCAGTTGTTACTCTAAATTGCACACTACCTTCATTAGATCGCTTAAATTAATTAATCAGAAATTATAGACTGTCTGTTCTACATCCGTAATGCGTATTATTATTAATTTTATTTCATTTTCTATGTTAAGTAACGTAGAAACTGTATACCCTAATAATCTATTTTAATGATTGATTTATACATTAATTATAATTTAATCTAAAACAAGCCTTGCCACAGGCGGCTCGCCAGTTACGGAATAATAACATTATTATATTAATCAACATATATTATATACAGAAAATATCAGATTAATTCATTTATTTTTAGTTTTAAATCTTGCTGTCCACTAATCACGATCCTGTAATAAGCTCACACAAAATCTGTAATCACATCTCTCCTCATTAGAACAGTGGTTCAAGAGATGGGCTATTTAAGCTTAATGAAACTAAGTCGCAAAATATCACCTTCACTCTTCGTCGCATTACTCCTCCTCCAGTCTTCTATAACCTAACACCTCTACCAGTAGTAAACGTTACCTTAGACCGAAGACTTTCTTGGAAACTCCCACACTAGACTTAAAAGAACAGAACTAAACAGACGCTATCGACTACTTAAAAGTCTCTTAGATGATAGATCTAAACTGTCTCTAGACAATAAAAGACTGATTTATACTTCTATTTTGAAACTCATCTGGGTGTATGGAATAGAGCTGTGGGGTTCAACCAAACGTTCCAATCTCCAAAGGATTCAATCTCTGCAATCTAAAATACTTCGAACTATTGTAAACGCTCCATTTTATGTCTCCAACCGGACTATACACACTGTCTAAAGTTACTAAAACACGATGAAACTCCGTTCTAACCTGCCTTCATTCGCAAATCTTTTAGCTCAAAATTTTTCTTCCATAACTCTTCTTGTAACACCCAAGAAAAGGTTTTAAAAGACAGTACCCTCGTGATCTGCTCTCAAATGAAGAGATTAGTGTTTTGGCATAGTTTAATGTTTTGGAGTGTTTCCATTGGATAACTCCACTCGTCCATTTCTAATGTTACTGTTATCATTGTTACTTATAGCACCAACGCGCTGATTGTAGCTCTTATAAACGAACACAAAAACTTGATAAAAAAAAAAAATATGTCACCATAAACTATCCAATACAGTTTTGCGGCCAATTTATTTTCGGTGGCAGCACTATTCTAATTACAGAAAGGAGTGCCATTTTTCTACGTATGTTTTGTGATGACATAGAAGTAGCTAAATTTATCATTAAAACACTAGTGATCATAGACAAAATTCTGCTATTTAGACGTCGTGACACAAAGAGCTGTATAGGCAATTAAATGAACAAATGTTTGCCAAACATTCTTTTCAGAAATCCAATTTATACAATGGTGTTATTGACTTCAATTTATTTTCACGATTTCAACATGATCGATATTATTTACTGATATTACAATAATATTTAAACTAAATTAGAAGTATTAAAGATTTAGTGGTACATAGTTTTAATCAATGCGAACAGAAATGGATAGCTTTGGTGTATTGGTTAAGATCGCAGACTGGCATAAAATAGATTTCCAGTTCTAGTGTTGTGCGTAAAATGTTTTCAAGTATACCAAAGTTTGCAGTAAAAAAATTATATTTTAAGGATCTAAACAGTAAAATATCACTTTTAATAGTTGTTAGAACTTTTATTAATTGTTAATAACAAGGTTTCCACAAATGAAATAACACTTATTTAATTTCTTGATTAAAGAATCAACAATGGTGCAATTTTTCCCGTATGAAATGGTCGTTTAAAGCGCACCAAGTGGCTGTTAGCGTGACCATTACCAACCTTTTGATATTTTATGTTTTTATGACCATCTGTTTTTTTTTTTTACTTGTATATCGTTGGTAATAATAGTGCAATAAGTTTTATAAATCATTAATTATATACGTACTAAAGGAGTAATAACTGGAAGTAATGACTACTGTTACAAAATTACTACCAACTGAGCTGAACAGTTTTCAATTTTATTCTTGAATTGTGCACTTCCTTTGAAACTGTTTCCTCTGCAATCAAAAGATAATAATATTACCTTCTTCAATTCTAAAGTGCTTGTCCTGTATGACCTTTGGGCAAGAATAATGTTCATCCATCTAGTCAATCGCTCAGGCTAAGCATTTTATTCACAAACGGTATTTATTGCTTTAGGGACAGCTCGAAGGAAATGTATTATTGGGAGCTTAATTTCCCAACTGATTCGTGATTAGCTTAATCGCGTGTTAGTAAATATCTGTATTCACTTTTATTATATTGTATCTTTATCCGGATTATTAGGAAAACGTTTGTTCTTTACATTTCAGTATTCATGTTATAACACGATAACCACGTTGCCAACAGTATTCTAATAATGTTGATAACAATTAGGTTTGCCCTCAGTTGAAAGTAAAGTAATCGCCGGTTTTTTAGACGAGTTTAACATCCAAATAACCCATGATACGGAACCGAAGAGCTTCTATTAACTTTTGAAATTTATATTGCTACTTACATTATTGATCTGTTTGAAGATATGTCTAAACTTCAAGAAGACTTCAACAATATCACATTCTGGGCCACGGAAAATAAGCTTACCCTAAATGCAGAGAAGACCAAAGCAATTGTTATTGACTCCAATTCACTCCTTAAATCACTGATTCCTCTTCCTAATCTTTTCCTATACGACATCCCTCGGAATCACTTTTGACCAAAACCTATCCTAGAAAAACCATGTTTCCCAAATCTCTCACCGCTCCATCCACATCCTAAAGCAGTTTACCAGTTCCCTGACACCTTTTTTCCAATTAAGACCCGGCAACTCCTAGTTTCCTCTCTTATTTTCCTCCCATTTCGACTATGGTTAGATTAGATTAGATTAAATTAGGGCGGCCTCAAGGCCTACGCCACTGCGACCCCTTTGGATCTATTGTGGCTCCCCGACTTTAGAGCTCACCCTCCAGACCCGTCCGTTTAATTAGACTCTTAATTCTGGAGAGTGACTCCTGGGTAAAGCTCTCAGGCCTTGGTTTTTCCTCCCCGAGAAGTAACATCCTTAGCCATACAAGCCCCACACACTGACACAACACGTGCAGTGCAGTTTCCTCTTCTTCCTGGCAGAACCTACAAAGGCTGTCATCTGCCAGGCCCATGCGATGCATGTGTTTTCTGAGTCTGCAGTGGCCAGTTAATAAGCCTACAATTATTCTTATAGCCCCACGGCCTTGACGGATTAATTCTGCAGTCAGCCTCGGCGAATAGTTTCTGATGAACTCCTTCGCCTGTCTCTGTCCAGTGGTGGCGAGCCACCACTCCTGAGACCTACTCTGCACCCACAAATTAATGGCCGCAGTCTTGATACACTTCGAAACCTCAAAACAGGGCTCCGGGCCAACGAAGTGTCCCGCAGAGCCTTCCCGGGCCAATAAATCTGCCACTTCGTTTCCTTTATATCCTGAATGACCAGGTACCCAAACCAGAAAGACCTTATTTTGGTCACTAATTTCCTTCAGGGCACCCAGACAGTCCCAGTCCAGCCTTGAGTTGACCTGGTAGGAACTAATTGCCCGTAGAGCAGCCTGACTATCCGAGAAAATTACGACCTTGGAATTAATAATTCCTCGCCCTTTAATCTCGGTAGCGCAGAACCTAATTGCAGCTAGCTCAGCTTGAAAAACTGAAGCTAGTTTTCCTAGGCTAACCGAAAAGCTACATTTCGGCTTCACCCCGTACACTCCTGCTCCTTCGACTATGGTTGCTCAGTGTATGGCCGGTTCTTTCTGGTGATATTGAAGTTTATGCTCAAGCGCCTCTCATGAACTGCTTCATAAGATTTATTTTCAGCATTCCCAGAGACACTTGCATTTCGCACTACTACAATAAGTTGAAGTGGCTTTTTCCTGTCTACCGCTGCCAGTACTTTTTGGGCTTTATTCCTTTTCCAAGTTATCCAATCTCTAAGGTCATCTTATATTTTCCAACTCTTTCAAGTCCTCGATTCATTCTCGAAATACTATAGTAGATCTCGTTCCTCCGATCTCTATATTTCCTCACTCCGTACTTCATTCTTTGACAAATCCTTTCTAATACGCGCTACCTCTTTCTGGAACTCCTTACCATCATCTGTCCGCCATGCTCCTACCCTTCCCTTC
Organism: Rhodnius prolixus; assembly: GCF_049639745.1. Classification (NCBI taxonomy): domain Eukaryota; kingdom Metazoa; phylum Arthropoda; class Insecta; order Hemiptera; family Reduviidae; genus Rhodnius; species Rhodnius prolixus. The sequence continues at coordinate 34,227,178 of NW_027411614.1, read as the reverse complement.
TGTTTAATTATCTCCTTTCAACCCAGCTCCCTCCGAAATTGTAATTGAATTTCATTTATTTCCTTAATTTTAATTCTTATTTTTGTAAATACTTATTTTCTATTTATAAATTACAGGCCAAACCAACAGGGCCTCCAAACTGTAGATGTATTTATTCTGAGGGGACAATAGTCCCAGGTTAATAAACTTATTTTCTTCTTTATTTCTCTCTTTACATTCCGCAAATACTTCTGCTCGTTAATCTTGATCAATACTTCTGTTATCACTTCAATATTATTGTTATTAGCAAAGAACAACGTGAACTTTTACGAAGTAGTGCTGTTGATTGGGAAGTCACTGTTTCGGGTCCAGCTTAATTGGCTCTTCCTAAGAGATCTAACAGCTCGTTACCAAGAAATGGTCTTTGTTTTCTATAACCAGACCAACTGTCCCGCAGATGCCTTAATAAGATTTTGGCCACTAATGATGACGTGCCTTAAGCAACACAGAAATTGTAAGATTCTTTTTTTTAAAAAAGAAGTATTGCTCAACTCATCAATCTAAAGTAAGTTTTAAGAAAGAAAAAATCGAATTGAAGGGGAATGATATCTTAGTCATGAGATCTAGCTTCTTACTGTAAAACAATAAAATCCCAAAGCAATCAGAAGTAGTACAAGTATAAGGTCAAAAGATTAATTACTAGAAGGTAACATGCTTCAGTTTCTCGGCATATAATGGACGTTGAACAAAACTGCTATCTACTTTTTGAAAGAAAAATGGCTTCGCGAAAGCAAATCCTGAGTTGAGAAGAGCTAGAAACTGTCTTTGAAGATGAGTCCAAATTATTAAAGTAAGATGATAATAGGTCGACAAAAGAAACTTCTGTATGCCAAACGCTTTCAGAGATATTTCTGTCCCATAATATACCGGATTTAAGTTCATTTATAATGAAAATACCTGATTAATTAAATAGATTCATTCTTTTCAGTTCCTTAAATAACTTTAAAATGATTTTCAATAAAAGAAAAATACTTCTTTATAAATTGGTTTAAAAGATTTCTATATATTAAAAAAAATCTAATAACATAGATATTGTTGAAGACATGAAATGTAAGTTACATTGGAAAAAAATATGAAAAGAAATAATATTGTAATAAAATTTAAGAATGATTTTTCCCTATAAATATATACGGAAAAAGGTTTTAATTTAAAGAATCGATTCATTGAATCTAAAATTGATAATAAACATCGTTGGAAAAGTCTTAAGAAAGTATGTGAAGTGGTATGGAATAAAGAAAAATCTTCTTTCTTTTTTTCGACGCAGTTTTGCCATCATTTTCTCATTGACGTAAAAAAGTTCCTCTATCGAGAATTTTTCATTGAAGTATTAAAGTTTTTAAATTTTGTTCATTTATAGAAGGGAGTTAAAATGAGATACAGATGAATGTAAAATATTCTATACACATTTCTTTCTTTATTTTTATTTTTTTGAACTTGATAGGTTTTTTTCTTCAAAATAATAGAAGATTATCTTTTCTTAAATCTTTGATGGCCCAAACTAAAGTTTCTTCTTGGCTTGATACTTAGCATAAAGTTGGCAAGAAACTAAAACTAAATTCAACATGCACACCAAGTTTTTGTAAATGATAGCGGTATATAAAGCTAGACATTGCTCAACCTATCTACAACTTTCATCCTCATATTCTTCTTCAAGTTTTTATGTTAAGAGTTTGATACTTAAATATATATCTGTAAGTACAAATATACCTTAGAAAAATTGGCACATAATTCTGCCTTGCTGAACTTGCTCAGTTTTTTTTGTTACCCTTTTTCTTTGCCGAAACTCCTCTTTAACCACAATTTCTTAAGTGATTTATCAAGGCCATTTTTCTTCATATATTTCCCCATTTTCTTTTACCTCTTTATCGAAATTTCCTATTTCTTTAGGTAAGGAAAGCCGCATCTGTACCAGATATAGATCTACATAAATATTTCTTCTTGATGTATTTTTATAACACCCACAGACAATGGTGTGCGTCGGCAGTCCTTCAGCCCCTTCTTCGACCACTGCATTCTCCATCCCTATGGCGCCTTCTTGTATTTCGTCCTTCCTCTTACTCGCTACCATCCATTACTACATTCAATGAATATAAATTGAGAAAAATATTATACACTAGCGAACGCCACTACGTCACATATACTGGTAATATTTCTTTGTTTATATTCTTTTGTTTTATTTTTATCTCCTTATTTTCGCTTTCTTTTTTTTCCGCTGGAGTAAAAAAGGCTCGGGTAGGGAATCAATGAGCTGTCCGGGTAAAGTTGGTGGTGACATTATGAAAGTTTGAAACGTGACCAAATTGAATATAATATCTTAACCATGGACCTAGTGGTTATGAAGCTTGGCTTTTAAGTGGAAGATCCCCAGTTCGAATCTCGCGTATAGCTATTTTATTTTATTTGTAAAAAAAACAAAACATCTAATTGGTAGTTGGACGCTAAGCCTTGCCTGAAAAAGTAGGCAATTACTTTACTTACAAGCGATACTGGTTTGGGACTTTCTGGGTGCCCTGAAGGAAATTAGTGACCATAATAAGGTCTTTCTGATTTGGGAACCTGGTCATTCAGGTCATAAGGGAAACGAAGCGGCAGATTTATTGGCCCGGAAAGGTTCTGCGGGACACTTCGTTGGCCTGGAGCCCTGTTTTGGTGATCCGAGGTGTGTGAAGACTGCGGCCATTAACTTATGGGTGCAGAGTAGGTCTCAGGAGTGGTGACTCAACACCACTGGGCAGTGACAGGCGAAGGAGTTCATCAAAGACTATTCGCCGAGACTGACTGCAGAATTAATCCGTCAAGGCCTTGGGGCTATAAGGATGATTGAAGGCCTATTACTGGCCACTGCAGGCTCAGGAAACCCATGTATCGGCCTGGCAGATGATAGCCTTTGTAGGTTCTGTCAGGAAGAGGAAGAAACGCAAGTGTTTTATCAGTGCGAGGGGCTCGTATGGCTAAGGATGTTACTTCTCGGGGAGGAAAAAGCCAAGGCCTGTGAGCTTTACCCAAGAGCCGCTCTCCAGCATCAGGAGTCTGAATAAAAGGACAGCTCTGGAGGGTGAGCTTTAGAGTGAGGGGAGCCACAATAGATATAAAGGGGTCGCAGTGGCGTAGGCCTTGAGGCCGCCCTAGTTTAATCTATCTATCTATCTACTTACAAGCGATGAACTGATAAGTAACATTATTAACATTTTGCATAAGGGCGTTGCTTGTACTTCTCTAACCTAACAATAGCTTAAATATAGCTCACAAAAGTTTTAGATGCAAAGAAATCATTAGTATTTTTTTCCTCTTCCTCATTATTTGTTAGTAATATCTAGGAGGTCATGAAATAAAACTTGGAAACGAAGTGAGAATTATTTGAAAAGGAAGTCCGAGTAGCTACCCCTCTTGGTGGCCGAACTTCTGTGAAATGTCTGAGCTATCTGCGGATTACCTGTTATCGAGTAATTAGTGAGACCAATTTGTGAAGTCAAATTTTTCCATTTCTTAGCAGTTTCAAACCTTTAATTCCAATAAAACTTAAATTTGTGAAATTTGCCATAATTGCTGCACATCGTCTTGAGTAGTAGAAAGTGAATAATCAGTAATCAGATATTTTGCAGCATTTTAGATTTATCATCCTCTCAAGCTATTCAATATCCAAATTGTATTACGTGATTTTTGCCATTTTTGAGCTCATTGTCGTCATTTTCGCTTTATCTCAGAGGACCCCTAAATTATTTCGGTGCTAATGTGGAACAGTCATCAATACTCTGTTAGCAACAGAAAACCGAAACTATTTAAAATACCAAAAAAAATATATAATCTTGATTTCAACAATCAAGAAAGAAAGAAAAAGTAATAATGAAGATATTAAGTTAGAAGCCAGCTAGAGAGGCACTGAAAGAACCAAAACTTTATTCACATTTGCCAAACAAACAAAACTATACACAGAAGCTTATAAAGGCTTTAACAAAGTTCCTACCTTCATTTACATTACTTCGCAGAGTTGTAACAATCTGCTAAATGACTTGCTTCAAAATGACTTTACTTTGGTCTTGTAAAATTATACTTTTAATATAGCTTTGAAACTCTTGTAGGCTGGTTTCCATGAAATACAAAAGTATTTCATACGGTTTGTTTGGACTTATTCTATATTATATATAGAATAAATTATTCATATGGGTAGTGTGTATTCATATGTGTAGATTCTATTCCAGAATCTTGTGAGGCTGAATTCAATTAATCCTCTGTGATTATTACTTACATTATAATTTAATAATACAAACATTCAAAGGTTTTGTACAAACTCAGGTGCTTACGAAATAAGGAAATAGTCCTTACAGTACACATTGTAGAGACCAATGTGTACTGTAAGGACTATAAGGACTATGATATAAATGTTTATTTCAAATAAATTCGATTGTGTGCCTTTTTGATCATAGAACACGATAGACTCAGCATTTATCTCGCAGGAAATTCCGTAATGGACCGTCATTGTCTACTTCATGTGAATGAGGAACTGTCAAACACCCTTAACCAACCTTGGTCGACCGTCCAGGAACATTTTAAGTCTTTGTGTTTGGGTCCCTCATCATAATCTGTCCGAAGAGAACAAAGCTAAACGATCCATCACATGCAACGTATTGCTCCATACAGAACCCTTTTTTTGATCGTCTGATCACTGGAGACGAAAAATGGGTCCTATATGATAATCCAAAACGCAAAAGGCAGTGGCTCTCTCCAAATGAATCACCACGAAGTACTGTAAAGCCGAAGTTTACATCCCAAAAAGGCGTTTCTGTGTGTTTGGTGGCGTATTCGCGGAATTGTTCACTTTGAAGTGCTGCAAACTAGACAAACTGTTAATGCAGACCTTTATTGTGAACAATTGGATCGAGTGAACCAATCTTTAATCGAAAAGTATCCGGCGATTGTCAACAGAAAGGGCGACATTCTGCAATACGACAATGCAAGACCGCACCTGTGCAAGGCGAACCCTGGAAAAAATTAATGAATTGTGGTGGGAGGTACTGCCTCACCCACCATACTCGCCCGATGTCGCACCCTCGGATTTCCATTTATTCCGATCTCTACAACATTTTCTTGGTGGCAAACAATTTGGATGATGTCCAAAATGCCATCTCGAGATATTTTACTCAAAAACCAATTATTATATTATTTGAGTGCACTTGTAGGAGACTAGAGGAATTAATGCGCAAAAACCTCTGTCATAGTTAAAAGGGGAATTCCCCGTATTCGAAATCTTAAGCAGCGTTAAGAGAGAGAAAAGAGATGGAAGAATGTTTATTTTTTTACTATTTCGAAAGCATCAAATAAACTGTCCAAAATTTCTAAGTGATGTGATACCAAAAGCAAAAGCTATTGGATAACTTATATAAATCTGTTGCATCGTTTATCGCTATTGGATAACTTTCAACGCTAAATGAACAACATCATGGATTTTGGGGATTGTCCTAACTTCCTTATTTCCAAAATCTGATTGGCTATAATCACTTCTTTTTTCTTAACTCCTCAAATACCAAAATTAAATAATAATACTTCTAAGGAAAGGGATTAGCTATACGGTTAGCGTATTGGATTCTCACGCGGAGATCCCGTGCCGCCAGCTGCTGGCCCATAGATTAATCTCTTCCTAGGAGCTTCTTACAGCTATCTGTCCTGTGATGGGGTGCCGAAGGCCGGTAGTGCTGTGAAAAAAGCTGCAGGCGTCTTAGATGTTGACGCGCCTTAAATCATTAATAATAATAATAATAATATTAAAAAAATAAATAATAATAATAATAATATTAAAAAAATAAATAATAATAATAATAATATTAAAAAAATAAATAATAATAATAATAATATTAAAAAAATAAATAATAATAATAATAATATTAAAAAAATAAATAATAATAATAATAATATAGATTTTTTCTTCCTAGGAGCTTCTTACAGCTCACTGTCCGGTGATGGACAGTGTTGTCTGTAAGAGAGAACACTGTCCGGAGGCCAGCAGTGCCCTAAAAAAGCTCCGGGCGCCAATAACCTTAGATGTTGATGCACCTTAAATCATTAATAATAATAATAGTGAGGTCTTTGCACCAAAGAAATTAAAAAAATATGTATATTTCTAAACAAATGCATTTATAATAATAATAATTTTTTTATTAATAAATTGAAGTAATAAATTCCATCTTGATCCATCAAGAAAGTCAAGATGTTGATAACAAAGTAATTTTTGGTTATTGAATTAAAAAAAATATATATCAAGATGTGAATGAACGAACGTGTGAGTGAGTGAACATTCTAAAATATATAAATAATAATAATATATATAAAATATAGAAAATAGTTACAGGAGAACATAAAGATTTAGGAGTTAGCCTGGCTATCTATCTAGCACATGTTAGCGCTGTGAGTATGTGTGCCCCCCCCACACACATACCGCCTTCATAATATAAATTGTTAGTTTATCCTGATAAAACTTTAAATATATAGGAGCTTGTGTGTGGCTATATAAAACCAAAGTGTGCTTAGTAGTGTTCTTATAAATGTAAAAAATTTCTTAATTGTTTGACGTTTCAATCAACTATTGAAGTTTGTATAGTTAATAACTGCCAAACATACTCTTACAACTTTATCGTTTAAAAAATTATGAAGTTTAAAAACAAAACCGCTTTAAGTTTCAAAACTGCCTTTCATCAACTTCAGGTTTTTTTTTTGGAAAACGTTCGCTTGTCGCTATGTAAAGGCTAATTATCGCCCAAAAATCAGCTTTATTCTTCATAGCTCCTTTTCGTACCCAAATTCTTACATAATTTAGCTAGGACCAAGCTGTAGATTAAATTAGTTTATTGCAAACATTCAGGTTGGTTAACTTAAGTTTCTTCTATTCCACCGCCTTTATTTCCTTCTCTAGCGTCTTTCTAACATCACCACTATACATTTGACACATTGCATTGAAATGACCCTGTGGAAGACCACCTCACATCCTTTTCCGACTGACCTTCCTAAAATGACTTTTCATCCAAGAGATAAACTGAGTGAAGCACAAGACTTGGAGAAAATCGGTTCCGGATGTTGCAAAAAAGAAAGGGAAAAATAAATCGATAAAGCGACACTTCCGTTAGCTGATTACAGAGAAAGTGGGAAAATAGTAATTAATAAATCTATTAATAATCTGGATGGCAGCCAGCGTTAAGCCAGTAAACGCTCGTTAAAAAATATATATTTTTTTTTTATTACAAAAAGTTATAATAAAGAGGAGAGAGAGGCGAAGCTACGCATTTTGCAAATACTCATTTACTTTTGTTTGAGGTTGGTAGAACTGTAGATAATATTTCATTTAAAATATATAAGGTCTTTTTAAGCGAGAATATCTATCTACGGTCTTCCAGCAGAAGGCAACACTGGGGCTCCCATTTCTGTCCCATTCTCTGATGGGAATCTTTTGAACCCACTTCTCTTATATAAAAGAAGATTAAAATATTATCTGTGCTCTGGAAGCATTTCCCTTAGGATAACGATATAAAAGAAACGGTAATATCAACACTATGTTTTCATCTTAAACAAGCTTATTAGCTGACTGAAATTAATATCTCTCACTAGCAATTCTCTTTAATTTGTAATCTTGATTGTTAGGGTTAATATTTAATTTATTCTCAAAATCCTCCCTAATTTATAATTAAATAAAATTCTAACTGAAGATTTTTCGCAATTTTTACTTACTTTATATTACTTTATAAAAATTTAATGAGTAATACACGGTTCGCCTTGAAAGATTTTAATTGAAAAGTTCACCAACATGAAAAATTTTTCTTTCTCCTTATTTGGGTCAAAACTAACCAAAATCCACTGAAAACCAAATCGGTTTACGTTGCGGATTTTTTTTTTTAATTTTTTAGGTCAAAAACGGCTTTTTTTGCATTGTTAAGCCTAATAAATGGAAAAACAATACAGTTTTTTGCAAAACCAATGCATGCATTTTGAAGCTGAGGGAATTTCCGACAGATTGATGTATTTTATAAATGATAAAAATGAAATTTCGACATTCAAAATCAATAAAAAAGAAATTTTTGATCAAAATAAGGCAAAAACAAGGCGTTTCTCGCATTTCAAAGCTTACTTAACAAATAATTCATTGTTTTTTTTGTGGAAGGGAATGGGACTTTTCAAAAATGAGAAAAATTCCTGCAAAATATAATAATTATACACTGGAAAAAGTGAAATTTTCAAATTCAAATTCATTTAATGAAATTTATAAATGATAAATTTATATATATTAATGCAGACCCCCCCCCCCTTCTCTTTAAAAGTGGCTATAATTTCTACCAATCTCTGCGATAATATGATACATTCCTGCAGCCTGGTTGTGTATATGTGATAATTTACACAACGCACTCTGGCTGTCACTAATAATGGTATATTTTTTCTCCGACAACGAATGAATATATTTTAAAGCCGTTAAAATAGCAATTAGCTCCGCTGTATAGATGGACGCCTCATCTTCTAATTTAATTATAGAAAAATAGTTCCGAACCGCTGGTAAAATTACTCTTTCGACTGACTAATTGTCGAAAGAGAAGCAAAATTAATTAAATATTTTTTATTTTTAATTCTCCTTTATTCTGTAGCTACTAGATTGAAATTCTTCCAAAGGTAGTATTTGAACTATACTATTGAACTTCATCAAACGAGCATTTCGTTTTAATTTGAGTTAAGCAAATAAAATTTTCATCAGCAAAAAGAATCAATCGATAAAGTTTAATTTCCTCTACAATTTGTTCTAGTTTTTGCGAGTGTATTATTGCAGATTTAGTGCTCATAATCTCATATTTCCTTGCTGCTACCTTTTTATCGACTGAATTAATTAGTTGGCGATTATAGTTGAGTTTTTAATGAATGCAGTACAAAATAGTTAAATAATACTTTTAAGCGTTTTGAGTTTATTACATAGTCAAAAATTCTACAGCTCGAGCAGTGCCTTGTCACCTGTATTTAGATCTTTAGCAGTAATTTAGTTTCAACAGCGCTGTTGTTGTAAATGAGAACAAGGTTTACAATTAAAAAGAATTGCAATCATCTTAAGAGCCTCAATCTGTTAAATGTGTGCTAAAAATGCAGTGGACTGCATCCAATACAGCTGTTTGCTTCCTTCAGCTGCATATGTGGGTAGCACTAGCGATTCTATGTTGTCTTTTGGGTAACTTCCTGCACATCCGCCGCCAGCAGTTGTAATGGTACTTACAGAATTTTCTTACTATGTAGGGAATTGCACTTCTTCAGCTATTAAACAGGTGCATTTTGTTTCTTACTTTCTTTTACACGTTGATAAAACTTTAAATATTTCTTCAAACTACAACTCGCTATAGCGTATAATCAAGTCTGAGATAAACTTTATCACCTTTCATCCCCGAAATTTCACCAGACTGTCTGCTATCGCGACTCTATGGTTTGAGCTGGCCAGTTTAAGGGCCTGAGGCTAGCACTGAGTAGTTTTAGGTTTAAACTGCAGTAAGATGTGCGCGTTAAACCAGGAAACCGATCCTTCTATATTTATTATGACTATTATTAATATTTCTATCATTTTTTTTTTTAATTTGTTTATTCATTTTGCAACTGTATCCAATACACCAAGCAAAAGAGATGAGAGATAAGGGATGGCGCAATTACACAGACACGTATATACGAGGTGTGTTCAAAAAGTAACGGGAATTTTTAAATTTCGCGGGTTTGGAGAGTCTGATTGTAAAATTTTTTTTTTTATTATGTTGGTACACATGCCCCTGAAGTACGATAAAATTTTCAGTAATATTCATTGTTTACTTCTTAAGTGGCAGCCGTTAAGGTTAGACGTGTTTTTCGAGCTTGGCGTTTTTTGTTTGTTAAAAAAAATGGATCAAAGAATTTGTATTAAATTTTGCGTAAAAAATGAAATAAAGTGTGTGAAATGTTAATAAAGGCATATGGTGAGTCTGCTATGAGTAAAACAAGGATTTACGAGTGGTATAAGCGTTTCCAAGATGGCCGCGAAAACGTTGAAGATGACGAACGACCTGGACGTCCAAGCACATCAACAACCGATGAAAACGTGAAAAAAGTGAAAGAAATGGTTATGAACGATCGCCGAATCACAATCAGAGAAGTCGCTGATGATGTTGCCATATCAATTGGCTCATGCCATGAAATTTTTTCGGATGTTTTGGGTATGAAACGTGTGGCAGCAAAATTTGTTCCAAAATTGTTGAATTTCGAACAAAAACAGCGGAGAATGGAAGTTGCTCAAGAGTCACTCAATGAAGTCGACAACGATGCGGATCTACTGAAACGTGTTATAACAGGTGACGAAACATGGGTTTACGGATATGATGTCGAAACTAAGGCTCAATCGTCCCAGTGGAGGCATTCTGGATCGCCAAGACCGAAAAAGGCTCGACAAGTGCGGTCGAATGTGAAGGTTATGCTCACTGTGTTCTTCGATTTTAATGGCATAGTGCATCATGAATTCTTGCCACAAGGTCAAACAATCAATAAGGAGTACTACCTACAAGTTCAACGCCGTTTGCGTGAAGCAATCCGAAAAAAACGCCCGGATTTGTGGCAAAACAATTCATGGATTTTGCACCACGATAATGCACCTGCTCACACTTCATTGCTTGTTCGTGAATTTTTGGCCAAAAACAAAACTTTAACGATGCCCCAGCCTCCATATTCGCCAGACATGGCTCCATGTGACTTTTTTCTATTTCCAAACATAAAGAGAACATTAAAAGGCCGTCGTTTTACAAGCATAGATGACATTAAAAGCGAATCGCTGAAAGAGCTGAAAGCTATCACAAAGATTGAGTTTCAGAAGTGTTTCGAGGATTGGAAAAAGCGCTGGCACAAGTGTATTGTATGCGAAGGGGACTACTTTGAAGGCGACAATATTAATGTAGATGAATAAATAAATATTTTTTTCAAAAAACGAAAATTCCCGTTACTTTTTGAACACACCTCGTATGTGTGTACATACACGCGCACATGCATGTGCGCTAAGAAGCGTGAGTGGAGTGAACGACGACCATCCAAGTGATAGAAGCCGTTGGTTCGCCAGATTGGCAAGCTTACACTACAACCAGCCTAGGACGTCGGCGTTATGTGTTGAGATGATAGCGTGACCACCGCCGCTTTAATCTGCGATATGTATTTGAAGGAAGTGTTCTGGTGGACATGTTGAGGATCAGAGGGTTGTAATGATTGTGTAGATTTGAGTGGAATTTTGTGTATCGAGATTGGGCTATTTCCAGAGACGAGAGGAATATTTAGATCAGAGCGTATTGTGCGATTGGAGACGTAGAAGGGAGCGTTAACTATTGTTCTTAGAATTTTTCATTGTAAGGTTTGAAGTCGGTTGATGTTCGATTTTTTGGCGCTTCCGTAGAGCTGTATTCTGTACGTTTAACATTAATTACCTAATATCTTAATAACCTAATCTCTAGTAAATCCTGAACACTTCGGGAAGAGAATTCAGTTCAATACAAAGGTTGTTTTGAAACCGTTGCAAATTATAAATTCTGTCAGGGAAAATAAATACCCTTTTTTGTTTTGCAGATATTTATCATTATTGGGGGATATTAATTGAAATGGTTTCTTTTAAATTGTACAAAATATAATTTAAATTTAAATTAGATTATATCAAATAGAAATTTTACAACCGATTTAAAAACACTTTGAGTATGTCTGTTTAATTTTAATAATAATTCTATTTATTTAATACTTTATTTAATGTAATGAAATCATAAACGAAAAGTTCTTGATCTTTTTCAACTGGAATTTTCAGATTATTCCCAACAGTAAACATTCATTAAAATGAAATCATTAATTGCTTCCCTAAATAATGGATTTGCCTCTTTCTAATTACCAATCAATATTATTGTGTGATTGAAGAAAAGACGAACAATCTGTGATCACTCGCATTGGGAAGTACTCAGTAGTCCCGTTCCCGAAAGTTTCGCAAAATAAATCTTTTCGAGAAAAGTTTCAAATAAAAGTCAATTGAAGAGAAGTTAGTCTGTCAAATTTAAAGAAATCGATTTTGGTGGTTTTCGTGAAAAGTTGCGAAAAGATCTTTTCATGAAATTAACGGTTTCAGTGAAACCATTTCTTTCTAACCCAGAATTTTAGGGACTTATCTAATCCTCATTAATATTATATAAAGGTAAAATAAAGTAAAGTTATCTCCCATTTTTTGCAAGCAGGGCTTAACGTCCAACTACCAATTAGGTGTCTTGGACGAGAGCGGAAGCTCATACTTTACTATGACCTATTATCTCTAACAAATAAAAAGTAGTCATTCGAACTTGGGATCTCCCACTTACAAATCCACGCTCTTGACCACTAGACCAACACCCCGCTCCTTTAAAATTATGTAATCTTAATAGAAAGGCTCCTAAATCACAAATTGAAATTTTATAAGATAGCATATCCATCTCGCTCAACCAGGAGTGCCTTAAAATAGATTTTATTTGGATATTCTTTTGAGTAAAAGATGCAAATCTACATTTAATCCAACTGTAGCGAGTTTAATAAAAAATAAAATTAGGTTGTTTCTGAGAAAATTGCAAAAGAAAAATTGAAGAAACAGCTCAGCATTCTATTAATCGATTTAAACGACGACCGTATTATCGTTGCCGCTGTTAGCATTTAAGTGAAATATGCTTTTTGAGTTAAATTGGTTCACACCCATATTCATTCAAGCCCACTCATAGGAAATCACTTTCTTTTAATTGGCTAAAGTGGCTAAAGGATGGTAACTAATCAATCAGTAACTCGGTGGCGAATAACAATGACATAAAAATAAAAAGTATTACTTTGTTACAAAAGAGTATAAGGTTGGAAAGAGCTGCAAATAAAGATATTATAAAATAGTGAAAATTTAGGCGCGTATCGTCTTAGTCTCGATTTAGAGAAGGTCAGAATCTTTGATCTTCCATGAGAACTGATTGCAATCTGTGGAAGTTAAATGATTGGAATGTAGGGAATGCGACCAAACAGATGGCAAGTGGGGCGATGTTTCAATTGTAATAAACATCAAGAGAGAATCCAAGCATATTTTGGAAATATTTGCTTTAATACGTAATTAATACTAACGATAATAGCTCTTTGTGTAAAGATTGTAGCTCCAAAAACAAATAAATTCTATTCTATTCTAATAACCCTCGGCCAATTATTACATTTGCGATTAATTAATTGCGTAATTAAAAATTACTTTCACTAATTTTACTAATTTAATTAAGATCTAGCCCTTCTTACCATAATTTGAATATTTTCTTTTTAGTAGGCTCTCAAGTTTGTTAACTTGGTCTCCAACTTGACAAATGATTGATTAACATAGAATTCTCATATTACTGGAACAAACTGAATTGAATCACAGAAACGATTAGTAAGAAAACTATTGGACAAACGCTCCAAACTTACTTCGTAGAACAAGCGACAAGTATACGATAAAACAAACTAGCTCCACACTAAACGGGTCTCCAAACCTCTATCGCATTCAATTCGTACAATCAAAAACCCTTTGTACCTTTTACGTTTCTAACCTCTTATTCATACATTTATTTCATTAAAAATTCCGTTCGTTTCCGTTGAAGTCAAAGTCTTGTAAGAACATTTACATGATATTGTTTGGATGGAAAGCATTTTAAATAAAAATTCTCTCAAATTGCGTTTTCAAATTTCCAAGGCTTTTTAAATAAACGAATAATTTAAGATAGTTATCTTTCTATTATTTTTACTAAAAGAGTATTACTAGCACTAGGACCAGGTATATTGTGTTTCCTGCAGAACTTCCCTGGGATGAGACAGTCACCATGGTTCTCTATAGAAGTTCTAGGAAGAGAAGTGAGAGCTGACAGTTGAGGGTAACAATGTCCAAGTTAGTACAATAAGTAAGCTGAGGGACAATGTGGCACTTGATGAAGTACTACACAGCCAGTAAGAAGGTTCGATTAAATCACAAGTTCTCGAAGCCACTTGCGCTTCAGGCAACGATGTGGGTTTCCCGGAAAGGTGGTAACTGATGATAAGGATAACAAGGGATTGGTAAGAGTCGAAAAGCTGGAGTGGGATTTCCTATATAGGAAGTTAACTCAGAAAAGGAGGAGTTTGTTGTGGTCATTAAGGAAGATAAGATTTTGAGAAACAATAAGAAGCGTCATTTGATTCACCGGAGGATTTTGGAATTGGTTGACTGAAAGATATAAGAATCGGAAAGCTTAGTTGAAGCCCATAGATCAGCTCCGTAGTCAACATAGATTCTATAAAATTGCGGTTTATATTTTGGGAAAGGAAATACGAGGCAACTTCCAGATAAAATCTGTTCCCTGGATTGGTTTTTATGCCAGAAGCGTTTTTCATGGGTATGAGGTAATGTGAGATAATAATAATAATAATGATAATAATAATTAAAATAATTAAAAATAACGTATTAAAAGACGATTAGATGTATAGTAGTTCGTATGTAGTAGTATGTAGCTTTACGTCCTATAACCGACAGTTGTAAAGTAAAATATCTTTTGCAAAACTACTGCACGAAGCCTTGATGGGAAATATAGCATTAATGTATTTGTATTCCACATGGTTGATCATTCATGTTATGCTGTAATAATAAATTCAAAACAGACTGGTTATGCAAGTTAATAGAAGTCAAACAATGTTGTTGCCATGAATTTAATTAATTTATGTTTAAATTTCATAATTTACCAAGGTATAGAAGGTAAATTTAATCTAACACTCAGCTAAGGGTAAGAAACATGACATAATTAATAATTAATACTATTTGAATTTTCAAAATGAAATTAAAACTGTCCGGTAGGACAGTTGTATAAGAAGAGTTGATCGTCAAAAACTGCACGAAAAAGCGTCACGTTGAAAAACACCCAACTTTGACAATTTTTTTTCTCTTTTTCTATACTTGATTGTAAATAGTAAAGTAATCGCCTATTTTTTCAGGCGGGGCTTAATCTCTAACTACCAATGAGGTATCGCGGAAATAAATTGTAAATTAATGTTAATAACATTAATTCTTTACCGTTTTTAATCCCACGTGTGACTCTTTTTGTTGATTTAAGAATCTAATTGTAGTATTGCTCAATAATGAAAGTGAATTCGTATTTATTAGTAATTTTAATTAGATGTATTACTGAGGTTTTTTTTTTTTTTTTTTATTACAGAATAATGTAAATTTATTGTTTACTATGAAAAATATTGTCTCCGCCGTTAGAGAAGAAAGTTCTCAATTAGTTGAGGCATGTTCGCGTATTGGTAGAGGTATCAAGTTCTGAGGTCTCGAATAATTATGATAAAATGTACGAGCCAAAGCTCCTGATATTAATGAACAGACCAGACTTGTGGTCAACCTGAAAAGCAAAGTGTAGGTATTGAATTACACAAATTGTACAATACTTTGACATGGCGAAATGAACATAATATTGAAAACGTCAGTTCCAAAAAATGTTTAGCTCGGTGTTTAAAAAAAGCTCTGTAAGGATTCGTTGTTCTAGCTGAATGCCGGTGGTGCAGTACACTTTCAAAATTCAGGAAGAAATTATAGAGTTTGAAGTGAGTTATTGGCAACAGTTACATTAATAATATTTTGGCATAACTCTCTAAATTCAATTTAGAATCCACATATTAAAGTTGTTTTTAAAGAAAACTATTGTTTTTCGTATAAACGGGAGGAAAATGTTTAATTTCCAAATATTTTAGAAAACACATCGCTGCCGTAAACGCATTGAAGGCACCATATAGCGCGCTTTTAGCTAGATAATAGGGTAACCAAAAGTTAAAGACGCCCATTAATTACGAATTTCATTATAGTCCGTTCGTTTTAAAATTATCACTACAATCATCAGAGCGGAATTGTGTCAAATATTGAAAAATGATACAAGTGAAATCCTCCTCAGTTAGAAAGAATCTAAATGTGATGATTAGAGTATTCATGTGTGCTGTTGTAATATTTGTTTGCTATTTATTTGTATTTTAGATTTTAGAAATAAATAATGAATGTAATTACATTACATTCTCCCTAAGGCGAACTATCTTTCCAGCCTTTACTCCTCTTATTTACCTTACCTTACTCCTCTTCCCAGACAACAGATTGTGTTGAGTACCTAGCATTCTTCATGGACAAACACCTAATCTGGAATCTACATACAAGAACTGAACAGACGATTCAAACTTCTCTCTAGATTTCTCGACAAGCGATCTAAACTCTCACTACAGAATAAACGACTTATCTACACTATGATACTGAAACCTGCCTGGGCTTACGGAATGGAACTATGGGGCTCAGCCAAAGCTTCCAATATCTACAGAATCCAATCCTTCCAGTCAAAAACACTCCGTCGAATCCGCTAATGCTCCTTACTATGTCTCTAACTCTACCTTGCACCGAGATTTCCATGTTCCCTATGTTTCTGAAGCTGTAAGATCCCGTTATATTAAATTCTACACATCAATCACCTCACATCCTAATCCACTAGTATGTCAACTTACTACTCAATCTGGAAATACTCCCAGACGATTGAAGCGCAGGTGGCCTTACGCGATCTTCTCTATGAAGTAAGAGCCAGTTGATAATAGTGAATTGTACCACTTTGGGAGGTCCACCAATGAGTGAATTCTCCCCTTATACTATTCATGTACTTATCTATTATCATGTTGTATGTAACAGCTTCACCTATTGCAGAAATATATTGCAGTTGTGAAAATAAATAAAGTAAAAAAAATAAATAAATATATAAATTTTTGATTTGCTTAGTTTACAGACAAAAAGCCATCATTTTTTGAATTTAAATGAAATTCTGAGGAACCGATCCAACATGTATCTTGAATTGTATTCACGTTATTTCACATTATTAATGGAATACCTCGAAGGCATTCTGTTAATGGTTTATATACAATTATCAACACCTCGTTATAATACACTATGTTCAATCCTTAATTATATAACAAATAATTAGAATAATATTACATTTAACATTATTTCAGTTTTAAGGGTTATTAATTTACGCAGCAATGGAACATTACGTTGTATGTGTGAGCATTTATTGTTTGTGTTGTATTTCTCTATGTATTATGTATTTATTATTTAATAAATACAGAATAAGCCAATAATCTGTCTAAAGCTCCTGATTGTGTTTAGCATACTATCATAATAAAGGTATCGTACATTAAATGCGAAGCCTAAAGATCATCCGTTAATCGAATTTAACAGGAAAAATGATTCACTTAAACGTTGTAGATCTATATACATGCAACTAGCATATCAGGGTTTAAAGAGAATCGTGGGAGCCATTTTTAAGAAATTCCTAAAAAACTAGCAAATTGATTTTGTTAAGATATAAGCCAGTACCTCCAGGTTGATCGACTTGGTTCAAAACATTATTGTGGCGTCCTCCATTTATTAGCACCTAAACGAAATAACAAGTTTCACCTTTATTACGATTTCAAACTTCTCTCTAGACTTCTCGACAAGCGATCTAAACTCTTACTACAGAATAAACGACTTATCTACACTATGATACTGAAACCTGCCTGGACTTACGGAATGGAACTTTAAGGCTCAGCCAAAGCTTCCAATATCTACAGAATCCAATCCTTCCAGTCAAAAACACTCCATAGAATCGCAAATGCTCCTTACTTTGTCTCTAACTCTACCTTGCACCGAGATTTCCTTGTTCCTTATGTTTCTGAAGCTATAAGATCCCGTTACAGTAAATTCCACATATCAATCACCTCACATCCTAATCCACTAGTATCCCAACTTACTGCATCGCCTGGAAATACTCCCAGACGGTTAAAGCTCAGGCGGCCATGCGATCTTCTAAATGAAGTAAGAGCCAGTTGATAATAGTGAATTGTACCACTTTGGGAGGTCCACCAATGAGTGAATTCTCCCCTCATGCTATTCATGTACTTATCTATTATCATGTTGTATGCATCAGCTTTACTTATTGCAGAAATATACTGCAGTTGTGAAAATATACATGTTAAAAAAAAAAATTATTTTAAATACTGTACAAAGACAAAACAAACACCAATTAATAAAAAATCAAATAAAAAATATTTTTTCACATTCAGGCGACTACAAAACTCAGGCGACCGGATATTTCCTATGAGAACTTGAAATCGACAATTGCACGTTACAAATCTTACACTTTATTATCCATACCTAGTAGAAGAATGCAAAAAGAATAATAAAAAAAGTTATGATAAAATAGAACACCCGTAAAAAAGTTTTCAACTAATTGATCTGGTACCAATATTACAGATATAAAATGGAGTATGCCTCTTACATGTCTATACATATATTTTACCATGTTCTGATGGGGAGCGATTAGCGCATCTAGGTCATACAGCTCTGGTGCCCTTCCGGCAGTACGTGAGGCCAGATGCCACCATTACACCTCTATGCATATTTTATCGGAAATTTACTCTTTTCACTTCTTTTAATGCCCTTTTTTCGTCATGTTTTTCCATTTCAAACGTAATGTTCTTTGCATTTAGATTTTTTTGGGGGGGGTTTTTGTTAAAGGCGAAAACATCTCTTTTTTGTTCTTATTACTACTTGATTTCACTCTGGAAGTATTGCAAATTTTATGTTTTCCCTCAGCCTAGAAAAAAGGATTTTTAAAAATATCCTATCTTTAAATACTAAAAACAATCTTTTATTTGAAAATAGACCTAGAAAATGTGAAGAGGTTTCTGAAAGCCTGGAGGCGCTATCAGCTGACCTAGACTCCATCCTGCCTTACTCAACAAGGTGTTGGTATGGAAGCCAGAAGGTTACACTTTCCGACCCAGCTGGAGTGGCCACAAGAAAAGAGAAGCATGAAATAATTAGTGACACTAATGACCTCGGCAGTCGATGCGCCGTAAAATAATAATAATTAAGAATTGACGTAAAATCAACGACTGATTGTTGTCAATGATAGCAAAAAAAAATTTTTTGCCAACTTATTTGTTAAGTTACTCCAGCGCTAGAAACACTTTAAGTAACAATGACAATAACTGACACCACTACATACTCACTAATTGTGGGGAGAAGTTACCCAGTGGTAACACTCTCTAAGTCGTCTCCAGGATTAGCTACCCTCTTCAGAAGAGAGAAAATCGTGAAGCCACTGATATTTTAATCGTCCGGGAAGGTGATGAGATGATAAATGGCGTACAAGAAGATTGCAATGAGAGTGCAAGTTCTGATGAAAACTTTTGTAGATAGTTAGACTAGAAAGGTAAAATGGAGCCGTTAACGATAGTGCGGAAGAATTTTAGGCTGAAGAGATTGAATTCGTTGAAGATTGGAGCGTTTCGTTGAACCACACAGTTCAATATCGTACGTCAAAACTAAAATATAATTGACTTTTTAGAACCATAGCTAATGGATTCCTCTCTTTTGCTCAGATTCTGTTCATTTCTTTAGATCAAGAAAGCTTGTGATTTGAAATTGAGACAATGTATCTTATAAAATTGTTACGCTGTTAAGATTAAATCATGATGATAGACGAACATGATCTAATTTTCTAGATTACTGCAATCATTATCGTCATAATTCCTAATTTTATTTTATAAATACAGTAGACTCTCAGAAATCCGGACTTTTGTGGCGGACAGCCGGTCCGGATTTCGAAAAATCCGGATTTCCCGGAGGTTAGCATGACTGATGATTTCCGTCTTTATGGCGAACAATTATGACAATACTGTAGTGTTAACGTTTATTAACAGTAAGCTGCTGTTCTGTATTATACTGTTCAGTAGTACTGTAATTAACAGTGAAAGAACATTTCCACTTTATTCTTCGTTTTTAAACTTCCCTCCTTCGATTTCATTGAACTGCCTCGTCAGTGTTACTGAAACACAGAGCGCCCGACGATGCAAACTACTGTACATAACATTTACTTAATGCGGGCTATTTGCGTGCCATGCATATATATTACCTTATATCAAATCAACGTTTTGTCGTTTATATTTGCAAGAAATTTTATTTTTTTAAATTCAAGATCATCGATCCGGACTACCGAGAGTCCGGACTACCGAGAGTCCGGACTAGGACGATCCGGATTTCTGAGAGTCTTCTGTATTGCCACTTTTATGAATTCCAGGTGTACAATTTGAATAGATAAACTGGACATGAAAGTAGCATTGACTCATCTGATCTCATCCTAAGATAGTCGAATGTTAGCCTTCGTATCTTCTAGAGATTCAAACAGCATTCGAAACTGGAGTGGACAACTGCGCAAGTGTTGGTAGCTATGAAAAGCGCCAGACTTTGGTGTTATTCATGATCATTCAGGCTTCGATTATTCTACTTTAAATTCTCTAATATTTTTTATTTGAGCTAATTTTGTAGCTAAATCATTGGCTGTTATAAAGTACTAATATAAACCATTTTTTTAAAATATTTTTCCCCCAAAAAATTATTTGGGTTATGGTTTGAGACTAACTCAAAGAAAAGCTGTATTATATATAAAGAGATATCCAGTTTTATATTGCTTATCATCTTATATTACATGTCATGTCGTACATTTGCTTCATATGTAGTACAGCGTGGATATATATCAAAACATTATATCTGATCTTACATACCACTGCCAGTATATTTGTAACTGTACCCCTGCTCGCCCTCAAGGGGTTACCAACCTCTTGTTTCATACGTACCTACTATCACCATCACATATTTTACCTAATTTCAACCATAATATTATGTGGATTGCTACCACATACTATCTTTAATATATTATACGTACAATTTTCTTATAAATCTAGATATATCTGTTAGTTTATAGGTTAAACAAAGTTTATATATCATTTTAATTGTACAACTATTTTTCTGGTCTTCTTTTTTTCTGTCACTTTATGGGTTCACTATGAAAGTTGTGTCGTGGATATCATTAATTTAATTTTTATCAGATTATTTTACATTGATGTAATAAACAATAACTTACTTTAAATAAATAACTTATGTAAGAAGTCGTTTTGCGGCCATTACAGATTTATTTATCCACACGTAAATATTTCAAAGTAAATTTAAAAGTGATATTACTCGGGATGGATTTTCTCTTTGAGCAGGAACGTGTTGCTTCCTAGGCGGTGGACAGTACTTTGTTTTGGAAGAATTGTAGTTCGTTAATTGTTGTCTTACTCGATCCCGTCCAAACTGGATAGAAGTATCAGTCATCTTGAGTAAAAAAGATTAATACTAAGTTACTTTTTTGCTATTTTTCAACATAATGAACTTGAAATACTAGATTTTTTCCGCATTTGTATTTTCAAATACATCCTGCTGAACAAAGTCCACAAATCTTCTAAAGCCTCTGAACATATATTTTGGCGAAAATTCAATTTTCCTAAATTATTTTTAGGACCGTAATTATTCCGTTATACACTTTACACAATAAATCAAACATTAGTTTAAGATTTAGTAGAGTTTTGAACTAAAACTTTGAAATGAAATGGTAATTTAATAATAATCTGACACTAAAGTGTTATTTAAATCATTTAATTGAACTAGAATTATCTATAACTTAGCAAGGTTTAATAGTAATTTAATAGAACTGGCTGTTTGTTGGTTTTTACAGTAAGGTTTGCTTTGAAGTGAAATTTGCATTTTCCATCATTGTGTAGTAAAAAAGGCTCCGGGCGCCAATTATACCAGATATCATCGTGCTTTAACTAATAAGATCATAAGTATTATAAAAGAATAATTAATCTCATATTTCAAATATAAACTAGTTGCTTTAAGCCATGTAAAGATGGAAACATAAAAATTTAAAATCTCTTAGAATCAAAATAAATTAACAATACTTTGAAACAAAAAGCACTAAGATAGGGCTTGAAGAGAAAGAATGAAATTAGTTGGTCCTTTTGTCCAGAATACTTTCGCACATTGATCCTTTGAGAATTCTTTTCCCCTCAGTGCATTCTAACTATCAGCTGGCATCTTTTAATTTAGAAGCGTTTAATGCTGGCCTTGCGAGAATTCACTAGAAGAATGAATTACATTTTTCCTTGCGTAAAATGAATAAATGAAAGGATAAGTCAAGTAATTGCTTTTTACTATGTCCTTGTAAGGAAAAGGGTTTTGTTCCAACTCTGAGCAACTCTGTGGCTGCAAACAGCAACTTTTAGCCTTCATAGTTCCGTTTTATTGTTCTCATACGTATTTACTTCAAAATAGCAAGATTGTTTAATACTATAGCTATAAATATTTTATTATTAATAATTTCAGCTTTTTAGGATATTATTTAGAGAAAAGTTCTGGAAAAGATAACTGGTATAAATAGAAATGTTCTAGTTTTAATGGTTATTTAGATGTAGAAGGTTAAATTTTGGAGGTGTTTACAATTCCTTTAAATTTCAAACCTTTATATCTCGCTTCGTATTGTTCAGATTTCAATGAATTCTTTACCGAATTGTAGAGAAACGTTTCCTCTTTAACTGGTATAAATTGAAATGATCTAGTTATAATAGGTTATGAGATACAGAAGGTTAAATTTTGGAGGTGTCTCGATTCTTTAATAATTTCAAACCTTTATATCTCTCTTCGTATTGTATAGTTCTTTACCGAATTATAGAGAAAATATATATTAGAAACGTTTTCGTTCAATTCACTTCATTTAAATTTACATACCATTCATCTTTTTTAGTGACAGCATTATTAATTCAAAGGAAAGAGATGTTACCACTTTTAATAATGTTATTTACCATACCGAGCTATAGACTAGGTCACTGATGGCGAACGCCAGAATGCTCGGCGTGTTAAAATATTGAAAAACCCTAACTTAACTCTGGTGCCGTGTCACATATAGAAATATTCATTATTTGCAACAATAAAAAAAAAAATTAATAAACTTTACGATTATTGTATGATTTTAGTTAATTAAACTTTATAATAATTAACATTTTATGATCTGAGGAAAGTTTGCCAGATCATTATTCTGAATAAATACCGTAATTTCTTCAAATTACTCCACAAATCGCTATATTATTTAAAATTATATAATAACTTTTTGTCTCTGTCAATGTCTGTCATCGAAAATGAGTTCGCGTGTCTTCGGTTTGCCATTACGGGACTAGTTCATCTTTAGGGCTATGGAACATATCTATAGCATTAAATGATTATTATCTAATTTGTTTTGGGTATTTTGATAATTTATGTATGTATTACTTAATTTAATCATTTTAGCACTATTTTAACACATTTTTTTTTTGTTTAATTTGTTACAGTTAGTGATGCCCTAAGGATCAAACATCTTCTAGTGCCGACCGTAATAGAGAATGGAACCCAGAGTACAGCGATACTAGATTGTGACTACATATATGATCAGCCGCCGCTTGGATTGGTTGTTAAATGGTTTTTTAATAATCAACCAAATCCAGTATATCAATGGATACCAAATAAAAGGCCACAGGATTTAGGTGTGCTTAAAGGAAAATTAAATTTGGATTATAAAGCTTCAGATGAAGCGTCCAAAATGCATAGAGCTTTACAGATTGTTAATCCGACTACAGATCTGTCGGGTGAATATAGATGTGTTGTCTCTACCTTTGATGATGAAGCGACTGAAGCGAAAAAGATGATTATTTTTGGTGAGTTATTTAAATTATTTTATGTACTGAATTATAATTAACAAAAGAATAAACTAAAATAAAGTAAATGAAGATAATGGATCTATTTGAAAGGATTACAGAGGGTGAGACTGTCTTTTTTCACAAGTGGATTTCTTTTATTTACTGTAGACATTGTTACCTTTAAAACCCTTCATTATTCTTCTATCCATTATAATTATTTTCTTATTTTGTACGTTACACAGGCAAATTAGCCAGAAGCAATGTGTTTTTAGTTTATCTGATTCATGCAAGCTTGTTATTGTAGGTCATGACTAGTTATTTTTATTTTATCAACGTTGAAGTATTAGGGAGTTGGTGATAATTACGCCACCATTGTATTTAGATTGCCCAAAAGAGAACGATTGTAGGTAATAATTGTGCTTCATTAGTGCCCCCTACCTTTAGCCCTACTTATTGGAGGCCAAGATTACTTGATTATTCTGCTCTGGACCCAGAATCTTAAGAACGTGAGGGACTGTATAGATGTCATTTAGTATTCAGAGTCATGAGGCGAGCAGTTGTGATTGAATTTCGATTGAATTTGTGATGCTGGGTGACTCGGTTAGAAATAGGAAACATTCACGGCGCTGTATCGGGTAGAAACAACTAATATCATACTATCACAGTGTGTTTTAATGCTTTGTTGCTGATGGTACCTAAAAAAAAAAACAACAAATTTTCAAACAGTACAAACGATGGTGACTAATGATGCTTAGGCTAAGCCCTAGGGTGAAGGACTTAATCAAATCCCTTGTCCAAAACCCTTATAGGTGTTTTGGTGAAAAATTTAGCGAAAGCCAAAAAGGCTACCTCTTACCCTATAGCGAACATTTGATGACATATCCCCTCTCCCCCCAAAAAAACATCAGTAGACTGATGTGCATCCCTGAACATCGCGACATCTACAGTAGGCAATTGAGCTGGCCAAAAGAAGGATGTTCTCTACAACGATCAGAAACGCTCCATTACGTACTCTTCAGCAAAAATGGTTATTTATTTCGCCTTAGATGAAAGAAGTTAGACAGAAACGTTTTAAGACGGCGCTGAGCAAAGTAAATACGGAGTAATATCCAAGATCAGCTGCTAAATTTTCTGCCAAAGGCTGTAGCCTGTTAACCAACTTCAGGATGTTAATAGGTCACGATTTTTTTTACAGAAATACTTCATCTGAGGATGCGTGATTGCCTTCTACAGGGTGTATACGGAGGAGTGGTCGAAACTTCGGGAGGTGATTCAGCAGCTCAAATGCAACAAAAAATATTCTCTTCACTTTGGCCCGATTCTCAATAGTGTCCAAGATATTTGCATTTTTAACTTTTCCGACCGTACTCGCGTTTTTCACCATAAAAACGGCCGTAACTTTTCTATCCTTTATCCTACAACAAATCTGCTTATTCCAAACGAAAGAGCATTAAATTTTCTACAAATCTGATTAAACCAGAGCCTCAAAACGTTTCTTATAACAATGAAATTTTTACTTGAATGTCTAAAAATTTCGTTCTCGATGATTTCTGTTAAAATTTTCAGCTGCATTTTCTCAATGGTTAATGAATCAAGGAATCACATAATTTCAGAAAAAGTTGCGCATTTATTGAGCTTCAAGATCAAATGGATTTTTTTGGTTTTTAATAAAACCCTACCCCGAACAGAGGGGTGTAAATGCAGAAAACTGGGATTTTGGGAACTGACTTTTCATTACTAATTTACTAATTTAAAAGGATAGAAAAGTTACGGCCGTTTTTATGGTGAAAAACGCGAGTACGGTCGGAAAAGTAAAAAATGCAAATATCTTGGACACTATTGAGAATCGGGCCAAAGTGAATAGAATATTTTTTGTTGCATTTGAGCTGTTGAATCACCTCCCGAAGTTTCGACCACTCCTCCGTATACATATGAGAAAAAGGAGGTAACCGCCGAACATTTAGGTATTTTTCCGGAGTTAGATAATGATGGATGATGAAGACAAGATAGTGTTTAGTACTTTCTCCGTATGGCTGAACAGCCGAGATCGAGCTATAAGACAGAAGTGTTAGGGAATATTACAATTTAAAAATTGTACCTATAAATTTATATGCAGGAACTTGTATTATCAAGTTTTCTCAAAGAACTGATAAAAAAAGCAGCAAGTTACAGTACCTTTTGAAGGCATTTTGGAGAATGAATCATCGCTAAGGATTAACTTAACATCTCTACGGCGTTCAAGAAATCTTGCCAACGTCCATATGTGGTTCACTTGAATGCTTATCGAAAACATCGTAGGAACTTTCATGCTGTATCCAAAATAAGAGAAACTTTCATGCTGTATCCAAAATAAGAGAAACTTTCATGCTGTATCCAAAATAAGAGAAACGGTTAATTTGTCTAGGGAAAAAGCCAGTTCAAGAACATAAAGTGAGGATTCAAGCTAGATATAGCTAAGAGTCATCCCACTAGCGATTTAAAAAGGCATCCTGACCAAGAATATTCCATCGGATGCAAATCAAGGCACTGTTAGTAAGTAGCTGTAAGCTAATGTTTCAGTACAGGTACCTATTGAAAGCCTTTACAAAATAATATATTATTCTTGTAAAAACTTCGAACTAGTTTTAATATTAATAAAGCTAGTTCAATAACACCATAACAATTACACTTAGCTCGGTTTATAACGATTTTAAAATTACGTTAAATTTAGTGAGCGTTTAAAAACATTTAACAGTTATTCTACAAGTTACATTTTAACTCCGACCATTTCCACAATCTCTTCTATATTCTGTCTTTTTGAATTTGCGCGAAATTCCAAATTTTAAAGTGAATAAAACACTTATACATTAGTATAAAATCACTGTTTAATCAGTTCCAATAATCCAAAGTAAATCACAATTCAACCAACTCACTAAGTAAGTATTCACATGCGTAGTTACTCAAAGTAACTATAGCTTATACTTCCTATAAGAAGCCCTTTTTTTAAATAGACGCAAAATAAAGTTTTGCCCTTTTTTTTAATTACTACCCGATGACATCCAATTAGGTGTAGGTAATAATGTACTAATTAGGTGTGTGAAAGAAAGTTATGAACATCATTGTCAGTAATTAAACGAGTTACAAGCTGTTATCTTGTTTAGTTTTGTTTAAGTCTTAATTATAACGTCAGAATTTACATCTTTGTTAGAGATGGTGATATAGAATGTCTCTTGTATATTACATTTTACTAACATCATACTGGGGTTGTTTTAAGTATCCATGGAATTAAGTTAATTTATCTTCATTCTCATTTATATACATACACAGCCTGGAGCCTTGCAATCTTCTTCATGATATCTCCGCTATCTGGTGGCACTTCCACTAGCACAGACTCCATCCTGTTTATCTAATTAAATCCATAATCTCTTCTTACGTTATAATCCTCTTTGTCGCCTAACTTAGTTATTCGCTCGACACGCTAAAATGAAAATATTATGATTTGATCATATTTCCAAAATTTGTTTTTCTTTCGGAATATAACTGTTATCGAGATGGCGGTGCATCAAATTATAAGTTTTTAGAAATTTATTGGTGCGCATGTGTTCAATACAAAATTTGAAAGCAGAAACTGGGTAGATTGTGATTATAAAAGGGGTGGATATTTATCCAAATCGCTGCGACTTATGAGCTCACTAAAATATTGTGTGCTGGGGCTTCCATATTGCCGTCGCCCATTTCTTTAATGTGAACAATCAAATTTCTACTCTAGTTTTCTTTCATCAAATTTTATTCAATAATCAGGTAATTTATCTTATACCAACACAAAGTTAGTAACCAAAATATAGACCTCATTTTTCATTGAAATAACTAGCAATAAATAATTATCGAATTAGAATGAAGAAGTATTAGAAAAAAATAGGCGTTTTGGCTGGCCAATGAGACCTCGCCAAATATTGCTAGTAAAAATGGCGGAAGAATGGCGAATGTGCATAATTTTAGTAGTTGCCATTCATTTAGTAGTGACCCACTAGGAAAATTTTAGTGACCCAGAAAACAATTCTTAATTACGACGATCGGTGGGTATACTTGCCACCGAATTAAAATGTGCTTGTATTGAGATGCGTTGCAAAATGTGATGAAGTGCTATTCTTACGCAGCAAGTGCACGTTTCAACAGGTACTTTTCTGCTTACATTTTATGATCTCTTTCAAGTTGTAATTTAGAATTTGATGATAATAAATTTGTAATTACCTATTTAATATACAGGGTGTTCATTTTAAGACGGCTCAAATGCATTTCATGCTTAAATAGTTAATCTGAGCAAAAAATGGTGGAGGAAATATTTGTTGCCCGTCACCTCTAGTTTCAGAATATGTGACTTGATTTTAGATTCCTGCCCGTATAGGAGGCTGACGCGCGACCAAAAGTGAGGGTTCGCAGTTGACCCCATTTTCATATACCCAGTTTTAAAGTGTATAAAAAGTTATGAAAGAAACCGGAAACCGGTATTCGATATCTTCAAAATTAAAGGTGCTAGGTCATTTCAAAATCTGCTATTTATTAATCATATTTCAATTTTTGAACTTGTTATCAAAGAGAAAGAAGAGCACGCGATAGGTCATTTTTATGTATTTTTTCATCCCCTTTCTACTAAAAATATTGCCAAGGCAGTAAATCTAGTATTTTTCTTAATATCGGGAAATAAGTCGTTTTCCGAGTGATTTTTCTAAGAAAAATCAAATGTTAATAGCTTTAGATGTTCTCAAGCATACACAAAATGGCTAAAAATTAATTTTACCTCTGTTACAAACAAGAAGGTTTAATAATTATTTGGTAATTTTGGGCGAGTTGCGTTTAATTACCAAAAAAATTGGAAACCTCCTGCCACATATTTAAGTGATCAATATCTTTCATGTAAAGAATCAAACTTATTCTTTAATTTATCAAATAATGCACTTTACGCAACTTGTGAAGCATGTACTGTGCCTTCAAAGGTGCCTCCTCAGATACAGAGAGCAGTTGATAACCACCTGGCTAACCTGGCTTGCGAGTTTAAGTTTAAGAACAACCGTTTAAGCTTGAAATGCATTTGAGCCGTCTTAAAATGAACACCCTGTATATTGGAATAGACCATTTATAATTTTTTTTTTTTTGTATTTTATGTATTGTGAGATAATATGTGATTCACAATAGAAGTGATGTGACCCACCAGCGCAACTTTTTGTGAACAAAATTGAAAAATGACCCACTTGTAAGAAACGTTGCCCACCACTGGGTTAGAGCGTTGTTTGGCTTGCTCATTGAAAATGTTCTTTTATTAAAAAAAATATAATAATTACGTCGTACATTTTTTCTTTATCTTTACTGTATTTTTTACATTTACACTTTTTTTTTTGTATCTGTATTTTGCTGATGTGCCCACTTATCTGAGTTCATATTGGCGTTTAGAGACTTTATCAGTGCACTAGTCTTCTCTCTTTCAGCAGCTGAACAGCGCTTATGGAGAGCGTCTACCAGAACCATCCAAATGGATTCTTAATTTGAAACTAATTGGAATTTTAACAAGCTTTAGTACAAAGTGATTCTATTTTCTTGGTCGAATACCCGCTTATATCATTTCTTTCTTGGGCACCACCATTTTATTGGTCATCGTAAAATGATATTAATAAAAATCAAAAATAAAACTTAATATCGCAAAGATAGTTTTAAGACATTAGGTACATCTGGAGAGTTAAGTACATCTGGATTACAAATTCATCTTAGAATTTATTAACATTTATTTTTGTATTATTTATTTTGTACCTTCCTCTTTTTTGTACTTTCTTATTTAATTTGCAACTAAAGTTGTTTTCTTCTCTTTGTTTTGTAACAGTTCACTATTATTATTTTATATTCTTATTTTTTTTAGGTCTAGTTTTGTTTGTTTCATTAAGAAAGATAGTTCTCTTTTTAACTATAGTAAACTCTGTCAGACGGTTGCATGTAGCCATGCCTAATATACTTGTTTCTTAAAAAATGAGGTACATACTTTTTTAAAAAATAAAGTATTATTATTATAGTGTTAGGACATGAATGTGTAAAAGCCACAACAGGGGATAAGAATAAATCTTTATAATTGAACAAACTAACTTTTAAAGTGAATGCCAAGTACAAACCGGTAAGAAATGTTGCATGAGTATCTGTTAGACTGGAAACCGTCTAAAGAGAGCAATGACAAGTTTACAGGGTATGTCTGTATGGTGGGCGATTTGTCAGGCGTTACCCACTTCCCTTACCATTTGGTCTTGACACCAACGCCAACTATTCCGCCAAAACTACTACAAAAGCAAAGCCGCCTTGTATCCAACGCTCCTGTGATTGCTCTTGTAGTGGTATCCAGAGATATAGCGCCGTGGTTAGAGTCCTACTTCCCGCCACATCTATCACTCGAGAACATTTCCTCCCGCACAACTGGTTGCTGCACTCCCATACCCTAACCATTTATCTGTATTGTCCATATAACTGTAGCTCTTCGCACCTCACTACACATTCACGGCTCTTACGCCGTTGATATTCTAGCTTTCCTCCTCAAATCCTACAAATGTATTTATTTAAAATTCTCTTGGAGGAAAATAATAATAATTGTTTAAAAAACTTGAAAGAGTGAATTTAACAGTTTTAATAAGATTTACCGAGAAGTGTCTCGCAATTGTAGGAGTGTTCATTACATAATTTTCTGTAAAGTTAATTACAGTAAAATATATGCTGTCTAAAGAGAACATGTATTTTAACAGCACACAATTTTAATTAAATTAGCTACTGGGTATGCTGTTAAAAGTTTACATTCAACAGAATAAATAGGCGCAATTTACTCTCATTTTAATCTTAAAAGTGAACGAAGTGCCAAATAAAGCAAATTTCTTGTAATATTTTTGTAAGTATTGATTTGGTTTCGCTGTTTAATTAACCCTCTGGAAATCATGAATGGGTCACATCCCACCTCCATGTGGGTGAAGATGAGTTTCATGTCAAGCCTTCTACGAAAATCATGTTTCATTAATTGTTTTCTCGTGAGATTGCCCCACTGACAAATAAATTAATATTTCAACTACATTAATTTTTATTTCAATGCATATATGAGGAAAAAGGACAGTTACTATAATTCAGCCTTAAAAAAAAAGATGATAAAAGAGAGACCATTTTTATACAATATTAAAACTGTCCGGCAGGACAGTTGTATAAGAGTTGGTCGCCAAAAAAGTGCACGAAAAAGCGTAACGTTTAAAAACACCTAACTTTGACAATTTTTTTCTCTTTTTCTATAAAAGATAAAATTCCCAAATTTTCTTTACAATATAAGTGAAATCCTGCTTAATTACTGTGATTTTTTTTGGCAACAACCTTATATAAATTTCTGTGCATACAATTATATTTTTATAACTGTATATATCTATATATTTTCATGAATATTACTATTATTATGGCGGGATGGATGGATTAACTCAATGATTAGCGTACTGGGTTCCCTTGCCGAGTTCGCGTGTTCGAATCCATCTGCTGTCTCTTAGATTTTCTTTTCCTAGTAGCTTCTTACAGCTCTCACTGCTCTCACAGTGTTGTCTGTAACGAGAGAACACTGTGTGGAGGCTGGAAGTACACTCAAAAAAAAAAAAAACTCTGGGCCCCAATAACCTCAGTGATTGACTCGCCTTAAATTAAGAAATTTATAAAAAATTATGAAGACTGGTTTTGAATTTGGATTAGGCGTGATGTAAGGTGAATATTTGTGCGAGTTTAATGAGTTGTGTTTTCTCTTTTTAAATCACTATCGGGTGAGAGTTCAAGTGGTTAGCTGCGTGGAATGGAAAGGATTTATGGGGCGTGGAGATCATTATATTAGGGAGGGATACATATAAGGTATTGAAAAGATCTGTTGGATTTACTATGTGTTTAGAAATGAAATAAGGAGCGATCAAGAGAGAGAACGCTATAGTTTAAACAAGGAAATCCCTGGATACTCCCATTTACATTTCGTTAGCAATCTCCCTTGGGGTACAAACTATAAAGTGGAGATAGATCCACCCCAATACCAGGATTGATCTAATCTTCACTGACTTTTTTTTCATCGCCCATTTTTTGAAATTCTCTAACAAATGGCTTTAACAATTTTGTTTGAACTTAGTTCATTTAATCCACACGTGTATTTTACCAAATTTCAAATGAAGTTCGGGACTCATGATAGAATGTTGTTATAATTCTATTGTATTAATATCAAACCTTTCGATTATTAAGAGATTATTTGTCATTCCATCTAAAATATTGCTTTTGATAAAGAGAAATGTTTAAGGCTCTCCTAATCTTCGCTCCTCCCACTGGTTCTTCTAAAAATTGTTCCCTAACTATAACTAACTATGAGTACCTAACTGATAAGTTGGATTTATTCCTCAAGGTGTGTTTTTATTGTGGAGTACGTGAATCTCTGGAAATTCCTTAAACAAATTGTTTTTAAAAGTTTAATCAATAATTGTAGAGAAATTAGCAATGTTATACAAAATTCAAGAATAGTAAAAATGGTTTTAGTTTTCAAATTATTTGACAGACATTTTTGGAAGAGGTGATAAAGTTAAGGTTTGTTTTAATCTTCAAGCTGATGTTTCATGTAAATGGCGCCATTATTTCTTATAATCATTCCGCCGTATCTGTAAACGGAAATATTGGTTGTTTGGAATGGCGTGCTAAATTTTGATAAACACGTATAAATTGTAAATAAAATATTTTTCTTAAAACAAATGTCAGTTTGTAAGAATGCTTTTAATAAAAATGTAGCATTCTGATGAATCATGTATACTTTGTGTAATTTAAGGTTTTAGGCTACTATAAATTGAATCAAAGCTAGAGTTGGATAATACATTAAGGTTACTCCAAAGCTATCAGTGCTTCTGTACATGTGGACTTGCGGAACTCGTCTCTAATAACTTTTTTCCGTTCGCGACTCAACAAATTCTACATTTCATTCTATCTAGCCCAAAACAAAGTTTTCAATTATTACAGAGCATGTATTTTCTAAAATATTTGGGACTTATTTTTACGCAATAATAAAGTTGTTTGTCGTTTCCGTAGAATTCTGTTCTGTTCGGAATTCTCTTTAAGATTTTGCTTTTGTATAGTGCTGCACGAGAAACGAGATAAATCTCGGTCTCGGTCTCGGTACCGAGACTGAGACCGAGACGAGACGAGACTTGAGCAACCGAGACCGAGACCGAGACATGATATATATCTCGTCGAGAAATCTCGGTCTCGTCTCGGTTTTTCAAATATTAATTTTTAGCTACAAAATTATAAAATTGTGTTCTTTATTAATAAATAATCATTACGTGTATTGAATTAATTATTAAAAGATACGATTTTATTATATACGAGTATGTTCAATATTGCTACATCTATTTCACTTCGAATTACATAAGTAAAGTAAGCAAAGTAAAGTAATCGCCTATTTTTTCAGGCGGGGCTTTACGTCCAACTACCAATTAGGTGTCGCGGACGGAGGCGACTAGCAAACATACTTTACTGTAAATTTCTCATATTAACCATTAAATAAAATCCAAGGCCTAAGACCGGGAATCGAACCCAGTACCACATAAATTCACTAAATTTCACTATTCATATCATAAAAGAGCTTTTACTGAGTCAGAAGTTAAAGAAGATC
The DNA here is from genome assembly GCF_049639745.1 of Rhodnius prolixus. Classification (NCBI taxonomy): domain Eukaryota; kingdom Metazoa; phylum Arthropoda; class Insecta; order Hemiptera; family Reduviidae; genus Rhodnius; species Rhodnius prolixus. The sequence continues at coordinate 34,193,877 of NW_027411614.1, read as the reverse complement.
TTCTATTGGTCATTATCATCGCAGCTTGCGAAAATAATCTTTCCGATGGCACTGAAGTTGCACAGTTACTAAAAATATCTTTCGCCATTCTAGACAAATTTTTGAAGGAATTCTCAAGTGTTTTCCTCCATTCTAAAATGTCAACGTCTACTGTGCTTGGTCTAATTTGGTGTAATTAATTATTTTTGTCTTCCATGCTTCGGTGATATTTGCTGATTTTTGAGCAAATGGCGCAAAAATATTGATGCAGTCGTCGTCGTCGTCAAAAGGTGAATCATCAGATTCTTTATCTTCACCAACAGCCATAACTAATGGAGCGGGAAGTTTGTTGGGAGGTGTATTTTTTATTTCACGAATCGACTTGTCATAGCAGGCAGATATGTTATTTTGGTCTTTCATTTGGCGCGTTTTTAACATTTTTTTGAAATTATATAAAGATATATAACAGTAATAGTAATATATGATGCATTGAAGTGTAAGTAGTTGTCTTCTTTTACACACATTCTCATTACCAATATATAAATTAAAATAATTATTAGAAAATAATAACATTTTTTGAAAAGATTATTAATAGCAAACCGCTTTTAATACTTAAACAAAAAATTCAAAAAAACCGAGACCGAGACCGAGATCGAGACTGCATAAAGTCTCGCCTCGTCTCGGTCTCGTGCAGCACTACTTTTGTATAATTTGTTTTCTTCTTCTAATGAGCTGCAATGCGCTATGATCAAATTGCAGCTATCTATGTAGCTTCACAACTTTTCTGAAGTTCTTCCAGATGATGATAACAGTTATCCAGGTCTTTTAGAGATGTTCTAGACAAATCGAAGGATACTACCTGTTGTCTGCGTCCCACAATGCGCTGTACCAACTCTCCAAGAACCTATCTCCAAGAAAGCCTCAAGAACATTCTTTAATAAGAACATGGCCCTTCTCCTAATTTTTCTAGACTGGGTATACCGTCCTCCATGAACAGTTATTACAATCTATCCGATAGACTACGGGAAATTACAATGATTTCTGTATAATATGCTATAATACTTAATATAATAATAATTTAATATTATAATTTTATATATAATTTTGGTTATTTCAGTACCTTGGAAATGATAATGATTTTAGTATAATACTTAGGAAAATCACGGCACACCGGTTGTGAAACTGTTTAACATCATATCCAATAGAATACATCATTCTAATAAACATCTTCGTGGAAAAAATGTATAATAAGCTATGGCCCAATAATTTCACATACTTCTTCATTTTATTCTTAGATAAGATTTGTGCAATATTTTTTTAACCAGTCAAACTTTTGTAACATGTAAAATAATTTTAGAGATGTTTGTTACTAATTATTTAGTTGATTTGTTTAAAGCTGTTTTTAAGTTTTGTATTTAGGAATTTGACTGTTAAAGTGCTAAAATAAACAGAATATTTGAGCTGCTTAGCATGGATAAAATATTTGCGACTTTTATTAGAGAATATTAAGGGAATGTTTACAAAACTCGCATACTATTATTAATCAAGCTAAGGAAGAATTCAAAGGGTACAAGAGAAGGATGCTTATTAGCGAGTTGTTAAGGTTATCCTTCAGAACTGGAATATAAAGTACAACTTGAATATTAAATATTCTAATCTTAATGTAAGTCTCACATCTGCTGAAGAATTAAGTAGGTGAAAAGTTAATAATGTGTATTTAATATTAATGGAAGAAAATCAGCGAAGAAAAGTCCGAAACTCGATGCATCTCTTATGAGCATAGATCTAATGAAATAATTAATATTCTGTTCGTTCATATGTTGTCCTAGAAAGCACTAAGGAGTAATAAACTTCTGTTTTATTTAATAGCATGGCGAGTGACTAGAGGTTAGTCTATTGTTTTTATAAGTTGTTGGCCTTTCGACTTCCAAGTTCTTGAAAAATTGAATGGCTATCACCCAGAAAAATGGTATCTATTCATAAGGTGATATCAATCCTCTATTCTAACAATACTCAATTACTTGTAAATCCTCCTTCAACAAGTATAGCACAATGTCTTACTGCATCTTCTACTGTAGCTCTCAAAATCTTCTAATCTTGTATTGTACAACTGTTTGTTTGGAATCAACCAGCGGCCGTTCACAGATCGTGATCTTCCAAGGCCTCACTAATCTTTATACGCAGGAATGTAGGCCCTTCTTTCCTACCTTCTTGTATAATGTCCACTCTCAGCGGCCCTAATTGTTTGGCGTTTATTTTCATTCCAAGTCCCATTTGAGTTCTCTGAATCGCTACAACATTTTTTGCAATTTTTTTTTTTTTTTCTCAATTCTTCCAACGTTTCGAGGATCATTGCCTCTTGTCATCAAGGGATATTAATACAAAAACAATTAAATGTATGTTGTACCCACATTTGGAACATTGAAGCCAAAGGAGATTATAGCGCAGAAGGAACTGGTAGGGAAAGTCTTCAACCTTTTTAGAAGGGGAAGTTTCATCTATTTGACTCGAAAGGGGAAGACGCAATAAGCCTCTAGTGGCTGCGGTGCCGTGGAGCGTGGGTCCCGTCCCGTTTCCTAATCTTGTGCCCACATATGCACATTGATAGTTACACCGTTTTTAATCTGTCTACACATTTTGACTACCAACACTTTTGAGTTTAAAATGAATTGGTCTTTTATTAATCTACTCCCTTTAAGAAGTGGCCGAGATATCCATGACGGGGAACGTTTATTGTAATTATGTAAAATTCAAATTCACAATACGTCCACTTAAGAATAATTTTTTTAAAAGGTTTTTACAAAAAAAAATCCCTCCAATAGAGTTTTAAATAAAGAATAAATACAAGAGACTAGGAAATCAGATGTTGGTTTCGTTTTAGTTATTCATCTCCCATAGCTGCCGATCATTGGAAATAGATGTGATCTGAATTACATCCGGTATTAAAACCAGCGACAAGTCCAATCCATTAGCGTTTTCCCACCAATATATATATATCGCTCTCCCTTAATACCCGCACAACATTATTATAGGCTTTGATATTATGGTAGCATTGTCAAAAAACAAAGTCGTAAATTATTAACCAAACTTTCTTTTTTGTTGTTCAATTTTTTTTTGTGTAAAGTGACGTTATTTTTGTGCAATTCTATTGTTAATAATTATTACCTGACACGATCCTGCATTCGGCCAAGAAGTACCTCTAATCAATTAATTAGGAAATTTGCTGAAATGTATATTTTGTTAAATAGTTTATTTGAGATAGCAACTACAGGAGCCATAAAGACCTACAACAAGTAAATCAGCTAACATCAGTGACGTTAGAGGAATCATCAATCAGTGGTGTTTCCCTACAAAAGTAATATTTATTTATTGAGCTCTATTGCCGAGGAAATCGCGGCGGCCAGCACGTCTTTAAACTAGAGTGATGAGAATGGAATCTTTTCTGACGAGATGGTATGTGGTTGGAGAAGAAATAGGGTACGATAATTATTCAGCTAAGAACTTTGGGTCAAAATGATTGTGGAGACGTTAGACGTTGGAATTCTTTACTGACCCTCCACATTTCTAATCCAAAGGTCCAAATCGGTGAAATATAAATGTACAAATTAAAGAAATTATTTTATAAAACTGATGAAAAGTTAGAGTTTAACTCTGACCTTAAAGTACGACAGATAAGATTTGTGGACGAAAAATTGGCCATGTTTTACAACTCTTTGCGGTTCGCCTAAAACAGCAGCTAATTATACCACTGCAAGGAAATGGTACTAAAAGGAGGATGTAACTCTTGCCAAAGTGGCAGCCATCCGACAATCGTCACCAGGCCATGATCAGTCTAGTTCTGAGGTTTTTAAAAATAAAATAATAATTCTTATATTCAAATCACCTCTGATTTTTAACGGAGCTTTGATATTTCTTTCCAACTATTTTAATATTCAATTCTTTGAATTTAATCATAAAATTTACTCCTAGTTCTTAAAACTTAAAATCACTGCCGGCCTCTGGACAGTGTTCTCTCCTTACAGACAACATTGTCTAACACTAGTGAGCTGTAAGAAGCTCCTAGAAAGTGAAAATCTAAGCGTCAGCAGCTGTATTCGAACCCGGGAATCCAATGCGCTAACCGCATAGCTAATCACTTCCCTGGGTAATTCAGATAATAAAAAATTGTCGATTTTCTCTTTCTAGGAGTAACTTATAGCTCACTGTCCCGAGGTTGGCAGTGCACTAAAAAAATTGTCATTAGTTCAATGTAGCGTCTGCGCTTACACAATATTATTTTATTAACTTGGTATATCTGTATGTTCAATTAGATTTGCTGATTTTGGATCTGTGTAATTTTATTTTGTTGCATACATAATGATATATTCATTTTATATACTTCAAATTACATAGTGTTTTCTTACCTCTAGATTCGCTGCTGAGGTAATTGGTGTTACTCATTGTAAACATCTTAAACGGATCAACTTAACGACTAAATAAGTTGGCTGAGAAGTCCCCAATTCTCTCATTATAATTTGGCTCAAAAATAAATCATTTAGCTCGCCCTTAGCAAAAAACAAAACAGTATAACATAAAAGATAAGTAGACATGGAGATTTCGGGCTCAAATTCAGCTACTGCCCGATTTTCTCTTTCTAGGAGTAACTTATAGCTCACTGTCCCGAGGTTGGCAGTGCACTAAAAAAAGCTCCCGGGTGCCAATAACTTCAGATTTTGACGCCTCTTAAAACAAAAACAGATAAGTATATTTCTTAACGGATCCTCCGTGCATCGTATCAATGTTGCCAACTATCACTTATGTAAATCCCCCTGAGAAAAGTAGCAAATAAATCCAGCTTATTTCATGGACGTTTTTCCGCCGAGTGGATATTGAATTTTATTTAATAGGGGCTGTCGTAATTTGTAACTGATACACTGAGCAGAGCTAATATTATTGTAAGGCTCCCAGGTGGGCTTGCTTTTTAAATGATTAATTTATTTTCTTTTTATTATATATTTATATATATACACATAATTAATTCTTCTTTAGGTTCGTTGAAATATCTCAGGGCAAAGAAAGTATTTTGCATTTATATTAAAAAGAATAAAACTGAAGGCTGAAATTCAATAACAGGAATTTTCTCCTTCAAAGAAAAACATAAAATAAATAAAAGAAAACAATTTTGTACTTTATATAACCTAATTGGATTTCCACAAATACAAACATTTTCAAAACACATTAGAAACCTGTAAATATATTTATATTTTATTTTCCCATATTTGCATATTACATATTTGTTTTAATTTTACTTATGTTAAATCAAAACCTGAGAAATTTAACGAATATTCCGTGGATTTGTCTGTTTTTTCAGCAAATTAGAATTGTTATTCCTACTCAATTCTTTTAATTTAGTCCACACTCCTTACCAAATCTAAATACAATTGTTTCTTATGCAAAGTTGGAACCAATGCCAAAGTTTCCATAATTATAAAACAACCCTGTTTCGACACTGCTTTCTTGTTATTCTGTTTAACTTCAAGACATTATTCACAGAATGTCTTAAGTTGTCTGAATATATCCATATTTATTTAATACTAAATTGCGAGCTTTACGATCAAACGGCGATGGTATCTTCTGATTTACTTACTGCACTACCGAACAAAAACTGGCTTGTAACTACAATGTTGGTCTTGTTGGTTGATTCACTATCAATCAAAATGAGTGCTTTTGTTGGGGGTTGGACACAATAATCATCTTTATCCTACCTAAACAACACCTAAACATTTACTTTACTCTAAAAACCACCAAGTTATCTGTACTAACTTGAAACCTGCAAACTCCCTAAACTTATCTTCGCAAATCCTTAAGTCCTTGAACCTAGTTTACCACTGTTTCACTTAGGGTACGTTTACAACGGAGCTGTGAGTATAGATGATAGCAGAAATGATAACTGATAGAGTAAAATATAATCGCTGATTAGTGTGCACAACAGAGCTGTGATACATGCAACATGTCCGAGTAGTGAAGAAGAGTTTTTATGTTCAGCAGCAACGAAATGGTATATTTTAAAGAAAAAACGCTTTAGAAAATATCATGTACATCCCATAAATAAAAAACGAAGTACTTTGGGCGAATTTCACTATTTATATAAGGAACTTAGAAATTATCCGGATCGTTTTTTTGAATATGTGAGGATGGGTCCATCCACATTCGACTATATTTTAGAAAAAATAAGGTCAAAATTAAGAAAACTTTGGAAAAATTGTCATGGAAATCTTATAACCATAGAAGAAAAACTAGTGATTACTCTTAGGTAAGTAATGATTTTATTGAAAAAAAAAACAAATAAATACACATGAAAATAAATGTAAGCACGATTTAAAAAACAAAATATTGTTTAAAAGTAAATAATAAAATAATAACCAAAAATAATGAGTAAAGACAGCACTAAATAATTTTTCGACGTCCATTTTGAAGCTCCGATACTGGAGTTCAGCTAGCAGAAAAATGAAAAATTCAATTCTATCATCTATGCTCGTTTATAGCAGCGAGTATCAGTCACTAGTCGAAGCTTCGTTGTGCACGCTCACATAAGAATGTACTAGGTTATTCTATAAGCGCTGATGCATCACTGCTATCATCTCCGCTATCATCTATGCTCACAGCTCCGTTGTGAACGTACCCTTACACATTCAATTGTACAGACGCTGCGCTTGTCCAACTCTCTCCAGGTTGATTAGGTGACCCTCGACTGTGGCTTGATTAATAATCATCCTTACCGTTTCCTTTAAATCAATTCTGCTCAAATATAATCAACTGAAAAGAAGGAAACTTGTGCTGTATAAGTCCTCTTGCAAGGCGCAGGTCGGAAACTAGCTCCATCGTCTATTCATTTCGTCTGCTTCCTCATTCCTTAATTTTGGCATCCCCAAATGTCACTGAAATCGCCCAAGCTGGTACCGAATCAGTAGACTGGCAATTTAACTTAAATATTGTTCAATAAGATAAAACTTCTTTCTAGGATAATGTTTTAAGTTTGATATTATTAGACAGAATTATATTTTCATGTTCTAATTTGTGAAATTATTGTCGCGTATTATGCATTGTTTTTGGTGGCTGATTCATGTAAACCAGAAGGAAGAAAGAATTTGCTTATAAGTTCAAAGCAGACAGGAAAGAAGACATACCAACCTTACAAATAAAAATGCAAACAACACTGTAATTGTCAATAGCATAAGCCCTGAAGTTGGGGCCTAGTCCCTATGTTAGGCAAAATTAAAAAATAATGATTGAATTTGGCAATATTCTTTTTTCCTTCGAAATTATTGTAATTACACAATTTTAAATTTAAAATTATAGTGATTATTCATAAAAACTATGAATTCCTTATTCCATGTTTGAAATATATGCACACCCTTTTTGACTGGCTGTTTAATTAGAACAAGCAAAGTTGCTCAACAAATGAACGAGTCACTGTCCAAAAGTTTTGCATATTGTGACTTCTAACAAAGAGGAACAAACAGTATTAATAAAAGTCACTAAAAGCCAATGAAATATTTAGTTTAATGCAATTAATGAATATTTATATTAAGAAACGTTTGAGCTTTAGTTTAAGTTTAATATTCAGCGTTGAATATTTCACCCTGTTTATGCATAATTTATGAAATATGTATATTTATTCAATGATATTTATCTCAAACAATGTCATCTTTGTACATCAAATTCTGAGTGTATTACGATTTGTGTTCGTACAATAGTGAAGGATTCTCTAGGATTTTCGTCTTGCCCAGTCTGTAGACTATCTTTTGATCTCATGTTTTATAGAACAATCTGTTACACCATACTATTATACTAGAGAACGTAATAAGATACGAGACAAGATATTTGCATCGTTGAACGGCAACGTGATATTTTATTTCTTTTGTTGATTAAGAATTCAATCTCATGGTATTAAACAACTATTTTATTTATTGTTTACGTTTTCTATGATGACAATATGTTTCCAGTAAAGGAGATATTAATAATTATTTTATAATAAATTAATTTGTTACTGTTGTATTGAAGCCAAGAAGTTCTGGAGATACAATAACTATATTTTTACTCACAAGGTATCATACTTTTCTATACCAAAACAATTATTTGGTACCCACTGAAGTTTCTTCACAGATTAGTCACAAACCTCTATTTTGCAAGCAGAGCTTGCAGATTTAGCTCGCTTGTAGAGCAGATTTAGGGAATTGAAAAGAATTTATAGAAAGGATCCAATTTAAGGACTCTCCTATGCTGTGTCTGCAAAATAACATTACTATAGACGCGGTAATGCAGACAATTCGCGACATAAAGTGAACAAAAGAAACGCACGATCACTTGCAACCGATCGGAATTAGTCAGTGGCGAAGATGAGCAGGTGATAGAGGATCCTGGTGATTTTGGTAGAGAAGGCTCCACTCAGGTCCTGAAGAAATGGTCGAGGAAGAAAAACTGGAATTTAAAAACCGCTCAGTATAATCTTGATTTCGGGAAATTTATTGTTAACATTTGAGTATTGATATTTATTTTGCTACATTTTATCAGTACGTTTAATTTTTGTTAAGAAAATTATTCAGTAGTTTTCTAATTTTCAAATTGTTAATCCTGAAAGAGAATTTTCATTAAAGAGAAAGTGTTGCAAGGTTTTCATGAAAATATTTTTCTTTATTATTATAGAAAAGGATGAAGTAAGAGAAAGAATTTAAAGGGACAAAGTTTCTAATATTTTTTTCTTTTTTATATATAAGCGAGCATTGTAATTTGGTGAAGTTGGTAGTACTGTGTGGAAAGGCTTAACAGTTCAGGCACAATGCGAAGGAAAATGCAGAGTTGCTCCGCGAGGCGTTATTTTCCCTCAATGAGAAAAGCCCTTTTCTAGCCCACCATTTACGGAGATACCAAAACTTCTTAACCGACCAAGTGAATTTGTACTTGAAAAAAGCAATTTACATTACTTAGTTTTCCTTTTTACATCTTAAGATAAGCACCAATTATGCCTAGTTCGTTGTCATTTTCATTTAAAACATTTTAAAAATTTTATTATTATTTTTTTCATTCTTAATTTAGTTCTTCTTTTTTTGCAGTAATTTTCTTTAATTTACTTTTGTTATTACGTTTATACTAATATTCAACTTAGTTGACTTCGATGCGCAGGGTAATGATTGCCTGAAGCTTAAAATCTTTTCTGCAGCTTTTCTTCTTGGCATGAGCTTGCCTTTCTCACTCACTCTCTCTCTCTCTCTTTCACTCTCTCTCTCTCTCTCTCTCTATATATATATATATAAAACTTTGCAATTACCTGCATAATAATTACTTAAAGCAATTGCTCAGATTTATTGTAGAAAGTCTCCCGTCTTTTGCAATAGTTTATTCATTCCAAATAAAATTTGTGCCGTGAGGCGTGTAGAATGAAGAAGAAGAAGTTACTTTGAATCAGTTCTACTTCAGAAGGGTGATTGGCCCAGTGCTGAAGGCCCATATATACCCTGGGACAAGGGGTTCCCAACTGTTATTCGGTTGCCGGGACCCCTAGATGAGCTGCCTTCTCTTCGACTTTGGAGTCTCATCAACCCCCGCAGTTCAAAAGCCGTACCACTGGTCTCCAGCTCCGCCTTTTGATTTGATGACATCAGCCCCTACGACAAACTTCTGTCTTCGGCCCCATGCCTCTACTGATAGTGGTGCTGTCCACCATCAGAGATGTTTTTCTACCTCTCAGTCTATTCCTTTAGTCGCCTTTTACGACCTCCTGGCAGGTAGAGGACCTATTCTAACCCCAGCCCACAGGGGTATGAAAAGAGCAAACTCCTAAAAACTTAGAAAGGCAAACGAAGCTCCAAATTTTGTTTCTTAATCTTTGGTTATTATTGCATACGTTATGCAGGGGATAGAAATCAGATATAAAGTACTACTAAATTAAAAAAGAGTAATATCTACAGAGAATTATGGTATTATAGGAAGGTGTTGCGAGGGAAAACCGTTATTTGGAAAAGAAACCTACCAGAAAGAAGGGGAGTTTGAATAAAGTTATGTTTAGAATTTCGTAAATATATTTAAATAAAACCTTAATTAATTTAATTTAACAAACAATCACATTGATTATTGTTAAATAATTAAAAAATTAAAACAATCCGATCAATAATTACAAAGGCTTCATTATATTTGTTTCCAGATTTAAATAAAGTGGTTAATTAAGCACTAGGTACTTATATTCCAAATCCATTTAAATTATTTCTAATTATTTTATTCTAAAAATTAAACAAATAAATGAAGATGCATTTTGAGAGGGAGTAGTTTGATATAGCCTATTCAATAGTCTGGCTTCTTGTTTTGTTAGGCTAATAAATGCATGAGTAAGGCAGGATTTCAATTAGTATTTTTTGGTTTTGCTTTGTTTTGAAGTTTGTTTTGTCCTTCCATTTTAATTGAGATAACATTGTCGTATTAAGTTACGGTCGAATGCATTCTAGCAAATGGTTTTTTTAATGGTTGTAACAAATGTTATCTAAGGATGTGGAGCTTTCCCTTGCTTTAAAGAAAGCATTGTTATTGCATTTATTGCATGCTCTGTAGACTTATCGTTAGACCTATTCTACGTTTAGAATAGGTAACTGCTGGATGAATAAAACACAGGTATTATTTGCCTTCTATCAGTGAACAAACATCCTTCCATTAATGCGTCGATTTATTGATGAGATTGAATGAACATGTTAATTTTACTTTACGGGCATACACTTGCCTACTCGTGCACATCAACAAGAAAATGACCTATACGCAAGTACCCTATCTCAGACTGTATTTTGACAGACGTCTCATTTGGAAGCGACATAAAAAAAAAAAGTAAAAGTCAAGAATTAAACTTACAGTTTTGGACAATTACAGTTATGGAGTATTGTTGAGACGAAGATTAGCGAAGAACTTACAAAACAAACTAACTCCGAGAAGAGTGAGAGAATTAAAAACATTGATGAAGCGATCTGGACCTGTGAATTAAAATTTTGAATCGATTTCTACTACAAAGACGGAATATGATCTGAAGATCATATATTTCATGATCACGCCGTAGATAAATTCGATTCTCGGGCTTCTGTGGGATCGGGCGGTTTTCAAAGAAGAACGGACAATAGACAAAGGATGAAAAGATCTACGAAGAGATATATTAGAAATAAGAAATAATTGTGTATATTTAACTAAACCGAGCTGGAATAAGATTTAAGAATATTTAACTATGAATTAGAGTATATACGTAGATGAAATGTGATAAAGAGCGAAGACGTAACGATATTCAGAGTGATGAATACTGAAAATTCACGCAGTTGCCTGATTCTCAAAGGTGATTGTAAAATGCATAAAAGTGTGTCAGGATATTAATTAGATTAAGGATTGTTTGCACCTTCTTTTGAGATCTTTTAAATGATGGTATTCTCGTATTATTGTCATATAGCAAGATAGCGTTTAGGGTGAACTTATCTTTTGTCACAGCGCCACTTCGCTAAACGTCGCCAAAAATCTCTAGGAGAAAAAAAGTTTGTAGAATAGAGATGCGCGCTGTCCAAAGACATCTTTTGATCCAGAAGACACCCGCACGGTTGGGCAGTAGCAGCGAGGTCCGAATCCATTTGTTATCCACAGTTTTGGAGATAGAAAGATAGAGTGATATTCTTAAGGATGTACAAGGATTTGAACTTATTATTTTGTAGAAAATATGGTTAGGTCGTCATTGATGGGTAACAATGCTGATTTGGTTCCTTCGCAGCATGCATGCTTATTGTATCCCTGTACATTTTCGAAAATTAGAGATCCAATTATCAGCTCTTTTTTCCATTATCAGTTTGATGTAGCGAATTCGACTTAAGACGTTTCCGCCTTTCGCTACATTTGCGTCTGATTCACTAACTGACATACCAAAAACATGCGTGATACCATGAATAAAAGTGCATTGTTATTTTGTACCAAATTTTTAAGAACAATCTAGCTTAAATTTGCGGCTTGCGCATCCATAACGCTCGCAACTTAGTTGTTAATGCAACCAGGCAATTTTTTTTTAACATGAACAACTTGAAAGAGGTGTTTATTAAAGCTTAGGAACTAATAAAATAAACTGCAATTACTTTTATAAAGAAAAGAATTTAATGTAGCATATCGAAAAGACCCGGTGTACGAGACCCGCACGTGCATGTTAGCAGGTGATGTTTGGATATACTGTGCGCGTGCCTTCGCTTCTACATGACTTGTATTCTTTACAGGAAATTGCCATCCTACCCTATCTCATGTGGAGGAACAACGCTTGGTCGCTCCCTTGGAACAAACATACAAAAGTGGTACTACGTATCCCTGCATGGCTGCCTAGTTTAATTACGTCAATGTACTGCAATTTACTTTGCTGATAATATTCCATACAGTATAAAACAAAAAGAAGTAAATTATTTTCTAGTTTTATGCAACTGATAAAAATAGAAGAACTTGAGGAAACATTCGTTCTAAACAATGAGCCCCTTAAATCTAATAGTGTACATGTTATTGAAGGATTCGAACCCTCGATCTATACATGAAAATCAAGTGCTCAAATTCCTTTCATATATTATTATAATTAAGATCATAAGAACTTTTATATTAAAATGAAAGCGCAACACATTGGTGCCCTGAGCTTTTCTCAATGCCTCTGCCGGCTTCTAGACAGTGTTCTCTCGTTACAGACCATACTTCCCATCACCGACAAACAAGGTTTAAGAAGCCCCTAGGCAGAGAAAATCTTGGGGGCTAGTAACTGGATTGGAACTCAGGATTTCCAAGTGGTAATCTAGAACGCTAACCCCTCAACTGATCTCTTGCCTCATTTTTATCGATCAAAACAAGATGCATACGGAAAATATTCCTGTAGACCACGGTCCAAGCATCTAAAGTAGTTTTCTTTTTTTTATGATTTAAGGCGCGTCAACATCTAAAGGTTATTGGCACCCGGAGCTTTTTTCAGTGCACTGCCGGCCTCCGGACAGTGTTCTCTCGTTACAGACAAAACTGTCCATAACCGGCCAGTGAGCTGTAAGAAGCTCCTAGGAAGAGAAAATCTAAGGGTCAGCAGCTGGATTCGAACCCGGGACCTCCGCGTGGGAATCCAATAAGCTAACCGCACAGCTAATCCCTTCCCTATCTAAAGTAGTTCATCGTAAAATTAAAATACCCAAAATATATGATGAATAATGAAAGATGTACATATTTAAAAAAAAAAAATGGGTATCAGCATGAGAAACACTCTTAGAACGATGTTGTAACAGAGTGGAAAGCACTGTCAGAAATTTCATTTTAACATTTCTGAATTTCAATTGTCAGAAGTTAAATAATTAATGAAGATAATTCCTGGAAGAAGGATCTGTCACTTTTAATAAAATCTTGTTATTTCTAGTAGTTTCCAACATATTGTCAATATTTCTTTCATGGCAAAAAAAAATATTAACAAACAAATATAAACGAGCTTACCCACTCGAAATAATCTGGAAAGATTTCAAAATATCCAGTTTTTTTTTTTTTTTTTTTTAATAGAGAAAAAATGTAACTTTTATTGGATCACTGTTTGCACTCAAAATTAGAATGAAGGGTGTAATTGTGGGATGGGGAACACGTTTTCCGTAATTGAATGTGCAGAGTGTGAATAGCCTGCGGGCCGAGGCTCCTGTCTGTGAAAGTGCATGTAGGAGGACAGTGGTCCATTTAGTTTTTGGAGCCAGCAGGTCCTTCGCCTAGGGGGCGATTAGCGAGTGAATTGCATTCTCGAAAAAATAAAAAATTATCAATCGGATGTTCATTCCGATAGTTTCACTGCTCACGGTGCATACTTCTGGTATTTGGTGGTGTTGTTCGCTGCGGTGTCGTTGCTTCCATCCAGTAGTTCTTTTGCTGTATCTGTAAAATGCTGAAACCGGCTATTCTTATCAAATAGAATCAGTTTTAATTGAACGTATATGGGATAGCTATTATCTATCTTTATGTCCATGGCATTGTAGCCCTTTATCAGTTACTAGCCTCCTACATTAGTTCCTTCCAACCGTTTCCATTTTGTGCACCTGCTTTTCCTTTGCGAGGAACTAACAGGTTCCAAGCATCGCTGGAGACGCTGGGCAGGGTTGCCATCTAAATTTCAGGCTACTAATTTTACTTGAGTCTCTTATTGCCCCTCTACTTTATTTTGGATATCCTCTCCTTCCTTAATTCTTACATTCGTTTAGCTTCATAACGCTCACCATATCTGATTCCTCAAACAGTTCATAGACTTCCTTATTTTCTCTTTCTTCGCCAAAACTCTCCTGTCTTTACAGATCCAAAAAGCCTTCCCAATACTATTCTGTCCAAAATAAGCAGTTTTTTCACTAACTAAGTTTTTGTGGCCTACATTAATAATGGGTGAATCATCTTTTATAAAGCTACACTAGACTTAAAAGAACAGAACTAAACAGACGCTATAGGCTACTTAAAAGACTTTTAGACGATAGTTCAAAACTCTCTCTAGCCAACAAAAGACTGATTTATACTTCTATTTTGAAACCCATCTGGGCGTATGGAATAGAGCTGTGGGGTTCAACCAAACGCTCCAATCTCCAAAGGATTCAGTCTCTTCAATCTAAAATACTTCGAACTATCGTAAACGCTCCATTTTATGGTCTCCAACCTGACTATACACACTGACCTTAACATTCCTTTTGTCACCCAAGTTGCTAAAACACTATACAGAAAACTCCACTTCAGCCTGCAATCTCATATAAATCCTCTAGCTCAAAATCTTTCTTCTGGAACTCTTCCTGACAACCCGACAAGACGTCTTAAAAAGCAGTGGCCTCGTGATCTCCACTCAAGTGAAGAGAGTGACTAACCATATAATGTTTTGGAGTGTTACCACTGGGGTAACTTCTCCACTCGTTACCTTATCATTTATCACTCTATTGAATCATTGTTACCTATAGCGCTAACGCGCTGATTGTAGCACAATAAACGCAGACAAAAAAAATATTTAGCCAAAACATTGGCTATATTGGCACCATAATTCTGTTGCCGATCACCTGAGAGATATTATTGGGGAGTTAGTTAACTTTAGACTCCATGAAGCGGAATTCCTGTACTCTAGAAATCTTCATTTTCCTTCCAGAGGACCCACTGGCTGCCACCTTCAACATAGTTACATATATTTTGTTTTTTCTTCATTAATAGTAGCGCAATATGGCCTGCTGCTTCTTGCTCTAAAGTCCAAACCTTCTGCATATGCTTGCAGTTGATTAGACTTGTTCAGAATACTAGGCTTACGTACGAGGGTCGTTTGAAAAGTCCGTGCAAAAATAAAAACTACTTAATTTTTTGGGGTAAACCTTTTTTATTTTTCAACATAGTCTCCTTTTAGGCTTATACACTTCGTCCAACGCTGCTCTAGTTTGTTGATCCCTTCCGAATAATAGGATTTGTCCAAGTCTGAAAAATAGCCATTCGTTTCTGCAATCACCTCCTCGTTTGAATAAAATCTTATTCCAGCCAGCCATTTCTTCATATTGGGGAACAAATAGTAGTCCGAGGGAGCCAAGTCTGGAGAATAGGGGGGATGTGAAACGAGTTGGAACCTATTTCCATTAATTTTGCGACCACAACTGCTGAGGTGTGAGCTGGTGCGTTGTCGTGATGGAAAAGGACTTTTTTGTGCAGAGTCACCATAATGTTTATCAAGCTTCTCTTTAGTCTCCTGAGGCGTTTTGCCTTTCATAAAGCAGTGTTTAATCAACACACGAAATTCTTTTTCGTCCATTTTTTGAAAATCACTCGACTTCCTCGATTCAAACGAATGCCAAACACAAAGAAATAGACCGATCTGGCTGAAACTTGGTGTGTGTTCTTCCAAGAGATGCTACTAACTAAACATAACCTCGATACGCGCCAGTAGTGCTATCTCTCTGACTTTGCACGGACTTTTCACACGACCCTCGTATGTATCCCAGAATCACTGACAACCTTAACTAACGCTAAATAAGGATGAGGCTATCAAAAGAATTGCCTTAACTTAGTTCTCTATTTGTTTGAAATTCTGGAGATATATCAGATTGGTAGCGCACTATATTTATATACATAAACCCTCCGTCAACGTTAGTTTGACCAACCTAAAGTATCTTGCGAAGTATCTTCATTTCTCCATCGGACAAAGAACGCTATCCGTAGGCACTTTTTATAATCTTTTATTTTTGGCTTTTTCATGATCAAGGCTCTCTTCTACACTTAGGGAATATTTGTTTCACTACAGATTTACCTTTTCTGATGCGGCTATATTTATTTGTAACATAAAAAATAACAAGATTTTCGAGCGAGAAAGGATTCCTTTAAATATTAATTGAATAAATACATGCCTAATATTTTATTATTTTTAAACAGCATGAATTTTAATACCTTAATTTTATTACTGTGCTCAGTAAAAATGCGTTTTATTACATAGTTGTGCTATCAAGTAGCAATCAAGTAAAGTGGATCGTAAAATGTAACAGCATGCGCCCTGTTACTGGCGAGCCTTTCTTAAAATCGGCTTTGGCTTTTTCTCTGCCATTACGTAACCATTCTTTATTATTGTTTTGACGGTAAAATGTTTATTTAAAAAAATATATATATATTGCCGTCATTTCTATTTAATACTGTTTCGATTTATTTAAGGTTTGTGTATTTTTGTAGGCAACAAGTATAAAATGACGATAAAACTGAATGGGATTGTTGCATAAAAAGATTCAGTTTCTTTTTTTTATTGAAGCATTTTGGGTGAGAGATGGTTGCTCGTTTCTTTTATTAGTTAACTCAATAAGGGTTCAAAACCCAGCAAGTTCACACAAAACGCGTGTACGTATAAAATTATAATACAAATTATATTATATTCTAGAAACTTAAACCAAATATATTAATAAAATACAGCCATCCCTGATTCTTTGATAAATGGCCGCTTTACCGATTAGAATTTTATATATTCTAAAATTTTCTCGCAAACTGGATTTTATTTTCTCCATTTTATTTAAACTTCGTATAGTGATTAAAATCACGTAAATCCAGAAACGTTTTGGTCGAAAATTGGTTTAAGACTTCTTGTAAGAATGGGTGAGTAGATTTCTTTTAAAATGATGTGAATTAGTTGTAGCTTAAAAGTTCTAAGCTTGAAGAAAATTGGTAAGTTAGAACTAAGAGAGTTGTAACAGAAGGTCATGTAAGTGAACACAGCAGATTTGCTGTGTGTTTTTTGTGTTTTTTAATGGAGACTTAGGAGCCACGGTAGCCGAGCGGTTAGAGGAGAGACCTGTAAAGCTAATACGTATTGTGGTACTGGGTTCGATTCCCGGTCTAAGGTCTAAGATTTTATTTAATGCTTAATAAAATAAATTTACAGAAAAGTATGTATGCTAATCGCCTCCGTCCACGACACCTAATTGGTAGTTGGACGTAAAGCCCTCCTGAAAAAATAAGCAATTACTTTACTTTACTTTTTTATGGAGACTGCACTTAATGCAATTTTGCGGTTAGCAGATAACAGGTGTTTTGAGTATACATATATGCCTTGTATTTGTGCAAACATAACACTGAAATCTTGTATATACGAGTATAATATTACGATAAGACGGTCGACATGTTGTGAGAGAACAGTCAAAGACTATTTTGAGAGCTTATTACTGTGAAAGAAGAACTGAGTTTAGAGGCGGTGAAGGAAGAAAAGTAGTGTGGAGGCGCGCTAAAGTAAGTCGTCGTCCTCCGACTCCATTCTGTTCAAACTCTTCACTAGCCGGGCGTGTGTGTTTGCCCATCTAGCCTCCAATATGAGGTCCTCTTCCAACATTGCCTGTGCTTTAAAAGAACAGCTCAGGTGTATGGCACGGAGGGGCGAGTTAAGGTGAAAACTGGTCGCAATTCCGCCTCCAAGCTCAAACACTCACACACAGAGAGAGGTAATAGCCACTTAAAACATTTTACAACTAACACACTATCCTCCCTTTGTACGTAGAGTCTTATCATCCTTTCCACTTCCTCCTGGGTCCTGCACTCACAATGTACCCAGAACTACTCTTTCCTCCACTTTATATAACTTTATGCTGGAATACTTTTCTCGTTTTTTTTACTTTTATTTTTATTTTTTGTTAAACTTCCTTTCTGTGGTTAGAACAAACTCCGGAAGTGCCATAATATCATAAAAAGAGAGAAGTGCTGATAATAAAATGCCTCCGACAACACGCTGTTCTTATCTATAAAAGAGTTAGGTGAATATTATGTTCTTATCATTTGTTATCAAGCCTTTATTGTTAAAAATATTCCAAATTCTTTATAGATATTTCATGAGCGTAGAATTCACGTATTGGGATAGAGAATCTTCTTTTAAAAGTACATACGCTTAAAATAGAAAAAGACTTCATGAGAAGCACCATCTCTACACCGAAGTCTCATCGATTTCAGTACATTTATTTATTTTTTCCGTTATATGCGCGGCTTGATTGGCTGCATCCTGCACCGGATACGTCAATCAGGGATTCCTGATCTCCAGTTTTATTGGAACCAAATTTAAACCAGGTCCGGGTGGAGTATGCAGTACCGCGTGGCCGGGTTAAGATCGCTCGCTTTCAGCAAGGCAGATGACGCCGAGCTTTAAGAGCCAACTTGAGTGAGCTGATAAACTTTGGGACAGGCCTCGAGCCAGCGTTAATCTCGAGGATGATGAATATTATTGTTATTGTTAGCACAATAATTTTTTTTTTTTTTTAATATCCTTTTATTGAAATTTACACCTGTACCTACACGCAGAGTTGGGCACTGATTAAAAAAAAAATTAAATTCTAAATTTAGGTAATTGATTAAATTTATTTTTAATTTTAATCAGAATTTAATCAGCGAATTTAATCGAAATTTTAATCATATGACAATTATTTAATCAATTAAATTTCATATTTAATCGTTAATCAAACTAAAAAAATTATGATTAAATCTGAGAAATTAATTGAACTTTAATTTTAATCACCGAATTAGTTCAATTTCAATCGTTAATCAAACTAATTTAATCATCCACTTTTATGGCTTTATGACTTTTCAACCAATGGTTCAAACCACGTTTTGGCGAGGCCCTTTTTCTAAGCGTCTTCGATAAATGCTTTTCGGTTAATTTTTGAAGACTTGCACTTCTTCACGAGTCTCTAGACCAGTAGTTCTTAACCTTTTCATAGACGCGGAACACAATTATATGTATATATTTTTCTCACGGAACACTAACATTAAATAATTTGAAATTCGGTATTTAGCAAGAACAAAATTAAATTCAAATTAAAAAAAAAGAAACAATTTTTTGTTTTCGTACCTTTCCTAAGTTTCTAAATTTCAATACACTTAAAATTGAAATTTCGCGGAACACTTAGACCATATTCGCGGAACACCAGTTAAGAACCACTGCTTTATATCTTCTACCTTTTTAGATCTGTGCACAAAATAAATATAGTTTATGATTGAGAAAAACAAAGTGTCTAAGAGAAAAAAATTCCATATTAATACGTGGTTCACAGTGCGAGATATAGAACGGCTATAATTTTACAGAATTTCATGACCCAAAAAATTTTCAACCCTTTATATCTTCTACCTTTTTAGATCTGTGCACAAAATAACTATAGTTTATAATTGAGAAAAACAAAGTGAATAAGAGAACAAAATTTCATACGAATACGTGGTACACAGTGGGAGATATAGAACGGCCATAATTTTACAGAATTTCATGACCCAAAAAATTTTAAACCCTTTATATCTTCTACCTTCTTAGATCTGTGTACAAAATAACTATAGTTTATAATTGAGAAAAACAAAGTGTATAAGAGAACAAAATTTCATATCAATACGTGCTTCACAGTGGGAGATATAGAGCGGCCATAATTTTACAGAATTTCATGACCCAAAAAATTTTCAACCCTTTATATCTTCTACCTTTTTAGATCTGTGCACATAATAACTATAGTTTATAATTGACAAAAACAAAGTGTATGAGAGAACAAAATTTCATACGAATACGTGGTTCACAGTGGGAGATATAGAACGGCCATAATTTTACAGAATTTCATGACCCAAAAAATGTTCAACCCTTTATATCTTCTACCTTTTTAGAACTGTGCACAAAATAACTATAGTTTATAATTGAGAAAAACAAAGTGTATAAGAGAACAAAATTTCATACGAATACGTGGTTCACAGTGGGAGATATAGAACGGCCATAATTTTACAGAATTTCATGACCCAAAAAATTTTGAACCCTTTATATCTTCTACCTTATTAGATCTGTGTACAAAATAACTATAGTTTATAATTGAGAAAAACAAAGTGTATAAGAGAACAAAATTTCATATCAATACGTGCTTCACAGTGGGAGATATAGAGCGGCCATAATTTTACAGAATTTCATGACCCAAAAAATTTTCAACCCTTTATATCTTCTACCTTTTTAGATGTGTGCACAAAATAACTATAGTTTATAATTGAGAAAAACAAAGTGTATAAGAGAACAAAATTTCATATCAATACGTGCTTCACAGTGGGAGATATAGAGCGGCCATAATTTTACAGAATTTCATGACCCAAAAAATTTTCAACCCTTTATATCTTCTACCGTTTTAGATGTGTGCACAAAATAACTATAGATTATAATTGAGAAAAACGAAGTGTATAAGAGAACAAAATTTCATATCAATACGTGCTTCACAGTGGGAGATATAGAGCGGCCATAATTTTACAGAATTTCATGACCCGAAAAATTTTGAACCCTTTATATCTTCTACCTTTTTAGATCTGTGCACAAATAACTATAGTTTATAATTGAGAAAAACAAAGTGTATAAGAGAACAAAATTTCATACGAATACGTGGTTCACAGTGGGAGATATAGAGCGGCCATAATTTTACAGAATTTCATGACCCAAAAAATTTTGAACCCTTTATATCTTCTACCTTTTTAGATCTGTGCACAAATAACTATAGTTTATAATTGAGAAAAACAAATTGTATAAGAGAACAAAATTTCATATCAATACGTGCTTCACAGTGGGAGATATAGTGCGGCCATAATTTTACAGAATTTCATGACCCAAAAAATTTTGAACCCTTTATATCTTCTACCTTTTTAGATCTGTGCACAAAATAACTATAGTTTATAATTGAGAAAAACAAAGTGTATAAGAGAACAAAATTTCATACGAATACGTGGTTCACAGTGGGAGATATAGAACGGCCATAATTTTACAGAATTTCATGACCCAAAAAATTTTGAACCCTTTATATCTTCTACCTTTTTAGATCTGTGTACAAAATAACTATAGTTTATAATTGAGAAAAACAAAGTGTATAAGAGAACAAAATTTCATATCAATACGTGCTTCACACTGGGAGATATAGAGCGGACATAATTTTACAGAATTTCATGACCCAAAAAATTTTCAACCCTTTATATCTTCTACCTTTTTAGATGTGTGCACAAAATAACTATAGTTTATAATTGAGAATAACAAAGTCTATAAGAGAACAAAATTTCATACCAATACGTGGTTCACAGTGGGAGATATAGTGCGGCCATAATTTTACAGAATTTCATGACCCAAAAAATTTTCAACCCTTTATATCTTCTACCTTTTTAGATGTGTGCACAAAATAACTATAGTTTATAATTGAGAAAAACAAAGTGTATAAGAGAACAAAATTTCATATCAATACGTGCTTCACAGTGGGAGATATAGAGCGGCCATAATTTTACAGAATTTCATGACCCAAAAAATTTTGAACCCTTTATATCTTCTACCTTTTTAGATCTGTGCACAAATAACTATAGTTTATAATTGAGAAAAACAAAGTGTATAAGAGAACAAAATTCCATATCAATACGTGCTTCACAGTGGGAAATATAGAGTGGCCATGATTTTACAGAATTTCATGACCCAAAAATTTTCAACCCTTTATATTTTCTACCTTTTTAGATCTGTGTACAAAATAACTATAGTTTATAATTGAGAAAAACAAAGAGAACAAAATTTCATACGAATACGTGGTTCACAGTTGGAGATATAGAACGGCCATAATTTTACAGAATTTCATGACCCAAAAAATTTTCAACCCTTTATATCTTCTACCTTTTTAGATCGGTGCACATAATAACTATAGTTTATAATTGAGAAAAACAAAGTGTATAAGAGAACAAAATTTCATACGAATACGTGGTTCACAGCGGGAGATATAGAACGGCCATAATTTTACAGAATTTCATGACCCAAAAAATTTTCAACCCTTTATATCTTCTACCTTTTTATGATCTGTGCACAAATAACTATAGTTTATAATTGAGAAAAACAAAGAGTATAAGAGAACAAAATTCCATATCAATACGTGGTTCACAGTGGGAGATATAGAGTGGCCATAATTTTACAGAATTTCATGACCCAAAAAATTTTGAACCCTTTATATCTTCTACCTTTTTAGATCTGTGTACAAAATAACTATAGTTTATAATTGAGAAAAACAAAGTGTATAAGAGAACAAAATTTCATATCAATACGTGCTTCACAGTGGGAGATATAGAGCGGCCATAATTTTACAGAATTTCATGACCCAAAAAATTTTCAACCCTTTATATCTTCTACCTTTTTAGATGTGTGCACAAAATAACTATAGTTTATAATTGAGAAAAACAAAGTGTATAAGAGAACAAAATTTCATATCAATACGTGCTTCACAGTGGGAGATATAGAGCGGCCATAATTTTACAGAATTTCATGACCCAAAAAATTTTCAACCTTTTATATCTTCTACCTTTTTAGATGTGTGCACATAATAACTATAGTTTATAATTGAGAAAAACAAAGTGTATAAGAGAACAAAATTTCATACGAATACGTGGTTCACAGTGGGAGATATAGAACGGCCATAATTTTACAGAATTTCATGACCCAAAAAATTTTGAACCCTTTATATCTTCTACCTTTTTAGATCTGTGCACAAAATAAATATAGTTTATGATTGAGAAAAACAAAGTGTCTAAGAGAAAAAAATTCCATATTAATACGTGGTTCACAGTGGGAGATATAGAACGGTCATAATTTTACAGAATTTCATGACCCAAAAAATTTTGAACCCTTTATATCTTCTACCTTTTTAGATCTGTGCACAAAATAACTATAGTTTATAATTGAGAAAAACAAAGTGTATAAGAGAACAAAATTTCATACGAATACGTGGTTCACAGTGGGAGATATAGAACGGCCATAATTTTACAGAATTTCATGACCCAAAAAATTTTGAACCCTTTATATCTTCTACCTTCTTAGATCTGTGTACAAAATAACTATAGTTTATAATTGAGAAAAACAAAGTGTATAAGAGAACAAAATTTCATATCAATACGTGCTTCACAGTGGGAGATATAGAGCGGCCATAATTTTACAGAATTTCATGACCCAAAAAATTTTCAACCCTTTATATCTTCTACCTTTTTAGATGTGTGCACAAAAACATGGTTAAATGTGAGTGTAAGGTGGTCCTATCTAAGTATAGTGAGTGGTAAACATGGTTAAATGTGCGAATAAGGTGGTCCTATATAAGTGTATTGAGTGGTAAACATGGTTAAATGTGAGTGTAAGGTGGTCCTATCTATGTCTATTGAGTCGCCAACATGGTTAAATGTGAGTGTAAGGTGGTCCTATGTAAGTCTTGAGAGTCACCAACATGGTGCAGGTGAGACACCAGACTGGTACAATGAAGGTGCCAATTTTGGAAAAGGTGATAATATTGATAGAGTAGAGGCACCAGCTAGGCGGAATAAAGATGCATTGGTCCGATTCTGGTTTAACCATTGGCAATGTTTGGTTTTATAAATTTAATCTCTTAAATTTTGATTAAATTAAAAAATTTTATCGTCTAAAGTGATTAAAACTAAATTTGGAATTTAATTCAATCAATTAAAATTATGATTATTTAATTTTAGTTTTAATCTTAATTTTTAGTTATGATTAAAAATTTTAATTGATTAAATTCCGATTAAATTAAAAGTGAATTTAATTTTAATTAACTAATTTTGGCCGATTAAATTTTTTAATTTTAATCATGATTAAAATTAAATTTCGGTTTAATTCAATTGTTTTTTAATTGATTAAATTTTTGCCCAACTCTGCCTACAGGGTACAATAAGTAAATGTGATGAATGTATATAAATAGGCGTGAATTTCGGTCATCCAGTGATGGCCGCCATTAGTCACCCAGTTGGTCATGGGGCCAACGGCGCCTCAGTCATCTTCGAGGATTAGAGGGTAGCGTAATTGAAGACAAGTGTGCAGCTAAAGGGTTAGGATGAAATGAGAGTTTTTGATGAAAATAGTTATATCGAATTTTGGCAAGTTCGGAGATGAGTGGAATTTGGAGATCTGTATGGATTGTGTGGTTGTTAACATAGAATGGAGCGTCTACTATGCGGCGGAGTATTTTGGATTGGAGTGTTTGTTGTCTATTGATGTTGGATTTTTTAGCTGTTCCGTAAAGTTCGAGTCCGTAAGTCCATATTGGTGGTGAGAAGAGCTGTATAGAGTCGTCGTTTGTTCTGTAGTGAGAGTTTTGAGCGTTTGCCAAGTAGTCTGGCTAGAAGTTTGTATCGTTTGTTTAGTTTGGTACGTTTAAGTCTCGTATGGGGGTTCCAGGCAAGTCTCTTGTCTAGGTACATTCCAAGGTACCGCCTATGGTCGGCTGGTGGGATAGGTGTTTGATGTAAGAAGACAGGTGGTGGAGTTTGTCGTTTATAATTTTATTTAAATTTTAGCAGAATTCCTTGCAGCCTGTTTCAACCAAAATATAATTTTACCTAATTCATTTATTTTTATTGTTACGAGTTTTTTCTTTTAAATTAAAAATATGCAGTGGTAAATTACAATAAAAGATTTAAAAATAAAAAAAATAAAACTAACTTAAATTTAAAAGTATACTTTTCACTTTATTTTCATCAAAATATAATTAAAATAGGCTTTAGCCTCGTTTGGATGGTGGGCGATCGACCCTGCCATGACTCCTTTTTATATCCTATGGTTACATTTCTTAGAAGTAAAGAATGAAAAACATTTTCACCAGGGAATTGTTTAGTGCTAAAATAACAAGAGATATTTGTGCATAAAACCACATCGCATGCCAAGTTTTAATTTTTATTTTTAAATTCTTTGTGGACATGTGTTTTTCTTTGAAGAGCCCTGTTATTTAGAAACGCCTAATTTTAAGAGTAAGTTTACACAAAAAAGAAGAGTATATTATCTGTGGCCATTTTTACCTGAACTTAAAATTCATAAGTCCAGTGCTTATTGTATAACACTCCATTGTACATATCAAATTAATTCTTATATTTATCTTTAAATGTTATTGTTGAATGAATTGATGAAGCACGCAGATCTGGCTTGCTTTGGTGTATAACATACTTTATTTGGTCATTTGATATGAATTGAACCCCCCACTTGTAGTAATAACATACTTAAAGGAGAAAAGGTTTTAAAACTGCATTAAATGTCATTAATGCCTCAAGTATTACTTATTCCATATAATTAGAAGTGCCATCTGACGCATTAAACATTTTTACGCAATTGTCAGTAAAGATGCCTAAATATCTACACAAACGTTCTTGAATTCTGTCTGAAGGGTTTTGTACAACTCGTCTCAGTGAATATATAATATAATTAAATTGAATGTATCGTTGATCGATCTCAAATCTGCTCTCATGATTTTGGTTCTTTTTAAAATTAGGAATTGAGCAATATTATTATAAAATAGGTCACCCGGCCCTTTGTGATTATTCAGCAGCAGAATCGAAGAATAATCTTAAGTCATGTAAAGATAAAATGTAAAAATTCTTTAAATCAATTCGAAATACAAAGATAAATTTTTAGAGATTTAAAGATTTATCATAAAAACCAAAAATAATATAGTATTTTGTAAAAGAATAGATCCAAAAAAAATGGCGTATGATGAAGAAATTGAAATAGTTAGTATAAATCAAGGGTCGGCAACCTATTTCAAGTAGAGAGCCATTTCTCCTTTAATAATTTTAATAAATGTTACTAAGAGCCGCAAGGATGATAGCATAGAAAACTCTGTAGTTCATTTGTATTCGCAAATTATTATTTTATGATATTCAATAACATTTAAATGTTTTATATATTTATTATTATATACTGCAAAGTAAATAAACAAATAAATAATAACTTAACGAATGAAAAGGCGGCAGTCTTACAATATAAATCAAGTACTTTATTTTGATATTGTATAATTCTATTCAATTTCGAACCTATCACATTTAAAATTATTTTTGAAAAATTACCTTTTTAATAAATGGAATTTTCATTCGTTTCAATAAAATTAAAATATACAATATATTTTGGGCAGGCTGAAGAGCCACACAATTTGGATAAAAGAGTCGCGGGTTGCCGACCCATGGTATAAATAACTCGGTCTTAAACTACTTTCTATTCTCGCTTAAAACCATCATTTTGATTAAAGGGTAACAAATCCAACAACAAACAAGTTGTTCTGGATTTAGTTTGGAATGGTACTAAATCAATTAAGTTCAATGAAGAAGTTCAACGAATTCACTTTTGAGAATGGAGACTAAAATGGGTTCACAAAATTAAAATAGAATTGGTACATTTTTATGAAATTCATTAGTAAGAAGAATCCTCCATAGATGGCAGGGACGTTTCTATGTGACCATTGTAATCGTTGAAAGGAAATAGTGTCTCCCCACTCTCCAGTCGTCACTAAGAACACTATGAAGCCATCTTTCTTGATGTTGATGAATTTGTGCCGTGTCTATAAATTAATTGTATATTTAAGTAGGTAACCAAAATGGAAACCGCTTATTAAATAATGCCTATTTCAAGAAAAATTCGTTCCAGATAGTCATACATTTGAGAGCACAATAACATATCTTTAGAAGGTGGAGGCAGCACAGATGGTCTTTATTGATCTTGTGAACAGTTTTCGTTTCATTTAAAGAAGTATAAACGAGGTGTGGCTGTTAAATAACGAGACTGTTGCTGTAAAACATTTTATTTTAAATTTATACATATTTAGTTATTATCACCTTCAATATACACCCCTTCCCTATCTCTACAACGCTCCATGCGAATTTACCATTGTTCGAAACAGTGCTGGAATTCTTTTTCTGTGAGCTCCTGCATGACGCGTGCCGCTTTTTCTTTCACAGCTTCAATGGACTGAAATCATGTTCCTTTTAATGCAGATTTGACTTTGGGGAACAGATCTAAAGTCACATGGGGCCAGGCCAGGCGAATAAGGCGAATGGCCTAAAACTGGGATGTTGTACTTTTGGCTAGAAACGTCTTGACAGACATTGCAGATTGAGCCGTTGCGTTCTCTTGTTGGAGAACCCATGACTTGTTCTTCCACAAATCGGGTCGTTTTTTCCTTACTCTTTCACGGAGTTGAGCAAGCACCTCACGGTAGTAATGTTGATTAATTATAATCCATATTTTCATCCGTTTTTGACGTGGAAGCGCGACCCGGGCGGTCATCAACTCCGACGTCTTCTCGGCCATCTTGGAAACGCTTGTATCACTCAAAAACATTCATTGCCATAAACTTCTTTTAATAAAAGATAAGTTTCAGTAGCGGTTTCACCAAGTTTCATGTGAAATTTCACGACAATTCGTTGCTCTACTACATGTGTAGTATCATGTTTTCAGCAAAACGAAACTAACACCTCTTACACAAACGACGGTTCCGGTCAGACAGATTTCTCTACCAACACACGAGACGCTGCAATCGAAAGAGAAGGCTTTACGCTGCACAGCTGTCGGTCGTTAGGATTTGGCGCATGCATAGTTCTTCTGTAGCAGCATCAGTCTCTTTATTTAATAGCCACACCTCGTATATTATCTGTTTTTTATTTTTAATTAAAGACTTTATTGTTATTATTTTTTCAATAAGACCTTCCGGTTTTGAACTTTATTATTTTAAACAACAACTCTCTGCTAGTCGTTAAGTCAAATTTGATAGCATAAAGTATTATATTCTGAAGGTAACCATTGTTTCTTGATTTCCCGATATAATGTTGATAATTTATCTGATATTATTTAGTAACTAATTATTTGTGTATTTCTTTACAGTTCGAGAGAGATCAATGGAACTGACTCAAGTCAAAACACCAAAAGTAGATCAAGTAACATTAAAATGTAAAGCGGAAGGAGTATATCCTGAGCCAAATATGACCATATCCTCCCACGAAAGGCATGTATTATACTTATAATTAATATTAATATATTTAATTTTATGAAGCAAATGCTTCGATTGTGATGTCAATGAACTTATAATCTGTAAGCAGACCGCAACGTGCTTCTTAGTAGCTTAGAAAGGGATTCGATAAAATATTCATAATTTTTAGGAATTAAAACAAGTATATTTAGCAGCTACATTGATGTATTTTGGTGAGGGAAGAAGGCTACTTATTCATCTGGCCGGTTTCTGATATCAGTAGTCTTTAAACGTAAATTCAGTACCTTAGTGAATTGGACTGCAGTGGCACGCTGTCTGCTGTTAAGTTATATTTTAGTAAAATTATTTAATCTGGAAATTACGGAGATTACAGAATTTCTTTGCCGTTTCAAAATTTGAAGCACCTCTAATGCGAGCGTTCTCTATAGAGAAAATATAGATATTTTCAAAAACCTGCTCTTTTGGCCATAGCCTCAAGTAACGTTAAAGAAAATTGTGAGATTCTTTTTATTTTTGAAACCAAGATTAATATCTTTCAATCATCGTCTTCGATATTGGCTTCTTCTTGTAGCACGATGGATAGAAGTTTTTAATTGTTAGGTTGTTTCAAGTATATTCTTTGATCAGACAGTCTAATTAGATCGACTAATATTCAATTTTAGTCGACTTTAATGTGCAGATTGAAACTATTTTAGTAAAATATACTTTAGAGAAATGGATATATTTTTTATTTTATAACCTTTTAATTAGTTTACAGTTTTAAGGACTGTTACTTTCTTTAACCAGTTAAGCGTGGAATTTAGTTTTAACCCCCCCCCCCCACAGTGTGCGGAATTAAAATCAGACAATGACGTGTATACACGTCGAACGCAGGGCAAAACGGCTAAAAGTTTAGAACGTCGTAATAGTCAATGCAAGCACTTTTTCTGCAATTTCTGTAGCTTGAGATTACAGAGCATTCTGTGCATTTCAAAATCTTGCACCGCTTCACGTATGCATTGCCTAGTTAGCTAGAGACGCAAGAGCTTTTACAAGGAAGAAAAGAGCTTTAAATTCTGTGCAAAATGAAATCATGCTCGTTCTGAGGTCCTGAATCTCTATCTAAGGTAAAAACGGCATTGCACAAGGGTTGAGAGCTTCTATTTGTGTGCGTAATTCCCAATCTCTAATGCGGAGACCAAACATGTACTAACCACTTGACTGACTTCCCCCTCTGTATAAGATACTTAGCAGTTCTATTGGTAAGACAAAGGAAACATTCCACCAAATAATATTCTTATGGTATTTTACTGAAATTTGGAGTTTTTATAGTTAATGGCAATTTTGTTTTTCACGAGTATTCACGTCGAACGCACAGTAGTAGAGATTGGTTTGACGTGTATACTCGTCAAATGCGCTTAACAGGGTAAATCGGAGTTGAAGAGGATTTCGTTTTTTATTTTCTTCCTTTTTGTTGAATTTACTTATTCATTTTACCTGTTTTTGGCTGGCAGGTGTTGTAGTAAATACAAAAATTTGATTTTTAAAATGTTCTTAGCATCTGGCCCTAGAGATTAATAACTAAGAGCATGGGTAGCATATTAGGATAATTTGAAAGAGCATAATTTTGCATGATATTCGAGGTTTCTTCAACACATTAAACTCAGAATCTATTTCCAACAACATTAGACTCTGTTGTTAAGTCTGTGAATTTTTATTATTTTCTTAAATATTCTTTCACATCCCAGTTAAACTTTGCTAGATTTTGGCCGCATTTATTGCAGATTCTCTATTGCATATAATGTTTTGTATTCTTTTAAAGTGAATTCTGTTCAATGAAATCTTCGTCGTTTTAGTGAAATTGTTATTTGGAATCCAGGGTT
Source organism: Rhodnius prolixus (assembly GCF_049639745.1). Lineage (NCBI taxonomy): Eukaryota > Metazoa > Arthropoda > Insecta > Hemiptera > Reduviidae > Rhodnius > Rhodnius prolixus. The sequence goes on along the minus strand of NW_027411614.1, from coordinate 34,163,768 downwards.
AATCATACCGAAAAGGACAATTTTTCATCGAGTTACAGTTCAGTCATACTTGTTTTTCCCTCTGCAGTAGAGACAATAGGTGTTTTGGTTCCCAATGGAATTTTTTATGCTCAATTTTAAAAGTGCACATAAATTGAAAGGTTATAGGATATTAAGGAATTCCAATAGTCTTGTAAGTGAAATTTTTCAATAAATAAAATAATATGTCGATTAAAACAAAATAAAATGTCCGATTCAATGGTACAGACAAATTAAAAAGTTATACAAAAAAATAAGAGTAAGAATTGTGAATTAGTGGAAACTTTGAATCAAATAGTAGAGGAAGTGGTGGTAATATGGAACCCTTCTTTGGTTTTGACTTACCAATGCTAGACTTTCCAAAAAATTGTATTGCTTTCCCTGGTAATTATTAGCTTTATATATTAGTCTTGCACTATTGTTTTCAAATTTACTCTCCTCCAACCACCAGACGAGCATCATTCAATATTATGGAAAAAGTGGAAAGTGGTGCCTCTGACTTGAGGTGCAGGTAATATGGAACACCTTAGTATTTTTATTGCTAGGCGCCGTAGAGTGGGTTTAGGTACAATGAATATTTCTGCAGCTTTTTTTTTAGCCCCATTTTAGATTATTTTTCTTTCTTTTTCCGCAGATATATAAATGATTTGCTTGAAATGCTTGCAAAATGGAACCCCATGAAAATTTTTCTACTGTGAGTGTGGAACAGGGTTCCATATTGTAAGCATCGCTACCTTGGATTTGATGTGTCACCAAAAAAAATTGGAAAATATAAGAACTGATTCACAAAAGAAAATCGCTGCAAAACATCCCTTTGAACCAATATACGAGGGTCGTTTGAAAAGTCCGTGCAAAAATAAAAACTACTTAATTTTGCGACCACAACTGCTGAGGTGTGAGCTGGTGCGTTGCCGTGATGGAAAAGGACTTTTTTGTGGGCCAATCGTGGGCGTTTTTCTTGCAGCTCGGTTTTCAAACAGTCCAATAATGATGAATAATATGCACCTGTAATAGTCGATGAGGATTATTCCTTGCGAATCCCAAAAGACAGTCGCCACAATCTTTCCGGCCGAAGGAACGGTCTTCGCCTTTTTTGGCGCAGATTCCCCCTTGGTAACCCATTGTTTAGATTGTTCTTTGGTCTCAGGAGTGTAGTGATGTATCCATGTTTCATCCACAGTGACGTAACGACGCTTAAAGTCCTGCGGATTCTTCTGGAACAGCTGCAAACCGTCCTTGCAACTCTTCACACGATTTCGTTTTTGGTCAAGCGTGAGCAATCGCGGCACCCATCTTGCGGATAGCTTTGTCATGTCCAAATGTTGATGCAAAATATTATGTACCCGTTCATTCGAGATGCCCACAGCACTAGCAATCTCACGCACCTTCACTCTTCTGTCATCCATCACCATATCATGGATTTTATCAATGATTTCTGGAGTAGTAACCTCAACAGGGCGTCCAGAACGTTCAGCGTCACTTGTGCCCAAATGGCCACTCCGAAAATTTTGAAACCACTTATAAACTGTTCTAATCGAAGGTGCAGAGTCACCATAATGTTTATCAAGCTTCTCTTTAGTCTCCTGAGGCGTTTTGCCTTTCATAAAGTAGTGTTTAATCAACACACGAAATTCTTTTTCGTCCATTTTTTTGAAAATCACTCGACTTCCTCGATTCAAACGAATGCCAAACACAAAGAAATAGACCGATCTGGCTGAAACTTGGTGTGTGTTCTTCCAAGAGATGCTACTAACTAAACATAACCTCGATACGCGCCAGTGGTGCTATCTCTCTGACTTTGCACGGACTTTTCAAACGACCCTCGTATAGTGCGGATAACCACCACTATTTTGATAACAAAACAAAACTAACAGTTTGAACTTGCCTTCTTAAAGTTTTCAAGAATCGAGGAAAACAAAATTGAAAATTTCAAAATGAACATACCGTAGCAATTGAACCAACCACCTGTTTTGCACACTACCTTTATCTAGCTACAGTTTGTGCCGGATACTGTTAACATGCGATCACTTGCTGCCAAAATATTATTGGGTTCCATAATACCAGCAGGGTTCCACGTTACCACCACTTCCTTTACTAATTTCTTAGGTTATTATTAATCACACTGCCTGGATTCTGTGAAGCTTGTTCCCTTATCAAATGTTCCTTTTTATGCTGAATATTTAATGTACATTTTCAATGTTATGAGAATTATTATTAAAGTTGTTTTAAATGGAAACCTTTGTTGTTTTTGCATTTTATTTAGAAATTGTGAAAATAGATTCAGTGAATATGTTGACATGTTTAAAATAGTTTGTGGTGTGGAATGAGGTATCGTCTAAAAATGAATAGGCAATAACTTGCTGAATGTATAACAACTAGCTGGTGTTGCCCGACTTTGGAATATGAGTGTCCTTTATTTGTTTTTTATTTTTGTTTTTTTAAACCAATTTTAGTCGCTTTGCCCCGAAAGTTTTCAAACACGCACTCAGAGGTGTCACTGAAAGCCAAGTGACAAGAAACAAAAACGCCGAACAAACAATGTCAGCCAAGTAAAAATATATCCTGTTGTATAATTTTGCGTTAGTTTTTATAGACAATACATCTCGCTGTGTTCTTGAACAAACAGTTGAAGGGGAAATTTGGTATTGACAGGTTTTTCCTTTTTCATTTGATTGCTACAGTGGATGTTACAGCATTTTTTCGAAAGAATAAAAATTCATTCTCTTCCTAGAAAATCTACGAAGGATTGAATTTAAATGTTAGTACATAGCCATTTTGCATGAAATGCAAGGTGGTGAAATTTTTTGTCTATAAGCTTCTTTTTTTGTCATGCGTTCATTTATTGTGCAATTTGTGCAGTAACTAATACAATTCTCGCTACTGCATTTCCTTTGAAAGTTTTCATTGCTGCTTGCTGGCGTTCGTATCTGCATTTCGTTGCATCAACAGAAAGGTTAAATTTGCTCCAGAATGAGAAAAACAACCAATCCCTAGGATTCTAAGCTTATCTGTAGTCAGTGAAAGAAAAGTAAAATACTTATTTGCAGAAAATCTCCATTTTCAATTGTAATATGATTTTCTTTCATCTCTGACTTAGCTTCTCTTTTAGTCCTCGTTACTGTTATGTAAATTAACAGTTTACACCATTAAAAAGCAACGATTCCATCTCTTAATTGAATTTACTTGGACACACTTTTTCAAATTATTGTAGAAATAAACAAGGATACAATGTGGAACCAAAACTGATAAAGTTTAGTGGTTTTTAGTTAATAAAAATTGCTCTGTTAACTAAGTGCCTCGCATTTTCTAAGTTGCTATAGAAGAATAAATTCTCTAAACTGGGCTTCATGTTTGCCCTTTAGGGGAATGAATAATTTTCTTTCGAGACCCTAAAGTATTTTTTTTATCCTAAGAATTTTCATTATCTTTGATAGGATTTTTAACTAGTACATTAAGTTTGAAATTTATCGACAAAGTTGAGAAATTAAAATAATTTACTTTCGATAAAATTAAAAGTTTTTATATGCACAGAACTGCGAAACGTTTGTTAAACTATTCGAGTAACAAATTGTGCAAAGAAAATAAGGGCCCGGAGACTAAGTTTGATATTAGCTTTAGAAAATTGTAAGGCCTTGTATAGTAATGTAGCGAGTGTAATGAAGTGGGAGCTAATATAGGGTGTACAGAGGCCTGGGAGTTGCAGGAAATTTAGCACCAAGTACAAAGGGGTGCTGGCACCCAGAGTTTTGGTAGTGTGAGTAAGAAGGCATTCATCAGGTGACCTCCCCCAACTGTGCCCCTTGCCCTAACGTCTTGATTAAGTCCAGGATACTGTGTTGCCTTGTCACCGCCCCAAAGGCGAAGGGTGTGGTAGCTTCTCTGTTATTTGTGAGGCTTTAGATAACCCAGACGTCTACTGGGTACGTGCAACGCAGCCTGGGTGGTTTTGGCCAGGAGAAGAAGGTTGTACAAAAATAAAGTAAACTACAGCCGCCTGCCGCCAATAGTAGGACCCCTATTTCCGCTCTTACCGGACAAATTGCACAACCCGCCGACTGTCCCCAAATAAGTTTGCTACTGTTGGTTCTTCCCCTTCATCTCCTTCCTTCATTGCCTCCAGCCACACAACCTAGACTCTAGACAATCTCTCCTTCTCTTCGGCAGACTTACTTCTACTTACATACCCGGCATTACTGGCCGAATTGAGTTACCCCCCTTCCCACAGCATTACTTCTATCTCGTCTCATCTTACACGCCTAACGTCACTGCACTCTATTTTCTACTAAATCCAGATTGTAATAACGCACTCCTTTTCAAAATAAGAAGATATTTCATCTTCTATTTTCTCAAAAAAAAAATGTTGCTGAATGTAATGATGTTCTCTGCAGTTATGTATTTTTCTCTTTAGTTTTCTAAAATCTGATTACCTAGCAACGAGAGGCAATTCTGAAAAAGACAACGTCTTATATATGATTAAAATACCAAAAAAATTAACCAAACTTAAATCTTAAAAGTTTCAAGTTGCATTCCCTGTTTTACTTGAACTTAGGTGGCCTTGGTGATTGTAGATTGTATTAAAAGGGCGGTTCCACCAAAAAGGGGAAGGAACGCAGGCAATCCAAAATGCCCATTGTTCCCCTCCCACCACTCATCTCATAAGAGATATCGCGGCTTTAAAACAACAAATCCGGCTAAAGGTTGCCAGATGCCAATACAATAAACTAATAAAGTAGCAACAGGACACTAGGGAGCATGGCGACTCAATCGTCCAGTGCACTGAATAAACCTAGAAAATTCGTTAATGCTACAATCTCCGGTAGAGAAACATTTGACCTTCCGAAGACGAGAAATCTAATTTTAGAATAAACGGGGCACACCTCTACAAAGTGCCGCACAGTCTCATTGGACTCACCACAGCCAGCGCGAATCGGTGAGACTGGGTAAGGCCGCATTTGAAAAGATGATACGCTAAATTCGCATGTCCACTCAACCAACTGGCGGATTCGGGACCTGCTAAAACCAACTATAGCCATTTTTGACAGGCCAAGAATTTCTTTAGCCTGACGGCAGTCAGCTCGGGATCTCCACCGTTTCCGATGTTCTAGGTGGCCTTAGTAGCATTTGTGTTTTCTTCTTCTTTAATAGCGCCACAATCTCTACTGGATTAGGCCTCTTCAAGAACCATTCACTAGTTTACCCAGCAATCACACTCTAAATTCGTAGTCCAGTTAGAAGAGTCCCGGCATCTGTTTTAATCCCGTGACTCCAGCGTAACTGGAGTGGATCACCTCTTGTGTGGGTACCATTTTTTTTTTTTTTTTTAAATCTGTTCTTTCCCTTCTTAAGTTCTGCATCGCAACTTTGCGCTACACGGCCTGTGCAGCTGATTATAGATACTTAAGAATTACATTTTATTCTTTGAGGTATGAGTGCAGCTCCAATATCTATAATTTATAAATGTATTTTTGTTTCACATATAATAATACTGAGCTCATCTATTTTTAGACTAAGAACATTAGCTGGATCCTCACATTAGCCCTGGGCAATTAAGATTTTATAGATTCTCAGCTTCCTCGCTACAGCTAGAGGTTTCATATTTTGCAAAGCCTCTATCTTTACTTTACAGAAAATTTTGAAAACTTTTTTTTTTTATAGAGTTTTCTAATTCCTTCATTGGCCGATAAAGAGGCCCTCTCAGCACACTATCGTACATGGATTTAAAATGATTAAATGCTCGTAAATGGAATTAGATATATATAATTTTGTGTCATGGCCAAAAAGGACAGCTGATCTGTTCTGGTTTTTCTCGTTTTGGAATCCGCCCTGATAGCATAACAGGATACTTTCAACGTAGAGAATAAAAGCGCTGGTGCATAACATAAGAAAATATCCTGGTAGGCATCGTAGTGTGCTTTTGTTTTTAAATACAATTTGATAGCTCATTGAAATATTGTAACCGATAATGGGTTTACAGGCATTATTGCTGGGTAAAAAATGGTATCAATACTAAAACTTGACGCCATTAAATCGTAAAAAATAGTTTAGTTTGTGGTGGGTAGTGTACTGTTGGTGTGATAGTGCATTAGTTGGTGAATGCTCAGTCCCTACTTCGAGCTTGCATGTAATTACTTTATGATTTGTAAATGTTTTAACGTAATTGTTCAACGTGTTACAACACCTAATTCGATGGTTAAACGTTAAACCCACCTGAAAAAAAGTGGACATTGCTTTGCTTTTATAATCAGACATTGATTCAACAGTATACAAAAAAAAAAAAAAATGGCGGGTAGTCAATGTCAGATGAAACGCAATTGACCTTAGGTGACCTGAATTCATTGACAACATACTCTCGGCCTTTGGAAAACTCTGGCCGCGAAATAAATTAAATAATCTTAAGAAGACAGCTGCTGACAAAGATCTCACCCATTGTTTCAAACTACTGCAAATTTTCACAAAAACAAAGTAACTCAGTTCGACAGTTTTAAATAAATGCACAACAAAAATCTCATTCAGTAAATCTACAAATAGATAAAATAAAAATTTATTAGATTGGAAATCTATAGCTTAGTATCATATATTTTGATCCGGAAAATATTGCAGACAGCTGTAAAAGTGAAATATCTAATATTATCGTGTACCAGAGTCCAATATTAAATTCAGATGAGTTGCACTGATTAGTGTTGTCGTCATAAACCATTAAAATATTACACACAGCGACCAACTCATCAGCAATCTAGTTACATCGTACAATATCAGTTTTGTTCTTCCAATGAGGTGCACCATTCTTCTATTGTTTAGTTTATGTTCTTGCAAAATATTTTGTTCCCTTTAAATGTTACCTCGTTTTTTTTTTAACTGCTAAATGTATTTTTTAAAAAACATATAACTTCGAATAACCGTTATTGTTACTTCAAAATGGTAAATTAATGTTTGGCAACTTCAGCAAATCTTACTTAGAATAAGCACTGTAGAAAAATGAAGATTTTCTAGCGAAGGTCAAAGCTCTAAATTTCCAGAATATAGATCAGGTTAGTTTTTCCATATTCCTAAATTCATTTTTTAGCTTTTGACCTCATGATTTTCTCTCGTCTGGAGAGAGTAGTTAATCCTGCATTTTTTTTGAACGGATTCTCTGCCGCCTTTTTGTGATGAGCTGCCTCCAAACTTCGCATCCGAATCACCTACAAAAAGTTTTAAGAATCTCATTTTCAATTCTCTAACAGTTTTTCGCTCGATTATTTATTTTTTAACTTTTTTAAGAATGATTAGGTCTTCTCAGTGAAGCGCATCATGGGTGTGAAATATAGCCTCTTGAGAATACTCACTTTTTACATATGCACTTCTGTTGGTGTGATAGACTGCAATTTTGCTATCCGATTTGCTGTCGCCTCCAGTCAGGCATAGTGTGTAATTAAGGAAATCTATTACAAATCTTATGCGGTGCTAGTTCATAAAGTAATGATCAATCTTAAAGAGTTGGCACTCTGCTCTGAGAATGAAATTTGCTATAATTTGGCTGTTGCATTTTAAGAACTTCCTTTTCGGCTAACTAAGCCTAAAATACAGCAATCTTTTGGCGATCCACTGCACCACTAAGTACCTAGCTGATATCGATTCTTACAGTTGTCCTCAGTTTCAATAGAAGATTTTCCATTTTATAATATCATCTTCAAGAATTCCAGTGACGTTTTGCCTTCTACTACTCTGAATATATTTAAATATGGCATTCTGATTATACATATTCGCTTCATGTTTTACTAATTTAAGCCTGCCTGGAAAAATGAGCATTTCTCATTTTTATTAACGCATATAATTATCGATTTCACGTTTTAATGAATAATGTTTTTGAATATATATTTTTTTTTAATCCAAGATGAACGATTTCATTTCTAATTGATTCATATTCTTTATTTTCATTACAGTCTAGATCCAGCACCTGTGGAAGTTCATACACTAAATAGAGACGGTCTATACGACATTGAAGCCACTGTTACCGTCGATGAAAAAGATCTAACATCTCCAGCAACCTTCGATTGTATACTAAGGATACCAGAAACTAACTATACAGTGAGAAAAAGTACCATTTATTATACAGGTAAGAATCTATATTGATTACACTTGTTTTTCTATTTAATGTTATTCTTTTTTCAACATAAAATATAAAGATTTGTTTATTTGAATTATTGAAATGTTTTATTGTACTATATAAGTACGAAATGAATATAAATAATTTCCTAACTCCAGTCTTATGAAGGCAAAATTGACTATATTTATCTTCTTCACCATTATTTATTAAATACTGGACCACTGAAGGAATGAGTATTTTTCTAGACCGAGAAACCGTACATAAAATATATTATTTTGTACTGCCCAAAAGTCATGTACAGTGTATTTTTTTTATTTATTTATTTATTTAACTGTATTGTGTCTGCCACATGAAATAAGAAACATAGCAATTTATCAAATCTGCATATGACCTCTGTTCTGACTGAATAATTCTGTTAGTTCAGGGGGACTTCTATGCCAGCAAAATGAACGTGTAGATAAAGTAACTATTAATGATGTAGAATTCACTATAGTTTTTAACCACGGTTTTGATTCTTGTAATGATCATTTTATTTTTTGAAATGGTTGTTTTTATTTCTGATTAGACGTTCTGGTTATTTAAGAGATTTCTTTTTTTAGTATCTAAAATATAATATATTTTATATATTATAGTATATATGTATATACAGGGTGACCAGAGTTATACGCTCCACCCACTTTTTTTTAAAAAAAAAAAGGGCGGGAAATTTCGAAAAAATAAAAAACACGTATTTAATCATTTTTAATTGATTTTTAATCATTTCAGTGATTGACCCATTTTTTTAAACCCCTGTATCTCGAGATATGTTTTTTCAAATGGAACGTTATATTTTATTTTACATATTTTTATAGAACTTGAGCTCCTAAAAAAAACACAAAAATAATTTTTGAAATCGGTTAGGTTTTTCAAAAGTTATGGTAATTTAAAATATGAAAAACAAATTTCAGTTTATTGTCAAAATTACATTATTTTCCTTAAAGAATCTGTTCAAAACTGGGCACAATCAACGGACAGGCGAGCCAAAACTCTGGACTCCCACGCTCTGCTTGTAGCAGCAATTATGGTGGCGAAGTCAAGATCTAGGCAGGCTAGAGTTATTCGACGTTCAGGTTGTTTTTTCTACAAACGTTTGGTGTGGAGTTTTAGGAAATCAACTAATCGGCCCATACTTCTACAGAGAGAACTTAACTGGTGCAAGGTATCCAACTTTTTTTAAGAGACATTTTGCCAGTTCTGCTTGAAGATGTTCCTCTACAACGTCGGCTACATATGTATTTTCAACAAGATGGTTGCCCGGCACATAATGCGAGAGTTGTTCGAGGTTACCTGGACAGAAATTTCCATGAAAAGTGCTTAGGGACTAATTGTTCCATCCAATGGCCACCTCGATCTCTGGACTTAACCCCAATGGACTATTTTTTGTGGGGAAATGTAAAAAATAGTGTACAGTAATCTTAATCCCGTGATCGATCTGAAACGTGAATAACTCTAGCCTGCCTAGATCTTGACTTCGCCACCATAAGTGCTGCTACAAGTAAAGCGAGGGAGTCCAGAGTTTTGGCTTGCCTATCCGTTGATTGTGCCCAGTTTGAACAGATTCTTTAAAAAAAATAACGTAATTTTGACAATAAACTGATTTCAAAAAATTTTGTTTTTTTTACTCTGTTCAACAAGTCCGCCTCTTCATAAATTTCTCACAGCTCCTCGTGGTTACGCCCCAGGAGATTGTCACATACCAATCCATAAATTCAGCGGATCATTCTTCTTTTCCTGGCACTCAATACTCGCTGGTCGGCACTGGTAAGAGAGAGAGACCATGTCTTTGAGGTGTAGATCACAGATGGCCTGAACATGGTTTTATAAAGACTCACATCATCTTACAAATTTACCCTCCAAAGTGCGACGTTCCGGTATTTCTTACATTCCAATTTATCACCTTCATTACATATTGGACAGATCGCAGCCATTCCCACCCTTCTGGCATCATTTCTTCTGTCGAAATATCCCTGAAGAGCCAAAACATTTCTACTCGCTAAATTTTTCTTATCATCAAAATAAAATAAAATCCATGGCCAAGGCTAAGTCCTCAGAGCTCTGCGGGCCATCTCTCCAACTGCTCGAAGCACCTTACTGTACCATCAATTAAGTATCTCTGATATTTGAATTCCATCAAATCTTAGCCTATTGCTCTGGTCTAAAAACATTCCCTTTAGATAAGGCTCCTATTCATTTAATACAAAATTGGTGTTTGCATTATCAGAGATTTATTACCATAAAGAGGTTTCTTTTCATGGCCTTTTTTTTGAGAAAATTTCTGCTTTCTTTCCTTACATCTCTGCTGTTTTCCAGCATTGCGGACCTAACCTCAATATATTTGTAGCCTCAGTAATGTAAATTTAGCTTTTCATAAGGTACTTTAGTAACGCCTGTTGGTAGGGCTTTCTTATTTTTTCTTTTTCCCTTCGCAGTTTTTCCTTTGAATAATGTCCGCAATAACCCCAACAAACTGAGATTTATAAGCACAGTTACTTACGAATACCGTGCTTTATTTTTGCTTCAAGAAAGAGTAGGGATATGTAATTTTTTTTTTTTTTCTAAGAAGAAAATTTTGTTTATCTTTTAAAGTTTAAAAATATAAATTCTACCCAAAATTAGTCTTATTTCACCTGTGTTATGCAAATAATTAATTCCATTTTTAGCGGGGTTTCCTCACTTTTCCACTTATGGGCGTAGATAGCCTTCAAGTCGGAGCTTTCCACACATTCTGGACATCTTGACGTAATGCTCTGCCGACATCTCATGCTTGATCTGTGTTTTATCATTATGCCAGCCTTATAAGCTTTTGCATATCCATTTTTTTCTCATTACGAATGCTATATCTTCTCAATTTGTTATCCATAACTCCTTCTACTATTATTTCTTTCAGTTAATTCCTCATTTTCTACATGATTCCTCCTGGACTTTTTGAAACAACTCCGCCATTGTTGTACATCTAATTTCCTAATATTTGTATATGAAACTGGCTTGGGTTCCATTTTCTCTATTCTTCGAGATAAATTAGAAATAAATTGCTTTCAATTTAATGTATCAAATTAATTATTCGTATTTTATCGAAATGATTTATCTCCACATAAAAAGGTTCATAATCTATGACAGGGGTGGCAAACCCATGCCCGCGGGCCGCACGTGACCCTGCTTAAATAATTTTATGACCCGCGAGATTCTTCCTATGTATTCATCTATGTACTCATTATGAAAGGCCCTCTCTTACAAATTTACTCTGGTGCTTCGAAAATATGGGCACTCTTAGTAGACCTTAAAAACCTTTTAAAACTCTTCAAGTTTCTTTAAATCCAAGGAAGACCATTAGAACTTATTTGGTACGCTTTTCCTGTGTCAAATTTTGTGCCTTTTTTTTGTTTTTCCATCCGTTAGTTCAAAGTCGTTTCAGTAGCGGATTTTTTTACATGTACTTTGTTGTTTAAACGTCAATTTCAATTGTCTGTCAAGAAGTTTGGCGAATAGGTAGTAGCGTATTTTGAGTTCTTGTCATTTAACACTGCATTGCCAATCCGGAGTCAATTTGACTCCAAAAAAAATTAGGAATGACCTCTGTTTCCCCACATCTCATGGCTATTCCAAAATACTCTTAGATATGCTATCCCCACTCTCTCTCACCATTCGATAGTCACGAGCTGAAGACCGTGGAATTCTTAGTTTCTTTTTGCAGATTAGTTTACTTGAATCATAAGAGTCATTTTGACTCCAGATTGGCATTACACGTTAATATATTGGAGTCATTTCGACTCCTGATTGGTAATATAAGTAGATTTTCTTTTATTATCTTGACTCCAAATTATTGCCTTAATGCTTGTTTGCTAAATTTACATAATTTTCATAGAAAGTATCAAGACATAAAACTTTCATAAAAAAAAGCCTCTTTCTAGAATTGATTTTCTGTCCGAATTGCAGCAAAAACTTGCAGCTAATTGGGTAATTTCCGATCCGTGTGAACAGCGCACAGTAATTGAATGTAATTAAAAAAATGAAAAAGCCCCTGATCAGAAGGCAATCAATCAGGATTCTAGAAAATACTGAAATTACTGCGATCCTAAGTTGAAGTTAATTCCTTCTGCGTGAAATGTTAAAGCCGATTTGTGGACAAAATTTGTTTTTTCGTTCTTAATTCCTATTTTTTCTCATCCTTTAATGCAAATTTTATTATTAAAATTGAAATCAATATAAAAAAAAAGATAAAAATAAATTATGGAGTCAATATGATTCCACATTGGCAGTAACTGACTAAGTTAGAGCATTGGCAATGCAGTGTTAAGAAGGTGTGAGGATTCTATTTCAAATATTTTTCCATGTGTAGCCCGACGTATTGGGCAATGCTAATACAAGAATGTACAGTAGGGTTGTTAAACTGCAGGCCAAGTGCAACGTCTGAGAGTAAAGCTAAAATACTGTCTAGTGAGACAACAAATGAATATTAGATTCGGTCTGTTATTCTTATCCTTCGATTAAGATTTAAAATTCACTCTAACCAATGATGTAACATATTCATTTTGAAAAAAACATTTTTTGCTTCAATTTCAAAAAATATTTTTATTTCCAAGTTATTTTTTATTTAAATAATAAAAAACTGTTACTATCGAGTGTAAAAATGAACAGCTGAATTTAATTAGTAATCGAAGACGTAAAAATTCATTAGGATAATGATGAAAACATAATCGTTTGACGTAGACTCTTCGACTGAGCACTTTAATTAACAACAACAATTCAGACTAATTTGTAAAAAACTGTTACACAGCTAAACAATGTTTGCAATGTAATATAAATAGGATTACAGAGTAAGTAATATAAGTATCGGTGGTCAGGTGTTCTGCAAACATCTCTCTTACTCATTCCTGTAATTTCTATTAACTAATTAATCCCTTTTTCAAACCTCTTATAGTGTATTAATGAAATTGATTAAAAACCAGATGGAATTTTAAAGATAAAAGGTATCCGAACTAAGTAATTTTAGTTTCAATTAACTGCTGTTTCTGTCTTGTTGGGTTACAACCAGAGACAGCTAGGCTAGCGAGATGGGTTACTTACTACCAGAATTCAATTCAAAGCAACTCATTTCTAAATACATTCATAGAGTTAAGGTTTAATTTAACGATTATTTAAAGTAATAATAATAATTTATCGGCACGTTCTTTACTTCCCGTTAAATGTTCATAAACCAATTGAATTAAAATTCTTTCAACCCTTTTTATTTGATTATTTCTGTGGAGTATATTTCATAAATTGTTACCCTGTCAGCGAACTGAGACTAGAAATTTCTTTGGGGCTCCATTGGGAACACATTCATCTGTATGTATGGTTCTTAAAACGAACAATGTGGTTTATTAATCAAAGAGTTCGTCTAATTTTAAATCACTTTCTTCATACAACCCTCTATAAATTTCTCTCGTCGCTTTATTAACTCCAATCGGTAAAACAAAATTACGAAATCTTTTGGTGCATGCGAAAGTACTATTATTTTTTAATTACCATTATTAAGGGAATTTGGATAGCTAAAGTTGGGAGTTAATTTGGTTATGGCGAATACAGGAACTAAAGGTACTTAAACAAATACCTGATAAACACTTATATATCTTTTGAAGTTGCTGGACAAACTGAACAGAACGGTGATGAAAATGTGGTAGCCGTTGAGATTAAACTACCGACTCGCTAAAAACAATAGAACATCGGAAACGGTGGAGATCCCGAGCTGACTGCCGTCAGGCTAAAGAAATTCTCGGCCTGTCAAAAATGGCTATAGTTGGTTTTAGCAGGTCCCGGATCCGCCAGTTGGTTGAGTGGACTTGCGAATTTAGCGTATCATCTTTTCAAATGCGGCCTTACCCAGTCTCGCCGATTCGCGCTGGCTGTGGTGAGTCCAATGATACTGTGCGGCACTTTGTAGAGGTGTGCCCCGTTTATTCTAAAACTAGATTTCTCGTCTTCGGAAGGTCAAATGTTTCTCTACCGGAGATTGTAGCATTAACGAATTTTCTAGGTTTATTCAGTGCACTAGACGATTGAGTCGCCATGCTCCCTAGTGTCCTGTTGCTACTTTATTAGTTTATTGTATTGGCATCTGGCAACCTTTAGCCGGATTTGTTGTTTCAAAACCCCGGTATCTCTTATGAGATGATTGGTGGGCGGGGAACAATGGGCATTTTGGATTGCCTGCGTTCCTTCCCCTTTTTGGTGGAACCGCCCTTCTAATACAATCTACAATTTCTAAAAACAACAATCTTTAAATAAATCGATTATATTTTCGTCATGATCTACGTATAATTACCTTACAATCTTTTTTTTTAATGGATCCAGCGAAATATCGTTTCCTTAATTTTTTTTCTCAGTAGCGGTTCAATTATTTGATTATGTGGTCTTTATCGAACATCTTTCTCGCGCCGTTGAATCCCCTAAGGATCCCTTATTAGATCATCTGGTGTTTCTATCAGTCCCAAAATGTTACCTTATTTACCGCATTCGCTTATTGTAACAAAGTTACAATTGAAAACAGTTTAATATACTAAAAACCTTTTAAACAGAGGGTTAAATTAAATATTTCCTCATTTTAATTATTAGTACAATACGAGTATACTTTATTAGGCGTCCATCCTACGAGAGAAGGAGATAATTGACAAACAAACATTTTGGGTAGAAGTGAGTCTGCTCTGCTACAGGGGTGCCATACTGGAGGGTTTACTTGTCTGCTGCCATCCCGCAGAAGTAGGCGCAAAGTGTGGCCACACTGGCGGAAATGAGACTGTATCAACTGTTGTATTAACATTCTTCTCGTTCTACTCAGGTCAATTAAAAATTCAACAATTTCCCTCGCTAATATTATTGACGGGTTGGCTGCCCTGGTGTTTGGCTGGAATTAAAATTAAATAAGAGCGGTATTAAACTTTTATAACAGCATTAATTCCAGTCTTGTCGGCCCTCAAACGTTCATTCGTTTTTTTTTTTTTTTTTTTTAATTTTTAATTTAACAATCGCTCCAATAATTTCGGCCAAACCTTATTTACATATTAATTAGTAAATTTACAAAAATGTCGCGTGATGTTGTTGTCAATGAAAAAAATAAAAAGTATAACAACTTGCTGCCTGCTTTTTCTTGCAATTATTGTTATCTGAACTGAAAAGTCGTTTGACGTTTGTATGCTGATTTAATTACAGTCTTTATTGCTTTCCATGCCGCTGCATTAAACTTAAAGCGTACTTACATTCGCTTTAATATTCTTTTTTACAATGAAATAAAGAAGAAATTTCATTTCGTTTGCCTTAATTTATTATTATACTCATATTGTATAATACTATTGTATAATTATTTTGCTTTCCTTATCCTCTTTATTATCATTTCAGTTTGACTATTCGAATTATATGGCGCGTACTTATTATTTAGTTTTCAATCCAGGTCCGCAAGAACTAAGATTAAACACCTATAATCCATCGTCATCCATTGGACTACCCCCTCGTGTAACTATTTGATGCTTTATTTTCTTAACTACGGTAGTCGCATAATTGCAGTGTCCAAGACTTTTTTGAGTCAACCACAAACTATAAGAAGTGCAGTAACCAATTTATTGGCGCAATTTCGGCGCTATACAAGTTTCTATTTTTTTGTAATTCCTCTCTTGAATCCAGTAGAAACTCCCTGCAAAGTCCAAAACTTGTACTGTGCCTTCAAAGGTGCTTCCTCTGGCTCGCAAACCAGGTTAGCCAGGAGGTAATCAGCTGTCCTCTGTATCTGAGGAGGCACCTTTGAAGGCACAGGGCTTGGGTTAGTGTAGAGTTCCCCTTATCGCGGAAGAATTATTATTAAAAATTTATAAATAAATATTATTTAATATTATTATTATTAATAAATTTTAAAATTGAACTTCCGGCAATTTTGAGTTTGTGATAAGCAAACACCCCTCTCCTAACTTGGCTTGCGAGCCAGAGGAGGCACCTTTGAAGACACATTACATGCTGCACAAGCTGTGTAAAGTGCATTATTTGATAAATTAAGGAATAAGTTTGAACCTTTTGAATGAAAGATATTGATCACTTAAATACGTGGCAGGAGGTTTCCAATTTTTTTGGTAACTCTCCCAAAATTACCAAATAATTATTAAAACTTCTCGTTTGTAACAGATGTAAAATTAATTTTTAGCCATTTTTTGTATACTTGAGAACATCTAAAGCTCTTAACATTTGATTTTTCTTAAAAAAAATCACTCGGAAAACGACTAATTTCCCGATATTAAGAAAAATACTAGCTTTACTGCCTTGGCAATATTTTTAGTAGAAAGGGGATGAAAAAAATACATAAAAATGGCCTATCGCGTGCTCTTCTTTCACTTTGCTAACAAGTTAAAAAATTGAAATATGATTAATAAATACCAGATTTTGAAATGGCCTAGCACTTTTAATTTTAAAGATATCGAATTGCGGTCTCCAGTTTCTTTCATAACTTTGTATACTCTTTAAAACTGTGTATATGAAAATGGGGGTCAATTGCGAACCCTCACTTTTGGTCGCGCGTCAGCCGCGTATGCGGGCAGGAATCTACGAGTAAAATCAAGTCACATATTCTGAAACTAGAGGTGACGGGCAACAAATTTTTCCTCTACCATTTTTCGCTCAGATCAACCGTTTAAGCATGAAATGCATTTGAGCCGTCTTAAAATTAACACTCTGTATATGCTTATGTCCCATTAATAAAACTGTACATATTTTACACTGTTCAGCCTTTCTAATTCCAGAATGTTCTGAGTTACTCCAAAAGTAATTGATTTTTTTCTCTCACTTCAATTTATTTGCCACAGGTAATAAGTTTTATAACAGAATGATAAGGAAACTGATTTTTGTGTTTAAGCATATAAATAAAACTTTACGTAATGCTTATGGGACAATCCTCATCCTGCAGAATTCTTTGATATCTTCTTGGATGAGTTACAATTGAGAATAACCCATGAACAGAATCATGAAGCTTGCTATAACTTGGTTTTAAAGCGAATCTTTAAGCATACATTATTTCTCTCTGCTTAACTAATCTACACTCGTATATTCACTAATGGGAAAATACACTCATGCATTAACAAAAGAATAAGTTCAAAATTATTTTTATTTTTTTTTAATTTTCAGTTTCATTTAATAAAGTGAAGTTTACTAAAGTATCAACATGATTTCATTTTCGATTTCTGGAAATTATAAAAATAAGTATTTTTTTAAATTAAAGTCAGACTTTTGGGAAACTTCACTTCTAATCTGTGTGTTATATTTATTTATTGAATTATTCTGAGTTTTATTAATATTTGGTTTCAAATTGCTTTGTGTTGTTTTAATTTCATTTTTGTTACATTATTTTATCGCTTTAAATCGAGATTTCAATGATAAGTTGGAGGTAAAATTTAATATTGTTATCCTTCAGCTCCTCGCCCATCAACGACCTCATCCACTGTGAAGCCGACAACAACTATGCTTGCATCAGATTCTTTGAGTTCCTACAGAACTGGCGAGCGTTCAAATTCCTGGCGAACTACTTCACACACTACCCAACTGTATCGTGGACAGCCTGATGATAGTTCATTGAATGGTTCTGGTAAGGAAGATCCGGTTCTAAAACGAAAACTTGCACTATTCCTTTTCCTATTTTAAAAGAACTATGTGGTGGTGGTGGAATCCTGGAATTGTTGGACCTCTCTCCTTAAGAAATCCTTAGTTTCCTTGTTGAGTAAAAACAAAAAAGTGTATGATAATTTTTATTAGATGAAATCAAGTGTATTATTTTCTGGATTGAGTATTTTTTTAGGAATCTATTAACTGCTTCCGTTTAGACAACTGAATTTTTCTTTAAAGAAATATTTAAATAGTTTCGAATATTTTGCATTTAAATTTTAGCGGACTCCGAGGTTTTGTTGTCGGGATATTACTAATTTTCTGAATAGTAAAAGTAATGCCCATTTTTTTCAGGCGGGCTTTACGTCAAACTACCAAATTAGGTGTCTTAGACGGAGGGAAAATCATACTTAACTACAAAGTTCTCATATTAAACATTTAAATAAAATCCAAGGCCTAGACCGAGAATCGAACCCAATATCACAAATACATATTAAATTTACAGGTCTAACCGCTCTGCTACTGTGGCTGCTTAATCTTCTGAATATATTTGTAACCTTCGATACATTTCGCCACCCATCAATATTTCAGATAACCATTCATTTATGCTTTCATAAATTCGGTTTCGATTGTATTAGCACAAATTTCAGCAGCACATCTGAGTCTTTTTTGATTCACCGGCTTAGCAGATGATTGCATCTTATGTAACTTGTCTCTTTAATTCGTAATTCTTCCTTAACTGCAATTAACGGGCATTTTTAAACTTATCTTGGAATCACTTAATAGGCTTCATGATCTTTCTAAAAATAAAATTATACGAGGGTCGTTTGAAAAGTCCGTGCAAAGTCAGAGAGATAGCACTACTGGCGCGTATCGAGGTTATGTTTAGTTAGTAGCATCTCTTGGAAGAACACACACCAAGTTTCAGCCAGATCGGTCTATTTCTTTGTGTTTGGCATTCGTTTGAATCGAGGAAGTCGAGTGATTTTCAAAAAATGGACGAAAAAGAATTTCGTGTGTTGATTAAACACTACTTTATGAAAGGCAAAACGCCTCAGGAGACTAAAGAGAAGCTTGATAAACATTATGGTGACTCTGCACCTTCGATTAGAACAGTTTATAAGTGGTTTCAAAATTTTCGGAGTGGCCATATGGGCACAAGTAACGCTGAACGTTCTGGACGCCCTGTTGAGGTTACTACTCCAGAAATCATTGATAAAATCCATGATATGGTGATGGATGACAGAAGAGTGAAGGTGCGTGAGATTGCTAGTGCTGTGGGCATCTCGAATGAACGGGTACATAATATTTTGCATCAACATTTGGACAAAGCTATCCGCAAGATGGGTGCCGCGATTGCTCACGCTTGACCAAAAACGAAATCGTGTGAAGTGTTGCAAGGACGGTTTGCAGCTGTTCCAGAAGAATCCGCATGACTTTAAGCGTCGTTTAGTCACTGTGGATGAAACATGGATACATCACTACACTCCTGAGACCAATGAACAATCTAAACAATGGGTTACCAAGGGGGAATCTGCGCCAAAAAAGGCGAAGACCGTTCCTTCGGCCGGAAAGATTATGGCGACTGTCTTTTGGGATTCGCAAGGAATAATCCTCATCGACTATCTGGAAAAGGGTAAAACTATTACAGGTGCATATTATTCATCGTTATTGGACCGTTTGAAAACCGAGCTGCAAGAAAAACGCCCACGATTGGCCCAGAAAAAAGTCCTTTTCCATCACGGCAACGCACCAGCTCACACCTCAGCAGTTGTGGTCGCAAAATTAATGGAAATAGGGTTCCAACTCGTTTCACATCCCCCCTATTCTCCAGACTTGGCTCCCTCGGACTCCCAATATGAAGAAATGGCTGGCGGGAAAAAGATTTTATTCAAACGAGGAGGTGATTGCAGAAACGAATGGCTATTTTTTAGACTTGGACAAATCCTATTATTCGGAAGGGATCAACAAACTAGAGCAGCGTTGGACGAAGTGTATAAGCCTAAAAGGAGACTATGTTGAAAAATAAAAAAGGTTTACCCCAAAAAGTAGTTTTTATTTTTGCACGGACGTTTCAAACGACCCTCGTATATTTAATCTAAAATTTCTGAAAGATGCAGTAATGATCAATTATTATCACTACCTCATTCTAAAAAGTTTATTCGTTTTTATTTTTATAGAAATCTATAAAATTATTATATAACCATAATCTTCTTATTATCCCCTTCTTAAAGAGAAAAAAGGTTTTCAGTATACTTTGTTAGCATGTTGGGGAGAGGAAATAGCATGCGGTTATAATGCACTCTTCAGATTGCACTTTATTAAACCAACATTTTTTTTATTTTTATTGAATTGTAATTACCTATTTGTGTTTGTGTCTGATGCAATTTACTCGTATTGTGAAATGTAGATTTGTTTAATTAAAGAAAGGTCTTACAGTTCTTTTCTTGTGATATTTCAATCAGTGTACGCGTGTGTGAGTGTGCCTTGTTGGGTTTTTTAGCGTATGTTTTAGATTGCATCTTAAGATTGATTATTTCATTTTAATTTTACATTATTTTTTGTTTTTTGTTTTTCAGTTAGCCAGGAAATTTGCTTTTATTTGACGAACTTCTGCGATAATATTTTCTATGTCAAAAAGAACGAATGTTCTATGAAATTCTATTTTAGTTGTAGTTAAAGAACTATAAAATTTATCACATTTCACTCGCTAATCACAGCCAAAACTAATTTAGTTTGGTTACCTAAAGTACATTTCCTTATGAACTACTCAATCATAAATATAACATAATAATAATAATATCGTGATCAATAATTTGTATTAATTATTTATATTCAAGATTTATTATTTTTATAAAACAAATTTGTATTTGATGAACTATTCGTACTAAATTTTCTCTCTTATGAGAAAACTAGCTCTTACCTTTACTACAGTTAGTAGTTTTTTTCATGGCAGGACACAGGTATGGACTTAAGGAGGCATATCACCCTGCTGAGCCTTAAGATTTCGTCTGGCCTAAAACCATTTTAGATTTCTCTGTAGAACACTGGTCTGTTCGTACACATGGCTATTATTCACTCTCAATAACTGCTGCTGATACATTACTAACCTAGTAATACACACTTACACAAAATAGAATCCTGGGCCAAGAAGTGGCGGATTAAAATGAAACCACAGAAATGCCAGCGTGCCACGTTTACTCTCCGGCGGCACTCCTGTCCACCTGGTCCTCTTCAACAGCAATCTTCTTCTTTGTACAGATCTGGTGCTAGCTACCATGGGCTCTACATAGACAAACGACTCACTTGGAACCCACACACTAGACTTAAAAGACAAGCAATGAAAAAACGTGTGAAACTGCTTTACAGACTTCTTGGACGTCGCTCCAAATTGCCCATAGAACTCAAACGCTTGATATTCAGTACTATTCTCAAACCTATGTGGACTTACGGACTAGAGCTGTGGGGTTCAGCCAAACCTACAAACATTTGTCAAAACTCCTCCGACAGATAGCTGACGCTCCTTTCTACGGTGACTAACCTCATTCTTCACAACGACCTCAACATCCCCTTCATAGAGCAATTCGCCAAGACGAAATACCAAAAATTCTATACTATACACTCACGACTAGCTCTAATCCTCTTGTACTGTCTCTCGCTTCCTCTGACATCACTAATACTCCTCGCCGACTGAATCGCCAGTGGCCGCGCGACTTCCTTGTAGGCTGAAGATGGATCTTCAAATGATTTAGGAATCATTATTCTCCTATCTCTCCTCTCTCCTCCTCGTATTCACCTCCTCACATTCTCCTCTCTCCTATAGAGAATGCTACCGTTGGGTAGTTTCTCTCCTCCTGCACTCGTTCCGCACCAGTTCATCACTCTCTCCATATTTACTTATTGTATACAATGTATGCAGTTTGTAAATAACAAAATAAATTAACAAAAAAAATAACAAATCCAATCGTTCATTCGCTCAATTCCACTTAGGAATTAACAAATCTACTAAATGATTACTCTGTCTTCAACTGCAAAAATTGCCTTCTTGCAAGTTATAAACAGTTTCAGTTTTATTTTGGCACAAATCCAAAATCTTGTAGGGCTTCTACTTTGTATATGAAAAGAGGGAGTCTCTCTGTAAATGTTGTAAGAAGTACTTGTACCCACTATGTGGCCACAGTTGTTTGCATCGATGGGACCCACTGCCCATTTAGAGATTTCCATTCCGTTTTGTACTAAATATTTCATGACCCATTTGGCAGAAATGTTGTCCCAGGAAGTCCATAGTTCTCTGGAGTTGACTCCTAGGATATACCATTTCCTCTCAATGGAAATCGTGTTAAATCATACCACTAAAATGGCAATGACGGAAACTGTGACACCTAAAATTGTTCAATGAACTTAAAAGCTTCTGCCAGCAAAGTTTTTACGAGTAGTTTACCAAAGGTGCGTGCCCAACTTGGTGTGAGGCACTTTCTTTAAAAAAAATTCTTCCTTGGGCTAGTCTCACACAAAACGTTTGATTGGGCACGAAATGAATGGGAGAACGCGTCTAAAGTTCATTAACACCGGACAGTCTTTGTGAATGGCAGCAATAATCTAAACAAGTTAAGTACATTAATGGTTGAATTTTAAATTTAAAATCGAAGAATAATTTGCTGCTACGATTCCAAACTAGTGAAAACGGCACATTGTTCATTTCATTTTTTGTTTTGTTATTCCACTTTTTGCAAAAAATTATTTATTTTTTTTGTAATTTGAGACGACTATTAATTAATGCTCATTATCTGTAGAGCTTGCGGTTTACTAGTTCAAGAACTGTGTCCTCAGCGTAAAGTAGAACTGTGATTGATATTCATTTCTAGGAGTGAATAACTGGCCAAGCACAGTGTGAATGAATTAACTCGTATTTATTGTGGTAGCTTTCAGTTTTCAAATCAAACATTTGAAAGTTGGTAGAGAGCACTGCTCTTTTTTAACCAATGATCGTTTGGATCTTTTGCTATAGTGCGAGATTTCGTTTTGATCAGAGAAAAGAGTGATTATCCTTCGGTTAAAACTCAGATGAGTGACGATGGTTGTTTAAGATTAATGTTGAGTTATTCTCTTTAAATTATAAAACTTTTTTGATTTCTGAGGTTGATCGCCGAATTCTCGATACTGTCTGAGATACATCGCGAGTTTTTTAGTTCTTCGATTATAGAAAGATGTATTTTCTTTAAATAATATTCACTTTTTTTTAATGTTTCCTGCTTTCATATATTTTTTCTTCCATTAAACAATGTAATTACCACCTACTTCCGGGCAGAAAGACTTCCCGTAAATGACAGTTCTTTCTTCTTGTCTTGGGTTTGCATTGAACTTACTGAAAAGTAATTACATTATTCTGTTTATTATTTCTTGCAGAAAGCATACCATTTTATCGAAACATCTCTTTGGTCTATGCCGGCTAGAACTAGTATTCTGTTAGCAGCTAGTAGTTTAGGTGGCAATAAGAAGTACGCTGTTGGAGGAATTGGACGCAGTGGTAATTAGGAAGTTCGGCCAGCTATTCAATTACTAGTTGGGCCACTTCTTCCTCTTTTTGGGCACTATCCCTTCTATATCTTTTTGCTCCTGTTCAAGGTTTAGGTGGACTCGAGCCAAAGTAGCTGGATGTAACACTCTACTCACTGTTCTAACGTTTTAGTGTCAAAGTCCTGCCCTCCATCTTCTAGTTTTAATCCAAATAGGGTAACTTACACAAACCAAATCCCCACTGTGACAGCTAAATTCTATTTTCGGAGATGAACTTAAATGATGCTTGTATTCTTTATTCTTATCTGAGTCATTCTTTCAAACTCTTTTTGTATACTAAGATTGACTAACTAATTTTGCTAATATTAACCTAGGTCCTGACCACAGTCGTCGATGCGCCGGGGAAAAAAATGAATCCAGGTATGAAAATTCAGTTCAAATAAATAAACTTATTCGTAAAAATCGTGAAATTTTAATCGTAATTATTGAGTACATTTTGTGAATCAAGAGGGACTCGATTCTTTTAAAGGAAAATTGTTTCACTAAAAACAACGTGGACTAGTGAGATCAAAATAATGAATTGCTAAAATTTATTTTAGCTCCCAAACAGTGTTCATTTTGAGAATATGGCTGACAAGGAAACTGTTTTGGAAATACCCTAGCAGGCGCTAGTCTAGCCAATTCTTCTTGGTTACCTGGTTATACCAGTGTCTATTCCATTTGCAATCTAATAAAATCACGCATGAAATTGTGTTCAGGTCCGCTGGATAGTAAATAGTTGATTTTTATCCCGTTGTAGCACGCGTGTTTGTCGTATCCCTTCCGGTTTCAGATTTGATCATTAGAGTCAGATTGATCAGATCTATGTTGAAACTTCACTTCAAGAAGATGTAGAAACCCATTAGCTACCTTCGGATAAAATCAAAATCATTCTCATGGGCCAAACGAGTTAGTGGATCTGTAAAGTCCTTGGGTTTAGGAAACTCACAGACAAATTCAGGCTGACCAACTCACTCAACTAAATCAAACTTACTCTTCATAGACGCCTAGAGTCTACAAAACTAGTACTTATACTTGAGGAAATGCATTTCTCCTTTGCTTGCAATATCCACACCCTTTTTCTGAAGAATGATGTATTCCTTTAGAATGATTTAATAATAGCTTTTAGAAAGTTATAATTATGTGTTTTGTTTTTTAAAAAAATAATGACTGGATTTTTGAAAAGTTACGTTTCAATTTCTTTAGGATGAAGACGTCACTGCAATAGTTCTATGTTGGTGTTGTCAATTACAAACTATGTTGCAGCTTGTAAGTAATGATACGCCCGAAGTAATGAGGGTTGAGCTGCTCTCAACAGTGCTTCACGGCCCCCAGCTTTCAGACATTCCTCAATTTACATACTCCTGCAGCAACCCCTAATAACTAAGAGTACTTTTGCCTCCGAAACTCTCTTTCTTGCACTTCGGGTCCCTCTCTCCATCTCACCTCCTTGATATCTTTCTTCTCGTTACTTTACCCCTTTACCTCCATCTTTCTTTCTTTTTTTTCATTTTATTTCCTAATAGAACTTTTTTTCCGCTTTCAACAAGGAAAGGGCATTAGAAGATGTTGCTTTTACACTTCTAGAGCAACTTCCATCTTCTTGATGATTTATATTCTTAAGAATATTATTTTTGATGATGAGATGTAAAAAAAAAAAAAAAAAAAAAAAAAAAACCAAAGAATACCGACGATCATTACCATGTTGTATCTTAATGATGTCTCACCTCACCCAATGTCTGAATTTGCAATTCACATAGAGCAATGGAACAACAAATTTTAGTTATAATATCCTCTATTTGTTGTTAGGGATGTTTTTGGGAGCTAAAAATTTTAGTTTTTGCTTGCTAAGCATTCTTTTTATTTCTCCTCCATACAGGATTTCAGTCTCCAACCATCTGCTTTTTCTCTGTTCACTCTGTTTCATCTGGTCTACTCCCTTATTGAAATCTCACTCTGCCTAAATCTCATATGAAAAACATTCAAGCTAGAGGCTCCCTACTTTCGATATTGTGAACGAAATTTATTTCTCATTTTGCGTTTTGCACTTTCTAAGTTTTTGATTCTTGGATTACAGCTTCCGTTTCTATACATTTCTTCCTTTTCCTAATTCGCTTCTTCAAACTTGATTGTCGTTCAAGTTTCTCTTTCCCTAAAGCCAAAATTTAAAATTCTAATTTTTCTTTTCCTTTGTACATTTTCCTAAGACTCCTCTTTTACAATCTGTTTAAAACTATAGTTGATACGAAATAGAATTTTAGATAGCATGAATGATGGTTAGAATTTTAGATAACATGAATGGTGGATTCCAAGTTTGTGTGTAATATTATCAAGAATAACGTCGACCATCAATTTAATTCGGTACTCTTTGATTGAATTGTTAATAGATGAATAGAATTTTTGTTTTATTTTCAGGCGGGGCTTAACGTCCAACTACCAATTAGGTGTCGTGGACGGAGGCGACTAGCAAACATACTTTACTGTAAATTTCTTTTTATTAACCATTAAATAAAAATCCAAGGCCTAAGTCCGGGAATCGAACCCAGTACCACAATACATATTAACTTCGCAGGTCTCGCCTCTAACCGCTCGGCTACGGTGGCGCCTATGATGAATAGAATTTTAGTGGGTTCTATTCTACAACTTGCAAAGATTTGAATATTTTCCTGTGCAGTACGGCTTCAGTTTATTTAATGCTTCAGCTTTTAAGTCTGAATAAAGTTTCAAATCTAACCCTTCTAAACTATTCTAAGTTTTGAAGTTCACTGGACAATTGACGAAGTCCTTTTATAACCTCCTCCATATTATTACTTACTTACTTACTTCCCTGGTGCTACAGCCCGGGTCGGGCCTTGACCTCCAAAAGAAATCGACCCCAATCGTCCCTATCCAAAGCCTTAGACCGCCAATTCCGAGCGCCCAGCCTGGTTGCATCCCTTCCAACCTGGTCCATCCATCGAGCCCTCGGGCGTCCAACCTTTCTAGTACCGATGACATTGAAGTTCAAAACTTTCTTCGGCATTCTGCCGTCTTCCATTCTCAGGACATGTCCCACCCACCGGAGCCTATTAATGCGGATTAATTGCACTGCTATAGTATCTTCAAATTTATCGTAGAGCTCTTGATTATGTCTCCTTCTCCATTCACCATTAACTTGAACTGGTCCGTAAATCCGTCTTAAAATTTTTCTTTCAAAAATGGCAATCTTTTGCTCGTCCACTTTTTTAAGTGTCCAGCATTCTGAACCATAAGTTAATATTGGCCGAACTAAAGTTTTATATAGAGTAGTCTTGGTTATCCTCCATATTATGTAATTTTAAATAAAACACTAGGTCAACCGCTAAATTTTATTAACTAGATTTTCGGGTGATTATATTTTATTTTATTAAATTAAATGGACCCTAAAGTGTACCACATGTGCAGCATACTAATGCAGGCCACCGACTAACAGTGAGTAAACAAACATTGTTCCATTTTCTCATGCAGAATAATATTAATGTGTATTTAACAGATACTGAAACATCAATAAAGATAATGTAATTTGCCCGAAATATTCAAAATTACATTAGATAGACGGCTTCGGTCAGAACCTAAAGTTGGATTACATTTTTCTTTATAAATTTCATCTTTATCTTGTTGAAATTTTATTTTCAGACATAATTTCAGATTATTTCTTTGTTATAAACCCAGTTTCTCTCATTATTTTCATTTTTCTTTGAACTTCTGTGATTAATGAGAACGGCAATGATAAATTTATGGAATTATGATATTTTTCAACTTCACTCTTCTAGTTAAAATGAAAATCCTATTTTATACATACTCGTATTTATAAAAAATCCATTTACATCATTTGATAACACAAATAAATAATTCCTAATCGGCTTGATTCGTTTAGGCTAACGATCGGCTTAGGCCCATTTGACTTCCCAGTATTCACTCTCCTGTAATCCCTAGAATTAACTGTCAGTTGACTTAATTGGACGAGAAGGTTCTCGGGTGCTTCGTTAGCTTGCTACCAAAATTTTGAAATCGGATATGGATTACTTCATTCATAAAAGGACAATGGTAGATTATAGGATTGGTTACAATGTAAGTTTAGTTTACAATTCGCAAATGATTGGAAGGATTATTGTACAATTTTATAAGTTTTTTATTTTATTTTTCCTTTTATTGAAATTTACACCTGGACCTACAGGGTACAGTGAGTAAATGAGGGGGCCAACGGCGCCTCAGCCATCTTCAAGGATTGGAGGGTAGCGTAGTTGAAGACAAGTTTGCAGCTAAAGGGTTGGGATGAAGTGAGAGTTTTTGATGAAAATTGTTATATCGGATTTTGGCAAATTCGGAGATGAGTGGAATTTGGAGATCTGTATGTATTGAGTGGTTGCTAACATAGAATGGAGCGTCTACTATGAGGCGGAGTATTTTGGGCTGGAGTGTTTGCAGCCTATTGATGTTTGATTTTTTTTAGCTGTTCCGTAAAGTTCGAGTCCTTAAGTCCATATTAGTGTGAGAAGAGCTGTATAGAGTCGTCGTTTGTTCTGTAGTGAGAGTTTTGAGCGTTTGTCGAGTAGCCTGGCTAGAAGTTTGTATCGTTTGTTTAGTTCGGCACGTTTAAGTCTCGTATGGGGGTTTCAGGTAAGTCTCTTGTCTAGGTACATTCCAAGGTACCGCACATGGTCGGCTGGTGGGATAGGTGTGTGATGTAAGAAGACAGGTGGTGGAGTTTGACGTTTGAGTGTGAAGACTATGTATTTTGACTTAGTTGGGTTAATTTTTATACGCCAGTTTTCTAACCATGGTTCTATTGAGTGAAGGTGGGACTGTAGTGAGCGTACTGCGAGGATAGGGTCAGAGTGTGTGGAGAGAATGGCAGTGTCGTCACCGAAGGTGTAAATAGAGGTATTAAGATTAGAAGGTAAGTCGGCAGTGTAGATCGTGTAAAGAAGAGGAGCTAAGACACTTCCCTGTGGTACACCAGCAAGGATAGGATAGATAGTAGAGTGAGTAGTACCTTGAAGAACTTAGAAGAATCTGTCAGAGAGATAAGAGCTGAGTATGAGGTAATAAGTGCTAGGAAGGATGCAATTGAGAATGTGAAGTTAAGAGTTGATTAGATTGAATCCACAGTGAGTTTTAGTTCTAGAAGTTGAAGCCTTCAAAATAGTCTCTAACGTATGCATAGTTCTCTTTTTTTAGGTCTAGGGCGTGGGAAAATTCGTTTTATGCATTTTGACGGTGTTTAAAATGAAACTGTTAGTCAATAATTCGAGAATTGCATTACGATCAAGTGTGTGTAGTCTCAACTGGTTTTTTTTTGTTTTTTTCATTCTGATCTGTTTAAAAAATCCGATAACTTTTTTTAATTTTAAATAAAGATAGCTTTTTCTAATCATTTCAGTTACTAGTTCCGCGTAATAAGTTTTTCATTTATTCGCTGAGCCGTGCTGGAATATTCATAAAGGTCATAATCATTGCTGTTCAGATTAATGCATATATCCGAGAACACCTGTATGCTTTAATGAGCAAACTGTGCAAATATAATAAAAATAATATTTCGTTCCATGTTGGTTAATTTTTATAATGTATAATTATAGAAGTACACCTTCCCTAGGACATTCTTTTACGCTGGTTCATTTCCTGTTGCTACGATTTATGAACGTTAATAAAATTTGTGCAACGAAGATGTGTATAAATTGCATCAAACTTTTCTGTTGTATTACCTCTATATTAGAATGCAGTTCCTTTTTTTAGAATCAATGGATCCATAGTTTTATCATCATATTCATGTCATCTTTACAAAGAAGATTATCCTTAACTAGAATTGTGATATTTTCTTTGATGTTAGCATCTACAAAGTGTTCATCTCTTCTTTCTGAAAGGTTTGTCACAATAGAAGTGATTTCGCAATCCTAGAACAGAACATTTGCAACCTCACTCTAAACATACTACTTATTCAAAAGAGATGAGAACGTTTGGACATAAAGAGGCCATATACCATGATGAAAGGTGGGATCCTAAGTGAAGAGGAGGCTGTGTTTTCTCGGTTAGATTGATGACATCCACAAGATGCCACCAACATTGCTTTATAGTCTCTCAGCTTTGTCCCCGTAGTATCGATGCAGTGGTTCTGCGAAATACTATCTTCGTTTAAAGCACTCTTTTCTATTCTAAACTCCATTTTGTTCTTCCTTTAATCAGCCTTTCCTCTTTAATAACTCTTTTGGCATTGTTCACCTTTTGTCCTCAGCATTACCTTTCCTTCACTAGTGGTGTACCCTTTTCAAAATTACCTTTTGATCTTTTTGAAACCTCCACCATCATTTGATCTTCCGTCATATCTTTTATAATACTTGAATTTCACTTTACAGCCCGCACCTTCAGCCAAATAAGATCTTTTATTGCTCTGCCATTCTTTGGTTCTACCATTTTGTATTCTCCGCTCTTCACTGTTTATAGAAATTACTTTTACCAGTTTCTTGAATTTTATGATCAAGGACAGATGGTTTTCCAACAGAAATTGTTCAGAAATTTATTCATGCGCTTTTCTGAGAGAGGCCATGTAAATGGCTAGCAGAAATTCACCAGTTTATTACTAATATATCTAGGCTTTCTGTACATCCCGTGTGGACCAGAATTATCCTGCTTTGAAAGTACAATCCCGGCATCACGGCCAGTGAATCCCCTTGTTCTGGATGTTTAATAAAACAAAAAGGGTCAAATATGTACGTTATACGCTGTAAGCAAAATTTGATAAAGTATACATTACAGACAATATTTAGCCTGTCAGACACAACTGCACCCGTCGAAAGGATATTCTCAATAAAAGGATAATATATTGTCTGGAGAATAAGGTAGATTGGCTCAATAAAAGGTAAATGCTTCATTGCAATTCTAACTCAATTTTGAAATAAGTTGCCTTGAATTTCTAAAAACGTTTATTCTAGTGATAAATTTATAAATTTTTGATAAAATTTTATGCCAAATTAAAGAAACTTCTTTTGACCAAATTGTCCTTTGTTTTTTGTTGGTTTCTGTCTCACAAAATTGCAGTATAATGCACCACAAAGTGTACATTTAAAATTATTTTTGTCAGTAGGTTAAATTTGGTTGTAAATCCTGTTTTAGTTTATATCGATATGTTTTCTCTTCTGGCAGGTGGTGTTGTCTAGTCTAAAATATGTTTTTAAGTAATTTAAAATATGTAATAGATGCTGTAGAGGAGATATCATTGAAAGGGGCAAACTAACTACCCAATTAATTATTTGGCTCCTAATTGTCCTAAATTGAAGTTAAAATTGGTATATATTTGATGAAATGAAATTAGATAATGCTGGACTGGTGGTGATTATTCAGTTAAATCACTAATGAGTTGAGATAAATTTATTTCGCTGTAGTATTCTACTAACCGCTGAATTATAGAGCGAAAAAGTAAATAGGTTATCCGTCGCCATATCTCTTCATTTGTGATCAAAAACTCTTTTACATAGGCAATCCGAGCATGACTGATAGTTCAGACATTTCAGTACTTTTGGAATAAACAGTTCGAGAAATATAGCGTCGTTATTACCATTCTTTATTTTAAAGATTGACCCTAGAGTAAATCAATTATAAATTTCCTTCAAACTGTTGTTTCTCTTTTACATAAATACTTCATTCTTTTGGTGGAGATGTACCAATAAAAAAGCTCTGCAAAGAATAAAGGCAAACACGTAATCCGTAACTTTGAAAGAAGAAATAAAATAATCAGGAACCTCACGTTACATTACCTTATCAGGCGGCATGAAGGTTGCAAATGGAGGCGCATTAGTTCCTGCATTGACCATATGAACATAACGGATAAGGTCGACCCTGGGCCGGTTATCAGCATGGCGGGAAACAGTATCTGCTCTATATAGAGTTTCCAGACTCCATTTCAGGTGTTTCTCAGATCGAGGACTGATTGGAGGGTCAACTGGACGGAGCAGTGCCGGAAGGGAGACATTTGGTTTACCGATGGCTTCAAGATGGGCTGTGGGACTGGGGCTGGAGTGTATAGGGTTAAACCCGAGGTACTCATTGAGAGATCTCTTGGGAGATACGCCACCGTCTTCCAGGCCGAGATCTTTGCAATTAAAATATGTTCTGAGGAAAACCTGCGGATGGATCCTAGAAATAGGGAGATCTACATCTTTTCGGACAGCCAGGCTGCGCTGAAGGCCAATGTTTCCTTCAGAATTACCTCTTCCCTGGTCTGGGAATGCAGAAAGGTCGACAACTACTGGCTCAGCACAATAAAGTTCGGTTGGAATGGGTGCCGGGTCATATGGGGATCAAGAGGAATGAAATAGTTGATCGACTGGCCAGGAATGGAGCCAACACTCCTTTCATTGGCCCGGAGCCTGTCCTGAGGGTCACCAAGTGTTCGGCTCGTTCGGCTCTTAGAGATTGGATCTGGAGGGAGCACGAAAAGAACTGGGCGATGAGCTGCAGTGACACAGCAAGACTATTATGTCTTGGCTGTGCAAGCAAAGAGGCAAAGAAGCAGCAATCAGATTGCTCTGATTACAGGCCTATTCACGGGGCATTGTAGGGAGCATCTGTACAAGGTAGGGATTATTAGCTCGGAACCGCTGTGCAGACTTTGTCAGGAAGAGGTGGAGACGTACTTTCACCTGTTGTTCGATTGCGTTACGATCGAGTGGTTGCGCTATGAAACCTTTGGAACTTTGAGACTAAAGGAGATAGTATCGGAAATGTCCTCAACCTCCTCAGTAGGGGAGGTTTCGTCTGCTAGATCCAAAAAGGGGGCTGGCACAATAAGCCTCTAGTGGCTGCGGTGCCGTGGGGCGTAGGTCCCGTCCTGGTTTTTAATCTTAATCTTAATCTTAGTGGATGTCATCTCCATCACCATTTGCTTTCAGGATCTCTTCATTTGAGATCAGCAGTATATACAGACAGATACATGCTTTCCCCGACTATTCATTTTGTTAGTTCTTTTGTCCACCCTCCCAGATTTACATCCACTTAGATCGTAAATTGTTTTCTTATGTTAGCAATGAAATCAATTATGTGACACTATCAGTCCTAGATTCCTGACTAAGTATCAATAAGTCGCAATTAAAATATAATATATTATTGACCTGCGCAGCTCTGTTGGCAATACAATACGGACTAAAGATACACTATTTGATGCTTAATGTAATTTAGACAGTGGAGCATAATTTGGACCTTTATTTTGCAATAACAGAACTTTATTAAATTATAATTTCTTGCTGAGAACTACGCAAGCCCCATAATAAAGAAGTTTCGGAAGTGCCTCAAGCTAATCTACTTCTCCATTAAAGTTCTAATCGATGATTCATTGCCATTAAACTCTATTATAATAATACTCTAATTGTTTTTTAATATATTATTTGATTAATCTATTTCTTGCATTTCATCTGGTTCAATCTACTTTCATTTTAATAAAGACTTTTTATTTTAATTGTTTTCTAACTCGAAATAGATCTTGGCCATTAGGTACCTAAATTAATCTTATTGAATCTTAAAGTGACGGAAGGAAGATTTACAAAGATTAATCCGAACTGATCTCTTTCTACTTGATTAATTTCGTGCCCAGTCTCTCCCTCTTGTATATGTTAGGTGGCAAATTAATTCCTCATTCTTCCGTAATTAAAAACTAAGAAATATTTTCTGTGAGAATAGATCTAGTAAATTTTTTTTATCAAAATATTGGAAACATTCGTCCACGACAGAAAAATCTATTAAAAATATAAGTACAGTTCGTCTGTCACAATATCCATCCAAAACGGGTCAACTCCCAGATCAATAACATCTTTATCATCACTCTTAACGCTAGATCCTTATAAAGTAGTTTGTAATCCTGTTTAGAAGCTCCTGTCCAATGGCATCCGAAATGTGGAGATGAAATAAGAAGAAAAAAAGAAACTAGTCTCTTAATGAGAAAGTTGAGATTCTCAGGTCATTGCTAATTTAATCCTTCTCATTATTAATATTAAAATTTGGTGATTGTAGGATTTTGTTAATCCTAAAACAGAAATCGTAGGGGGGACGCCAAAAATGGAGCGTTTATACTAACTTAGGTGTCCGTTTTGGTTCTGTTTTGTACCACAAAATGTTCTTAAATTTATAAATAACATTACTATTTTGGTCGAGTGTTTCTCGGTTCACCTGCCAATAAACGTGAAAGTACAGGACTACTAGATTTATTTGTGCAAATGACTTGTTGAAGCCACTATGGCTGAATCTTATTCGGAGTAAAATGTAGACGATGTTCAAAAATAATTAGGTGAACAAGAATGGTGAACAATATAAGACTTTCCGCGCTGAGCCGCAGAACTACGAGGGTCGTTTGAAAAGTCCGTGCAAAAATAAAAACTACTTAATTTTTTGGGGTAAACCTTTTTTATTTTTCAACATAGTCTCCTTTTAGGCTTATACGTACACTTCGTCCAACGCTGCTCTAGTTTGTTGATCCCTTCCGAACAATAGGATTTGTCCAAGTCTGAAAAATAGCCATTCGTTTCTGCAATCAACTCCTCGTTTGAATAAAATCTTTTTCCCGCCAGCCATTTCTTCATATTGGGGAACAAATAATAGTCCGAGGGAGCCAAGTCTGGAGAATAGGGGGGATGTGAAACGAGTTGGAACCCTATTTCCATTAATTTTGCGACCACAACTGCTGAGGTGTGAGCTGGTGCGTTGTC
This sequence comes from Rhodnius prolixus, assembly GCF_049639745.1. NCBI lineage: Eukaryota > Metazoa > Arthropoda > Insecta > Hemiptera > Reduviidae > Rhodnius > Rhodnius prolixus. The sequence continues at coordinate 34,129,748 of NW_027411614.1, read as the reverse complement.
GTGATGGAAAAGGACTTTTTTGTGGGCCAATCGTGGGCGTTTTTCTTGCAGCTCGGTTTTCAAACGGTCCAATAACGATGAATAATATGCACCTGTAATAGTTTTACCCTTTTCCAGATAGTCGATGAGGATTATTCCTTGCGAATCCCAAAAGACAGTCGCCATAATCTTTCCGGCCGAAGGAACGGTCTTCGCCTTTTTTGGCGCAGATTCCCCCTTGGTAACCCATTGTTTAGATTGTTCTTTGGTCTCAGGAGTGTAGTGATGTATCCATGTTTCATCCACAGTGACGAAACGACGCTTAAAGTCCTGCGGATTCTTCTGGAACAGCTGCAAACCGTCCTTGCAACACTTCACACGATTTCGTTTTTGGTCAAGCGTGAGCAATCGCGGCACCCATCTTGCGGATAGCTTTGTCATGTCCAAATGTTGATGCAAAATATTATGTACCCGTTCATTCGAGATGCCCACAGTACTAGCAATCTCACGCACCTTCACTCTTCTGTCATCCATCACCATATCATGGATTTTATCAATGATTTCTGGATTAGTAACCTCAACAGGGCGTCCAGAACGTTCAGCGTCACTTGTGCCCATATGGCCACTCCGAAAATTTTGAAACCACTTATAAACTGTTCTAATCGAAGGTGCAGAGTCACCATAATGTTTATCAAGCTTCTCTTTAGTCTCCTGAGGCGTTTTGCCTTTCATAAAGTAGTGTTTAATCAACACACGAAATTCTTTTTCGTCCATTTTTTGAAAATCACTCGACTTCCTCGATTCAAACGAATGCCAAACACAAAGAAATAGACCGATCTGGCTGAAACTTGGTGTGTGTTCTTCCAAGAGATGCTACTAACTAAACATAACCTCGATATGCGCCAGTGGTGCTATCTCTCTGATTTTGCACGGACTTTTCAAACGACCCTCGTATTTAGAATGTTTTGGAAGACAATAAAGAGAGTCTGTGTTGCATAATAAAGGTGTGAATGTAACAGAGAGAGTGAATTCGTTACCAGAGGGCGACAAAGTTCGATATAATGGGAATTTGAGATCAGCTCTTTTGAAAGGGTGAAATAATCTAGAAGAAAACAATAATGTATTTACTAAAAACAACTTTTACATCTTAATAAATAATATTGTGTAAAGCAAGAAGGAATCAGTTTTATAAAATTGCAAGTAATGTCTTCCTCAATGTTAGAAGGTACTAAAGAATTTTATAATTTACTTAAAATTTTTACCCTCAGGAGATTTAAATATAGTCCTAATATTAACTTGGAAGAGAGATTTCAACATTCCCCGACGTTAAAGAACCCTCAGCTCTACTACGGAGGAATTACAAATAATGGTAAAATAATTTATAACTGAATAAATGATGCGCTGGAATTCAATAAAATTCTAAATAAACATTTTCTTTTTAAGTTTTCTTCAACATTTCCTAGCTTTTTTAATCAAATACTCGATTCAGGGAATTTTCCGCCATCCTATTTAAATTCGTTCTTATTCGTACTAGAGGACATCATCTTTTTTAGTCTCTTTATCTAACGTTTTTTCGGAAATGTTGAATAGTTCCAAAGATGGGTTAAATCTAACAGCACGCTGGTCAAGTCCTATCGTAGTCTTAAAGAATCATATTCAGCGCTTAACAATATCTTTAGTCAGTTGGAAAATCTTTTGACATTCTTGAAGATTTGCTGTTTTTTGTCGAGCTAAAAGCTGCATTCAGTACACGAATTTGATGAACTATATTTTGTAACAGTAAAGTAACCTCTATTTCTTCAGGTGTGCTGATCAGGTATCTTTGACGGTGACTGGATAACTAAGAAGTTTCACTTATCTTTCTTATTTAAAATCGAAGGCCTAGCATGGCAACCGAATCAAGTGCCAATTAGCTTTGCCGGCCACCTTTCTAGCTGCTCGGCTTTTGTAGTGCCTCAATATTTTATAAGTTAAATAATTTAGAGAGATCAACTAAATACATTTATATTCTGCAAGTTCTTTGCCACAAAACAGAGAGATCAGATGGTGTCAGGTTTACCTTTTCACCAATAAATTTTGATGAAACAAAAATTATTGTCGTTTAAAATTGGTAGATCCAAAAATTCATTAACTTAACATATTTCAAAATTGAGTTAGAAGTGGAATGAAGCATTTACCTTTTATTGAGCCAATCTACCTTATTCTCCAGACAATATATTATCCTTTATTGGGAATATCCTTTCGACGGGTGCAGATGTGTCTGACAGGCTAAAAGTATCCTGTAATGCATACTTTATCAAATTTTACTATAACGTTCAACGAATATATTAGGCACTTCTCGATTTTTATCAAATAACCGGAGATTTTTATCAAATCACTGGGTAAAATGATACCCTGAACGGATCGCCAAGACCGACTCTTCAATGTGAGACAAATAGGTATGAGTCAACTTAATGGAAGGACTTCATCCACTCCTATAAATGTAATATATATTTATATACATTATTTTATAGGTTCTGCATCCTTGTTATTTTTAAGCTGTTGTCCGAACTTATTCAAATGTTCGTGATTATTGTATAATTTTAATATTTATTTCGTGATTATGTTTTTTAAAATTAATATCTGGTTTTGAAAGTGAAATAAAATATTTATGAATTTCCGCACGATTGGCCATGCCATTCTGTACTAATTCGGAATTTCAGAATTTAGCCTTCCTTAATGTTATAGAAGTGATCCTTCAAACTTTACTTTCTCAAAATATCACTTTCGCCTCAATAGACGACTTCTTAAACATCTATTAAACATGATTATTATAAAAATTTAAGGATAGATCGACATGACGGGAGCTCAAGTACTCCTAACGGAAGAAGACATCATTTATATTGCTGAAGAATCAATTTGAACTAAGTAATAATACTTGTAGTATTTGTATCAGAACAGTTATTGATAATTTTTGCTAAAATCTTTATTAAAAAATGTATATAATGAAGTTTTCCTCTAATAGAAATATAAATATAAGACTGAATTTGAATTATTTACTTTTTTCACTTGCCAAATCGATTAACTTCCTTAAACACGTACAAAATGTCGTAATAATAACGATATATTCCATCTTATAATTTTAATATGACGTTAGATAAAAGATACATCTGTAGCAATACAGTCTACACCGTTTATTTGAATCTACCGTTCAACCGGAATTTTAAAAAACAATATACAGGGTGTTCCATTTTAAGACGGCTCAAATGCATTTCATGCTTAAACGGTTAATCTGAGCAAAAAATGGTAGAGGAAAAATTTGTTGTCCGTCACCTCTAGTTTCCGAATATGTGACTTGATTTTAGATTCCTACCCGCATACGCGGCTGACGCGCGACCAAATGTGAGGGTTCGCAGTTGACCCCCATTTTCATATACACACTTTAAATATATATAATATATTATATAAAAAGTTATGAAAGAAACAGGAAACCGCAATTCGATATCTTTAAAATTAAAAGTGCTAGGCCATTTCAAAATCTGGTATTTTTTAATCATATTACAATTTTTTAACTTGTTATCAAAGAGAAAGAATAGCACGCGATAGGTCATTTTCATGTATTTTTGCATCCCCTTTCTACTAAAAATATTGCCAAGGCAGTAAAGCTAGTATTTTTCTTAATATCGGGAAATGTCGTTTTCTAAGGCAATATTTTTAGTAGAAAGGGGATGAAAAAATACATAAAAATGACCTATCGCGTGCTCTTCTTTCTCTTTGATAACAAGTTAAAAAATTGAAATATGATTAATAAATACCAGATTTTGAAATGGCCTAGCACTTTTAATTTTAAAGATATCGAATTGCGGTTTCCTGTTTCTTTCATAACTTTTTATATAATATATTATATATATTTAAAGTGTGTATATGAAAATGGGGGTCAACTGCGAACCCTCACTTTTGGTCGCGCGTCAGCCGCGTATGCGGGCAGGAATCTAAAATGAAGTCACATATTCGGAAACTAGACGGGCAACAAATTTTTCCTCTACCATTTTTTGTTCAGATCAACCGTTTAAGCATGAAATGCATTTGAGCCGTCTTAAAATGAACACCCTGCATACTGGTTTCTAATTTTTCTCAACTTTTTGTTTTATGGAGTCAATCGATTTGGCAGGTGAAGCATTCAAATATAGAACTTCACGAAGTTTAGAAATCCACTCAGTATAGTTAGTGATATTTCTAGTTACGTGATTTTGGTTACTAAATTCCAGCCGAGACACTTTGTATTACTAACCCATAGTGGACAACTACCTGAAAACTACTTAGAGCGTTTCTAAACAAATATTTCCTGTAACTGAATTTCGGAAATTGGGCTAAAACTGGGAACCATCGCTTCTCAACTGAAAGAAAAAGAGAGTTTCTTCCGGTATACTATTAATGCCTGAACAAAATATTTACGTTCATTCGCAATTCTATTAGCGTAATAGTTGGCGGTTGCGATCTGTAGCCGACTGAGACTGCTGAATGTCAAATCAACTGTCAGCTTACGTTTGGCCAAGATCAACCGCTATACTGCACTCAGCTATCCAGTCTATCTAGTCTCTTAACGTCACCAGCTTCTGAAAGGGTCGATTCACATTATTTACGCATTCTGAGGGCCCTAGGCAGTATTCATCCGTCTCACCAGTTTAATACTTTTTGCAATTTTTCTATTGCATCTCCAACCCTCCACCTAATACCTTCATACATATGTATAAATAATTCTCTAATATATTTTTTTTATATGAAAATATAAATTGAGTTCTCTTAGAATATTATAATTTCTTCAATTTGACAGCATTTGTCTTAATCAAAATAGAAATCTAAATTGTCCACCAGTTCTGATTAAAATGCAATTTCGAAAATATGGAATTCAGTTTTTTCAACATGTCATTAACAACATAACTAAAGACATTTTATTGTTTTATTTTCCCTGAGTCAGTAATGGATTGTGACCGTTGCTGGCGTTGACATTGACGAATCACCTCCAAAAATATTTTAGCTTGGCTTTTAATTGCTCCTGACGCTCTCTTAGCCTGATCATTTTAAATTTAAACATAGCTATTCTGGTCATCCATCTAGTTAACACAAATATTTTTATTTATAATATCTCTAAACTTAAGATGAAAAATATTTTATAGTCAGAAATTAGAGAAAGACTTAGTGGTTGTGGAGGTAATTTGCCAAGTTAATAATAATTTTACTGGAAAGTAACTAAGACTTTTTAAAAAAGCTTTGTAAGTTTTTGTGAAATTTAAGTGTTTTTTTGTTAAAATAATAATAATAATAATAATAGTAATACGGAAGGGATTAGCTATGCGGTTAGCGTATTGGTTTACCACGCGGAGATCCCGGGTTCGAATCCAGCTGCTGGCCCCTTAGATTTTCTTTTCCTAGTGAGCTTCTTACAGCTCATTGTCCGGTGTTGGACAGTGTTGTCTGTAACGAGAGAACATTTCTGGAGGCCGGCAGTGCCCTGAAAAAAAGCTCCGGGCGCCAATAACCTCAGATGTTGACGTGCCTTAAGTTATTTTAAAAATAATAGTAATAAAATTGTTTTATGTTTAATGTTAAAACAAAAACTCCAAAATGGATTAGGATAAAATAAAAAAGCCGGGTTGGTGGCGTTCTATTCTGTATTCCATGTCCGACATATTTTTTTTTTATCGGGTTTGTGTAGTTCTGCCCTTTGTAAAAGTTTGTCTATTTGTATTATTTTGATTAATCAAATTTGCCTTTAGGCGTTTAACTTATAATCTCGCGCTTTCTTTTCGTCTTAAAGCTTCCCGACAATATCCTGAGCACTCTGACATCAATGTTCAGACTCCAGACAGCTTTACATTCATAAGTTGTTATTTCAAAATTACAAAAAACTTTCTTATCTTAAAACAGTAATTGCTAAAAGTTGTAATTCATTCGTTTTTCTGACGTAAATATATTTTGCAACTGGTATTTTGTTCCCTTGGTCGGAACTGGCCTCCCCTGCTGTGGAATTTGGGCCTAAAAGTTAATTTAAAAAAGTAGTTTAATATTACTCTAAAAGAGAACAATCGCGTATCATAAAATAAAGGAAGTCGTATATCAGACACTACTTGGCAGAGAATGTATGGATGTGGATCAGTTGTAATGGCTTACGGTACACAATATGGATATCAATAATAGCAGAGGCACATCCCGTTTATAGGGGCCTAAAACCAGCATGGATCCCAGATTATGGGGGCTAAATATTAATTGAAACCTCCTACCAACTGTCCCTTTATACGCTTACAATTTCGCCATTGTCTAGTTGTCATCATCACAGAACTTAGTAGTGGCTTGCTGTAGGTGCTGGGTGCCTCCCCATTTCCCGCACTGTGTACCATATTTTGTAGACATAGTGGTGACGGTGGGCTGACGTGTCTACAAATTTGGTAGGGCTTCACTTGCTCCAACAACCAGACGACAGCTGAGAACACATAACTTGCCAAGGCAGCTTTTGCTTGCCTACTTGTCAAACAAACACATAACAAGCACGCCTGTGTGTTTGTGGCCGATCGTCTGTTTGGTTGTGTTTATATTTACACATGTGTGTTCGTATGTGTGTGTGTGCGCGCGCGCGTATATATGTTTGTCTTGCTTAAAGTCACACCGCATTTCAGTGTTTGTCTAAGAAGACAAGTAGGAACGTACCCCCAGCGTCGGCGGAACAGGAGCTCCTGCCCGTCCGTCTCCACTCTTCCTGAGCCAGTCGCTAAGTCTTGCGCCACTTAAACATTCCGTCTTCAAACTTCACCGCTTTATTTACGACGTTCACGATGTAATGACAGCTGGAAATACAGAGAGCACAGCCTCCACAAGCCCATGCTGCGACCTAATTACTGAAATAGCTGCTCCCTGCACATTTATTATGTCATTTTCTTGGCCGTTTTCTCCCATATCAAGTATTATTGTTCTCCGTGTGCATTCAATCAGCTCTTATATCTCAAAATAACCTGGTGTGAAACATATCACCTTCTCCTACTGTTCCCATCAGTATACAGGGTGAACCAGTAAGTAATGTCCATAGGCCTACTGTGTGTAGTACATCTAAAGTGGAGTTCAATGACTTATTGGCCAACTTCATATTTTCCACTGTTCTTGAGTGACGTCACTTTACATTTTTTTCTAAAATCATTACTTTTTTCCAACAAAAATGTTAGTACTCAGAAAGTTTTAGTCCGAATTGGATTCTGATGACACGGTTAGAAAGACAGATACATTTTCTAAAAATTGATACCATTTCAAAGCGTAAGTTATTCTCCAAACAGCCTCAATCTTCCACCGAATGCTGAAAAAATAGAATGGAATTCGGACTAAAACTTTCTGAGTAATAACATTTTTATTGGAAAAAAGTAATGATTTTAGAAAAAAACTTTAAAGTGACGTCACCCAAGAACAGAGGAAAATATGAAGTTGGCCAATACTCATTGAACTCCTCTACTTTAGATCTACTACACAAAGTAGGCCTATGGACAATACTTACTGGTTCACCCTGTATAGTTCTGACTACTAAAAATGTTCCTCAAACTATTATATTTCTGCTGTACATTTGCAAAGGAGTCTGCAGTACTGGACCAATATCCTTGATTGTAGCCGACAAAAACTGAGACACATCTCGCTAAAATAAATAAATTTATGTTAACATTCTAATTATTTATTCCAAGGTGGACATCCTTGTCCATTAATTCATTGTCTCTCATTACTGACAACCCTTCAATATTCTTTCATAAAACTTAATCCATCTGCGGAAGAAGTCGCAGTAAATCTTCGACTGGTTTACCGGACATGCCCGTGAGATTAGTTTTTTTATCATCCTGATTGTCGACATTAGACTACAATTGCCAGTAAGTTTCCAAATAATTGGATGGCTATATTGGGAAAGAAGTTGATTAGCAATCTATATGCTTTTTAAAGTCTTTGACTTAGCTTCTACGATCCTCATTTCTGATTTGTTCTTCTGCATCCTTCTTTCTTGATGGTTACTATTATTTAAAATGTTCTCACTAGATTGACACGTAGCGTAGCTTGACTGCCTGGAAGAGATATATTTTGGTACATCAAACCATTTCCTTCCCCAAAGAATCTTAATCAATACAGTAACTTCTTTTTTTTTTGTTTTAATAAACCCATTTTTAACTTTTAATATCCAAAACTCTAATAAAAGTTTGAACAAAATACAATATTTACAGCCTTTTGTAACGGAAGTATGATATAATTTCGATTTGTAACCTGACCAAAAGAGGTATGAGGTTGGAATAGTTAGAAGTTACGAGTTAGCAAGCAAAAGGGAACAAGAAGTATATCCGGCTCAATCGTAAAGGCATTAACTTCCGCCCAATGCTACATTACCTTCCCCAATCCTCTGTGCCTATAATGCCCTGTGGATTTTATTATCCCTTATTGTTTTTGGAATATAGGGGTGGAGAGTAATATCGTATGAGAAACAAAATTTCGGTTGAAGAGGAACAAACCGTGAACTCAATCTGAGTAAATAAATAATTCTGTACAATGTAACCATTCTGATTTATTCATTGTTACTGATACCTGAAACGGAAATAAAGCTACTTAGACAGGAATTATTTTTTCACAAAATCATCCACAGAATTGGTTTTTTACTCGTGACTGTTTTTATCTGATCTTGATCAATAATGGAGTATACATCTTTGAAGTAATAATAATATGAAGTTGTTTTAAGAATATAGGTTCCCAGGTATTTAGATGTCCCGGCTGTTTATACAGGGTGAACCAGTAAATATTGTCCTTAGCCCTACTGTGTGTAGTAGATCTAAAGTGGAGTTCAATGACGTATTGGCCAACTTCATATTTTCCACTGTTCTTGAGTGACGTCACTTTAAATTTTTTTCTAAAATCATTACTTTTTTACCAATCAAAATGTTATTACTCAGAAAGTTTTAGTCCAAATTCGATTCTGATGACACGATTAGAAAGACAGATAAATTTTCTAAAAAATGATACCATTTCGAAGCATAAGTTATTCTCTAAACAGCTACAATCTTCCTCCGAATGCTGGAAAAATAAAAGTAATCGAAATTTTTTAAGAAAACTCATTAGGCCCTTACGTGATCATTATCAGACCTAGGTGCTGGCACTTTTGTATAAAAGTTTCCTTGTTTAATAGGCTTTCAAACGGTATATCATTTTCTAAGATTCCTTTTATCTTCGTATGAGAAATTACGTTTGTTTTACAAGAAAACGTGTTCACGAGCACTCAATAGTGTTAGTTTATCAAGTTGTTTAATTCATTAAAAACTCTTTTACATGGACCAGTAGCTGATTTGAAAGTAGGTTGTCTTAAAATAATGAAGTCGAAGGTTACAGATTGCACTTTAAAAAAAAAAGATTAAGGTTTATTCATATTCTTTTCTTTTTCAACAGTGTAGTTGTGTGTGAAATTGTAATTTGGAGTGAGTACATTTGAATAGTACTTGTTTAAAAAATTTCTTAACATTTTCTCAAATATTTCAGAGAGATCGGAAGTATTTTTTTTTTTTTTTAATTTTAATTACTTTAATTGTTTTGGACGAATAATAATAAATTCTTAAATGTTCTAGTCTAAATTGTCCCTCTCTTGTTGGTCATATGAAAAGATCCGTTTGTTGAAAACTGTTTTGTATCACATCTGATACAGAATGCAGTTCCATATGCTCTTGTATGCACTCGTATCTCTGTAATACAGTACTGTGGTACAAGACACAGTGTTGCAACAAATGGATACATTGACTTAGATTTTGACGCTGGATTATAAGCTAGATCAGTAAATTCTGTGTTTTTGAGGACTTGCTAAAGTGGCTGCAATTTAATTCTTAATTTGACGAATTTATTCCAATTTTCGCGAATTGGGTAGCTGTCCCCTCCTGTTCGGGCATAATTAAAAGAAATGAGAGATCAGCTTTTTTTATTTTCATTCATAACCTGGCAATATGAACCCGCAGAAATGCCAGCACGCCATGTTTTCTCTCCGGCGGGGCTCCTGTTCTCTTGTCCTCAATCCTCTTCCTTGTACAGATCTGGTGCGCTACCTTGGGCTGTACATAGACAAACGACTCACGTGGAACCCACATACTAGACTTAAAAGACAAGCAATGACTAAAAAACGTGCAAAACTGCTTTACAGACTACTTGGACGACGCTCCAAATTGTCCATAGAACTCAAACGCTTAATATACAGCACTATCCTCAAACCTATGTGGAACTACGGACTAGAGCTGTGGGGTTTCAGCCAGACCTACAAACATACGGACTGTACAGACATTTCAATCAAAACTCCTCCGACAGATAGCTGAGGCTCCTTTCTACGGTGACTAACCTCACTCTTCACTACGACCTCAACATTCCCTTCGTACACCAACTCGCCAAGACTAAATACCAAAAATTCCATACTGCTCTCTCTACTTGCTCTAATCCTCTTGTTCTGTCTCTCGCCTCCTCTGACATCCCTAACAATACTCGCCGACTGAATCGTCAGTGGTCCCGTGACTTCCTCGCAATATCAAGACCCAAACGTCATCCTTCTCCTGAAGAGAGTGCTACCGGTGGGTAGTTTCTCTCCTCCTGCTCTTCCTCCGCACCACTTCATCATTCTCATCATATTTACTGATTGTACACTTTTATACACATTGTAAATTACAAAATAAATTTTTTAAAAAACCCCTGGCAATGTGAACAACCAAAGCTTGAAGAAAATCTAGACGCTTGAAGAGTTTATATTTTACAAATGCATGATACAATGCAAGCATTTCATCATCTATCGCCTCCAAGCACTTCGGTGAAAGGATATCGGATAACCGACACCCAAATTTCGTTTCTAGTAGAATCCTTCATTCCTATCTGAAAGTAACTTGCGTTCAAGAGCTAATCTTCACACGGTCCAAAGAATTTAAAGTAAAAAAGTAAAGCCAATTTTTGTTAAAGCAAGCTTTACGTACAATTACCAAATTTGGCGTCAAGAACGGAGGCGACTAGTAATCATTCTTTACAATAAATTCTTTTATTAACCATTAGATAAAATCCAAGGCCTAAAAACCGGGAATCGAACCCAGTATCTCATCTTACATAATACATCTTACCTATGCGGGCCTCGCCTCTAACCGCTCGACTACCGTGGCGCCTCCATCCAAAGAATTTGACTCCTTTCATTGATAATTGATGACCTTATAACCTCTTCACCAATATCCATCTTGAGTGTATATTTAATAAATTCAGTTACAATTTTACCTCATTAAAGTAAAGTAATGTCTTTTCTTTCCTGTAGAGAAAATAATATCTGAATTGAATTGTTGTTATATTCTGAGTAAAGAATTTGTTATTATGAGAATGATTATATAAATAGGTTTATGTAACATTATCTACGCAATTTGTGTCCTAAAAAAATGTGAAACCTTCATGAAGGTTTTCCAATTACTTTTTAGATTCAATCCTGAATTACTCCTGCAACAGTAGTCCCAAGCATGAACGAGTTCTTTCTCCGTTTTAATCTAGTTAAAAGCATTATGGTACCATCCAATGCACATAAGTGAATTCAATTCCTTAGAACTTGCGACCAGCTTACATAACAATAGATGTTACAGAATAGAACAAGATTTCTTTTATTTTTTTTTAAGCCAAAAAATGGGAAGTCTATTGTGACGAATAGAGATTAACTGTTACAAATGGGGTACAGTAAGGTGGATTTCCTGAAAGATTTGTTGTTTCAATAAAATGCGTTTCAATTTGAAATCAAATATAATTTAACCTATGAGCTACCCACAGCTCATGAGCGGATTATAGGTATAAGAATTAGCGGATTATTGGGAAATTAACTCACTTGTAATAAGTTACTCACATTTTAGCCTGAGTAATGATATACTTACTTAGTTTTAGGAGATATTTTCTTTCAAAAGGTTTCAAAGACGAGTAATTTTAACCAGAATGGCTAGATGGTACTCTAAGGCACGATTGTTGTTTATGAACTCTGTTTATGAACACCGATAACTTTCGGTTTCTAGTGGTCAAATTTATAATTACTAATTTTTGCTTACAGGAAGTCGGCATAATTGTAGTTTTGATTTATTTTTTTTATTATTTTATACGCATCGACATCTAAGACCATTATCACCTTTTACTTATTTTCATTTTCATGTAGGGATTGTACTTGCTAGGGTGGCATATTTTGACCGCTATAATATCCAACCCAATTGTCTTGTTTGGATATCGAGGCATGGTGCTGCATGAGATGATTTGCCACTTTATTATTTTTAATCAATTTATATAAATTGTTGATAATTATGGTCTCTCACTTTCTGACCACTCACCCTAAACATTTTATCGGTGATGAATTTTCTCAAAGCTGATACTTGGTTCGATTAATGTCTTACTTTGATTATGTTGCAATGGAAATGTCTCAATGTGATTAGATTAAAATCATGAGTGCTAATCATGAGTCCAAATTTGAATGTGGTATCGAAATGGGAAGTGTTGGACTCAGTGCTCCCTCTCCGAGAGCTATATCTAACTTAATGCTTTTACATAGTGACTGGTGCATCGCCTTTAAATGCATTAATCAGGTTGGGGTTTCAAACAATAATCTTTTTCACTAACTGAGCTAAATAAAGAGCCAAAATTTCGTTGATTGAAATATCCTGATCGTGTAACTTTTGCGAGGCTAGGTTCGCATATCTATTTTGCTGCTAAAAATTTATTATTTGGTGAAGAAGTATGTTGAATAATGATTATTTGTCATTTGTGTAAGATACTGTAAAATAATATCTCCTAAACATGTAGATCATTTAATATGTTCATAGAGTAGACTTTCTATCGCTTCAGTTCTCCTGTAGAAATCCTAACAAGATTGGATAACAAAGGTGTGAAAAGCAAGGTCAGATCTCAATCAATTTAGTAGACTTTAACAGTGTACAAGAGAAGGCTAGCCGAACAAAGATTGCCATGAGTCAATCTTCTAGCACGCAAAAATTACACTCTATGATTTTGCATAATATTGCTAGATGGAAAGTAGGTATATCAAAGTCAGTATTTTCATTTTTTTACCCTCTGATGTGCACTTATCCATCTAACTGGCACATCAAACTGTCTAGCCAACTTTACACCGTTTCGTGTAAAACATGTTCCTATTTTGTTATTGTTTTATCGTGCATGAAGTGTAAATGATTGATTCCATGATTGTTTTTTCTTTTTTTATGGCTATGATCGGTTAGAAGTTACGGTTCATGTAGTGACTCCTTTGCAGTAACCAGCACTTATGAGAGGAGTTTCAGCTTTATGAAACGATTAAGTAGCAATAACAATCTATAATAGTAATCAACTATTAAGTAAGTTTTTTTTTGTTAATAGTTGTGTTATTAAGATGGCAATAATTAGATTTAGCTGTGCAGCAAACAACACATCTCCTTGGGTTAGAACAAAGCTCCCGACAGTCCTGCAGTCCGCAGCCTGAATTCCCCATCGAATAATTATTCGCCTACATTGCAACATATTAATTATATTCAGCATTATCCTGCTTTTGTAAACCTATTCGTATCAATTTATCTTTTACTATAGTGACATTTATCGTATTATAACTTTGTGAATGTCCATCTAGGCGGCCATTTTCTACCTCACTAATGTGCATTTCATTGGCAGAAGCTGATAGATAAATGAGCTTATTATTACAAAAAGTTGAATTACATTTTCTATTCTTCTGATATTTTCTCTCTATTTATAAATGGGCGGCTGTATATTTAACATACTTGTACTTCTCTCGATGATTTGCCAAAAAAATGGCTACCTGATAAAGGCCTTAGAAAAAAGCCTCTAACTATTGCCGTAAGTTGGTCAAAGTATCTTTGACTCTGGGTCAGATAAGAGGCGAAAGGTCTAGAATTACAGTCTTGCATAATGAGACGGGATAAAATTCACAAGTATTTTTTGAAACTCTCATTTAATGTTAAACTTTTAAACTTAAAAAAAAAAAAAAAAATTAAAGTTATTAACCTCGGTAGCATATTATATAGGAAGTCTTGAAACAAATTATTAAATTGAGCCGTTCACTGTACAACTCGATTAACTCCATAAAACAAAAACAAAGTGGAGAAATACAATGAAATAATGCATATTGTTTTTTTAAATTCCCTTTATAATATAAATTCAAATAAATTTATCGATTTCATTCAATGCCTTCTACTGTATTTGAGTTGAATTATTACAACGATTTACATTAGAGCACGGAGTTAATCAAAATGGCTTCTGAAATAAATTATTTATTATTCAATGGCCTAAAATTGTGTCCTTTAATGGTGTTAATCTTTTATATTTGGGAAATTTATTGTAAATATAAAAAGCTATGACTGAACCAAATGCTTTGACGGTTAAATTTAAGATATTTCAAAAAGCGGATTTAATCGATTTTTGCAGTGGACGGCTCAAATAAAGGACAATGACAAAAAACAATTAATCAATTATTGGGCTAAACTGTAAGAAATCTGTATAAAAGAGAGAGAAGAGATTCAGTCGGACGTTCACCTATTTCGGCCTTCTAAATATCTTTTCTTTTTACTTAACCCTTCACTGCATGAATATTTATTTTTCGTTCAAAAAATTACAGTTTATCCTTCAAACCCTCTATTTCACGGGAAAAATAGTAAAAAAAAATTCTGAACATCTCAAATCGATTTTATTTAGGTTTTTTTGCTAGTACCTAATCGGCTAAAGACTTAAATTTAAAGAAAATAAATGTATTTCTTTTTTAACTGAGTACATTTTTCTTAAGAACTTAGCTTGGTGTATAAGGTGAACGCTAGTAATTTATCCAAATTCTTAAATGAAATGTCATTTCCTCCAACCCCTTTTTGAAGCAGCATGTGACGAAAAAATCAAAAGGGAGGACCGATAGAAAAAAAAACTACTGTTTCTCTTCCAGTGCATTCTGTGGGGCAACCTTTGGCCTACATAAACAAAAACTTCTATTCTAAAGGATAAATGCATCAAGTAACCGATAGGATGCAGTAGTTGAGAAAAATTCAAGTAGAAAAGGTATGTAGCCAATTGGCTACACCATGCAATGAAGGGTAATCTTTACCCTTCAAAAGAGGTGGAAGGAGTTGATAGTTTTTGGCTAATTGACCTGTGTCTTAAAACTGGTGATCCCTCAACAATCCTCAAGCACGCCATGAAAAAAATCAGGATGATGCATAATGTGGTAATGGACAAACTAAGTAGCAGTCAAAACAATGGAAGGAAGACGTTCATCCAGTTCTACAAAAAAGAAAAGTTCACCCCATCTGCCAGAAGGGCAAGATCTTTTTTCTTCTTTCTTTATTTAGCGATAGTCACACCACTAATTTCTGCAGTTAGCATGCGGTCTTTAAATCGCAATAGACGCTCAGTAGCAGCATTAAATGAAGCTGACCAGCGCTAGCTAATGAAGCTAATAAAAAGCCAAAATTACGTCTAGGCACGCAGTCATCGCTTTGCCCGGTCCCCAAGGTTAGTAGTAAAATAATATTTACCTGAATATTAAATTATAGTTCTCTCACTTATCCTCAGAGAGGCTAAGAAAGTTCTCTACCTCTCAGCAAGAGAATTTAGATAAGGCTAAGGTATAGTCTACGATTTGCATAAATGGCAGAGCATTTTTACGCTAAATTGAAGTCTCATTTGAGAAGTCTCACCAGAGCAATTAGTTAAAACAATTCTACAATCTATCAGTCAAAGGCACTGCTACCTTATCGTTCAGGTGTTTAGTAACTTTGCTGAAATATAAGGAATTGTTAGTAAGTTCTGTTTCTAGTCGAAATAACACCAAACTGTTATACTTAACCGATACAGACCTACTTTTATCTGTAAACGGGGCCGTGTACATACCCGCGGGTAATTTAGCCTACACATTTTGATTCCTAGAGCCAGGTGCTAGGGTGGGAAATTATCTTCTGTTTTTTACATATCTCCGTATTCTTCACCATGATTACAGATTTCTTTCTTTTTTTAAAATCTTTTATTGTATAAACAATTGCAACGATTGTTGCAAAAAGCAAATGTGCTATATGATAACAAAAAAAATAACACTTGAAAATATACGAGTGGAGAAAGCACCCAGCAGTGTCACTCCATTATCTTGGACATATGTCTGCTCTTATGACAGTAGATCGCGAGGCCATCTTTTCTTCAATCTTCTTGGAGGATCACATGGTATTGCAGAAGAAGATAGTTGTTCGATTAGAGGGGTTAGGATGAGCTGCTGTAGAAGAATGAAATTTGAGAAAACGAGTTTTAGCAAGATCTGTAATAAAAGGGATTTTGAGGTCATTATGGATGGGGTGAGGTTAGATACATAGAATGGAGCGTTAAGACGTTTTCGTAGTATTTTTGACTGTAATGTCTGGAGGCGTAGTGAGTTGGAACGCTTAGTCGATCCCCCATACTTCGATGCCGAATAACCAAATAGCGCAGTAACAGAAGGTATCTTTTGTTATGTTGGTTGAGTTTAGATCGTTTGTCAGTCTGAAAGTAGACTGAAAAGACAAATTTCTAAATTCAATATTTTAAATCTGAATCAAATAAAATTATTATTACAAAACACAATACTCAGTGCCAGGCTCATCACTGTACACGCACCCCGCGCATCTGCATATTTTATATCAGCTCTTAAAAGTTGATTCTGTCGCAATACAATAACCAAGTGAATTTGCTGGAACCATCGCACCTAAATTCATTTAATAGAACCTAATGAGAGAAACGTTGATGTCGTTATTACTTAAGAGCTAGGTCCTACATTCATCTAGTTACGTTATTTTTAATTCAAATTAAACAATTGTCCTCTTGCTTTAAAAGTTAATTAAGCTAAATGAAAATTCCCTTCATTTTATAGACAATGGCTGCCACGTTAATTAAAAATTAAGTTTTTTACGCTCGGTGAAACTTGCAATTGTGCATCATTTTCCCTTTGAGAGATCTTTCTGCAGGCCCATCTTTATAGACTTCTTTCTCTTCTTTAAGATTTAGAATCGCCTCATAATTTAAAATATTACCTCGTTATGGCGTGTTTGTCCACAATAAAATCTTTCCTAAAGAAGGCTATTTATTTTCATTTTTTTGTTCTTCTAAAATGATATTTGCTAATTAATGAATTAAGTTAAACAGAAAGAGAATTAAAATGAAATTTTGTTTGATAATTACAGATAACACTAACTATCGTAACTATAAAATATTTTGTAATTACAGTTGAACTAATCAATATATTAAATTAACTTAAATTAAACTTATTATTAACCCTTAACTGGTTTTTTTTTCATTTGGAATTATATAAGAGGGGTTTTCTTTTTTATTATTTTCGTAATGTCTCCGAGTAAGACAAATTTAGCTTTCCTAGTTCATGGACCAGCTTAACTGAACAGAACCAGCCATCAGCAATAATATTAAATATTATGTAATATTTACTATATAATATCTCTTTAACAAAAACTTACAGTTTAAAATGTTAAGTATAAGGGTTGATTAAACGCCAAAAGGTACACAAATCAGCAAGTACCCATCATTTCATTTATACTTCATTGATATTATTTTAAGTAATTTTACTACATTAATTTTCATTAATATTTTTTTGAATTTATTAGATGTTTCACAGACCCTTATGCTGGCCATTTTAATCTACAAAATATTTGTTCAAGTAGAACACCATTTAACTTAGATTGACTGTAATATCTAATCAACAAACTATTAATCACAGGTTAAAAAGAAAAACTTTATTAAAAAAAATAAATATGAGGCTAGAAAATTCAAAAACTTTTTAAAAAAAATGCTTACACCAACATTCATCAATGATTTCATTTATTTATTTTTATTTTTAAATAAAAATCGTCGGTTTAAGTTCATTCTTCGATTAAAGTAATTGTTACTTTATGTAGTAGTCAAACGTTTATAATAATAGGTAATAATTATCTGGCTTTATCGCAAATAATATAGTTTTCTTCAATTACATTCTCAATCTAGGTATTCTTCCCACAGTATTATATGTTTGGAATATAAGATAAATAAGATATGCATATTTTTATGACAGCTAACATAATTATTCCAGTATTTTACTATAAGTAAAATTAGAGGGACTACATTAAATTACAATTGAGAAATGAATAATTATTGTTGAATAATTTACTTGATATTACCTACGCGTTATTTGTGCTCACAAATACTTCGGAAAGACGAATTCTAGACTGAAATATTGTTTTAAATCCGTGATTCAAATTTAAATAGCAGCCGACTCTACCTTAGTCTTTTTCTACTTTAACGTGCATGAACATACTCGTACATATATGTGACTACTCAGAATAAAAAGCATAATAAAGATAAATCAGAAGAATAATTTGGAATAAAGCTAAAATAAAGTACCTATTTAATTATGAAGATATAATATACATTTTATCATAATTAGAACAAAAAAATAAAATATTATGAATGAACAAAGGGAAGGGATTAGCTATGCGGTTAGCGTATTGGATTCCCACGTGGAGGTTCCGGGTTCGAATCCAGCTGCAGACCCTTAGATTTTCTCTTTCTAAGAGCTTCTTACAGCTCACAGTGTTGTCTGTAACGAGAGAACACTGTCCGGAGGCCGGCAGTGCACTGAAAAAAGCTCCGGGCGCCAATAACCTTAGATGTTGACGCGACTTAAATCATAAAAAAAAAGAAAAAGAAAATGAATGAACTGGCCAGCATAAGGGTCTGTGAAACATCTAATAAATTCAAAAAAATATTAATGAAAATTAATGTAGTAAAATTACTTAAAATAATATCAATGAAGTATAAATGAAATGATGGGTACTTGCTGATTTGTGTACCTTTTGGCGTTTAATCAACCCTTATACTTAACATTTTAAACTGTAAGTTTTTGTTAAAGAGATTTTTGTACCTTTTAGATAGATTTTCCTTTTGTATGTTTTGCAAAGTTACATATCTGCTTTACAGATTTTTTTAAAATTGGGAATAATAAATTTTAATTTTATCATTATAACCTGAAAAGATGTTAAGTCGGAGTTACTACCACTGGAGAGATCTTTTTAAAGAATGATTACAGTTGCGGTCCCCCAAACCATCCTCAATAACAATTTTTTTGAGAAAGCGTTTTGAATAAAATAAAAAGGTAATTTGTACGTAAATAGCAAAATTAAACTGCGATTTCAGTACTTCCCTTTAAGAGGAATAAGAGAAATAAACTGCGATTACAGTACTTCTCCCTAAAAGGCGAAGAGGCAAAAATTTTGAATCGAACGACAATTCATTGATGTAAATCGGTTCACTCATTGATCATTTTAACGATTGCAGTACTTCCTCTTAGTAGGTGTAAGAGCATGATGGCACTTCACAGCCACGTAGAGGAGCTTTAACCACTTCTTCTTGCTAAATTTTATCAAAATCGGACTAAGCGTTATAGAAATATTGGTAATAATAGTTTTAGAAAGGGCCTAACTTGGGTGGGGCAAACTCCCCTCCTTATGAGGCACAGCGTCGAGACTTTAAAAGTGCAAATCTGTACAAAATTTCGATTCGAATGACACTTCATTCATGAAAATCGGTTCACGTTTCGATAATTTGAAACGATTGCTATACTTCCCCTTAACAAGTGTAAGAGCAGATCGTCGCTTTAATGTTACGTAGGGGAGCCCTAACCCTGTCATCCTACCAAATTTTATCAAAATCGGGCTAAGATTTACAGAGTAATTAATGATAATAATTTTGGAGGGGGCCTTACATAAAGGGGGCTAACTCCTCTCCCTTTCCATGTACAGCGTCGAGACCCCCAAAAGGCACATCTACATAACATTCCGACTCGAATGATACCTCATTCATGAAAATTGGTTCTCGCGTTTAGGCGCTACGTTGTTTACAAAAAAGGTAACAACAACAACAACAACAACAACAACAACAACAACAACAAGAACAAGAACAATTTTTGAAAATGCCGTTTTTGCACATTTTCGGCAACTTTTTTCTTAAAATCTATTAGATCTGGGTTGTTGCAAAAAAATTACAGTCATAAAGGAGGATTTGCCCTACATTATAAAGAAAATTTGGGAATTTTATCTTTTATACAAAAAGAGAAAAAAATTGTCAAAGTTGGGAGTTTTTCAACGTTACGCTTTTTTGTGCAGTTTTTGACGATCAACCCTTATACAACTGTCCTACCGGACAGTTTTAATTTAATGTTATAGAATAATATTAACAAATAGAACAGAAAACAAACTCCGAAACATAAAAATATAAAATATTAAGAAAAAAGTTATAACGTAAATGGTATTGTCGGGTCAGATTTGACCCAAAACCTATATTTTATTTACTCGCACTGCTCAAGAACGACTGATTTGTATGGTCGGTTGTTGGTGAGGATGAAAGAGCAGAATTCAGAGAAGGGGAGATATTTATAGTTAATTCCTACAAAATGCCACACAATAGAAAAACGCGCAGGTCAAATTTGACCAGACGATACCAGTTGAGAGTTAATAAATTAGTAAGAACTAGGATTTGGGGTTAACTTGACGGGCGTTGAGTTTTAAAGATTCATGCTCCAAAAATAGACTTGCCAAGGATTATAAAAGATTGACTAATTGTTGATACGAAAATGTGAAATATAAAATAAATTATAAATCCAGTACATAAAATACACTGTAGCCGTTATTTTATACATAAAAATAAAAAGTTAGCATTGAATAAAAATCTGTTTTATAAAATAAAGAAGAAATTTAACTAATGTCATAACTTAATGAGAAATTGTAACAGAAAATGGAGGGTCCTGTTGGGCGACTCCCTCTATAAACCATATTTGCCTAAAACAGCTGGCTTTTTGGCCGAGGCCGTTCTGTCCTCCGCACATAACTGTGGGTGTGACATTTTTAATTAACACAAAATAAATGGTTTTTAATTTCAAGATTGTGGTCCTGCCGGACGGTTCGATAAGCTAACACTGCATGTACACCCCGTCACCCAACATGCGGCTTATATATTTGCAGTGACCGAGCACACAATGAAATATGTATAAAAAAAGAAGAATAATCTTTTAAAATAATTAACTTCATATATTAAAAAAAAAATGAATAAATATTGTAATTAAACAATAAATTATTATCATTTATGCATTTTCGTTAAACCTTTTTTTAGCGTCATTAATATCGACTCTAATTATACGGGTATTCAGCCTTTTCAATAATCACTGAATGAGAATTTTAACTATCTTTGATTATTTAAAGAAATATTTCAATAAGGACAGTTTTATAAATTTGGGTTTTAATCAGAAATAAGTTTTAATATTTAGTTATTTAGTGAATATGATCGTTCACAAACTGAATCGCTGGGAGTTCAAACGATTCTTATTTATTTATTTAAATCTTTTGATTGAAAAAATAGCATTTGTAATTGTTACTTAATTGCCTTCTTGTAAAAATTAAGCTGTTCTTACGAAGGACGCGTTTGAAGAAGACATCCAGTGATGACACTCCTGCGTTGACCCATTCATTTCTGGAACACTTCTTTGCCAGTCATCTAGTGGGTACAGTGAAAAGCTTCTTTGATTTGATATTAGAGAATTCGGGTGTACCAAAGAACGCAATTTTGGAAAGTTTTATGGTGTTTTGTTTTTAAAAAAGTTGTTCTTTTTCAAATTGTCGGAGTTCCATGAGAGACGGCAGACTTTGCTTTTCACTAAAATCACATTGAAATCTGATAAATATTTGTATTCCGATTAATCATAATTTATTTTCTGCACTTTTTGAAGTGATATTATGAAGGAAGGACAATACAGTCTTTAAAATACAGCTCCGCTGAAAAAATGATTCTTATTTATTATTAAAAATCTCCGTATATCTACCGCCGAAGCGAGTATAAAGAGATGTCAGTATATGGTTGTTTTGTCGAGTTCGCGAAGGCTTTTGAAACTGTCGATCACTGTTTGCTTTGGTATAAGTTGTATAATTTTGACATTTGTTGTTAAGTGGATGAGAATTTTAGCAAACCTCTACAGCGTTACCAATACCAAGATAAAAGTGAGTCAGGTATATACTGAAGAGGTTCGGGTATCGAAAGGTGTTTTGCAGTGAGATAGTATCTCACCTTACTCTTCGCCATTTTCATTAACGATATTGATAACTTCATGCAGCTTAACCATGGTTGATGGCGTGGTATTATTATCTAATTCGCCTGTAGAGATAATGAACAAACAAGCTCATTGAAGGTCCGCGAGAGTTAAAACTTTTGAGTTAGTTGTTGGCGATCACTCCTTTGGACCAACAATCGTTGTCCTGATAAAATTTTGATTTGATGCAGAGACGTGTGAATGCAAAATCTGAGAGACTTTGGTTGTTTCAAAATTATAGGGTTCAACACTGAATTCACTGTCGTTTATTCTTCAAAAAAAATGCATTAAACACGAAGAAAATCTAGATAAACTAGAGAAATGTTTTTAAAATTTATGCCTACCGGGTTTATTTAAAGTTTTAGGCTATACTCCAGGTTAGTTTCGAGGTGCTAAAGATTCTTGTGAAATAATACCCTTTTTTTTGCTTCCTACAACGTTGTCTTGTTGCCTAGCAGAATTTCTATTGCGAGAACTTTGTCTTGACGCTAGATGGCCATTTGATCGAACTAAATATTTGTCAGACGTAACATTTAGCTTTGAGCTAAGTCACCAAATTAACTTACATCCACGATCTTTTTCTTTAAAGATATCTTTGACTAATTTTTTACCTCTGATTTCAGATGGAAGTGGAGGCAGCACAATTTGGCTTCATCCTTTTCTCCTGTCGACGTCACTATGTTTGTACCTTTCAACTTGGCTGTGAGTTTTTAGGCGGTAAGTACTTTCTCAGGTTTTTTTTTTTTATTTGTTCTCATTTTCTCTTTCGGGAAAACTATGTTCATTTGGAAATTATTTATGATTCAGATAGTTAGATTTCAACTGGGGAAAAATACGGTAATGCAATGCAACTAAATTTTCAAAACTTTCAAGTTGTATTGGTGGTTTTAATTAGTTGCCGATGTTCAAGTTCCTCTAGTTCTGCAAATTTGAAAAATCAGCCTATGGTGATCCCATTTCTAGTTCTCCGAGTTGAATCTATCAGATATATTATGTATTAAGCCATACAGGTTGGGAAAACTTGCAAACTTTTACAGAACTCCATTAGATCTACAGATTGCTTCTTCGGAGCGAGCTGAAGTAGACAATTTGCCCAATTCTCAGTTCCAAATTGACTCAGTTCTCTGGTTTGTTGTACGTATACCCTGAGTAAAAGATTTTTCTTACCCACCTGCAGAACCTTTGCTCATCCCTCGAGTCCAAAAACCCTCATTTCTAGTCTATAGGTGACTACCGACCTCAGTACAGTTTTTTGAAGCCCTATTTTCATTACTCTGGACATATTTTTACTTCTTATCACCGTTTGAAGAGCTTACAAGCTTTTATTTCCTGGCAGTCATTCGTCCACAGATATCTGCTGTTTTTGGAGGTTAACATTAAGCCCAAATATTTGAAATCTTTTACTACTTTAAAGGTATATTCTCCCATTATTGGTTCCATAATATTCTTTTCTTCGACATGGTCACAACCATATACATATTTGGTTTTCTGTCAGTTATACTCAAATCCAAGCTCTTTGGTCGCGGCCTCCTTTTCCCAGAAAGGTCGCCTTCAACTTTTACTTGTGATCTTGCCATCAAAATAAAAAATTAATTAAGATGCATAAAATAAAAATTTTCTAACTTGAAAAGTATCGATTTGGCTTATATTTATCAATTAATAATATTGAATTAGTCGTTTGCAAAAAAATAAAATGAACTTTTCCAAATTAAGAGAATGGAAACAAAATTCCAAAACGTTACATTTAAGTAGGTAAATATTGCTTAATATACTTAATACAAATTTAATACAAGTTTCAACTTCAAGTTATAATTAATTAAAATATAAAATAACATTTTCTACTGTTATTTATAAATTCCCTAGAATAATCGATTAACTTATTTTATTGAAAGTGAATATTGTAAAATATTTCCCAAGGCACAATTATAATGCGGCTAGAAACAAGAGATTCTGAAAGGAATTTCATGTACAAAACTGCTAGACCGCCGCAGCACGTCCACCGAGAGCAGCCTAGGCAAAATAGGCTATGGTTTTTCCACGTCAGAAACGTATTACTTAAATGAATATTAATTCACTCGTTTGCATTAAGGGAAAAATTTAAAAGCTAGCGGCGCGCTTTTTGTTTGCGTTTGTTGAACTTTAAAATTAGTATGTTTCGCATTGTTAAAGTATTCTAAAGTGTTATTTACTGAAGTTTGTGTTGAAATTAAGATTCTGCAGGGTTTTTACTTTTTCGTAAACGTTTTAAAAGAGAAGTTATTGTATTTATGGCCAATTTTCTTTGGAGTATTTTGCAGCATTCCATTCCCTCGGACGCACTCTGTGTACAAAAATGGTGCCTATCTATTACAAACCTAGACCAACGGTTGACATGGAATCCCCATACTTGACTGAAAAGACAAGAAACTGACCAACGCTACAAACTTCTCGCCAGACTACTTGACAAACGTTCGAAACTTAACCTACATAACAAAAGACTCTTATATCTACCGTTACTGCGACCTATTTGGTCATACGGCATCGAAATATGGGATCGACTAAACGTTCCAACTCACTACGTCTCCAGACATTACAGTCAAAAATACTTCGAAAACTTCTTAACGCTCCGTTCTATGTATCTAACCTCACCCCATCCATAATGACCTCAACATCTCTTTAATTAAAGACCGTACCAAAACTCCTTTCCTCAAATTTCATTCCTCTACAGCAGCTCATGCTAACTCTCTCATAGAACACCTATCTTCCTCCACATTACCAGGTAATCCTCTAAGGAGATTGAAGAGAAGATGGCCTCGTGATCTACTCTTACCGTGAGAGCAGTATAGCAAAGCACGTTACTGGAGTGACACAACTGGGTGCCTTCTCCACTCATGATTTTCTTTGATTTTTTTGTATCAGGTACCATTTTTGCTTGTTGCACCAATCGTTGCAATTGTAAATTCCAATAAAAGATTTTTAAAAAAAATCTATTACAAAAAAAACAGAAATACAAAATGCATAATCGAAAATTCGCATTAATTTCAATTTGCAATCACTGAGGGTACGGGGAGCTGAGCTGAATGAATCTCTATCCCCCTACTTCTTCATGAAATGAGTACCTAAAGAAACGTCTACTGAGGGTTGCGAACTGTCTAACGTCTACTACGATTTCCTTTATCTCAGAAGTTTTCTTTAACTCCTTGAGAATGGACTTCAAAAATTCTGTAGGCTTCTTTCTACGGAAACGGTAGACTAGTGGACTTCGGTCGGTACATTAGCAACTTTACAGCCCTAAAATCAAAGTATCGTCTCAGCGAAGTGTTCTCTATTCATAATATTTGGTGTTGCTTGCAATACTTAAGTACTGATACTTCCCCAGGAAGTGGGCATCCCCTTCTAAGAGGATGCACTAAACCTAAGATAAAACTGCTGAATGTACGTTGCATTGTTGCATTCGGCCTCCCTCTGAGTACGAAAACATTACGTTTTTATTTTTACAAATTCGAGATTCCTGATGGAATAGTTTTCAACCGAATGTTGTAAGCAATTGAAGCGAATTTTAACGCGTATGTTGTAAAATAAATGAATAAGAAATCTGTTCTCTCTTTTAACGCCGTTACAAAGTAATGTCAATCTCACGTAAAATTATTTATTTTAACCTGTATCACACATTTATTGTTAGTAATAAATAAATTATTACATAAGACAATTAATTTGAATAAATTATTTAGTTATATTCTTGGTTGTTACAGGTTTTTAATTCTATTTCGTTTCGTGGCAGCGAGTTACACCGGCCTGTTCTAAACCCTAGTTCCTGCTACTTCTTTTTTTTTAGCCACAGTCGCGGAAATGACGGGAATATCTCGGTCAGGGAGAGCTGTTTCCTAGCAGTTCTTGGTCAAAATACAAACCTAACTTTTGGAATTATTTTCTATTTTCCAAGTTATTTTCGCATAATATTCACACAAAGCTAAGGCATAGTTTCATGAATGTTTAGACCCATTGCTAAATACCTATTTTTTCTTAGTGTCAACGTGAGAACACAATTTCAAACAAGATTGGATTCTTTTATTCAGTAACAAGTACATAAAAATTATTTAAAAAAAAATATCATTGTAAAGAACCATTTAAAGTCAGGACTAACTGTTTGGTTAAGCAGATAATTGAGTCGATTTGGATAGTTATAGAATAGCATATGCATTCAAAATACTCGGTTAGGATTGACCTAGATATGTAAAATTAATTTCATACCATTGTCAGCTCTAATGCCTTGAAATTGAATTTCTAATAACATATGTTTCAATTGGAATAACTAATATAGGTTATCAGTTAACAAATTCTTTTTTGGTTACCTGTTGAATTTTAGATTAATTTTCCAGAATTTCGCATAATCTGAAATTCTTTGCTTTATACATTTTTCTTTTCGAAATAACTGTATAAAAATAAGCAGTTACTTTACTTCATTTAAACTTACGAATTAGATGTGAAATTAATATACTTTTATGAACGTCAATTATAAAAATTAAATCACATTAAGAGACTGGAAAGAAGTAAAACATTCACGAGCCCTCCGACCCACCTAACTTGATTACAATGCTCTTGTTGGCATTGAACATCTGCTAATCGCATTAAGTGTTTTGTTTATTAAAGAATGGTCATCTTGTTTTTATTTACTTCAAACTGTAATCAATTAGTACATGTAGCTTAATTTATCTTCATTAGTTGATTAGGCACTAGCCTAGCTTCCTCTAGTGTGGCCCTAAAACTGTTAGTATCTTTCTTGACGTCAAAACAATATCTTTCTTTTTTTCGTTTAACTTCTGGTAAAGTTGGTGGACTGGTTTGTTCAAAATGGGGGAATAGAATTTAATGCCCTAGTAATGAAACCAACTTCGTAACATTAGGAGAACTCATTGACAAGAGAGGCATTTCCTAATTTTATATATATATATATATATATATAATCGGTCAAACGCCATCACAATAATACTTCTTCGCCATTTCTCCCAAACCCTATCGTCTCCAATTTTCAGACCACAACTATTTTTGTTTTACACTTAATGGCTACCCATATTATTCTAGCTTTTTCTTGCCTTTTTGTTTAAAAAAAAAAAAAAAGGCGTAGTCGAATACGATTCTGAAAATCCTACGAAATCTCGGTCTTACCTCTTCGATATTGTGATATCTGTGGATAGTAGTGACTTGTTAACAGTCAGTGTCTCCACAATCTCAGGCTATGGTACCATTTTTGTATAATGAAAGCTTTATCCCTATGGATAGCCGAAGTTATAAATGTTTCTGGGATGGAGATAAGCCCTTGCTCTCGTTTCAGAACATGTTATCGCCAGACATTACCATTCCTAGAACTTCTTTATTTAGACTCTTGCAGGTGGAACGTCTTGAGCTCGTCCTTGGTCTTCTGCGCGGTTATCAATAGCCTGGTTTGCTACGGTTGAAAATTCATTAGTAATAATTAATGCCTGTATTCACAATGAACATCATAATGTTTAATATGTTGAATACTTGCTGCGCTAAATAAATACAAAACTTCGTTAGTGATATTGTAAATCGTAGTACTTAATTTCTGATTTAGAACCACTGGCGCCTTGCTCCTATATTGAAACATTTCACAAATTGTTTGCCATATTGAGCTGTATTGATTTTGACTAAGTTACGTCTATGTTGAGAGGATATATAGCTAATTGGTGGTTTCTGAGAAAGCCATAACTAAACTCTCCTACAGAGGCTTCAAAGGTATATTATGATTATTGGTTGCTTTAATTATAGATTATTCTGTGCTTAAGGCTAGTTTGTGTTAATCACTGAATTTTAGTTGATAATCTATTTCCTATGAAGTGATTGTGATGGCAAAGGCCCCAAAGAGTTGTGAACAGTCAGTTAAGAGTATGTTTCTAACTAATCTCTGACGAAATATGATTTAATAATAGTGAAATTCAATTGTGTTATCTACGTAAGTTAGTATACATCTTAATCTCATTTAATTCAGAGATAGATCCGTTGTATCACTGCAATTACTAAATGTGTTTCTAGCGTTCGCCTGGTAACAAGCGTTGCTCTTGTAGATAGTACATCGTATTTATGTCAATGAGGGAAGGGGACTGTGGGCTGAGTGGTCGCAGTGCCTCATCAGCCTCTCTTAATCACCACACTGTTACCAAACTCATGTTAGTCACAATAAAGCTACTCTCATTTCCTCGATACAGATCACTTTGGTTTGAAGAGGCTGTTTCGAACTAGATTCACCACCATTAGCGGTTTATTATTCAGTTTGGTGTTTGGAGAATTGCTGTATGAAATTGTTTCCACCTTACTCTACACTTGCTGGTCGCTAGTTTTGGTCCATTTCACTGTGAGCACGATTTCGTAGGAAAGCGCGAGCACACCTGAGAGAGAATTTGTAAAGGTTAGAACTGGAGGATCGGAGTTGGCCATCATTCTGAAAGAAAGAAAGATTTGCAGACAAACAGGACTAAACTTCATAGCCGGGTTCTTTGTGTGGCTGTATATAGAACAATACATTAGGCAGTTTCTATATCTTTGATTTTCCACTCAAGAGGAATTTAGATGCGAATTAATACCTTTTAAATCTCATACCTTGTCGAGAGCTTCTCTATTATCTCTCAACCTGTTCTTCTTCTTAATCTCGTCACTATATCGATTCGAAGTTGAAATAGGTTCAGATTATCCCTTGCTATCTTATCAGCTAAAATATTATTAACTAATGTGTAATAAACGGGTTAATTACTGTTTTTTACGAAGAGTTTGACAGAAAAAATAACTCAGTGGCTCAACAGCATTTTTAGATAGTAGGTTTTGCTCTCATTATTTGATCAGTTGGGAAGTTAGCTAGCCGAGCCAAACCCCCTTGTGCAATTCAGATTTTTTTTTTTATTTTTATTAATTATATAATTCAAAATTCTAATTTTCATGGTTTCTTATTTATCCGGTTGATGTTGACTCAACCTCGAGTTTCCATGGTGCATTCGAATACAAAAAAATAATGCAGTCTTTTTCATGTAAATACTAAATTACTTTAATTAAAATAGTTTATTTTCTAGTTTCTGGATTCATTATTGTATTAAAACTTTTATTAAGCAGTTATTGGACTTTGCCAAAATTCCTGTGATCGACTTCCGTAATCGCTGCGTCAAAGAGGAAGTTGCAAAAAAATAAATTTCTTCATCTAGTATTTGTAGCTATCAAACTTCGGCGACTTCAAAAAATAGGTCTAAGATAACCAACCTCCGCTAGATACCATGAACATCGTAAAAGCTTTCTAAAACAGTTGAAATTTTTATGAAGTACGAGTACATATTGAATCACTAACAGTAGAAAGAATTTTATATTTGTCAACATTAAATGCTATTGTTTTGTGCCTGTGAGGAAGCTATTAGCTGTGCAACAGGGTTTCTTTACAATACCTCCCTTCCCATCGGCTTGACGTGGGGGATTTCTCTCTTACTGCCGTTAAAAATTTGTCAATATTTTTTAAAGGGAATTAAAAGTATTTTTATGAATAAAACAATTCTACAAAATTTGATTGTTGCTTTAAAAATTATATTACGAGGTGTGGCTATTAAATAACAAGACTGATGCTGCAACAGAAGAACTATGCATACGCCAAATCCTAACGACCGACAGCTGTGCACCGTAAAGCTTTCTCTTTCGATTGCAGCGTCTCACTTGCTTGTAGAGAAATCAGTCTGGCCGGAACCGTCGTTTGTGTAGGAGGTGTTAGTTTCGTTTTACCGAAAACATGATACTACACATGAAGTAGAGCAACGAATTGTCCTGAAATTTCCCATGAAACTTGGTGAAACCGCTACTGAAACTTATCTTTTATTAAAAGAACTTTATGGCGACGAATTTTAATCACGTGCGCGAGTTTTTGAGTGGTTCAAGCGTTTCCAAGATGGCCGAGAAGACGTCGGAGATGATGACCGCCCAGGTCGCCCTTCCACGTCCAAAACGGATGAAAATATCGATTATAATTAATCAACATTACTATCATGAAGTTCTTGCTCAACTCCGTGAAAGAGTAAGGAAAAAACGACCCAATTGGTGGAAGAACAAGTCATGGGTTCTTCATCAAGATAGCGCGTCGGCTCACACTGCATTGTCTGTTAAAACGTTTCTATCCGCCTTATTCGCCTGACCTGGCCATGGGTCATATGGATGACTTTTGTCTGTTCCCTAAAGTCAAATCTGCATTTGTAGGGATAGGGGAGTGGTGTATATTGAAAGTGATAATAACTAAATATGTATAAATTTAAAATAAAATGTTTTACAGCAGAAGTCTCGTTATTTAATGGCCACACCTCGTATAAGGAAACCCACTTCTTTTTGCCACATTTCAGAACATTTATTTTGTTTTCGTTTTTATTTGCTACCTGTATAGAAATACATAGACACCAGGCGAAGTGTGAATGGTACAAGTACAATACAGGATGCGACAGCTGCCCGGCATAGCCGACGCACACCGCAACCATACGGACACAGGAAAAGAGAGAAATCAGCCAATGCTGACGGTCTCGGGAATTTTAGTTGCTGGGAAGGTCTAGGATAGGAGATCACGAGGCCAACTTCGTTTTAGACGTCGTGGGGGATTATCAGGATGGGATGATGAGGAAAGAGTTTGAGCTGTTGAATTGGGATGGCAGGATTTTGTGGAAATTTGAGGAATCTTGAATGGATTGTTTCAGTGACAAAAGGAATGTTTAGGTCTTTGTGAAGGATGAGGTTAGTGACATAATGGGGAGCATTTACAGTATGGCGGAGGACAGAACATTTATTAAAAGTAGAAGTGAAAGAGAAGTTAGAGCTAAATGACAAATAAATTTAGGTATTAAAAGTTCAGTTTAGGGTGTAGAAACTTTTATCCAGTTTTCTATAAGGCAGGATAAGGGCCCATCTGTGGCCAAGGTCCTCCTTCCTTGAGAGCACCTGTCTTGAATAATAATTCAGAATAAATTAAATGAAGTTTATGATTTTATATATTTGTATTTCAAATAAACAGCTTTCATTTTTCTCCTTTGCCATCCTTTGTTAGAAGATTTATAAGGTGAGATAAGATGAGTTGGAAAAGAATTCGGGTCTTGTGCAAAAATATTTCTAAAAGCGAAAGAATCCCTTCAGAGAATAGAAGACATTATTTGATTTTCAGCCGTGGAAATAAATGTAATATCTTTTGTCGCCGGTAACCATTGGTGCCGGGGATACGCCCTCTCTCACCCCCTGCCGAGACATTTCTACCATCTCATTGCCTTAGTTTCCCATACTCTACGTGTGCCGCACCCCCTATCCTTACATCACATTTCATAAATTACTTTTTCTCCCTTTTGAGTCGAATTTATTTGTGTTTGCTTACATATATTCCAGCGTATGAGCGCCAGTTCTGGAGTGAGCTCTATGCCCGTCCCGGTGATACGGTTTGCATTAAACCTACCTGCTGTTATATTCGTTAAAAATCCTGCCTTAAAATGGTTTGTTATGTGACAAAATACTTTTTGTTATACAAAAAAAAGAAAAATTCACATTTTTATTATTTGATAAAACAGTATATTTCACTTTACTTTGCCTAATGTACCAGCTTTTGTGTTACCTAATACACATTGCCTGGGATCTTGTTTGTATTTTTTTGTTTTTAAGTTGGTACACATACATTTTTTATTTTGGTGAATGTTGTAAAACAAATTGTATATTTTTCATTTATTTATATTCAACTTTTGCAACTAATTGGTTGATAATTCATGTTTACACATAAAAAGCTAAATTTTATTTTACTAAAAATTATAAATTTCGAAACAGACAATTCACCGCAACATAGCCCTAAAAAAATAATGTGGTACAATATAGAAATAATTGATCTTGTCAAAGAAGTCAAGAAGAGATATTAGAGATGTTTTATTCTAAATCAGCTACAAATATAGTGTCTAGATGAAAGTTGTACATAGCACTAGCACGTTTCATTTCATTAATTGAATGTGTCAGAGATCGGACACTGTTCAAATAATGAAAACTACATACGAGGTGTAGCTATTAAATATCGAGACTATTGCTACGAGGGTCGTTTGAAAAGTCCGTGCAAAAATAAAAACTACTTAATTTTTTGGGGTAAACCTTTTTTATTTTTCAACATAGTCTCCTTTTAGGCTTATACACTTCGTCCAACGCTGCTCTAGTTTGTTGATCCCTTCCGAATAATAGGATTTGTCCAAGTCTGAAAAATAGCCATTCGTTTCTGCAATCACCTCCTTGTTTGAATAAAATCTTTTTCCCGCCAGCCATTTCTTCATTATGGGAAACAAATAGTAGTCCGAGGGAGCCAAGTCTGGAGAATAGGGGGGATGTGAAACGAGTTGGAACCCTATTTCCATTAATTTTGCGACCACAACTGCTGAGGTGTGAGCTGGTGCGTTGTCGTGATGGAAAAGGACTTTTTTGTGGGCCAATCGTGGGCGTTTTTCTTGCAGCTCGGTTTTCAAACGGTCCAATAACGATGAATAATATGCACCTGTAATAGTTTTACCCTTTTCCAGATAGTCGATGAGGATTATTCCTTGCGAATCCCAAAAGACAGTCGCCATAATCTTTCCGGCTGAAGGAACGGTCTTCGCCTTTTTTGGCGCAGATTCCCCCTTGGTAACCCATTGTTTAGATTGTTCTTTGGTCTCAGGAGTGTAGCGATATATCCATGTTTCATCCACAGTGACGAAACGACGCTTAAAGTCCTGCGGATTCTTCTGGAACAGCTGCAAACCGTCCTTGCAACACTTCACACGAATTCGTTTTTGGTCAAGCGTGAGCAATCGCGGCACCCATCTTGCGGATAGCTTTGTCATGTCCAAATATTGATGCAAAATATTATGTACCCGTTCATTCGAGATGCCCACAGCACTAGCAATCTCACGCACCTTCACTCTTTTGTCATCCATCACCATATCATGGATTTTATCAATGATTTCTGGAGTAGTAACCTCAACAGGGCGTCCAGAACGTTCAGCGTCACTTGTGCCCATATGGCCACTCTGAAAATTTTGAAACCACTTATAATCTGTTCTAATCGAAGGTGCAGAGTCACCATAATGTTTATCAAGCTTCTCTTTAGTCTCCTGAGGCGTTTTGCCTTTCATAAAGTAGTGTTTAATCAACACACGAAATTCTTTTTCGTCCATTTTTTGAAAATCACTCGACTTCCTCGATTCAAACGAATGCCAAACACAAAGAAATAGACCGATCTGGCTGAAACTTGGTGTGTGTTCTTCCAAGAGATGCTACTAACTAAACATAACCTCGATACGCGCCAGTGGTGCTATCTCTCTGACTTTGCACGGACTTTTCAAACGACCCTCGTATAAAACATTTTATTTATTTTATACATATTTAGTTATTATCACCTTCAATATAACCACTCCCCTATCCCAACAACGCTCCATGCGAATTTACCATTGTTCGAAACAGTGCTGGAAGTCTTTTTCTGTGAGCTCTTGCAAGACGCGTGCCGCTTTTTCTTTCACAGCTTCAACGGACTGAAATCGTGTTCCTTTCAAATGCAGATTTGACTTTGGGGAACAGACAAAAGTCACATTGGACCAGGTCACAGGCGAATAATGCGGATGGCCTAAAACTGGGATGTTATACTTTTGGCTAGAAACGTCTTGACAGACAATGCAGTGTGAGCCGGCGCGTTGTCTTGATGGAGAGAACCCATGACTTGTTCTTCCACAAATCGGGTCATTCTTTCCTTACTCTTTCACGGAGTTGAGCAAGCACCTCATTGATTAATTATAATTGATATTTTCATCCGTGGAAGGGCGACCTGGGCGGTCATCATCTCCGACGTCTTCTCGGCCATCTTGGAAACGTTTGAACCACTCAAAAACTCGCGCACGCGTTTAAAATTCATCGCCATAAAGTTCTTTTAATGAAAGATAAGTTTCATTAGCGGTTTCACCAAGTTTTGATGTGAAATTTCATGATAATTCGTTGCCCTACGTACTACATGTGTAGTATCATGTTTTCGGCAAAACGAAAACTTACATCTCTTGCACAAACGACGGTTCCGGTCAGACAGATTTCTCTACAAACACGTGAGACGCTGCAAACGAAAGAGAAAGCTTTACGGTGCACAGCTGTCGGTCAATAGGATTTGGCGCATGCATAGTTCTTCTGTAGCAGCATCTGTCTCGTTATTTAATAGCCACATCTCGTATTGTAGTTTGACTTTTTTTTTTCTTTTTTTTTTTTTGCATTTTAAAGGTGTTCACTCCAAAACAGAGGATACATTGTGTTCTCACAATTACAAAGAAATTAAGGCTGTCTACAATTTGTAGTTCAGCGTCTAATTTCCGTCAAAATTTGGAATTCAACTCTTGGGTTTAGCTAGTATTAAGTTTTAGTAGTTTATTGATTTTATTTTTTTTTTACTTTTTAAAGCCATTATTGTGTTCAATAATTTTACTACCAGAAGTGTCTTATAATCAAAGAAATTCTTTTAAGGATAAAAAGTATACAATTTCCGTTATCTTTTATCTTTGTCTTTGCGAAGAATTATATTTTCCTCCTGAAATTGCGTATTATTTGTAAATTACATTTTCTTATTTTATAAACTTGTGTTCCAAAATTACGATAGTAATTGCTTAATATATTGAACTAAATGTGAACATGAAAGAGAAAAGTAAATCAAATCTGGTACGAGATAATTTGGAGAATTGGGCCGATAAAGAATCGTCGAGGTCTTTGTTGTTGCCTCTCCGGAGGCATAAAACTGGTGGTAAAAACACCAACTGTTGGCTGATTTCCTTTCCAGGACGAACACCACGTCCCCAGTCTAGGATGCCAGCCGTTGTCCGCTCCTCTATCTCCTTTTCATTCATTATTTGTTCACATTTAGTTCTCTTAAAGTCATTTGTATTCCATTTGGTTTCCAATCTTTTATCATTAACTTGGGCTTAATTTTTTTTTAATGTGTTTACATTTAAAAATTAGGTATTGTCCAATTATTTTGAGCCACCATTCTTTTATTTTGTAAAATCCTTTAGGCTAACCCAAAACCTTAGCTAATGCACCATGTTCTGCAATAAATCGTCATTACTATTTTTGTTATATGTAATTGCCGGGATTAAGAAATGTACCGAAATAGAAGGCTCGGATTTCATTTTTTGTTTAAATTTTCATCCCCTACATGTAGAAATGGGATTTACCTAATTCTACCCAAACTAGCAAATTATACTTAATTATCCACAATGATAATACCGCCATCTTTTTGCAAATATTGTGAAAATGTTGGCGACTTTTAGAGTATCAACGCCGTTATCTGACTTAAGTAATTAGAAAACGTATTTAAATATGGCCTCCTATAGTGCAGCAGTGTGTTGGATCATCTGTATTTAAAGCTCCTGTTTATCTTTTAAAGTTTTTAAATATCAGTAGAATATGTCCACTTTGATTTCAAATAATAAATTTTAAATGCGTAATTGTGATCATTTTATTTATGTTGAAAAGAATATTGTAAATGTAGTACCGATTTTTATTCTTTCTTCAAATAAATACAAAGTAACTTGACACGACACCGCAGAATTAATCCGTCAAGGCCGTGGGGCTATAAGGATAATTGTAGGCCTATTAACGGGCCACTGCAGGCTCAGAAAGCACATTCATCGCATGGGCCTGGCAGATGATAGCCTTTGTAGGTTCTGTCAGGAAGAGGAAGAAACGGCACTGCACGTGTTGTGTCAGTGTGAGGGGCTCGTATGGCTAAGGATGTTACTTCTCGGGGAGGAAAAACCAAGGCCTGAGAGCTTTACCCAGGAGCCACTCTCCAGAATTAAGAGTCTGACTAAACGGACGGGTCTGGAGGGTGAGCTCTAAAGCCGAGGAGCCACAATAGATCCATAGGGGTCGCGGTGGCGCAGGCCTTGAGGCCACCCTAATTTAATCTAATCTAATCTAACTTGACACGACAGGAATAACCGACTTAACAATAAAACACCCTATCGGATTCTTTTTTTAGTTTTTTGAATCTGTTTTCGATTCTTGCACTAAATTGGTTGGAAAAATAATAAACATTTAACTAATTTTTCCTTTTTCCTTATAAAAATGAAGAATTTTGCTGGAAAAACTTCCAAATCTATATTTTCAAAAGAATAACCTTTTATTTATGTGTTTTCCTTACTCGATAAACCTATTTCTTCCTGCTCTGTACGAGAATAAAGTATGAAGAACTTGAGCATTGTATAAGCTCCTTTGAAGGCCAGATGTTTTCTTTCTTTACATGTCTGAAATATTGTTATAGACAATGTCTACTTTGTTATTTTCTTATACGAATTGGTAAGAGATATGAGAGTACTGTGCTTAAATAATTCTAGTTTAAAAGCAGAAATAAGATAATTTATCTATTTTGTCCTAGATTATTCATTTTGTTTTCTTTGCTCTTCATAGTAGTGTTTGCTCTATCATTGTTTTTATTAGAGGCGGAAAGTAACAAATTTTCTCGAAATATTGTTTTAAAAAGATTTCGGAGGACAAAATCTTCACCCTATAATTGGAACCATACATTGGTTGAGTAGAGTGATGGTGCCGCTTGAAGTATCTAGCAAGCAGTGGAATCAACAGCCATACCAATATCCTCCCTCTTTAATCTCATTCTGTCTTCGGCTCGCCAGACTTTAAAAGGATTAAGGACATTCCTCTTTATACTGAGGGTCTTCACCATTCACCTTCTCAGACCCATCATTATCAGATCTTCCATAATCTGGTCAATCCGCCTCTTGGATCTCCCGCACTTAGACCTATTTCTACACTACCAATCTCTGTCGGCTATTGGTTACCATTCTCATCAGATAGCCAGCCCATTCTAAGCTCGCTTATTTTTATTCTAGGTCCACACTCCATTTCATTCCGAAGGAATCAGCCTTCCGGCTTGCAATTGTTGGTTTCCGATATGAGACCTTTTTTTTGTAGCATGAGCAAGTAAAGTAATGTGACGCCTATTTTTTTTCTTCAGGCTTTACGTCCAACTAACTTTTTAATCAGACGTCTTGGACAGAGATGATTAGCAAACATACTTTAACTTCCAAGGCTTTGACCGGTAATGGAACCCACTAGCTCGAACACTTCAAAGCTTTATGGGCCAAGCCTCTTAACTTCCGTAGCGCCTACCTACTTTGTTATTGGTGACTAGAAGATGGACTAGAGAAGAAAGATCCCTGTGTTCTTGAAAGAAGCTGAGATTTCTCTTTCTAGCCTAAAAGTGGCACGAAGCGTTTGGCAACAGTTGTTGGGAGGCAGGCACTGCTCCATGCTTTAATCTAAGCGAAAAGATCTAAAAATCTCCTTCTTCTTCTTTTTTTTTTTTGCTTTATTGTACACAACGCAAATTAGCCATTGGTACTGTGTCCTTGCGCCTAATTAAGGTTGAGCAATTGGATTTACTACATGTGTGAGGGATCACAAGATGTTATGGAGGAACTATAATTACTTTATTTCTGTCATATGGTTACGTTATTGGTTCGGATGTAGTTGTACAGTTCTAAGTAGATGTTGTCTGTTTGGTGCGTCAGTATAGTGTGTAAATCGGCCGGTAGAGGACAGTCTGCCTTCAGTACTGCCTTCCACAGCTGATCCCTGTCGCTGGTATATTTGTCACAGGCTAAGATTAGGTGATTAGCGTCAGCTATTGATTCGGAATCACATGCACATGTAGAATTTATTTGAATTCCGATCCGCGCCAAATGGTGTGGTTAATAATTATGAAAAACCTCCTTACTATTCATGAAAACTTGCCAATCTCATATCCGTGCACGATTTCCTTTTACAATATTTAGAGAAATATCATAGATGGTAGGGTAACAAGAATGCAAATTATAATTCGTTTCATAACAATAATTGATTCATTTATTAATAAAACATTAATAATAATAAATTGCCTTATAGATTTATTGAATAATTGGTAAACTTTCTTTTATCAATTCGGAGAATTATCTTCTTCTTCTTTTTTCCAATACTAAGGCAAGTAATCGGTCTGCATTAGGGGGAAGTCCGTAGAACCAGGGTTGGCCTTTGAATAGATAATGGCTGTTCAAGTATGGAAATGGGTAGTTTATTAAGTATTCTGTCTTGAGAGTGATGGCTGTAGTTCCCCCTACAGTATATCCTAGTACTTGGCGTTACTAGTATTCTTGGTGGTGAAGAGAGGCTCTCTGGAAGTGGTTAGGTCAGATCGACTGCCAATTCAAGCGGACGAGCAAATTTATAGGTTCCTTTTTCCTTGTTTCATTTACTATCCTGTAGGGTATAGAGAAGTATATTCCAGGACTGATGTTGCTGCGGCCAGGGTGGGTGGTACTTGGGCCAGCAATTTACATACTACTTTCGTCTTTCTCCACTTTGATCCGTGGTTGTTAGGATTTTCTTTTGCTTTACCAGTATCTCTCCTCTAATAAGGTTCCTTTAAATATTATATTTATGCCCCGAGTGAGCTAGAATCAAATAGCAACCAATAATACCTCAAGCTTATTATATTCTTCTTTCTCCTTAAAAAGGAGTATTGATTTAATA
This sequence comes from Rhodnius prolixus, assembly GCF_049639745.1. Classification (NCBI taxonomy): domain Eukaryota; kingdom Metazoa; phylum Arthropoda; class Insecta; order Hemiptera; family Reduviidae; genus Rhodnius; species Rhodnius prolixus. The sequence continues at coordinate 34,091,071 of NW_027411614.1, read as the reverse complement.
CTGATTTTTCTCTTATTTCCAGTTGGCTTAGTACATTGTTTAGTTCTAATATTACAAAATTTATTAGTATGTATTGTCAGTAAATAACTAAAATTTTGAGTGGAAAGAATTTGAATGAGAGACTCCAAAAGAGATACATTGTTCCATTTGGACGTTAGGCCTATATACCACTTTGGTTTTGAAACTTCTTCTCTTTGATTATTGACTGCGGAAACAGTGAAGTCACTCTTCTTTCTACACATCCGGTACCCGTATCCACAACTACAGAAGTAAGAGAAAGTCATGGAGAGGATCACCTGAATTTTCTGTTAGACTTTCTTTCTTCTTCTTCTTCTTCTTCGTCGACAAAAGTATGTAAGAAACTGTGGAGCCTTGAAAATATGTACCAAGCAAATCTTAGTATGGTCTGTCACTTCTGCTGCTGAAAAAAGATGCTCTATCCCTGAGAATTGATCTGAATGCTGACAATACTACGGGTTTCGAATTTAGTAGTACCTTTCCCCAGATAGTATGAAGTTGCAAGTTGTAGGATGTAGCGAGGAAATGCTTGCAAAAACATCCTTAATTCTAGTAAAATTTGGTGTTTTGGCAGGACATCAAAGCCAAGATCATGGCTGTTAATTTCTATTCAACCAATTACAATAACTTAATATTGATAATTAATTAAAACAAGAAGATCTATTTGCGTCTATACAGGGTGTTCAGCATAAGACTACCGTTATTTCGGGAGGCGATTCTGGGCATCATTTGCTACAAAAAATTCCATATAAACTATGACTCGATTCGGCTCCGTTTTATAGATATTTTTAATTTTATGTTTTTTTCAAGGTATCACTACTTTTTAGCAAACAGTTGCCTATATTTCTCAAACTATTAAAGCTACAAAAATTTCAATAAGATCATTATTTTGAAATATAAATTAGCTTATTTAAAAGGAAATTTAATCTTCTTTCTAATGAGCTTATTGAAATTGCTGTAGCTTTAATAGTTTGAGAAATATAGACAACCGTTTGCTAAAAAGTAGTAGTACCTTGAAAAAAACATAAAATTAAAAATATCTATATAACGGAGCCGAATCGAGCCATAGTTTATATAGAATTATTTGTTGCAAATGATGCCCAGAATCGCCTCCCGAAGTAACGGTAGTCTTATGCTGAACACCCTGCATATTCTAATTAGAACTCAAGTTTATAATGATATATGTAATTATTTATGTTTTCAAGTGCAAGTTGTTCGCTTATTATTTAATTTTAATTAATTTTACTTTGTGATTATTTTTATGTATTCGGGGTTATACTCAACTTGTAGACTCGACAAACGCTGACATATTAACACTACAGCATAATCGCCCTTTTGTAGAAGATAGTTTTGAAGTGATCTTTGAGCTATCGTTAGATGTTTTGCCGAACGAACTGAAATAACTTTATATATTTCTTCTTTTTTCTTTATTTTCTAAGCTTTGTCTGTACACTATTAAAATTAGTTTTTTAAACGTTTGAACTTTGCAATTTTTTTTTTTTTTTTTAATTTATTTGCTATTCACAATCTACAAAGAATAGAATTCGTAATAAGTGAATACGATAAAGGAAGTCTTCATGACTGGACCAACTTGAGGAGAGAAGCTGCCCACCGGCAACACTCTCGCTGGAGTTTTTTACATTACTGGAGATTGTCACGAGGCCAACAGCGTTTCAGTCGTAGTGGAGGACGATCTGGAATCGTTTTGGAGGCAAGATTTCGAACAAGAGGATTGGTACAGAATGGAAGAGAGTCAAAGAATTTTCTATACTTAGATTTAGATTCGTCAGTTATGTATGAGATTTTGAGATCGTTATGGAGAGTAGAGTTAGACACATAAAATGGAGAATTCGTAATCTGTCGGAGAATTTTTGATTGGAAGAACTGTATTCTTTGTGAATTGGAATGTTTGGTTGAACCCCACAGCTCAAGTCCGTAAGTCCAGATCGATTTAAGTACACTGTTGTATATTAGTCGTTTATGTTCCAGTGGTAGTTTGGATTGTCTGCCAATTAGTCGTAACAGTAATTTGTTTCGTCGGTTGAGTTCTAGTCTTTTCAGTTTAGTGTGCGGATTCCACGTTAGTTTGCAAAATTTAATTCTAAATTATCTATTCTGATTGGGAGAATGGGCTACCTCACATCAGCTGGTATTACTTAATGTTAACTCTTAGTTATTTAGCCGAGATATTCAGGTTGTACAATAAAAGATATCCATTCCAAGCTGTTTTAAGCCAATATAGAAACTGCTCGTCTTAATCCACCTCCTAAATACAGCTAGCTTGCGAAAAGTTGTAGTTCTGCGTACATTCTTCGATCATGAACATTCTTTTGGACATAATAATTTATAATTTAATTAATTTATTTTTTATTTATTTATTTTTCAGATAAACCAGAGCCGTCAGTGTCTTCCCAGCACCGTCGACCGATCGAAACTTTAAAGCATCTGAACACAGAAATTAATGTTTACAAAAAAAGTTCTTTCATTTATTGTTTGTTTGGTTTCTATTATTTATATTCTAGAAACAATGTCAGAGAGGCTCTAAAATTTAGGCCAAACGATATTCTCTAGATGTTTGAAACGCTCTGCGGGCTTTCTAGCCCATTCGTAGAGTAAATTCTAATTTAGTATTTTTAAAATTGTTAAAAAAAAAACAATAACAAAACAGGGTTATTAACTAAGAAATTAAACAAGAAATTTATTATTTAGCGGAAGTTGGTATGCCTGAAGTTTTGCTTTTTTAATTTTATTTTTTGTAAGAAGATTTTTTTTTTTTTTTTTGTAACTTGTTACCAGTTTCAAAACTTAGTGTTTTTCTTTAATGGTTTCTATTTATTTTTTTTATTTTGTCATTTCGAAATCCTTCTAGATACCTTTTGCACTCTTGTGTGTACCCAGTAATTTATAACTCTTTGAGGTTATTTAGTAATAAACCTCTTCAAATTCACGTGCATTTTAAAATAAATTAAATACAATTTCTATCATTAAAATGTGTCTATAAATAGACAGAAAGCATTCAATTTATAGGCGTACTTTTGTATAATTTCTAATTTTTAAAGAAGATAAATTTCAAAAAATAAATATTAAAAATAGAATAAAGTCAGAATTGTTTTATTATAAAATTTCTACCGGTGTCAAATGATTTTTTTCCATTTCTAAATATACGTACTTCTAATGAAAGTGAAAATGTTTTTATATAAAAAAATGGAAATTAATAATTCAAACGATAATTAATTGATAATATCTTACAGATTTGTCGTTGGTGTTTATAATTGTCTATATATTTTTAAAATAATTAATTGACATTAAAAGAAATTAAATACAAAGTTTAAATATACCAATAATATTTGATCACATTGTTTTATATTTTTGGTGTTCCAAATTTTACATCGGTTTATTTATGAAGTTCTAGTTATGTTTTGTCTAGTCTTTTTATTTGTTCTTATTATACTTGTAATTCTATTACTACTTCCTTTATGTTTTAGCTTAGTATTGATTTAACTTGATTAAGTTCAATAATTCTCAATCAGTAGCCTGAACTCCTGGTTGAACCAAAGAGACTTTTCTGTAATTTTGGTGATCACTGGTTTGATAAATGTTTAAAGGGGTCAAACTTGATTCGACTGGAAAATCCACCAATCAGCCAATCAGCACCCTCTAAAGCTCAGTGATTTCATCCATCTCTCCTTCACGCTTCAAAATTGAGACGGGATTATCCAGAATGAAATTTATCAGTTTCAATTCATTTATTAAAATTATGTAATTAAAAGTTTATAGTGAGAAAGCAAATAGAAAACTTTGTTTATACTCAAAATGGGGGCAATTATCTTTATGATAACAAAGTTTGTTATTTGTTTGTTCGGCAGCTCTCTTACTTGAGGAACAGAGGCCTATTTCTTTTTTTTTCGCATGGAAATGAAAAATAATGGGCTTCAACTATTTGCAAATGGTTACCATTTGTCCTGGTAGTTGGAGGATCGTTGATTACAGCCTTACTGAAATAATTCCACACATAAATTAAAAAAAAAAAAAAATTATGTGTCCAATTGAAGTTTCCCAGCTTAGCCACTCAACGGCACGTCAGGAGTAACTACTATGGAAGAACTTTGTAGAAGGTTCAAGTGCATCAAATTAAGTTCCTCATTGCCTGGGCAAGTGCGACAGATTATCCTAACCGTTTCCTTAAGAAGAACCTAAAAAGTCAATAATCTTTCTCTGCATGTTTGGAATCACTATTAATATTGCTAATTCTTCTCTACTCTTACACTTTTTATACGTCGAAATTGCGACTTAGGTAATTATATTCACAATAACAGTACACATCTTCCTACATCTTTGGTGGTTTCTTGCTTATGATTTTCTAACAGTAAATCTTTAAGTAGGAATTTAGGATATGCATTTGGACTCCTACGAATGAAATCTATAGGAAATTATATACGCACAACTGTGCTGAAATATATGCAGTTTAAGATTTCAGAATAACTGCAGGTTTTCGCATTTGGTAGCTCCAATCTTTCGTAACAGCTTAGGTAACCTAAGAATACAGCTTCCTCAAATGATATTTTTAAAATTAGGTTATTCTTTGTTCAGGTTGAACAAAGAGGGTTCAGGTTAAAGTCAGGTTGAGTTTAGTGAATGTATACGGTGACGTACGTACATTTTCTGCTTGTATCTCTGTCCGGAGAGAGGTACCTGAGACTTACTATTACCACTTCCTTCTTACGAAGTACTTTGCTAACCAGAAGACTGACTGACTGACTGACTGAGGGTGACAGGAGGCCCTTGCTGACTAAGGGGGAGTACCCAACCCGTTGTACGTACAGTCCAGTTTGCGGAATCTTGCTAGGCTTAGACAACTATTGATGCAAGATATATTTCACCTTTTTTTAAAAATTTATTTAATTTATTAATTAATAGAGAACAATACACCAGTGATCGCCAAATTTTCAAAATCAGGGGTTTGAGATTATTGAACCATTGTCTACTGCTACTTCCCAAAGATAATATATATTTTATACAAAGATTTATTTTATATAGTTTAGCGTTAATAGTAGGAAATGATTACTTTAAATTCTAACACTATTGTAGTTACATTCTGCGATGGAATTAGTAAAATAAAAGGCATAAAGATATTATTCTAAAAAAAAAAAAAACTTCACTTCTAATTAATAATTTTTGTAGAAACTGAGAGGGAGATTCTAAGATGAGTTCTCTCATGGCTGCGTTCAAATTCTTAGGAAACAAACTCAAAAACATTTTTGGAAATTTAGATGAACTTAGTTCCTGTTTTCTATAGGAACTTGACTTCTTCGCTCTTCCTCAGCGTTGATCTCCCGAAATCTTAAGAATACCAATCTTTTGGGTGGTTCCTGATCCAGTTACCTTTGATCTTCAAAAACCGCTGACCGAGTAAGTAGCATTCAGATGGTGGCTAAAGTAATTCCTGGCAAGGTTGGAGGAATTGTTGTAGGGAAATCCAATTAAATACCCTAAGAATCATAAAGATTTCGAATTCATTAGAATATCTAAATAAAAATATTGCCTTTCTCATAATTCTCCAGAATTAAAACACAAAAGTGTGAATTTATAAAAAATATAGTTCTTCGTCATTTTTTAGCATTACGGATTGGTTGTTTTTTTTATCTAAAAAGCCTTTTAAATTACTTTTGTTTCGGCTTAAACTTATTATTTTTTCTGTTTTGTATTAGTATTTACTAAAAGAACTAACATATTTTTTAAATAACATATGTAAAAAAAAAGAAAGATAAAGATAAAACAGAATTATTACATGTTAAAAGTTCTTGTATATGATAAAATGAATATCTTGTTAAATTAAAAGTTGTAAAAGGCTGGAATTTAAAAAGATTAATACTCGATAAAAAAAAAATTTAAATGGACACTAGCTATTTTCTTAATAAATATGTCAGAGGCTTATATATATAATATATATATTTTTGATCGAAATAGATTTATATATTAAGTAAATATATGAATGTGAACAAGGCAAACATTGTAAAAACAACAAATTGTTTGATACAATAAAAAATGAGCAAAAAAAAAAAATTCGGTGAAGTTGTAAGATAATAATTGTTGTGGTTTAATTATTAAACATTATTAATGAGTTATTATATTATTCATGTATAATATTAATAATTCACTTTTGTAAATATATATAAAATTAAGTGTGTGAATTGCACTTGAATGAAAATTAAAACATAAAAATAAAACTCTGGTCGTAAAGAATTTATTATACATATGTTATGATTTCATTAAATGAAACCAAAGTATCTACCAAAGAAATCACTGCTCAAGAAAATAAATTGCCTAGCGAGTTTCCAGAAAATTGTAGTATTTCCTCCAAAAAGATTTTCCATCGATTAAAATTGATAAAAAGTATTGTATAAAAGGTGATAAATGATCTAAAATTCGTCTGAATTTCTTTTTTAAATTCAAATTATCAGCATTTATTCATCTTAAAATCAAATAATAAAATTATTATTATTATTCATATAATTAATAAAAATCATTCTGTAAATAATAATATTACCAAAAAGGGGGAGTGGATTAGCTATGCGGTTAGCGTATTGGATTCCCACGCGGAGGTCCCGCTGCTGACCCTTAGATTTTCTCTTCCTAGTGAGCTTCTTACAGCTCACTGTCCGGTAATGGACAGTGCTGTCTGTAACGAGAGAACACTGTCCGGAGGCCGGCAGTGCACTGAAAAAGCTCCGGGCGCTAATAACCTCAGCTGTTGACGCGCCTTAAATCATAAGAAAACATTCTATTTTTTTTTTGTCCACTGATATGTACATGTTTTAGAAATTGGAATTTAAAAAAACGAGAAGCTGGAATATTTGCTGCAATCTTACGGCAAGTTTTGGACAATTACAAATAAATTTTTCTATTCATTTAAGGGGTTATAGGCAGTTAGAGGCGCCAAAAAAAAAATCATTTTTTCAATTTTTTTTTGGGGGGGGGAAAACGTGTTTACTTTTTTATTCGGGAACTTTTGCGTCGTATCAGTCTATGTTTAAAGAACTTATTGTAATTTTTTCGTTACAAATTAATAATAATTGTACTAATGGCGAATATTTTAATGCAACACGTCAAAAAAATGCAACCCTCTCGTGGACATGATATCTTGAGACTGGGTCATCTGAAATCAAAATTTCGAAAAGATTTCGTTAGTAGATGACATTACCTTGTACTTGACCGAAGGATCTAGAAAAAAATTGAATTTTTAATTTTTGGGACAACTTTAAAGTTTGATTCACGATTTTCACTAAAAAAAAATTGACCATTTTATGTTTGTAAAACAAGTTCTATTCATTGAAAAAAAAAAAAAACCTTCGTCCAAGTACGATTTTAATATGTGTACAAGAAATAGGTAAAATTTCAAAAAGATCGGTGCAGTAGATTTTGTGATATCGTGTCCACCGACTTTGAAAACGTAGTTTTGAGAAAAAAGCGTTTAAAGTTTTTAGCGGTTAAAGGTTTGCGAATAAAACCTGGATAATCTTTTTTTCAACTTACACAGTGTCACCGATTCCAGGCCCATAAAATAAGTCCTCCATGTCTTCTAAAATGTCCAAGTTTTCCGATTTCTGCTGTCTGCGTAGGATTCTTGCCTCCCGCGTAGCAAGTTGAGCTCTGTGCTCAGCGATGGTAATTCGAACGGTCGGGGCTTGTAAACACTTTCACTCTTACAATTTTGCTCGGATCGACTTGAAATTTTAGGACAACATTCCTGAGATACTATACTTTAATATAAAATTTTTTTAAAAAAATCGATTTTTTTCAAATTTCTGACTGCCTATAACCCCTTAAGTTTAAATTTAATTATTGGAAAGAATTTTTAAAAAGTGGAAAAGAATTCTTAAATTTAGTAATTCAGATTATTTCTTTTTGCATTTCAATAATCAATATATTAAGAGAAAAATTCTATCGGCTGAAAAAGTTAATTTTATCTTGATTCAAGTGGTACAGTAATCTACTGAGACGTGATTAAGGTTGGCTTAAGAGTTTGACTGAGCACCAACGTTCCTGCCAATTTTACATGGAACTTTAATTGATGAAATTCGTTTTCAGTTCTACGTTTTTCCAATTTTACTGAAAGAAAGTCATCCATTGGTCTAAAGAACACCAGGATTTCAAATAGTTATTAGTCTTAAGACAGATCACAGTAACCGTTTAAGCCCAAAATGTGCAGTGTACCCGAGTTTTTAGAAAACAAAGAACTCTGACTTTATGAAGACAGATTTTTTCTGTACATTCTCATATTTATTTTATTTTCGTTTCTAATCTACTTTATGTACAATACTTTTCTTTGTTTCACTACTTTTGTGTCTGTAATGGTGAATATGTAATGCCACCATATTTGCCTGTAAAATAATTATTGAATTTTTGCGCCAATTTAATGTAAAAATATTTATATATATATATATAAAATTTAAGTACTGTGGAATTGCTGTGTAAATGTGTATAGCTACCATCAAATAAATAAAGTCTTTTAATTATTAAAAATTACATTCTATATTTATTTAATTATATCTATCTTCGAATTATTACACTCATTTATCCTTTGATTCATCGAATTTACCTCTTCTTAAAAATTAGGATTGGTAAACATTTGTTCTTAATTCTGTTCTCGCCTTATTTAACGTATACGACAGCACTCCACGGATGAATACCTAATTAATAAACAGCGTGTTTATCTTCAGTTCATGAGCTTGATATGTGAATATCTTTTTTATTATTACCATCCTCAGGTATTAATTTGATTTCTAATAATCCTTAAGTATGTCTGGCCATAATGGAACTTCGTATACATTACATTTAAACGTGAAAGTTTCAAAATTGTTGCAAAACTTCTTCTTAATGCAGTTAGATTAGAGAGAAAAGTGGTTTTAGCTGCCTGATTAATTTCCCGAACTAAACAGAGAAGCTCATTAGCAAGGATTTCCATGGTTTTTCCACTTACATTCTATGGAATATTCTAATGTATCAAAATCCTCCTGTCTCTAGTTTGGAAGTTCAAATTCGACTACTAGTGGAGATAAGAGAACGGATTACATCAGTGGGTAAAGCATTGATTTCCCGTGAATCCTGGGTTACAATCCGGCTGTCGACCCTTTTACATCTTCACTGTTTAGTTTAGTAATGCTGGTTGTTTTTGTGCACTTTTGATTCCAGGTTTGAGTCTATATCCAGCTCACTGATCGATTTTCTGTTTAGAGAGAAAACACTGTGAAGATCAGGGCCCAGTGAGTTTAGTGATTATTGCCTTGGAATTGTTAAGATAGCTCTGTGGTTGGTGGACTGGATACCCATGCGGAAGTTCCGGATTTAAGTTTTGTGGATGCCTTTAGAATACCTCTTTCTCGATACCTTCCATTGGTATTTGTAAGGAAATGCAGCATTCTCGCTTCATGAAAATATACCTATTGGGTTGTTCTACCATACCTTTCGCAATCCCTCTAAGACTAAAGCGGTCTTATGCCTTAGGTCATCTGCCTTGAAATGAAATAATAAATACTTCAATTAGTTCTCTTTCATTAATAGATGACGTCTAAGTTCTTATTAGACTCTGTGCTTGGGTAGAAATCAGATTACTCTGATTACAGGCCTATTCACGGGGCACGGTAGGTTCAGGAAGCATCTGCGCAAGGTGGGGGCTCATCAGCTCAGAACCGTTTTGCAGATTATGTCAGAAAGAGGAGGAAACGGCCTCTCACCTGTTGTTCGATTGCGTTGCAAACAAGCGTTTGCGCTATGAAACCTTTGGAACGTTGAGGCCGAAGAAGATAGTAGCGCAAAAAGAACTAGTAGGGAAGGTCCTCAACCTCTTTAGGAGGGGGGGAGGGTTTGCTTACTAGAACTAAGAAGGGGCTGGCACAATAAGTCTTCTGTGGCTGCGATGCCGTGGGGCGTAGGTCTCGTCCCATCTAATAATCTAATCTAAGTTCTTATTAAGGACATTTGTAGTTTCAATTTCTAAATTATTATATTACTTGCTCGGCAGATATTTCGTCTTTGATAGAAACTTACCAATGAACTCTTTTAGCATAATTTTGAGACTAAAGTTTATTCTAATTTTTGATGATAACTTTCCCAGTACGACAAAATCATTAGTATACGATCATTTGCCGAACAAACTACAAGTACTCACATTTTTGCCAACATTTCCATAAGCAAACATTAAATTTTCACCTTTCGGTATCTCCTTAAACAAATCGCAAAGGCACTGGACTTTTATTAACAATTTTAACTTGACTTTATTTCTTTCTTATTGTGTTTTTAACTTTCAAGGAGCAGAGTATAGGTCAATATAAGGAGGGAGATGGGAGCTTGCCTAAGTTCACTATTGGAAGCCAGGTCGATAGATAAAGTAAATTAGATACTTGTAATTAGTTACAGGTCAGGCTTGTCCAACCTTAATTACTTACTACCTTGTCTTAGAAGTTCACGCAAAGTAAACCAAACTACAACCAAATTATAATTTCATAGTTTATCCGCAAAATAAAATACAAAATTTTGGGACTTGTGAATTTTTTACAACTTGGCAATTTTTAAAACATTTTGCAATTTAAACTTTTATGTCGACATTTGCTAATAAATAAATCGATAATAAATTTTTAGTTTCTTAACTACAATCGTTTGTACACCTACCTACTGTATTTTATTACAATGCTGCATAAAACCCTGCATAATAATATTTAATATAAATTAGGGCAGTATTATTTAAGGGTAAGGAATCAGTAAGCGAAGATTCTGGGTTCTCTTTCAACTGACTGCCCTTAGATTTTGTTTGATTTTTAATGCTACTGCTTAATGTCCTGGCAGAGAAAGAACATTCAGTGAGTATCCTGTTGGAAAACCGAGCTCAGAGACTCTGCGTTTCACACGTCTTACATCAATAGTTGAGGAAGTATTATTCCCTTACAGAAATCTATAAATTGTCAAATTATAGGTAACCCAATTCATCTCGAGTGTCTAATTAGCTCGTAGTCGTAGTAGTTCTTCTTTTTCTCTTAAAATTAATTAATCATAAAGGTTATATGATTGCATAGAGTTGGAAAATAAAGTTCAATTACTATGGTAAGTCTTTCAGGTAGGTTACAATAGCACTAGAAATTAATTATATCCTTATTGAATTTCAATATCCACCAGAACTTGCAATATGAAGAGATTCCCTGCCTGATTACTAAAGATCATTAAGAAACAAAGGGTAAGCGAAGAGTTACCTTTTGCCTGTTGGATTGCACATGATTTTGCTATGAATTATAATGTGAACAGCCAGGTGCTGAGGTGTGTTTAAAGCAAAATCAACGGCCCTACCTTATGGTATCGTCAATTTGGCAAAAACGTTATAACCAAAAAAAGGTTTATTATTTTAAGCCTTTCGTTGTTATTTTTCTCCAGAAAACCCTGGCCAAAAAGAAAATAGTTCTTATAGGATTTCATAACTTACCAAGAGTACAAAAATAAAATATAAATTGAACGTAACTAATAATATTTTTAAGAAAGAAAAATTACGAAGAATAAAATGGAAAATAGAACAAATAATATAAAATATATACTCTTTGGGGAGTGAAGTTGATCACCTGCTCGTGGTGTCCTCTGCTGTCTCTATTTTGGATGTTCATGCAGTCAAATTCGTCTACTAGCGGAGATAAGGGAAGGGATTACCTCAGTGCGTAAAGCATTGATTTCCCGGGAATCCTAGGTTACAATCCGGCTGTCGACCCTTACATCTTCACCGTGTAATCTAAACGGTCAACAGTGCATCAATCTGAATGGGTCAGGCTATCTGACCTTCTCAGGAAGTAGGAGTTTTACCGGATAAAAAAACTCTGAAGGTGCTCAGGGCAAGTGTAGAGGCCCAAAGGAGGCCATTACACTAGCAGACTGTGGACCAATCCCGCACATCTCCGAAATCACAACAGATTACAAGAAAAACTTCTACACCGCAAGGAGATGCGGCTAAGTAATTTATAATCGATACAAAAATGAAAACAGTAAATTACAAAATAAAAAAATAATAATAAAATACAGTTATTTCCGGGAGAAAATATTTGGTAATTGTGTATCACTTTGACGTCGAACCAAAAGGCAAAATGGCTGTCGCTGCGCCTTCAATGCCAGTATAACATCGGCGCTTTGCATATAGTATACACGATTAAGTGAAGGGGTTATTACAGGCGTATATATGTATAGAGTGTAGGAGTGATGTCTCTATTCTGCATTCTACATTATCTAAACATTCTTTCATTAGCGTGTGCAATTTGAATTAAAAATTAATTTAAAAATTGCTGAAATATTTTAAAGCAATATTTTATATCATTATAACTTTAAATACAATCTTCAGAGACTTTTCTTCAAAGGAAAATCAGAGATCTGCTGTATTGAGATGGAATTTTTCAAACGATGGCTTTAATCTTTCTTCAGGTACTACAACTTAATTGGTTGATTTTGGAATTATTGAATTCAAAATATCATATTTTTAAAAGGTAATAATTATTAATGGAGCTTCCAAGTACTCCAGTATCTTCTTCTATCGACAGCCTTCTTCATGGTCATCTTCTAAGTAATCCCTTTTCTTCCAAAATTTTCTTTGTCTCAGATATGCCACTTTCCTTCCTAGAAGAGAACTACTCTTAACAAGATCATGAAATTGCCCAGTGAGCTTACGGTTTAAGATATAAACTCTTGGATTTAACTAGTGCTGTTTTAGGTGGTCAGTCCCTTGAAAGAAGTAGCCAAAGGCTAGCCTCATTTTGAAAGCGTTGTTCTACATATAAAATACCTCTATCAAACGAGAGGGAACCAGCAATTAATAAATAAATTAATTAAATTAATTCAGATAAGTTAATTTCTATATTATATACTTATATAATGCTCAAGGTAATAAGTTAATACTGTTGAAGAAATCGTAGCTTATTCACAAATCCTTGGAAAATAAATTTTATTAAAAAAAACAAAATTTCCCGTTAAAGTTATTGGACAAGTTCAAATGAAAACTTTAATCAACTGCAAAGAAAAACAACAGATAACTTTAAGAAGCAGATCTACGCATCCTTAATATTCAGACCGATATTCTAGCACTAGAAATTTAGGTTAGACTTTTCACCATCTTAAATATTTATACAGGTATTAGCCGGTTTAAGTAGATAAAATATATATAAGGAAAAAATGGATATATTAGCATGAATTTAGTATGCAAAGAATGCTTAAAACAACTTTAAAATAAATTTTAATACCTTTAAAAAAAGAAAATCCCGGGTAATGTTCAACTTTATTGGGATTACACCAGGATAATGCAAGTAATATCGGCCAACTACATCTACTTATAGGGCTTTTGTTTAGTAAAATAATTTTAGCTAAAAGAAGTGATTTTTTTGTGCTGACGAAATTTAATTTGCAATGTCCCTTTTTTCTAACTGAACATCTACCTTTACAAAATAAAAGTATGTAAAATAATTCGTCGTATACACTATAATCTTTGTATCCAATCAATCAGAATGGGCTATTAATAATTTTGGCGTTAGTAAAATCAGTGAGATAGAATTATAGCTTATTAGGTAATGTCATTTGTCATTGCAGTGCTAATACCAAATATTACAATGTTGTACATAGAATCATCAATTAAAATGGTTTGATAGATCATTCATCATTATTGAGTAGTCCAGTTTGATGCCTGATTTGGCTGCCTCTCCGCCAAAGCATTCCATAAATAGTTTCCTATGGTATGCGAAGTGTGGTTAGGTTATCATTAGTAACAACAATGGACGTACGAATGCCAGTAACAATAACGTTGGTTGCCTACACATTTTTGGGTAATTTTTCATCAGAATTTATGATGAAACTGCTGCATTTAATTCCCAAATGAAATACTTTTTTTTTCTTCCATCTTTTAAGGACGTAATCTCGTTAATACGAACTTTGTAATTTTTTTTTGTAAAAATTTTATCGTTTGTATTCTATCAAGTGGTGTACATAGTCTGGATGTTGCTTATTTCAACCCTAGTGATGCCTCATTAGAATGCTGCTTTTTGGTATAACTAATGAACAGAATCATTAACTTCACAGAGAGCCTTGAAATTCTGTATTTGATTTATTGATGATATCTGGAAAGATGAACATATCACAATCCTAATCAATTCAGTCTTCGATGACTTCATTGTTTCTATTGCTATCGCTATAGGAGAAAGTTGCGCAAACTAGTAACAAGCCTGTTTTTTCATGCAGGCTTTAGGCTTAACTATCAAATTAACATAGGTGTCGACTAGGAAACGTAGTTTACCATAATTTTTTTCATATTAATCTTTAAATAAAAATCTAAAGGTCTATACCGGGAACCGAACCCATTACGACAATACATCTTATAACTTTACGAGCCTCGCCTTTAACCACTCGGCTATCGACGCCTATTAAAATAAAGTATATTTTGGCCACCTTGCTTTAATCTCTCTTCAACCACAGGACCCTGTTAGTGTCTCCTAACATATCCATGCCATTTCTATGTACTAAGTTGGCAATTTGAATTCGAGAATTTGGCACTAATAAGAGAAAGTGTGCCTTGTAAATTGCAAAAATAATTAAAGATTAAATTTTCAACAAATTGATTGTGAAAGTATTGTTCTGATTATGAATGCAATTTTGAAGTTTTTAAAATGAATTTAACTTGTTTTTGTTTTTAAGAAAAATTAATTGGAACAAATGTAATTAACTTAAATTTAATTTTGCTAAATAATAGTATTATTAATAATAATACTACAATAGCTGCAAAGCTGAAATGGATAAACCGAAAACAAGAAGTCCATTCTCTCTTTAATATTAAATTTAATTATTACAAACCCCTTTTCATTGTGTGAAGATAAACCACCAAATGAGATCCCTTGTGATATAGTTTCTTGTAATATAATTATCACTAATACTACCAACAAGAGACCAGCCCCAGTGGTCGCTGATGAAAACCAAGGGCAACCCTACCTTCTAAGAATCCCTTTAGAGCACGTCTCCGATCGAAGAGGACACCCTGGTTATTAACCATGATAACACAAAAGGAATTAAGGGTTATTTATATTAACCCTATTTCTAAGTCTAATAAATCCTAAATCTTTTATAAGGAATATTATTCAACGGCATTAATTTATTCTATTACTATTTCCTGTTGTAATTAGTTTATAGGTGTAAACAAAAAATTGAAAATTAATTAAATATTTTTGAACAGTATTAGGGATGGTGTATATTAGTGTTTAATAATATATTTATATAAATCGATCACTCGAGCGCATCGACACCCGAGGGTTTGCAAAACATAAAAATAAAACCAAAAAACAATTGTTCAGTATGAATTTTAATTTCTGCTTTTTTGTCTTTGTAGTAATTTAGTAATAATAACCGGTTTCAAAATAATTCCCCATCGGTCTCATCAGTTCTGGTTCAACTTTTTATTTAAAAACTCTCTATTGAAACTAATATAATGTTTGTTTTTTGATTTTTTTTAATCTTTTATTGAAATTTGCGACTACAACGGTTGTTGCGACAAGCAAATGTGATATACTCGAAATATAATATCGTGAATGAAGATTGGAGAAGGCACCCAGTGGCGACACTCCATTAACGTGAACAGATGCACTAAACTGCTCTTATGAGGAGAATAGGTAGCGAGGCCATCTTCTCTTCAATATCCTTGGAGGATTACCTGTTAATGTGGAAGAAGATAAGTGTTCAATTAAAGGGTTAGAATGAGCTGCTGTAAAGGAATGAAATTTTAAGAAACGAGTTTTAGTAAGGTCGTTAATGAAAGGTCATTATGAATGGTGAGGTTAGAAATATAGAATGGAGCGTTAAGTATTTTTGATTGTAAAGTCTGAATGCTTTAAGAATTGGAACGTTTAGTCGATCCCCATACTTGGATGCCGTATGACCAAATAGGTCGCAGTAACAGCAGGTATAAGAGTCTTTTGTTATGTAGGTTGAGTTTAGATCGTTTGTCAAGTAGTCTGGCGAGAAGTTTGTACCATTGGTTAGTTTCTTGTCTTTTCAGTCTAGTATGGGGATTCCATGTCAACCGTTTATCTAGATACAGTCCAAGGTAGCGTACTTTGTCCACAGTTGGTATAGGAGTTTGATTCAAGATGGTAGGAGGTAGGATTTTCCGTCTGAGAGTAAATACTATAAACTTTGACTTAGTAACGTTGGTTTTGATTCTCCATTTGATAAGCCAGTCCTGTAAGTGGTTTATGTGCGTTTGAAGAGCCTTTGTGGCCAGTTAGAGGATCGGAATGAGGAGATAAGATTGCAGTATCGTTAGCAAAGGTAGAAAGAATGGTATTTGGATGTTGAGGTATGTCTGCTGTATATAAAGAGTAAAGAAGAGGACTTAGGACACTGCCCTGAGGAACACCAGCTCTGGCTAGATGGATATCAGAGACTGCTGCTCCACAGTTGACTCTGAAATATCGATAAATACGATATAGATAATATACATTTAAGGCAACAATATTGCATTTCATTTAGGGTGCTTAATTCAAAATGTGTGATCCAGCGAAGACTTCAGACTTCATGAAGATATTGTTAGCAGAAAGACTTTCTTATTAATATCTAATTAATCAACAAATTACCTTCTACTTTAAACATGAGGGAAGGGAAGAATTGAAATCCTTATCTAAACACCACTTTTAAGGACACCGAATGACTTATAGATCCCATATTGATGTCGTCAATCAAAGGAAGGTTCTTGGCCTGACTAAGGCGATTCTGTTTTTTTGTACCAAATCTCGCATAGGCCAATTGGCAATGGTGTTGAATGGAAAGGACTACTTTAGACTAATCGCCAATCAGTGCAGCTTGTTTTGGTAACGATGAATTTGCGTCATTGTACTTAGTTGAGAAGAATGTGTACCTGTTGATGATTTTATATGTCTTGGAGATAGCTACATTGTTTCTGGATATGTGGCAAGAAGCTACCAACATTGTGCCTGTGGGTGTGTCGCTAAACACAAATTTAGTGCTCAACATTACCTCTTCAAGCTGAGGGATCAGTGTAAATGTTTGTTTTCCTAATTGGGATATTGGGCAAGGTTATCCATATCTTTAGGATTCATTAACCCACCAATATTCTCTTGAGATAGCTGTTACGGAAACATTTTTGCAGAAATTTAAGTTAGTCGCGCCTTAAGATTTGAAAAATGTAGGCTATAGTTTAGCTTTAAAGTTGACATTGCGCCTGTGAACCCTTGACGATATCCTTAAGTATATGTAGTTTATCTAAATTGCAAGTATTTATTCGGAACACATGTGTGACTAAAAACAACCTTATGTATTTTACAAAGCGCATGCGTTAAAATACAAAAGGCGATTAGAGAAATTAGTAGAGAACTTGAGTAGGGAGTGAATGTTTAAATCGCTCCCATGGTACTGCGTCATTTTGATTAAAGTGAACGCAATTTTGGTGGCAGGAAGCGAGAGAAGTTTGATTATAACAGTCAGTAGACTTAACTCATACTTCTCCCTCCATTGCTTTACAGCCAACCAGTTCCGCCAACCTTCAGTCTGTTGGTGTTGGCTAGTGTTTGTAGCTGTGTGTTTGTACCACTAATTCTCCGAACATATTCACTAGTTTGGTATCAAACAGTGGCTTTGCAACCAGATGTAGAACTGCTATCTGAATAGCATTAATAAACGCTGTTCCCTGCTTCTACCATTAAATAAATTCACATTTAATATACTCTTTATACATATATTTATTTACCGTATTTTATTTATAAATTTAATAAAAACTAGTTTTTTTTATTAAACATAACCATCATTCTAGTTTACCCGATTGTCTTGCGCTTTTAAAAAGTATGAAAACAATGATAAAAGCATTAGTGAAGTAGTAAAGTAATCGCCTATTTTTTCAGGCGGGGCTTAACGTCCAACTACCAATTAGGTGTCGTGGACGGAGGCGACTAGCAAACATACTTTACTGTAAATTTCTTTCAATAACCATTAAATAAAATCCAAGGCCTAGACCGGGGAATCGAACCCAGTATCACAATACATATTAGCTTTACAGGTCTTGCCTCTAACCACTCGGCTACCATGGCGCCTAATAAACGCATTATCATTATGCAAAGGGCTTGATGTTGGTTTTTTTTTTCAGCCTGCAGGCATCTTGCAATGTGAAAATGTTTACTATGGGACGAAGAATTTTAGATTGTAAAAGCTGAATTCATTTGAGATTGGAGTGTTTCGCTGGACTCAGTAGTTCAACTCTGGTCGCCCTGATGGGTCCAACAAACTTCTTTTTTGTTGCGTTTATCTATGCTACTATTCAGCGCGTAAGCGCTATAAGTAACAGTGATAACAGAGTAAAAAATGATAAGGTAACAAGTGGAGAAGTTACCCAGTGGTAAAACACTCCAAAACAATACACTGTTAGCCACTCTCTTCACTTGGGAGGAGTTCTCGAAACGTCTTGCCTCTTAAGGCGTCTTGTCCGGGACATCAAAAAGAGTTCTAGAAGAAAGATTTTGAGCTAGAGGATTTATATGAGATTATTGCAGGCTGAAATGGAGTTTTCTGTGTCTTGTTTTAGCAACTTCAGTGATAAATGGAATGTTAAGGTCAGTGTGTATAGTCAGGTTGGAGACATAAAATGGAGCGTGTACAATATCCAACAAACTAAAATATTTGTTTTAATTGTTGTTGAATTGTTTTCTCGAGGTGGATCCGTATGATCACGCTTGCCTGCAATATCTGATTAATTTGTTTCCTCCATTTAATAGATTTAACAAGATATGCCATTCTGACATCAATGGAGGAATATTGAGCAGAAATAATACATTACGGTTGTAGACACTATAAGTTAGATGTGTATTAGCAGCCCAATAAAATCTTATCATTTTATAGAAAATTTGAAATCAAATATCGTAAAAGAGAATAAGTATTATTGCGTGTGTTTTATAGTATCTTTTTCAGGCGGGCCCAAATTAGGTGTCGTGGCGGAGGCGACTATCAAACAATATTTTATTATAAATTTCTTTTATAAAGGTCTAGACCAGGAATCGAAATCAGTACCACAATACAGTTTAGCTTTGCGGGCCTCACCTCTAACCGCTCGGCTACAGTGGCGCCTTTTGTGCAATTTAAATATGGTATTATACTTTATAACAATATACTTTGCTGCAGAAATTGAGGTAAAAATTTCGGCAAGAATATTTATTCCCCCTTTTAGGCTCACTTACATTTCCATTTAAAGTACTAAAATCATTTTAAGGAAATATAAAAACAATGAAAGCAAAAATGGATATTGAAAATGAAATCATCTGCAAAACAGTGTGCCCACAATGTGCTGCACAAGAGAAATGTACTTTGTAAACACTTGTTTTCTTGCCAAGACGGTAAAGGAGAGGGGATATTTGCAATGTCTGTAGACAAGACACAATGGCAAACGACAGCTGCTACAATCGGAGAACATCTGCTACACTGGGGATGTGTGCAGAATAAAACTGACCATTAAAGCTTCTATTTCTAAGTTGCAACTTTTGTTAAAAAAAAAAAAAAAGAATTTGTGATTGCTTATAAATAATAATGTAAAGATTACAGCTAAATGTTATACGTGGGTTATTAGATCATCGGCATATAAATGGTTGGTTATACATTAAGATGTTTTCTTTAATAGATGATAACTAGTTATCGGGTTGACATAACTGTATCATTAAATACATATTTATTGAAATATTATAATAATTACATATTTGTAATTACGGTCATTAATACAATTATCAAGTAATACATTTTGAAATGGGTAAATAGAGATGTTTTTCTTCCAAATTTGACTTTCTTCTTAAAAATTGTCTTCTAATTTAAATTAAAATAACTACCAAAGAATCAAAGCGAACCAAAGAAATGCAAAACCATCCAAACAGTACGAAACAAATATTTAAAAAAAAATGAAATTAAAAAAAAAATCCATGAATTTGATTACAAAACTGCTGGCAATGAAAATTTAATTTTAAATGTTACCATCCTTGGTTTGCCAATCTTAGTATGCTTAAAAGTAATAGACCATCAAAGTACTTAAAAAAGTAAGACTAGCCGAGGAGTGGACTCTTGTTTGTGACCAGATAAGTTAGAAGTATATTTTGTCTTACCTGCCTTGCACCCAGTAAGAGTATTTAAATTAATAAAAATTAGTAGTCCTCTTTTGTATTATTACCTTCGTTTATTAAAACAAGGATTATGTAGTGGAATATTTAGTTTTTATTAAGGAATAAGTGAATAA
This sequence comes from Rhodnius prolixus, assembly GCF_049639745.1. Taxonomy (NCBI): domain Eukaryota; kingdom Metazoa; phylum Arthropoda; class Insecta; order Hemiptera; family Reduviidae; genus Rhodnius; species Rhodnius prolixus. The sequence continues at coordinate 34,070,778 of NW_027411614.1, read as the reverse complement.
TCCGAATTATTATTAATAAAAAAGAAAAAGCTTCAATGGAAATATTTAAATATTACCCAGTATGTAATTACAAATAGAAAAAATAAAGAAGCATCATGTCGTGTTTATTTTCGAATAGCAAACAATTTCTGTAATAACTTGCCCTCTTTTCCACAGAAATAATTTTAAACTGAAAATGTTGCTTTCACATTAATTAAGACTTTTGAATGTAACAGCTTTCTGTAAGTAAATATGAATAACATTTCTTAAATTTCTTGACAATTGAGATTGCATTTAATATAGATTAGCACGGTTATTTAAATTTAAAAACATAACTGCTTATTTTTTGGGAATAACATTTGATTAATTTGGTCTCATTTACCGGAGGATTAATGCCATTCTGAGCGACCATCTGTATTTCTCACTTTTTGTTTTGCTGGCCAAAAAGTTAGAATAACTTTCACCTACAGATAATACCGACAAATAGCTCTTCGTACGTGTTCGGAGTTTACTATTATCTCTTTCCAGAAGAGCACCTGATGTCATGAAACATTCGATAACAGGTTTTACTTTAACAAATTAACACAAATTACCAGATAGATTGTATTCTTCTAGCATGAACTTGAAAAATAAACCCAAATAAAAAGGTTGCATGAAGTACTAAAGTACTTGGGATCGTGCACGTTCACTACAAAAGTACGTGAGACTGGGAACTGCACGTGCAACAGTATCCTAATTCTTTACATTTTGGTGCTCAAAATACTGCGGTAATATCAGATATTATATTTATATTTACTGACAAAACTGAGGCTGTTAAATAATTTACTGAAACTATTTGAAAAATTACTTAAAACTGTTTTCTGTTTTTCGATGATTTATTTATTTATTTTTTTTTTTTTTTTTTTTTTGGCGCATCAACAGCTGAGGTCATTAGCGCCCGGAGCTTTTTCCAGTGCCCTGCCGGCCTCCGGACAGTGTTCTCTCGTCCATCGATGATTTATTGTACTCGACTTTAAATCCAACAGTACAGGGACATCGATTTGCTATGTCTAAACTTTATTTAAAAAAAATGTATGATTTTTTTAAGTAATAAGAATGACTGCATACGCGGGATTCAAACTGGGATTCTCCCACTCACAAAGCCACGCTCTTGGCCACTAGACCAACATCCTGGCAAGATATTCTTACCGTAATCATTAGTCAAGAAGTCTTGCATAATGATGTGATGATTGCTTTTATTTGATGATAAAACAAATTTATTCTGATTCATCCACAACCATTACATGACACTTCATGTTTTAAAATCTTCAATTATTATTATTTTTGTTCTTTGCGTCACTAAAAACATTTTTTGCAGTCAGAGAACCTCCCAAAACGTGTATTTGTGGTGGAAAATTAATATTGAAAACCGTTCACGAGTTGATAAAATTGTAACTTTGATCTTAAATATCTCGACTAATATTAGGGATATCGAAACGGGATTAACGTCATTTTTCACAGTTTTTTTATGTAGTTCTTATAATCATTGTCAAAACCAGTGGTTCTTATGAAACTTTAATCAGGTTTTTGGCCGTAACTCCGCCAAAAATAAATATACAGCATCGGAGGTGGAAAATTTGAAAACTAGACCAAAAGAAACATGTAGTTTACTTCGTGGGTTTTTTCGAAATTTTGCTTTCCTAAAAAGTTATTAGCGATTGGTGCGTTTTAAATGGATCACCCTGTACAGGGTGTGTGCGGAGGAGAGGTCGAAACTTCGGGTGGTGATTCAGCAGCTCAAATGCAACAAAAAGTATTCTATTCACTTTGGTCCGATTCTCATTATTGTCAAAGATATTTGCATTTTTAACTTTTCCGTCGATATTCGCAATTTTCACTATAAAAACGGCCGTAACTTTTCTATCCTTTATCCTACAACAAATCTGCTTGTTCCAAAAGAAATAGCATTAAATTTACTATATATATGCTCAATGCAGAGCCTCAAAACATTTCTTATAACTATGAAATTTTTACTTAAATGTCTAAAAAATTCGTTCTCGATGATTTTTGTTAAAATTTTCAACTGTATTTTTTCAATAATTAATGAATCAAGGAGTCACGTAATTTTAGAAAAAGTTGCGCATTTATTGAGCTTCAAGACCAAATGGATTTTTTTGGTTTTTAATAAAACCCTACCCCGAACTGAGGGGTGTAAATGCAGAAAACTGGGATTTTGCGTAACCGACTTTTCACTACTAATTTACTAAACTATTAGAATTCGTTGTGGAAGCCCTTTTAAGCGACATATGCTATAAGATCATCGCTCTAATTTCGATCAATTATTTAACAAATCAAATATTAGGCGTTTATTTTTATTTACCAATGAAGAACTAAACAAATCGTCAGCAATTATTTGTTGAAAAAAGAAGCGAAGTCTCCTTGCAATGTATGCACTCATTAAGAGATTGTCCAAAAAACTGGGTTGATTGCATTTTCTTCATTACCCACATTGGTCATTGTCCAGAAATTATTGTTCCTGCATCTTCGAGACTCACTTTTCACTTTATTAAGGTGAAAGAAAGGAAAATCCTAGCTTTAACAACGAAAGTTACATGGAATTAAGATTTATTAGATATTCGGATCTATTGCAATAAGCTTGATTGTCTATCTTAATGATAAAGCTAAATTTGCTCTTTATATAATTTAACGAAAATTTATCAATACTAAAAACCTCAATTAAAAACTTATTATACCTTCCACCATAATTAATTAAATTTTAATTGCCCTTTGTGACATTTAATAAAATCTAATTATTGATATTTCAAGGGGTAACATCATGTTGTGGAATAGATAATTAAACAGTTAAATACATGATGTATGTACACCAAGACGAATATGGTAGCGAACATTTTCCCAGGTCAGTTAATCGTATTAAATTATTTACTTGATTAGGCAAAATTAATAACAATATCCAATTAGCGTGCCCACATGTCTCAATACATAGGGTTTTTCAGCATCCCATGCGATGGAATCTATCCATTGTCTAATTATTTAACTTGTTAAACGCTTTACCAATAAAAGCTAGTAATTGAATTTACACTATTTTATCTCAGTTCAGAGAGAGAATTTTAGCTGATGTCATGGCGCTTCGCTAACTAAATCACCAAAATATTCTTTTAATTCTCCCTTTAATCTGAAATAATAATAATTTCAAAAAATTTACTCAAGATCTTTGTTAAATCAATATCGGACTTTAAGTTCTGGATTGTGGACTGATTGTCGCAAGACTAAGTATTTGAACACAGTCTTTTCAAGGCAGTCATCTGTCTACAGATTGGGCAAATAGTCATCGAGACCTTTCCAAGCCAGAACTCCAAAAGTATATTAAAAAACTATAAGAAAGAAAGAAATTTCTGCAGTCAGTTTTTTTCTGCGTTTATCGGTGGAAAAGATATCATTAAGTTTGTGTCAGCTTAATCTACTGTGGTCTTCATCCACTGTAGTCTTCATTTACTGTAGTCTTCATCCACTGTAGTCTTCATCCACTGTAGTCTTCATCCACTGCAGTCTTCATCAACTATAGTCTTCATCCACTGTAGTCTTCATCAACTATAGTCTTCATCCACTGTAGACTTCATCCACTGTAGTCTTCATCCACTGTAGTCTTCATCAACTATGATCTTCATCCACTGTAGTCTTCATCCACTGTAGTCTTCATCCACTGCAGTCTTCATCCACTGCAGTCTTCATCCACTGTAGTCTTCATCCACTGTAGTCTTCATCCACTTCTAGGAGCGAATATGTATAAAAATATATTATCCACAATTGCCACTCATCTTTCGCAGAAATTGGCTAGGTTTGAGTCAGATCATTGTGGTAACACTCGAAACCCAATAACCAAGTGCAAGAAACGACAACGGCTGGTTTTCCAAGATCTTTAATGATATCTTATGAATGGTGGCTCTAATTTCGAGAAAATGGTGACCAGAAAAGTTTTCCCAGTCTGGTGTGGGATCATGAACCGTTGCTTCCTAAAGAAAAGATCCTCTAGTGAAATGTAAATGTACAGAAAATCAAAGTTTAGCTATTTTCATTTTTTAATTTATGTTGTTTTTAAAGAAAAAGGACACGTAAATAACCCAGATCAATTGAAATGTCTAGAGATCACTTTTCTATGATTATTGTATTCCAAATACTTTATTTCTTGTAAAAAAATGCAATCTCGATAACGAGTTAGCATCACTTCCTAAGAGAAAGTAGCGATTATATATATTTAATATCGCAATTGAAAAATAATTTTCGCCAATTTCGCGATGGAAATGGTGAGAGCTTAAGATAAGTGGGTCGAATAGTTTGAATGTAAGTACGTGCACCATCAGAGACATGTCATTGTAACAAATTACTACGAAATAAGACTTCTCCTCCGCCCACAAGCGAACCGGTCTTCCAGCCAAATCCAGGCCTTACATATAGATATAGATATATGTAGATAAGAGCTTGGCCAAGAGAGAAATAGTTTGAGAGAGAGAGAAAGAGAGAGAGATCAGTTTTATATTCTGCTTCCTCTCCCACGGCCTGCATGATAAATTCATTTAAAAAAATGCAATTCACATGTATTTATTTAAATTAATGTTGCATGTAAAGAACTTGACAAGTCGAAGTAGGGCAAATATTTTTATTAATAATTTATAAATATTTTATCTTTATAAGTTATAAGTTTTTTGGAGAGACGTAGAGTTTAGAAAAAGTGGAATTATCTTTAGCTTGTGTTATCGCTGTTGATTGCGATAAAGTGGAAAATAAAATTAAAAATTACAATTCAAAATAAATGCTAAAAACTTTTTCTAAACTTGTTTTACTCTGAAAGTTTGCCTCTTTTCAGAATTTCTTTTCCTAGCTATTCAGCTCAACTTGGGCTTATCATTTAGTAGGCTATTTGTTGCTCTCGGGTAGTAGGCCATCGGTGGCTTGTCACTTTTTTATCAAGTTTACTGGTTTTAATCTGAACACTTTAAAAAAAAATAAGTCTTAAAAACTATAAAATTCATCAAGAACAAAAATTATTCCTGCAAACAAAGAAATAATTTACACTTTAGTCAGAGTAAGTCAGAATTATCTTCATTTTAAAATCAGATTGATCGTTGTATTTAATTCTTTTCTGCCTCTTAATTATCAAACGTTTCTACAAAAGGCTTTATTATTCCCTAAACATCTCTCTAAAACCCTAGGCTTACTTCTCAAGTTTATAAAGGCAATCCACCCTTCATCTACATGAGTATCCGGTCCTCAAATCCTGATTCACCGAACGATTCTTCCAGGTCAGACAATGTAAAAAATTCTCTTCTAAAATCATTAATGAAGTATGGCAAGTAATTTGCTCAACATTCCAAAATTCTCTTTTACTACCCATCGCCTCTTTTGCAGATGACAAAGCTTACCTTTCTTCTGATTCAGTTATTTAAAACATACAAAGCCAATTCACTGAACTTGAACTTGGTGCAGGCTTTGGAAAATTAAAATTAACGAAAACAAAAGCACCAATGTAATGTTCACTCTTTGCCAAGGTAGGTTTTTATCTCTTTCATTACAACTGTATTCCTGTCCCGGTTGCTGACACCGTCAAAAACTAGGATATGTACAAACTTGTACAAAAACGTCAAACAGTTGAACACAAGATAAAGACCACTTCTTAGACAGACGTTCCAAGCTCAAATTAACTAATTAACTTACTACTTGGTGCCAAGAGTCCTTAAAGTAGGACCTGGACCTCCTTAATAAGTTTCCTCCATTCGTCACGATCTGCGGCCTTGTAAGACACCATCTTCTCACTCCAACCCGACGGAGACCTATCTCCACTTCATCCAGCCATCTAAGTCGAGAGCGCCCTAGAATTCTTCTACCTCCTGGGGTTTCCATTGAACAGTTTTCGGGGTATCTTTCCCGCAGGCATCCTCTCCTCACGTGACTCAACCACCTCCAGCTCCTCTTCTTTATTTGGGCGACTATGTCTGTCTTATTTTCCAGTCGCCATTCACGCAGTTCGGGCCAAATATCTTTCTGAATATTTTTTAACTAACTACTGGTTTTATAAAACAAAATTGCAATCATTGCAATCCAAAATCTTCCAAGCTCCTGACTATGTCATAATCAGGACCATATCCTGAACCATATTATCATAAAGAAATTTAATTATAATTCTAGTTAAAAACAATTCAGGTATTCAGTTAGAACATGTTCCAGCAAAAATATCCATGTTTTTTTGTAAGGAAATGTATCAAAATCATGATTATATATTTGTTTATAAAAGGATTATTATTTTATTAGTAATACCTATAAAAACTAAATGTTAGTAATTCAAATTAAAACTCCTTTAAAAGGGAAACTCCTTTTTTATTAAACTGTTTCTTCTTTGAAGATCGTAAAACAGATAAACCGATTTTGCAATAAGCTATTTATTATTTATTTCTACCAAATATACCGCAGGTTAAAGATTTATATCTCAGTTGGAGAATATATATATAAAAATATATATATATATATATAAAGTCATATTAGTTTTCACAGAAGTTATTTCTTGAATACTTTTCTATTCTGACAGCTCCTTTCTCCTGCATATTGTTGAAGTCAGTTTGTAAACCTAAAAAAAAACTACTGAAACCAATTCCAATGTCAAACAGTGAAAGTGTGAATGAAAAAAAGCAGAAGTTGAATGTTACAGAAAAATCATTGAAGATCTAAGCGGACATAAACTAAAGGAAATCAATAATTATAATAAGAAACGTAAACACTAAGAGATAGTAAAGAGATGTTGAAAGTTTTTTACTTACTTACTAAGTTACTACTGTTAAGTGGTACAGTTTGCTGTAGTATGAAACAACGGATACACACGGGTTAATTTGAATGGTGAATGTTGTGAACCGGTTGCCAGAGAGATTTTTTTTTCTGTACCGGAGATGAGGATCTCCTGTGCTGTTGAATTTAGCTTAAAGTTTACAATTTCGCCCTTAATTAGCGGAAATTATTAATTAATTAAATGTCAATATGGCTGAGAAAATATAACTTTTTTTTTTTCATTATTATAATAAATACAGCATCTTTGGTAATTTTGGGTTAGATCTTACCGTTAAGGATCTTATTTTTACAAATGTGCTCTTCTTGCTTTCAATGGTCATAAATTCAAATCAAGGCTATCAACGGACTGTAACACCATGGAAAATTTAGAAATATACTAGGCCAACCTAAAACATTGTGCCTCAATTTTTGTAAATATTAGGGATTAGCTATTGTTAAGTCTTCAAATTGTCTTCTCTGCCTAATGAGCCCCTACAGTTCACAGCCCGCTGATGCTCACAGTTGTCTCTAACAAAAACACACTGATAGACCGCTATGGCATTGTTTCTGGGCGCCTTTGGCCTCAGGTTTTGATGAGCCATAATTTTAAAATAATTAAATAAGTTAATAAATAAAGCAACGTTTATTAAACTAAGTTTAATAAACTTACAAATTCTAATCCGTCTGCTTTTATTGCAGAAAGATGCCCAAAAGTGCTAACTTTAAGGGAATCATCAGTGAACGAAGTCCCCCCCAAAAAAGGAGTCCCTTTAGGTTTATGCAGAATGAAGGCGAAAAGGTACTGGCAGACTTTCCGAGAAAGAAAAACTAGGAAATCATAGACAAACGTTTAACGTGGAAGCCACATACTGTACTTAAGAAACAAACCATGACAAAACGTACCAATCATCGTATAAGTCACTATCCTTTCTCATATTCTAATATTTACATGCCAATCCTCTCCATTCCTAACAATGTTCCACGCCAACTGAAGCGCCAGTGCCTTCTTGATCTCCTTCGAGACTGACTAATTAAAGTATCATGTTGAGAGTACTGCCAATGGGTAGTAGCAAAAGAGGTGTGGCTATTAAATAACGAGACTGATGCTGCTACAGAAGAACTATGCATGCGTCAAATACTAACGACCGACAGCTGTGCAGCGTAAAAGCCTTCTCTTTCGATTGCACCGTCTCACGTGTTTGTTTCGTCGTTTTTGTAAGAGGTGTTAGTTTCGTTTTGCCGAAAACATGATACTACACATGTAGTAGAGCAACGAATTGTCGTGAAATTTCACATGAAACTGGGTAAAACCGCTACTGAAACTTATCTTTTATTAAAAGAAGTTTATGGCGATGAATATTAATCATGTGCGCGAGTTTTTGAGTGATTCAAGCGTTTCCAAGATGGCCGGGAAGACATCGGAGATGATGACCTCCCGGGTCGCCCTTCCACATCCAAAACAGATGAAAACATCGATTATAATTAATGAACATTACTACCGTGAGGTGCTTGCTCAACTCCGTGAAAGAGTAAGGAAAAAGCGACGCGATTTGTGGAAGTACAAGTCACGGGTTCTCCATCAAGACAACGCGCCGGCTCACACTGCATTGTCTGTCAAGACATCTCTAGCCAAAAGTACAACATCCCAGTTTTAGGCCATCCGCCTTATTCGCCTGACCTGAGCCCATGTGACTTTTATCCCCAAAGTCAAATCTGCATTAAAAGGAACACGATTTCAGTCCGTTGAAGCTGTGAAAGCAAAAGCGGCACGCGTCATGCAGGAGCTCACAGAAAAAGATTCCAGCACTGTTTGGAACAATGGTAGATTCGCATGGAGCGTTGTAGGGATAGGGGAGGGGTGTATATTGAAGGTGATAATAACTAAATATGTATAAATTTAAAATAAAATGATTTAAAGCAATAGTCTCGTTATTTAATAGCCACAACTCGTAGAATAGAACCTCTATCTGTTCTCCTATTTACGAGTACATCTTGTGCTCTTACTACTCAGATTGTAAATTGCTAAGTTAATTAATATTTAGTTCTGGCCTTAGTCTCTAAAATGAGGTAGTTATTTTATTGACTAGACTTTGCTGACTAATTTAATTTGAATAAAATTTGAATGTATTCAATTTTAGTTTAAATTACTTTAAAAAAAACTACCAGTTCGTTTTTTCAATGTCATTTACAATGCTAAACCTGCGCAATGCTAGCCATGAAATTCCATTTATTTTTCTAATATCTCTGAATAAAGCCACATTTTCCCACTAAATGCAGTAAATAGATGGACTTTTAATTTTCACTGATTGAAAGCTTTTATTAATTAAAATGTTGCCTCTTTCAAACTATACAGTTCAAGTTTATTTTTTAAATTTAAAAAAATGATAAAGCCTAAAAGTTTAGAGATCCATTTAAAATAAATAAACCATCAGTAAATAACATCAATCTGCTTTCCACTTGTTTTCTTTAGTTTGACAATTACTCTATACCGAAAACTCTTTGCAAGACTTTGACTGAACTGGTAGTATAGCAAAGGGTTGTTTCTCTGACGGTTATTTGTTCCTGATGAGGTGCCTTTTTGCCTTGTTGAGCTCAGTGAACCTGAGAACCATCTGAAGCTGCAAGTAACCAAATTCCAAGAAGCGTACAATGACGGTCAACCTAAAATCTAGATTCGCCTTAAATTACAAAAAATAAAAAATGCGAATTCTATATGATAGTTTTTATCATAAATTTTTCAACTTCCAGAAAGCTAATTCATCAAACACGTAAATTTGGGTATAAAGTAATTTTATTCGTTATAATCTCATCATACTAAATGTGAAGCAACGATTTATTATTATTAGATTATCCATTAAGAAAAAACCACGACCACTTTCTCAGAGTTAAATCATCTGTCAAATTAAAACGAAATGAAATATGCAGCACCATTGAGTAAATTGTAGTAATGGTCCATCACCTTCTTTAAAGTACTATTTTGAAGCACTATTAAGTACAACAATGTAGAAAATGAAAGGCAAAAAGGCTAATCAAGTTGATTTCAGGAAGTATTAGCCTCCAAATAACGGGCTCTCACTTTATTTTTATTTAAGTTCAACAACTCTGTTATATTACAGAAAATAGCCACAAACAATAAAACTCTCGTTAGTAAAAGCTATTAATAATTAGTGCTTTAGTCTTGCTCAGTTTGCAGGTTGTGGCTTCCTAAACTAGACTTCTACCTACAAGTATGTGGTTATGTGCATACTTTTTATGTATAAATTCACTTTGGGACCGTAAAGCATTGACCAAGAGGCCTATTGTTGTGGGTGCTATATGTTATATTCACTCAGAGTGCTTGCCATTACAGTCATTAAAAGACAACTAACAAAATGTTTTCTGCGCAATCATAAAAACTATATTTATTGAACTTGTGACGCACACAGAATAGTTGTAAATATGCCATAAAAAAGTGAAAAGTTAATATTTCTTGCAACTATTAAAGACAAAAAATTATAAAAGTTTGTTTTCTACTTCGTAAAATCTTAGGTATTTTCACTATTTCACGCCTAAGCTACCGAGAGTATTGTATGTATATTAATGGTGGCATTTTGAGTAAACTCTGTTTTCCACAAGCTGTTACACGACAGGGTCGTAAAATAGAATGAATTTTATAGTTATTTGTTAAGACAAAAAACACACTCACAAAACTAGATTCTAGACTGTTGGATGAAACTACCGATGAAGAGATGCTGATAGAATGTTGAAGATAAGAAAGAATTAAAAGTAACCCACTGACCCCTGTACACCTGTATAGGAATATAGAACTTTAAATTTCATATTATACTGCTCGGCGGCTTAAGTTGGTAGAGCAAAATATTGAAAGAAATTAGTTTTGATCGATGATGGTTTGGCTGGAGGTCGAAGTCCCAGCATTCGAAGAACTCGATAATTTATTTATGACAAATTTCAAAGTAAAGTCAAAAGGCAACATGGTTGTAAAGGGTATTATCGAGTTTAAAATTAAAAGAAAACATAAAATTCAATTTCTATTGATGTAATTTGAAAAAAAAACCTACATAGAATCTTTTGTTGATACTTTTTTCAAAGTTGATCTTTCCCAAATTTTATTATTTTTAGCATTCGAATCTTGTTTTGAGTACTTACACTTAAAAAAACAGTACTCACATCAGAAAAACAATTGGAAATATAAATAGTTCAAGGCAATAAAAAGAGAAATTATCTAAATCACTTGTTTGAAGGTGGATAAAGGTGGTACCTTATTAAAGATGATCTATAGGAAGAGATGTAAACATTTTCTGTTTTTATAAAACCAGCTGAAAAGATATTAAGATAATTTTTAGATAATTTCATTTTAATTACACAAGAATTAATGATGTTCGCGCCTAGAGTTGAGGAGAGTAATGTGATTTTAAATATCAGTAATTTTCAATAATCATTGCAGTGCCGACAGTAAGAACATTTTATCTAATATTAGAAAGCAACTTTGCCTCATCAAGAAAACAATAATAGAAAGCATATTAGCCTCATCAAGAAAACTCTCTTCAGGCAATTTTTATAGAATGACAGGACAATACTCGCTGTCTTATAATATGGTCCACTGAGTGTTACTCATTAGCAATTTTATTTTGGACAAAAGATCGATTAAAGGCAAAGATTCATTAAAAGTAGATTCAAAACGTAGATTTTCATTGGATTTCTTTCTTAGCAAAAACAAAGAACAAAGCGAAACAAAAAAAAAGGAAATAATGCTTCAAATATATGAAACATTGGACACTTTTATTCCTATGAAAAAATTACAGTGACACTTAAATGGCTAACTATTACTCACTTTTATGAATCTGGAAACCTAATGTTTCCTCTATTAGTTACAGTTAAAGTTCAAGCTTTCACAATCAAAATAATCTTGTGCAACATTGGAAATCATTAAAATGGAAACTGCGATTTAGGTATGTACGTATACTAATAAAAGATTTGAATCTTTTTTTTTATCTAACTTTAGAAGCAATTATAGTGAGAGGTAATAAGCAAACAAATAAGTGAGCGATATCGTTTAATCAATCTCTTAATCAGCCTGCTTGATCCAGATAATCAGAAAAAAAATTAGAAATCTTGGACTTCACAAAAAATTGATTCTATCTTTAATAGTTCGGTCAATTTGTTGTGGCATCAACAACAAAGCTTGTTATTTGTTTGTGGAAGCTAACTTCAGCTTTGTTAATGTTTTCAGTGTAAAGTGAAGCGCCATAATTAATGCTCCAATCTTCCAATTCCTTCTTAAAATTTCGAACACAGATTTCAAAGAATATTTGCAATGAATCAATTTGAACTTTTAAGTATTTTCTATTGCGAAAATTGTGCCTGCTATTTCATTCTCGTTCTCCACATCATTTTTCAAATAGAAATTTCCCTTTTTCATAACTGTTTTACACGATTCAATTGTTATTAATTTAAAGGAAACTGGAAGTGTTTACAGAACAAATTACTTTTTTTAAAAAAAATTTATTTGAGACTGAAACGCAGGGCAATCAAGACTTGCAACAAGTAAATCAGCTGACATCAGAGAGGCAGGAGAAGTCATTTTACCCAGTGGTGATTTTACAAGAGTAGCATTTCTTTGCTGACCTTAATCGCCGGGGAAAATCGCGCCGCTTCAAACTAGAGCGATTAGAATGAAACCTTTGGTAGTGAGATAATATGAAGTCATTCCTAGCTAATTTTGAATCCTTAATCCTTGATTAATGGTTTGTTAGGGTCATTATGAACAATGTAGTTAGAGATGAAATATGGTGCGTTAGCTAATTGGCAAAGAATTTTCTATTGTAATAACTGGAGATTTTGGAATTCTTGGCTGACTCCCATATTTTGAGTCCGCAAGTCTAAATCGGTTTCAGGATGTGCGTTAAAATGAGGAGAGAAAATAGATATTCCACTGCTTAGGTGAAGATTGATGCATTAGATCACCTATTTTTATAAGCAAAGCAAAACATCTTCAGTTGGGTCTTTTATTACCAAAAGCTGTTTGGTTACTTTTGGGATACATCTGTGGAAAACTTGGTTTATTTCTTAAATGCTTTTTGTTCGAAGTCTAACGGAGCATGACTTGATCAGGGTCGTGAAATGCAGCCAGTCTCAGAGGGTCATAAGACTGAGTTACATAGACAGAAAAATTTTGGAGACATCCTTCTTAGATATTTTCAAAAGACTAGTCTAAATCGATAGCTGATTGGTTTTTTCATAGCAATTACCTTCTGAGTCCAAGAAAAACACTGAGAGCTTTTATTTTAAGAATTTCGCAACAATACTGCTAAGTAGAACTAGAAAAACTGATGGATGTGAACATGTACGTGGGCTTAGCAATGACTTCAGCGGTGGCCATCAAGCGATGAAAGCCGTAATAGGGCATTAAGACGTTAGAGTGCTACTGCCTTCTGGACAGACGTCGTCAGGCTTCCAGAAAGTCGCGCGTCCACTAGGAATTCCAGTTTTTTAGCAATAAATTCTTAGATTCACTCAGGAACGAACTGTTAGTTCATAAAAACAAGTCCCCCACAGTGTATAGAAATAGATGGAGAAAAAGACATTGAAAAATGATAATTTCTTTTAACTACATCAACTAAATGAACCATTCATTTTAGCTCAAGGTATTCTATTAAAGTACTAAAGTGAATATCCATGCAACAATCTGGCACGTGATTCCGCCTTTTGGTTGTGCATACGTACATAGCTAAACAGAAATAATAGAATACTCCTGGCCGTTCCATGCAATGAATAGATACAACAAGAGTAGCAAATAAAAAAATTTGCCATGGTTAATTAGGTAGAAGATAAAATGTGTGACAGTTCCGCTCAGACATGTCCTATCTGGGCCTAATGTCCTGACGTATGTGACAAAACGTTCCTCCACTTTCCAAATCTTACACTCAGAGTTGCCTCCTGCTGTTGTCACTTGTTGCACAATTACCATCATACCTCTTTTTATTCTAATAAATTTATTTAATACGAGAGAATTCAAATTTCACATACTCTCTGATTACAATCTCGATTAATACACCATAATGGATTTCCTACTTCTTCAAGAATCTCTTAAAGTTCCTTCGATTAATCCAAGCTACAAGCAAATTCTAATTATCACTCAATAAGAAAAAAAGGTCTAGTAGAAGTGGTTCATATTTCTTTAGTTTAGCGCTCGAGGAGCAAGCACTATCACCATCTCATGCATTCATTCCATTTATAATTACTGCCTAAAAAACAAAATATCTACTAGTTCCTTAAAATAAAATTATCGTGAAAATACCCAATAATTCTTACATTGTTCTAAGCTAGGCATGTGCAACCTACGGCCCGAAGGCTTTTTCTCTTTGGAAACTCTTCTTTCCAAAAAGCTAATAAAATAATTTGTCAGAAGTTCCAAGTCCAATTATACAGTTAAAAAAATGTTGTTCTTATGGTTTTTATTTCTATTAATTAAAAGCTCCACCCCTTGCCACGCCCATAGGAAACTACTCACCAATAGTAGTGCGATTAGTAAGTACATTGATTTGTAGATTTAAAAATTTGTTGGTAGACCTATAAATATCCTGAAGTACTCCGGGTCACGTAATCCAATGCGGCCCATAGTCCTGTAAAGGTTGCACATGCCTGTTCTAAGCAGTTCTGATATTTATTCCCTAATACTTTTACTAATCAATTTTTAAACTGGTACACTGTTATCTATCTCATTACATATATGTATATTAGTGACAAATACTAATACTAATAATAAAACACTATAATAAAATGAAAGCGGTTAGTTCTCGATTTCACGCAGAGATATTAGGACAGAATCCTAAGAAAACTCCAGTCCATGAATATTTCTTTCCTAACAACTTCTTACGACTTATCTTCCGTTGATGAGAGATTCTCATCCAGAGATATGTTAAGAAGTGAAGTGAGAAAGGCTCCGCGCGATCAAAAATAAAAATTAAATTAAAATTTAGTCATAAAGCTGACACAGAAATCATTCAGGGTTCACTCCAAAATGAACTGTTTCGTTACTCACCTCCTGAATCTTCAGATCTTATTTTAATTCTAAATGCTTCTCTACACTTCGGGAGGTGATTCTGGCCACCATTCCACATAAACTATGGCTCGATTCGGCCCCGTTTTAGAGATATTTTTAATTTTATGTTTTTTCAAGGTATTACTACTTTTTAGCAAACAGTTGTCTATATTTCTCAAACTACTGAAGCTACAGCAATTTCAATAAGCTCATTAGAAAGAAGGTTAAATTTCTTATTAAATAAGCTAATTTATATTTAAAAATAATAATATTAAGTATTTCACTTTGTGGGCCAAACATAAGAAATAGCAAGATTCTAATTTTTTCCAAAAACTTTGACTTCATTTTTCTCAAAAATATTATAATATGTTAAAAACGTGCACTATTAATGAAAAACATCTACATGCAATCACCTTTCGAAAGGTATACAATGCACAGGAGTTATTTTAAAAATTGATGCAGAAATCTCTGATTAATTGCAAAAAATAGGGGTAAAAATTTCGTCGGCATTATGAAAGAAATTCACCTACCATAAGAATATACTTGATCAGAAACATCAAAACGTCTAGCAGGCTATTCTCAACTTGAATTTTTAAGAATTGGGAACATAATTAAACTAAAGCGAGAATTTGTCAAGTGTAATAAAAGTAGAAATATGAGGAATGTTTCATTAAGGTAGCTTGAATTACACTGAATTATTAACGGGCCAGTAAGTAGTAATATTATTGGAAATCTGATCGGAATGTGATTACCGGCCGAAAATGTAGGTATCGCTAAGAGGGTATCTCACAGGAAGTAATTACAGATGAAGACAAGACTGGCTCTTAATATGGATCATTTTACTTTATCACAACACCAAACATGCTAACGACATTTAGAGTATACTCGACATCAAGGAGGGAGTCTGAGGATGAGGAGGAAGAAGATGAGAGTGCGAGGGAGACGCGGGAAGAAGTTTAGGTTAGCAGTATCTGGTTTGGCGGCGTGGGCGGGGGGAGGGTAGAAAAAAAGAAGGTGGAGTCGCACATCCCATGCTGGCGGGAGAGAAAGTTCCCGCCAAAACTCTACATCATCGTGCACACGCACCAGCCGCACTCCACATATAGACTTAACTATCTCTGGCTTCCTCTACACACTGGAGCACCCTCTAACTTCCTTTCTCCACTCGCTTGTAAATTACGATCCTCACAAACCTAGATTTCACTTTCATCACTGCAACACCATCACCTTCTACTTTGAAAGGTTAAATTTTTTATTTCTTAATCAGTAATCAAAAACTGAGAACAAACCTGGTTTAACACAGTTTCCTCTGGAAGCAATCTCCTTTAATATTTACCAATTTTAATGCAAACCATTGAAAAGTAAATTGAATTTCTGATGTTACACTTCATCTCATTCATCCTAATTAAATTTTGAATCTGACAATATCTGGACGCCTGTTAACTCGCCAAGTTGTTATCCAGCAATTTTTATGGCCTGGTTTCTGAGGTACCTGGTAATAATTCAAGGTTTCAACAATTCTTTTGCATATTGATTTCTTTGCTTAAAGAACAAATTATCACTTTTTCTAATAAATGAGTTGTTGCGACAAAAAGCAGGCTGAGAGCGAACCACGCGGTGTGTGGATCGTATCTTCACAGGATCAACAAAAGATCCTCTCCTTTTTGCGTAGATTGCAATGAGGAGGAGGATTTCAAACATATAATAATGATATGTTCACGTTATGTACTAGAAAGGAAACGAATGTTTGACGACATATACAGGTATTTAGATGCACCATTTCGCTACGAAGACATAATATTCTCCACCAACATGTGCTTAAGTCTATAGCAGAGCTAGCAATGAAATATGAATGTATTTAAAAGTTATAGCCGATTAGAATGAATGGAAGAAAATGCTTAGAGAAGGATTACGTGATTTTAATTTCGTTTAAGCTATAAGGATGGCAGGAATATTGAGTACTGATCCATCCATTAGTTGTACGTATATCGTATATAGTAGAGGGATGAATGTGTGAAGCGAATGTATTTATAAGTAAGAATGGAGAGTAAAAATAAAAATAAATAAATCACTTTTTCTATGTAAGAAATTTGTAAAAGTTAAGAATCTCCGTCATGATTTATGCAAATCTGATCTACTATTATCCCGCAAGGGGTAGCTGTTTTGCACAGCTATCAGGGCCTTACGTTCCCCTAGGGTTCCTGAGTACAGTACACCGCACAGTTCATACACACACAAAGACATTAACAGTACACACCCTAGGGCAACCTTCCCTAGGAAGCCGCCCCGGACGGGGGAGCACGTCCAGAGGTTCGGAAGAGACAGCTTCTTCACTGAACTCGGGAGCAATGGGCCGATAACCCATTCACCCTAAAATAAACCTATCACGAAACCAACAAACTTAGAATTAATTAGAGACGACTGGCGGAAGCGGATTAAGGAGGCCAAGGCCCCGTTGATGGGCTGTAGAGCCGAGCAAGAAGAAGAAGATATACTATTAAAAGAGTATGTTTTTTTAAAAATATCATAACCCATAACAAAATTTTAGATCTGTATTTAAAACAGATTCTGGATCATTACGCTTAAATATTTATTGAACAATACACTAAAAATCGCTTCGCATCTATAAACTTTAATTAAAAACCAACAATATTTTTAGAAAAAGTGTTGCGAGAACCCAATGGAAAGAAATGATCTCAA
Organism: Rhodnius prolixus; assembly: GCF_049639745.1. NCBI lineage: Eukaryota > Metazoa > Arthropoda > Insecta > Hemiptera > Reduviidae > Rhodnius > Rhodnius prolixus. Next base: position 34,053,248 of record NW_027411614.1, on the reverse strand, counting down.
CCCAAATCTACCAATTCCTCTGATTCATTAAGGACTCAAGGTTCCTACCTAGCCCTTGGCGTTGCGAAGAGCAAAAATCTTGTCCTTCTCAATTACCCTACGGCTACGCCATTGTTCCTGATTCTTGGCATATTTCCCTCTATCTTCTTATGACCAACCCATTTCAATTTATGCTCGAATGCTGCAAATACCGACTCCGCAAGATGAGCCAAAATCTCTTATACTGCAAGTTGTGCTGGCCTTTCCAGCCTTTGACTTGGAAGATCAGGTGACTAAATCGTGTCGACTAACTATAGGATTGTTACTTTCAACTCGTAGTTATAGGTCTCATAAATGAAATGTGTCATTTTTAAAGACAATTTTTGTTCTTTATTGCCCATTTACTTGCCATTCACAATCAAAATTTACAAAAATTAAATGAAAGAATATAATTTAAGAAATCTTCATAACTGGGTCAGTTGGAGGAGAGAAGCTAGCCACTGGCTACACTCTCGACGGAGTTTCTTACTTTACTGTCGGAGATGAACACGAGGCGCCGATAGCATTTCAATCGTCGTGAAGGACGATCTGGCATCATTGTGGTGGCAACATTTTGAACTAGGGAATTTTGGCAGAAAGGAAGACATTCGGGTCATTCCATGTCAAATCAACACGGGGTCTGAACCTCACCATCTCGGATTTTCTTGAAATTTGGCACATGTGTACTATTGGTATAGACTTGGAAAAATATGAAATTTTACTGTGATATGTCAACTGGTTTATGAGTTACAGGGCTGTAAAGTTGCCAAAAATGGGCTGAAAAACAGGGAACCCCGTGTTTTTGAATTACTGTAGAAGCTTACCTAATTGAGCTACAGACTTGGGATTGGTATCATTTTATAGCATATATAATGCCCTTTCCTGTGATATGCGACACCATATGGGTTAGGATAAATAAAGTTTGTTAAATTTAAATTTTTTAAAAAGTACATATTTTAAAATTTTCAAATTAATTCCATGAATAGCTAGTAGTGTTATGAATCACTGGGCAAAATATTAATTTGGGACGACAATGGCTTCATTGTTAAAAAAATTTATGACTAAAGCTCCTTTTCATGGAAACTGCAAGTAGCTGTAATTATATTTTTAAAAAAAGGCAAAAAAAAAAAACAAGTGTCCAATTTAAAAAAAGTTGAAGAGTGGGTGAACATGCTCACTTGTTAATTGCCAAAATGTCGCAGACGTAAGACTAAAATTGTCCCATTCTATAAATTCTGTGACTTTTTCCCTCTTTACTTATTTCATATGACGTATTTTCCCCTGGATTCAAATTAGCAATCCTTCGAATTGAAGATCAGTGGGTAATTTGACACGTATATATTGGTCTTAGAATAAAGAATATATAGACATAGAAGCAACGTTTCAAAAAAAATTAATAATCTCTGACGTATCATATCCGGTAAACTAGTTTGTTATATCAATCCCTATTTTCTAAGTACTTCCCGTTTATCGAGAGAAACAATAAAATATTAAATAAGAACATGGAAGCCTTTTATAAATTAGATGAATATGTACACAAAGGAAATTCAATTTCAACACCGGATGAACTATTTTGTGAAGATAATATTTATTTGTAAATACTAACTACTAGAGGAAATGATGGTAAGTTTATATTATTCTTAAAAACCTCTAACAACAACCAGTAACTAAATACACTCTACTAGCGGAAAGGCTAAACTTTGAACAAATTAATGTTACTGTAATTATTATTCGCCAGATAATTCTTCAGTATTGGAAGGAAAAGAATGGGATGATGGCATCATCTATGAACGCAAGACTTTTCTTCACCACAATTTACACGAGGAAAGTTTTTTTCACACGGAAAAGTCGTCAAAACTTCAAACAATCCTTTAAATTTGGAATTTATTCCGAGAGTAGTGCCACCGTAAACATTTTCCTCACACAGACTTAACGATTCTTTGAGTTTTTTGCCTAGCTGAACTGGATGAGACATGTTTGATCATGCTTGGCTCAACAGCTAATTATCTCTGATTGTATTAGTTACAATTAAACCCTCTTTTCGTGCTATATTTCTTCTTTTGTGTTTGAGGGAACTCTCTGTGTTTGTTTCGTTTTGCTTCAGTAGTTGGAAATCTCAGGGAAGGTAAAAAGGAGATGTCCAATGTCTTTTTTTTTAACTTGAATTGACGAACAAATGGTGGTTGCATGTTTGGTTTTTCAAAAGACTCTGTCATTCTTTCTTTCAAACCCAAGAACAACAAAAACGTGTAATTTCTATCAATACCCCACAATGACGCAAATTCAAAATGGTAATTGCAAATAGTTTCCTTTTACAATTTCATTAAAGGCGGATTGGATGAGGAATAATATTTTGTGAATTTTGTAAATGTAACAATTTGAATTAAATTAAAATTCAATTTTATTTAATGGTGGCCACGCGACTATTTCAACACATAACGCCGATCTCCTAGGATAGTTGCTGTGTAAGCTTGCCAATCTGGCGAACTAAAGGCTTCCATCACTGGTTGGTCGTCGTTCACTCCACTCACGTCTCTTGGTGCACTTGCATGTGCGTGTGTATGCATGTATGCCTATTTGCAGTATAACCTTACCCTAATCTCTTTTGCTTATTGTAATTAATTACAGATCCAAAATAAATAATTAAACAAAAAATTAAAATAATTTTAGTAAAATATTAATACACAAAAACAATAAAAATAAACTATGTACTATATTTTATTAGTATTTATGGCAATACTGCAATTAAAAAAAACTGAACTGAAAAATTAAGGAAAATGTGTTCGTAGAGAACTGGTCACATCGACCCAGGGTGACGTACAAGACTGAATGAAGCCTTTCCCGGGTTTACTTAAATATTTAATCCCTATTAATATTATAAAGAAAGATGCATAGTGTGGAGACGGTTCTGTTCCTTCATTCTGGGACCTGTTTCATTTCTTTTTGACATCTTTTTTTCTGGCTCCAAAGTACAGAAAAGAACTTGATGTTAATAATACAATAGAAGTGAACAGACCTAATAAATAATTAGCTTTAAATCAAAAAATTTGAGTAATATTTATAATTCCTGTGACGGTTTAGTGCTAACTACTCTACTACAGCATCATAACCTGCCCAGTAATTATCATCCATCATTAATGTTATATGTTTTTCATTAAAAAGAAATAAAGAAGTTATAAAATAATATTTATCTTTATCTCAAGCAGAGAAAGTCACAGTTATTTGTCTTGTTTATTTCTGTTATACAACAAGAATGCATATTAGATTTACCAAACTTTATTAGGAATATGGCATGTAAACAAAAAGGCTTTTGGCATCAGTGCGAGCAATCGTGCAAAAAAAAATGCACGCCCTTATTAGCTGCAAAATCAAATCACCTTTTCAGAACAGTTCCTAAGAGTGCAAAAATGCTGCAGTGATAACTACCAAGCTAAGTAGCTAATTCAAATATTTAATGCAATTAATTTCAAAGAAGACTATTTTTTGTTTAATAACTTCCTTTGATGTGGGCAGGTTCCAAAATGTTGAAAATGATTAAAATTGCTTGCTAATAATTTAAGTAGTTATGGCTGCCAATTAAGAAAGATCAACTAAAAAATGTTCACTAGTGCAGAAATAAGCGAACCTATTATTATAGAAAATTATTCCTCGCTAAATCAATTAAATTAGAAGTGATTTAAGAAATAATAATTATTGCATAAGATTCATTCATAACTCTAATAATAAAATAACAGCAAGTTTTAGGGAAGGTGACTTTATCAATTTTAGAATTAAATAAAGCTAGCCATAAATTTATCAAAAATGAATTTCAGTTCTCTACCATTTTGAGATTGAAATGTAATAAATCCTTGAAACCTAAAAAAAACTCTCCTTAACGCCATTTTCGGTTGAAAATGATCAATTGAGAATTGATGATAGATTGGTACTCATGGAATTAATTTACGATAAAAGACTCGCAATAATACAAAAACATTTAGTCAAATTACTGTTTAAAAATCAGTTTGGTTATCACTAATTTAAAGAGGAGATCTAAATTCATCTCCCTGTTCAAAGTTCAATCAAAAAATTGTTCTATCTCTGTTTATTAACGGGTACTTGTTATTTGAGGAATCATCGTTAATATTTAATTCAAGTTTCAAGTTATTTTATTGGTTACCATTAAGTAATATGCATTCTTGTTGTATAACAGAAATAAACAAGACAAATAACTGTGACTTTCTCTGCTTGAGATAAAGATAAATATTATTTTATAACTTCTTTATTTTTTTTTTTTAATGAAAAACATATAACATTAATGATGGATGATAATTACTGGGCAGGTTATGATGCTGTAGTAGAGTAGTTAGCACTAAAAATGCAGGAAGGAAGTGGCCAAGTAAGATCTTGATTTCACCCCACTATAAGCACGCAGGAAGAACAATACTGACTATGTTAATACTAATTTAATCACTTCCTTTTTTCACAGTTTTATGAACTCATTTATGGTCTTATACAATAAAAACTTATTTCCATTATCAGAATGGTCCGTTGGTTTTTTTTTTATTAATGACCTTCGAATAAGAGCTTTCATTGGGTTGTTTGCATTTCGTTCAAAGAAAAAATTTAAATAAAAGTAGATTTACCAAACTTTATTAGGAATATGGCATGTAAACAAAAACTGAAAGCAATTCACTGCAAGCGTACAACATAACCTAAATAATTTTTGTTTGTTGCGTCTATACCTAGTCCAAAATTAAGAGACAGATAAATAGTCATGGAAAAACAAAAACAAACAGGATTACAAATGCTGTCAAATCTCTATTACGGTGCGTTCGACGTCTATACTCGTTGTGAAAAATATAAAATTGCCATTAACTGTAATAACTAGAAATTTTAATAAAATACAATAAGAATATTATTTGGTGGGATGTTTCCTTTGTCTTCGGTGGGAGTCAGCCAAATGATAAGTGGTTGGCACATGTTTGGTCTCCGCATTAGAGATGGGGAATTACGCACACAAATAGAAGTTCTCAACCCTTGTGCAATGCCGTTTTTACCTCTTAGATAGAGATTCAGGACCTCAGAACGAGCATGATTTCATTTTGCACAGAATTCAAAGCTCTTTTCTTCCTTGTAAAAGCTCTTGCGTCTCTAGTAAGCAATCCATACGTGAAGCGATGCAAGATTTTGAATGAGCACAGAATGCTCTGTAATCTCAAGCCCCAGTGCTTGCAGTGACAATTAAGACGATGTAAACTTTTGGTTGTTTTACCCTGTGGCGTTCGACGTGTATACACGTCATTGTCTGATTTTAATTCCTCACATTGTGGGTTTTTTTTAAAACTAAATTCCACGCTTAGCTGGTTAAAAAAAAAATATGGCCTTCAGAAGAGGATATTTTTCTAGTAAAAGTAGAATCTATCGTACTCATATCCTCTGAGCGCACGATTTCTGAAGACAATCGTTTAAATCAATTTCGTATAAATATCAAAAAAATACATCTTGCAAAGTACCACCTATAATATTTAACTTAAGTGACAGTCACACTGTTAAGAATTAGGCTGCAAGAATCATATGACATTAATTGAAATCCTTAATTAAAAGAAAACAAAAAGGTTCTAATAACTGTAAAATAGAGGGTATCGTATTATATGCCAATGAGGTGCTAAGATTACTGTATTTTTCGATTCTGTGCCATTATTCCTCAGATTTTGGTTTACCTGGATTCGGTAGGGAATGGCAGGAGATAAGAAATGGAGGTACATGTGTCTTGACCTGAAGTAAACCTTAAACACTGTAACCGCGTAGGTTGGCAGATCTGTCAGGGACAGCTAGCGCCAGTAGCGGAACCCAACGAAATAATAATAACCTTCTCTCCAGTCTCTAGAGCATGTGCACAAAAAGCTTATTTTCTTAATATTTCTGTTTTTCCTTATTAATCAGCTTTAGTTTTGTTATTTTATTATTAGTTTACCTTAGTTTATTTTTTTGTTATGCAATAGTGCATGGTTTCTCTTTTAGTTTTTCAAGCATGTCTATCTAGCATTACTCTTCTGCTTGTATATATCAATTGCTTTACTATTATCTATGCGATTGTAAGTATTTCTATGTATATATATATTTCTGTAAATATCCCTGTACAATAATTGTAAATAGACACTTTATTTAACGTGAGATAGGTAACTGCTTCGACCTCCCCTACTCACCTGAGCTCCCCAAGGAGAAGTATTACAGATCAAACATAATTTCGAAGCGTAAAAAGTAAGATTGGTCATAACACACTCAGTACACTGGAAAATTCAAGAATTTGGCATTCTAGAATAATTTAAAATTGTATATTTCTTTTTCTCTCAATATCTTATTTTCAAGATTATATACAGACTTATATATACAACTAAATTACTAAAATATGAGAATTGCAACTCGTAAACTCATTAAATTACTGCAGAAATAAGAGAAAATTATAGAAAGAATGAGACGGACTCTGGAAGGAGATGAACTTTCAGCTAGTTTAAGTAATTAAGTCTAAGGAATCCTGAAAAGGCAATAACAGTAAGTACAGTATCAGCTAATAAGTGATTAGTTATTTGCAGCCAATGTCTTAAGATGATAATTTTCAGTACATTTTAACGCTTATCAATTTTAGGTGATGATGAAGAAGAAAAACTTAGCTGAATGTTGAGAGTAGAAATGGCAATCTGACGTGACAGGTGAGATGTTCAGTTTGTTTACAGTAGTATCATGGGCAAGTGTACGGCTGTGAAGAGGGGAGAAAGTAGGGCCGTATTCCAAGTTGTTCCCTGAACAGCTCAGTTGGTTGTTGATCTGAACGGACGCCAACGTCGTCATGGCCACTTCTTCGCCACTGATTACAGTTCTCTTAATCAGAGTGAGTATTGTTTACAAAATTTTGTTGTTTTCATTTACTATGTTCTATAGTGTAATACATTTTCTTGAATAAATAATTTAGCCGGTATTCCGCTATTAATTGATATTAAAATCGAGAACTATCCTAGAATGTTAATTATTTATTTAAAAACTTAATAATTTGTATAAACAATTCGGAGCGCAAGTGCTGTAGTCAACCCTTCCTATCGTGTTACATGTATGTTATGTCCAAGTTAAGTTGGTCAACGAGCAACAAAATTACCTCTAAATAACATATTCGTTATTAGCCACTAAAACTTTAACATTTAACAGTGAATTTAGGACACTTTTGTTGTGATTCTAACCTTATTCGGTGAAATGATAATGAAATGATTAATGAGGTTGTGGAATATCGAATGTAAATTGTGCGTTCAAGTTAAATGACTTTGCAAATGAATTTTTTATGATGTACTTAGAAATTTATTGCTTTAGTATTAGTATTTTACTAATAAATGAGATGTTTGTGTTTTTAATTAGATTCTTCCATTTCACTTAGGGTTACCTAAATTTATATTGTTATTTATTAGTTTACCAATGATCTGTTTTAATTTTGAAAGTTTGAATTTTGAGCTAAGTCGAAGTGTGGGATATTTCTTAAAAGAAAGGTAACAATATGCAAATTCATTAAAAAGAATGAAGAGCTCTCTTTTGGGGCAGTAGTAGGACATTTGATGGAATAAACCTAGATTTTTTTTAATTGGAATACTTTTTAATTGCATTGCAGGTTTAAATCTGTACCTTTTTACTTTCGCAAACAGATTTTAAACCCTGGATGAGTTTAATACGCTTCAAAATTGCTCGATCCTTACTATACCAAATGCAAAAGAAATGATAATTTACCTAAAATCTTAAAACGATAAAGCAATAATTTTGTCAGGTGGATTTTACATTTATCATAGTCGATGTCATGAGCGGTTTTATTAGCACATTAAATAAAAATCAGGAATCAATAATCTACTGAGTCTCTCAATAAACCTTAGATTTGCGAGGGCCATGCTTCTATCGTATTTACTCTGCTATTATTATTCCTCAAATACAGATAAGTTTTATTTTAGAGACATATTGTTCCAGTTATTGTGGAGAAAGATTAAGTCTACTCTGAGGGTAAAGTTTTGGATCACACCAGCTCAAAATTACCAATTTTCTTTAGCGTTTTGTCCATTATTTACTTACATATTTACAAACACTTTTTTTTTTGGTTCAGCTGTATGCACAAGTATGGCTACAAATATTTCTTAAACAACATCACTGAATTCATAATAATTAATGATAATCTATATCACTTCGGTATCATAAAATATTAATTTTTGTTCATTTTTGTAGTACGATATCTCATTTCTCTTGCAGAAGAAAACAATTCTGACCTAATTGGATACCATTATCGCTTTTACCGCTGTGGTAGTCAAATAGCTAAAAATACAAAATAAACAGAATCTTATTAGACAAAACAACCAATTAGAGCCTGCGATATTATAGGTTGTACTTCAGTCCATTTGTTGAAAGCGTCTTCTTCAAAGAAGGAACTGAACATCTTTATCAGACTCGCACAAGTAACTGATGACATATTTGGCAGTTACTTATCAGGTTTTCAATGTCTTGTAGCTTCTAGGCTACTTTACAACGTTTCGTTCCAAACAATTAATTTAAAAATTCTTGATGCCCGTCATGAATTTTCGTGTATCAGTTAATTCACAAAGAAAACCCTTTCGATATTTTTCCCCAATTTTATGAATATTTTCTACCCTAGCCTATTTTTTACTTTGACCTTTAATGTTCTCATATCTCATTCCTTATTTAGTTCACCTGTGACATAGTTTAAAGCTACACGTAAAATTTGCTAGCTGTTCCAACTGAACTGTATTATCTTGACTTCGCACCGATAATTTGCTTAATTTATAATTGATAATGTACTCTCTTCGTGGTTGTTTGCTATTGCGCGACGTCCATTTAGCTGGGATATAGTGTAGATCGTTAGTTAGTTGGCCCTTTCCCTCGATAATTACCGTTGTTTTGTTTTTTACCTGTTAATAACTTAGAGAAGTTAAAAGTTTGCACATTACAAAATTAAAACAGTTTTATAAAATTATTATTTATAAGTTAACAATTGCGTTTGGCATGGAGTTAATAGACTGCCATGATAAATAATTTTTATAAAGTTATCACACAAAAATATAACGACCTAGTTTTTGGTCAAAAATTGCGCCAAAACTTTCTTGATTATCTAATATTATTTAGCTGGTAGATTTTTATTTTACACGGTACCCTTAGAATTTCTCTTTCTACTCTCCGTTCGGTGATCGATTGGGTTTTCTGTAATGAGAGAACACGTACTGAGTCTTGGCACTGAACTGAAAAGGGCTCCGGGCACCCTAAATTTGAAAATTTAAAATAGCACAGTTTTCTGTTTGTTATTTGTTAAATTTAAAAAAATTGTCATTTCAAATGATGAATTTCTGTGCTACCTTAATCGCTATTGGGGATTTACAATTGAATGGATTTCACGTATGCATATATAACATATATGAGAGAGAGATATTTGTTTTTTAGAACATTTTTTTGTCACTTAGAAAATTCTCAAAGCGAAGGTAGAACTATATACTTGTAAATAACAGAACTTCATAAAATGAATGTATTTTCGCATCAGTGGTCCGTTACAATATAGACAGACTTCAAGTAGTTTAGTATAAATAGCAGAACAATGGCTAGTTCGCCCATTACTGGTGATTTCAGTAATTTCATAGTCCTCATTCTGTTCTTGTCGGCACAAGAAGTATTCCTGTAATACTACTACCTCTATTATACTAAACAAGAACTTTATTTGTCAACTTCCTTAAATTACTATTTGGAACAGATATACCTACTACAAAATTTTCTGCTATTTTTCTAGTTTAAAATAGAGTGTACAAAAAAAGAGGTGTTTTTTATTTTAGAGTAAAATACAGTTTTCTTGAAATAAGGCCGATAGTTTTCGTGATCTAATTAGTATTTATTTAAATACTTGGTCCTCATTAATAATTAATAAATACCAACAGACAATGAGATAATAACACATTTTTACCCTCCACACTTCGCAGTTGAGTTATCCATTTACATAACCAGTTTAAACCGATTTATTTCTAATTAGAATCATTCCAAGTTTATAGTTTTGTCCTGTCTCTTATGTGCTGATTAGTGAAGACAGATGAAGTTGAACTAATCAAAAGAAACTAGAACTAATTTAGAATTCCTAATGGCCGGAAACCAAGGCATAAATCAAGTAATTTCCGAAAATAAGAGTATAAATCATGATGTCCAAAATTAGCAGACTTGTGAATACAATTTCTTTGAATCTGCTACCGTGAGCTGCTCTTTTTCGAAAAAGCTGCAGACAATCACTTGAAAAGCCATCTACACACTTGTTGCAAATAAGCGTTTGAATCACTGTTGCCTATCAGCGTACCCATGAGTGGGTTACAGCTTTGCCCAGTTTCAAACTAAAATATTATAAAAAGCAACCCAATGGCACTTTCTCTTTGTTTCATTTAAGAGATGATACGATTAACAGTGGATGATGCCAGCTCAAGGCCATACATCAACCTGCTGCATGTACTGCATCACGGTTTTAGATCATTCGGTGATAGAAAACTGTACAACAGTTTGCCTTGATTTGTGGGTTTTGTCTTGTACCATTATTTTATTGAATTTATACTTAGGAGTCAAGTAAAGCTGCATATATATTCATTTATTATTCATCAGAAACTAAAATAAAATCGTAACCTTGTTGGATTGTCAATAAGCTTAAAGTTTAAAACTGTCAGTGAACTGTGTAAGAGCATTTTACAAGAGTTCATCCAAGCGATTTTGAATATTTATTGTTTGCAAATAGAGGTCAAATCTCTAAACTTGGTACCATAGTTCGTAAAGAAGCCATTCCTGCTCTTTCACAACATGTTTGCAAGTTTTATTGCAGTAAGTTCAAGGTATTTAGAACACTAAAAATGTTTATGTACCTTGTAGATTTTTGTTAACTCGATTAAATGAAATAGTTATACATCAAATACAATGTTTTGGAACGATGTTTAAGTAAGATGATTAGGCCATCAATATTTGACGTAACCCGCGTCACATAAATAAAAGAGAATAATACCAGTTCTCGAGGAAAGCGTCAATACCGAATCAGTTAAATGTGTTAGATAATTAGGTGGTCGAAGGCAGCTACAAGTTGACTTTTAACTTACTAAAAATGCAGACTTCATTAAAAAAAAAGGTGACATTTCCTTTTTAAATTCAAAATCTTTCTTTTTAGACAAAGAAGTTCAGACGTCGTAGCAATTTATTTTCTTGAATGTACCTTAATTTATGGTTTAAGTTAGTATAAATGCTTCAGTTAAATTGTGGTTCGGTTTTTAGTCACCGTCAATGCAAGTATTGTCAAGATACGACTCCGTTTCTAAGTGAAGGTTAGCCATTTAGATTGTACTTGTCATGTTTCAACATTCAGCTTTATAAACTATTTGTATCGGATCTTTGGTCAATTTATTTTACCGCTATTTTATTCTGGTTCTATAAGTTATTTTAAAATATCAATTACTTCAGTTTTTAGAATCTTTCTCTCACTTTTCAATAAGTTGTGATTTCTTTGATTAATACTCTGTAAATTATAATAAAAGTGTGCCAAACTTAACTATAAAAGAGATTAGTCTAGATAAACAGAGCTTGAATGAAAGACAAACATTTGGTCGCAGACTCACTGAGGCGAGTCTTGTTAAAGCTAAACGTAATTTAATGGCAGATAGAAAAACATATTTTAGTTCATTTTTAACTGAACTAACTTAGAACATTACTTAGATCTATAATACTTACTTAGCTTTTGTACAGTATTTCATTGAGGTACCCAATTCCTTACCATTCATATACGCCATTAATATAAAGTCATTGTTAAGCAACACTCCCTTAAAACAACTTGTGCCCTGCGTTGGACAAGCCGCCCTACAGTGAAATAAGTTCCTCTACTTCTCCTTCTCTAAAAAGCACACATTAAATGATGTCTCGCTTATAATGTTTTAGTTTAACTTTACCAATTAGCATTTTGATTTCACCTCTTTACGAATGAATATTCAAAGCAAGAGTGAACCTGACCCTTAGTAGAAGATGAGATAATAAACCTGGTGTTATCCAAAGTTCAGTTCTGTGCCCTATTCTCTTAATGGACAACACATATGACTCCGTTATTTAATACTTCTGTTATCGCAACTTAGACTAGTCTCTTCTTCTTTCTAGACATAATAATCTTATTTTGATGCTTATATAACTTACAAACTTCTCCGGAAGAAATAACAAACTGGTTTCATAGATGGAAGTTCGACCAAACAAACTAAAATCTTTATACAGAACGCAGTCAAGTAAAGAGCTTTGTTAATGAAGTATAATGACATACTGTGCAAGGCTTACCATAAATTAACGCTCACGAAAACCTAAAATATACCTCGTTGTACTTGGATTCTCCACATAATATTGAAATTAAGAAATGCCTTTCCTCGTATTTATAGCGCCTCTGGCTCTAATTAGAAGGTGGATTCAACTGAATCCACAAGAGGCGGGTGTTGGTCTAGTGGTCAAGAGTGTGGCTTTCTAAATGGGAGATAAAATTGTTTATAGTAAAGTATGTGCTTCCGCCCACTACACGACACCTAATTGGTAGTTGGACGTTAAGCTCCTCCTGAAAAAACTAGGCGATCACTTTACTTTAGTTTACTGAATCCACAGCGTTCAACACTATTCTAAAAATATTATTCTATACTTATACTTTTGATGACCAAGCACCATAGTAGCGGTTAGAGGCGAGGCCCGCAAAGAATACTTTGGAAGTACCGGTTCAGATTCCCGGTCTAGGCCTTAGATTTTATTTAATGGTTAATATAAGAATTAAATCGTAAAGTGTGTTTGCTCAGTTCCCGACACCTAATTTGGTTGTAAGTCACAAAGCCTGCCTGAAAAGGACTTACGTTTTTAAATGACTTAATCCTGCCCAGACTGTAGAGTTCAATAAGCTAGCAACTAACAAAATACTGCGCAACGTCTTGGGAACACCGTGGTTCGTGGCGCAACGAGAAAATTCTCACAGATAATAGAAGTGCTACTAAATAAAAGACTCAACTGGACAACCCGAAGATGAATAATGAACTACCAGCCATGAAAGCTGTAACAGACTACCAACTTAAACATGTTAGGTACTAAATTACAAACTCAAGACGGCCAGATAGATAAAACTTGCACTTTTTTAAAATCTTTATTCAAATAAATACTTGCGAAAAAAACCAACTTGAAACAATAATTTAGCATTTTGATAGAGATCCTGCAAGAATTTCTAAAGTCTAAAAAGTTCTAAAAACACAAGCAAATTAGCTGGTGAAAGCGATGAAAAACACTTTTATTTCTCCATGAAAACTTATTCCAACTCGAGGATCAAACCTGCTGAGTTGGGAGATATGATTAATTAGAAGTCTAGATTAGGAGAAAGTTCGGTGGCTAATCTCGGATAAAAACTTGGATTGTGTGGAGGGAAATTAGCAAGGCTGCCACTACAAACATTGATAATATTGGAGATCGTGAAAACTGTTGAAATGTAAGGGTTCTGCGATGATTACGGGTGTCCAAATGGAAACAGAGAGAGAACTAAAAAGAAAATGATTTTATTTGATCACATCCATTTTTACTATATCGGAAGCGATTGTAGAATATTCACAATTTGGTTATTATAACTTCCAGTTCGCTATTTTTAGTTTAAAAGTATAAGAGTGTGTTAGTGTTAATCTTAAAGTAATTTCATTTTTTATTATTTGCATAAAAAGTAAAACCTAATAGGTTGTATTAAATGATGGAAGTTGAAGTACTCGTAAATATTAAATTAAGAAAGAATGTCGAATTCATCAGAGATTGAATTATGAAACCAAACTGATCATCACAGATTAAACTTAATAATCTTAACCAGGAAACAGATAATAAACTAGTTTTCATAGTTTAGAGGAAAGTTTCCTAGTTTTGTAGTAAACCATCTAGTTGAGGTTAATAGACGACAAACTTTTGCTTGTTTAAACAGATGAACAGTTAACTGGATATTACACCAAAATTTGGTTTTTGCCCTAATCGTTTGGCAGTTCGTTACTCTCAAATCTAGGTCAAATGCAAGAAGGAGCTATTTTCTGCTGTGCGATTTGGAAAAGTTGAAGATTTTTTTCACTTTGTTAACATAATACTTGACCAATAATTTATATTTTTCAAATAACAGAATAATTTTTTAAAAAAGAAGAAAGATTTTTGCCAATCTGGTTAAGCTATTCATTTCCTCCATAGATTGGCAAAAAGTAATTGGCAATAATCTTTTTTCTTCTTTTTGGATTAATGAAACACTCAGCAAAAACGATGGACAATATTCTACAAGAATAATTTTTGTATTTTATTAATTTCTTTTAAAAATTAAAATTAATTTAATTTTTACAACAAATGAAAATAAAATGAAGTACTAAATTGGTATTTTTTCTGGCAAAAGATGTCTTTTTTAAAAATCACAAATAACAGTTTTATTTTTCACAGTAATACGTACATACTTCCGGCCAAGGTTCTAAACCAGGGGACCCCAAACTTTTTACACAGGGGGCCAGTTCACTGTCCCTCAGACCGTTGGAGGGCCGGACTATAAAACAAACTATTTTAAAGTAAAAAAAAAAAAAAAAAAAACGGGAACAAATAGAATATTTCAAATAAAGAATAAGTAAATTTAAATCAACAAACTGCCCAGTATTTCTGTGGGAACTATGGACCTGCTTTTGGCAAATGAGATGGTCAATGTCCGGTTTAGTTATAGTACTTTGCCTTTCTTCCTACTTCTGCTGTTATTTTACACTGTTTTCACGTGCATCCCGCATCATCGGAAGTAGTACTGTATATGAGCGACACAGCGCTTTGCGGCACCGCCACATATATAGTGCTCCTCTCACTGACCACCAATGAAAGAGATGCCCCTTCCGGAAGCGCGGCGAGGGCCGGATAAATGTCCTCAGGGGGCCGCATGTGGCCCGCGGGCCGTAGTTTGGGGACCCCTGTTCTAAACCTTTTATGTTGACACTGAGGAAATTGTTACTATTAAATTTAGTGTCATAAAGAAATCACTAATTTAATAAGTTTATTCTAATAGCAACATTGTGAACATTATCGTAAAGTTAATTGAAATTAATAAATTTTGATCCCTGAAAAAGGGAATAAAAAATATAATAATAAAAAATGAAAATTGCCTTAATGTAAAGGGCTTATCAAAATGGAATTAACCTTAGCTTGCTTCTTAATAATTGAAAAAGTTCTTTTTATTTTATTTTTTTTCTGTTTATTTCAGCTATTTTAATTTGCTGTCATTTCAGATAAGAAGTACGTCACATTAAGTTTTTTTCACTGATTAAAGTAATAATTTGTTAAATTGCGCTTCTATTATGGTCCACAGTTTAATGCTGGCACTAAAAAACAAAACGTTTTTACTAATTTATGACAAGGTACCAGAAAAAATGAATTATATGTAATTTACTTGCGCAGGGAAACAAAATCGTGGCAACCCCTTTCCGGAACTTTCACTTACTAAATCATTGATACCAACTTCCGCTGGCAACTACGGGCTCTAGGCACGTACAGCGAATTGCACTACTTTCCATCTCTTTTCAGCCAAAGATGTTTTAGTCAATAAAGAAAGAAAAAAAAATATATGTCTTTGTTTCAAGTTAGAATGAAAAGTAACTAGCCTTAATTTTTAGGGTACTTTGTGCGTCCAAGATAGAACATCTGGTTCTTCAGATCTTATTAGTGCTGTCTTTGATCACCAGAGTCAATATTTTGAGATATTATTCAAAAGAATTAATGTTTTTGAAATAGTTTGACGTTCAGTTTAAGGGGTTATAGGCAGTCAGAGGCGCCAAAAAAGTCATTTTTTCAAATTTTTTTGGGGGGAAAAACGTGTTTACTATTTTATTCGGGAACTTTTGCGTCATATCAGTCCATGTTTAAAGAACTTATTGTAATTTTTTCGTTACAAATTAATAATAATTGTACTAATGGCGAATATTTTAATGCAACACGTCAAAAAAATGCAACCCTCTCGTGGACATGATATCTTGAGACTGGGTCATCTGAAATCAAAATTTCGAAAAGATTTCGTTAGTAGATGACTTTATCTCGTACTTGACCGAAAGATCTAGAAAAAAATTGAATTTTTAATTTTTGGGACAACTTTAAAGTTTGATTCACGATTTTCACTAAAAAAATTGACCAATTTATGTTTGTAAAACAAGTTCTATTCATTGAAAAAAAAAAATCCTTCGTCCAAGTACGATTTTAATATGTGTAAAAGAAATACGTAAAATTTCAAAAAGATCGGTGCAGTAGATTTTGAGATATCGTGTCCACCCACTTTGAAAACGTAGTTTTGGAGAAAAACGCGTTTAAAGTTTTCAGCGGTTAAAGGTTTGCGAATAAAACCTGGATAATCTTTTTTTCAACTTACACAGTGTCATCGATTCCAGGCCCATAAAATAAGTCTTCCATGTCTTCCAAAATGTCCTAAGTTTTCCGATTTCTGCTGTCTGCGTAGGATTCTTGCCTCCCGCGTAGCAAGTTGAGCTCTGTGCTCAGCGATGGTAATTCGAACGGTCGGGGCTTGTAAACACTTTCACTCTTACAATTTTGCTCGGATCGACTTGAAATTTTAGGACAACATTCCTGAGATACTTTAATATAAAAAAATCGATTTTTTCAAATTTCTGACTGCCTATAACCCCTTAATTTTACTTACCTTGGTTCTTGAATAGTTTTCTTTCCTTAGAAAGTTAATACTTTGCTCTATATCCCTTCAATATTTTTACCTCTGCAATTATTTTCAGTTTCTCTTTAAATAAATTTAAATTTGCCAAAATCTTTTTGCTCGCCTCATACGACATGTTTCGGCTGTAATCTATGATAAGGCATCAAGAAATCATATCTATAGATTCCAGCTCTGAATATCTCTAATTTAGTTCGGAAAATGCAACTTGTATCTATAATAAGACTATTCATTATTTAAAAGACGAATGATCAATTTTCCAGCACCATTTTACTACCAAACATTCAAAAACATTTCTTAGTATCCGGCCAGATATCTCGTTAATAGTCAAGGAAATCTGAAAAAACAATTATTTCTGGCAAAGCTAGTGATCCGAATCGATAAACTCTCACAGTTGATTTGTTAAATGAAGCGGGATGCCAGTTTGGAAAATCTGATTTTTCTGGAAGAGGAAGATGAATTATTTTATCAAAGGAATGATTGGCCAAATATGCTGTTTATTTGATTCGCTAAGTATGATACTACTGTTGAACATCTTGCCAAAAGCAAATTACAGATTTTTAAGAGGGCATAATGTAGAGGAACTTGGTGCTCCATGTAATAAAAAGTAAGGATGAACAGATGTCTATAAATTCATACTTGGCAGGCAACGTTGAAGGCTCTGTTTAATTTCTCCTTAAGTTTGAGAAAAAAAGTTAAGCTTTAGAGTTCCCAGAGAAAGCTCTTGTAGAAGTATTTGTAATAGAGAATTTGAAAGCTTGTTTCAAAAATAGGTTACAAAACTGAAAAAGGAAATTTAAGGTTCTATCGAAACAGAAGGCAGTATGGAAGAGTTCTATAAAAGAAATCTGTAATTCACGGTTTAAAGAAAGTGAAGAAAACAGAAGGAAAACAATTGATGTAATTAATAATAATAATAAACAAAAACATTAAAAAAGTGAAAGCAGAAATTACATTTTCAGATATAAAGGCTAGATGTAATGATTAGCAGACAAAGTTAAAAATAAGGAGGTAGATTTTTTAAAAGCAAGTTATAAAACAACAGAAAATATTCGCATAATATGTACGAGGGTCGTTTGAAAAGTCCGTGCAAAAATAAAAACTACTTAATTTTTGGGGGTAAACCTTTTTTATTTTTCAACATAGTCTCCTTTTAGGCTTATACACTTCATCCAACGCTGCTCTAGTTTGTTGATCCCTTCCGAATAATAGGATTTGTCCAAGTCTGAAAAATAGCCATTCGTTTCTGCAATCACCTCCTCGTTTGAATAAAATCTTTTTCCCGCCAGCCATTTCTTCATATTGGGGAACAAATAGTAGTCCGAGGGAGCCAAGTCTGGAGAATAGGGAGGATGTGAAACGAGTTGGAACCCTATTTCCATTAATTTTGCGACCACAACTGCTGAGGTGTGAGCTGGTGCGTTGTCGTGATGGAAAAGGACTTTTTTGTGGGCGAATCGTGGGCGTTTTTCTTGCAGCTCGGTTTTCAAACGGTCCAATAACGATGAATAATATGCACCTGTAATAGTTTTACCCTTTTCCAGATAGTCGATGAGGATTATTCCTTGCGAATCCCAAAAGACAGTCGCCATAATCTTTCCGGCCGAAGGAACGGTCTTCGCCTTTTTTGGCGCAGATTTCCCCTTGGTAACCCATTGTTTAGATTGTTCTTTGGTCTCAGGAGTGTAGTGATGTATCCATGTTTCATCCACAGTGACGAAACGACGCTTAAAGTCCTGCGGATTCTTCTGGAACAGCTGCAAATCACTCGACTTCCTCGATTCAAACGAATGCCAAACACAAAGAAATAGACCGATCTGGCTGAAACTTGGTGTGTGTTCTTCCAAGAGATGCTACTAACTAAACATAACCTCGATACGCGCCAGTGGTGCTATCTCTCTCATTTTGCACGGACTTTTCAAACGACCCTCGTATATGTGAAAGAAAATGCTCAAAACGAAAGAGATATTGTTGAAGAAGTATCTAGAAATGAGAAGAAGAAAACGGAGTTTGTACAAGTTGACAAAAATTGGGAAAGAAATTGTTCAAGACTAAAATAAAGTCAAGAGAAAATTTGTAGATCATATCATACAAGAGGATAAAGAGAAGATGAAGAACAGAAAAATCAGAAGGAGCCATAAGAAAAGGGAAACACGAAAACTCTACTTCAAGATGTGGAAAACCAAAGGAAAAGAAGGAAAACCAAAGAGAACTAGATTCGGAGATGGGCTAGTAAAGTAAGAGAAAATTCGACCTTGTAGTCGGACAAGAAAATGCGTGTGAAACAATCTTGAGACTAAAAACTGGAAGTATAGAATTTGGAAAGGTGTTGCAATTAGAAGTAATAGAAGACTCATATGGGAGATAATCTTTAATCAGGTTGGCCGAACTGTAAAGAAGGACTTGTAAAGAAGGCCGCCGAAGAGAGTACATAATCGTAGGCATTGTGGGTAAATTATTTCATTGCCTAAGACTTTCATTTTTTGCCTTAATTGTAAATATACTGGTGGACAAAATTAGCGCACCACTCAGTTTTTGTTTAGTTAAAATTAAATAAATTATTTTCCGCTTTTGTTTTGGACGTACATCACTTGTCTAAAGCGATTTAGGGAGACAAGAGGTCATTCAAGAAGAGATGTACAGCAGAGAGAGAGACGATAGGTACATCCGGCACCTGGCTTTACGAAACAGGAGCATAACGAGAAATGAGATTAAAAGTCTCATAAGGCAAGTCCGAAATGTTTCCATCTCCAGCAGGACTGTTAGAAGAAGACTTAATGAAAGTAACCTTAGAGCCAGACATCCTGTTCGTGGCCCTCTCCTTACCACAGTTCACAAAATGAGCAGGCTTCAGTTTGCACGTGAAAATGTGAATTGGACTTAAGACAACTGGAAGAGAGTTCTCTTTACAGATGAGGTGAGAGTAGGCCTAAATTCTCCAGATGGCCGTAGTTACAAATGGCTTATTTGCTCAGCCAACAATATATTGAAAGTCCAAAATTTGCACAAATTGGAAATAATAAAAAAAATAAGGGTGGTGCGATAATTTTGTCTATCAGTGTAGTTCGAGAGGATAAAAGACAATGCAATATCTTAAAACTCAATTTTTCTCTCTAGATATTGCCCACATCTTCTTATCTTTTGATTACTTTTTTGCAACTGAAGACTTTTTCTTTTTGTTTACGCAAATCTTTCTGGCAATATGCCTTTAAATTAAAAGTAAGCGAATATGTGGGTGGAAATTTAAGGCAACTTTATGTTTTCAACAATTAATTTTTTTATTCAAACATAGTGCTTTAAATGAGGTTATATGTACACTTTACCACAAACTACTTCATTCCATGATAATTAAAATAAACTACAAAATTTATTAAATAAATAGGAAATCTCCATTTAATATCTGGTATAGCCTAACTTGCCCTATTTAAAAGGGCAAGGCAGAATCTCAGACGGTTAAAAACAGAAGGAGATCTAGCATGAGAGATATAATAGCGTTAAAAGCACATCAAAGGAACTAGAGTCGGTTATGGTTAGTGGAGAAAATACTCGTACTTCTGCAAGCCCCAGCTAAAGAAGACAACTTTTACAGAGTAATGCAGTTTTATGCAGGTGGACGACATAAACGGCCGGTAAAGTCATTCTTGATTTCTTGTTTTCACTTTTTATTTCAATATTTATGAACTGGTAGATTGCGCTTTTTCTTATCCACAATTCTAGCGAAAGACGGTGGTGGTTCGTTGGGAGAATATAGTTTACTTGGTTTATTCGTACGAATTGTAACTGTTGAATAAGTATATCTCCACGTACTTTTATACGGAAGTGAATTTTGGGCTCTCAGGTATACAGAACAGATAGAGGTAGTCCAATCAAAACTGCTTAAATCGTTGTTTTTTTGGCAACGTAACACTGCTGGCTACATGGTCAGAATCGAATCGGATAGACTTAAGCTAGAATATTTTGTTTTTAAACGTGCTCTGAATTGGTTAGTAAAGCTATTGGATATGCGTAGTGACAGACTACCGAAAATTTGTTACAAGTTATTACTGATGGATAATTCCACCAATAATATTCAAAAATATAATTGGGTTTCTCAAATAAAAAAATACTTTTTTGAACTTGGTTACGGGTGGTTATGGCATCAACAAGATATGTGCGCCATAAATAAGTTTAAAAATAATATACTTAATGACCTAAAACAAAGGTTAATCAATAGAGACCTGGAAAGAACCATTAACTCTACCTACAGTTCCCTTTATAAACTCTTAATTAGAAATAAAAATTTTAATTCATATGTAAAGTTGAATGTATCTTTTGAGCTTATAAGAATAATTAGTCAAGTGAGGATGGCCTCTGATAATGTTTGTGTATTGTATGTTAAAGGTGACCGCTATCAAATAAATAGTCAGGAAATATGCTCAGTTTGTAATTATGAAAATGAGAACCTTGCACATATCTTTATTGACTGTCCAGGCTATGCCTCAATTAAAAATAAGTACTTATCAAAATGCCGACCCCTCACAGCCGAAAATATTCTAAATATTAAACACAAAAGCCATTTACTCGATGTATACAATTTTATCACTGCTTGCCTTAAATTAAGAAAATCTATACTGCAGACGTAACTCTATTTTCTTTTTGTTCCTTATTTATTTCTATTTTATTTTTATTTTTTATTTTTTGGGATATTTTCCGGCTATTTTTCAATAAATTAGTTTATTTTTATTGATTTAGTAATCGAAGAAGCATTTGACAAACCATAGCCGCTTCAAAATAGTTAGCCAGAGAAGTAAAATAATAATTGTTAGATTTCAACTGCAAACTCCAAAGTCAATATATCACTGTTTTTTTTTTTTTTTTTTTTTTATGATTTTGAGGCGCGTCAACATCTAAGGTTATTGGCGCCCGGAGCTTTTTCCAGTGCACTGCCGGCCTCCGGACAGTGTTCTCTCGTTACAGACAACCCTGTCCATCACCGGACAGTGAGCTGTAAGAAGCTCCTAGAAAGAGAAAATCTAAGGGTTAGCAGCTGGATTCGAACCCGGGACCTCCGCGTGGGAATCGAGTACGCTAACCACATAGCTAATCCCTCCCCATATATCACTGTTCTTATGAAGTTCAATTTATGTTAATATGTTTATTTCTGTCTGGTCACTCTGTATTGTTTACTTGTATAGGAGTTCTATATTTTATTTCATTCTAAATTTCTTTTGGAAAAAAGTTATTCATTTCTGTTTTATTTTTCTAATTAATATAACTTTTCATTTAATTAGTAAGTTTTATGTTTGGTAGGCACAACACAACTCTCCATCTATAATGTACTCATTGTATGAACATGGATGTAAAACAATAAATAAATAAATAGATAAATAAGTATATCTCCAGCTTGAACCAGTAGGTACTGCGCTCTTGTAAATTGCGGTATCCTTTTAAACTTTTTTTTGCTCTACAAAGTGTTCCAGTCTAACTTCTGGGTTCCCTTTGATATTTCTCTTTTTTTTATTTTACAAAACTCGGGCCTTTTAATCGTCTACTATGCCTGGATTGGCCTTCTCGGATTTACCGTGCCCACTTCAAAGCCTTTGTTTAAGTGCCGTTTTATACTAATTTATTCCGAAATCATGTTCAGAACCAATTAAAGGAGTGGAAGTTCAAAATGATCAACAACAGGTATGACCAGGTACCTATTCAAGGACGACCTTTTTTCTTCTGAGAAAACTGCTTTAGGTAACTCTTTATATTCCTTAAGCGAGAGGTGATGTCCTATTGCTAGCGCTTTTAGCGCGTACTAGTTGTCAGAAAAATTAAGGATCCTGTTAATTTTAAGACCTCCCTTCAGGTAATCCTCAGCATCGTTTAAATAAATAAATGTCAATCGATTTTTTCTTTTCTCTTACAATAACACTTACATTTGTTAAAGAAAACCACTTTTGATCATTTTAAAAATAGCATTTTGTTTCAATGACGTATTTTAGCCATTAAACCATCAAAATCCATCTTTTGTTACTATCTAATTTTTGAATTCCTTCAAAATGCATGTCTTGTAAAAAACTCAATAAAATAATTCATTATTCATATACATGTTTTATTCCTTATTCATATACAGGGTGATCCATTTAAAACGCACCAATCGCTAATAACTTTTTAGGAAAGCGAAAATCCGGAAAAACCTATTAAATAAACTATATGTTTTTTTAAGTCTAGTTTTCAAATTTTCCATCCCGGATGCTACGTCTTTATTTTTGGAGGAGTGACGGGCAAAAACCTGATTAGGATTCCATAAGGACCACTGATTTTGATAATTATTGTGAAAAAAATTGTGAAAAATAACTTTGACCCCGTTTCGATATCCCTAATATTTGTCGAGATATTTAAGATCAAATTTACAATTTTATCTATTCGTGAACGGTTTTCAATATTAATTTTCCACCAGAAATACACGTTTTGGGAGGTCCTTTGACTGCAAAAAATGTTATTTGTGGCGCGCAAAGAATAAAAAATAATAATAATTGAAGATTTTAAAGAGTGTAATGGTTGTGGGTGAATCAGTATTTTGTTTTATAATTAAATAAAAGCAATTAACACATCATGTTAATGTAACACGTATGAAAGACTTCTTGACCTATGATTACGGTAAGAATAACTTAAGTACAACTATTTCAATAAAATGACATTATTTCTCGCTCTCTAAACAATAAGATTTCGTCCTACCCTCATTTTCAAGTTTTTTATTCTCTAATATATTCTCTGCCTTTTCTCGTTTGTCACAGAAAATAGAAAGATTAAATCAATACTCAGAATGTGTGGAAGAAACTGGTAGAAATGAGATGGTGAAAATATTAGAGGATGAACTTAAAACCACTAAAATTCTGTTTTTTTTTGTTTTAATAGACCAATTACAGATTTACAGCAGAGCTATTAATGACAAGATAATTAGAAATTTGTATTAGAAGTGGATATCTAGAACGTTGATAGAGTATATTTTCTATTTTATGGGGAAGTAAATAGAGTTAATAAAACCCGCATCGCTCTCTCAGTGTGTGCAAGAGAGAGAAGAGATGAGTAAAAGAAAGAGAGAGCATCTTACTTTCTTCATTAATAGAATTGGCACCGCCTTCATAATAATAACCTAGAGTTAGCAATTTTGTTAGTTATAACACCAGTTAATAATGTCTTTAAACATAGAGAAAGTACAATTCAAAAAATCAAATTCTTTTCATAAATATGTGTACGCTAAAGTAAATAATATACTGAAAATATGTATTAAAGGCAATTTTTGAAAAAATAATTATTACTTTCTTGCTTTTGCTATAAATAATTATACTAGCAGTGTGGGCCATACATTATACTTAAGCGACAGTTAACGATGTAGTTGATCGTATAACTCAATAAAAATTATATTACCCTGGAGAAGGTAATAAATTTGCCGAAACGTCAGTAAAAAATAATAATTTATGTTGATAACTCCTCAGGCCAAAAAGAAGGTTTCCCGTAGAAAATTTTGCAAATAAAAGTTATAAAACTATAGGGTAAAGTAGGGTGAGATGGCCACCATTTTATTTGGAGGGTGCCTGCAAATTTTTGGTAAGGGCTAGGCTTACTTTATTATTATTTTTGGAAACCTCATACGCTCACAAACATAAGATAAGGGAAAAATTTCAGAAAAAATGCTAAGGGAAACATTTTTTTATTCTTACAAAGAAAAAAAATAGCAATTGGCCATCTATCCCTACTGGGTTGGGTGAGTTGGCCAATGTACGTAAATGTAACGAAATGTAAAACGTTAAAATAACCGAAAACAATAAATGGTTACTTAATATTTACTTATTAAGCTTCTTTTTAAATGCGCTTTTACTACAATTTTGGCAAGCGCATCCAAAAGAAGAGCAATTTTCGTGGAACCACTTCCGGCATCTTATGCATTCCAACCAATCTTTTTTTTCCCTCATATCCTGTACATTCAGTTTCATCGATTTCTAAAATGGCATCACTTTCCTCTTCAAATTCGATTCCTGTTTTGTCCTCTTCATCAGAACTTGGGGAAGGTGAGCGTTTTCTTTTTCGGACAATCCTTTCTTTCAGAATTGTCTCTTTGGGGATGGTATTTCTTGTTGGTTTGGATTTCTTTGCAACTCTGTTTTTCACAACAGTGCTCGAGAGAAGTTAATGAAGTAACAACAGACTTGGCTCGTTTTCTTGCAGAAACGACAGTTTTGGGTGTGCGGTTAATACGATCTCAAATTTTCTTCAGTATAATTTGCGCGGTTAGTGTTCTGTCTTTTATGGTGAGTTGGCATTTTTCTGCAGTGAATTGGAAACTGAGCCAAACTATAACAGAAAAAAAGTAAAAATAATTGGCCATCTATCCCTACTGTTTGATGGCCATCTGTCCCGAATGCGAGGAAGAGATGGCCATCATGATAAATGAAACTCAACGCGTACTTTTTGACAGTTTTAGAAGTTAGGATTCATTAATGCATACTGTACTTTCCTAATATGTAGAAAACAACACAGAAATTTCGTCATATACATTCGCTGCAGCACGCAGTATGTAACTATCATAAAATTTTTTGTTGAGACGATAACGTTTTTATTCTCTTAGGCTGGAAACATAGTGGAGCGGCGAGCAAAGCGGCGATGATAGCTGCTTCAAATCAAAGAGAGCGACGAGCAGCGAGCAAAGATTCGCATGCACATAGTGACGAGCTTAGTCGCGTTCTCCTTTTGACAAAACAAGATGGAGGAACTATTTTTATATGAAAATTCTTCGTTGAAACTTTGGTATTTGCAGCAGCTTAGTAGTAGGAGCTGCAGTGTACATGACATAAATAAGTCTAGAAATGAACTTGGTGAATTTCATCACTTGTACCATCAACTTCGGGAGCCTCCTGGCAAGTTTCATGCGTATTTTCGAATGTCTTATCAACATTTGATTATATACTAGCCCAGTGTAACCCCATTAATTAAAATCAAATTTTATTGTTTTTGAGTAATACAGCTCATAACATGAGTTAGGCACAATATAGAAAAATTAACTATGTAGGTTATTTACTAAATACAAATCTGAGTAACCCCATTAATCCTAGCAGTTACTTTAAGATAAGAAAATCAAAATAAATAAAAATATATGCAGATAAAAAGAAATTAGTCAATTAAAAAAACAAATAATTTTATTAAATCACTATACCATGATTTGTCGTAAATTAATGTTGTTCATCTGAAAAACTGGAGTAGTACGACGCTACAGAAGAAGGATCAGAAGTAGTAGGACGTGAAAATGTAATTTAATTTTGCCTAGTATTTAGATGAAAGTTAGCATTAAGGGATTGAGAACCAAATTAAATGTAGCAAAAATTACCTGAATTCTCCATTAACTATTAATTGTTAATTAATTTAGACTATTAATTATTAAAAACTATTGTAGCTTCACAAATACTATGGCCCCACAGAGGTTTCTTTAAACAAACTAAACCAATAATGTATCAATATCCATAACCTTTGAAAAATAACCTTTACAAATTGAGCGCGATGAGAGCGAAGAAATCAAACATGTCATAACGCTTTGCTCCACTCTCTATAGATAGCGTTGCTCTATCTTCGCTTTGCTCGCCTCTATGCGCGGTCCCATATGTTTACTTGTGTTTGATTTCGCCGCTTTGTTCTTCGCTATCATCGCCGCTTTGCTCGCCGCTCCACTATGGTTCCAGCCTTAGTTAATTAATAACGCTTTGACGCAGACCAAAATGAACTCACTGTAGTCAGATATGAAGGTTCATCACTGGAGAGGTCACGCAGCGCCGTCGGACAACATTTCGGTTAAATTTCGGTTGTTGGCCAACTCTCCCGATTGGCTATCTTACCCGACTTTACCCTATGTTAAAACTGAAAAATGATTTTACTCACCTTTTGGCCGATTGTTTCTGGGTGAATGAATATTATCGATTAACCCACATAATCAAAATCCTTACGATGGTAATTTCTTAATAGAAATATGAAGAAATAAACATTTAAATATTAAATGAATATATTTATTTTAAAGCAACAATTTTTAATATCTCGTTCAACGTGTTTTTATAACAATGAATTCAATCAATAATTACCAACGAATTTTATCCAGACTTTAATATAGGTTTAATTAAAACACGACTGCCTTATGTTTACTTTTAATTTTCTGGGGATAAAACAAAAAAATAATATATTCTCTCTAGAAATACTATATTATTACTCTGATATCAGTGTTCACTAAACATCACGCTGATGAATAAAGGTTTCAGTTTACATTATTTAAATTTAGTTTCAACAATCAGAGTTGTTGAATTTTATTCCCGAAATTGTTGCAAAAAATTGATTACTATTCAACAAAATTTTGTAATGCTGTAAATAAAGTAGAAGACGCCGGTGTTTTCAGTATTACATAAATAATGTGAGAAAATAGACACAATTAAAAGTTCCTAATAAAATATGAACGTCTCCTTAGTTGAACCAGTAAGGCTTACAATAATGTTTGTTAGCAGTATAAAGCAAAAATGTGCACATCTTGAAAATGGTAATTCCTAAGCCTATTTTAATACACTAGAATGGTACCCGTAATAACTAAATAAATCATAGAACATTGTTTAACTGAGCTACGTTACTTTCTATTCAATTTCTGTGGACTGGTATCTTCAATATAGTACATGTATATGGCCTTTGGAGAAAGTTAATATGTTCATCAATAAATTAAATGGAAATAATTAAGGCGCCACAATAGCCGAGTGGGTTAGAGGCGAGGCCTGCGGAGCTAAAGAAGTATTTGTTGATCTGGGTTCGATTCCCGTCTTGGTGTTGGATTTTATTTAATGGTTTGTGAAAGAAATTAAATAGTGAAGTATGTTTGCTAGTCGCCTCTGTCTTTAGCACCCGACTTATTTCTAGTTAACTAACATTGGGGTTGTCACCATAGTAAAATGATATTGATGAGAAAGAGGCTTAATATATTTTATTCTCAGCAAAAAGAAAACAAAAACCTCAAGTCAAACATTGACAGCTGTTTATTCAACCATAAATTCAGTCTGAACAATTTTATAATTTTCGATTCATGCTGACAAATGTTTTTAATAGAAATATTGCATAATCATACTGTAATTTGTCAAACATTGTCCACTACTTAACAAGAGAATATCCTGGTCTCTTTTAAAAATAGGCTAAGCTTTTCCAAATGGTAATGCATTTGTGAGAATAACTTTTACTTTACTTTTTTATGCAAGAAGATACTGTAGCTTTGTTTGATTTGGAATATTGAAACAATAAATTTCAGTTTGATTTACTTCGCTTGGCGTGATGAATACTGACGTTATTTCTTCTTTTTAAGATAATTAGAAAAAAGTTCTACAGGATATAAGTTGAAGATAAGTTACTCGTAGTTGGTGGTGGAGATCGGAGAGCAAAGACTGAGCTTGCCCACTATTGCCAGATTTTTGGTCAAATTCACACTTACATATACCCACACTCTAGGAATAAGCAGAGCAGGGAGATAAATTAAGGACCAAGAATCAGAGATCAAAGGATTCTCAGCGCGTAATTGTTGTAAGTTGTTCGAAAGAGTAGAGGTGCTGTTTGATAATTAAACATTGAGAGATTAGAAAACATAGTTTAAAAGTCCCTTATAGTTATGCATATGATTGCGAAAAGGTGAACAAGAGTTTGCCTGAGGAACCTAAATCTAAACAGTTAATCTATGATACAAACTCTACGGGCCCTACTTGTATTGTTTGGCTGCTGTGGGCTGTTGGATGTTGCGTTATTAAGATCGAGAAGCTTAGATCCCACGATGATAACTGAAGAAAGCGCAGATTCATTTCCCAATTTGTAACTATAGGTATTTATAAAGATCACAAATTAACAGTTTGTTTAGTTCTACAGAAGAGTTTTACGGAATTTTATAAGTGCTTAATAAGGACTTAAAAGACTTATTTTGAAGGAACAATAATCCCATCATGCTTGTTTGATTAATTAGACAAAGTTTGAAGTTGTTAAAAACATGTTACTTTGCCTCAGAGATTCGTTTTCTTTGTATCCTTCTTCCAGCTGTAATCATTGGCCAATTTCAGGTGTTTGCCTAAGTTTAGGGATAACACGGTTTGAATTTACTTTGTACTTCTGTTATATCAAAGTTATCATGATAATCTGAGTTTGGGAAACACTTGAATCAGTTGCATGATTTTTACTTAAAGAATCAGATTATCTTGAAAGGAATATCAGATGCCATCTTGCAATGCGGAGGTTTTGTGATGTTTAAATTGTTAATATTTATTTTTAAAAAAAGTAATAATTTATATTCTTATTCTCTTTTAATTAAGACCTCATTGATTAAACACAGCTCTCACAGGTTCCTTTAGACCAGTGGTTCCCAAAGTGGTCCCTACGGACCCCCAGGGGTCCCCGGTATCATTCAGGGGGTCAGTGGAAAATTAAAATTGACTGAACAACATCAGGGGGTCCGCGCAAAGTTCAATATAAAATAATAAAACTGTGATCCATTTTTGTTATTATGGAAATTATAAACTAACAAGGTGACCAATTAAATTTAATCAAAACTAAAAGCGTAATATCTGCGTTTGTTGCAAAACTTTTTCTGTAAATACAAAACTTGGGAAGAGGAGAATGTTCACAGTTTCCAAATCTTTCAAAATTGCAAAATAGAGATGAAGATTTGCTTGCTCACTGTCAACAGTTTCTTCATGCAGACCTGAACCGAAGATTACTCGTGGGGA
Source organism: Rhodnius prolixus (assembly GCF_049639745.1). Taxonomy (NCBI): domain Eukaryota; kingdom Metazoa; phylum Arthropoda; class Insecta; order Hemiptera; family Reduviidae; genus Rhodnius; species Rhodnius prolixus. The sequence continues at coordinate 34,023,737 of NW_027411614.1, read as the reverse complement.
TTTGCGGTAGCTACTCACAAAAATTGAGCCGGATATAAATACACTCATAACATCTCATCACGTTCATCCAAATTATTAATTTTATTTTAAACAAAAGTTATAATTTCAATAAATACTTCTTCAACAAAATGTTTTTTTAAATTTGTAATTTTTATACTATGCATTTATGTACCTTTTTCACTTGGGGGTCCGTGGGCAAGTTTTGACTATAAAAAGGGGTCCATGGGTCAAAAAAGTTTGGGAACCACTGCTTTAGACTAACTAGACGTCTCTATCACCCACAGTCTTCTCCTCTAACACTCAACAATTCTTGATAGGCATCCACAGCATCCCTCAGTCAGCCTTGGGCTCTTCCTATTTTCATTTCTGTCTTGAGAATCCTTTATTCAATCTTCTACACTCAGCTAACTTTTAATACAAATATTTTATCGACATGTCCACTTTAGGAGACGGATTGTGTTGTGGGCTACCACTATCAAGTATCTTGGAGTATTACTGGATCGTGGGCTGACCTTTACCCCCCCCCCCCACATAAAGGATAGTCAATAAAGGCAAGGCAGCCATTCGAGTGCTATTCCCTCTGTTCTGCAGGGACTCCTAACTGTCCCCAGAGAACAAACTCCTCCTGTACAAGGTTGTGGTTAGGCCTATGTTACCTTATGCTTGTCCCTCCTGGGGTCTGACGTGTCGATCCAATATCGCCTTGTTGCAGATCATGCAAAATAAATTCCTCAGGCTTGTCACAACTTACCCCCGCTACACCCTTATTACAGACACACCAACATGGACTATGTAGAACACTACACCAAGTACCTCGCTACTGGTTTCTTCAGTAAGTGTGAATCAAGTTACAACCACTTCTGCAGGCGAATAGGGGACTATAGTGTGGACACGGTGCACAGGCACAGGAGAGTTAAGGACTCCCTGAATTGAAATCTTTTCTTATAAGCTGGGGGTTTTTCATTGTTTTTCCCTTAGTATATAATATTATTTGTTTGTACAATTTCTGAAACTACGTCTGCTGGAGGTTATAGTATCGTAGTTATACCAGCACTCCAATGTATATATGTATGTACTTTTGAATATTAAATAAATGTTTATCTTCTTCATCTTCTAATACAAATATTTGAATTATTGAAATAGTTTCTACTTAAAAATTGTCAGCTAAAAATCCTCCAGATTAAGCTGCATTCTTCTCGCAAATCTTTTAGATTTTCATTCTTCACGAAGTTAGCATGAATTGTCTCTTCTTTCTCTTTAGAGCTGTACTTTCTTTATGAAGAAGGTCCTGGCCTTAGAGCCATAAATAACAGACTGAGGACTGAAGATGGCTTTTGCCTTTCGGTAGGCGTTCTTCTTCTATACGAGGGTCGTTTGAAAAGTCCGTGCAAAGTCAGAGAGATAGCACCACTGGCGCGTATCGAGGTTATGTTTAGTTAGTAGCATCTATTGGAAGAACACACACCAAGTTTCAGCCAGATCGGTCTATTTCTTTGTGTTTGGCATTCGTTTGAATCGAGGAAGTCGAGTGATTTTCTCACGCTTGACCAAAAACGAAATCGTGTGAAGTGTTGCAAGGACGGTTTGCAGCTGTTCCAGAAGAATCCGCAGGACTTTAAGCGTCGTTTCGTCACTGTGCATGAAACATGGATACATCACTACACTCCTGAGACCAAAGAACAATCTAAACAATGGGTTACCAAGGGGGAATCTGCGCCAAAAAAGGCGAAGACCGTTCCTTCGGCCGGAAAGATTATGGCGACTGTCTTTTGGGATTCACAAGGAATAATCCTCATCGACTATCTGGAAAAGGGTAAAACTATTACAGGTGCATATTATTCATCGTTATTGGACCGTTTGAAAACCGAGCTGCAAGAAAAACGCCCACGATTGGCCCACAAAAAAGTCCTTTTCCATCACGACAACGCACCAGCTCACACCTCAGCAGTTGTGGTCGCAAAATTAATGGAAATAGGGTTCCAACTCGTTTCACATCCCCCCTATTCTCCAGACTTGGCTCCCTCGGACTACTATTTGTTCCCCAACATGAAGAAATGGCTGGCGGGAAAAAGATTTTATTCAAACGAGGAGGTGATTGCAGAAACGAATGGCTATTTTTCAGACTTGGACAAATCCTATTATTCGGAAGGGATCAACAAACTAGAGCAGCGTTGGACGAAGTGTATAAGCCTAAAAGGAGACTATGTTGAAAAATAAAAAAGGTTTACCCCAAAAAATTAAGTAGTTTTTATTTTTGCACGGACTTTTCAAACGACCCTCGTATAGGATTTACCGCAATACTCCTTTCTTTACTACATCTTTAGCTTTCAAATTGTTCTAATTAAGTATCGCGTCATCTCTCAATTAAAAAAGGCTAATTTCACATCCATTATAAAGGTGTTTTTGGAACCATTACCGTTGCAGTTAAGAGAGCTATTAATAGATAAGATATTTGCATAAAAAAATAAAATCATGCAGCTAATAATTGAGGAGAACATGCGAAATAAATTTATCAATACTTATATAAATAACTGTGAAGCTGACCTTTGCTTTTAATTGACAGTTTACTTTCATGTTTTAACGGAATCATTATCGGATGCTCTCGTTGTAAAGTTGTAGAGTGTAACGACATTATTGCGTAAGATATAGTTGTAATGAGACGCTCGCTAGTTAATCTACAGTTATGCTCTAAAACGAGAGCAGAGTTGACGTTGCGGTTGACAGAGAAGTTGTTATTCAAATCCACACTTCGTCACCGGCGCTACTCTTTCCTAACTAAGACTACATCTAGTTATTGGATAGCCAAACAATCAATTTGAGGATGGGCTAAGCGAACCATTTTCTTTTTCCAACTACAATCACAATTTTTGTTCTTTATTAAATGAGTAACGCCATTATTTTCCTGGAACATCATCTCATAGTTTAGTTCTGCTGCATATTTTTTTTTTTAGTTGCAACTTTAAAGTGTCTTACAAAAAATATTTTTTGCGAACTTATTTTTTTTTTTTTTTGGCGCATCAACAGCTGAGGTTATTAGCGCCCGGAGCTTTTTCCAGTGCACTGCCGGCCTCCGGACAGTGTTCTCTCGTTACAGACAACACTGTCCATCACCGGACAGTGAGCTGTAAGAAGCTCCTAGGAAGATAAAATCTAAGGGTCAGCTGCTGGATTCGAACCCGGGACCTCCGCGTGGGAGTCCAGTATGCTAACCTCATAGCTAATCCCTTTCCTTCGCGAACTTATTATTATAATTAATCTTAATATTTATCCAATTAGCTAATTGTTAGTAAATCTGTGAGTAATCCTGCTCACGGAGGTAACACCAAGCCTGTTAATAATAACAGTTATTACAATAATAGTAGTTAATAGGGAAGGAATTAAAGCAGTGGTTAGAACAACACGATTCCCACGCAGAGTTATTGGTGCCAGATCCAGCTGCCTTCTCTTAGATATTTCTTTTCCCAGAACTGTTCACTGTTTAGGTGACAGACTGGAGAACACTGTCCGACGGCACTGAGATAGGCTGTGGGTGCCGACGATCTCGGTTTTTGAGATTATTATGTTTTTGTACAAATAAGGGTTAAAGATTTATTTCAAATTACTCATTCGATAAGTTCGAAATGCACTTAAACATAAATAAAATGGCGTCAAGCTACAGAAGAACCTCACTTTACAAATCCAAGAAAAAATTCAAATTAGTGAAAAACTCTAGGCAGTTGAATATGTTTATCTAGATGTGGAAAATTCTCTTCTCGTTGGGATGACGTAATATGTACCATGATATCTCCATGGTTACTGTTTATTAGGTAATCAGACGGAAATATCTCTAGTACTCTGTAATCATTTGATACAAATTTATGTGCATATTATTATCTTTTACGCTCATCAAATAATGGTTGTTTATTTAAAAGAAGTGAGATATTTTTATTTTATCAAAATATTCTTTGTTTTTATTCCTTGAAAACACAGGAAATTTGACAAATATTCGAAATGTATTCTAAAGAGTTAGTAAGACGTTAGAAAAGGAATGAATAAGTAAAACATAGAAGTACCGATAAATGGCAAGCATTTAGTTTAAGATTTACGAAATACGGTTAACCAATCTTGCACCTAATTGAACAGAAACGTTAAACAATTAGATTTGAAGATGGTCGTTGCGTGAACGCTTGAGGTAGAATGACGGACATGGAGAATGAACGGGTCATGAACAAGCCGTCCTGTTGAACTATCTTTTCCACAGCTGTGGCTCCTATTTCCGCTTGCACTGAATTCGCCATGTTTATTATAGTTTTTATTAAAATTCTGTATCTACTGCTTGCTGCCATTACATTAAAAATACTTTAAAATGTACGTGAATATTTGATATCATTGGTGATTGGAACTTCACAGTACTATTTGGCTTCCAGACTGTGTACTTTTTATACGATGACAGAGTTTATCACCCAATAGTAAGCCGTAAAAAAAAGAAAGAAATCTTGGAGCTACTAAACCAAAGTTTTAGTGAATGATTACAAATTTTCTGAAATATCAATTATCTCCATGAAAAATTTAATATTTGAATGACAATTTTGAAGAGTTACTTAACCTAGAGATATCACTGAGGAGTTAAATAATCTACTGTACGCCATAAAGTTAAATCATTTTTTGTTTTTATCTCCAGCGCTAGTGCTAAAGATAGATGATCGAAATCTTAAGGCAGAACATTCAGTGAATAAGTTGTTCTATCTTTGTATGTTTAATAAAACTTCCATATTAAGGATAATACTAATTCTCCACTATTGCTGATTCAAAAAGAGGAAAGAATTGGTTTCGTAGGAATTAATACTCTAGTTGAAAAAGCATTGAATTTATATTACAGACTTGAAAGATACCTAATAAAAGAAGATACATTTCTTTAATTAAGATCAATACCAATTGGAATAATGTCAAGAAAATAGAATGTTTTAGAAATAAGAAAGGAGAACCAAATTACGCAAAATACCACATTCTATAATTTAATTTTAGCCTCTTTTGTTAAATGTAGCTTCTAACTTTTCTTTGGTTTGCTTCCTTTGTAGTCTTAATTTTATGTGATGTTGAAACATTATTTTTAGTTAGCATTATTTTGTAAGTGTCAATGACAAAAGTTCTTTTTATTAAGACTATAATTATATTCTCCACATTATTTCAAAGGATTTGTTTGTTGGATGTTCAAATAGTTTTATTAAAAAAAAAGAAAGGTCGACCATCATTTTTTCAAAGTTATATTGAATATATAGGCTATGTGAAGGTGAGTAAAGACTATCCTTGGACTGAAATTGTACGGTTTAAAAGGCTGCATGGAAACTGCACAGTTCAAGACCAGTAATATATATTTTTTAACAATGAAAACGTAAAATGAACGTGCACCTTAAAAGCCATTCAACTAGATATGAAATTGAAGGTCTTGAAACTGGCAATAGATTGTGAGGAGGAAGCAATGGGTGTGGGGAGTAATGCAGTAGGAGAGTTAATGTGTTCTGCAAGGAGAGAACGCAAGCAGTACTGCCAAGTTGGATGCTGTCATTTGGGAAGAGAATTGTCTCTTATCTGCCCCCAATATGGCCCTATATAGAATCTTCTTGCTCTCTAACATTATCAACACAAGATAACAAGACTCTCGTAAAAGTATTGTTGAATATCGAACATTGTGATAACGGACGAATCCAAGAAATGGTGAAATGGGAATTGACCCTCTGATGAGGAAAACCAACTGGTAATAATTGACTGCGGTAATGGACATTATTAAGATATAGTCAGCCATTAGTTTCACAAGCTTTATTACAACTTTTATATTACTGTTGGAAAATATAATATAAATAAAAGAAGTGGAAAGGAAAGTTTAAAAAAGGAGAGCGACGAATAGTCTGATTTTACTCTTGTGTTTGGACTTTATTGGGCCCGGGAAATATAAGCTAAGGGCAAAACTTTGTGCACCGCAGATCGATGTTAATAAGAAATATTTTAAAATTTGGTATTTGAATGAATTTATAATTTAGAAGCAATAAATGGCACACTACCCTCTTGTGGAAGCTTAAGAATATTTTACCTGCTACGTTTTATTTAATCAGATACTTCCGAGTGCAAATAGGATCTTCTTTCTCCCTAAAACCAATCGACGTTGGAGTTCCACAGGGCAGCATTCTGGGTCCTATTCTCTACTCCATTTACACTTCAGACATACCAACTGATCCTAACACCACACTTCTCACATACGCAGACGACACCGTCTTACTGTCTACCTAATCATGATCCTGTAATAGATCACAGAAATCTGCAATCTCATCTCTCCTCACTAGAACAATGGTTCCAGAGATGGGCTATTAAGCTTAATAAAACTAAGTCTCAAAACCTCATTCTTCACTCTTCGTCGCATTACTCTTCCTCCAGTCTTCCATAACCTAACACCTCTACCAGTAGTGAACGTTGCCCGCTACCTTAAGCTTTACTTAGATCGAAGACTTTCTTGGAATCCCCACACTAGACTTAAAAGAACAGAACTAAACAGACGCTATCGGCTACTTAAAAGACTCTTAGACGATAGATCAAAACTCTCTCTGGACAACAAAAGACTGATATATACTTCTATTTTGAAACCCATCTGGGCTTATGGAATAGAGCTGTAGGAAACGCTCCAATCTCCAAAGGGTTCAGTCTCTTCAATCTAAAATACTTCAAACTATCGTAAACGCTCCATTTTATGTCTACAACCCGACTATACACACTGACCTTAACATTTCTTTTATCTCACAAATTGCTAAAACACGTTTCAGAAAACTCCACTTTAGCCTGCAATCTCATATAAATCCTCTAGCTTAAAATCTTTCTTCAAGAACTCTTGCTGACAACCCGACAAGACGCCTTAAAAGACAGTGGCCTCGTGATCTCCTCTCTAGTGATGAGAGTGACTAACCATATAATGTTTTGGAGTGTTACCACTGGGGTAACTTCTCCACTCGTTACCTTATCATTTATTATTTTATTGTATCATTGTTACTTATAGCGCTAACGCGCTGATTGTAGCGCAATAAACGCACAAAAAAGTACCAAGAAATGTGGAGAGGAGAAAGCTAACACCAAATTTATTTTTAAATTTAGCGGTAATAAATTTGAGAGGGTGGTGTTTAGTGATAACAATGATGACTCATTAAGTTTAACTCATAAAAAATTTTATAAGCACGAATAACTGATAATGTTATTGTAATATTCCAGCCTTCACATTACGCTATCTTTTCGTGACGCAAGGCATGTGCTTTCAAGGGGTCATTCCATTTTTTAAGCTTAATTAATAGTTAGTACTGTTAGCGCTGACTGCTTACCACGCAGAATTGAACTTATATATAAATAAAGTTGTAAAAAAATTATACGCGAGGCGAGTGCAAGTGCAAATTGCCGAGTATGAGGAAAATACTTTACACTCGAGTTAAATATTATATTTTGTCTGCAACCATTAGGGTTATTAACTAAAAAAAAAACTAAACAGGAATCACTAGAATCCATTTTAAATTTCTATAAGGTAACACTATAACTTTTTTAACTGTTATAATTAAAAATATCTAATTATTTATTAAAATATTATTTTTATTTCTATATTCCTTTCAATTTTTATTTTATTTTTTTAATATTCGTTTTTTTAATTATTTAGATAAAATAAATTTAAATAAGCTTATTAAAGTTTTACAGAAAATATTTAATAACAAAACTTCTTATATCAAGGAAGCACAATAAAGTTTTTTCACTCACTAGTGAGGAAAGTGACACTACGTAATGGGAATTTTTCCCCACTAGTGAGGTAAAGTTGGGCATTACACAGCTGATTTTAATTGAATAATGAGAACATTCCTACATGGTTGCAGAAAAAAGATATAAATTGTATTATTATTATTACTTTTTTTTAAAATGATTTAAGGCGCGTCAACATCTCAGGTTATTGACGCCCGGAGTTTTTTTCAGTGTACTGCCGGCCTCCGAACGGTGTTCTCTCGTTACATACGTACAACACTGTCTATCACCGGACAGAGAGCTGTAAAAAGCTCCTAGGAAGAGAAAATCTAAGGGCCAGCAGCTGGATTCATTATTATTATTATTATAATTATTATTATTATTATTATTATCTCTTTAGATTTTTTTTTTTCTAATTTATTTCGTTATTTACAATCTGTATAATATAATATACAATAAGTAAATAGGGAGGATGAAGGATAAATGGGTGCGTGAAAGACAGGAGGAAAGAAACTGGCCAGTGGTAGCATTCTCTACAGGATATAATGATTTTTAGGTCTTCAGACCTCAAGGAAGTCGCGGGGCCACTGGCGATTCAGTCGGCAAGTATTGTTAGGAACGTCAGAGGTGGCGAGAGACTGTACTAGATGGTTGGAGCATTATGGAATTTTCTTGGCAAGTTTGGGTACGAAGGGGATGTTGAAGTCGTTGTGAAAAGCCTTTAGATAGTGGAATCTGAAACGATTTTTAACTCATGGATGATTAAATTCATCCGTAGTGGCTATAAATAAAAAAATTGCATCAGATTATTGTTGTTATTTATTACAATAAGAGACCATGATCAGTTGAACTGCTCATTAGACAATTGATGAGAAGCGAGGACTTGAAAGTAGAAGTCCGTCAATACGGATTCAGTTCGTAACTACTTTTAATTTAATAGAGAACTGTTATTAGTAAAGTAATGGGCATCCACTCCCGTCGAATTCTAATTTGGTAATTGGGGAGCACCGCATAGAAAAATAGGCAGTTACTTTTTTGTGTAAGGATATCCGCCCAAGAACAATTAATTTATATGGCAACAGTTGCATTTAGTAACTCGTATCATGGCAACAAATGTAGCAATTCAAAAAAAAAAAAAAAATGATAACTGAAAAATATCGTAACGTTTCACATTGAATACAGCTAATTTATATATGAAGCTATTGTGTATAAATCACGTATTTTAATTTCAATTCTATTCACTCTTTTCAACATTATGATATTTTTTGAGCACAGAATTTTAAGGACAACATTTAAGGTCTATTGCTCTATTGGAAGGTGAATGTAATGTTGAACACAATTGCACTATAATCACGCCATCCATAACTATAAAACGTTACATAATGTAATTATATTAATCACTGATAATGAATTGATTCTACAGTAATAATTTCTATAAATAACTGTTCTATTTTCTAACAACATTATTGGATTTTATCTTACAAAATTATAGTACAGATTATTTTTCAGGTCAGTTTCATTCGCACGATATTCAGAAAATCGGTACATTTTTCTTTAAAAAGAAATGGCTGAACAATGGATTAACTACCTCACAGAGTTTTTTATTGAGAAATATAGAAATTAAATTGTATTTTTCGATGCTAATTATCTTCTTCTGAGTTACATAAATCATTTACTTAAAATAGTCTTAATTAATTCTGCTAAGTAGGAGGTGGCTGTTATTGTTAGTTGACTTAAACGATCCCACAGTTAACAGACGCTACTGACTACTCGCCGAAAATATCTAATCTCCTACTTAATCACGATCAATGCAACTAATACAATGAACATTAAAATCTAACCTGGACATCGTACAGGGCTCAACAAAACTGAACGAATTCAGTCCTTTGATTCTAAAATCCTCTCCGCACAGTTTTAAACGATCCATTTCATATTATAAATCTAACCATTCACTTATACCTAGAAATTCCGTTTGAAAGTCAAGCAGCCTGAACATTCTCATTCCAACACTCTTGTGCACCATTAATCGTCGGTTTATACTTCGAATCATCATCCTAGAAGTTTAAAATGGCAGTGACCTCGCCGCTGAAATTTTATGACAAATTAAAAAAAAAAAAATTAAATTTATATCTAATAGTAACATCCAAACTATTTTTTTTTTTGCAAAAAAAAGACTACAGTTGTCGAGAACCAGATAAAAAAAGACAAGACGAAATCACATATCTGAAAAGTGATTCACAGCTAACTAAATCACCAGAATTCTGACCAGCTTTTAGAGTTACTATCTCCAATGTTAGTGTCGAACATTTTAACTTTCCAGTTCTCCCAGAACCAGAATAAAAAAAATTCCTGGAAGGATATTTTTAAATTAAAGGACTTACATGGAAATCTGGGCGTGCAGCTAATTTGCTAACGACAGAGATAATGGTAAAATGGTGGATGTAAAGCTGGAACTAAAACTGAAAATATTCAGTAAAAAGACGATTTTTTTTTATTTACAATAAAAGATCTGGTATTATTTTGTTTTATGTTTTGAAGTATCTTTATTTCTTTTTCCAGGGTTTCTATTGCACTAGTAGTATCATTTTGCATTCCTAGCGCGTACGTGAGGAGGGTGCATAATAATGTGCAGTGTGAGTAAGGATGTGCTGTTGAAGTTCGCTAAAATCCAGATAGTTGTCCACTTCAACTATATTTAGTAGGGCCTGTATGTATTCGGGTAATTGTATGAGTCATCTGGATGTGTTGAATTAATGTGGGATACCGGCACAGGCCTAAAGATATCTGAAAAAGTGGCTACACCATATTCCCACCAAGGACCTACTGCCCATTTTCCGCATGCACGAGGTCTGTAAATTAAGTAATGAGACTGATTTTTTAAAAAAATTTTATTCAAAAAGAATTACAATTCTATATTGTCACCTTCAAAATAACTTCCTTCTGAAGCCACACAGCGCTGGAGACGTTTCTTCCACTCCTCATAGCAGTGCTCGAACTCCGATACTGGAATAGCCTTCAGCTGGTCGGTTACAGCCGTTTGAATGTTTTCGACTGTCCAAAAGTGAGTTCCCTTGAGGTGATTTTTCGACTTCGGGAAGAGAAAAAAGTCACAAGGACTCAAGTCAGGCGAATAAGGAGGCTGAGGAGCCACAGGAATGTTTTTACTGGCCAAAAACTCGTTTATTGAAATTGCTGTGTGACAAGGAGCATTATCGTGATGCAACACCTACTTGTTCTTGATGTTTGGTGATGCAACACCCACACGAATGACCCTTCTTCGAAGTTTTTCAAGAACCTCTCGGTAAAAGTGTTGATTAACCGTTTGACCTTGAGGTAGAAACTCTTTGTGGACGATTCCATGGATATCGAAAAAACAAATCAGCATGCATTTTATGTTCGACTTTGCCATCCTTGCTTTTTTGAGCCTTGGAGAGGTTGAAGTGTGCCACTCCATGCTATGGCGCTTGGTTTCTGGGTCGTACTCAAACACCCAAGACTCGTCACCAGTAATGACAAGTTCCAGAAAATGGGGGTCATTTTTTCAAGGGAACTCATTTTGGGACAGTAGAAAACATTCAAACGGCTGTAACCGACCAGCTGAAGGCTATTCCAGTATCGGAGTTCGAACACTGCTATGAGGAGTGGAAGAAACATCTCCAGCGCTGTGTGGCTTCAGAAGGAAGTTATTTTAGGTGACAGTATAGAATTATAATTCTTTTTGAATAAACAAATTTTAAAAAATCAGTCCCATTACTTAATTTACAGACCTCGCATAGTGCAAATATGGTGAAAACGCGATCTTGTTAGTTTGACGTAATTGCAATAATTACCTTGCTCTTTATTTTATATTGCTCTTTATTGTTTGCTACGAAAAAAACGTTTGTTCATAAATTATTCAATATGTATTCTAGCAAAGAGTAGAATCTGGATATAAATTCTCCTTTTAAGATAAATAGAACAAGATCACTGCTTCACAAATCGTCGCAGCATTAAAATAATCATTAAATATTTTTGTGATTTAACATTTGGTTATAACTTTTTCTTATTTTTCCCACACTTTGTTTGATTTTTTTTATCTCATCTTTTAATTAAAGAAATAGTAATAAACATCCAACTAATCTCATGTGCTTTGGCATTTATTTTGACCTTTTTTAAGTGTAAGGTTGGATAGTCAGTGTATGCCTACGTCCTTTTGGCACTTTAGGCTTATTTGCTGCTCTAATAGATATTTCACATTGATTTCCGGAAGTTGATTAATATTTGTGTTAGTTGTAAATTGTACAGTTATTTTATTACATACTTTTTTGATGTTCTTTTTCGTTAATTTTAATTAACAGTTAATATAAATATAATGAATATACGAGTATGTATATTTTTGATGTGCTGAAATATTTTAGATGAAAAAATATTTTCTGTATTTTGATCAGTAATCTAACGTCTTATTCTTTATGTACAGATTCAAATTTAAATGAAATCTCTTTCAGTTTACACTAAAGCTCTAGAACAAATCTTCTTCTATTGGGTACAATTTGTTTTAGGTTTACGTTTGAAGTTTTGTAAGTTAAAAGTCACTATTTGCAGAAGTATCACTGTAATTAGCTGTTAGCTTTAATTGTAGAAGATAACCACACTCAATTTGTGGAAATAATTTCTTTACAGTATAATAAAATAGTGGACCAAATGTTATTGTTTATCAATCAATTAGAGTGTGCATTTTCAAAAATTGCATCCATACAATAACTTCCGTTCTTACCGTTTTAGTAGAAATAAGTTAAAATAAATTAGTATAGATTATAGAATGTAAAAGAAGTTTATTGATTGAATGGAAGTCAAATTGTCTTGATGAACTTCATTTGATTTTGAGATAGAATAGTACAAGTATTATTGTAAATAGTATTACATGTCCAAGAAATTTCAAAACTCTGTGAATGAGAGAGAGACGTCCTGAATTAACTAAAATATTGAATGTTTTAACGAATAATTATTTTGAAAATGTGGTTTATAGTGGAGCGCTGTATAATTTTGCTGAATTTTTAAAGGTCATAACCACTTTTTCCTTTTTCAGACCAGTTCTGGAGTTTCAATTAGCATTCGTTAGTAGATGCATTCTGCTGATAGATTCATTTACACTCAACCATTAGTTGATTTATTTTAGTTAGCAACAGATTTATCTTAGTTTTGTATAATAAAAACATAGTTCTCCTCATCAACTGTTAAAAAACAATAGAAAGATACGATGGTTAATATTAACGAAATTATATTGTGTCAGTGAATTGTTCAGTTTTCTAATTTTTCCTAAACACTAAATGGTATCAACAGATTCAATTCTCACTTTAAGATTGAATGAAACCTCACTCTATTAAAAGAAATGAGCTAGGCGCCACTGTAGCCGAGAGGTTAGAAGTTAGGTCCACGAAGCTAGCATGTATTGTTGGTTCTGGGTTCGATTCCGGGTCTAGGTTTTGGATTTTATCTAATGGTTAATATGAGAAATTTATAGTTACATATGTTAAGTTAATTGCCCCCGTTCGCTACACCTAATTAGACCGTTCCCACCTCATTGATACAAACATAGATTAATAAATAAATATTAGCTGCTCCCAGTCTTTTTTTTACTGACATTGTACCGTTCCAGCCAGTAAAATGATTTTTCTGATAAGATACGTCCGAGGTTTTACTTTTACTAACATCTAGCTAGGCTTAGTGCAATAGGAATATGTAGTAGTGGAGTCCGCCTTTGGTCAGTGCAAACAGTCTAGAGTCGACAGTGTGGGGGTGAAGAACCGCAATCACTGTCCATCAAAACGCACACAGAGATTGGTGTGGCGCGTGTAGGAGCACGTTGGTACGTCTGCAGTGTGCTCAAACTGGCTGAAACGTTTTGGACCTTCTCCTTTGGGCACGTCGCCCCCATCTAATCTGTGACGGCCTCCTTTTCAGGGCTTCAAGAGTAATCCTCATCACAACTCCCCCCCGTCTCTTTCTGTACGCTCATCATCAATAAATAAAGCCTCTTATATTAGTTTCGGTTTAATCTGTAGTTGATTCATCTCAAATTGGTTTACTACCTTTGAAAGGGAGATTTAATTCAGCTCTGAAAGTTTCATTAAATAAAAAATAAATAGAATAAATTCAGTAAATTATTGTTCATCGTTTCCGGTGACAAAATCATTGATGCAAAAGTAAGAAAAAGTTATTGCAAAATAGACTGTATACAGAGTTCTGTTTGATAAATAGTAGTGAATTATTGAAAATGATTTAACTATTGCCTACAAAATGCATTCTTATTGCCAGCTTTGTCCTTGGCCATTTTTTGCATTCTTTTTTGTACTTTATCTATTTCCACAACTGCAGTATATTTCTGCAACAAGTGAAGCTGATACAACATGATAGAATAAATACATGAATAGCATGAGGGGAGAATGCACCTAAAGAGGTAAATTTCACTATTGTACACTGGCACTTACTTCATTTAGAAGATCGCGGTGGCCACCTGCGCTTCAACCGCCTGGGAGGATTTCCTGGTAGAGTAGTAAGTTGAGATACTAGAGGATTGGGATGTGAGGTAATTGAAGTATGAAATTTAATGTAACGGGATCTGAAACGTAGGGAACAAGGTACGTATAATCTCGGTGCAAGGTATAATTAGAAATAAAGTAAGGAGCATTAGCGGATTCTATGGAGTGTTTTTGACTGGAAGGATTGGATTCAATAGATATTGGAAGCTTTGGCTGAGCCCGAAAGTTCCATTCCGTAAGTCCAGGCAGGTTTCAGTATCATAGTGTTGATAAGTTGTTTATTCTGTAGTGAGAGTTTATGTCGCTTGTCGAGAAGTCCAGAGAGAAGTTTGAATCGTCTGTTCAGTTCTTTCCGTTTAAGTCTAGTATGCGGATTCCAGGTTATTCAAGGTTTTATTTGTATTTTTTGTCGCTGAGGTGGAAATCTTATTTAGACATTCTACTGGTGCTTGTAAGAGAGGATAGATATTTTATTTTGATTAATAAATTATATTTCCAATTAGTGAGTGAAGCTTATGTGATTAACAAGGATGGAACTGATGAAAAAATTAAATGCCTGGTAGAGGTTACTCCTTGGTTTCATGGCATTGTTATCTTTATTATTTATTTATACAGCCCATCCTGTTTGTACAGCCCATAAAGTGGGCCAGTAAAGTTTTAAGTAAAGATGTGTTAGTTTCTAAATGTAAAGCAGAAACTTTAAATTAAGGATGAAGAGTATAAATTGGTAGCACAATAAGCTCCGACTACAATTCAGCCAAAGACTGGTTGCCTAAGCTTTGGAGTGGGTTATACATTGGGAAGATGTGGATATGGGTAATCCTTAAAATGGATTTAGGATGCCCTAAATAGTCTTTTTCATAACTACCGTTCTTTTTTCTACTCTAAGACCAGATTTAGAAGACACTAGACAAAACTTCCTTTTATAAGGAAGTAATTTCTTGATCAGACTACACATTAGTTATTCAAAATTTTAAGATTTATGGGTAGTCTATTTGTAAATAACATTTTTTTTAAATGCATTTTTTTCTATTACAAAGAATTCTGATTTTAAGTATATTTTTTAGGCTTCATGAAGTATGATTCGTTTATATGAATTTTTTGCCTCCCAACTTAGGCTTAAGCTGATTTTATTGCTAATTTTTCTACCAGCGTAGGTAGTACTTCTTTTATACTACTATAGAAGAATTGAATTTCAAGGCAAAAAGCTCATTTTCAGTCGCCTAATTTATTTGTCTCATGATCCTTACCATCTAAACCTTTTAACCCTCTATTTCTAAACAAGACACTGACTACCATTACAATAAAAATCTCTCTATTTCAGCCAACCAGATTATTCTTCTCCACTGGCCTTTTTGTTTTTGAATCCTCCATCTTAATTTCTTCTTTGCTAGCTTTATATTAGACTTAAAATTACTTTCAAGATAACGAGCACGACTATCAAAATGAGGTCAGTCGCTAATGCTAAGATATTAAGTTTCTAATGCAGCTGCTTGCCCTAAAATTTTCTCTTTCTAGGAACTTCTTACAGTTCACTGTCCAATCATGGATAGTCTGTTCTTTAACCAAAAAACACTCTTCGGAGGCTGACATTGGTACACTGAGAAAAAGTTCTGGAAGCCAACGACCTCAGTTGTGACGCGTCTTTAAATAATGCTAATAAAATAATGTTAATAAATTATTTGGAAGGTAATTAGTAAATTTTGTTTTAACCTTTGATATAAATCTGATTATCTGACCACAATTTGTACTGTAATTGAAACTGCCATGGCGTTGATTTAAACAAGAATTATTTAGCAAAAAAGTTTAACTCAACACAAAAGAGGAGGCAAAATATAAATTATAACTTAATAATGTTTTACTTTTTACTTTTACGTTTTATCTAGCTAATAAATTTGCGTAAATTATTCAGGGGAAAAAAGTATATACAATGTACACATATATAACATTTGTATATTTTCTAATTCAGTTCGCGTGCGTATAAAGGGGTACCCCGGCATGATTAAATTGCTGATTTCAGTTTTTATTATTCTATTTATTAATGTGCACGAAACAAACAATGACGGGAGGGGAAAAAAATTAAGCTTGAATCTTTAAATAAACTTAAACTGAAAATAATTCATCATTATACTTGTTTTGTACTTACGGTTGATTTATGTATGAGATTTGCGAACTTTGTATTCCCACATTCTGCACTAATTTACGTTTAATTATTCAAAATAAAAAGAAACATATTTCTTTTTTTCTCCCTGCACTGCGTCTGTAAATTATAAATGTGTATTGTTTTTATTAACTGTGGATGTTTTTTAAATTTTAATGGTTGCTGTGTACCAATTAATTTCAAGTATTATTTCAAAATTCTTCTAATTAGATTAAAAAGTTTGGCCAAATTATTATTATTAAAATGTTAACTTTTAAACAGCTCTAGCCACTCACTCAATCTTGCGGTCCATTGCTGATGATATAGTCTCAGATCAACTATCCGATTGTCTCTGGAAGAGACTTTACAAGATCAATTAATGGATCTTGCAAGCAAGGATCAGGCAAGCAAAGATTCATTAATGAAAAATGAAAGTAAATAAAACTAAATTCAACCACATATCTTTTTTGGCTTTAACGAGACTTGTAGTATCTCCCTCCAAGCCTCTTTCGAATCCCAGACTTCTTTAGCAAATTTGGACTAGGTACCATCTAATCCAATAATGTAAATCTATATTTAATCAAGCACTCCAGTGGATTTACTCCGTGCCATTTGTAAGTAGTTTTTTTTATCTCCCTATACTATTTCACTTGTTGCACTGGACTGTATCGTTAAAACTAAAAACGTTTAGCCAAAAGTGTAAGTTTACAAATATAGGTTTCTAAATTTGTTTAAAAAAAAGTGTATCTAAAATGTGATTCTTGTACTTTGATTGCCTGAGTTCTCTATAACTGTCGCTTATGAAATTTCGGCAACTCCACAGCCTTCTCATCTCTGCAGTGTTCATGGATCCATGGATTTCATAGAATCTCTTACCGCACTTTCTCTAACTTACTTCGCGTATAGAGTTTACACTGGACTTGTAACCTTGACTGTGCAAGAACAACCTCTAGTTTTGTTAATTATTAAAATATTAAAGATTATCCTGCACTTATAAATTAAAAAGGATGTAATTTTCTCGCTTTCTGGCTTTGTAAGGTGCATCTAAACTTTAAGCTATTAAAAGAAGCATGATTCAAAAATTTTTCGAGACCTAAAGACACATAGGGTGAAGGGACCAGTAATTGACTGCTTAAGAAAAAATTCGAGTTTAAGGTTGAATAACTTCCGTTATTTTGGCTCCAGGTGTAGGTTGTAAAATTGTACCGCTCCAGTAGGATGTATTTTATTTTATTAATATTTTAAAAGCAGTAAATTCGATCTTTATGTCAACCAAAAATGATTTTTTTTGGAAGTATGTCAATGACCCAGTAATTGACATACCGAATTTTCGGTGGAACCAGTGTTTGACATGGGGTAGGACCAGTAATTGACATACAAATATATTCATGAAACGACATAAGATATGCATTCAAAATCACTTTTAAATCTAAATAAATCACTTAAATCACTTTTTCAATTGGATTTATAACAAAAATTGGTCTTATTCATAATTAATTACCATCAGTTTTTAAATAGGCAAACCTAAATAATCTAATATTTTTTCAACTTTGCCCTTTTTTATGCAGTTTTTGACGACCAACCCTTACACAACTGTCCTACCGGACAGTTTTAATTAAGTCCCCAAGCCAAGACAGGTAATTTGAATAACAGCCCTTACTTTCAATAGTACCAAGGAGATATTAGCTAACATACTTGTTAGATCGTACACAATGTTTGTCGGCTCGCTTTTATCTCTTTCTCTCAACTCTTCCGCTCTCTTATCCTTTCAAGTTTCCGCTAAATATTTTGTTACTTAAACCTCTTTTTGGGAATTTTTTTTTTGGTTCTCACTTTACCAAACTCTCTACTTCCGATTAGACTATGTGGTCACATCCTTGTTTTATCCATTCCGCCTATAACGTTGCTCTGATGGCAACTACGCGTCCTTGGGTTCGAGTTGTTGGTGCTTTCTAGTGAACAAAATTTCTCCTACGCTTCCCTTCTTTTGGAGCGCTTCGCTAATATTTTCCACGATCTGTGCTGCCAGTGTCATTTGCTTCGAAACCAAACTATCTGAATGTAATTCATTCTTATTTTCTGCATCTAAACAGTATTTGATTGTTTATTATTACTGAGTTACCTCTTGGGCTCATGTATATATACACTGTGCACGTTCATGAAAAAAAAACTAGATTAAAAAGTAAGTAATGTGTAACATCACTAAGTCACCAACTTCTCCACTTATGTTTAATTTCGCCCCTGATACTTCTCTTGAGGGAGCTTCATTTTTCCCCTGGCCGTTTTATTTGATGGAATTCTATGGTTCAGCCATTTCCTCCCTTTCTTCTTTGGCATGTGGCAAGGACCCAAAACTGAGGGAGAATGAGAGATTTTCAAACTCCGATAAGTGGGCGTCGTTTTTATCAGTCACGTTGGCCTCGTGAAACTGTTCGGCGATCTCGACTATTCCAGTTTGTTGTTCATACATTGTTGTTCTGTACAGAATAATCATTCTGCATGCCCTCTTGAAATAAGGCGTACATTTGCTAATTCATTAATTTAAACATATTTTGTTGGAAGTTTTACTATTTATTTTATGTTGCCGATTTTTATCAATGATTTTATTTTACAATGTATTGAATTTTTAATTATAATAAAATTTACCAACCTATCTTATCATTTTCCCAGGAAGTCAATCACTGGTCTCAAACAAAAAAGCTGTAGGACTAGTAATTGACATACATGTCAATTACTGGGCAGATTGCCGTTTCAAGGACCAGTGATTGACAGCCCCATTTTAATCCTCAATGCTTCTTATAACTAAAAAAAAAACTACATAAATGAAATCTACAAGTAATACTAATTATAACAGAACATTGATAACCACACGAATATATGAACAAATAAACGAAAAATAAGAAAAAAGAAAAATTATTTTCTTATCAATCCTCCTTAGCAACGGCTTGTTTTTTCCTTGATTTTGAACTTTTTACACAAATAACCTTCCACTGATACCAAGGAACATTCCAATAATTAATATTTTTCTGGAACTGCTGCCCAAAGGCTTCTCAATAACGAAATTGAAAGAATCACCACTAAAAACGGCTCATATCCCTTATAATACCAGTTTATATCTGGTATGTCAATTACTGGTGCCCAGTCAATTACTGGTCCCTTCACCCTACTGCCTCTATTATAGACATGACTGTAAAGCATTCATAAGGAAAGGAAATATTTAAAGTACATTTTTCAGTAGATACATTAGATTAGATTAGATTCTAATAGAGCGGCCCTTAATGCCTACGCCACTGCGACCCCTTTGGATCTATTATGGCTCCCCTACTCTAGAGCTTGCCCTCCAGACCCGTCCGTTTAATTAGACTCTTAATTCTGGAGAGCGACTGTTGGGTAAAGCTCACAGGTCTTGGATTTTCCTCCCCGAGAAGTGACATCCTCAGCCTGACAAGCCCCTCACACTGACACAACACGTGCAGTGGCGTTTCCTTCTCTTCCTGACAGAACCTACAGAGGCTATCATCTGCCAGGCCCATGAGTTGCATGTGTTTTCTGAGCCTGCAGTGGCCGGTCAGTAGACACTTACCAGAAACAGCCTGAAACATGGTGTCAAGAGATCATCGGACATTTAACTAGGACGTAATAAGTGAATTAGTAGAAATTAACATAATTTATTAGTAAAAGTCCAACAAAACTTTTTTGGAGTTAATATTTTCAAAAATGTAAGTCGCAATCGGGCTGAAATGACCACAGATGTCGATGAACCTAAAGAAAAACGTCGCTACTTTAACAAAATAAGTGAAATATCAATTCTAAAAGTGCTATATTACCTCTCTATTGTCTTCCAACAATCATTTCTAATGGTTGGTTATATTAATGTTAGATTTGTTAACAGAGACGGATGTTCACGTAACAGAATGAAGAAATCGTTAACAATTTGCTTCCATTTTGTTATTACTTAGAGCTGTACATCTTCCGGTGTCATTAGAAAAGAAAAATTGTTGGTAAATGCGATTTCCTTTTCACTTTTTTAGTTTCAATTGCTGTGTAAAGTGCGCTCTTATAGATTGAATGCAATTTAATGTATGGAAACTAATAATTCGGACAGGTTTATGTTTGGCACACATGGCTTCCATGCCAATTTTATTTCTCTGGTTTTCTTCGTGTGTTATTAAAAGAAAATTCCAAAAGAAAAAGAGGAGCATAAATGTGCATATTTTTATGTGCGTAATGTTATATTCGGTAGAGTAATTTCTTACGATTATGTGATGAATGCCAGCACACATCTTAGGCATTGTTTCCTGACATCACTCTGGATACACTATTCTAGAATTCACAAACTATAAAAAAAACAATGGATAATTGACTTAGGAAATAGGAAACCAGATGAAATAATTCTTAGTCTCCTGCAGAACTTCTTTCGGGAAACAACATTCAAATAACCCGCTTATCTTCTTGGTTGTATTCTTAAGTAAATAGTGGTGACCAGCTTCAATACGAGCAAAATGGTCCGCCTGTTCGTTATGATACAAACTAATAAGGTGGTGTAGGTAATAAATAACTAACCACAGCGATACCAGCTAGCTATTGACAACTTGAAAACACAGCGAGAGTCTAAGCCAGTAATGGCACACCTTTGGAGAAAGGCGTGCGTAAAAATTGAAAAAACTTGACTCTGGTCACATATAGAAATATTCATAATTTTTTGATATTGGCAACCATAGTAATGAAAAAAAAGGTTCATTAAATGACCCACATTATGATCATTGATCTGGGCAAACTTTACCAGACTGTTATTCCTAATCAATATCGTAATTCCTTCAAAGTACTCACAAATCGTTATATTAATTAAAATATAAAATAATTTTTTGTCACTGCCAAGGCATGTCAACTCAGAGACGAATGTCACCTCTGACGTTCGCCATCGCGGGTTTAAACCACTGTCGTTAATCCTAGTATATAGCAGAATAAAATTTCAAAATAATATGTTGCTTAAAGAAAGAGATATAGCGGACGCAATTTAAGAGAATGCCATGGCCCAAAAATCTTTAACTCTTAATATCTTCACAATTTAAGGATCTCTACACAAAAAAACTATAGCTTGTTATGAAAAAAGTATGGTATATAAGAGAGCAAAATTTCATACTAATAACAATTTTTTTGTCTCAACGCACGTGTCACCAAAAATGAGTTTGCTTTTCACCTCTAAGACGCCTGTCATACGTTCGCCATCACGGGTCTAGACTCTAGACCACTGTCGTTAGTGGCAATTAATGCCATTTTTTTAAGTCGTATAATCGTACTATTTTGTTAATGGAATGTAATTCATTAAATTAAACTGTTAAAAAGCGGTGTAGGGCTCAATTTTATTTTACTTTATTTACAATATTACCAAATTTTTACTCGTGATTTGAGCTTTCATCCCAAAATGTAGTGGGACCCCATGGAAAAGATCTCTGATTTGAGGATATGTTCTGGTACTAAAATTGTATCTAGTATCTCATTGCGCTGTCGTCAATACCATTCTGAAATTTAGCTGATGTAAAATGTTTGACTACACTTCATTTAATGAAATACAGAACAACAGTCTGTAGTGATCGATCTGTGCAAAGTACTTTTAAAATAGGCTAAAAATCTTTTAATTTTTTGGCCCCAAATCTTGTTTATAATGTAGAATACTTTTTAATATTAGAATATTATAAATACTTTATTGGATTATACATAAAAAAGTGAAGTATATTTTGCGTAATCTCGTTAAACCATTACCTTAGTTATTGAAGGGAAAAAACAACCATTTCGTTAATACTCTGTTACAATGGACCATAACAATTTGGTACGCTAGTTTTCGTTATCTCTCCATTAGACCACAAAGTGTAGTTACTAAACAAAGCCAATAATAAATAATATTAAGCTAGAATATTTACCAGATTAGCTATTCTTATGTGTTTGTAAGAGTAGTCATTAATGTGCTAATTTTATATATTAAAAAATGTAACACTAATGTGAAATAGCAGCCTATTTTATGTATTTAATTTGTCTCGCTTTACTAAGTTGATTCTGAGTCATTCTAAATTCTGTAAGAATAAATTACCTTCTTTATTTGCAATATAAAGACTCGTTGCCGACCTGTTGAGGCTTATTTGGTATTAAGGTGTAAGATAGACTGTGTGAATAGGTATACATTGAAATTGTGTAATTTGAAATTCTTTTTTAGGTGAAATTATAAACTAAATTAATTTTAAAGTGTGGTTAGGTCCGCAGTGCTGGATGTCACTGCATCTTTATTATGTTCCGGATCGGTTTCAAGCTTTCATCTTTAGTGGATTCAGAAACTTATTTGCGATGGAATTCTTTGCATCAAAGTGATAGATGTACCTCTTATAATGGATGAATGTCCGTACTGGTTAGGGTTACATTTTGCTGTTTATCCATTCAGCTTCTACAAGTTTGGCCATGTCCAACAGTAACTGATGGCAATTTTAGCCATTTCTTTTCCGGCTACTAGTTTAAATATACTTCAGCAACGTAATGATTTAAATTTCGGTGGCATCCAGCAATAAACCGATAATCCTTTTTTGAGGTTTCCTTAAGACAGTATTTTTCCAGTCATTATTGACTGGTGCTAAGAAGCAATCGAATGAATCCATATTTTCAGTCTGTAGGGACCGGATTGTGCTTCAAATTGAAATAAATAATATGCCAAGAAAGATGTTAGCTAATAAAGTGGTAAGTTACTTAATACATACATTAGATGTTAGAATAAAGAAAATAAATGTACGTATATTATATTATGCCAAATTTTTCCATAATAACTTGAAAAAAATCTAGATGTAACACTTGCATAATATATAACTACTGATGTATATTGTTTAATCACATGCTAACTAAAGCAGTAAATCTATTAACTGTCGTTGCTTCTGCAAGCACGTTATTGTCATGATATGTTCCGTTTTAGATCATTTACTCTCACGAATAGTTGCTTTATGGAAGAATTACATGAACTTCGAATTTTATAAATGGAAGACAGAAGGAGGAATAGAAGTCAGTGAGGTAGCTGTAGGGTCTAAATTGTTTCGAACATCATAACAAAACCCTTTTAGCAATAAAAGCACTCTCGAGAACAATTTGTTGGAAGTGGTAATTTTAATTTTAAAAATTTAATTAAGTTACTTGCTCCAATATGGGCGTACGGAATAGAGCTCTACGGAAGCGCCAAATAATCGAACATCAACCGACTTTAAACCCTACAGTCTAAAATTCTAAGAACGTTCCCTTCTAAGTCTCCAATCATACTATACACTCTGATCTAAATATTCCTCTCGTCTCTGAAATAGCCCAATCCCGATACACAAAACTCCACTCAAATCTACACAGTTATTACAATCCTCTGATCCAAAACATGTCCACCAGAACACTTCCTTCAAATCCACATCGCAGATTAAAGGGCGAACATCTCAACATATGCTATGTTGCTGTGTTAGTTTGCTAATCTGGCGAACTAACGGCTTCCATCACTGGATGGTCGTCGTTCACTCCACTCATGTCTCTGGGTGCACATGCATATTTATATGCGTACATGTACATATGTATTTATACGTGCTTGTGCATTTGCGCAATCCTCCGCATCTCCTTTGCTTGTTGCATTGGATGCAGTTGCAAAATAAATAAAAAAATTATATAAAAAGTTTAGTTCTTAATTTTGTTAAATATAGAAATAGAAATAGAAATAGAAAAGAAATTTATTATTCTGGGACAATTGTCCCCTAAGAATAAATACAGGTACAAATAGAGGCCTTAATAGTTTGGCCTGTGATTATAGAGAAATTAAATAAATAAATAAATATTTACAAAAGTGAAAATATAATAAGTGAAAATGAAAGTAAAAATAAAATAATAAAACAGCAGAAATTAAGGAAATAAATTAAAACAATTAGAATTTCGGAGGAAGCTGAATAGAAAGGAGATAACTGAATAGACGGGATTTAAAGATGGATAGGGTAGGAGCATGGCGGACAGATGAAGGCAAGGAGTTCCAGAGAGAGGTAGCACGTATGAGGAAGGACTTGTCAAAGGATGAGGTACGGTGAGAGGGAATATAAATATCAGATGAGCGAGATCTAGTGTTACGGGAATGGATGGAGGATTTAAACTTAAGGAGTTGAAAAATATAGGAAGGCCTTTGAGACTGGATGACTTGAAAAAGGAAAGAAGCCAAAAAATATTGGCGGCGATAGACAGGAAAAAGCCACTTCAACTCATCGTAGCAGTGCGAAATGCGAGTCTCTGGAAATGCTGAAAATAAATCTTATGAAGCAGTTCATGAGGCGCTTAAGCTTAGCTTCAATATACATGTTCTGCAATATATAATTAGAATAAAGCTTGATTTTTAATTATTATAACTTACTCATATTAGCATGTTATTGCGCTTGTGCATATTGACAAGAAAGTTATGCCTTATAACTTATTGCTAAGCTCCGCTGGCTTGACGTAACTTTAGCTCTGCCCTAAGCTCTAGCAACAATTATTTTGTTTCATTCTATAAAAACAATTTTCTTTGCCTTTAATTGAACAATAAATATTGCTGCACTTGTTGATAAAATGTTTTCTATTAGTTTACCTGATTAGAGACTATTATTTCAATTATTACACTTCTCCTTGTAGAAAGCGGGCAGATCTTTCGCATTCTTTTCTCCGTCTATCTTGACGGCTTCATCCTGATCATTGCTCTCAAATCTAATTGTAGCACCAATTAGATTATCCATGTAATTTTATTATCTTGCTTGAACGCCGCAATTAACGTGCCTCATCGACAGCATACCTCAACTCATATTAGAGGTAGTTTTTTCTACATCTTCATTTCAATTATTATGCTTTAGTTTAGAGATTGTGATAGGATCGAGTTATAAATAAAAATATTATTGCCTCAATCGCCTGTTCACCACCAATTACCGCAAGCCTGCCTTACTTTTAGCGTATTTTCGACTGTGGGCTCCAGGAACTCCTACTGAAACCACCAAAGTAATGCATATTTATTACTATCAAACAAACTTATATGTACTATAAATTTCTCATATAAACTATTAAATAAAATGCAAGGCCTATAGAACTTATTCATTCACATGCAGTCAAAAAATGCGATCTTAATAATAATAATAATAATAATATAAGGGAAGGGATTAGCTATGAGGTTAGCATGCTGGACTCCCACGCGGAGGTCCCGGGTTCGAATCCAGCAGCTGACCCTTAGATTTTCTCTTCCTAGGAACTTCTTACAGCTCACTGTCCGGTGATGGACAGTGTAGTCTGTAACGAGAGAACACTGTCCGGAGGCCGGCAGTGCACTGGAAAAAGCTCCGGGCGCTAATGACCTCAGCTGTTGATGCGCCAAATAATAATAATAATAATAATAATAATAATAATAATAATAATAATAAAATCAGTTTATTAACAGAGAAAAAAAGTTTTCTAAAAAGTTAATAAAAATTTAAGTCTGACGGAACTATTGCTGATTTTATCTGTTGTAGCGGGCGTGTTTAATCACTTCTGATCCGTTTTATACATCAAAGGCTTTTGTTACATGAAAGTAATGCTGAAATTGGAAATCACATCATAATATTTTTTTGGGTACTTTGTTAATTTATTTGTTCAATTTTTACAAAGTTTTTATTTTTACTTGTTATATTCTGACCCAACATTTATTAGGAATATATTCTCGAAAAAATTAAAAAGTAAACCATATTGAAGGTTGCACCGAACAGTAGGGTTGCAAGCCAAAGGTACACTAGAGATAATTCCTTAATACTGGTGCAAAATATATGTGATTGGAGAATAGCGTCCAGGAATAGAACGGAGCTTGGTAACACGGTCCATTGTTCAATAATGGAGAGTTACATGGTGCAGCTGAGTGGTGTCCAACAGAACCAATCCGCACGCCTGTTGGTCTTCAACCAATGGATCTGCTCGACTGGAAACTTTATCTCCTTTAGTGGAAAAGATCGAAAATGTTTATCAAGCATTGTTATCCACTGTAATTTGGATCAATCACACCTTCTGGGCTTTTACCTTCCTCACAATAGATTCTACTGTTGCCCACTTCATTGCATGACCATTGTTCGAAAAATCCAATCGTGAGTTTTGTCTTAGATTATAATAATAATCCATCCCATACACTATTTTAACATTCTTTGATAAATAATTTCAAGTTAATAAAATTAAAACTTTTTATTTATGCTAATAACAATTTGTTGTGGCATTTACTCATTCCTGTTCTTCTTTTCCGGCAAATCTTTCAGACTCGGTATTTTAAGCCGCTATTAGTGTTGTGGGAATTATCTAAATAATTGTCGCACAAACAAGAAAGCACTACCAAAATTTCAATTAGTCTGTTCAAATAATATTGATAATAAAACGCTAAAGTCACAGTTCTCGTAATTCAAATCTATGATATTTAGAGTGCACTGGGCAAATATCAGCAAATTTGCAATTAACCGCATTATCTTAGGCACCACTTTTCTTAGTATCTTTTTATTTTCACAACTGCAGTATATTTCTGCAACTAGTGAAGCTGATACAATATGATAATAGAATAAATACATAAATAACCCATTGGTGAAACTCCCTAAGTGGTACAGTTCACTATTGTACATTGGCACTTACTTCATTTAGGAGATCGCGGTGGCCACCTGCGCTTCAACCGTCTGGGAGTATTTCCTGGTAGAGTAGGAAGTTGAGATACTAGAGGACTGGGATGTGAGGTGATTGAAGCATGGAATTTGATGTAAGGGGGATCCCACAGCTTCTGAACAAGGAAATCTCGGTGCAAGGTAGAGTTATATACATAGTAAGGAACATTTGCGATTCGACGGATTGTTTTTGATTGGAAGGATTGAATCCTGTAGATATTGGAAGCTTTGGCTGAGCCCCAAAGTTCCATTACGTAAGTCCAGGCAGGTTTCAGTAACGTAGTGTAGATAAGTCGTTTATTCTGTAGTGAAAGCTTACATCGTTTGTTGAGAAGTCTAGAGAGAAAGAATCGTCTGTTTAGTTCAGTAGTTTCAGCTACAAAATTCTAATCTTCTGAAGCCTAAGGGAATATTATCGGAATGGAATCAACAGTCGGACGAAGGGTATCTGCTACTGAACATTTGAATTTAAGCATTATTTGGTTATCAATATTATATTATTAAAAAAAAAACTGTAGTCATTTGTTCAGGCATCACATTTTCATCTTGTTGTTCAAGTATGTATAATTTTATCAGCTGATAAAAAACAATATATTGTATTCTATGTAGGTAATCTTAAAGCAAGTATAAAATTTGTGAATTTTAAAATAAATAAAAGAAGAGTGAAATTCTGCATGTGAAAATTACGTTACAATACTGTAATGTGTACATTATGGTATACGTGTACATGCTGTGTATGCACATTACTATATAATTACACTATAACAACATTAAGGTATAGAATGCTGTACGCGTTCAATACTTTATGTTAACTTTACTGTATATGAAAATGGTAAACAGTTTTCAAACATAAACGTTATGAATGCATAACTTCACAGTAAAGTTATGTATGTATGATTACAGCTCAGAAGCTATAACGATACATTTTCAAAAACTAAACAAAGAGGAGCGAGTAAAAATATAATTTTACAGGATATAAAATAGAATTAAGAAAAATTTAAACTTTATTCTTTGTAAAAATAAGGGACAAGTTCTAGGAGTGTTTAACGAATATTGAAAAAGTTTACAATTTGGCCATTTTCGATCACAAAAAGTGGCCAAATTGTAAGAAAGCAAATGACACAAATAATGTAGGGGAAAAAAAGGAAAAACAACACTCTCTCTTTATTTTGTTTATATTCTTCTGTGTGTGTACGCTGTGAAGCAAAATGTACAAACTTCCGAAGTTGTGTAGACATGACTTCAATCCAAGTTTAGGAAGATTTAATAAAGTAAGTTATCTATGTCCTCTAGTCAGCCGAAGTATGGAGAAGTTTCAATCATTTACTTTCACTGTGAATCACATTTATATACATATATATATTAAGAAGCCTCCTTAGGGCTAACTGCGACCACAAAGTCTCGTCAGACAACTATAAGATCGTCTTAAAACTTTCACCAGCGCAATATAATAGTTTTGCACTTTAGCCAGCTATTAAAATGGTATTTAAGATTAAGAAATTTCTTCCCAAATGGCTTCCAAAAGGGAAAGGAAGGTCCTTAGAACTATCTACGGACCTATAGCTGACAATGGAGTTCTCAGATGTAGAAGGAACATCGAGCTGAAGGAGCTGTATAAAGATGCAGACTTGGTGACCACTATTAAAATCGGAAGACTGAGATGGTTGGGGCACCTAGAAAGAATGGATCGTTGGAGAGGCCCACGCAAGGCTTTTGAAAGGCATCCTGGGGGGGAAAAGACCGCGGGGTAGACCGCGACTCCGTTGGCTGCAAGATGTGGAGGATGACCTCCAAAAAATGCAGATACACCAATGGAGAAGAAAGGCAGTAGATCGAGACGGCTGGTCTAATCTGCTTAAGGAGGCCAAGGTCCTACAAGGGCCGTAGTGCCAAAGGAAGAAGAAGAAGAAGATTGTTTAGAAGTACGCATAAGGAAAAAGAATTTTCGCCAACGTTTCAAAAATTTTATATTCTTCATTTAAGGTTGAAATACGATGTATTACTGTGCTAATTACAGACCACACATTGCAACATATTTTTGAACCCTCAAAATTGTTTATAAAATTATCAAAATGGTGAAAATTCTCAAAGTATTTCTCTTGGTGAGAACATTACAATCTTTTTTTTTTCGTTGATTTGTGATACAATCAGCGCGTTGGTGCTATAAGTTACAATGATAGAAGTGAATGGCAGATACAAACGAGTGGAGAGGTTACCCATTGGTAACACTAAAAAACATTAGACTGTTAGCCACTCTCTTCACTTGAGAGGAGATGATGAGGCTACTGTCTTTTAAGACGTCTTGCCGGGTTGTCAGAAAGAGTTCTTGAAGAAATATTTCGAGCTACAGGATTTATATGAGAGATTGTAGGCTGAAGTGGAGTTTTCTGTATCTTGTTTTAGCAACTTAGGTGTCAAAAGGAATGTTAAGGTCAGTCTGTATAGTCAGGTTGGAGACATAAAATGGAGCGTTTACTATAGTTCGAAGTATTTTAGATTGTAGAGATTGAATCCTTTGGAGATTGGAGCGTTTGGTTGAACCCCACAGCCCAGATAGGTTTCAAAATAGAAGTATAAATCATTCTTTTGTTGTCCAGAGAGAGTTTTGATCTATCGTTTAAGAGTCTTTACAGTAGTCGATAGCGTCTGTTAAGTACTATTCTTTTAAGTCTAGTGAGGGGATTCCAACAAAGTCTTCGGTCTAAGTAAAGCTCCAGGTAGCGGACAACGTGTAGAGGTGTGTTACATAGAACTGATTTATTCAACTACGATGTTTTACTAAAAATATCCTTTACTGGAGCAAATTATTTTCACGAAGATAATGATAATTACAATCCTAAATTAATATCTTTTTAAATTAACATTTAATATAATTTTAATGTTGTAAATTTCAATATCAACGAACTAATTACTAATTTTTTTTTTTTTAGTCGGATTCAATTAAGAGTAAGCACTGCATGATTGAACATTATCAGAATATTTTCGTTTCAATCTTAGTTTGAACTTATTGATACTTTATCTTCTCGGAATTCTTTTTCTCAGTGGTAATTATGGACTAGAGATTCCGCAGCCAAAACAAGTGTCAATTCCCTGCTTATCCCATTCAAACATTTACCCAGTTTGATCAAATTAAGGCAGTCTACTGTCCTCTCATTTGGTAACTGGACGAACATTGGAGGTCAATATGGTTGAGTTAACTTTATAGTTTGAGACTTGTTTGTAGATAATCACCTAAGTTGAATTCAACTTTATTAAAACTGTCTTTTATTTTAACCATTTCACAAAGTTTTCATCATTTTCATCAGTTAATCAAGTTGGACCAAGTTTTCTTGGGGAATTTACAAAACACAAAAGGAAGGAACAGTCAAGTATATTAATTAAAAGAGAGGAAAATTAAAGATAATTAATTTTGATGTTGCGCTTATTATTTGACTTAAGTTTGAAATTCTTCAGCAAGAAATATCATTCTTTAGATGAAGATATTTCTAATTAAAGAGATACTAGATAATTATTGTTACAATATTCCTTTACGTAATCCAAACGAACCTGGTTTAGACCAGAAGAAGAGGTCCTTTTAAAAGTTTTTTCATCACCAAATGATCCATTCAATTACAGCTAAATCCAGAAAATTTTTCGGGAGCTACAGGAGCGATTCTTATCATCAACTTTCAAAAACAAAAGAACTCTGTCTTATAATGCAAGTTATTTCTAAACTTTAGCGATGTTTTAGATCCAATGGTGCCTGGAACGTTTCTTAGTTAGCAAGATAGCTTATAGCAAATCTTTCATGGGTTGGGAACACTGCGCTGTGTATCTAAGACGTGAGAAAATTAGTTTTTTAAATCTATAGTGAGCAGCAACTTCGAAGACTGATGGTACGTTACCAATATAAGCGAAAGCCTCATGAGGGCAACCGTAACTCAAGATTATAGGAGAGGGTCCGTAGAATTCCACCCTAGATAATTTTTTGGCATGCCCAGGTATCCAGAAACTTTATGTATCTTCTGTGAGCAAAATCGTTGTCTTAAAATATAATCGTAAATTAATTTTAAGCCTCTAAGAGTCACAAATCATAACCAAGTTCCAGAGCTTTCTGCTATAAACTAGATGCAGACTGGTTTATGATGCAATCCTAATTTGGAATTTCCTGCTACAGTACAGGAAGTTGTGGCATCATTTGATTTCTTACAGTCTGTGAACACCAAGACAGGAAGTCGTTAAAGTTGTCTTCTTAGACAACCTGGAAGTTCCAGAGAAACTGATCTTTTTAGCTAGTAGGTGCTCATTCCTAGTTATTTCCGAACATGTGTTTTTGAAAGCACTAAATCCCTGGTTTAATTTGAGTTGGGAGAATCAGTATTGATTATTTCAGCATTCATCACGGGGTATTTATCTTACTATTGATGAATACTGGGCCTTGTTCCCCAGAGATGAGCATACAGAAATGACAATATCTGAGAGAGAGAAACATTTTAATGCAAATATTTGCAAAACAAAGGGTGCTGCCCAAATAGATCGGGTTGCTAGACACACAGCGTACCAATCAGTCAATCAAGATATATAGATAAAGTGGAAAAAAAAAAGAAAGAAGTCAACTTATTTTATTTATTCTTTTTATATTTTAAGGCATATAACTAACCAACCACGGATTTTGTTTTAACCATCACTATAATACAGAAAAGAAGATAGCCATATTTAGATCCTGACCAAATATTTTCTCTGCAAGATCTGTATAATATTGTGCAAATCTTATCTATCCAATCCAATTTTGGCGAATCGTCGACGTTGAATGCTTTTAACAATAATATGCAGCTAAAAAAAACAAAACAAATCTTTAAAATATTGAATATTTAAATATTCAAATATTTAAAACAGTTTAAGAAATAACCATTAGAGCATTAAGGCGGAAACAATGCCTTAATAGTTTCATAATATTTAAGAGATTTATGTGACAATTACTTTAGAAATGTAGAAAACATTGAGAAACAGTTAAACAGTGGTCTACGAAACAAGTCACAATCCTAAGCCAATCTAATCTATTTCAGGCTGGATAAAGCTCTAGTAATTACTCTGTTACAATTGGATTCCAATCATATATGTACATTTTCATGTATACATAACAAGAGTCATGGGAGTGACCATCCAACCGGAATGGTATCGCAGTGTACATTGGTATCTTGTTGGTACAGTGGACAGAAATCTTGTCAATCATGGACTTGCTGAGGTTGAATGTTTGATGGTTGATTAAATATGTTCTTGAAAACAATCATGGTTGATATTTCCTGTTTCATGGGTATGTGCGTTAGTTTATTCATTTCAATTAGGATCGTCCAATATCTGGATCGAGAGTATGGTAGAAATAATAATACGTTAGAATCTAGGTGATTGGTGGAAATAGATTTTTTTTATAGCCATTTTCGTGTGTGGATTTTATCTCAATCGATTGATTCCTCCATTCAAAATTTACTTTCAATTAGGTATATCCGTCTTCCACGATGGTCTTCATGAACACACAAATTAGATAAGAGAGGTTAATACTTAAGTATTCAAGATTAGGACGAGATAAAATAGGTAGGGAGTAATTGATTTTGTAAATTTGAAGTTGATCCAGTGTTGTAATTCATCCCTTCATCAACTACTCACATCTTTAACCCCAAAACTTTCGGAGTAAGAGTGTTGTTTTACTACAGATAAAAGTTCGCTAGAGGTATTTGTTACAAAAGCACTTCACGAATGCTGTCTGACGATGCCAATTTAAAAAAATAAAGAGCTAGTTTTACAAAGAGCAAGATACAAATGAAAGGTTGTCTCGCAAAGATATTTCATTGTGGAACAATTGGATGAAAAGAGATTCCCTTGGAATCTATTTATGGACCAGTTGGCTATTGATGAATCTTAATAAAGCACACCTAGCGTGACTTACCTAGGAACAATTCGACATTGGAGAGCATAGGCCTAAGATAACGATAACTGGGAGAAACTTGTGATTGAAGTATTTTAGGAAAGTGCTGCCACTATAAAAATTGTAACACCTTCAGGGAATTTGGCGTCCCTGCGGGTATCCCAGTCTGACAACATGAACAACTGACACCCCTTAACAGTCACCCACTACACCCAGGACCTGCAGAGGTAGTTGGTGTGTGCAGCTACTTGGGTTTAGCAAACCCACAGGTAAACTCGAGCTCCCCACTACACACACTCATTTACACCTTAACATTCACACTATACAGACGACTACACACACTGCACGAACATGGACATGCACTCGTTGGGAGCCAGAGTACAAATATCTCTCCCTCGTGCGCTGTGGCGAGGCTTTGGGGCTAGGGTGGACAAGGGGTCCTGGACATTGAGGGAGACGTTGGACCTGCAGGTTTCTTATCCCCTTGTCTTTGGTCTTCGGTTTCACTCAAGAGAAAAAGGAAAGCTCTAGTTCAGGAAACCGGCAAGGGAATACCATCTCAGGTGGGTTCCTAGGGTCAGGCAGGGGGCCATGGGTTGGTGCATGGTACCGGAAAATTGTCTTCCATTGCACCGGACGATGTCGAAGTGCGATGGTCTACCCGGACAATAACCGGGTCCATTTGAGCCTCTATACATTTTATTCACTATCCCACTTTATTGTATGGGAATCGCTTAGTTAATCACTTCAATACTAAATAGTTAAAAAAAATAAAATGTAATCAATATTAGTTGATTGTATTCTAGTTTTTAATTTTAATGAAAAAGGAAATTATATTTTCTGAATATGCAATCGTTGTAAATCTATTTATAATACAAATTATCGCTTCAGATGGAAAGTAATTAGATCAAACTAGCCTGCTTAACTGATGTGTCAGATTTAAGACAGGTGTGTTGCCTCACACTATCATGGAAGCTGTGCAGCTCACTACCCAAGGGATAAAACTAAATAATTGATTTATAAAAAAAGTGGCTGAAAGAACCATCGAATATTACATCCATTTTTAAATACTTCAGATGTTTTACTATTTCTTGACAAAGAGAAAATTTTGAAACACTTTTTAAAAAATAAATTAAATTGTGCCCTTTTTTATTTTTGTTTCAGGTTTTATTATTGCAGCATTTTTGTGCCATTCTGTGCTATAGTACTGAAGTTACCGCAGATCCAACTACAAAATTCGTTAGTATATAATATTTATTTAATTTATCAGAGTTTTATTTATTTATTGTTTTTCTTTAAAGAGGGAGGCACGTGATGATTACGTGAATTGGAGAAGCGGATAAAAAAAGACCAATTTTGTAACTGGCATAAAAAGAATGAACGTTAAAAAAATTACCTCTTTGAGCGAGTTGGATGTACAACATCGTTATCTAACAACTTGTATTTCTTTGTTACACATTTCTGGTATAAGACTGTTCCATCAAATCGAAGTCAGAAGTATAGCAGAATCTTCAAGAGAAATTGTGATAAGTTCGTAAGGTGGAAAGAGTTGGGTATGGTGTTTATGTCTTGAATAGAAAAAGTTACCTCTATTTGTACGCGAAAAGTAAAAGTATGAGTAAAAAGTGCCTACTTTAGCGAACGGTATTAATTCTAACTTCCAAATAGACAAATATTCTGGATGAGGGTAGATGCTCATATACATAAGGTGCGAAAATTTGGTATTGGAAGCACTTGGTTCCAGACAAGGCTAGCTAGAAGAAGACAATTTCTGGTAAACACAGCTCAACTTGGATCCGAATAAGGAGTCATTTAAGATAGGTAAAGTTGTATATAAAATGAAGGCAATAATTGAAAAATATCTTTCATCAAATGGAACATTTATCAACAATAACAAGAAAAATGATCTGAAAGAACACAAAAAAAAAAAATCAATCTATGCACCAGGAAAAACAAAAATAACAAAATGCAAAATATTCATTGTAAATCTTGCAAACTGCATAAAGGTAGTATAATCAATTTGGTGGATAAGAATAATTAATTGTTCACGACAGTTGCAAGTTTACATGTCCATATTTATTAAAGAATACACCACATAAATTATAAACCATGTTGCACGGTTGCATGCAACATTGCATTTAAATAAACGTCCTTGCAAAATGATATTCCTGTAACTTATGAGGCAAGTTTCTTATAAATTGTTTAGAATGCTTTATTTAGAGTTTTTGCTATTTGGAAATCATTTCTAGTTTAGGAAGCCATTCGGAGAGGAGGGATGTATTTAAATATTAAACTTATTGAAAAAGTTTAGGGCACTATTTATTTATTTTTTATAAATACAGTTGATGAAAGCAATAGAATTGTTATTTAATTGTGAATATTTAAGTACACTTTTTCATTATTGCCTGAGACTTTGGTCTCTCTTTGATGACGAGGTGCTTCTTCACTAATAATACAAAAATACACAAGTCTTTTGCCGCTTTCTAAAAGTAGTGGTTGTAAAAACAAGAACAATACATACAACTAGTTTTTGAATGAAAAGATTGGATTTTGTAGATACTGGGAGCTTTGGCTGAGCCCCAAAGTTCCATTCCCTAAGTCCAGGCAGGTTTCAGTATCATAGTGTATAGATAAGTCGTTTATTGTTTAGTGAAAGCTTAGATCGTTTGTCAAGAAGTCTAGAGAGAAGTTTGAATCGTCTGTTCAGTTCTTTCCGTTTAACTCTAGTACGTGTATTCCAGGTTAGGCGTTTGTCCATTCAGAGTCCTAGTTACCTAACACAATCTGTTGTAGAAAGAGGAGTGAGGTTTAGGTAAACGGATGGAAGGATAGTTCACATTAGGGAGAATGTAATGTAATTACATTTGTTTTCATTTATTTCAATTTAAATTTAATGTTACGGCATAAGCCTCATTCTTAAAAAAAAAGATACAAATAACTACAAGCGCTTTGATTCACCATTTGATTAGAATCAATCTAGTTTCAGTCATGTTTAAAACTTTTTTATCTGAAAACTCATTCACGAAAATTGGCTGACCT
Source organism: Rhodnius prolixus (assembly GCF_049639745.1). NCBI lineage: Eukaryota > Metazoa > Arthropoda > Insecta > Hemiptera > Reduviidae > Rhodnius > Rhodnius prolixus. The sequence continues at coordinate 33,987,719 of NW_027411614.1, read as the reverse complement.
GTAAAACTAAATTCCCATTTGGTTGTAACATTCCCGAATACAGTTCCATGTCATCGAATTGTTTTTAATCAGTAAAATTGACCAATGATTTTTTTATTTATTTTTTTAGAACAATGTACACACAAATATTTAAACTTGGCTTCACTACTATTCCTATCGGTTATTATCACCTTCAATATACACCTCTCCCCCATCCCTACAACGCTCCATGCGAATTTACCATTGTTCGAAACAGTGCTGGAAGTCTTTTTCTGTGAGCTCCTGCAAGACGCGTGCCGCTTTTTCTTTCACAGCTTCAACGGACTGAAAAAAGTGTTCCTTTCAAATGCAGATTTGACTTTGGGGGAACAGATAAAAGTCACATGGGGCCAGGTCAGGCGAATAAGGCGGATGGCCTAAAACTGGGATGTTGTACTTTTGCCCTGCATCGTCTTGACAGACAACGCAGTGTGAGCCGGTGCGTTGTCTTGATGGAGAACCCATGACTTGTTTTTCCACAAATCGGGGCGTTTTTTCCTTACTCTTTCACCGAGTTGAGCAAGCACCTCACGGTGGTAATGGTTGATTAATTATAATCGATATTTTAATCCGTTTTGGATGTGGAAGGGCGACCCAGGAGGTCATCATCTCCGACGTCTTCTCGTCCATCTTGGAAACGCTTGAATCACTCAAAAACTCGCGCACGTGATTAATATTCATCGCCATAAACTTCTTTTAATTAAGTTTCATGTGAAATTTCACGACAATTCGTTGCTCTACTACATGTATAGTATCGAGTTTTCGGCAAAACAAAACTAACACCTCTTTCCTAAACGACGGTTCCGGTCAGACAGATTTCTATACAAACACACGAGACGCTGCAATCGAAAGAGAAGGCTTTACGCTGCACAGCTGTCGGTCGTTAGGATTTGGCGCATGCTTAGTTCTTCTGTAGCAGCATCAGTCTCGTTATCTAATAGCTATTTAGTATTTAATTGTATCTTGAGTGTTTTTTTCAGTAATGAAGATCTTACCAACTCTTGGAGTCCATCTCCTCTGTTCTAGTATTCTTCTTAGAGAAATAATTGTAGGAGTTGTGCAAGCTAATCTGCACTCCCTTGTCCTTGTTGCCCAATATTCTTGTTACGAGTAACAAATAAGAACCTTAATCTTATTACGTCATCTGTCTTGGTCACTAAAATTGTTAAAATATTGTATTAATTTTCAAAGTTAATATCAATTTGTGTAATTTTTAATATTTCTGGAACGAAATTCGGAATCAGTTTTGCTTCATGGTTTATAACTAGTTCATTGCAGGAAGAAATACATTTCCTTACTTTTCAATTTATTTTAATTTTTCTGCAAGTTAATTTTTCCTTTTTTCCCCATGTCTTTACCAACCAGAATGTCAATTTTTGTTTACTTTCGCTTCAGTTATTGCAGTAAATCGATTTTTAAATTATCCAGCTTTAGAAGTAGTCTTAAGTTTAGCTTAATTTTGATTATTGATTTTCTTCGTTATTTTTTAGAATCTTTGATAGACCTTTAACTCGTTTTACTTTTTTGCTCTGCTTATGATTATATCTGCAGATGATGTAAATTGGCAATATGGAAGGAAGCTTGACTGTAAATTGGGGCTTTCACATGATAAACTAAAATAATATTGAATGTAAGAAAATAAAATTAAAAAAGAAGAATAAGGAGAAAGGTTAGATGAGGATAAATTGACCTGATTTCACCATAAAGCCCATTACAAACACACTCGTTCGCTACTGATTTTACATATGGCCCATATTATATTCTTTACTTATATCAATTATTACCTTTTTTAGAAAACCCTTAATGGTTCATAAACATTGAAATTCTGCTTCAGATCTTCCCAATTATTCCATTAAAACTTGTTTTCAGCTTAACTTTCTTTGTTAAATCCAACAAATATGGTTTATTCTTAGAAAAGTGACTAGGATGAACCATTTTGTGCCATAATGTCATAGTTCAAACTTATTTCACACCGTTTGAAGTTAATATTCTTATAATGTAATTAACAATTTCAATTTAAGCGATTTAAGATGTTTAATAAATGATTTTAACTGCAAAATGCTGGTGATTTTTTATGAATGATTAAAAAATAATTCAGGCTTTTTCAAGTGAACTGTTTCAGTGTTTTCTTTTACTTTAGAGTTAACCTCCGCTTTTTTAGAACTCTTATTTAGAACACTTTTTTGGATATTTTTTTATTCTTTTGTTCGTGCCGTTTAGCCAAAAACTTTTATTATATACTATAAAAGCTGGATACAATAATTTTTTGGTAAACAAGAAATTTCCCCATCCAGAAATACAATTTTTGAAAATACGTACCATAAATTTGCATATAAATTACCTACATACATTTACATCTGAATAATTATACAATACTATTGCAATCTTTTTAGGGAATTCTAAGGCCGTAATTAAAGGTTAGGATTGCTTTAAGTCATTTCGGTGAAATGTGCAGCTTTGCCATGTACGAGGCATGTCCAGAAAGTAAGTGTACTGAATTTTTGTAGGTTACAAAAATGTTTATTTGAACAAAAACATTACCTGGTTACATTAGTACATATGTAAGCTATATTTGGACACAGTCACCATTCCTCTCAGTGCAGGTGGTGAACCGGGGTATTAATTTTGTTGATGCCTTCCTCGAAGTAGTCCAACCCCTTCGTCCACTTCTCCACCTCCCCCTTCACCTTCTCGTCGGTTGAAAACCTTTTTTTCACCCATGTGCAGCTTCAGGAAGGTAAAGAGATAGTAATGTGAAGGTGCGCTAGGTCTGAGGAATGCGCGGGATGGTTCAGGACATCCCATTTAAACGAGGCGAGCAGTAATAGTAATAATTAAATATGTTTTTAAATGTAACAGTTTAAAAAAATATGTAATTTCTAATATGGAGAATTGAAATTAGTGTGAGTTAACACCATATTTTTTGTTACATAAGCATTCAGAGCTCCACTCTGAATTGTAAAAAAAAAAAGACACCCAAAAGAGATTTTTAAACAAGATTTTTGGCTCTTTAATGGGCCTGTGTTTGAGTTACTCTGACAGAATCCTCTTCAACGTTCCCGCTCTTTAATATTATTCTCTTTTCAAATTTTTTTTTTTTTTGCTATTTTTTCCAACTGTTCATATTTACCAACCAGAGATCGTTATTCACGCCACACGAAGCACTGGCATAACCAAACAACGCTAATTGGGAAATTCTACGTCTGTCTATTTGGTTTTGGTTGTATTGCGAATGAAACATGGCCACAATTGTATTCTTTCTTTTTTCTTTTTTCAACGCTCTTTATTTAGCTTTTTATTAAGTAATAAACTAGGACTAGATCAAAGAAGTTCATAGCTGGATTTACGGTCTTAGTGAATTGTTTTGTAAGCGTGCTAGTATATATTGTTGTTGTACAAGTTGGTTGTGTTTTGCTGGTAGATAATAGGCAGATGGGAATTGCGGATGTCGAGTATGGTTTGATGTGACCAACAGTAGTGGGTCATTAGTGCAGGCTGGTCGTTTTGTTGAATATGCTGGGGACATGCTGAGTGGTAGTCCACTATAATAGTTTGGCATTCTGTTGCTGGTAGCCTCAGTGATCTCATGTCCCACTTCATCGTCTCCTCAACTATAATAAACAATAACCAGAGAGAGAGAGAGAGAGAGAGGAATAAAAAAAAAAAAAAAAAAAAGGCCTAACGGACCATAATTACACTAACGCACACAAGTGGGGAAACTAAACGACCGTCAGCCCTAGAATATCCCATCAGCAATAACAATTTGGCGGCGGATCGTTGTGGGTACCTCAAAGCTATCAGCACACAGACCCTAAACACGTGACACTCCAGTCTGTAGTCTATCGCTCGTTATCCCGGGCCTCAATATTCTACACCAATCTGCTATTATTATCCATACTCATTCTAACCAAGCCAATCGGCGTTCGCCAATCGTAACAAGGATAATTCTAAAATTAACATTCCACTAATATCCAATGTTATTTCACTTTTTTCATTTTCCTTTTATCCAACGGGCTGCTTATGGTAAGTCTGACAAAGAAATCTTCGGACAGGAAGCAATGAAATCATCCTTAGGAAAAGATTCCTTTTTAAGTAATTTCCACGTTGTTTCTATGACTTCTTTGTATGATCTCCTCGTCATACTTTTCTAAAGCCATTGTGTTTCAAATAATGAGCAATTTGATAAAATAATAATCACATATTTCTTTAATAGTTTCCAAAAATAATTAAAATAACTATTACATCTTCGGTAAGAGCTGTACATTGTACAACCATCGTAATTTATTACTTTATTTAGATTTTAAAATAATAACAGTGCAGTGCTTGAGTACCTTCGACCACTACCGCTGACAATCCTTACATGTCAAGAAGTGAGAATTATTTATTTGCCCGTTTTCTATCGTTGTTAGATTCGCCATTTTGAAGCTTGGCAATCATATTGAGCGCGCCTCCACCATACTTTGACATCCAAATTTCCTATTGATCAAAAAATCAGTTTTCTATCTTCAAAGTATTTTTTTTTTCCGTTTAATGAATTCAACTTTATTCAATATTTGCTTCGCTTCAATTTAGAATTTTATTTATTTAGTTTTCCTTCTCTTGGTAAGAAGTTGAAATTGCTTTACTCACTGTAAATTTCATTATTTCATTTTATGTTTTGAACCTACGGTAGACTCATGCACACGCCAGTGTAGCCATGCTTTAAATACTTTATATTTCACGTATTGTAATATGTTTCAATAACAATTATTATCATAGATTAATGAAATGTGGTAGCGAAATAAAGGGGAGCATTAAAAGATAGGTGTCTAGAGACTTCTGCTTGTAGTCGATGAAGTTCTAACACGTGTAATTATATTTTAAATAGTGAGAACTATCATTAGCGAGTGCATATTGCGCCTGCAGCTGGAAATTATTGGAGAATTGTCTCGCTGCGATAAAGAGGTCAAACTAAGTGTCGCTTAAAGAGTAAAAATTGAATTGTGTACTCAGAAGTCCCCGGGGTCGAATGTAGCGAATAATTGTTTTTAGATTTTATTTTCCTAGTGGCCTAATAGTAGGTCAATTTGATGATGGGTCAGTTTGGTCTGTACATTGTTAGTGTAATGTACTCTTTTCGAAGACCGGATCTGAACTAATAAAGCTTTGGTTAAAATTATAGGAAGTTGACGTGTTTTCATTTAAATATTTTAAGAATTAAAAACAATTATAAGAGTTGAAAGAGATACAATTGGGCGACAAAAAAGAGTAGTATTAGTTTAGTTCGTGAGTAGAATTTAGGTTAGACAATTATAACTGCGAGCGAGTGAAAGAAGTAATGTGTACGTGGATGTGAGGAAGTGATATCTTCTCCAGGACTGGGCGAAGAAGACAAGAAGAAAGAGAGGAAATGACGAAGAATTTTAATTTTCATAAAAGAACCGGTCCAGACGAGGACCACAATTAGCATCCAGTTGTATTTATGGAGCTCCTTTCTCGTAACCTTTCTATTTCCGTATGTATTCATGTTTCCCTGCTATTTTTTACTGCAACTATACAATATTGCTATTTTTTTCTGCTTTTGAATAGAAATAGGTATTGAATGATTCTATAGAGCAGAGACAATAGTCATTGTAATCCTCTTTAATACAATACTTTGAAAATATGAGATAGGATTTATTTTTATTTACATGCATTTTTATAGTTTTTGAGCTGTTACTTCTGTAATGGCTGACTTAAGCCGCTTTAAAAAAAGTAAAACGCGACGTTACAAACTTCTAAACAATCTTCATCATATTTTCTAATTTCCGTCTGTCATCAAGTTATCACCCATTAAAAACTACGATTTCCACGTTCTTCGTCGTCATCTTAAGTCTTTTCTGTAATTAATAATCCAACCTTATGTTCTGTGAATTAATTTTTGTATTTATTTTTTTTAAGGCGCTTAATGCAATCGATCGGTTGCGCTGTGAAACTTTTGAAACTTTGAGACCGATGGAGATAGTAGCGCAAAAAAGAACTAGTAGGGAAAGCCTTCAGCTTCTTTAGTAGGGGTCTACTAGATCTAAAAAGGGGAAAACACAGTAAGCCTCTTGTGGCTGCGGTGCCGTGAAGTATAGGTCCCGTCCTTTTTCTAATAATTCTAATTCTAAGGCGCTTAATATCTGACGTCGTTGGTACACAGAAACCTTTACCGTGCTCTGCCGGCTTCTAGACACCAAGTGGGTAAGCTATAAGAAAATCTTAGGAAGAGAAAACCTGAGGGTTGACAACTGGATTCAAACCCGACATCTCTGGGAACCCATTACACTAAACACACTGTCTTAATCCGTTCCATATTTTTCGTATTTATTTTATGATCAATTCAAAAAATTAATTTTATTTGAATTTTAAATTTTTTAAAATTATTATAATTGCAGATAATAAATTATTTTTACAGATTGGCAGGCATCGCCGATTATAATTAATTCTTACGAATTAGGTAATTCTTTCTATTGTAGGCGCGCGAAGTACGCGAGATTTTTAGAGAGGGTTAATCTCCAGTGTCCCTTAGTGCGTAAGCCCCACCACCTCGTCAAGATTGGGTCAAGGCCGGAAGGGCTAGGGCATAAAGAAGCCGAAAATAAGAACACCGAGAGGATCAACCCTAAAGCGGATATGTAGATGAAGAAAATACTGTTAAAGATGAAGAAGATAAATATGTAAAGGATACAGGGCAGCGGTTGTTGCTCCTTCTTCTTTCCAGCGGATGAGATGCACTGTCATTTGTAGCCAGGAAACAAATGAGCTTAACACAACTACGAAGTTTATAGACGCGATGATACAGATGTTTGGCGGGAATAAGAAGGCGCTGGCGGGAAAGATTACATTAACCGCCAACAGATACAGATGTTGAGTACTACTAAACATCTATTATGCACTTAATATTGGTTATGACCTCTTTAAAAAGATATTAACTGTCGAAAATCTTTTTTGTATAATAATACATATTTCAAATTATTGTCATATTTCTCTAAAGAATTGCAATTGTTTATTCATTGGACCATTTAGTGTATACAACAATCACGTTCAGGACTCCTTAAACACTTGCGGTTACAAACACATAAAAACAATTATATCTAATTGCTCCGGAAGCAAGTGAAAATTATCGGTGAGCATTTCCCTCACAAAGATTTAAATTAGCTGTCAACTAACTATCTTATAAGTTAATATTTTTGTTTTGTTTTTTTTCATCTGAACTTGAGACTTAAGCCAAAAAAGACTAAATGAGATCTAGATGATGTTCTGGAAAGACAGGATAAAACATGTTTCATCATGCACACATTAGTTTAAAAAAAATGCGCGACTGTTTTTGACGGTTAATAATAGAGTTAACACAATTTTTAGTCAACATTTTAGAACATTTTTCTAGCACAATCTAATTGAAGAATGCCGCCATATTTTAATCATTATCAGCTAGCCGATACAAAAAAAAAACTTCAATCTAAAATTTCTGCTCGAGAGTTTCATTTGAAAGCGGCAGAAAAGCTTTCATTGAGTGTGAAAGTGAAAAAAGAACAGCGCATAGAACATTCACCAACTTTAAACGAACAAACAAAAAAGGAGATTTAATTGCAACTTCCGCAATTCATATCATTCACCTTAAACTGTGAGTTTCCATGGTCTACTGATCTCATTAAGATTCCATTGAATTATTGTGTGCACTCTAATGTAGAACTGGTGCTTTGTGTGTTATTATTGTTTATATTTTAGATGATGAAGAGAACTAGAACGCTAACTGTTGGAATCCTCTTTCCATATTGTCCTGAGCAATATCTTCCTTTCCACATACGATTCACATAATTATAATTTTATAGAATTTAACAATCAATATTTCTCTAGCAAATCTCTAATATCTTTATTTTTTGTAATAATAACTTTATTATGTGGAAGCCCAAAGCAAACTCGTGCCGACCCAGCTCGAGTGGATAAAAGAAGAGAAAAGCTTACAACGATTAGGGGCGCTAATGACCTCAGCAGTCGATGCGCCAGGAAAAAATAAAAATAAATAAATAACTTTATTACAATTCATAGCGATATTTAGTGTGATCTAATTATGATTGATGAAGACATTGATTTACCTTTTATTTTTGAAAATAGGTAATTCAAAAGTAGAAACAATCCTATTCCCCTTGCTTTTTCTACAAATTCCGACATTTAATTCTAAAAGCACCTTCAAATTCTCTCATAAGTTCCTGAGAGATAATTAAAGTAAAATACTTTTAAACGTTAACAAGCACTTTAACAGCACAGAAAATTATCACACTTTCGATTTCCCAAACACAAAGATACTTAAATCAGAAACCAACACACAAAAAAGGAAAGTGCTAGAAATAATATACTTATCTAAAGACAGAAAACAGTTTAAATTTCAAAACAGACACGAACAATTTAAACAACATATACGCAAACTTACTACAAAATACTTGACAATTGGCAACACTGACTCCCACACAACCTAACACATATCACACACAGACCGATCACATTCAGTCCATGAACAGACAAGATAGAAGACACACCAACCCTGTAATGTAAAAATATTATTTTGTAAATTAGGTAAGTAATTTTTGTAAATTTCGTCATATTATACATATTCATTTTAATATAATTATTGTTAACAATCTGTAAATATGTTCCACAACCCTGAAGATGACCTAGTCCCTAGGTCGGAAGAATAAATCTATCACGACTGAAAATGGCAATTATTTTTCGTCCTATTGAAGCACTTTAACTTAAGATGCATTTTCGAGAAAATATTAGAGACAATATAAAATATACTTTGATCGACTTCCTTTGACTTCTTCTTGTTGAACGATTACCAGTTTTGCTAATTTACGATATGTCGCAACCACCCAAAGGAGATGCAACCTACTCGTAAAATAAAGTTTATGCAATCGGCGATTTTTAGTTTTTTGAGCTTTTTTTTTCTTTTTAAATTTTAAGTTGCTTCAAGATTTGAGGCACCCGGAGCTTTTTATTCAGTGCAATGGCGGTCTCAGGACAGTTTCCAAGAAAATCTGAGGGCTGGCAGCTGTACCCTTTATTCTGAGATCTTTTGGGAATCAATTTTTCTGACTCAGAGGACCTTAAAACGGGTACTTTGAGAGAAAATTCAATCGTGAAAATTTGCCAGTAGAAAGAGAAAGTCAATAATTAACAAACAATGTTGGTGCCCTTATTTTGGAGAACCATTCTGTTTAGATATATAATCAGAGAACTAGGTAATCTAATAAGGAAGCTCTTATCCCTGTTAAGAGATTCATTTAGGAGCTTAAAACTTTCCTTTTACGTTTTGTTAGTCACTTAATTTAGTTTAACTTTAATAAATTTGGAAACCAAAAAAGAGCTTTATTATTAAATTTCTATTTTCTGATTAAAAATCCTGATGCATTTGACCATTTCGAAGACGTTTCCTTCCTCTACAGTCCTTCATTTTCACGTTTCACTTCTCTCCCCCCTCTATGAAGACTACTTCCTGATTTAATTAGAACTGACGCCATATTAAAGACGTATTTCCACACTAGAAATTGATTAATCTATAGATTTTTATCGGTTAAGTTTAGAAAACTGGAGTCATGCTCCAGTAGATAGAGGTATCATTTCCTTTTCCAGCTTGGAAATGTTGCAAAGCGATCCGGAGTGTCTTTTTCTTGGGCGCTCCTACTGCTCTGTTCCCTTCTTTCAGAACCTATAAAGACTCCCGCTATATACGCCTCTCAAATACATAAATAAAATAATAAATATCAAAATATCAGATAACCAAACAACAATATTAAAACTAAAGCAATTATGTACGGTTAAACTTCAACTCAATCAATTACTTGGTCAAAATCGAGCTAATAATTACTTAAGTGAGCTAGGGGTGTGCTCTATAGAGGTGGGAGGAGAGGTTGCTATAATTCACCTCAGATAACGGGGAGATGGGTCTAAAATTAGTTAAACATTTAGCGTTCAATGTTTTAACTTGTTTGTATTTCATTAAAATGGTTTGAGGTTGATTCTGGTTCTTCACTTTGGTTATCCAACCACAGCTTCCTTCCTCTAGTTTGCAATGAAAGTCGCTATAGAATCGATTATCGCATTTACCCCAGATTTTCCCCCCAACTCTAATCTAAAAATATTTATAAATTTCACTTTTAATTAACTTTGTATTTAATTTATTTGTATTTTGACTTCATATTTATTCGTTCTATTTTTAGCAAAAGTAAAGAAGGGGCGCTTTTCAGATAATCTGAAGAATTAACTTCTGGAATCATTTAAGAGTAAATGTAGAAATCTTATAGCAGAAAATAATGGTTTTAATATTTTTTCTTTCAAAACACATTTTAGAGGAAACTCTAAAAAGGTTATATTCATCGGTAACCTCCCCAATTCTCTGATTAAACTGTCGTAGACTGTTTTAGATATCTCCTTATTTAATCCACTGCAAACATACAGATTCAAATTGTAAGAAAACTTGTAGGGAACTAATAGTGCCAATCTTTCTAGTTTGTTTGACAACTTTTTTGAAATACGAGTATCTAACATTAGATAAAATTAACAATTATTTAATCGAGCCAATCTAATAGATTTTTAATTGAATACAGAATTGTTACTAGAATAATAAAGGGGACACTTTGGATTAAAAATTTTAAAAAATTGATTATTGGCTTTGAAATTTAAGCTTGTTTTAGAGCTGAAGGAGATTATTATATAGCAGACCATTTTTTTATTTTGCGTTCCTAATAAACCTTTAAAATGGATTTTAGTGGTTGGTTTAACTCATGAAGTTTCTGGAATCTTCCATTAAATCGATTTTATTAACTAAGAATAAGGATCTAAATAATTAATTAAGATGCCAATGTTATTTTAAGAACAGTATCAACCATCGAGGCGGGCACGCTTTTGCATATTTCCATTATTTATATTATATAATTTTACATATACATATACAAAATAATAATTTATTATTAAAAGTTATAGATGGTATATAGCAGACATTTTTTAAGTAATTTTTTTTTTTTTGTATTTAAGTAATGTTCAAAAAGCAATGATTTCCATTTGGTGTCAGAATACATAATCTACTCGGCCGCGTAAACGGGTTTGAAGGCCTACAAGACCGTGGTTTTGCAATAAGTACATAGAAAGATTGTGAGATAATAGAAAGAGACGTTTTAAGAATAACGTTTGGCTCTAAAGTCTAAACTATAAGCATAAACTATTGATAGATTCTTTTCAAAATAACAAGATACAGTAACCAGTGAGACACTGTTCTCAACTGAGATTGCTTGGCCATGTGGAGAAAACATAAGAGGATCCAGAGCACGCACAGGATGGCAATGCTTGGCGTCTTCCGTGCCTATCTTCCTGACACTTGGCAGGCCTGAACTCCTAGCTGAATTCTGGAACTTAATGCTCTATGGAGGATAGATGAATATTTGACGAAGGCAAAATTCTTACTGATTTAACAAGAAACATCACAAAATAGGGCTGCATATATAAGTAGAGGTTGCAATGACTGCATAACCACCAAACCAAGACGTACTTCGTAGAATTAAAATACAAAAAAAAATGAAACAAAATGAGACAGATGTAATTAACAGTAAACGAGCACAGCTTTAGTTCAGTTCACCACATCTCCACCAAACACATACAATATCAGCAAATCCTAGGATTTTCTGAACACAGAAAATAATAAAATGCTAAATATAGTCAAAGTTTCCGCCTATGATACAAAAAATAAATAAATAAATAACTTAAATCAAAAATTATAATCGCATAAATAAAACCCAATCTAGGGTATGGGATAGCCTGATTGTTATCATAACCGAGTATAACTACCGTACGTCATACAATAACACCATATCCCTTTAAAGCTACTGATAAGGGCACACATGTGAGGCAAAACTTTTGCAATTAGATAAAGATCGTTTTTTAAAGACCCAACAAACTAAAGCTCAAAATATAAATTAAAAAAAAAAAAAACAAGTTCATTCACGCAGATTGTGTTGGTGTAAAACTAAATTTTGTCGATTAATTAATGATCTGCTATTCACTAATAATTATCAGGTAAAAATCAAATACTGCAATCCTCATTTAGTCGAGTTTTAATATTTACTAAAAGATAATAACATGAAAGTACTGGATTCAAAATCAATGAATGGAAGAGATTACAAATTTTTGTTTTTTTTTTAATTTCGAATGTTTGGAGCTGCTGCGTCAATGGTTAACAAAAACTAGAGGCTTTACATTTTCCCTCTAAACAAAATCTCTTTGCAGAATGTGAAGGCTGTAGTTGGTTAAAAATCACTAAAAGCAATCTCTCTCTCTCTCTAAAAAAAATGTGGTAGCTCAATGAGCGTCGTATGTTTTTGTTGATTAGTTACTGTAATTCTAACGGAACCGGAAACTAAACAGAGAGAGTTCTTTTTTGTGAATTTTGTAATTACAAACAAATAATTAGTGATAAGGTTATTTTGTGTAATCTAAGCTTCATAAACTGTTAAGGTCTGAACAATCTAACTTTCTCTTGGATACAGCATTAGATAAAAAGGAAATCTATTAAAGATACAATTCAATCCTAATCGAACATTTCTTGAATAAAATTAATCGATCATATCAATTGAATAAATGTTCACAAATGTAAACAGATCTGTCATCCTTAGCGACTTGAACAAACTATTGCAACTGTAAAAGGCCCTGCAGGGATGGCGAACCTTTTTGAGACGTGGGTCAAATTTTGTTCATTTTTTTTTTTACTACTAGCTCTTGGGTCATTAATGCCCATTTGCACAAGAGTTAAGTTTAAAAATTTTAAACTGAATATTTTCAAAACTAAATATCCTTAAAATTCAGTTGGCTTAACGGGTAAAACGGGACGAAACATTGTGCTATGGAAGTCTCTTTTTACAAACATAACCTCACAGAAGTGTTGTTCTATCTGAAGAAAAATCTAAATATGGTTATTTGTTTTGGGTTGTCGATTTTTTTTAACAAACAAAATATGAGTAAAGTTATACATTTTATTTGATATTTTGTAAACCCTTTTGCTTTATTTCAAATATACTACAAAAGCATTTGTCGTCATTTGCGTTTTAGAACTGTAATGATTCAGACTAAAGGTTTATAGATAGCATTTAAATTGCTTTTGTGTCAATGCGTGATAGAATATAAATTATCCACACAATTAGAAAATCTAAACTAATTCAAACCCGCGTAAACAAAAAATGGTTGCCTAGCAATTGTGGTTCAGTGAAAAAGCTTGCCCCGTGGGTCATAGGTTTGCCATCACTGCCCTAGTACAACAGCTAAAAACAAATGAGCCAGCTTGAGAAGAGCCAAAAACAGTTAATTATCGAACAAAAAATTGAAATTACCGAAGTACAAAGTAACAGGAGTGTAAAAACGGGATGAAGCCCACGAATTTCACGGGCTGAAATTTAATGGCCTGAATAGGGATAGTTTGTGTTAATTTGGACAGCTTATTAGAAGTGGTGTGATCGTTGTTGTATGTATAATAAGCAAGCTTCAAACGGAAGCCACCGGCACCATTATAAAACAGTTAGCCTAAAAGTCCACCCAGAACATTAAATCTCAAGAAAATCATTAGGTTACCAACAAGTTAGAAAAAAGTGTGATTCTTATCAGAAAAATCACAATACCTAGCAACATGCTACCGTAAAATAGTTCAACACTGGTTCAAAACAAGCAAATAAGAGCAATTTTTTTTGGCCTAATTTAAAAATCTGAAAGATGTAATTTGGGTTTTGCAACCTTGGTTCAAAACAAATTTTGAATTCTCTTAGTATTTCTTCAACTAACTGTAAAGGACTCAGTTTTATCTCCAGAACGGGAGTCAAACTAGGCCATCCTTTATTGCCAAACTTGTTTAATAATGCATTGAAGAAATCCTTTAGTTGTTCTTATGATCAGTAACTTTACAAACAACGTCCTTTAGGATAACAAAGTACTAAATAAGTAACTTGTTGAATATTAATAAAGTTTTTCAAATGGAAAGAGCTTTTAGCATTAAATATTACTTGTGTGGAAATAGCTGTAAAAATTGAGTGATCAACTAACTCAAATTAGGAATAACTTCGTTTACAAATTTCTTAAAATGCCTTCAAATATGTATTATTACATTTATTACTTTACATAATGCTAGCAAGAAATATTGCGATGTAATTTTTTAAGTAACCTGGGAGAATTAAAAAGGGAATGTAGCAATTCCGTTTGTTTCTTTTAATTTTATTTATTAAATAAGTTCATTTAAACTGGTTCTTGGTCTGCTAGTTTTAAAATACGAGTAAGTACTGTTCAAATTCAGTCTATTCAACGATATTAAATATGCACAAGAAACCAACAAAAACAAAAAATCGTTTGATGTTTGAAAGCGAGGAAAATCAGGAACTATAACTTCCTCCTGAGTGGAAAACCCCATGAAAGAGTTGATTAGGATTTAATGGAAATCTATATTAGATAATTATCCAAACAGTAAATTGGGTTTTAAAACAATTTTCTACACTTACGCCCGCCCGATCTCACGAAGCGTGACCTGTTTGAGTCCATTATTTATTACCCTGCTAACTCCAGCTAAGTAGTAGAAGAGTTGTATATTTCAGCGCACTTACGCTCTTGTGAAACACTCTTTTTCAGACTGTTCTAGAGGTCTTCATGAATATCTAAATTAGGAGCGGCCCAATCGAAAGTTTCTTGTAATAGAAGTTCATTTTAATTAAACTTAATTTAGTAATTTTATACTAAACTCGTATGGTGGAATTTTTGGTGTTACGGTTTTGTTTAATTTAAATACATCTAGAGCGGTTCACTGTTTTCTCCCAATTCCCATTTTACTCGCTTGACAGTGGGTATGAGTATGAGTCCAATGAAGAAGGATTGGAGGACGATTGGGATTTCGAAGGATGGAGTGGATATTTCAGCTTTTATTAGGAATTAACTTTTATTCTCCACCTAATAACCCAGCAAAA
This sequence comes from Rhodnius prolixus, assembly GCF_049639745.1. Classification (NCBI taxonomy): domain Eukaryota; kingdom Metazoa; phylum Arthropoda; class Insecta; order Hemiptera; family Reduviidae; genus Rhodnius; species Rhodnius prolixus. The sequence goes on along the minus strand of NW_027411614.1, from coordinate 33,972,714 downwards.
TATTAATATGAGCTGGTATAGCACGTGTTACGAGTACTTCGTCTAAGTTGGGAGCAATAATGCGAGTAGTGGAGAATTGTTTCTGCATGAGTAGGAATATCTGAGGTGCAAAAGATATCTTTTTGGGAAAGGAGCGAGGAGATTACCCTGAGATTCATCTGCGAATAGAGATCTCGTTCCCACGGAAGACCCTGAAGAACTGATAAGATAAAAATGGTTAGTTGATCAAAATGTATGTAGGAATCAAGTAATTTCTTGAGCTTCAACTAGTAGTCCAGGTGCCAAACCCGGTCAATCGCTTGTGCAATGTCCAGGAAAGTAGTTATTTAAATGAAGAATCTGAGATTAGTTTACTTGTTGTTATTTCACTTGTGCACTGTAAAACTGTTCTTGGTAAAGATGTATAAATATGCATGGAATCGTGGAAGTAAACATTTTATAAATAGAAGAAAGCTTTTGTTAAAAAGAGAAAAAAAATCCAATAAAATAAATAAAAGGAAATGTACAAAATTTAATATTTAAAATTTCCGTATTGCAACTTAATGGTATAGAACAATGGCCGCTGGAGTGTGGCTGACCTCACATTATAAACTGGTAACGAGAAAGATAATTGCAGCCACCGCCTCCGTTCTGTGGCTCACAAATTGTGTGCTAAATCCCAACCATTCAAGTGTCTGCCCCGTCCCTTTGGATTTGTGTTGTTCTAATTGTAATCCATTTTGTTTAAATGATTCATTTTTAATTTGAAATTGATTTTTTTTTTTTGTTTATTTGGCCTGTTCACAAATTCGCCTCAGGTGGTAAATCTAATTTGATTTAATGACACTTTCATTACTTCTTATCTCCTCATTCTGATCCTCTTATCGCTACACGAACTCTACAAACCACTTACAGGACTGGCTTTTCAAATGGAGAATCAAAACTAACGTTACGAAATCAAAGTTTATAGTATTTACTCTCAGATGGAAAATCCTACCTCCCATCATCTTGAACCAAACTCCTATACCAACTGTGGACAAAGTACGCTACATTTGACTGTACCTAGACAAACGGTTGTCATGAAATCCCCATACTAGACTGAAAAGACAAGAAACTAACCAACGCTACAAAACTTCTCGCCAGACTATTTGACAAACGTTCGAAACTTAACCCACATAACAAAAGACTCTTAAATCTTTCTGTTGCTGCGACCTATTTGGTCATACGGCATCGAAGTATGGGGATCGACTAAACGTTCCAACTCACTACGCCTCCAGGCATTACAGTCAAAAATACTTCGAAAAACTTCTAACCTCACTATCCATAATGACCTCAAAATCCCTTTCATTACAGATCTTGCTAACACTTTTCTTCAAATTTCATTCCTCTACAGCAGCTCATCCCAACCCTCTCATATCTTCCTCCACATTACCAGGTAATCCTCTAAGGAGATTGAAGAGAAGATGGCCTCGTGAGAGCAAAGCACGTTACTGGAGTGGCACCACTGGGTGCCTTCTCCACTATCTCTTTTTTCTTTTACCATATTTGCTTGTTGCAACAACTGTTGCAGTGGTAAATTACAATAAAAGATTAAAAAAAAAAAACTTTCATTGCTAGCGAAGTCCTATTATTTAACTTTAAATATATCAACCTGATATATTCCGCTAAACTTCATTTCTACTCAGGAAGTTATCTAATTTAACGTAGAAGTTAAATGTCAGATTCTTTACGACGTTGACTTTCTTCTTTGTTGGTTAGTTGTCTTTGAGTGTAAAATAAAGTTCCCTTAGCCTATGTCGAGTTAATTTCATGTTTTAGCCGTATATTATTATTATTATTTTTAAATAAATATCATTTAACAGCGTTAATTGTATGGTTTGCTTAATTGCTACGTTTTTGTTTCCGGTCAAAAATGATTTTTTTCTAGGCGCGTTTAACTAATGAATTAACTGGCTTTGATCTTTTACATAAATATAGCTGTTTGATAATGTTGTTTTTTCTCTTTTTTGTATAGGCAAGTTTTTTTAATCATAAATAGAGTTCAACTTCCTAATTCGTAACACATCAGTTCCAAGTTTTTTTGGGAAAGTAACGTAACACATCAATTCAGGTTACTTGTTCAGTAATATTATACTGTTTATCGAGTTTTTTTTTAAAGACAAACCTCCCAAACCGGTTGATATCAAAGACTATATAATGTAAACAAATCTTTGGAAACTTGAACCTGACATAACAGATAGGCTCAGAGTACTATTCCATCTTTGTTGGTAACTGATTGATTGATTGATTGATTTAATTCAAGAGAGATCCAAAATTATTGACCATTCTATCACAATTAGAGAGAAGCTTTAGATCTAGGCCATCTACGATAAGAATCTCTTTTATGAATATACAGGTTTCGTGACCGAAAATTATTCAATTAAGGATTCAAAATTGGCGAGGAATAGGTCAAATAAAAACAACAACTCCGTCTTTTTGCCAACGTTTCGACAAATTATTTTGCCCTCTTCAGGGCGTAGCTATGCGGATCGGTTGAGTTACAGAAACTCTGTTTAATCTACAATCATCCTCGCCAATTTTGAATCCTTAATTGAATCTCTTTTATTGTTTTTTTTTTATTCTTTTCAGGTGTAATTATGTTTAATTGATTTCTGCATCAACTAATAATATATATTTATTAAGATCCTTATTTTGCAGTAATGTATTTGTATAAAGCATACTCTTTCTGCATTTCAGGAGTATATTTTACTATAATTTAATTCCATTTCCATTTAGGGATTAAATAAACAAGTCCTATGCGCCTATATAACCAGATCATACTACGGAAGCCATCAGAGTTGGATTATTACTTACGTAACATACTTGTTATAGTCACAGGCTCTCTTCCGTTTATTTTTTACCATATAAATATGAACCGGATGTAAAGTCCGATGTCTTCAGTTTGTGTAATTCTTAATCTCTACTATATTTGTACAATTTCTTTCTTATCAATATGCCACTTAAGAAATCTGTTGTTACGAAATAACTATAAATAAAATCTGGCTATTGTATGCAGTTATGGCTGCCGTCTATGGATTATAATGAACTCAAAGAAATCTGGTGTGAAGTATTCAAGCCTTGGCTCAAAAATAACTAACATTTATGGACAGCAAACGAGTACTTGTTAACGAGTTATATATACGCATAGGACTTGTTCATTAATTCCCCAAAATGGAAATGATATTAAATTATAGTAAAATATCCTCCTGAAATACAGCAAGTTAGAGTATTCTTTATGCATATACATTACTGCAACAAAACTGTCTTCTTTAACAGTGTAAGATCCTTTATGTCGAATTCGGTCTACCAGATACCTTAGAACTTCAGCAATGGAGCTGTTAACTCCTATTGCAAATGGCAACAATCTGGTATCATTAAATTTTCATTTATCATTGTTACCAGAAAAGGGATGTTTGTCGTATACCCTTTCGTTTTCATTACGAAAATTGGGCAGTTTTGTGACTTAGAGTCTTGTTTAGTTACTAAGCAAAGTCGATTAAACCGTATTTACCTGGTACTACTTCACCTTCCCCAAACTTCATGTAGCGTTGCTTGGACGTTTATCTTCTAGTAGATCCCAAATAAGTGTAACGTTGCTGGCAATGAAAGGCGGATGAACTAGCAAAACAGGGATGCCTTAAGCCTAAATCAGAACTATTGGCAAGTTTTGAATCACCTGTTACATTGACCGAATGCAAGGCAAAACAACAGCCTTCCAATTACAGCAAAAAATAGCGATTGAGGGATGAATCAGCTTATTAGGCAGCAGAATACCTGTGGAAAACCTGCCAAGTTTCCATCTGGTCTATGTTGCCAACTTCCTGCTCCTCACCAGCCCATGGTCACTTAAAAAGCCATCTTCAGTCGTGCTTCGGTACTGTTACGAGTACCTTAATTGCCCATTATGTGATTCGGACCAGCATTTAAGGAATTGTTTGGGACTCTTTGACGCTATAGATGGTTTCAATCTGCAAGAAAGTACATATTTTGTTCAAGCATATTTTTATTAGGGGTAGCGAGTAGCACGATAGATTTCCTTCCAACATATCGTTCCTATCCGTAGCTCATTTCCGTTGGTTCTGGTGATTGAACAATTTAGCATTAAAGTTCTAGTATTTTTTGCGTCTTAAGTAAGCGTCGTCATCTCCATAAAATGTAACAGGTGGTGAAAAATTAGGTAACTACTGTATCACATTATGAGCTATATTAAATATTTAGATATCAAACAAAACAATTTTTCAAAAGCAATGCTTAAATATTGTATGGTTGAACGATGTATAACATTGAAACTCTGAGAAAACAGGCAACATAGAACGATTTTTTTGTTAATTACCCTCTCATCGTGCAATATTGTAATAGATATTTCAAACTATAAAACTCCCAATTGTGCATAATGATGTGGGGCACAATGAAGAGTTTTTTTAGCGTTATCAACTCCGATAAAATAAACAATGCTTTTGTCTTTATCGTAAAATATGGAGCTTTTAACAAATTAATACCTTTTTTTCGCTTCGTCCAACTTTATGGTTAATAAAAAAAAACTGTTAGGTAATGAGGTTTTATTACGATCCTATATTTAATCATTTGTTGATAAAAACAAAATAATCAAACAATAATAGCCACTCTGATTCCTGTTTACAATTTTTTTTTTTTTTTTTTATGATTTAAAACGCGTCATCATCTAGGGTTATTGGCGCCAGGAGCTTTTTTTCAGTGCATTACAATCCGGACAGTGTGCTCGTTACTGACAACACGGTCCATTACCGGAGCTGTAAGAAGCTCCAAGGAAAAGAAAATCTAAGTGCCTGCAGCTGGATTCGATCCTTGGATCTCCGCGTTGGAATCCAATACGCGAACCGCGTAGCTAATCCCTTCCCCCCTGTTTACAATCATTTAAAATTTTCTGGTATTCAATAAACACGAAATATGTTAAATTCATATTTAACTATAACCATTCACAATACAAATACATTTGCGTAAATAAAAAAAAACTCTTACAATTTGCCCATTATTCTAACATTCTTGCAATAAATTTATTCACCTTTCCTAACCTCTAATCTATTCAGTTCCTTAATCATGCTTCTATCCTAAATTGGGCTCTAGTTTTTAATAATCTTATTATTCAATCACATCATAATCCACTAGTACAACATCTGTGTTCCAGAACATTTCCTGACAACACTTTTTATTTTGCCTTTTCTTGGCATTGGCTTTCGCCATACAGCATCCAGCATCGTCTAGGTGCTGATCACTAGAATATCACTCACTCTCCATTCTTACTTATAAATACATTCGCTTCGCACATTCATCCCTCTACTATATACAACTATTAACATATACTACAACTAATGGATGGATCAGTCTCTATATTCCTGCCATCCTTATAGCTTAACCGAAATTAAAATCACGTAATCCTTCTCTAATCATTTTCTTGCATTCATTCTAATCGGCTATAACTTTTAAATATATTCATATTTCTTTGCTAGCTCTGCTACAGATTTAATAACACTTCTAGACGTTTTAAAAGACAGTGCCCTCTAGATCTCCTCTCTGATGAAGAGAGTCAATAGAATGTATTAATTTATAATTGGAGTATTACCGCTGGGTAACTTCTCCACTCTGATATGTGTGATAAGTTGCTTATCGTTGCCCTTGTTGCTTATAACGCAATGCGTTGGTTGTAACTAAATAAATGATTTTTAATTGATTACCTTTATAAACTAATTTGTTTTTATTGAGTATATATATTTATTAATATTCTGTTCATTAAATTATGTTATAAAACTGCCTTTTTATTAACTTATGGTTTCTGTTAATTGTGGTGAAATATACAAATCCGATTGCCTGCTAGTTTAGTAATGTCTGCTAGATAATATAAATAATTATAATTGTTTTTACTCAACCTATCAATAATAGAAGTGGAGATCTGTTACCTTTGCGAGCAATCCCATTAGAGCGTTCAAAGAAAAGTTCCATTTGAGCTCGTTAATCGATGCATAATAATTAGCAAGAAGGTATAGAAGGAAATCATGTAAAAAAAGTTGGCATTGATTTCTGTTTTTTTTGTATTATTTTAACAATACCCGTCAATGGCAGGTAGTTAATTAAAAAATTCTCGTTCATAAAAATGCAAATTAAGAGGCAGCAAGAATATAATAATTGAAAAAAAAATATATATTTTTTTAAATAATTCTTTGAATAGAATATTATAAAGTTTGAGTGGATTCCGTTTTAATACTTTTGATTACAACAATCTAATTCAAACAAAAGAACTCAACTTATCCTTAAAAAAACAACACCTTCAAATTAAAAATAATGTAAAAGTTATTAGTTCATTGTTTGCTTCAAGTTATTATTTATTAATCCATACTTAGCGCGATATAAATTGGAGGAAGATAGGAATAATGGGTGGAAGGGGAAAGGGAAGCTGTGCAGGGATTGTAACAGGTTGGTGCTGGTTACATGCAGGATGGCCAGGAAACTTTCACAAGCTGAACTGGTGTAGCCCAACAAGAAAGTAGGACAAATATAGCTTCTGCTAACCTCATCCTGCAGCTTGTTCACAATTCCAATCCTATAATAAAGTAGTAATTCTATTCTCAGCCCTAAATTCCATTTCCTTTATTTATTTTTCAAAAAAAGAATCCTCAAAACTCTTTCGCTTACCGCAACTAACAAAGCCGGGCTTACCATAACTTAGAATCCTTACATAATTACATAGGTTTATCTCTATGACCTGAGACATTCCAAGTCCTCTTAATGCATCACCTTTAAAAGGACTCGTTGATTGCTTTATTCAGAGCAGCGCAAAAGAAGGGGGAACTAAGCGGATAAACTCCATTTCTGATCAATGATTTTCTTCTATCTTAGCATTGTGGAAATATATACAACTGTTATTTTAGTGGGTGCAACTATAACCCTCAAGTTATAGTTTATTTTAAGCCGTAATTTTATTTTCTGAACTACAATGAAAGGAAGTATTTTTAATTAAATTATGGACTTTCCAGCAATTTGGGCAGCGTAATGGAGTCGATAGATGGTGGTCTAGTTCTTTGTTTCCGAAAAGTAGGGTTTACATTGTTCAGGAGAATATTATAAGGGCAAGGGTTATTACAGCCATATTTAAAATTAGTGTAAAATACATTATTATTATTATTATTATTATTGTTTTCTATTAAACAGCAATAAACCAAAAATCTGAATTTGTTGACCTTTGCCTTTTATTAAAAAAAGGCAAAAACTTTAAAAGATTTGAAAATATTTAAGATAACATTAATTAGCAATACTCTGAACAGGGAATAGTCATTCTTGTAATGACGAGCCGATCCTTCTTTCAGAGATGGCCGATTCTATCCATTAGCTAAAATCTAGCAGGAATATTCTTATATGTTTAAAAATTGCAAAATGGGGAAAATTATACTGTAACAGACTGTACTTCCTAATTTATTAGTAAGTATACTTTTACCCATTTCTTTGGGAATTGTAAGTTGATTGGGTCGATAATATTCACTCAACATAAATTTATCGGGTTATCTGTACTTGTTGCAAAGCATGTTAAAAGTGTATCCGGTGATGTTACTCCTTAGCCTTAATTATTCGAATATATTCTTTTCTCAATTCTCATTTTAAATTACTTATTAACACTGCATTGCCAATGCTCGAATTTAGTCAGTTATTGCCAATGTGGAGTCATATTGACTCCATCATTTATTTTTATCTTTTTTTATATTGATTTCAATTTTAATAATAAAATTTGCATTACTGGATGAGAAAGAATAGGAATTAAGAACGAAAAAACAAATTTTGTCCACAAATCGGCTTTAACATTTCACGCAGAAGGAATTAACTTCAACTTAGGATCGCATTAATTTCAGTATTTTCTAGAACCCTGATTGACTGCCTTCTGATCAGGGGCTTTTTCATTTTTTTAATTACATTCACTATTTTTTCAATTACTAAGCGCTGTTGTCACGGATCGGAAATTACCCAATTCGCTGCAACTTTTTGCTGCAATTCGGACAGAAAATCAATTCTAGATAGAGGCTTTTTTTGGGCTTGATACTTTCTATGAAAATTATGTAAATTTATCAATTAAGCATTTAGACAATAATCTGGAGTCAAGTTAATACCAGAAAATCTACTTATATTGCCAATCTTGAGTCGAAATGACTCCGATATATTTACGTGTAATGCCAATCTGGAGTAAAAATGACTCTTATGATTCAAGTAAACTAATCTGCAAAAAGAAACTAAGAATTCCACGGCCTTCAGCTTGTGACTATCAAATGGTGAGAGACATTTCAGAATAGCTATGAGATGTGGGGAAATAGAGCCATTCCTATTTTTTTGGAGTCAAATTGACTCCGGATTGGCAATGCAGGGTTAAATGTTAATTCCCAAATTTCATTTTTTTTTTTTTAATTTATTTGTTTAACCAATACAGTTTTATGTTTCCGAGGACAGAATGTGCCCCGTCTATAGATGATACATTAGTTTGAGCAATTGTAACAGCTTACAGTTAAAACCGCTTGTATATGACGTGGCCGGGAGTACACTTCGGGTGCTCTGTTCTGTCGCCACATCTAGGGAACAGTTCACTTTATTTCTGTTGGTACACATCCCCTTTCATCCACTCTCCTGTCTGTCTTGAAACTGAAATAGTCTTTCCTAATTTTCACCTCTTCTCCGAGACATCCCATTTCTATTCACACATTGTTTTATATAACTATATTTTTTTTATATATTTTAATGTTTTCCCTTAACTATCCCAACCTAAACTTCTCATAATTAAATTGAAGTGATACTTGATGAGATAGAAATGTGACATACAGGGATGAATGTCAATGTCACTGAGACAATCAATTCGGTAGAACGGAACTTCATGACAGGAAACAAATATTAACCAATGCTCTTATGACAGTTTACTCCAAATTTGTAATAAATAATATAGATTCTGTTCCTATAGAATGTTATTGAACTGACTTGAAAATTTCATAATTTTCTGATACCTAGAAATAGCGAATCAATTTGCTCATTATACAGAGTTAATAACGAATTAGTACTGCATCTTCTTTCTTTCTTTAAGTTTTAGAACAATTTTAAAATCCTAAAAGTAATTAATTTATTAATATTTTTCTGCTTAAATCTCAATGAAGAGTGAAGGCTTTTTCAGTTTATGGCTGGGCCTAGATGCCACAGCCTTATAGTTTCCTCTTTGTGTGTGTAAAAAAAATCAGCAACATTTCTGGGATCCCAATTACCATTTATTGTTTTCTTGGTCTAATGCTTTTATGGTACAAGTCTGAAGCTGAAGATTTGTTTAGTGGAGCTTATTATGCGTGCATCTTGTAGTCCACTGCGAAGCACAAAGAATCGAAGGTGGAGGAATGTCCAGTACAGGTTTACGCTGCAGGGTGTCCTTGCCCACAGTACTGGATGTTGAGTATTGAAACAGAAATCTTCCCATCTTGAAGAGGTTTTCTTAATTTTTTTTCAATGTACGCTTTGAAAATCATGCTGCTCTTGTTAGGTTCAAGATGTTCATTTATTTAGATTCTTTAATGTGCACTTTATTAAACACGATTTAAAAAATTAAGTGATTTTTTTTCTTTATCGGGGTATCGCAGAAAATTTAGATTTTGCATTCCTTTAAGTGCTACTTGATTAAATTTACTCATAAATGATTAAAAAAAGATTTGGAGTAATATTTAGGTCAAATTCAGTCAACAGAAAGAACACTAAACACTATTTCAATTTTCAAACATTATTTCAGAATTTTTGGAAATAATCACAAAAACAACCATAAATTTTTGTCAATTAGAATCAAATGGGAATCTTAACAAAGTAATAAAGAACGAGAGAGCGTCCCGGGAGGACTTGGCCACTGATTTATTCTTGTTAGGAGTGCTCCTACTGCCTGCGGCTCTGTGTGCTGAAGGCAACGTTTGGCCATCTCTGGAAGAGATTGGTGGTTGAACTTCTGGCCCTGTTGTGTGGTTAAATTTAAATTGATGGCATCGTCTCTTCTAGGGGGATGGCCAGCAAATTCACTCGGCCGAGGAAAGGAGTTTTATCTACTGATAGGCGAGAAATAGACTGAATAGAAGAAAAAGCTACTATCACCAGAGTGTGGGTGTGTGTGGTGAATACACAAAGTGTGTAGGTGTTTGTGAGCACGTACCAAATGTGTCGTAATAAATGACCGTAGCCTAGGAAACTGGACCTGCCGATGCCTCACTTGATTGGCCGTCTGCAACATTAATCTCTCTCTCCTGTGACATCAATATTTCCCTTCCCTTTTATAATTCAGCCGGTGGAATTTATCACTACATAGGCTCCTACACAATGGAAGACCAAACTTTATTTTATTAATATTGACAAATACAAATTTGATTTAAATTGACAATTTATCTACTAAGCAAGAAAATAATTTAATTCTATAATCTTATTGTACTTTTAAAATCAATTTTAAGTTAGATTTTGCGGCAACTAGTGTAGCTTTTAAAAATGTGTTTTAAGTTCTGATTTGATCCAACAGTGAGGATTTAGACATCACCTAATTCCAGTCTTTCTCTACTTCAACTATGCCCTGAACACACTCTTAAACTGTGGGTCGCAATCCTAAAAGATTTAACGAGGATCCATGCAGTTTTAAGTATGAAATAATCCCCGTCTAAGTGCAATAGATGCACCAATAGAGTGTCTTACTAAAGTGCAGAAGCTGCCAAGATTTAGGATAAAGAAAATCAATTATAAAAACTATAAATTCTCATTAATTATTATTGATTTTGGGGAATATTGGAGGTGCGGTCAACAAATTCAAAAACTAATTTCTTTCTTCATACCAACGTTTCGGTAAATATATTATCTTCTTCAGGATATTGTAAAATCCAGGGGTGTTGATCATCAACAGTTATGATGATGTAGCTTTGCATTAATCTCCACAAATTGATTAAATTCTCTGTTCTTTCCGATTTGTCTTAAGATTTCCTCGTATTGTTATATTTACCGAAACGTTGGTGTGAAGAAAGAAATAAAGTTTGTGAATTTGTGGACCACATCTCAATATTCCCCAAAATCATCAATTAACTTTGGTCGAAAACCAGAACAATCATAAATTTTTTAATGAGATCTAAAAGGGTCAGAATGGAAAACTATATACTTATTTTATATTTGGTCCAATTTTCGTAAAGAACAAACGAAGATCTCATCTTTCAGAATATTAAGAAGGTGGCTCTGTTTGGTGACAATATGATCAACCTATGATCATGTAGAATATGATCTATAAGATACATTCTTCTTCTTCATCTGCCTATCCACACTATTGGATGTTGGCGATCACATTTCCATATGTTTCAAGGTCTACTACTGCCATGTACCAGATCTCCGATAGTTCTTAAACCTGGTTCATTCCCTTCTTAGCCAAGACATTTGCTTTCTTCCCAGTCCTCTTCTTCCACCAATCGTGCCCTCGACTAATGAGTTGCAGCAGTTGATATTTTGGATTTCTCATTAGGTATACAAAATAAGCTGTTTTCCTTCTATTTATGCTTAGTAACATTTCTCTGTTATTTCCGATTTGTCTTAAGATTTCCTCATTTATTAATCTGTCGGCCCATGATTCAGCAACATTCGGTAAGTCCACATTTCGAAGCTGCATTTAAAAAGATTAAGATAGATAGAAAAATTAAAAAGATTAAGATTCATTAAGCTACATTCAAAAAGCTAAAATTATTTTACCTTTAATTCTTTAACACAAATGGAAAGAGATCGTAGATGGAAGGGCATTCGTTAGAGAAAGAAAAAGATATGGCAACCTGTAGAGAGACAAAGAGGTAGTATTATGATACTGTTATTTAAAAGCATTGACGCGAATAACGTCACGCGATGTGTCGTGAGAGTATCAAATAATTTAAAAGTAGTACATATTGACTATTTCCCCTAATCGTACCTTCTTACTTCATTGCCCACCATCTTAAGACTAACCTGTATTTACCAAACTTGTTAATATTTTATAAATAATATCAATAAATAATTAAAGTATTTAAAAACAATCTCGAGGATAACAAAATTCTGAAATTTTTATTTCAACATCCAAACAAGAAAGAATTTACCGTTAAGATCAGCCAAGATGTAACATAATACAGTAATTGTGCAGGTTGATAAAATTTTAAAATTCAAATTGTAATGTAATCATATGTTTAAGATTTTAAATTCAGAATTTTGGTTAAGATTAAGATAAGGTCAGCAAGAAAACCAAAAAGTTCAAAACTATTAGCAAACTATTGGCAAAGTTTTAAAAAAACATTAAATGTTTCTTACTATTTGTTAAGGAAAACTAATGTAGTTTCAGAAAGCTGATTTAGTATTTAGCTCTCAGTGTAAACTTGAAATTTTTCTCGGACTGTGACAGTACTATCAGATTCAAGTAGATATTGGCCAGGAATCATGGTGAAGCCATTTCACTAATACTCTCTAGAATAACAATAATTATAATATTTAATTTGCAAATAACTTATTATTTTAAGAAAATGCTAAAATCTTTTACCTCAATTTATAATTCAATCAGATTCCAGCAAAATCTTTAACCAATTATGACCATTCTAGGCCCAATAATGTTTCTCAATTCCATTTCCACAGGGTTCTAATAGGATTTCCTGTATGATATCTAATTTGTTTTAACGCTTCACTGCATGAATATTTTGTATTGTTCCAAAACATTTCCGTACAAAATTCTCATAACTATATTTTGCTACAAAAATTCTAATAATTTTGAGTAATTGTATAACACAATTTTTGATACGCTACTGATTGGTTACAACATGCATTCTATTCTATCCAACTACACTATACCATGACTATACCATGTTTTTGGTCACTCAATCAAAGAAATGAAACACTTTTTATACATAAAATAAGTTAAAGATGTTAATAAGAGTTAATAATTTAAATTTAAAGACAATGTAAAAGCTAAGTCGGGCGTCAGAATTTATTTTGCTCCTTTACTTGCAAGATTTGGTTATATATTTTGGCCATAGAGGTATCTAATGCATTCTAATCCTAGGCAGGGAGGATAGTTACTTCGTTGTATTTTTTTTTTTTTTAAAGAGAAGTATTGCATTATTCAGTTACCACACTCAACTTGTGCGAGGAAGTAATCAAACAGCTCGTTATTAGTTGGCGGCGACGAGCTTTAAAATTGAAAGTCAACAGAGTTAACGTCATGCGTCCATTGTTGGCAGTGCACGCACAGTAGATGTAGTTCTCTTAAATTTATAATAAACAGCTGTGGTTTCATCGGTTTAAGATTAATTTCATTTAGTATAATAATACAAATTTTTATTTTTATTGTCAAAGTGAGAGAACCAGATATTCAATCTCCTGATTAGAAACGTGGATGTTGGATACATCAGGTAGGTTTAATCGCATGGGAATGAAAAATACAGAACTGTATCAGCTTTATAAGGAAAAATTTGTTGATGGCTGCCATTAAACTGGATATGGGCCCTTCGGAAGTTCATCTAGAATGAAGGACATCTGGGCGTGGACAGAAGCGATTAGCAAATGAACTTTTCTATAAAATTTAAGGACTTGGAACGGGAATCGAACCCAGTGTCACAGTATATCTCGGCTTTGTCTAAATCGATCGATTATCTTGGCGCTTTGTTTTATAAAAAGAAATTTTGTCCGTAAGGGTTATTCAGAATGAGAGAGTTAATACATGCTATCCGAGACATTCCGTTTTCGAGAGGGTATCATCAAAGAAGACTTTTCGCTCGTGTTATCGTCAATGCGTGAGAAGGTTTTGCTTAGTTTTCTTCGGTTGCTATTTTAAAATGATGTAAAAAAGAAGATAAAGTTATTAAAGAAGAGGTTTAGGCATTCCAGGTTGCCTAAGCTGTAGCAGGGTACTTGATCAATTAGCATTGAAGTTGTGGAAAGAAAGAACTATAAAATATTATTGGCTTTCACGTTGATGCTGGTGAAGAGAACCAGCTTCGGCGCGAGAGTTAGCGATTAGTTGATGTGGCGGTGGCCGCGTACAAAGGTAATGACTTTCTAGAATGTTAAGACGACCTTGCCACTTACCTTGTCCTCCTCCAGAAAGTGAGAGTACCCGGTACATACTTCTACTATCACCACTTACACGGCCATCGCCCTATTTCATTACTAACTTTCTAATTTTCCTAGCAATTTGTTTTATTTTCTTTTTGATTCCCAGTTTAATTCGCAATATATCCTCGTAATAATTAATAATTGTAGGAACACATTATTTTCTATCATTACTATAGTTAATGGAATGATCGGCCGGATTCGAACCTGGAATCTCCGCGTTGGAATCCAGTATACACTAACCACTAAGCTTATCCCTTTCCTAGTTAGAAGTACGAGGTATGTTCAAAAAATAAGGTGAATTTTCAAATTTCGCGGGCTACGTACATTCGAATTTCGATTGTCTTTTTTTTTTATGTTGGTACACTTGTCTCGAACATATTTTCAAAGTTGTAGCTATATAGCATGTTTAGTTTGTATGTTAGAGGCATAAATAAGACAAGTGTTTTGCGAGTTCGGCGATTTTCTTCTGTCGAAAAAAATGGATCAACGAATTTGCATCAAATTTTGTGTAAAAAATGGAATTAAGTGCTCAAAACACTTGAAATGTTGAGAGTGGCGTACGGTGATAGTACTCTGTGTCAAAAAAATGTTTACAAGTGGTACAAGCTTTTCACAGAAGGTCGAGAAGATGTGAATGACGACGCTCGCCCTGGACGCCCCAGCACATCAACAACCGATGAAAATGTTGAGAAGAATCGTCGAATCACAATTAGAGAAGTTGCTGAGGTTGTCGGCATATCGGTTGGCACATGTCCTGCAATTTTTTTTGGAAATTTTGGGCATGAAGCGTGTAGTAGCGAAGTTCGTTCCAAAATTGCTGAATTTTGATCAAAAAAACCGCCGCATGAGCATCGCTCAGGAATTGTTGAATGACATTATCATGTCTCAGTCACCGTATTCACCAGATTTGGCGCCCTGCGACTTTTTCCTGTTCCCATGATTGAAGAGACCCGTGAAAGGACGGAGATTTGCGACGATTGAGGAGATAAAAACCGAATCGCTGAGAGAGCTCAAGGACATACCAAAAAGTGCATATCAGAACTGTTCCGAGGATTGGAAAAAATGCTGGCACATATGTATTATATCTGAGGGGGACTACTTTGAAGGAGACAAAATAAAAATCGATGAATAAATAAATATTTTTTAAGAAAAATGAAAATTCACCTTATTTTTTGAACACACCTCGTATTGTTATGTTAGTAATTTGCGTACAGAATTTTTATTAATGCCAGCTCCCTCAGATGGTCTATATACCAAGAATATTTATCTTTAATTTTCATATTCTGTTTATATTCTTTCAAAATTTTGCCTAATAAAGATATTATTGTTTAATACAAATATGGATTCCGTTTCAAATAAATAATGTATTAAAATTCAACCATTGTTTGAACTTTAAAATTCTTACAAGAAATCTATTAAGAGCCCTATAATTTACAGGATTTTTCAATCTAACGTTTTATTCTAAAACAGCTGTTAGTATCGTAATTCCTAGCTTCATCATTGGAACTTACATTCTGTTGTGACTCATGAATAAAAATCTTAACCAAGAAGCAGGATGGCTTTTAGAACGAGCGAACCAATGGCTGTGAACCAAAAGCCTGTATTCTAATGACCAAAATTTAATTACTTGTTCTATAATAATATTGGTGTTTAATCTATAAAATTAACATATTAATTAATTTCAAATGTTTGGCTCACACAAATTATGCTGAATCGGAAATTTGGTCAAAAAATGGCCAACACCTAAATAGATTCGCAGAGTTTTTCTTGCCAGGCATAACGTCCGTTATTTATATATGTTGCATTAGAGATTAAATTAAAACAAAATAAGTAGAAAATTTAAATCTTTCGTGAACAAAAAAAATTAAAATTTCGAATTTATCACGTCATAATAAGATAGAAGATGTTTGGCAATCATGAAACACATGTTAAATTTCATTTGTTCTGAGGTACTAATTGGCCAACTATCAGTACAAGATTCAAGCAATTAAATAATAATAAAGTAACGAATTTCGACTATTGTAAATATAGCACAGTCAGGTAGAGTAATAGGTTGCACTCAGTAAAATTTAATAATGGAATATTTTATGTACATTACATATTTATATATAAGTATGAATGATGGAGTTCATAAAACATGCACAAATTTATTGAGAATAAATAGCATTTAACAACAAGATGTCTATCAGCTGCCTAGTTTATTTCTAATTAATTCATCAATAATTTGCTCCCTTACTTTGAAAAACATAAAATGAGAAATAGTTACCTTACTGGGAAGTGTTCTACTTGAATCAAAATTTATTTGGCAATGTTTTCTAGCAAAATGAATTACTTTTTGTATTGAACGAACGAAAATTTGCGTTAGGCGGCCGAGAGAATAAATGCAAAAATGAAATACAGGGAATTTTGATCTACACAAAAAGTTTGAAAACTGAAATCAAACCACTAACTTTATCTCGCAATGAATTTAAATACTACAATTATGCAGTAAAAAATGTCAACAAAATATCCAATATTAGCTGTATACGGCCTCGCGTTGCTGTGGCTCAGTCTGCAGCGAAGCAGTAACAGTTCGATTCGGTGATGGCACTCCCAATTGATTGAAAACTTTGTTCGCGATTTCTGAGCACAAATCTTTAATCGTTATCAACGCTTCGTTGTTGATTTCTACTGTGGAATCATGTTCATATTGGAATTTACCTTGCGTTTTATACGAAAAATTTCTGTGCTGAATTACGTATATTTCTCGCATGACTCTGTTGGAGATGAAGGAGAGCAGGCGGTCAATATGATTGCAAACAATGCACGAATTTGATTTGGATGTGCCAGCGTTGCAAGCGACAATAATGCATGCATCCCGGTATCGATCGTTCCCCAATAAATTCATCAGAGCTTTACATGCACTGCGGAAAGCGGCATGTGTAAGGACGTTTACAATTCTCAATTACTGGAAAGACGTTGGACTGGGCACATTTACCAACAGCATGCGAAGAAAGTAGCATTCATCTTGATTGGGATGCACGGTGTACAGTTGGTCTATCGTGCCAGGTTGTCCGTCGACTCGCTCTCCTTGTTTGCGTTGTTCAAATGAACAACAGTGTTTTCGCAAACGCTTCATTTTAACATAACGCAGTTAACGTTGTAGCCGGTTGATTCAGGGCTATTTGTTGCACATGAAATCTACGAACATTCAATTTAACAATGCAATCGGAAACATCGAAATGGAATCGTAAAATATTTACCTGTCATAGGGGTGACATTTACATAATAGATATATAAAAACGCGCTTGTATTCGATTGAAACGTTGTTACAAAATTTCAAAGCAATCGGTGAAGAACTTTTGGAAATTTAAGATTTTGAACAAAGGAATATTTACATTTTTATTTATATAGATTATTTGTTTTTTAAAGAGCCTACTAATTGAAATATAAAACCAGTTATTAATTTGTTACTGATATTAATATTAACGTTTCCAGACTGTAACTGAAGACAGCCAGACGGAAACCGGAGATGTTGAGACAACTACCGCTGTCCAGTACACCACCCTACCAGAGGTATTTTTCGTTTTTTTATACTCAGTTATTTAATAATGAAATGTTAATTTTTAATACCATAAAATTTGCAATTCAAATTTATTTGCAAGGAGTGCCGCTAGGGCGCAGCTGCCTAACATAGATTTTATTTAAAATAGAGCAAATAAAATATGCTTTAAAGGTAACCAACTTGCAAACATAACGCCATCTCTTCCCTTAAGAATTTACCTCTCACACAAATATTGAACCTATTTTAACAAAAAAATAAGGCGATAATTTATTTTAATTTTTTTTTCCCTAATTCGTCGTCACAATTCAATTCCTAGTTTAACATTGAACCCAATTTAGGCATTTTAAGCTCTAAAATTGACCTTAATAGTGAATGTGTACTTTATTGCTTTCCGGCTGGAGTCATACTTATTTCCATTACTTTAGAATGAATTTTGTACTTTTTCAACTGTGATCATCACATATATACTGCAGTTCCTTCTGATTAAGCTACATTACAAAATTGGATCTATGTCTGAATAATTCTCAGTCATATCTAGGAGGAAAGCTTTGTCATAAACTTTATAACCTTCTTTAGTTGTTTTAACCTTATCGCAGATCATGTATAACTTTCCAGAAAGCTCTGGAAAGCTCTTCCTGTCGCTATGCCCTTTTCTCGAACAAATACCTCATTGTCAAAGGCACCCTGCAATCTTTACTTTCTTTGGCGGTTGCCCTAGAAACAAGGAGAATATGTTAGCCGAGTATATACCATCCTAATTCCAGCTAATATTAGTTTCTCCTGGGCGAAGTGATGTGGACCATTGCAGAGAGGAGTATCCTTAATTTGCTTAGATTGTTGTTAAGTATAAAATGTGCCTCCAAATGTAGCTTGCATTCTTTTTCGATCAGTCTGTAGTACCCTGTCAGAAGGCCTCCGCGAATGGCCACCCTTGTTGGTGGAATAATAGCGTAATCAAATTTAGGAGTAACTAATAATAAGCTTTTTTTGCACGTTTCATCTTGAAGAAGCTAAAAAAGGTTCTATAATCCCATTAAAACAAAGGCTTCTTCTGGCTAAAGCTATCTGCAGCCTGATTACTCCGGTTTTGAATATCCAAGCACCTAGACAAGAAAAAACAGCCGTTCTTTGACTACAAATCCTCTCGAAGATCACAGTTAGTAGCCTTGAGCAGAAATCAGAGATACTGAGACTCTGTGAGATTGGCTAGACAAAAGAGATTAGATTAATAGTGTCTGCAATTGACTCTCCTTGATGTATCGGCTCCAGATCAAATGAATATTGCGACTTTCACTTTCTGAAAGATTCACCATCTAACAGACAGGTCAAACCTTAGATTGGCCCATCCTCTCCGGACCTCGCTGGAACCGTCTTATTCTATTCAGAGTTGCGGCTCCTTAGCAGGGGGTCCTCGCTTGCATGCATTTCTAGATTGAATCAGATCTTGAAAGTCTTCTTCCATGAGGATATTCTTGAAGCATTTCTAACCCGTCAGTAGCTAATTTACAATATCACGGACACATTTCTTTTTTTTTTTTAGAATGCTATCTGTAAAATAAAAATAATAATAACTAAACAACCAAATAAAATATAAATAATGTCCAAAATAAGCCCATATCCACATATCAATATAAATTTATTCCTTGCATTTGTGGATTTAGATATTTGTTATTGTTATTTCAAACGGAATACATGAAGGGTTTATACAATTCTAGAGATTATAAAAACATAACCCAAGGTTATTCTACCTCCCGTGCGTTAATAGAATCACTGAAATGGATTTATTCTTTAAATGGGATTAATCCCATTAACAAAACTTGTACAAACATTCCCCATAATAAAGAAATAATATTTCTTTGAATAATTAACGCCTTTTGTCGCTTTGATATAAAGTAATATTTTTAATTTTCTTTTTAAGTGTTTTTATGAAATGAATAATTAATCAAAGAGATATAAAACATCAACATTTTTTAACAAAGGATGAACATCTACTGAAATTTCAGAGTTTCAGATATTATTTAATGTCGCATTTTTGGGTTAACACTTTAATTTTAAAGTTTGGGTTAGATAAGTGGAAAGCGAAAATTATCCTAATATTTTTATTAGAGTTTATTATCATGTGGGTGTATCCTGATTAGTAATATCTAGCTCACAAATCTAAAACTTCTTATAATTTAGCGTAATACTTTCTGATAGAGTAGCAAATATTCTTGCTTTATTCTTCTATGAAAATTAGGAATAGAAATAATTATGGTCAGGAGTAGAAAGAAAATGGCGGTTCTGGCGCACCTAAATTGTGCCAGATCCAAACGCCTCCAAATCTGGCCGGGTAATCATCGAGTTCAACGAAGCTGTAAGCCATACCCATCAGCACCATTCTACCCCCACCTATCATCGAATTTGACGAGGCTGAAATCCGCACCATCACAAAAAAAAGAGGAATCGTTTTAAAAGATCTAAAGATTTAAAAGATTTAAATCGGTATAGATATACTCAGATCTCAGAACGGTTAAATAATAATTATGTTCAGAATAATGTTTGAAATAAATAGGTTTATGACAGAGAAGTTTAAAATAAACAACAGACTAAAGGGTTTTTTTTAGCGTATGCTTATTTTTTCGAAAAATGAGTTTAAAAAAGCACTCACACAAAACAAATAGGGTGAACGGACCGGTAATTTAGAGCTTAAGAAAAAATTCGATTTTATCTTCCGTTATTTTGGCTCCAGGTGTTGGTTGGTACAATTGTGCCGCTCCTTTAGATTGTATTATGTATTCAGTAAATTCTATTTTTATGCCAACCAAAAATTATTACTTTTTTTAAAGTATTTCAATGAGCCGGTGATTGACATACCGAATTTTCGGTGGTACCAGTGTTTGACATGGGTTGGGACCAGTGATTGACAACAAGTATATTCCTGAAACGACCTAAAAAATTCAAAATACCTAAATCACTGTTCCACTTAGATTTTTAACAAAAAAATCAGTCTTATTCATAATTAATAACAATCGGTTTTTAAATTGGCCTACCTAAATAATGTAATATTTTTCAACATTACGCTTTTTCAAGCAGTTATTGACGATCAACCCTTATACAACTATCCTACCGGAGAGTTTTAATTTCGTTCAAACATTCTAGGGCATCTGCGTCATTCAGTTATCGAGAAACTTCATTATACAAAACGTTCAAACTAGTATTGGTTACTTTGGCTCAAGAAACAGTTCGCTTATCCTTCTTGCAATGATAGGATGACGGTTCCGGAATGCTTTCTACCAAGATTTACCTGGTAGGTTATTATTGAAAGGGTTCGGTATATCTAGTTTTTTAATAAGTTGCCACACACTCATCAGTAGAAGGCTTTTAGTGATGCGAAACCCAGCTCTGGCAACGGAAGTGATCCACAAAACTAAAAAAAATCCTCTTTCGCAGAGGAGATTACTATACATGGCTCATTAGTCTGCTGAATGTAGATTTACCTTTCACTTTGTACAGTAGGGTAACGCGAGCGACTGGGTGCTTTTTAGCAGCTTTACTAATTGATGTTCCTTGACCTACAACTACCTCCCGCACTTAACAACACATTATTGGCATGAAATTTTGTTCACTTATATACTACATTTACTGAGTTATAAGTTATATGCTGTAGTTTCCTTGGGTACAGATCCATAAGTTGAGAAGATATTGAGAGTTGAAATTCTTTCGGGTCATGGTATTGCTGTGAAATAGAGCCCTTATAACTCACACAGCAAAACCATGATCCAAAAAAATTTCAACTCTCAATATCTTCTCAACTAATGGATCTGTACTCATGAAAACTATAGCATACTACTCAGTAAAACAGAGTGGGTAAGAGCACAGAATTTCATCCGAATAATCTGTTGTTTTCTGTGGGAATTATAAGGGCCCAATTTCACATCAAAACCATGACCCAAAAAACTTTCAACTCTCAATATCTTCTCAACTAATGGATCTGTACACAAGAAAACTATAGCATAGTACTCAGTAAAATAGAGTGTGTAAGAGCACAAAATTTCATACGAATAATCTGTTGTTTACTGTGGGAGTTATAAGAGACCCATTTCACAGCAAAACCATGACCCAAAAAAATTTCAACTCTCAATATCTTCTCAACTAATGGATCTCCAGTCAAGAAAACTATAGCATACTACTCAGTAAAACAGAGTGTGGAAGAGCACAGAATTTCATACGAATAAACTGTTGTTTACTTTGGGTGTTATAAGGGCCCCATTTCACAGCAAAACCATGACCCAAAAAAAATTCAACTCTCAATAACTTCTCAACTAATGGATCTGCAGTCAAGAAAACTATGGCATACTACTCAGTAAAACAGAGTGTGGAAGAGCACAGAATTTCATACGAATAAGCTGTTGTTTACTTTGGGTGTTATAAGGGCCCCATTTCACAGCAAAACCATGACCCAAAAAAAATTCAACTCTCAATATCTTCTCAACTAATGGATCTACAGTCAAGAAAACTATAGCATACTACTCAGTAAAACAGAGTGTGTAAGAGCACAGAATTTCATACGAATAACCTGTTGTTTACTTTGGGTGTTATAAGGGCCCCATTTCACAGCAAAACCATGACCCAAAAAAAATTCAACTCTCAATATCTTCACAACTAATGGATCTGCAGTCAAGAAAACTATAGCATACTACTCAGTAAAACAGAGTGTGTAAGAGCACAGAATTTCATACGAATAACCTGTTGTTTACTTTGGGTGTAATAAGAGCCCCATTTCACAGCAAAACCATGACCCAAAAAAATTTCAACTCTCAATATCTTCTCAACTAATGGATCTGCAGTCAAGAAAACTATAGCATACTACTCAGTAAAACAGAGAGCAGAAAATTTCATACGAATAATCTGTTGTTTTCTGTGGGAATTATAAGGGCCCAATTTCACAGCAAAACCATGACCCAAAAAAATTTCAACTCTCAATATCTTCTCAACTAATGGATCTGTACTCAAGAAAACTATAGCATACTACTCAGTAAAACAGAATGTGGAAGAGCACAGAATTTCATACGAATAACCTGTTGTTTACTTTGGGTGTTATAAGTGCCCCATTTCACAGCAAAACCATGAACCAAAAAAAATTCAACTCTCAATATCTTCTCAACTAATGGATGTACAGTCAAAAAAACTATAGCATACTACTCAGTAAAACAGAGTGTGGAAGAGCACAGAATTTCATACGAATAAACTGTTGTTTACTTTGGGTGTTATAAGGGCCCCATTTCACAGCAAAACCATGACCCAAAAAAAATTCAACTCTCAATAACTTCTCAACTAATGGATCTGCAGTCAAGAAAACTATAGCATACTACTCAGTAAAACAGAGTGTGGAAGAGCACAGAATTTCATACGAATAACCTGTTGTTTACTTTGGGTGTTATAAGGGCCCTATTTCACAGCAAAACCATGACCCAAAAAATTCAACTCTCAATATCTTCTCAACTAATGGATCTACAGTCAAGAAAACTATAGCATACTACTCAGTAAAACAGAGTGTGTAAGAGCACAGAATTTCATACGAATAACCTGTTGTTTACTTTGGGTGTTATAAGGGCCCCATTTCACAGCAAAACCATGACCCAAAAAAAATTCAACTCTCAATATCTTCTCAACTAATGGATCTGCAGTCAAGAAAACTATAGCATACTACTCAGTAAAACAGAGTGTGTAAGAGCACAGAATTTCATACGAATAACCTGTTGTTTACTTTGGGTGTTATAAGGGCCCCATTTCACAGCAAAACCATGACCCAAAAAAAATTCAACTCTCAATATCTTCACAACTAATGGATCTGCAGTCAAGAAAACTATAGCATACTACTCAGTAAAACAGAGTGTGTAAGAGCACAGAATTTCATACGAATAACCTGTTGTTTACTTTGGGTGTAATAAGAGCCCCATTTCACAGCAAAACCATGACCCAAAAAAATTTCAACTCTCAATATCTTCTCAACTAATGGATCTGCAGTCAAGAAAACTATAGCATACTACTCAGTAAAACAGAGAGCAGAAAATTTCATACGAATAATCTGTTGTTTACTTTGGGTGTTATAAGGGCCCCATTTCACAGCAAAACCATGACCCAAAAAAAATTCAACTCTCAATAACTTCTCAACTAATGGATCTGCAGTCAAGAAAACTATAGCATACTACTCAGTAAAACAGAGTGTGGAAGAGCACAGAATTTCATACGAATAACCTGTTGTTTACTTTGGGTGTTATAAGGGCCCTATTTCACAGCAAAACCATGACCCAAAAAAATTCAACTCTCAATATCTTCTCAACTAATGGATCTACAGTCAAGAAAACTATAGCATACTACTCAGTAAAACAGAGTGTGTAAGAGCACAGAATTTCATACGAATAACCTGTTGTTTACTTTGGGTGTTATAAGGGCCCCATTTCACAGCAAAACCATGACCCAAAAAAAATTCAACTCTCAATATCTTCTCAACTAATGGATCTGCAGTCAAGAAAACTATAGCATACTACTCAGTAAAACAGAGTGTGTAAGAGCACAGAATTTCATACGAATAACCTGTTGTTTACTTTGGGTGTTATAAGGGCCCCGTTTCACAGCAAAACCATGACCCAAAAAAATTTCAATACTCAATATCTTCTCAACTAATGGATCTGCAGTCAACAAAACTATAGCATACTACTCAGTAAAACAGAGTGTGTAAGAGCAGAAAATTTCATACGAATAATCTGTTGTTTTCTGTGGGAATTATAAGGGCCCAATTTCACAGCAAAACCATGACCCAAAAAAATTTCAACTCTGAATATCTTCTCAACTAATGGATCTGTACTCAAGAAAACTGTAGCATCCTACTCAGTAAAACAGAGTGTGTAACTCAAACGACGGTTCCGGTCAGACAGATTTCTCTACAAACATGTGAGACGCTGCAATGAAAGAGAAGGCTTTACGCTGCACAGCTATCGTTCGATAGGATTTTGCTCATGCATAGTTCTTCTGTAGCAGCATCAGTCTCGTTATTTAATAACCACAACTCGTGTTTTAACAATTCTCCGTACAACTAAGTTCATTTTTAGGTCGGTTATTAATTTTTGTTTTCCCTTTCTAAAAGCCTGCCCAACATCTAGACGCAAAAGTGTTCTCAGTACGAAAGATCACTTCCCGAAAGTCGGTAATTCATTGATAAGACATCAGTTATCAATGGTGTAATAAATGATAATATAAAAGAAGAATAAATTCATGAAATGGAATTAAATTTTAAAAAAATCATGTCCGTAGTAATTAAAGCGATCATAACCAAGAATGGGAATTTAAAATTACTGAAGCTTTAAGAAACAATCGCTGGGGAAAGAGAACTTACCGAAAAAACTGTTTTGTGGTTGAAGGACACAGACAACGATGGAAATGGCTGATAGTAATAACACCTGAGGAGATTTTAGTCCACTTCTTTAGGTAATCGAAACAATAATGTAATTTGTGAAACTAGATCAAATATTTGATCAGTCGTTTTGGAATAATGTTCTAAGTAAAAAATTCAAAAGGGAAGTAAATTTTTGATTAAATAGTTTTCCCACCAAAGGCTCCAAGTAATTTAAAATTTTATAAAGGAGAAAGTAGAATGGGCCGCAGGAGAGCAGTGTTCTCTATCATAGTGTATGTGGATTGATGTAGTATATGGGAGTAAGCTGTAGAGAAGAGCAAAACTTAAAAGGAACCTATTGGCAGAATGGTTACTACCAGGATCTGGTGCGTTTTACGAGTATATAACCAGTAGGCAATGACCAAAGGGCATGCGGTTCGTTTAGCAACAAACATACAAATGGACAACACATCAATCGCTCCACAAACAAAGGACACAGACGAAGTGCGGGCCCCCCTTTGCCCTACCGCATACATTCTGTCCTACATTGTTCCCTCGCTCACTTGTCCACCCAGTAACTGTATTTACCAACAAAACAAGTAAATAACCGAACCCTTTGTGGTCCAGCTAACTATTTACAATTTAATTTCCTTACAGTACCTGGTTCTATCTTTTTACCAATGCCATCATTACTCTAAACATTAAAGATACACTACTTATAAAACATGCTAAATATTTGTAACAGTTCTTTTTAAATATGAATATATAGGTTTTATAACCGTAAATTGTTAAACTTAGGATTCAAGATTGGCGAGGAATCGGTCAAATAAAACAACTCGTCCTTTTGCCAACGTTTCGACAAATATATTCTCCTCTTCAGGGCCTGGATATTACAAATACAAAACAATTTACAGAGTCAGTAACATTGAAGATAGTAAAAATCAGTAATACAAAAATAAACAGTAAAATACAATAAATTCTTTATAATTATTGAAACTTACTAGGCTATGCGGGTTGGTTGAGTTACAGAAACTAAGAGCCAGAACTGGAGAAGGTGGTATACATGTACAGATATAGCGGGACTTACACGGGAATTTTGGTAATTACAATGGTTCTTTCTAAAGCTATATTCTTCATCAAACTATAAATAAACTTCCAACAGAAATAGAGAAAGTAGAAGTAGAAACCTACTTCTACCGATAATATTTCGAGAAATAATTACTTCTGAATTTTTAAATAATAATTCTTTTTTTTTCATTCCTGGATTATAGAAGTATTATTACTATTATTATTTTTTTTTTGTTTTTTTGGCGCATCAACAGCTGAGGTTATTTGCGTCCGGAGCTTTTTCCAGTGCACTGCCGGACTCCGGACAGTGTTCTCTCGTAACAGACAACACTGTCCATCACCGGACAGTGAGCTGTAAGAAGCTCCTAGGAAGAGAAAATCTAAGGGTCAGCTGCTGGATTCGAACCCGGGACCTCCGCGTGGGAGCCCAGTATGCTAACCTCATAGCTAATCCCTTCCCTTATTATTATTATTATTATTTTTTTTTTTTTTTTTTTTTTTTTTGGCGCATCAACAGCTGAGGTTATTAGCGCCCGGAGCTTTTTCCAGTGCACTGCCGGCCTCCGGACAGTGTTCTCTCGTTACAGACAACACTGTCCATCACCGGACAGTGAGCTGTAAGAAGCTCCTAGGAAGAGAAAATCTAAGGGTCAGCTGCTGGATTCGAACCCGGGACCTCCGCGTGGGAGTCCAGTATGCTAACCTCATAGCTAATCCCTTCCCTTATTATTATTATTATTATTATTATTATTATTATTATTATTGGGCGCCACGGTAGCCGAGCGGTTAGAGGCGAGACCTGCGAAGCTAATATGTATTGTGGTATTGGGTTCGATTCCCGGTCTTAGGCCTTGGATTTTATTTAATGGTTAATAAAAGAAATTTACAGTAAAGTATGTTTGCTGGTCGCCTCCGTCCGCGACACCTAACTGTTAGTTGGGCGTTAAGCCCCGCCTGAAAAAATAGGCAATTACTTTACTTTACTTTATTATTATTATTATTATTATTATTAATGATTTATGGCGCGTCAACTTCTGAGGTTATTAGCGCCCGGAGCTTTTTTTAGTGCACTGATGGCCTCCGGACAGTGTTACCTCGTTACAGACATCACTATCCATCGCCAAGACAATGAGCTTTAACAAACTCATAGAAAAAGAAAAATCTAAGGGGCCAGCAGCTGGATTCAAACCCGGGATCTCCGCGTGAGAATCCAATAAGCTAACCGCATAGCTAATCCATTTCCTTAGAAGTATTTTTATTGTTATTATTGCTGTATTGAAGTATTTCCTGGATTATATAGTTTTAGAAATAAAACATTTTCTAGGTATTATTAAATATTCAGAACTAATTATGTAATAAATCCGAGTATGGAATGCAAAAAATTAATGAATTTAATTATAAAAAATCTACTATAAAAATACTGCACAGACCAGCAATATGCTAACCAGCAATTCTTTGCAGTAGAGCAGGTTGCCTATTCATACCAATAAAAGGAGATATTTTTATCTAGGCGCTTCTGTAATTACACTTCCATGACTGCTCACGCTTTTAGAGAAAGTGCCAGTGATGGTGTAAAGTTATGGAAATAAAGTTTTTTTATAGTGAGTAGTAACTGCTTAGTCCGAAATGTTTTTTTTATATTTATTCTCTCTCTCTCGTTCTCGTTCTTCTTCTCAAACTCTTTCCCTTGTTGCAACACCTACACCATAGTAATCATGCCATAATGAATGACTCTGTTAACGGGAGTGTGGCATTTTTAAAAAAAACAGGAATGCAAAAGATGTGTATAAAAACATGCTTACTTAATCTTACAATTCTTAAGATTAACAGGACCGTTTCTTTAAAAAAATACCCATGAAGTTCAGAACACATAAAACAATAACTCCAAAACATAATAATCTATTAATTTATCTTTCTAAAAGTTTTACTCTTTTTAATTAGCGAATTGAATTTGCTGTTATCTTCAATTAAAGCCACTAATTTAAAAGGTTTTTATTATTATTAATTTTCCGTGCGCAATTAAATTCATTCAAATGAAAATCAACAATTAATTCAGTTTATGTTGAAATAAACAATTACATTTCTAATAATTTTCAAATACAAATATCCAATCTGCTGTTTTGAGTAATCAAAAAAATGAATTTCCAATGTTTTAATTTAATTTGGAAATACTCGTGAGTTAGTTTAAACGTTTTTTATTGTGGTGGTATTTAATTAAATTGAAATAACACGTTTGAATATAAAGTCCAGGTTTTTGTTCTTTTAAATGTAGTTCAATACTTGGTGGGGGATTGGTGTTAAAAGTTTCTGGATGAGATTATGAATGGAGTAAACTGTACTGTAGCGAACATTCTATATTCAAACTCTTCTACCTTATCCAAGCCGATATTCTGATCTCACAATTATCCTTATAATTTTTCTAAATAAAATATTGAAGTAGAAAAACTGTTGGTATAGCAATTCAGATAGTAACCTTATTGATGTAACACCCTAATTCTTCAACAGAGCTAGCTAACCAAAGCCTTCAACCTGATCTTCTCCAACAGTCAGAGTTCAATGGGGTAGCTCCTTTCTCCTCTCGAACTCTACAATAAAAGTTCTGTTTGCGAGGCTCATTATGTAGAGATTTGAAATCACGTGGCCTAGCGCAGAATCCAACCCAAATTTTGAGAGATGCACGTGTAAAAAACTAATATCTTTCAGACTATTAATCGATTGCATTGATAACGCAGAAAAATATTTATTTCAAAAATTGGGATCGATCCCAATAATTGCTCATACTAACAAGTTAGAAATAAAGAAATAATGGTGTTTCACAGAATTTGGTTGAAATCAGATTTGCTGTCATTTTTTTTCAATGGCTGTTCCGTCTTATGTAGGGGAACGTCCTTCTAGGTTGTGTACAGCTGGTTTAAAGTCATCAACATAATCCCAGTTTCATACAAAAGTTTCTCTTGCAAGTAAATAATAAATTTAGATTATCCTAAATTTGAAATATTTGTTTCAGAATACATTTGGTACGGAGTGGACAAGTACTGAGGCTTCAGCAAAAGATCGTAGTGACAGAAGGGGAGCTAGTACAACGCTTCCTCAATCAGCCTTCGTTTTTGAAGTGGATGGAGCCACTTCTTTGCAAGATATTACAGCTGAAGAAAGTAGATCTAATTTAGGAAATGTGTACTTACATTTTGAGTCTAGAAAGCATAAAAAGACTGGGCAAAATAAACAAGGTGATCTCGGCAAGTATAAGAGTAATCTGAAAGAGCAACAGCAAACTGCTGAACAAAGGACACCTGTGCAGATTACATCTTTCGTAGCAGATAGTGAAACAGCGGTAACTATGAATGCCGGCGAAGAGAGCAACAAGACTGGTGGTGATGCTGATATGATATCAGCATTTTTTGTTGCACCAGAAGACGAAGTGAATGAAATTGAAAAACCGCCATTTTCTGGAAGGCCAATAGTTGTGTCAGACCTCAAGGAAGATTTAGTGAGAAATGAAAGATACAGCACTAAAGATGGGACAAAACCTTTGACAAATAACATTTTGGCTCCAATTAGAGCAGCTGTCACTTTGTCCCATGATAAGGAAGCACCAACCATTGAGAAACAAGTGTTGCGGGAGATGCCCGTTTACAAGACATTTATCGAAATACAGAAGGCTATTCCTTACGAGCTGAAGGAGGTTGAACAGAAAGAAGCTCGGCCAGTTGGCAATGAACTAACACAGCCACAACAACACCTTCAACATCATCTCCACCAACAGCCTCAAATTGTGCAGCAAACTTACCAACGGCCTCAATTCACAACCGCAGCTATTAGGCCGTCACTGCTGTTACAAAGATACCCAATGTACTATTATGTGCCGCATGGTTACATCGGTAATTACGTGATGAAACATTCTTACGAGAATACCGGCTACAGACATCCAAGGCCTATTCAGTATCTGCTGAAATATCAACCGCAACTCTACGCAGGACTTGTTCTAGGACATCCAGCTTATTATATAGCCACGCCGGCTACAGATGACACAGCTGATTTGAATGTACTTCAATCAGAATCAAGGCCATTTCATGCGCCACCATTCAGGCCTAGTCATCCAGTTTATACTTCGCAATATCCGCCATACACTTACAGGGTGATGATGCATGCCAATAGCAGGGGTGCCCACGCTAGAGCTGCTAGGAGTAAGCAACTCTGCATAGAGTATGGAGGGTTCAAACCGCCTATGGTGCCTTCAGTGCAAATTGAGGAGGCTCTCGCTGAACAAGCGCACCAAGCCTTAGCACTGGACGATTACCAAGAGAAGTAACACAAGAAGAGATATTCCTTTTCACTTGGAGTGAACGGCAAATTTAAGCTTTGTAGGTAACTGTGGACTTAATTAGCATGCACTCACTTTGAAATGGCTGTCCATCACAGTTCGATGGCAGTCATCAAGCATAAAGATACGAAAGGACTGTCCATTTTTTAAAAACAAAACAGCTCCGAATTATTTTACTAGTGTACACGTGGGTGGATGTCGTTGAAATAATCTGAAAAAGGTGCAAACTCTATCCGAACTTTATGTTAAAATGATTAAACTTAGTATATTTCTTTGCGTATTTAAAAATCCTAAGTAAACTGTCAATAAGCAGTTATTCATTGTTTTTTGTTTTTTTTAAGTTCAACATACAAAAGAAATGCCACCAAATTTAATGAGTAACTTAACATTTAGTTTGTGAGTTCAGAATGTAGAATTATCTCAAAA
The DNA here is from genome assembly GCF_049639745.1 of Rhodnius prolixus. Lineage (NCBI taxonomy): Eukaryota > Metazoa > Arthropoda > Insecta > Hemiptera > Reduviidae > Rhodnius > Rhodnius prolixus. Next base: position 33,941,844 of record NW_027411614.1, on the reverse strand, counting down.
GATTTAAGTATTTTATTAATTAAGTTTAAAGTGTATATATTGAGAAGGTGCTTGACTGTTACTCAAGCATTTATTTACTTACATTGTACATAAAAATATTTTAATAATAAATAGTTGTAACTTAGAAATAATTAATAAATAACTTTTGTAAAGAATTTAATAATTGTAAGGAAATATATTTTTTTTACAGAGATTTTTGATACCATATAATGAAATAATAAATTTTTTGTACTTTAAATAATAAAATTGTACATTTAAAAATTAAAAATTAATTAAAGCAATAAAATAGGCACCTAACGTCAGTAGAATTAAATTTACAAAAATTAATGGAAAGCTTGGAAAAATGAAGAAAAAAGTTGAATTGCTTCTCTCAGAAGCAGCTTTATTTTTATTTATTTAATATTCCTCTAAACTTTATCAGTGATATAATACAGCATTAGGTTGTGTTTTCTTAGATTTTCAATGGATGTGGATGTAGCTCTAAAGGATGTACACCAAAATCTTCGTAGAGTAGAGAATTTCAAAAATAAGCAGAGATATATTTGACAAAAAAAAATGGTTGGCTTCAAATGAAAATTAGTAAATAAATAATAGAAAAAATGCCTTCACATGATTAGCTACTATATTTGGTTTAGAGATCGCAATTACATTGGAATGGAATGAAATGTGAATGATTGGTTGCAGACACCCGAAGCTAGGTTTGTAGTTTGTCCAAGAGGTCACCGCAGAATAGTGCGGCTAAATGCAAGGGACATTAGAAGGACTTGGGTCGCCTCAGACTTCAACCCGTACTGAAGCGATATATTGGCTTAAGTGGTTAGGTATTTGTCGCCGCTCTTGACGGTAGAGAGGTTTTCTGGACTAAATGAAGTAAGGCTGGAAACATAGTGGAGCGGCGAGCAAGGCGGCGATGATAGCGAAGAGCAAAGCGGCGAAATCAAACACAAGTAAACAAATGGGACCGCGCATAGTGGCGAGCAAAGCGAAGATAGAGCAACGCTATCTATAGAGAGTGGAGCAAAGCGTTATGACATGTTTGATTTCTTCGCTCTAATCGCGCTCAATTTGTAAAGGTTATTTTTCAAAGGTTATGGATATTGATACATTTATTGGTTTAGTTTGTTTAAAGAAACCTCTGTGGGACCATATTTGTGAAGCTACAATAGTTTTTAACAATTAATAATTAATCGTTAAAATTAATTAACAATTAGTAGTTAATGGAGAATTCAGGTAATTTTTGCTACATTTAATTTGGTTCTCAATCCCTTAATGCTAACTTTCATCTAAATACTAGGCAAAATTAAATTAAATTTTCACGTCCTACTACTTCTGATCAGAACGAGTTCTCCAATCCTTCTTCTAAAGCGTCGTACTACTCCAGTTTTTCAGATGAACAACATTAATTTACGACTGATTTAATAATTATTAGTAATAATAAAGTGATTTAATAAAATTATTGTTTTTTTTTAATTGACTAATTTCTTTTAATCTGCATATATTTCTATTTTGTTTTTATTTATTCTTTTCTAACCTTAAAGTAACTGCTAGGATTAATGGGGTTACACAGATTTGTATTTAGTTAATTTTTCTATATTGTGCCTAACTCATTTTATGAGCTGTATTACTCAAAAACAATAAAATTTGATTTTGATTAATGGGGTTACACTGGGCTAGTATGTAATCAAATGTTGATATAGACATTCGAAAATACGCATGAAACTTGCCAGGATGCTCCCGAAGTTGTTGGTACAAGTGATGAAATTCACCAAGTTCATTTCTAGACTTATTTATGTCATGTACACTGCAGCTCCTACTACTAAGCTGCTGCAAATACCAAAGTTTCAACGAAGAATTTTCATATAAAAATAGTTCCTCCATCTTGTTTTGTCAAAAGGAGAACGCGACTAAACTCGTCACTATGTGCATGCGACTCTTTGCTCGCTGCTCGTCGCTCTCTTTGATCTGAAGCAGCTATCATCGCCGCTTTGCCCGCCGCGCCACTATGTTTCAAGCCTTAGGCAGCCAACTTGGGCGCTCATAGTAGCGCATAACAGCCTCATTTCTGGATAACATTCAGGAGGACTCTGGAGCGTCAATCGGCAATCAGTGCTCTTGAATACTTCCAGAATAATGCTCAACTTTTTGTTTACTGTAGCTGAGTTATTTTTGCGGCACTTCATGGGTAGCTGTGCCCATGATTGATGAGCGAGCTATAGGATATTGTCTGCCAGGGATTTGACATTGATAGGTGTAGTAAATGAGGGATGTACAATTATTACTTTGCCCAGCGTTTCTGCATAATAATAATATAATTACCTAATTCTAAAAACAATAAATACACACATAATAAAGTAATTTCAAAAGGGAAAACCCGTCTACTTGAGATCGATTGTCCTTTATAGTTCCCTGCATTAGATCTTATCCGTTCAATCGTCTCAGTTAGTGCAATCTCCAGCCTCTAGAGTCTAGACGACCGTCTCCTTTGGGATGCCAGCCTGCTTTTTAATCTCAGGCAGCCACCATTAAAACCACTTTGAAAACCTTTCATCAAAGAAGATTACATATAAGAGGAAAACCCATTCGAAGATTCAAACAATGATATTTTCATCTACTTCCTACCGCTTCAGGATCCAATTCGGGCAAGCGTCCTGATTTCTCTCAGTAATCTTTCTAAAACGCTTTTAATTCCTTGAGTTCGTTTTTATAATTGTCCAGACCTCTCTTTTACTCTCCATGGAGCTACTCTGTCATGGCTGATACTGTTACTAATGTTCCTTAATAAGAATTTCATTACTGAATTTGGTTGTTTACACAAATACTCCCGTAGTATCAAACTTAATTTTAAGAACTGAAATTCAATTAACTGATGTTTCTATTAATATAATTTTTTGAAATTTTGACCAATTTATGGCAAAGAACATTGTATGAACTTAAGTAAGTACCGTAAAGTATACACTGGAACTTCAGTTTGGTGAGCATAATTGTTCCTAAAGCCTTCAAACACCAAAAGCACGAAGTGTAAACAATTAGTTTAAGGAGGATACTGTAAGATCAATCAGAGAAGAGAAGATGAATGAAGTTATTTAGAAGAGTCAGTTTGTATTTATCTGATTTATCCAACATTCTGCTATGCCTTGCTTTTTGCAATATACAAAGGGCAATGAAATAATGTAATAGAATTTATACTTCTTTATAGAGGATAGTACTAAATGGAAAAAAAAGATGCTCAAGTTGATTTAGGATTGAATTAATTAATGAATAAATTTTTTAAGAGAAGTGCAGAACCATTTCCTCATGTTTGCTATCGAAGGGGTAAGCAGAAATATAATAAATACACAAGTAAATCAGAAGTTTTTTTTTATTTGATATTTTGCGGTGGCAGAGACTTGGGGCTCCTTCTAAAAGTTATCACTAAATGTATTCGAGCTTCCATTTTTCTTCCACAAACTCTATATTTCTGAAATGTTTCACAAAGTCTGTAAAGTTTACAGATTATGAATAGTTTTCACTAAACTTTAAACCAGCTGTGAGCATACGTAGATGCTGAATTTGTTTGATTTCTTGGTTGTATTGTAATAATTTATTCTGAAGGGTTTTCCACAAAGTGTGAAGTTCATTTAACTAATTAATATGGTATTTACGTTCAGTAGTAGTAGAAGTAATGTGTGAGATTTTTGTTCTTTGAAAATATCAAAGTTTCTCTTTATTTCTTGAAAGCTTTTGCAACTAAAAAACAATCTCTGGCATCCTCATTGTTAGAATAATTTTTAATTATTCTAATGTAATTTGTTGCAGTCGCAGCCATTCATTTTAAGTTTCTCAAATATATGCTGGAATCATCAGAATTTCCTTCATCAAATGCGTCTATGCGTAATTTGTACATAAACAATGATTAGTGTAAATAAAGATGTTCTATTCAATCCAAAACAAAAATTTATTTCTGTCTCTAAATCTCTAGGTCAAGAATCAGACAGTTGTGGTGGATAACATTTCAAATTACTTAATGAAGAGACTGCTAGAAGATTTGCCATTAGCTAGAATACTCGTAGTTGCGGAGCTTGTATTACGAATTGCACGGAAAGATTCATTTAAAGGATAAAAGATTGTGCAATAGACGCTTTATCTTAAATTCCAGCTCCAGTTAAAGGTATCGTCAAGGTGCTATTAAAGCGCTAGGTCTTAAACTACCGGCCACACATCATCCTGTGCTGGAATTACCCAGTAGTCCTACGTGAACGTTATCACGGACATACCACACATTGTTAATCCATCTAGAAAATTCGGGTAATGGTACTTTCATTAAAACTTCTTCCGCCTGTAAGTTTTAAGTAAATTTCTCCTGTAAACATTATTTTCAGCTCTGGAAAAATTAAAATTACTTAAAATCTCCAAAATGGAGAAATTTCTATAAATAAACTCATCCAATGATTCACAAATTTCAGTTCAAAGTATTAATTCAATTATTGTCAAATGAATGAGAATATTAATTTGTACAATTATGATTAAATATCAGTGAAAAGGAAGAAAGAATATTCCCAATTACAGTCATGTTTTTTTTTAAATTTTTTTGCAAGCTTTCAACCTAGGGATTAGGTCATCTCCAGGGCTGTGGAACATTTCATAAGGTTTTATTATTATTACTATCGACCTAGTCCCTAGGTCGAAAGCTTGCCAAAAAGTAATACAAAAAAATTAAATGGCAATATTCTTTCTTCTTTTTGTATTAATGATTCAGTCACCAAAAACCATGAATAATATTCTACAATATCGGTGTACAGTTTAATCGTTGAATTTGTGTTGTATTTATTTTTCAAGTACGGCCGCGATGATTCGAAGCGATTAATTTCTCAAACTTCTAATTTGGTAGTCAGTTTTGAACCCAGTATTAAAAGGCACAGGCAAAAAAAGTCGCAAGAATAAATACTGCACCATTTTAGCAGCGTGACCGTGATATTTTTTATGCTTAGCTGATTTGATGCAACTCTTCAAATTAGATCTTTTATCTTCAGTTTGATATTGCAATATCTTTCTATTTTCATTCTTGGAGAATTAAAACCTAGCTAAAGGAATAAATGTTGAAAGTTGACTAAAAGATTGCAAAAAACATGTTTGCAACACTTAATTTATTTATTGTCATATTTTATTACTTAAGAAGAACTATAATGGTACTTATAATGTCCAAAGTTCCGAACAAAGAAAAGTTGAGCATTTGTAATACTTTTTCAATTTTGTTTTTGGAACTTAAATTGTTTATTACCAGAGTTCCTTTAACTAGATAAAATTCGGATTTATTTTATTTTATTTTTATGATATTATTTCCGGTCCCAGCAGGTAGAATAAAAACCCTATTTAATGTTAATGACCTTATCCGTCAATCAATGTTATTACAATAAATCCACAGCGATCCCAAACAAATTATAATAATCGATTTCACTGCAGTTAGTATATTGATGTAGAAATCATGAGGTTAATAGGTATGGGAATCAAGTTTCCATTCATGTCGATACATGACGGCCTTGAAAAGAAAGTTACCCGTTCGCTCACTTGGCCTGAACTTCTACTTCTAAACTAGGAAGAAATTCTTTATTCACGATTGTTATTTTGTATGGTTTATCTATAACATACCAACAGTATTGATATAGCTTATTTATCTCAGTTGTACTTTCTCTTGTTACGACTAAGAGAAGATGTTTGTACAGAAGGTGTAACAATACTTATAGTGTTGGAAGCAAGTTTCAAACAATAGGGATGCTGATGATAATGATACCACTAATAGTAGTCGCGATGTAGAAGATATGTTCAAGCCAAACGATGATAGTCCCTACTTAATGTGTGTAGGGAATATGTAAAGTGGGGAATATAGGCAATGTCCGAGGCATTAATTTTGGGAAATGGAACTAGATAGAAGATGAAGAGCCCAGTCAATTGATGTAAGAGCAGCCAACAAACACAGAATGAAAATAGTTGACTAAAAGCCCTAAAACAGCGAATAATTTATAAGAGCATAATTGCTTTTCAGCACAAAATTGTGAGGTCTACATACCGGAACACCTAATACATGCTTTTCAGAGAAGGAAATGATTGATAGCAACTTTGAGCTAGATCAACTAGATCCATTTTCACTAAATGCTTTTCTTGCATCGGTTTTTCACATTCTATGTTATTGGCTTTCCAGCTTAGAAAACTTTTCACTTTATCTGCTGACATTTCAACTGGACATCACACCTCTTACTTCTGATCTTATTGACTTTAGAGTGAAGTGCACAATGCCTCTTTAATTAAGATTTGGAGAGTGAAAAGATATTAATTATGTACAAAAACAAATCTTTTAAGGAGAAGCACAAAGTGAAGTAGACTGCTAAGTAAACTCACAACTCCTCAGACTTTTTTTTTTTCAAGAATTAGCTTCTTTTTTTTTACATTAATACTGTAAGCTGGAAGCTTTACTCATGAGAAATCTATGTGCGACACTTAGAGCGTAAGTTAACTTCTCATCGACTAAGACCAACAAAATAGGTTCGATTAAATTAAATTTTAGTAAACTGTAATCTTGGATGCAATCAACACAAAACCACGTCTTAGTCGATGAAAATGATTGATAAGATTCTTTGACAACTCAAGAATATTGTTTAAAAAGGAAAAAAAGAGCGTTTGTTCCAGTTATGGGGCAATTTGTGTAAGCAACATTACAATAATATCCTAGACAGTCTAATGAGGATTAAATTTGAAAAGGAATTAAAACAAAATGAGCATCAATTTCTTACTCCTGGCAGATAAGAATATTCCAGGTGAGGCTTGCAGGTCGATTTCCACCTTGACTCAAAGGCACTGAACTCGGCCCAGTTGAGTGGATACATAATGAAAAACAGGATATGGAGCAGAGTCATGGATATTAAACGAAGACATACGAGTATATCAAAGGAGAGTGCCAGAATGCCCAAACTTGAAAACTAAGGAAGCAGGTGAATGCGAGTGTAAGAGAAATTTTCTCCGAAATAGATGTAAAAGAAAAACTGAAATGGTACAACATTTAAAGAGAATGGATGAAATAAGAAAATTCCGAAGGCAGTTTTTAATTTGGATGCGGAAAGCAATTAGTGAAGGTGAAGGCCTAGAATTGTGGTTATCTGGAGTAAATGAATGGCGAGAGAAATAATCCATGAATAGGGACAAATGAAAAAGGTCTATGGAGAATGTTCCAGTATAGCTAACCCACAATAGTGAGGCAAAACTAATAATTATAATAAGATCATTATACACTTTTATGTTTCAAAAAAAGGGCGATTTCAAACGACTTTTTAAAGTTTCTCTTGATAACGCGCGGTAGCAGGCTCCTGTGGAGAATGCAATTGTTCATTTAGTTGAAGTTGCGCTTTTATCATGACAAAGTGTCAACATGGCTTGAATGATAATGTACATTACACAATGAAGATCAGCCTAATAGCTTATTAATTTAATGCATCCTTAAATCGAATGAAAAAAAAAAATTTCATTTGTGAAACGATATTACAGACTTCTGGAAATAATTGAAACATTTTAATTCTGCTAATTGCCATAGAATGTCAGGAATATTCCTTACTCAATTCCTTCTTAGTAAACACTATTTACCCAATACTGTGTTTGCTTACACTGTTTTTAGCAAAGATTGTAAAGTCAAATACAAGCTAATTTTCCTCTTTTATAACCATCAAATAAATAATTGAAATGGAACGCAGCATAAAACTCGTAGAGTTAACATTCACAATATTCAGGCAACTAGGATTATTATCAAGTTGAACGCCTTTAGTTGAATGTAGAATTAACATAATCGTGGCAAACAAACTGTGTATCTACATTTTGCAAAAAAAAAAAAAAAAAAAATAGATTATTGTATTATTGTTTTGAAATGGCGGATATTTTGTATGAAAATCCAAAGAAAAGTTGCCTTGAAAACCCCATTGTTGCCTAAATGGATCCTGGATATCACATCTGTCTGGTTAACAGAGTAATTCAGGATCGTATTTGGAATGGAAAAAGGTTATTTCTGAGGGTTACAAGTACTTTTCTGGTACCATTCCTAACACCCGCCTGAGTGACTTTAAAGGAAAAAAAATCGTCCAGTAATTAAATAAAATGAAATGAATTACCTAACCCGAGAATCGGAAAAATATGTATCATCTGGGAAAGTCTACATGTAAACAAATCATAAAAATGAAGTTTCAGAATTTATGAGAACATGTAAAACGGATGATAGTCGTTTTATGTTGAAAATGTGAGAGGATTTTGTTAATAAGATGATAAAAAAAAACTTTTCTCACCTCTAGTGAGGGAGAGAAAAGAAGTAAATGCTGTAGAAGGTCGGTGAGAAAATATCAAATAAACGTGTGACGGCGTTAGAAGTGGAAGTGAGGGAGGTTTTAATTTGGAATAGCCCATCCATCAGAGAAAAGTGACACCAGGAGCTATATAGGTGTGACAGGCATGTCGCCTTATATTAGATGTGCTGCCAACTCCACCTCCAAAATGGAGCATTGTCATACTATATATATATATATACTTCTATTATAATCCACTAACTTCTTGTCTTTAACCGATAATATGCCCATTCAATTAACATTATCTCAACCTTACACTTGTTTACATTTTATTAATTATCTTGACAACTACTACCTTGTCTAAAGTGAAGTAATATCGCTTGTAGCCTTTAGATCAGTGCCTTATAATCAGTAGGTATCCCCAGGAGCAAAAACACCTGCATAATTTATGTTATACTAGCCTGCAATACAGAAATGTAACCTTTATAATCTCTATTCAGGCGTTTATTTCTTCATATATAAAGTATTTATTTATTACAATAAAATTGGAACATGAAACACTATCTCTGTCTCACGTTATTTATTTGTTTTACCTTTATATTAATTAATATATTGAAACTTCAAAATTGAATGAATATCTGCTTCTGTTTGAATATAAATGTCATAAATAAATATGATATTTTTAAATATTGTATGTACAATATTACACAGCATACCTGAGTATTTTTGTTTTTTTTCGTTCTGTTTTACCCCTTTTGGTCGTAAACTCTCCCATTGGGAATTTTATTTTATTACATCACAGAGAGGTAAAAAATAAAATGTAATAGAAAATTTATTATAACCAAAATAAAGAAATTCAAGTGGGTTGTACCTTTATAAAAACTCAGGACAAAACTCATTCTGAGCTGGCATCAGATAATGTTAAATTACAGAAAATGATAAATTCACTTGAGCACTACGGATACATTCAGATAAATCGAAATAGACAATTTCTGGCCAGATTTGACCCTTTTTTTTGTTTTATTGTAGTCAACAATTTTAAATATCATTTTTAAAACTTTCGACAGACAAAATTTGCTACATCATTTGACTATCAAGTAATTTATATTAACTACATCGATGGACGGTAAATATTACAGAATAGAGTAAATGCAAGACTAGAAAACAAGTAACCAGCATCTTCATTGCACTGAGGGGCAGCTAGCAGTGCCTTGCTAAGAGGTAGGCTGGACACTCCAGCAGTACTTTATTGAGGGGCAACTTGTAGTATCTTGCAGTTCTTTAGTAAGAGAATCCAGCAGTATTTACTAAGTAGCATCTTGGACTTCCCAGCAGTTATTGAGGGACCACTTGTATCTAGCAGTAAGTACTTTACTTATTTATGTATCTTGCAGTATTTTGAGTTGATTTTAGTTGCCCTGAGTAACTGCACTCTTACACTTCCCTCTTAATAGTATTTCAATTTAATACAACGAATTTAAAGTGATTACGCTCAATTCATTAAATTTATTCTCCAATATTGTATTTAAAAAGTTGAACTGTTATTTTAAAACGCAGTTTGAAGGTAACTTTATGCGTACAATTTTTGTATAGACACCCTGAAATCGATTTTACCAAGTATTTAGAAAAGATACAAAATAAAAGATCTTGTGTTTTTTACTAGATTTTCTGATATCTATAAATACAAACAACATCTGACATTAGCTTTCCGACGAGAAGAAAGGATACAATTCACCCAAATAATGTCACAAATGATTTAGTAGAGAAGTTATTTTATCTGAATATTCTGAAATCTCTAAAAATAAGACAAAAACTCACTGTCCGGTGACGGGAAGTGTTGTTTGTAACGAAAGGACACGGTGTCAGGCACTGAATTAGGCATCGAGCGGTAGTGACCTCAGATGTCATATAAGTTTTATGATATATCTTTTATTCCATTTGGTTTGTATTCATAAATTCATGCATGTTAAATTAATATATTTTGTTTTTTATTTTTGTAAGTAGACACTTATTTTTCATTTAAATAAAAAAAACATGAAATGGATGTTATAATATTTTTTTTATATTGAGACAAACAACGGTAGTGTACTGATCTGTAACAGTGCATTAGCTAGGTATTTAACCTTATTAGATTCTACCTGATTATATAGTTGATCGTTTGAAGAAAGAACAAAGATCTGAATTGAAGGTGAGTAGGAGCTGAAGAAGATTTAAAATCAGGACCGATAGAAAGGTAGAAATGATGCAAATGTTCATTAAAGTAAGAAAGGTTGTATTAGCCAGATCAGGTTGTCGTGTTGTACGTTGCTTCTATGTAAATATGACAGCAGCCTTGTCAGTTTGAAGTTTGGGTGACTTATAATTAATATAAGCGACATGTCAGAGAAGTTTAAGACATCTTCTTTGCTTACTCAACATACTCTCTTCTAAATCCCTTTTGGTTTGTGTCTGTTCAAGATCTTCTCATCTGGAGAACTTTGAAAATCTAAGCCACGGTTAATTAGAACTCTGCTGGCGCACAACTTACCTGCTCTACTCCGTGAGCACACATGTACCACACAATCATAAACTATTAGCTGCACATGCGCATAATATTCAATGTTTTGCTCTGACATTAAATGTAAACATTTGTGCATCTGACTTTAAAGTTGTCTCTCTGTTCAAGCAGTAAGTCACTTCATCGACAAGTTAGTTTCCTTTCACTACGCTCCTTAACGTAATACCTTAAGAAGTTTTACCCCCATTCTCATGCCCCAAATGAACACAATAGAAGATGACGCCAGTTTTCTGGGTGTGCGTGAGAATCTGCACACTAGATCGGCAGCAGGAAGGCAGGATAAAGGGAGATCTGTCGTGCTGGAGATCCTATCAAAGTTTGGTGCTGTTACTGCCGTTGGTAAGAAGTTGTCCTCCTAAGTTGGTGTGTCCTAGTTCAGCACCGGCGCCATCCCACACCACCTGCTCACTGCCTAAAGAAGGGGCTAAAGGAGTTTGGGTGAGAACTTTAGTTCCGGTAATTTGTGAAGTAGCGCTAAAGAAGACGAGCACTTCCATCTGAACCCCTGGAGCACAACTCAAGACACTTCGCTACTTGGCGCTTCTCTTCCTACCCGAGTTTCATGCATTTTCTAACCTCCTTTCCCACTCAACATACCAGTCTTCGCTCCTTTTCTCTTCTCGCTATCCAAGACCACACTATATTCTCCTCTCGGACAGATAAGATGATAAGTTCTAAATTTTTCTTCTTATTTACACAAATTTACTTCACTTCAAGAAAATCTCAACTTCTTTTTTTTCTCTTTGTTAAATTTATTCCCGTCCAGATAGGAAACTCAAAAAATATTCTTTTTTTTCAGTAAAAAATAAACGAAATTAAAAGTTTAGTTACTGAAGAGTTTATTAATAGGGGTTTTAAAGAAAAAATGGGTGAAGTATTTCATTCAAGCTTAATAATGTGGCAATTTATCTACTTGAGACACATTTAGTTTTCGCTGAATTCAAGATTATCTCTTTAAGAATATCCCTAATAGTTTCCTGCGACACATTTATTTGAATCGTCAATTTAATGAACACATTATGATAGATAAGCGATAATAATTGCTGCCTTAATTTTAAGCTTGATAGTTATAGCATAATGATAAAGAATTTATAAGTTTACATAACGTCCAAGCCCATCTAACAAACTCACAAAGTATTTTTATTGTTTTGTTTTTAACAAACAAAATGTTTGGTTTATATGAACAGATGTTTACAAAGTATAAAGAAATCCGAAGAAGAAAAATTATAAAAGAAGCTCTAGTAAATAGCGATTTCGGATATATGATTATAAGTTTAGGAAGTATGGCTTATTTTCTGATCATTAATTAGGTTTTAGAGCTAGGGAAAAGAAATGTGTAAGGATGGCTTAGAGTCGTCATGCTCTACAATCCATACCTGCAGCTATTCTCCAGGAAGCTGGGAACAGTTTGGACGAGTTTGTCAATTTGGATGAGAATAATTGATAAGCTGAGGATGAATTCTTTTTTGGAATAAACCCCCCCTAACTTCAGCTGCTAGTTGGATCAAAAGCCAATTAATGAAAGTACTTTATCGGCCTTGGAGCGTTTGAAATGTGAACATAATGAACGAAATTAAAGAACTCATGGAAAGGGAGCCATCTTTCACTTAGATTTGGAACACTTGATGATGTTCACAGTGAAAAAGAGGAAACTTCAATATTGAGAAATGACAAGTATTCCTGCTGCAGTTCATTCAGCGAAGAAGCTGAAGAGTTTTTTGGTTAAAAACTACGTGGCTTTTCTCGGAGAGACCATTAATTCACCATTTAGAAATGCCAAGAAATCAAATTTTTGTATTTATTTAATATCTTTGCTACAGCAAAATACTCTCAAGAAAGAGGAACAAAGAGCGCTTACAGCTGATGTGGCTTATTTTTTTAAAAAAGAAGCAATTTTCCCCTACCTATTTTTTTCTATAAAATAATCTATTAAGAAAGGTATGAAGGCATGTTATAGCGCGACAAGTTAATCATGAGATCCTCCGAGCTAAATGACGTTTCCCTCAAGCTAATAACCCTGATACCCTGTATAGAGGGAAGTGAACCTTACTCGATTTCACGAACGTTGTGAGGGCCTGGTGTTGAGCTGGAATAAAAAAAATATTAATTACAAAATTTAATATAAAATACAATTTTTATTTTTGTAATTAATTGGTTATTCATGACTTATTTTTTTATACCAACATTTGTAAAAATAATAACGATAATACTTTCATGCCCAGCCGTAAATAGTACGCAAAATTAATTATTCCTAACTGAAATTTCTCTTTTTAAAAATTATCTTCTTTAAATTAATGGTCTCTTAAATATCATTTAAAGAATATATTTTCACCAATTTTAGATTTCACATTATTTTTTAGTGACAAATAACATAAAATGTTCTTGAAAGCAACAGTTAATTTCTATTTTGACTATTTAAGTAAAACATATGTTCATTTTTTTAAAATAATTTTAAGATGCGTTAATATCTAAGCTAAGGTCATTAGCTTTCATAGCCATTTTTAGATCAAAGTCAACCTCCTCAGATGTTTACTCGTTACAATCAACTTTTTCCTATTAAGCAGTGAGCTGTTAGAAGCTCTTAGAAAGAAAAAAAAGTAAGGACCGACAACTGGTATCGAGCCCGGTATCTCCAAGAGGGGGTTCACTGATTACTTCATATGTTTATTTTGGTGTTTGGTTAAAGATAAAGAATTTTAATTTATGTTTACTTCTTACTCGGAACATCGTATTCAGCTGAACATCGTATTGAAGCGGGTGTTTCTCAAGGTAGCATCTTAGGACCTATCCTATAACTATGTTATATACACAGCAGACATACCAATCCATCCTGAAACTGTCCTCCTAACTTATGCAGATGATACCGTTATACTTTCTCCTCACATTGATCCGGAAACTTCACACAGAAACCTTCAAACTCATTTCTTTTCTCTTGAGGAATGGTTTAAAAAATGGAAAACCAAGTTAAATGAAACCAAATCTCAAAATATTACTTTTATTCTCCGCCGCATCACTCTTCCTCCAATCTTCTATGACTCAATTCCAATTCCTCCTGCCAATATTCCTTATCTTGGGCTGTATTTAGACAAGAGACTGACTTGGAACCCGCACACACGACTTAAACGAACTGAACGTAACAGGCGTTATCGATTACATAAAAGACTGTTGGACCAACGATCAAATCTTTCACTTAATAACAAACGACTGATTTACAATTCTATACTAAAACCCGCCTGGACTTACGGTATTGAACTGTGGGGTTCAACGAAACGCTCCAATCTTCAACGAATCCAATCTCTTCAGTCTAAAATTCTCCGCACTATCGTTAACGCTCCATTTTACGTTTCAAATCTAACTATCCACACAGACCTGGAAATTCCGTTTGTAGGTCCAGGTTGCACGAACTCGCTACAAACGTTTTCATCAGAACACTCTCACTCCAATCCTCTTGTCCGCCATTTATCATCTCATCACCATCCAGATCATCCTCCCAGACGATTAAAACGCCAGTAGACTTGCGATTTTCTCTCTTCTGATGATAATCCTGGAGACGACTTAGGGAGTGTTATCACTGGATAACTTCTCTCCTCAATTAGTGAGTTTGTAGTGGTGTCAGTTATTGTTATTGTTACTAATAGTGCATCTGGACTGGAGTAACTTAGCGTATAAATTTTTAAAAAAGTGTTTAATATGTACAGGTTATTCAATACTGACGGCAATGAGTACATTGTTTGTTAGCCATGGTACTCAGCGCAGTTTAGTTCCATTTACTTGGGACAAAATCTCGGGTAAAGGTAAGCAGGATATCAAAACCTATTAGACGAGAAGTTACTGATGAAATTATATCATAATTAAATTGAACAAGATGCAGAGATACTGTAGTCTTCGACAATTGACTGGAAATTAAGAAAAGTTTGTTTATTCTGTGCTTCGTATAGAAATAGCATCCAAGACACGCAATCACATTTTTATAATAATATTTTCTTTATTATAATATTATTTGTATGCATTTTTAAAAAGCAAATAAGATAAGAAATTTCACGAAATGCATATCACACCCTTCTACCAATGGACTGCCGCCGACTGTAGATTAAAAAGTAAATAGAATTACAAGAATAAATCAAATTAAAAATTAAAAAACAAAGAATAAACCCGGATGTAATAGAGCAACCTAAAGGAATGTTAAAGGAAACACAAAATAAATTTTAATAATTGAAACTTACAAGAATGGGACGGCGTAAAGAGACTTCTTCAACATATATCAGTCCAACATTCAAGTAGGTCAACATTTCCTTCTTAGCCAGAACTGAAAATCCAAATCCCAAATCTGTTTTCATATTTTATCCAGAACACTATAACGATCTAGTAAAATGAACATCCATATTTTCCTAAAGGTTACCCAGAGAGCAGTTAGATTCTTTCTTTTGCCCTGTACTAAGCTTTAAGCTTTAACATTTAGTTAGAGAAGCTCAACCTTTTATATGTGCAAATGCGAACAGTACTTGACATCTGCAGCGCTAGTTGTACCCAGTTTATCTACTCACAAGTATTTTTACATTCTAAAAATATGTTTTTCGACGATTTCTAGGTGAATGGATTTATAAATTTTATCTTGGAAATCATATTTTTCTTATGAGATAAAGAAGGGATAGTTTTAGATTATCTTCCAGCTTTCTCTGGGCATAGAGTATATGTTCCTTACATCATTTACCCAGCAGGTTTCGCTAGGCATTGTATGCTTAAAGTTTACTTTGTAAACTGCAACTTTAATTACAAATAAAGTAAGAAAAATCAATTTATCAAAAACGAATATGACAACTTTTTTGTAAATATGATTTAAAGAAATTAACTTTCAATTCAATTATGGTGGCTGTGCTTGAAAATGCTTAGGAGACAATCGTTTTAAGACAATTCTAGATGGTGTCAGTTGTGGTCAGTATTTTAGAGCGGGGCCAACAGTCGGCGCAGTTTGGGGGTCACAGGTCAACACGCTGGAGATTCTATAATAGCCAATTAGTGGATATAGGCTGTAATTTATCTTGTCCAGTTAATGTCTGGGTCTCGAAAGCTGATTTCGTGATGCTTCAAGGACAGACGATACTCGAAAGAAAATCTTTAGTACTCACCAATTTCCAGTATTTCTCCGTAAAGATAAGGTTTTTGTTCAAAATAAGGACCTGGATTTTTTAAAGATTCCGTAACAACTAGTCTCTGGCGGTTTAAATAAACTGATATTGTGTTTGATGTCGTTTTTGATGTTCCTAATTTTCCCAAATTTAGGAAAACTGATCAATTTGAATCACCACTTTTCTATTTCGGCCTAGTATTTTTGTAGCCTACACTGATTTAATCTGTGAATTCAATTCATGAGTAGCGATTCTAACTGAGAAATAATATTTATTCAATCTTGAATATCTAGCCAACTTGCAGAGCCATCGAGACTGATTCGCAAAATAACTTTCATTAAAATCTACTTATGTTAATAAGTCAAGTGTGCAAATCTGAGGTCTGAATTCGAACTGGTTTTCATGTAGTCTAAGATTGGAATTTAGGGCACAAATTATTCAGGAGGTCAATTATCTTTTTAGAAGCTGTACGCTTGTGTGTGTCGGAGGGTGTATCTGAGGTTGTTCGGAAAAGAGCCAAGATTATATCTCACGAATGAAAAGGTTCAAATTTGATTTTTCATTTTGTTGACACCAAGTATCAACAAAGGTTTTCTTACTTTTCGGGTTTTCCTAATTGTTATTTGCTCAAAATGGATTGAATGGAAAACAAATTTAACAGTTAATATTGGGCTTTGCACGAATTCGTTGCAAATAATTTGAAATCTGAATAAAAATCCGGATCAGCTGGTTCGCCATTGTACGTTTCAGTGTGTTTAAATTTTGCTCTGCAAACTTATTAATTTATTAAGTGTTTCTAGTGACTATTTAGTGTTAAATTGTTTCTTATTTTGTTTATTGTTGTTGTTTGTTTTGTTAGACATTGAAGTGCGATGACACATTGACAATTTTTGTAAATAGTTTAATTTAAATAGACTTATTTTTCGTAGGTTAGGTAAGTTATTTGAATTTGAAATTTTTAATAGTGATTGGACACTTAGTTCCGATAGTAGCCGCATGGCTCAAATGGAACTTTCAAATTCATCAGGCATTGAATCACATGGTTCGTGCAGTGCTAGTGGAATTTTCACTAGTAATAATAATAAAACTAATAATGATGTTGATAAAACAAGTAAATCAGTGAAAAGGTCAAGCACAAATAAATCTGAAATTTTGAACAAGAAGAATAAAATTAAAACCAAAAGCACTGCTGTGCAAAGAAAGTTGACTCGAACCCAGTCTCTACAGTCAGTTAATTCCGCTGTTTCCACTACCCCTTTCAGTAATACTATCAATTTCTGCACACCGAATCCTTTTGCACCTTTAAGTGTAAAAGATGACGGAGAAATCCCGAACGCTAATACATCGGCCAGTGAGAAAAAATCACCTAAGCCTCCTCCAATATACATCTCAAACGTGGAAGACTACTTACAATTCTGCACTACACTGACTCAACTTCTTGGACCTTCATCTTTCGATTGTAAATCGAGAGTTGACAAGGTAATGTTATCAACAAAGACAATTGAGGGATACAGAGCAGCAATCAAGTTCTTGGTAGAAAATAAAGCACAGTACCACACTTATCAGCTAAAGCAAGATAAGGCGTTTAGGGTGGTATTAAGAAATCTACACCACACTATTCCTACAGAAGCCATCAAAGAAGATCTGGAAGGATTAGGGCATAAGGTGAGAAATGTCAGCAATGTGAAACACCCAGTTACTAAAGCCTCACTTCCTCTGTTTTTTGTGGACTTGGAACCGCAAGAGAATAACCAAGAAATATTCAAGGTCACGTCAGTCCTGTACACTCGAGTTAAGGTAGAGGAACCCTACAAAACTGAGGAAATAATTCAGTGTAAAAGATGCATGCAGTATGGCCACAGCAAATCTTACTGCAATTATACACCTAGGTGCAAAAAATGTGCTAAGTACCATTTTTCCTCAGACTGCCCCCAGCCTAGGGACATCCCACCTACATGTGCGCTGTGCCAAGAAAGGCATTATGCTACCTATAGGGGCTGCACAGTTCATAAAGAACTTCAGCGACTACGAAGAAAGTCAAGGGATCAAAATGGCCGCAGTCTGCAGCTGCGTTCACATCAGGAAGCTGTTCCACCACCTACTCCAAAAGACTTTCCTCCATTACCTCAGAAGGTTCCTACATCTTCGCATCCGCATCCGTCTCAGCAATCAATTTATCAAAGGCCTTCTTACGCTGGAGTCGCGGGGTCTCCGACTAACCTTTCATCCGCTTCTACTGACGTTACTACTGTACTGACCTCTTTCATCTCTGAGTTCAAATCACTCATCAATCCTCTCATCAGCCTTCTCACTACCTTGGTGACTGATCTCATTCCTCGACTTGTAAAATAAATTCCTCATCACTTCATTTCCCTTCACATTCACTAGCAATACTTCTTTGGAACGCAAACGGGCTGAATACCCACAAAGACGAACTAGACATTTTCTTACATGACAAACTAATTGACGTAGCCCTAATTACGGAGACACACTTTACTGGACGATCTTACTGCAATGTAACTGACTACACTACTTACAGAGCCGACCACCCGGACGACACTGCCCATGGTGGCGCAGCCATTCTCATCCGCTCCTCTTTAATTCACAGCCTACTCCTCACTGAGCAAACTGATGCTCTCCAGTCCGTGACAGTTACATTGTCTTGCCACCCATTCTCCTTGAATGTGGCAGCGGTGTACTGCCCGCCTAACAAAGCAATATCATCACAAGAATTTAGTACTTTCTTTGGCAAACTGGGGCCTAAATTCTTGGCAGGTGGGGACTATAACGCTAAACATCCGCAGTGGGGTTGTCGCACAACTAATCCTAGAGGATGCACTCTACTCAATGTTCTCTCTTCCTCTAACTACAATGTATTGTCTCCTGATCAACCAACTTACTGGCCGACAGCTCTCTCTAAACTGCCTGACATCCTAGACATTTTCGTTACCTCTCAGACATCTTCACAATCTACAGACATCTACACTCTTACTGATCTTTCTTCTGACCACAGTCCTGTGCTGTTGGTACTAACTGCGACACCTAAGACACTTCCGTCTCGTCCTTCTCTAATTACCGGACCTGTTGACTGGGACAACTTCCAAACTTTACTTGACACTAAACTTAATCTATCTCTCTCTTTAAAAACTGCAGACGATGTTGATGAAGCAGTTTACACGCTGACTAACGCAATACAGACTTCCATCTGGGAATCGACTACCCACTCACATCGGAAGAATACTAGACAATATAACTTACCTATAGAAACACGAATACTCATAAGAGAAAAAAGGAGAGCACGAGCCCTCTGGCAACAAACACGTTATCCTAGTGACAAACGGATGTACTTTAGACTCACAAGACAACTGAAAAGAAATTTACAAAAGCTAAAAATTGAAAAATACGATGCCTTCATTACAAACCTGACTACAGACCGTAAATCTCTTTGGACCGCTACACGCAGGCTTCTGTCCTATAAACACACTCCTTCTCCACTTAGACGGGACGACGGGACTTGGGCGAAATCGGACGAGGACAAAGCTACACTGTTTGCTCATCACTTGACAAATGTCTTTACACCTCATCCTGATATGTCGGACGACTTACACATGGCTGAAATACAAACAGAACTGGACGTTCCACTTCCTCTCTCACTACCACCAAAAGCCTTTACTCCTTCAGACGTTAAGTACACTATCAAGAATCTTCCATCTAGAAAGTCTCCTGGATATGACCTCATCACCTCTGAAATCCTCCGCCACCTACCTAAAAAAGCTATCATCTTCCTCACCTACATTTACAACTCTGTCCTTCGTACTACATACTTTCCGCTATCCTGGAAGTATTCAGTAGTGCGAATGATTCCGAAACCTGGAAAACCTGCTCACCTTCCCTCATCCTACAGACCTATCAGCCTACTGCCGACTCTAGGAAAAGTTCTTGAAAAACTGCTACTTAAGCGTATTAACCCCATATTGTCGGAGTTTGGTGTTATACCAGACCACCAATTTGGTTTCAGGCGTCATCATAGTACTGTTCAACAATGTCACCGGGTAGTTGATGTTATTGCTTCAGCACTGGAGAGAAAACAGTATTGCTCAGGGGCATTCTTAGACGTAAGCCAGGCCTTCGACCGTGTTTGGCATCCTGGATTACTGTTCAAACTAAAAAAGCATCTTTCCTCAACGTACTACCTCATTCTGCGCTCCTATCTTTCAGATAGGTTCTTTCAAATTAGTACTGGCTCAGCAATCTCTTCTTTCTCCACAGTGGGGGCGGGAGTGCCGCAGGGGAGTATACTTGGCCCCGTTCTCTACACAGTATACACATCAGACATACCTGTACAACCCTCTACACTACTCTGTACATATGCAGACGACACAGCCATACTTTCCACAAGTACACATCCTACATCAGCTTCATACAAATTACAGACACACTTACATAAAATAGAATCCTGGGCAAAGAAGTGGCGGATTAAAATGAACCCACAGAAATGCCAGCATGCCACGTTTACTCTCCGGCGGGGCTCCTGTCCACCTGTCCTCTTCAACAGCAATCCTCTTCCTCATACAGATCTGGTGCGCTACCTTGGGCTCTACATAGACAAGCGACTCACGTGGAACCCACACACTAGACTTAAAAGACAAGCTATGACAAAACGTGCGAAACTACTCTACAGACTTCTTGGACGACGCTCCAAATTACCTATTGAACTCAAACGATTAATATACAGTACTATCCTCAAACCAATGTGGACTTACGGACTAGAGCTGTGGGGTTCAGCCAAACCTACAAACGTACGGACTGTACAAACATTTCAGTCAAAACTCCTCCGACAGATAGCTGACGCTCCTTTCTACGTGACTAACCTCACTCTACACAACGACCTCAACATCCCCTTCGTACACCAGTTAGCCAAGACTAAATATCAAAAATTCCATAGTGCTCTCTCCACTTGCTCCAATTCTCTAGTACAGTCTCTCGCCTCCTCTGATATTCCTGACAATCCTCCTCGCCGACTGAATCGCCAGTGGCCCCGCGACTTCCTCGCAGTCTGAAGGCCTAAAATAAATATCCTGTAGAAAGTGCTGCCGCTGGGCAGTTTCTTTCCTCCTGCCTTTCAAGCCTCTATACTTCTATCTCCTTATTTACTTATTGTATAGTGTATTATACAGATTGTAAATGGCTAAATAAATTTAAAAAAAAAAAAAAAAAAAAAAAAAAAAAAAAAAGAATAAAAATCCGAATCAATTAGTTCTGGAGAAAGTGAAAAAACAAAAAAAATAGCGTTAACAGTTAATATCTCGCGTTGCTTTCTCGAGTAAGCTTGCACCAATGACCATTAATTCGTTAATTTGTCAAAAACAGGAGAAGCATTTCCTGTATGCTTCAAATACATTATTTAAAGTTTAAAGTAGAAAAAATATTTTATTCATTGGTAATACATTGAGTTAGTTACCTAAATAAATAGAATAATAACTGGCTAAAATTGTTGGTGTCTTCGATTGAAATCATTGCAATAATTTAGAGATACGAGTGGAACTTGTGTAAATTTACAAGGCTGCCAATAAAATCTGCTCTCTTATTTAATTAACAGTTATTTAATATTTGTTAATATTAGACACTTATTAATTATTTGTTTTAGGTGTATTTAATTGACATTGTGTTCTGAATTTCATTGTCAAATTTAACAGTCAGATTTACAAACGTTGAAATTATTAAGGGTTATATAAAACATTTATAGCGGCTTATACTCTGCAACTGCAATGCAGTTAACACTGCTGCTGTTATGCTGTCTGTAGAGGTGTTAGCCAGAATATGTGAGATCATCAAGACAGGAGAGAAGTAAGGTGGAGGTTGTGGAGCATTAGGCAGAGCTATTATTTCTCCTTTTGGCGCAACCCACTAAAGTGCATGTTTCATACATGTTTTTTTAATAAACTTGTTAATTGCATTTATGCATTAAAAACAATCATGAGAATCGATTGTACAATATTTATTACCATTAATTTAACATTCTCAAAAACGTTTTTCCAACTTCTGCACTTGCGGATCGGGGCTGAACTTTAGAGTCATTTTGCAGGCCATAAAAGTGCAATATAGTCATTCCGACTTCCACTACTTAGTCCGACTAAGAGTCGTTAGGGTATCGCAAACAGTTATATTCCCATATAATTGCATTCTAACTGAGGAAATCGTTAGATCATTTTTCCGAGCGGCCAAAAAAAGTTGATTGATTTGACCACAGCCTACTTGTGATACTAAAGAGATTTGAGCAACTAGTGACATTTCCTTTTTAAAAATATTTGCGGAATTCTTAATAATCTACTTCTTACAAACGACTAATTATATCTATTTGAGGAACATTAAATTAAAATTGGAATGAAGGAATTTTATACCTAAATGCTCTTATGTTAAACTTGAAATACACCAATCGGAATTCAAGTAATTTTAAGAAAGAATTGGTATGGGTTAGTCAGCAGTTAGTTCTTGCTGCTGTTTTTTGTTGTGAATTAAAACCTTTAGTCCTGCGTTAAATAAGGAAGAAATTTGAAGGAAAAAATTTATTAATCTAATAATTGCTGAAAAGATTGGCCAGAGTCTCACCGATGAAAAAGCTTTTTACTAATTATTATTGCTCGGTGCTGGCATCGCTCAGGATGGACAGTAATTTTGTCCGTAACTGACCACCTGACCAAACCGTGACCTGTAGAGGATTCTAAGAAAAAGAAAATGTAAGAGCAGTCAGCTGGATTCGAAACCGTAATCTCTAGATGGTAACCAGTGTACTAATCTTTGAGCTAAACTTTTGTTATAACTTCATGTAATCTTGATATTAAAATTTCCTGCTTCTAAATTTGATCTATTAAAAAAGCAAAACTTTTTGGATAAACTTGGATATGATGAAATCTCAGGACATATACCTCCCATTGAAATTTACCACGATGCAGGATTTTCAGTGGTAAGCAAAGAAAGTGAGCTGAAAAATGGTGTTAGTACAGGAAGGATATAAGTTGTTAAAAAGTTTTCAAGTCAATAAACTATGAATAAGAAAACTTTGAAAATAGTAGTAGATCAATGAAAGCCGAATGAAACTATTTTTAAAAGACTCTTAAATTAGTGAATTGAAAATTGAAAGCAACAAACATTAAAATACGTCATAAATTCAAATTTTTATAGGTCAAGAGAAATTCTTTATTTTAACAATCTCGCCGCATCATTCGCAATAATATTTGTTGAATGAATTTAGTTTAAGTGTTAATTTAGTTTTAATTTTTAGTTTAATGTTAATTTGGTTTAAAATTCAGTTATTATTTTCAAATACATGTGTACATAATTGTAATTCGTCGAAGTTAAAAACAAAAAATAATAAAACGAAGTTGTATTCAGAATTTCAACTAATAAAGGAAGTGAACTGTTTACATAAATAATGAGCGCTGGCAAAGAGGAAGTATTGGCATTGGGTGGTTATATTTCCGAGGAAGAGAGTGATAATTATGTGAAGATAGATTCCTTGTGTTATTGTAAAGTTATCAGCAAGGAGGGGCTTCAAGTAATACACATTCAGGGAAGATGGCGTGTGGCAAGTATACTACTAAACATGTTCTACAGCAACTTGGAGCGTACGTACGCATTACACTTGGAACTTTCGCTGATGTCTCGTCGATTTGCCTTCTCTGCCCTCTTTCTCTACCAGTCTTCCTCCCCTCTCCTGCGGGATACCCTTGTAACCAAATGGAAGGGCAATGTTACAACTATGTGTAGTGGTAGTCAACACATTGACTGCTTGCTTCTTCATTTTGCTTGACTGCGTTAAACCTAGTGATTGTGAAATCCCAGACGGCAGCGTTATCTTTTTTTTTGTATAACCACTACAACACGTGACATTCAATGCGTCTTTTACAGGTATTTCTTCAATTTAGTAAATTTTAAGTTATTAATTATTATTTTTATCTATTATTTATGGAAACAAAATAAGAAAAGTTCACTTCGTTTACAAAAGTAAAAAACCAGTTAATCAAGTTGCCAAGGTACAAGTCCGTCATCTCTAAGTACTCAGAAATAAGTATTAACTTTCTCCGCTATAAAAATCCATTTGTTCCAACCAGGAAAGCCAGTAGAGTCTCTGTAGATTAAAGGTAACATGAAATACAGGAACAACACTGAAAACTGACCCGAGTTCGAACAGTCAATATTGCAAAAATACATTGAATATTTTATGCACTGTGATCTGAAATTTTACTAATTGCTATTGAAATTATTGTTCACACAGTGTACCACTTTATTCAATAATATTTTCCAGTTGAACAATTCTTTAGACTCTTAATCGCTTTGTTTAGAAACAGATGATTAATATTCAAATAAAATGCTAATTCAATCATCAGGCGAATCATCCAACTATTAATTTTCTTCAATTGATTTTCATTGTGAGGTGAGGTTTAACAAGCATAAAAATTAATGTAAAAGTAATCTTGTTTTTAATGTCTGCTACGAGTGCAGGCCACATAATGGATTTAATAGTATTCTTTTTATGAATCGCAATTATTTAAAAGTATAATACACACGAATATTTCACATTTCTGAAAAGATATTTTTATTAAAAATAAACGAATTGAGGCGTAATTAGATCAAAAATGGTTTGTATGATAAATACAAATAATTAAAATCCTTGATACTAAATATATTTAGAAAATTTAAATTGGACTGGAGTCGTCATCGATTTAGAGAATAACTGTTTGATGGGATTCACTTTTTTCGCCCCAAAAAGAGAGGAATAACTGCTGCTGGATTCCTTTTGATGCTCAGAAATTCGGTCGTTAAAGATTTTAGGGTCATCACCATGGTTCCAGACTTCTTCCAGTTGCCTACTTCCACATCATAATGGATGGCCTTACCTCATCCCGGATCTAATTCTTAACAATTCAACAGCACCTGCAAAGTTTATATCCTTTTCATACCAATAAAATCTTATTTGAGTACTTAAATGGTGTCCAGTCTCTCAAATAAGATAGGTCATTTATTATACTAAGAAGATTGGAATATTTCTTGCTGTCTCACTTTCTGAACTGTTCAAATTTAGTTGTAAGAGGTGAAAAATGAAAACGAATGATATGATCAACCAGTTTCTGATAAGATTTGTTTTGGCTCTGTCAGCAGCAAACTACAGATCTTTTACTCTGTGTTTGACAAGTAGTTAGGTAGGACAGTATTGCTGGAATCCCCAACCTAGATTTCCTAGATTTTCCCAAAGGACTTCTACCAAGATTTTAGTTCTGCTTTAACCTTTCAAGAAAAGTTTTAGTGTCGGTTACTGGTTTTCCGCTAAAAACGTCTCTGAGAATGTGTTTCCAAGCCTAGAGTATTGATTACTTGCGTTTTGTTATATCATCAAGAAAAGAAGCTGTAGGTTCAACTCTCACATCCATTTTTCATCGGAAGCTGTTTTTCTATTCCAGCTAGGCAAACTCCTGATCACAAATTATCTTCCACAACGGAGGCTGGCGTTCTGAAGAAGTTTTTTTTGCGGCTATCCTTAACTGAAGTGTGACCCTCAGTTACAGAATAACTGTATTCTCTGCTTGATTTAGTAAACAATATATATATATATATATATATATATATTTTTTTTTTTTTGCTTGGGTGACCGTTTCCAATAAAGTCGTTAACAACCCCACGAGTGTATTCCTTCATGGTGTTCAAACTACTCGAAGTCCACTCTTCGTGTTCAAAATATTTATTTATGTTTCCTTGGGTTTACATTATTACTTCTTCTTTTTGTTTATGATGGTGTTCACTCTTTATTGTGTATTATGTATTTTCATTAAGACGTGGTTCAGTAAAATATTAAATGTGAAAGTTTAAAAGGATAGGCTACTGGAAGCTGGTGCCAGTAATGATTACCATGAGACGATGATTTGGCTGTTCAATTATATTTCGCGTCACCTTTAGTAGATTTCAATCCTTTAAAAATTATCTTGCTACTCTCCGTTAATGTAAGATAAAGAAATTAACTACAACAATTTAAATAAAGGGCCAAAATAGAAGGTTTAGATTAATAGTAATTGTTAATTTAACATAAAACTAATACGAACATTCTTCATGGTATTTTTAACAATTAGAGTAAAAGGATGTTTCTGTTTAAGAATGCACAGTGCCATCACGACAAAACAAAGTGTCTCTTGATGTAATTTTCTAGTTAGAATTTAATAAAATCGCTGTATAATTTAACAACTTGAATGTCTTTATTTTTCGAGATTGATTGATTGATTAGGTTTGCGTTCGTGGACTTTTATTAAAGTGTTTTTTTAAAAAGTATTGCTGCAATTAACTTAGTAGTAATTCTGGAAATTTTATTTGAATATAAATCTACTTTTCAATTCCATTTAATTGAGTTTAAGCGCCAATTCTTGATTACCAAAAAATAAAAGCAGTTATCCACCGCTTTTTTAATTGTTCACTTATTGTAGTAAGATCTCTCTTACTGTTGTACTATTTATTTTATTTAATTCTCAACGCGACACTACGTAGATCTCTCAGACCCTAGTCTGGAGTATTTTTGAACTAATTTATTGGCATCATTACATTTATCAAACAGATAAAATATCCCACTGGTTTCTTGTTTTGTCAAGCAGAATATTTTAGAGACAAATATGGCTTACAGTAATCTGTATTATTGCGTTCTTTATTTAGCCAAATGAGTGGCCATAAAGGTTGATTGATTGCTTCCAGATTAAATGTTTACATTTCTCAAGAATAACAATTGAGCTGATGACTTTCTCAATTTCAAGTTCAAACAGTAATTTATCACAAAAAAAAAAATTACTCCACATTGAAAAAAAATAAAACATTTTGAAGTTAAACTTACTGATTTTGATCGTGTATGATGTAAAATAAGTTGATATTCCAAGTATATTTTCGAGTTACTTTTTTAAAGTTTAATTGGAAAAAAATCTGAAGTTTTCTCATCTAACTTATCTGTAAATATAGTTTTAAAAGAAAACTACTTTTTTTTTTCTAAGTTTTCTCCAACCAATCGTTTTATATGATGTCAAAAAACAAGGTTACATATCTTAGTTGGAATTTATGAAATTACTATTTCCAACAAAAGGTGATCTTTAGAAGGGTGATAAAAGTTCTCCCAAGCTCTAAGGGCTAAGGCGAGGTGAGAGTTTTATGTGGAATTGAAATAACTTACTTTCTGTATACACGGTTTGGTTTCTAAATGCAAATGTATGGATTTTCGGTTATAAAAAAGCGAGAAGTTATTTATTTGGTTCAGCAAGCTAGTCTCTGTTATAAAGATTGGTAGATTTTTTTTTAAATAAAGAAGGGCTGTTTAGAGAATGCATTCCTATTTATTAATTACTATCGGAAATTATGTCATCACAGTAAGGATGCTTTTTTAAAATTAAAAGAAAATAATGGTATATTTTTTGATTTTAGTAAAATTACAGAAACTCAGAAATCTGTATATGAAAGTTTCGCTTGGTCCATATTTATTTATTTACATCAACATCTGAGGTAATTGGCATTTTATTTACATCAACTTGTGAGATTATTGAATTCACTGCAAGCCATTCGGCTGTATTCTCACGTGACAGGCAACACAACCAAACATCGGATAGTGAGCTGTAAATAGCTTCTAAAAAGAAGTAATCTTAGGGCCGGCAGCTGGATTCAAACAGTGGAAGTCCAATGCACTAATCGCTCAGCAAGTATCTCCCATCATATCCTTTATTGTACTCGAATTTTAATTGTAAACGTAGGACTCCAGTCTCAGCGTAATTCTTCAAAAAAAAATATTGACTCATACACTTTAGTCACTGAAGGCACCATGTGATCCTTAATTTTTGTGTTAAGACCTCTGTATTCTAAGGGTAACAAATGTATAAAAATTTGGGTTTCGAGGATGATACATCGTTGAAATTAAGAAGTAGGCATTCTCTTTTTTGAAGAGTAAAACTCATTATGTTAGCGCCGATAGTAAGTTTACAGTTCTTTTCTTCGTTCGTAAGAAATTGCAAGCATTTATGGTATAACGTTTATCGTATAAAACAACTGTCACTAGTGCGTAGTCCAAAATCAGTGTAATGCATGATTACAGAAGCTATAAAAAGTGTACGTCAAACCATTTTCACTTATCTGAAGAATGAATCTCTAAAGATGATTAAAAATCGGCCACTCGGCAGAAATATTGAACACAATGTCAGATTAAATTGACAATATAAAGGTATGATATCAGAAGAAGTGGTTCTATCTTTTAGTTGAAGGAAAAGTAAAAACTCAATGTATCTCTAAAATGGTTAATAAATAACGATATATTTATTTGTTCGTTTTTAAGAACTTAAAAAAAATAATAATTGTACTATTATAAATTAAAACCGTAAAATTGACCTTTTATTCACAATTCATTATTATTAAAATTTAGCGAGGGATCAACTGTCAAATAATACGTGGCCACATGCCCTTATATTATAAATTGCTTTTCAGGCAGAAAGCTGTTCAATGGATTTATATGTATATATAACAGAGACGCGGGCGTAGCGAAGCAATTACCGTTTTCACCGTGCGTCGTTTGCTACCCACTACAACTACGCAGCGCAAAGCCTTCAAAAGGCTTATAACCTATTTGTGTTTGGCGAAGTGAGAGTGGTTATTTCCCTTCAGGCTATCTAATATAGCCATTTCTACTGATTAAGAATCTAATCGCTCGTATATGGAGAAAAAAATAAAAGTAAAATACCCTTTTATTAAGAACTCGAAATTTGCGGTCACGAGATAAAACACTTTCCTAAACTAAACTAAAAATATGTTATGTAAATTATAAAATGTGTTCCAATCAAATAAGCGGTCTTAGTTATCTATTCTTAAAAATACTTTCCTTTTCAAAGATTGAAATGGTTAGAATTCAAATTTTGGGTTTTAAAGTTAAACGACTGCATAACTGGGAGGTGAACTAGAATATTGCAAATTATTGAAGAAGTGTGGGTGTCACAGTTAACTGAAATTTGCAATAATATCTTTAACTTTACACTTCTACTAGTGTTCAAAAGAATTCAAAAGTTTTGAACTTTAGTTCACCGAATCTTGTTCCCCAAAATAGTCCTGGATCAAAATATTTCTTCCTGATGCAGCGCAAAAAAAAAGGACAAAGAAACTGCGCTGTCTAGAAAACCGAGGGCATACTAAAATTCAAAAGCTCATTAGAAAATTAGGCACCTTCAATAACTTATCCCGAAGCAATTAGATTACCGCTTTTTAGGAGTGCTGAGCAGTTTCCTCATTTGAAGTAGACATTGATGAATGAATGTAAGACCAAAACCATCAGGAATAATTTAAAAAACATGCTCCTATGGCGGATAAAATGAGCGATATTTTTCGAAGTTTTGAGGAGCGGTTAAAAAATTTAATCAACTTTCTTAAACTGACTTTTCGGCAAAGTTAATGTTTTATCCACGGTTTATTCTACGAAAATTTACAAATTTAATTATCTATTAAAATTACAATGTTTGAATAAATAATTAAAATACTTTTAAATGTTCGTAAAGTCGATTGGTGGTCAGATTTTTGAACCTTCTCTTCTCTGAACTGCGTCGCAAATACTTCATTTTGTGGCTAAAATTTGATTTTGTGTTAAGTTGTTAAATTCCAGGACCCAATTGGATAAATTAGGACTGAAATATAATTCTCACTAAGTATCCTGTTTTTAAGTAAAAAATGCTTTACACCTTCTAATTGTCTTTCTCAGCGCCTATAAACTCTTTCCTTATTCAGGCAAACTATAAGATCTGAGAACCGGGAGCTGATCCTATTTATTTTTCTTTCATTTTCTCTGAATTTTGAGTAGTGGAGATGATTAAATGGGCTTCTCCCAAAGAAAATTCAATCTGTGCGAGAGGCTGTTGTTAGTGAGAAATGTTCTATCAACTTATCTCCTTAACTGCTAAGTATCATGCAGAATTATAATTCGCAAGGGTTTCTTATAATTCGGTATTATTATTTACAATATTGAAATGAATTCGGAATAATAAAAGAAAATAGAGCGAGTTGCAGGATACAAACAGCGTGCAGCAGTCTATTCTAAAATGGAGGAAAAAATCCGAATGGATTACGAAAACAAACAAAAAAAAGAAAAAAAAAAGTTGCCTTAACAATACCAAGCTAACAACGCTACCAGTATTTCGATAAGCCGATTTTGTTTATCTTCATTATCCCATACATTTAAATGCAAAGCCTAGATAGAAATTTTCATTCCGTAAATTTTTTGTTTTTCCTTTTCTAGCAATATTTGGCTTATCGGGGGGCTAAAACTGGAAGGAAAAAAACATTTATTTTGTGGCTGGAATCTCGCCCGCAATTATATAGTTGTCACTCTACAGCTAGATATTGGTCCATCAAGTCAATTATTTACTGGAACCAAACGACTTCCCTCGGAAATGTGATTTCTTCTTAGAAAATGTTCATCAACTTG
Organism: Rhodnius prolixus; assembly: GCF_049639745.1. Classification (NCBI taxonomy): domain Eukaryota; kingdom Metazoa; phylum Arthropoda; class Insecta; order Hemiptera; family Reduviidae; genus Rhodnius; species Rhodnius prolixus. The sequence continues at coordinate 33,911,394 of NW_027411614.1, read as the reverse complement.
AGACACTCTCAGCTATATTTTAAAATTAACAATAAATTCTAACAAAGTCCGGGATTAGAACATCACCACAAATATGAGTAGTGCAACGTATTGTTGCTTATTATTCCACTATTATTCTATTCAAATATGGTACCAGCTTGCTGACATATATCTGCATAATTTTAATGTATTATAAATTTATAACCAAGGTAAATAATACTATATCTGCATTAGACTGTATGAACTTATTAACAAACGAAATAAAGTTGATGCTTATAATAACATTAGATTTATTCGCTATCTATGTTTATCTAAATTTATCAAAATTGCATAATTAGTTGGCTCACATTAAATTTGTAAACCTCAATAAATGTTATTTTATTCGTCTGAATGTTTATTCATGAATATATTAACAGAAAATAATTTTTGTAAAAGGTGATCTAAATTAGCAGTTCTTTTTTTAAAATCGTGGCTTAATATCAAATATTAGGTTCTGTGCAATTGGCTGTTGATGGTAAATATGATAAATCCAACCCAGTTCCGCTATATCAGAGTTCACGTTCCTACATAGTAAGCTATCATGGAGCCTTTCTGATTTATCAATTTCTGAATACAAGTTAATTGCAGTGAGTGCATTATATTGTTGATAATCAGATAAATGATGGCAAGCAATATTATGACTATCAAGGCAATAAATGATGCAAGCAAAGAATGGTACAAATTAGGTTTCATTTAAAACTGTCACAATTATTACTCATTTAGGAGTGAATTTCTGAAGTGGACAGACTCCCGAAGAAGTAAAATTAGCTAGACCTTTAACTATTTTCTTTAAAGTACGAGTAGTTTAATAATGGAATCAGTTTGTCAAGATAGATTTGGATTCAGCTAGAGTAAGTACAAATTATCTGATATACCGGTCTAAATCTTGGATTTTATTTAATTGTTATTATGAGAAATTTATTGTAAAGTTTTTGATGGCTAGTCGCTTTTGGTTCGTGCACTTAATTTGGTGGTAATTGAACTTAAAAAATAGGCATTCTTTATTTTTTTTTACTTTTCACATTTTACATAACATGTATCTGGCTTCGAATTATTCTATTATTTATTGGCCTTTAACATTGATTTCAGTTTTCTTCATTGTCTGGAGATGTAGCCATTGTTGAAAACACTTTCCAAAAATAAAAGCCATGAAATCTTTTGGCTAAAAAATCTATGCAAAGTGAACGTGGGAAGCTGTGTGTCTCAAACACCTCTCACACAAATAGACAATTATCTGTACAACAAGTTGTAACTGGTTTAATCTAGAACTTTTTAGACATCCTTGATGGACATTTCTAGCACTCTGGGTAATATACAAATCAATGCAAAGCTGTTGGCTTTTGTTACAGAATATTAAACGTAGCTGGACACTTAAATGCTTTTCTATTTCTTTCTTTCTATTTTTTAATTCTTTTCCTGCCCTGAATAGGTCTAAATATTTTGCAAAACCTTTTTAACAGTCTTTCTCTTTGTTCCTTACAACTCAAAGAAAAAATTATCTAAAGCAGTTTGAAACATTGCGCACTACGCTACCGCTTTTCCAGTGAATTCCAAAATTCAAAATCGTTGTGTGAAATACCCATTTTCTGAATGTTTCTTTGGTAGAAACGGGAAAACGCTATTATGAGTTTCAAATTGAAATTGATTTCCAACTGAAATAGAGTGATAGAATACTTTTTTAAAAAAAGAGATTCTTAAATCGGAAGTGACGTGGATTACAATAAATTGTTTGAAAATTCAAATTGAATGAAAGATTTCAAATTTCAGCTTTTTGCACATTTTTAAGAACCTAATTTGTTTTTAATTGATTAAAGCTCCGCGAAAATTTTCAAAAATATATAAAATATACTTCTTCTTCGTACAATACGTTAACATTGCATGAAGTATATCTATGTAAATTTGAGGAAGTATTGCCATCACATCAATTTTTTTCTATCTAGGATTCACCGGAAATAATTAATTAAAAGCTTCTTTGATTCCATAAATGTCTGAACATGTGCGTTTTCGTAAAAAGCATAAGCACAGAAATGAAAAATTGCAGGAACTTTATATTTATATTTTGTTTGAATACGCTATAGAACTTGACAACTTAATTGGTTTCTTTTTTGTAATTATTCGGACCAAAGGATTTGTCGAATAGGACAATCAGTTAAAATAATAAATCTCAATTCGCTCTTAAATGGTAAAAATATTAAAATAAATCACATAAATGCAATACCTTCATTGATTATACAGGGTGAACCAGTAAATAATGTCCATAGGCCTACTGTGTGTAGTACATCTAAAGTGGAGTTCAATGACGTATTGGCCAACTTCATATTTTCCACTGTTCTTGAGTGACGTCACTTTAATTTTTTTTTCTAAAATCATTACTTTTTTCCAATAAAAATGTTATTACTCAGAAAATTTTAGTCCGAATTCGATTCTGATGACACGGTTAGAAAGACAGATAAATTTTCTAAAAATTGATACCATTTCGAAGCATATGTTACTCTCCAAACAGCCTCAATCTTCCTCCGAATGCTGGAAAAATAAAAGTAATCGAAATTTTCAAGAAAACTCATTAGGCCCTTATGTGATCATTATCAGACCTAGGTGCTGGCACTTTTTATAAAAATTTCCTTGTCTAATAGACTTTCTAACGGTATATCATTTTCCAGGATTCCTTTTATCTTCGTACTAGAAATTACGTTTGTTTTACAAGAAAACGTGTTCACGAGCACACAAGAGTTATCAAGTTGTTTAATTCATTGAAAACTCTTTTAGATGGACCAGTAGTCAATTTTTTAAAGTAGAATTTTATTAAGCAATTCTGAAACTTCCATTCTAGAAATATTTAACACAACTTGGATTAAAATAACTATCAACAAGGCAGATCAGAAGAATTCGCAACAATATCGGCTCACAGTTTTGGATGAATAATTAAAGTAGGTTAGTTGCCTAAAAGCGTTAAGTAAATCACTATTCATTTACCATCTTTATTTTGATAATAATTCCGACTGGCAGAACTATCTTATTTTATTTTTTAATTGGTAAAGAATAACTAATAAAGGGTAAAATTTAGCTTAACTTTTATCTAGTTCAAGAATAAATCAATCTTGTTTAAATAACGTTGCAATGGTGAATGTTTTATGAATACGCTGAAGGTTGGTTGGTTAAACCATTCTTCTTCGGTGTTATTAGCTAAAGAGATGTAGTGGTGTTTGGCCTTTCATAAGTCGCTGTTCTTCGCTGAAGCAGACAATAAATGTTGAACAATTTATTAGAGACTACGTTCTGTCTGTCGTCCCCTATCTATGTCTACCAGCCAACCTGCCAGATCTCTTCTACTTCCGCCTTCTTGTCCGAAAAAGTCCAAGGTATATAAGTTAAAATGAGGGGCAGGGACATGGAGAAGGAAGAAAAGTTTTAGGATGTCCGATGGTAGGGTGTGCGCCTACAAGATGAATTGTTTTTCATCTCGCTTCAAGTGGGCCAAGTGGGAGCTGAGATGTTCCTTTGTCGCTCTTTGTCAGCCTGCAACGCCCTAATGAAAAGAGTAAAGTCCTCCTCATGCCACTTTTTCTTTCCTCTCTTTTTTTTCTTCTACCATAACCCTTCTTCCATCAACCAAACAGACGTCTCTGAGATCTTCCCTTACAATGATACTCTGCTAGCTACTCAGCAATACTGATGGCCTTCTTTGTATTAAGTTGTTCACAAGGCTGCGTTTTCTTTTTATCTACTGTATTATACTTAATCAAGTTCGTCACTTTTTAATTATACATACCTTTAATTCGACTAAAAGATCTCTAAACCAGGCACTGTTCTGAAACTAATAATTGCTACTTACGGTTTAATAAAATGTCATTCCTAGTCGAGAATTTTAGTTGACATGAAGGAAATTTATGTTGCTAAATAGTAATTTATTTATTTATTAGTTAAGTTGCCCCAGCGCTACAAATACACTATTAGTAACAATGACAATAGCTGACACCACTACAAACTCACTAATTGAGGGGAGAAGTTACCGCAGTGATAACACTCTAGGATTAGCTACTCTCTTCAGAAGAGAGAAAATCGCGAGGCCACTGACGTTTCAATCGTCTGGGAAGATGATCTGGATGGTGATGAGATGATAAGTGGATTGGAATAAAAGTGCAAGTTCTGATGAAAACTTTTACAGCGAGTACTAGCAACAACTTGCGTTAACGATACTGAGGAGAATTTTAAGAGATTGAATTCGTTGAAGATTGGAGCGTTTCGTTGAACCCCACGGTTCAATAACGTTCGTCCAGGCGGGTTTTAGTACAGAATTGTAAATCAGTCATTTGTTATTAAGTGAAAGTTTTGAACGTTGGTCTAGTAGTCTTTTAAGTAGTCGATAATGCCTGTAAACTTCAGTTAGTTTAAGTGGTGTGTGCGAGTTCCAAGTCAGTCTTTTGTCTAAATAAAGCCCAAGATAACGGACAACATTGGCAGGAGGAATTGGAATTGAATCATAGAAGATCGGAGGAAGAGTGATGCGGCGGAGAGTAAAAGTGATATTTTGAGATTTTGTTTCATTTAACTTGATTTTCCATTTTTTTAAACCATTCCTCAAGAGAAAAGAGATGAGTTTGAAGGTTTCTGTGTGAAGTTACCGGATCAATGTGAGGAGAAAGTATAGCGGTATCATCTGTATAAGTTAGGAGGACAGTTTCAGGAAGGATTGGTATGTCTGCTGTGTATATAATATATAGGATAGGTCATAAGATGCTTCCTTGAGGAACACCCGCTTCAATACAAATAGTAAATATAAAATCAAATTTTACACTAAAGTAAATATTTGTTTACTTTGTGTATTTACCCACCATCGCTGCTTTCTATATCTATGAAGTTATAGTACATTATCAAAATTTGGAGTGTCGAGGATTCCCTAACTAGAACAAGGAGATGCAAAAGGAAGTTTTCCGTTGTTGGAAGAGATAAATGAGAGATTCATATAAAACCTCATCTTTTCTTATTGGCGGACATTATAGCTAATTTTGTGAAAAGTGGACTAGCCAAAAATTCAGCTCGTCCATTTCAAGGCTACCGGCTTTTCATTGGATATCCCAGCCTAACGACACAACACTCATATGTGTGTTGCAAACGAGAGCTCAGCATCTATCAAGAAGTACAATCATACACAGGCAGCCACTGCAGATCTTTTAAGGCGTAGTGGATTAGCATCACTCCCTCTGAAAATATCTATAGTAAATATCTATATGAATCTAACAGCCTCACAATCGCAGCAACAACTTTTACTTTCATTGAATAAATCTTTTAGTATTGTATAAAAACTAAAAGTTAGCTGTTGAAGTTTTGATCTGTTAATAAATTTAAGGAGAAATTATTAGCAAAAGATGGAGGGGATATTAAAAAGGAAAGTGTTACAGTTATGCGTATATTATGCGGTTACTTTGTCTGCTGCGTACATCAGCCAGGCAACGGAAGTTCCTATTTAAAGACGTATTAAATTTACTATAAGAGCTTTTTAGAAGGACAAAAGAGTTGCTGCTTTCCCGTCAAAGGACCATATTTTATACAATTATAAGCGCTAAATAGATGATGAGAAGCGTTTTCCTTAAGAGTCTGAAAACAGATTAAGGTATGGTTAATGTTCATAATAGGTTAAAGGAAAAATTTAATACTTTCATATTTTTTTTGTTTTTCTTTGAACAAAATCATTATTTAACCACCTGTCTTTGTAACTGTTGTTTAGGAGCATTGTTAATAAAACAACTTTTTCCTCTTCCTTGAAAATAAGTTTTAATCTTCCATGGGAAATTTCTTTGACGGAAGTTTTTAGTCCAAAAGAACAAAAATGAAATGATTTATCTAGTTTGCAATATTTCATGAAACAATTGGAGAAATCTTAGACATATGCAGTAGATGTAGATCAATCAATAAAGATGAAAAATCTTGCGAACAACTCTCATTTACAGCAACAATTCTAATTGAAACAGTTCTTTTCAGACCGTAAACTTTGTTAAATCTCCCTGCATTAAAACACGTTTAACAAAATTGATTAGAACCAGAGAATGAATTGAATTCTCATGTTCATTCGGTTTAAACCGTATTTCTATAGTTAGTTGTTCTTAGGACGATCTTGCTGTGTAGTTCTTTCGAACATACTGCTTACTTTTGAAAGAACATTTTTCTGTTCTTTGTAATCACACCTCTCTAACATAATCTCTTGGAACCAGTTTTCAAGGGAAAAATATATATTATATACGGCTATAGATTTACGTGTAAGTTACATATATTCACTAAGTGAAGAAAACAATCTGAAATTCAAAAAAAAAAAATGCATTATCAGGGATGCACCTCTACTTTTAAAACTGTCATTTGTTTAGGGACTACTGAGATTATGTTTACAAAATCATTAAGGTAACATGATCTCTTTAAACTGCAAAAAGAAACAATAATTTTTTGAACTTAAGTGCTTAAAGCAGACGGTATCAGAACAGAAGAGCAGCCGCAGGGTTCGGCTCTAGTTCGAGGAGTGATATCTCGTTAACCCAAAGAAAACTGATCTTCAGACGGATCTAGTTGAAATTGTATTTGTCCTGTCGTTGAGAAGGAGCAAGAAAATAAATTCCATAGTAATTTTCTCAGACCTCCAGACGGCACAATTGATTCTAAAGTTTGTCATAGTTAATTCAAAGAGTTTAGTAAGTATTGTTACTTCAAGGGAGTCCGGACATTCGAGACAAAAGGTTTAATGGGATGAAACTTTGAAATCTGAAAACCTTGGTTTGTAGGTCACTGTCAAGATTTTAAAAAAGTCTTACTTCTTTGAATGGCAGTGTAGTCGTTTATCTTCAGAATCAATGCTCACAGTGATATTACCATTTCCTCAGGATGTTTATTTTATGTATTTTTCTTTTTCCCCCACCATGACGGGCTACTACCTTACAATAATTTTTTCCCATAAACACATAAATATTAATTAAAATCAAAGTCCAAGAGAGAGAATCGAATGCCATACTACTCATTATTACGTCTGACCATTCAGTTGTCGTGGTACCTACTTCTCGCAACGAACTGGCCAAATTTAATTCTCGAAAAGTGGTCCTACAGTTTTGTTTTTTTTTTTACTGCAAGTGCCAATTGGAGGATCAGCGTTTACATTGAGAATCATACTGGTAATTACTACACTTTGCTACAGACTTCACTTCCTTAATTACGTATTCACACAAATTGCATAATTATCTAAATAGAAATATGAATTCCAGAAGGGAATTGTTATATCATTGGACATATTTAGACTTTTTTTTTGTTTTTGTCTGTTTGTATATTACCTCCATTGTTTAGAAAGGTCACATGATAAAAGTATATAATCAGGCTACAATCGGCTAATAATTTATAGTGTAAAGAGAATGTAGCTTATTTATGAATATTTTTTTACAGTTCGAACTTGCTTTTTTATTTTGCCTTTCTTTTTGGCATTGGTATAAATATTTAATGTTGGGTCACTACAGGAAAGAATCTAAAAACGTGATAATGAAAACTTTTTTTTCCGCAAATGAGGAAAAATCACTTCCTTAAAGTGTTCAGCTCAACCTAGACAAACAGGTACCTAAGATTGAAAATTCAAATTAATTGTTTTTTATTAACATTCTGTTGAAAATAAACTATAAATACAGTTGCACTATTGTTGCATTAAAATTGAATGTTAATGACAATAACTTGGTAATTCTAAACAATATCTATGTAGATACAGATATGTCAAAATTGATCAAAGAGAAATTATAATTAAATAAAATCTGAAATTATTTAATAAATTCGAATTGTAAATATACAGTTAAAGTCCCAGATTTTAAGTTGATTTCATTGTCAATATAATTGAATTTATAGTTAAGAAGGATTTTTGAAAATAGATTAATTTAATGCTATTCTATGATGAACAAATTATTACTTTATTGACATTTAAAATAATATAATAAAACAAATCATAAATTTAAAGCAGAATAAAAAGAAGTAAAAAAACCTAAATCACAAAAACACGGAAAACAAAAGAATGAAGCGAAAATAAGAGGAAATAATAATTAAAACCGAATTGAATGAAGCATATTGCTCAATATGCGGGTCATTTGTATTTTACCTATTCCCTGTTATATAATAGAGATGCAATTAGAAAGAATTTCGAACTAATATTTAATTATATCAAATAATCTGAAATGAAGTAGCGGGTACGAACCAGCCAACGCAGACTAGAGAGCTCTCTGGTAACTTCAAACATCATGGTTATCACGATTTGTGATTTTATAAAAATTTCTATACCCTGATAACCGTCAAAAAATATGAAAAGTTACAATTTCCATAGTACGGGAAGAAGTTCTGCAATCCGGTCAGTTTATGAATTTAAAAGGATTTTGTGGCTTAAATAAAGAAGCTTTTGTTACTCGGTTTATGGTAAGGACGAAGTGGGAAATCCTGGAGCTCTATAGTTAATCCATTAAGGAGCAACAGGAGACTCAGTTCAAGGATTACCAAAATTGTGATTATTTGTGCATAAATGTGTTCAACATAAGAACAGCATGATGATTGGTATTGTGCATGATTATGAGCCTTTTAATTTTGTGCTAAAGAGTTCTTATTTTTGTTTTATGTTAAGAATTTTGTTTAAAAATTTTATTTTCCCTTGTTTTTTGGTACAGACCTAAGCTATGTATAAATAATTTTTGTCAAAGACTTGCTGTAAGTCTTTATAAGCAATAAATACAATACAATTTTTCTTTCTTCTCTAATTTAATGTATTTTTGCGCAGATATACGTTCTGATTGGTGCCGTACTATATGTTGGAGGTGAGGCAAACAATCGTCTAAATGGAATAATGCAACTACAGAGGGTAATGCAATTGGAACCACATCATGCAAAGAAAGTAGGTGACGGAAATAGTGAAAAGGAGAAACGAGAAATGACGCATGATAAGAAAAATGGCAGTCGTCAACAGAGACAGTATCCATGGTCTACGAATGAACAATATGCGCAGCTACTGCAGCAATATCAATCTTATTTGAAACAACAACAACAACAACAACAGCAAAAACAATACCAGCAATACCTAAACATTCAACAGCAACCTCAGCAATACGCTCTTTTCCATTATGTACAACCAACCCAGTCTACGACACAAGAAGAGGACGAACAGAAATATGAACAACCACAACAACAACAACAACAATATGTAATTATTTAAGTTATATTGTTTTAACCTTTACCTCGCATTTATTCAAACGTTGAATAAGATGTTCATCAAAAGTAAAAATATTATTGGTTTTATTAATGTAATTAAAAACATGGCGCTGTAAGCGATAAATTAATTATGTTCTGAATTTGATTAACTAAATATGTAAGGTTTACAGAAAAAATATTGACAAAATTGTTAGTAATACAGTGCTGGATAATACCGCTGATTTTTTGCTGTATCTGTCACAGCATGCAAGGTTTTACTATGCAAATGATTTCCACTATAAGAGGTCACTTAAACAGTTTGAGGTAGATGAATATCCAAAACCGGTCAAAAATAATAAAAATTAGCTCGCTACGGACAAATAAAATCAGCGTTTTAAAGAAATATTGTTTGCTGAGATTAGGGATTTTAATGAGACTGATATTCTCACAGCGATGAAGCCTCATTAAACTCCCCAGTTTTCATCTTAGATACCGAACATACATTCGCACACAAATGAAGTGCAGTGTATTTTTCTCATGCTACTTTCTGTAAAGTAGCTCTTTTCAAAATGTTGTTGGATACGCTGTTCTGGATAATATCTTTGACTTTATCCCTCGTGGCTTTTTTATTTATTATTATTTCTGAAAAGATTCAGATTTTTGTCCATCATAAGTGGTAGATATATCAGTTTTATAAGAACCATGACTCAGTCGGTATGAGTAGCATCGGAAGTCAAAATCTACACTACACCGGATGAATCGCCAGATCTCAGACGACAGATCTCCAGGCTAAGTTTCCACGCGCTTTCTTGGTGGAAGAATAATTTTAGAAGAATAATAAAAGGGTTGAACGTAAGTTCCAGAAGTAACGTAGAAATATTTTTTGTGTGTCTCTTATTCCAAAGACTTCTTGTTAAAACAGGTCGGTAGCATGATGAGATCGTCGCGTGATTCGTGTTTTGAAACCCTTGCACAGCTTTTCTCGCAGTTGAAGCTCCACAGAGCAAGTAGACAAAGTGCTACTGGTTATCTTCTTTTGGAGTCTGAACAAATTCATCTTCATTCAATGCAGGAAACCTTCCAGACTGAATTCTAAAATTCTAGCGCCACTATCTTTTGTGCATTAACTACTGCAGAAGTAGGGTTAAGACTGTGTGAGCTGAAATAAATGTTGGAATTCAGTACATTTCATTACATTTCCTCTATCTTGGCGCTCCTTCAGATTACTGACCGTTGATGGACTGTGTTTCTCTAATCGAGATCCCTTTCCTGCAAGTTTTTAGAAAAGGTTTCTCTCGCCAATCACAAAGACTTAAATTTAAAAAAATAAAATAAATTTTAAAAAGTATAATCTGGTTATAAACATTTTGGAATAAATAACTCTTTTTTTTATCACAAATTAAAAAATTTCTTTCGAAACCTAATCAGCAATTAGGTTCTATAATATATTAGGAGAAAAAAATGTTATAATTATGTGGGAAACTGAAAGTGATTAGCGTCAAGCTGAACAGAACGGTGAAAGTTTATAGATGAGACAGATCAATTATTAAATAACTGGAAATTAGTGAATGAGTTGCCCTTGGCTCCAATTAATGATAAGGTGTTCCTATGTGGAAAAAAAAATCCATGGAGGATATTTAAATCAATTTGATTACGGTTTGCAAATGTTGTCTTTCTAATCTTTAAGAATTCTCGTGTGAACACTCTCTTAGAATATTTTATTCACTTTTATTTAGACTGCTATTTCTAAAATTGCAGTTGACAAATTTTCTAATAATTCTAAATTGTGAAGTTTGCAGAAGTATTTAGAATTTTTATTTTTCGCGCTTTAAGGTTCGATTTGGGGTCCGCTGCCAATTTTCAGTGCACTGCTGATCTTTATGCAGTCTTTTCTTGTTACAGATTATACTGTCGATCATTGGACAGTGAATTGTAAAAGACCCTGAATGTCTGCTTGAAAGTCCAGCTAAAATTATCCTTAACTAATTGTAACAAACAGTTATTAACTAACTAGTACTAGCTTTCCGGAAACCACTGTAGAATCTGATTAGCGAACTAGATGGGTTTGTACACATGTCATAAATTACCCTTGCAATTAAATGTGTGTAATTACAACACCCACTACTAACTATTAGCAAGCTAATCATATTTAGAAGCAAGCTTTTTAATTGTAAATTTACTTGTGTTTTTTCTTGCAATTATATTGCCTTCAGAATATCCAAATTCACTTGTTCAGTTAAAATGACCCAAATGAATGTGATCGTTTGACAAGTTAAATTTAAATATTACGGCTATTACTAATTGTGTGCCGACAGTTTTGTCATTAGCGGTCCTAAATTTTTATTCACCTCGATCTAGGTGACGCCCAGTAGAGTTGGCACTATTCTGCTGTGCCTCTTTGGCATCAGCTACAAACCCTTGGCCAGTGAAGAGAGGTACAGCCTCTGGCGATCGAACTGATGCCACATGCCCTCGTTTACTTCATCAATACAATTGTCATGAAGGAACATGATATCCTTGGTTGTGCTACCCTGTTCCACACCAAACAATTAGGAATGGCTGATAATGTTCCAAAGCACTCCTCTGATTTCTTTTAAAAGCAAATATTTTTATATATTTATTCAATACAAAGTTTTTAATAGATACGTACACTTGTTAATAACTAGCTTGATGTTATATGGACTCGATAATATTCCAGTTTCATTGTATTAGTATTTACATTAGGTGGAGTATTTTTTTTATAAATATTCTGTCTCTCTCAAGCAGTCATAATTTTATTTGTTTATTTATTTTGAACAACTAGCTAATTATAGCTCTCTGCATTGTCTCCTGTTCGTAGATATTCAGTTCACACCCAAAATATTTCAACTCGGAAGTGAAGGTGATTTTTAAGTTGAATGGCAAGTTTTACATCCTGCCATTCCTCTTGTAGAATAGATTGTATTTTTTCCAACTCTCGCTCGTGCTCTCTCACAGAATCTCTTTTTTAAAAATTGATGTTTCTTATTCAAGAGTCTTAAATAAAACATACATAGATTCGATCCATCCTCACCTTAGATAATTGAATTGCAGCCATTCTTCCAATAGAATTTGCTGAAGTTGAATTCCAAAGAATGCTAGAAGAAAAAGTATTTTATTAGATCTAGTTATCTTCATCCAGCTAGATCTTCCTGAATCAGAGTCCTAATGTCATCATCTACAATTGATTATTCTATATTTTTATTAATACACAAAAAGTGTCATATTTCTATGATATAGAAATCTTGAGTTGGTTAAGAAGGAAAAAAAATAATAACAATAATGTTTCCGAGGAATGATGTACTGTTGATTTATTAGGTTCCTGTGTCAACTAACCTACCGTGTCAACTAACCCACCAACAAAGTTTGGGCAAAAAAGTAACACCTACATAACTTGGGCTCTCACGAGTTGAAATCTACTTTAAATCATAACGTTATCACTTAGCAACACTCGGCTCTTGGCAGCTTCAACTAACCTGTTGGATTCTGAGAATATTTACATTTATATATGTATTGTCGGCTTTGTCCCTGGTATGATCTAATGCCGGTTATTCTCTTCTTGTCTAACTGTTGCATGAGGACTCGTAGCCAAGGTGACGAACTTTAGGAACTACAAAAGTTTAAAACCCAGATTAGGAAATAAAAAGTTTAGCTATTTTCCACGGTACGTCCATGACAGTGAGCTGAGAAATGATTAACTTTATTTTCTCGTAAACTTAATATATTCGGTAACTACCATGGAGTTGCATATGTTATAATAATTTGGCAAACAAAATTCTACAATAGGCAAAAAACTGAACGAATTACTAAGATTCTTTAAGATTTTTTCTTTAATGGATTTTATGAAATATTTGTTGGTAATTTGACAAAATTTATAAATTTTATTTACCAACTTTTCGGCAAATTTGTGCCCCCTTTAGGACCTGTAAAAAAGAATGTATACAAAAAATGTATTAATTAATATATAGAAAAGAAAAAATAATCACTAATATATAAACTAAAATAAAATATGCAAAAATAAATGAGTTTTGGCTTACAAATAAACCTATGGCCGCCTCTCAATAGCCAACAAATATTTCATCAAGATATTGCGGTCGATAACAACCATTATTCGATCTAATTTTCGTGCACTTATTAAGGCGATCTAAATCTGTATCACTCTTTTAACAATATAATTGCTCCCTCAATATAGGATAAAAAGAAAGTTTGTAAATGTACAGGTTAATCAAGGTCATCAGTCGCAATACGGAATCCAATATTTGACCCAATTACTTCAACAATATGAAACACAAGCCAGGCTGAATTACTACCTACAGCAAGCAGGACTCGGTGACTATCAAGCGCAAACTAATCAAGCAGTAGGGCAAGCTTTACAACAACAATCAGGCGAGTAACAATTTTACTAAATCATTTCAGGTTTCAATCAAGAATTAAGAATTTTACTTCAAAACAAGGTGTTAGTATTAATGCAATCATTTCTTCAGATATAAAGGTGGTTTTGTTGTTAATATATTTTCTCCAGGTAAATGTTGACTGGTAAATTAAGGAAACGTTGAACTGTAAGGTTTCTGCAATTCAACAGTGTGCTTTTTCTAACAGCCATTGACCAAATTGATCGATGTTTGCGCGATTATTAGCCGTTACTTGAAAATAAAAACTTGCAGAAAGTTCAAAGTTTGGGTGCTCACAAAGGATGCTGCAATAAGCTTTAGGATAATAGCAGTAAATTTCAATGGTAATGGTACCACATTACTGAATCAATTTTGCATCGTTTTAAAATTTTATAAAAACGGGCGCGTTGCTATTCTTTAAACTTGCCCTAGTTTTCATCTATGTTAGTCTGATGACCTTTATTCTAAACATTGTTACAGGGAAATTCGATTAATGTCACTTAAAATTACAATTTAAATTTGGGTAATGGCTACAAAACCCATACATTGACAACTTTTACTTGAAACATTTTTCCTAAAATTTCAATCAAGGGTATTTTTTTTTTAGAGGTACTTTAAAGGATTATAATTCTTATCACCTTATAAAGTGGTAAGAATTACATGTAACTGAGTTTGTAGAAAATTTGTTAGTTAGAACTTTAGGAATAGTTGTAAGAAAAAAGTTGTGTGAGTGTTCACACCAAATTTGTTAACATTATTCTCTTTGTTTAGTTTACAAATGTTTAAGAAAATTGCCAAAATTTTCTGTGGGGGGCTGTAACAAAAATCATTTTCATTTTAAGAAAAAAATAAATAAATGACCAAAAACTTAAGAGAGGGCTAGATAAGATAATCGACTACTTCTCTCATCAACAAAATGTTCACAATATAAAATGTGATTAGATTGAGTATTATTATTTATTATTGTAGGGCCTGCGCTGATGTACTACAGTTCAAGACGACCAACTATGCCCGTTTATCATTACTCACCTTTACCGAAAGGAACATTTAAAGAGGAGAGAGATCAAGTGAGTATTATTTAAGTCTAATAATTTTTATATTAATTATTTCAAACTTATTTCTCCAATATCTGTAATAATTATAAAATGAGAGAATTTAACAAATGTTTAATCTTGTACAGTGCTAGGACAGGTATATGTGAATATTGATATTCCCTCATGTCTCTTGATTTGGAGAGATTTTTAGAGATCAATTATCTGAAAGAAATTTGCCCAATAGAATTAATGACAAAGTAAGTTCGCAGCACTACCTACTATCTCCAGCATTTTTAATATAATATCGTATTATATTAATTTGGAGCACTACATAATAAAGGAATTTCTAATATTTAAAAGGAATTGAAATAATTATCCTATATTGGAATATAATTTGCAATGGAGATTAGAAGCATAATCTTGATAAAGGAAGAAAACAGGTCGAATCTGGAGATCGAATTTACTTGGGAAAAACGAAGAAACTAGTGTTGAAATATTTTTACCTTTATCCACCACTGCGGAGCTAACCAGATTTTCTACAGTTGAAATACTTTGGCACATTCGACTCCGAAAGAATCGCATTACAAATTTAATGGATTCAAGTTTGAGAATAATAGAAGCCAGCAAGATGACAGATGGTAGAGAAACCTAAGCGAACGTTTTGAACAACGTGAGTGACTGGAGTAGTTCAAAGGAAAACGTATTTATTGGGATCGTAAGGTCAATATCAATTTTGGTTAATAGAAATATGAAAGCAAGGGTGGGAGTTTTGTTAAAGTTCAAATCTACTTTCCGATGCTCATCTCTAAACAACGCCTGTAAACCCGTCGTTTTACCTTTAGTTTAGATGAGTAATTATTTCAGAGTAGGTAAAACCAGAATCAATCTTCTGAAGAAGGGAAGAATTACTGGTGAACTGCAGGAACACAAAGAAGATTTTTAACATTTATTAGCAAAAAAATTAAAGAAAATAAATAGAAAGTCGAGGAATATCAAAAGTGCCAAAGAGAGAAATTATCACTGAATATCTCTGTGAAGTTCCATACTTCCAATATTTATGGAACATTTATTTATTTCGGGAAAGCATAAAAATTATACATTTCTAATGTTAGACAAGATATCAATAATACGAATCTCACTAGCAAAGAGAGGGGGAAAAAGTAATGGCAATAAATAATAAAAGAAAGTAATAAAAAAGTGAGCACTTGCTCTGTGGCCCAGTTCTTGCGGAGTACACGGTGAGGTGTTTTGGCAAGCTTCAAATGTCAAAAGAAGAAATAAAGAATATTTAAACTGGAGGGATTTTATCAGGCTTTGTTGGTATGATGAGGTGACGTCCTCTTATAGAGGTTTTCTTGTTGCCCACTAGAATGGTTGAATTTATTCATTCTTATTATTTCTTAAATTCTTATACTTTTATTTTATAAATATTGTATTAAAAGGGTTTGATGAAATAGACGCATTATTATTATTTAGCGTTACATTTCAATGAGTTCTAAAAGTGACACATTTATCGTCGTTTGTTATTTGCAGTTAGCTGAACAAGAACAGGTCGCAAAAACTTCACCACAATCAATGAAGTCTGTAGGAAATCAATATGGTGCAGGTTTAGGGCAGTACAGTAACAATGATGACCAAGCTGATTGGAACAACGACAATGAAGAAGATGCTGGTGAATATGATTTTGGTTATCGTGTAAGCGATCACTCCAGTGGTTTAGAAATGGGTAAAGTGGAGACTAAAGAGAACGGTCTAACCAGAGGTAGTTATCATGTATTGTTACCAGACGGACGTTTACAGGTGGTTAATTATTGGTCTGATCATACAGGCTATCACACTGATATTAGATATCACACACACCCACATTAGTAGATAATTCTTGTTGAATAGCGTGTGTGATGTCCAATACTGCTTGCCTCTTGTTCCACTAAAACAGATTTTTACTTTTATTTTGTTTTGTTAGCCTCTACAAATTTTGTAAACTAAATAATTTGTACCTCTGTTTTGCCAAATCAATGTCGTGAATTTCTATTGATTGTCTTCATTTAAACATTCCTACAACTCTGAAACAGTACAGTGTACAATGATTCTTCACAAATTGTATCTCCTTTGTCTACGTACAAAGTTAGTTTAGGGGGAAAAAAACCTCTCTTTTTTAAGCAGGTATCTTGGTAATATAAGAAGAGTTAGTGTTAAAATGTTTTAGATTTAAACAAAATGTTGGTAGTATTATTGAGAAGTCCCTTAAAACCCTGTTGAATGAATGGGTATTTAAAAAATGAAATTTAAAAAAACTGAATTTATTACATGTAATTAGGGATCATTTTTTTGATTTTGTGTTATATTTGTTTGCGGATTATGATTTTCAAACTTTTTGGATTAATTATTTAAGTCTGAACAAATTTAAAAGGGAAAATTAATCTTTCTTGAAAACAAGCTAAAGATATAAGTATTTGTTATTATTTAAGTGAAGAACATTAAGAGCCCTCCAAAACTTCACTAAATTATGCCAAAACATTTGGGGCAACAGCAATGACAAACTGAGAACAAGAGCAAAAATTTGATCTTGAAAAAAGCATTCTTAACAGCTCTTCTTTTAAGAAATCTTTCTTCACTTAGCAATCAATTATTGTCATTGTGCTAACTAGTGATGAAATATGTACTTAAAAAGCAAGTTTTTTCCCCCCTATTTTAAACGTACACATTTGGAAGTAGCGTACGGAACCACTTAGTAAAGAAAAAACTTAATGTGATTCTTCTGAAATGCCAAAGCCACTCGCTCCATGTGCTCTTTGAAAAATTCTTCTTCAATCGTGCCTCGACTTCTGTCAATACTAAATATCTTGTTTTCTTATCTCTCTTTTAATCTAAATATTTAATTCGAGTGCGTGAGCAATTCGGTACCATTTCCTGAAATCACCCTTGCAGTGCAAGTCTTTTAGAGCCATTACTTCCCAGGTAGCAATTTGAATTGGGTTTCCGTTAAAATTTCTGCCGTCAGGACGCTCTAGTAACTTAGTAGTTATTTTTACCACAAAGGATTTTGTAATTAATTAAATCGCTTGTAAAAAGCTGAATCTTTACGTTAAGACCGATTATACGGGCAAGTATTAATATTTTATTAAATAAAAAGCAAATACAGTTACTCGTCCTACTTAACAAAGTAATAATTCAAAAACTGGTTTTAATTTTAATAGTTAAGAATGAGTCGAAAACTTGTTCTGTTCGCATTAGTTAAAAATTTTCAATTTCTCTGCCATTGTCAAGTAAGTTTCTTATATGACGTTTCAAAAAAAAAATTAAGGAGGCAAATAATTCGATAGGGATTTTTAGGAGAATACGTAAAAACCTGGGTGGTTGCTAACCTCTTTTATGTCTTTATGTAATTGTTGGAAATGCCTGCAAAAAATATGTTTATAATTCAAAAACTAGAGTTATTTGAATCCCTTAAAATGCGTGTATAAGATGATATTGTGTTAGACTTATCACCAATCTGAAACCTTGAGAAAATAATAGCCACATTACAAATCCGTAAAAATGCCGCCAAAGTCGTGTGAATAGAGAACAGAGAATGAGCATACGTTAGTCGAACGTCTGAATAGCAATCATTCTTCTGGAATGTGCTTTGTTTGATTCGCACATATTCATTTTCATAATGGACAAGGGAAATTGACAATGAATTCACTGGTCTCCAGGCAATACATTCACAAATTAGATCAGATAAACGATTTGTGAGCATGGTTGGTTGAGAATACTAGGCGCATCATGAAAATTAATGTGCTACGAACTTTCACACGTCCTACGATTCGTCAAGCTCTTTGCGAAGCTAAATCGTCGGGCTAATGAATGATTAGTTCCCATCCAGGGGGTGAATGATATTAATTGTGCGGCTGAACCACAATGCTCTTTTTGCCTGCTTATAAAAACAAATATATTACTTTCATATTAAAACATTGTTGGCTAGATTTAGTTAACGTTTACATTCATTACATAATGTCTAAACAGTAGTGACTATCCCATTAAAAAGGATAATGAAATGCTATCAACAGTCAGTAAATTTAAAAATACCCAACTTGAAGATGATGAATAATGAAAGAGAGACCAAGTACGTTCACAAATATTTAATGAATTATCTTTCTAAAAGCCTATAAGCATATTTAAAATCTAATTTTATTTTCAACTTACCATTACATTGTATAGTTTTTCCTCGACAAACATCTAAAATATTCCTTGATATTTTTCCAAATATTAACCCCACTTATTTGAATAATAAAATCCGGGAATATATTAATTATGCAAATTATTGTATTCTTTATGAACATTACAAATTTTATATGGTTTAATAATTGAAAAAAAAAAAGATTTGTTTACTGTTGCATTGTTTTAGATTTCTTATTTTTTCTTTAAGATGAATAACTAAACTTAATAAATTCCTAAATTAAAGATGAATTTAATAAAACTTAATTCTTTAAAATCTTACAAAAAAATATCTTTTAATGCTTATGAAAATAATCAAGCTAATTGTTCTGTTGCTCTAATTGGAAAGTTCACCATCTGCGTAGTGCTGTAATAGGAGAATAAAATCTTATATCTCTACGTCCATTACCCTTCTAGAATGCTTGTTTCTTTTGTTGTGGGTGTACCTATGTTGTTAGGTACTGGTAGCCTAAAAATATTGATTGTTAGAAGGAGGTACCTTATTTTATGTTTTTGAATTAGTAGTATTTATTTTTGTGGGTTTGGGCACTATATTTTCAACGATTACTTTTTGCTCCATGTATCTTTAAGAAATTATTAACGTAATTTTGGAGATAAAGTAAATTACTAATACGAAAAAATGTACCCTACGTTTGTGCCTATGAATTTAGCCAAAGAAAAGAGCATCATCAACACAAGGAGAGGCTTGGGTAAGAATTGAAACAACCTAAAATTTAATAAGTCGATTTATCCCTGGAGGTTACCTTAAAGGAACGATCTGTTCTTGCTCTGTCACTGCTCTCCTATTCTAACAAGCATTCTAAACTCATGTCAATCTAAATATGTGTTATGAAATGAATGATATCTTCTCTTCAGCCTTCAAACTCTGGAAAAGGTATTGGTAGAGCAAATTTACGTAAATATTGGTTTAAACCAAACTGACCAGTTAGGGATTAAACCAGGTATCAGATATGGCCAACAAAAACACACTAAAACATTCTGTCAGCCCTGAGGGTATTTCCAATCAGCATTTTTTCGCTGAAGAGCAGAGGAAATCTTAGGTGACATTTGTTAAGTTTTCCTTACCTGGAAGCTAGTCAGGCATCTGTCCCGCTTCTGGCTTACTCGCCGAGTAGCATCAAGAATTAAGTTCTTCAGTCATGCTTGACTATCCGAGCAGTAATTACTTTTAAAATTGAGTTGCGTACTTAATTATGCGAATTACAACAAATATCTGTAAGTGTTTTGTCCAACTATTTACCAACAGACACAATCAAGTGATCAACCGTCTCAAAAGATGGTTAAGTTCCACCTTCCATTCTATTGGGGAAAACGGACCAACCTCTTCTATTGGAATGTCGCAAATCAATTTTCAAGTATCTGCTTTACAAATTCAAATAAATAAATTAAAAATTTTACTACAAGATCGGGATAAAAACAGGTTTCAAAAATACTGTTAAAATACTCCTTGATAATGCTATAAAGATAATTTAATTTGGTTTTAACCAAAGTTACAGTTCAATGACTCACAAAGGTTAATTTCATTGTCGCTTTCATTGAGCTAGCTATTGAAATTTTAAGTACCGCATTCTTTTTACGATTTTACGGTGGTGACAAGGTATGTGCACCGTTCAACTTAAATATAGCTTTCATTTTGTGAATTTTTTCGCACCAACATTAATGGAATTTGTTATTATCTTAACCAATCAATTAGGAATAGTTGTTATATTTAAACTCGGGCGATTTCCCAATTAGTTTTTCTTCGTTGGATATCTCATCCCATCGATACTATTTCTTAAATCGACCTTTATCCTGTGAGACTTATCTTCGGCATTCATTTGTTCTTTGGATCGTAGAAGCCTCTTTTTATGTGCCATTTTGACCATTGTGATGCAAAACTGCTGAAGTCTTTAAGAAGGTAGCCCGAAAGAGAATTCTTCTTCTATTTCTTTATTTCGCCCTCACCATGGAACGTCTGTAGTTAATTTTTTTGGCCAAGCGACATTATTAATGAATTACAGTGGTATCCTTCAAGTGTATGCTATATATAAAAATATACATACATAGAGAAAAGAAAAAAGAGTAAAATGTGAGCTGCTCTTAGATAATTTTAAAGAAAACATACTTCGAGTAAAATAACAAATCATAACACAAAACAAAATTATCTCTATGCCAAAAATTAACTTCAACGTTAGTTTATAGTAGAGTTTTTGTTTCGTTCTTTTATTGGTTCACAAATCTAAAATATTTAAAAACGTTATTGTAATTTTTTGTATTTTATAGTTTCGATTTGTATATAATTGTCTAAATGTAAATAATTTTTGCCATGATTGTAGTTGTTTTTTTTCTAAAATGTAAAAAAAAGAAAGAAGATGAAAAAATATTTTTTGTGCTTCACACTTAGGCTTAGGTCATCCACTTTGGCCAAATTTCTAGAGCTTTAAAACTTGTAATCTAAATAAGGATAATTGCTTAACATTAGTTGAAAATCATTTGTTTTTTAAATGTATGTATGTAGAAACGGAAAGAAATGATTTCTTAACGTTAAGACAATTTAGACCTGCATTCAAAACTTCCATATAAGCTATTGTTGTATATTTAAATTCATTATTTATTTCTATTTTTTTAATTAAATGAATAGCATTGCTTTTTTAAGTTTTCTTGTATTTATTCAATAAAATATATTAATTTTATTTTTATTTAAGTTTATTTAGCCTAGTGCAAGATTCTAATCCAATGGAAATCAAGAGTATGGCTGCAAACAAAACTTATATCATTGCTGTGTTCGTTCATGACATTTCTTATATCTGATGTTCAACTATTATGCACCTTTAGGTTTACACAATGATGCAATTTTCAGTTAAAATTAAGGTCTCTGCTTTAAATAAGAAGCTTTAAATAAATTGAAGATTGCTGTGTCTTAGTTAGAGTTCAAATGTATCCAAAACTGATAGCCTAATCAATTCTGCATTAAAATATCACAATCATCACATTCTTAGTTCAGTTTTAACGGAACAAATCAATCAAAAACTCGAAACTCATGACATTAATTGACCAGTTTAGTCCAGTTTTTGTTCACTTCTTGCGCTTTAATCAGTTTACGATTAACTTCCTTAGCTTTGCAGTCTTCTTGGACGTGGACGTAAATTATTATTTGGCTATAAGAAGAGAACTAGCCCTTTAGCTATATTGAACTCTTTAATGACCTTTTTCTTTCTGCTTTACTATGTCTATGTGTGTGTAATTGGTGGAGTTAAACTTAAGTAGTTGCAGCTACTCATATGTGATTGCTAGAGATCTCTAGGGTTTACGACTGCTATAAGGCTGGCAATCATCATAAAAGACAAGTCCCCTGAAGAAGTGGAATAGTCTGGCTTTTCTTTGTACGTTTGATACGTTTTTTACTAATTCCCTTGTGATTATAAAATAATTTTGAGAGGGTAATTTTTGCTCTTAATACAAATAAAAATTTCGAAAACATTTTAAAACCTTATAATTATTTTCAGGGGGGCCATCCGCGAGCTGTTTGGGCCGATATAGCTGTTTCAAAAAAAAAAACAACACCTAAACCTCCTATGAATCACAGCTTCCCGAACAAATCTAAGAGGAAACAGCCTCCTCTTCTAGTAACTTATTTCTAGTAAAGGTCCTAAGCTGACTTCCTCACATCTATCATAAGATGTATCATAATTCGTCTTAAGGCGGTTGGGCGTTTCCTTCACTGTCTCACAAACTGCAGTGTACACTCACACTACTTTTCCTAACCACAGTTACAGAAATTAAACTTTCTTTAAAGTTACAATTTGTACTAAATACTAATTGAATTCTATGCTCTTTAAGGTTAGGTGAACTGAATGACCATCCACCCTGAAGTGTCCCTAAATCGAACTTACCTGTAAAACGGTTTAAATAAAACTTTTGGATAATTATCGTGAACAATAAGTTTAAAGAAAATCGTAGGAGACAATTTTAGAAAAATCATTCTAAAAATAAAAAGTTTGTTCGGCAAAGTGGCACTTTTCATCCAAAAGCTTATTTCGGGTGTGATAGCAGCAGCTAAACCAGGTACTAATTTGAAATCCATGATTTTCTTTTTAGTTTTTGAATTATCCAGATATTCATTCTTTAAAAGACCCATTCAAACCACTTTTTTGGGGGACTCAAAGGACCTCAAGACAGATAGTTCTGATAAATACTCGAAATCTACACATTGAAATTGATAGCATCAATTTTGTGTACAGCATCACTTGCAATATCATTGAAATAGAAAATAGAACATTGCATTAAAAACAACCCAAACGTTTAAAATGCTTGCTACTCTATCTGTGGAAATTTTAATCAACTAAGAAGTTTAAGCAACATCCACTAGAGTACAGAAATCTCTGTACGTTTGATTGAAAGTGTACTTATGGAAAGTAAAAATAAAGGTTGAGGTTTAAAAAACTCGTGAATAACGTTTTTATGAGGTAGTCAATGAACTTGGTTTCTGCCCTTATTAGTAAATACATCTGATTATTTTATTACATCGCATTAAAAGTTACAGTAAATAAAATTAAGCAAGAAAAAAGCCAGAAAAATTTCAATTATTTTTCTTCCAGCTGCTGGCCATTAGGTTTTCTCCTTCTTCCTAAGATGCTTCTGCATCTTATAGTTCACTGCTCGCTGATGGACAGTGTTGTCTGAAACGCGAGAACACTGTCCGGAGGCTGATATAAGCCCTTCAATAAAGGCACCAATAAAAAATGTATATATTTTTCTTTAAACAAAATTCTTTTATGTGAGACACATTTTTTTTTTTCATTTTCATCAGGTAACAATTAATTCATTCATTTGTTTGTCAGTTTTCCCTAACAATAGCACAGGTGCTAACCGATTCTATCACCTTTTAAGTGATTAGCACTTAAATGATAAATTGTTAGTCCATTTTCAGATATAGCGGAGCTGGTCAGTGACGCCTCAGTTGATAATCTACGTGTAGGTGTAATCTTCAAGAATTAGGGTTATTCATAGTCACGCCGTGGGTGGCTGCTGTTGGACCATCAGTTGACATGATTGATGTTGCTTCACAGTGATCCTCTTGCATCTTTCAGTGACACACAGATGTTTTGAAGTGTTGATTTTATTTTTGTTCGCACATTAACCATTCTTTACTGAGAACTAGAAAACACGAACATGTTGACATTTCTAAATACTGTTAGCCTCTCTGATATCAGTAATTTCAATAATATAATGAAAGAAAAAAAACTGCTCTTTCCAACATTTATATTTCAAGAAGTAGTACATTGTCTTGAAATTTTGTTGAGTTTTTTGGTAAAAACAATGTTTAAAAGTACATTATTGTGAGTGAAGACAAAAATGACTTGAGCTGACGCATTCAGCGTACTGGAGGACCTTTAGACGATTTGAAGTGGATAAATGGTAGATTCTGTGAGACCGTAGACGACTTGAAGTCGATGCTAGGTATTGTGGAGACTCAAAACCAACGAAACAGTGCATGACCGCTAATTTTTATTTTTGATAAAGTTAGTGAGACATTAGTTGAAGAAAAAACATTGATTAACAAAGCACAGGCTAAATGATAAAAGCAGAGCAGTATGATTTTTACTGTTTTTAATTGCTTGAGGTGAGTACTCCATCAAATTGCGTATCGCTGCCGAGGAAGGAAACCTCTACTTTACTATAACGTTTTCCTAACAAATAAAAGGCTCCTGTTTACAAGTCCAAACCACCGTCCCACTGTTATTGTTTACAGAATCAGCTTTAGCGAACGGCTGGGTGTCATAATAAATAGTAAGCAGTAAATAATGAAAGTGAAAACTAAAAGTGGACAGTTTTGTTAGTTTTTCTCTTTGCTCTGTCAGACAGAATGTTCTTCAAAATGTTTTTAACTAGAATATTAATTAATTTTGATCGATACAAAAATGAGAAATAATATGTTAATACTGACTACAATAAAGATAAATAACGTTGCAGTTTTCTTCTTTTTTTTATGCAGTTATATAAATGTTTATTCCCATTGTTATATTTTATAGCTTCCTGATTTATTTACATTAACTTTTCTAACTATTAAGTAACTAAATACAAGCCATTCTTTCACATGCCAAAACGTTTCTTATTACACCACGGTAACCAAGCGGTTAGAGGCAAAGCTAAGATGTATTTTACTGGGTTTCGATTCCCGGTCTGGGCCTTGGATTTTTATTTAATGGTTTTAAAAATAATTTCTAGTAGAGTATGTTTGACAGTCGCCTCACTCCTTGACACCTAATTTGGTAACTGGCGTAAAACTCGCCTGAAAAATAAAATAGGCATTACTTTTCTTTAGATAAAAAATACATGGTACATCCTATTTAATAGCCTGAACTCGTAAACCCTACGCCTAGCTTGAACTCTTAAAAAAATGTCAATTACGATTACTTTATTAAACAGTAGTTAACAGTTTTTTATAAGGACCTAGTCACTTTTTCATGAAATAATGGTTTCGTCAGGAATACAAATGTTTCTTCTTTGATCTATCTGCTTCCTTATCTGTAAGCTCTATAAAATTTTAGAAGCTGACAATTCTCATATTCATAAATAAAACCTACATGGAAGAAACGGTTAAAAAAAAACAAAAAAAAACCATTTACTAAACGTGAAGACTTTAGATTTAAAGGGCTAAATTTATTGGATGTTGAATTTTTGGTGAATCACTACAATCTGATTCAACAATGGTCCGCATCGCTTGTATCAGTGCTTTGCAAATTGTATGTGTGTTTAAGTAATCTCAGATAGCATGTAGCCTCGAAGGGTCCTGCATTTGGTGTACAGGTTAATTAAACAATTGGTAAAGGTCCAACTTCTCAAGACAGAAGTTTCTCTTGAAACTTTGAGAATTTTAGTAAGTGTTGCTTAAGTAATTAAGTTAAGTATTTAATACTTATTAATTAGGATTAAATGAAATTGACAGACCAAAAGTACCACTTCACAGAAAAGATTTTTAATGGTTTTTAGTGATTCTTTTTTCCAGGAAAAAATTGAAGTTTCTGGAACATTTAATTATGTGAATTGCGATAGAAAAATGTCAAAAGCAACTCTCTCGAGCGCAAAATCTATACGGTCTCTTAACTAGAGTAATCTGAATAATTACAGCTAACTGTAATGTTTCAGATAAACAGTTTAATAAAATATGTATTTACCTCTGTAGACGCATGAAATATTTTGGTACCTATACGAAGATTATGATATGGAAATGGGCAGACTTCCTATGCACGTATGCCCCATTATCATATATGTACATTCAAACTAATTTAGCGTTAGTTTATTAAGTACACAAACGAAAACAGCGCTGTTTACTTTGCATTAATGCCATTCAGGGCCGACCAGGTTACGTGGTGATCAATATTCCAGGTTAGTTACAATTCCAGTTTGAGTGGAATACGTTGCCTATCAATTGCTAAACTGCTAATAATCAGAACTTTGTTACATTTATAAATAAATACTACAAAAAATTTTAATATCATTTTCTTCTACCGATCCTTCTAACAGTTTGTTCAATTTGAAATATAATTTATTCTGGAATTACTAATAACTGAAAAAGAACTGGGGATGTTCAATCAATTATACTGTTAGGCTATTATGATACTAAATGATGACGGGAGTTTGGAAGCTGAGCCCGAAGACAAAATCCATGGCGCCCTAAAGAAATTCGATTAATAGTCCTTTAGTAGAGAGGAGGTTCTTCCCACTGTTGTTGTACTTATTGTAAGGGTTTTTTACAATACAGTAGTACTAGGGAAATTTATATGAGTTGCCCATGTTCCGAGTTTGACAAAAATTTAAAAGTTACATGTAGAGAATCCACAGAAGAACAGTAAGGAAAGACAAGCGAGGTACGAGTATATGGCAATCAGAAATCACATTAGAAGTTTAGTCAGAAGAGCCCGTCGTGATCCTAGACAATGCACAATTCAACTTTGAAGCCAGATACAGATGGAAGGCAAGAAATTGCTTTTAAGTTAATGAGGCAACATAACAAAGCGAAGAGAGATACAGTACTCTTATACATAATCTCTTGGTTAAAAAATTATGCGGATTTGTGGACAGAAGAAAACGGGTGAAGAGTTAAAGAAAAACGTTTTCTCAGGCGAGTAAGTAGGACATATCGCGGAGAAAAATGGCCGGAAGAAATGTTGGGAACTCTAATTTGAGTTTTCTTAGTTGAAAGAAAAAAATAAAAGGAAAACCCTTGGAGACGGATGTCATCATAGAGCTTATTTGTACTCAAAACTAAGTTGAAGGTCGTCTGAAGGATACTGCGGTTGCGCTATTAATAGGAATACAGTTTGGATTCAGGAATGGTACAGTAGTGGCATTGTCACTGTAATGAGACAGCTGATGGGAAAAAGAAGAGAATTCAATCTGGAGGCGCATTTGGTTTTCGTAGACTAAGGGATGCCTTCGATCGGGCGAAAAGAGCCACATTTTGAAAAATATTAGTACATCGAGAATGTCTATGCATCTCATAAACTCCATTAAAAGCCTCCATGATCGAACTGACATCATTGTAAATTCTGGAAATGAAAAGACCCAGCCGATAGGTATTAACCATGAATTCAGTTTCATCACTTACTTTGTTCAATATGTACGCCAATGTTAGGCAACGAAAAAATGAGACACGTCCTGGAATCGCCTTATATAACGGATATGGCAGTATAAAAACGTTTAAAAGAACCAGTTCTAGCTACAGCCCAACGTAGAGTAAGGCGATGCTTTCCAAAACTATAGGTCCGGTACGATCCAAAATAGTGGTAAGAAATTAGACAGTGGTTGTTCCACTCTCATTTCGATTTCCTAGGATGCGATATTAGCTACAAATAGCTACATAATTCAGGCAAGAAAAATAAATTTAAAAAGAAGTAAAGCAGAAATACGTGTTATAATGTTTTTAGAATCCAGTTTTTTAACATAATCTTCTGACTGAATTATACAATATTATGGTAGTTTTACAATTACAATTAGTGTTACAATTTAGTGGAAGGTTAGAGCCTTAAAAACATTTCTATTGGGAGACAGTTTTTGAGAAAAATAATAAAATTGGAAATAACTTTGTTAACAGTCCCGTAACAGTGGCCCGAACTGTTAGTTCTAAAATAATAATGATGATGACCTAATAATGCTGAGATAACTTTGTCCATCTGTGGATGTGGGTGCCATTATTACAATGCTGATGCATTGCTATTCACTTCTTATCATTAAACTATCGATCTATGATTACCCAAGTTAGTAATAACAGTTTGAAGGGAACTGTAGTTCAGTGGTTTTATTGAGATTGTTATTATTTAAATTAGACCCAACATAGAATTGCCTAATATTTTTTCTTCAAAATTTCACAATAAATTAATTTTAAAATCTTCTCTTTTTTTTCATCTGATCAGATGTTGATAATAGGTCCATATAATGATGATTCGAATCAAGATATCATCCTATTTCAGCACAAGTTAAATTATCATTTAACTAAGACCTTCTATGTGCCTTGATTACTGTTTTTTTCTAATTATTTCACACTGTTCCAATACTTTCTGAACCTCAATACCAACTATTACTAGTGTATCAATCAGCGACGATTAAACGTTCTACTGCTTTGTTTACCGTCCTTTACATTGTTTGCTCTAATTAAATGAAGTGCACAAAAAGTTCCACCTGTGATTGATTAAGAGGAAACAAAAAACCAGATCCACTTGTTAGACCAAGCTTTTACTAATTCGTTACACACTGAGCTTTCACTCAGATTGACGCAAACATAGAACACAAACACACACCACACTCTCTCTTTAAGTTCCCATGTCTTGGTGAGTTCATAGGTACATGAGCGGCTATAACGTTCTATTTGACATAATTACTAGCTGGGATCTTCCCTTCAGTGAATCCACAGATCTGCAATTTCAGGAAATCGTCCTGTTCACTTGCTCTGTCTACATTCCCACGATGTTAGTAAGCATATTTAGTATACAAATGTAACAACAACAAAAAAAAAGTCCATTAAACAAAAACTTGTTTCATTTAATTGACAATTACAAACCCAACCTAATTTTCGCCACCTAATCTTCCTCGAGATTCTTTCTTATCCTTTTTAAATCCTGCATCCTGCATCCTACATCCTACATTGCAAGAACTTATAGTGGCATCAACTTCAACCAAATATCAGGGGGTCACAAGGTAAATATCTAATGGGTGAACAAAGAGCTCCAATTAGAAATTAATGATACTTCAAAGAGCATCTAGCATGAAACGAGTCACATAGGAATCACTAGATCTCAATATTATAGATAAAATTTGTTCTCTAATAGAGTAAAATTAAGAGATCGACATGAACACTGATTGAGTTAGCTATTGCGGACGACGTGGTATTGATGGAGGCAAATTGATAGAATAAAAACAACAGTAATTTACAAAGGAGCTGTCGAAAAGGAATTGATAATTACCAATATACCAATTGTTTGATGGTA
This sequence comes from Rhodnius prolixus, assembly GCF_049639745.1. Lineage (NCBI taxonomy): Eukaryota > Metazoa > Arthropoda > Insecta > Hemiptera > Reduviidae > Rhodnius > Rhodnius prolixus. Next base: position 33,882,066 of record NW_027411614.1, on the reverse strand, counting down.
CTAAAGATAGTGGTATAAGATTGTTCGTCAGCAAAAGAGAAAAACGTTAAGATCTTTAGTAGTTAGGTTTAGTGAGAGAGCGCTGGACAAATAGATGAAATTAATGTGAAAGTGATCCAATATAAGTTGATCGAAGCAGCCTTCAAAAGAAATATGAGGTACTCAAAAAAGTTGAGTATGCTGCGAAGTACTCTGAAGGATTTCCAGAATCATATTTAGAAGATAAAGATCTTCTGTGACAGTCTATCAGTTTTAAAGGCACTAGCTACGTAAATCCAGGTGGGACTCTGGTAGGAGAATGTAAATGATCCCTGGTCTATTTTGACTACGGAAGAAATAGACTTTTCTGGATACCTGATTATGAGAGGTACCGGAAAAGAGACATTACTTGATGGATCTGGGATAGAAGCATTTAATAAGAGCTCAGGTGCTGGTGATGGCTGGGTACGATTCCGAGACCTCGAGGAAGGAGAATTAGTGGACTGGGAATCTTAGAAGAGCGACAATAGCATATGGCCTGAAGCCAAAACTTTTATTTTACCAAAGCCTTCACAACTGACCATATGAGAAAATAGAAATAGGCTAATAAGAAAGATAACAGATATAAAACTCCACTCCTTTATTAATATTTATTACTCTGTGTAATCGTATTTTGGTTTTTTTATTTTTAAAGTGAGAGAGAGCGACCCAGTTTTAAGAGGAAGAGGAGGCGAAAGGTTCTGGACTACCTAGGAGCTAGCGCCACGGACTCTGTTTTTATTGGTCAATTCTACCACATAAATCTGCCATCTTTGAACGGCCAATTCTATTGACTGCAAGACAACCGCTAATACTGTTGCTTGACAGTTTAATGAACTTATAGATGGTTTTTGGGATGACGATAGATTCAGTACGTTATATTAGAGAAATTGAGAAATTTGGGGAAGAACTATTTAAAAAATATCAGCAACAAATACGATGCACAAAGCTTTAGTGTCATCTTGGGCAGGCAAGAAGCTAAAATTCAGTTCCTACTGACGACTGCAACCTCTAGTTTCCAGACTTGGGAGTGCTGTGATTTCCAACTTTACCCTAAATTAAAGGGTGACCTTAGTGAGTTCATTACTAGGTAAGCAATGATGAAATTCAAAGAGCCATAAGATAAGTATAGTCTGCAGAATCTACGATGGCTTCATTAAGGTAGTTCAACTTTGAGTGAAACGTCATCAATTATCTTCTATGATAGAGAATGAAGGTACGCAATTAGATAAGGCATACTAAGGAAACATTCTATTTTCACGTAATAAATTATTTTCATCCATTCGCACGTAATACCAATTATTTATCAGTGAGTATCGCATTTTAGTAGCGTCAAGATGAAAACAACGTTTAAACATATTGAATAGAAGAAGGAGTTCCGGAAATTATTAAAGTAGACTTTAAAAAAGATATTTAAAAAACAATGAATCTACTACTTGAGATCAAAATACAAAAAAATAAGTTAATTACGAAAGAAGAGTATAAATTTATTAAGTGCATATATAATTTGTAAAGTGGTATGTAGTGGGTGATCAGTAAGCTGATTAATTAGGAGAAATTTGTGAATATTTATATAAATAGCATGAGCAGGTTTCCATCTGTAATAGTCAAATAAGTGAATTATGAAGCAACCATATTACCTCAGGTCTTGGGCTTTCTTTAAAAATTTATTACAGAGAATCTTTTTTTTTATATATATAAACTGTGAGTCTTACATTTTTTATAATGATGAGAAGAGAAGAAATCTGATGGTAGAGTACGTGATTGGGTGATTAGTAAGTAATTAGGATACGTGCTCGCTGATGTCTGAAGATTAACTAGAGTAAAACAAGATTGGTTGTAAAGACAAGTTTTTTTAAGGAAGGCAACATATTCTTGGTAATTTAGTGAATCCCTGGGAAATCTAGTTTCATAACTTTTTGTTTATCTAAGGGCGGTTTATTTTTGTTGACCAACACCAGTAAAAACATGGACGCTTCTGTTCCATCTTACTGTAACATATGTACTGTAACAATAGAGCTGGGGCTCTCACAGTATGCTAATTTAGTAATTTATTCTTGTTTCAAATTGAATTATACTCCCTACTGCAACTAATCACTAATTATTCTTACTCTTTTAACAATTAACTCAGTTGTTACATCAGCACTTTACTAATATTAATCCGCTCATTACATGCGCACAACCAGTCATTTTAGAATAATGCTGGTATTTACAATTTAATTTTTTTTTTTTTTTTTTTTGGCCTTCTGGGCGTGCAGATTAGCCAAAAATTATTTATTATAATTTGATTTATCTATTTTGGCAATGCAGTTATGAAAGGTGTTCACTGTACTGCTTATATTATTGCAACAGCAATAAACTTTAATGAATTTATGAGTGCAACTAATTTATTGAATGAATACAGTTTTTTGGACGGTAAAGTAATTATTTCTTTGGTAATTAAGAAGCAGATAAGAGCATTTTGTATGTCTGTGTTTGTAAATTCCATTTTGGATTATGGTTTAACATTTGGAAAATCAAATTAAATGAAAAGAAGCGTAAGCATGTCACTTATCCACCTCCTCTTGACAACTATGTATAACCGTATCCTCCTGCTTCTGGCAGTTCGACCTCTATTTTACGCTCTACATTGGCAAAGATTAGCTCGGAACACTCATATAAAACCCAAAAGATAAGAAACTCTCAGGTTATTTAAAAGACAGCTGGATAACAAATCGAAACCAATTGTACAAAACACAAGATTCATCTATACAGCAATCTATAAATTGTTGGAATTACATCAATTAATGTCAACCTAAATAAACTACAATATGCTATTATTAATAAAACAAATTGATATCGCCATCAGCAGTCGTTATAAAGAATTATTTTTAATATTCATAGTCATTTAATGAAAAAAAAATTATTCATTATTATAATTTAATAATTAATATTAAAAATACGAAATAAAAAATAGTGCAATGAGCACAAATGATAATATAAATAGCTGCGAGCCCTACTTTTTGCGCAAATTGATTTCTGAATTTAATAATTGGTCTACTAGTTGACATTAATTGCAAACTAGAAAAATATCTTTGACCATTTATCTGTATTGATGGTTAAATTAAATTCCTGTAATTCGCAACAGTTTAGTTTTAGAAGTAATTACCATGAAAAATGAACTTGTTTAATTAATTTACTTAAATTTAACTTCATATTGCAATCGGCAATTCTTTCAATTTTTGTATTTTTCAGGGGGCAAGTTCATTCGAAATTTATTTTTTTAATTATAATAATCTGAGATTGTGCAACCAGGATCTACATCAATGTATCATGATGTTTCGGAACCTGGGACCAGCTAATTGCAACCATTGGCTTTCTTAAAAATGTTTTGTGGAGAAACTGGGCCAATGATAAAGACATTTTGTTTAATTTTGATATTATTATTTCTGAGTCAAACAACATCTACTTTATGTCCATCACAATAAAACATTTTTTGACCCATTTTTTTGTATGAGAAGATAATAAATGAATAACAGTGTTCAAACTATGTGATTGATGTGAACCTGCCTAAAAAATAATGCTAAGAATAGTTTCGAAACAAATAATAGGAAAAGAGATGCCTAATTTGGCCAGTTAAAACCCCTAGATTACAATTAAGAGCTTCTCAAATATAAAGGTGAATTAAGAATAATTTATGTTGAGCAATAGCTGCTGCTGGTTTCAACATAAATAATTTTTAAAAATAATTCCAGAGTAAAAGATTTCATTACTTTTACCAACTAAAATAAAATAATTGCGAAAAAGGATGAAAATAATATATTTAGGCTAGTGCCTAAACATATTAAATGTTTCACTAGATCGTTGTTACCTAATCCTGTAAATATAATAATATTTGAGCCTCAGTTTCATTTCACCGGCAGCAATATATAACAAGCTTTTCTATCAGAGAGAGTTCGTAAGTAATATCTGTAAACTTTTACTGGGAGTACAATTATTTATTTCAATCAAAATAGTGCTACAACTCGAAATAACTTAACAATTGAACCTTACTTTTTAGTGAACTTATATATTTATAAGTTAGTAGTTATTTTTTAAGCAAGAACAGAGATGGTTGAACGGAATTATTTTGTTAGTAATAAAGCACCCCCAACTTAGCTGTTTCTTTTGGTGTGAAAAGAAACTGAACTCATATTTTGAAATAATATTTCTCTATAAATTTAAATAAAGCAACCATTATTATACAGGTTTTATCTTTGAAATATGTACCTATTTGATCGACAACCATTTTACCGATCATTGCCTAGTAAAATATTCACTTTCAATTATCTCTAACTGAAATTTCTACTTTATCACCGATCAGAATATCTGTATAAAGAGAGCAATCAACAAGGAAGGTTCTCGGTTTTCATCGATAGATTCTTAAAATTAAAATATTTTATTTGATTGTGATTGGATAAATACGTGTATATATATATATATTTTCTTTGGATAAGTATACATCTAATAAAATGATTTTGTACTCTGCAAAAAAAAGTTTAAAGCAAGTGGTGGTTAGATCAAATTTCCAATTATAAAATATTTTCAAGATTATGGTGATGTAGTGTAGTGGAAAAGAGTAACGTTACAAAATATTCCCATTACCGTGCTATAATGCTGGCAGTGCTTCACTTCAATATGGTCTGAATTACTTTCCATTCATGAGGTATCACTTTACTCTCCCACATCGCATACAATGTGACCGAAAAGAAATAATTTGGAGATGTATTTATTTTGTACTTTTCTGGTATAACCTTCATGTTTTTGTATTAACATACTGAACTTCGGTTGTAGTGAAAAGTTACTCAACTTAACTGGCGGGAAGTAGCCTACCGTCTTAGTGCCCAGGTTTCTAGTTTCAGTCTTAAACGAGCTTCGTTTAAGCAAATGAATCCTTTGACCATATTATACACCTTCTAATCCACAGGCAAGGACACGTCGGCGTTTCTTGAAATATACCTTCACCTGCTGCAGAAATGGTTACTTGCAACGACCTACAAACCCCTGTTGGTAACGCTTAATCGTGGCCTTACTGAAATTTTTCCTGGGGTTCAGATGATATAAGTGCCCATTTCGATTCAAAGGGGCCTTCGACTCTGAACAAGTACTCAGAAAACATGGGTTTGAATCCTAAGATGGGCGCAGCGATGTTTCCCATCAAAGTAGCTATAAATGGAGATTCCCTTAACGTAACTACAGCTTAGCCCTTATTAAGTAAATAAGATATTACAATAAATCTTGAGAGACGAGGCACAAAAAATAAAATTGTAAATTCAAAAAATAGTGGGATTTGCCCAAAAAATACTAAGATAAAAAAAAAATCCCAACATAAAGAGATAAAGAATTGCCAGTGTGAATCGTCTTTGAAACAGAATTAGCAACATCACAATTTGCAGACAATAAAGTATTATTCAACTAATAAAATAATGAACAAGGAAATCTTATCGAGTTGGTACTTTTCCTGGAATGTCGTATATCTTTTTCTAGCTAGTGTTCCTGTCTTGGGACAGGCTTCATTATTCAAGGAAACTACTGTGTAAGTATGTAATAACTTACACATAGTATACCAGTGCCTAAAGAAATGCACAGTCACAGATGAGACCAGTAGACATCATCACACGTTAGATTTCTCACATTAACAATAAACAAGAATGTAATCATATTTTGATGTAGTTTTATTATCTAAAAAACAAAATTATATAAAGTTTGCATATAAATTGGCAATCACAGTATGAAGCCAGATAACTAGCGCTCACGTACAGAGGTGGGCTGTTCGGCAATCAACACACTAATTTAAGTGCTGGAGTATTATTTATATTATTCATATTTAACATTTCTTATGTTAAAATTACTTTCTTGTTTAATTTGATTGGTAATTACTTTATTTCCCATTGACCTAATCAATATTTTCAAAAGAAACGCTGTAGATATCAAAAAAAAATAACTATTTCTAGATGCCTTAATCTATAATTGAACACCATTTTAAAAATAACCTGTTATTATCTATTTATTGAATTGTATTGGAATAATTTCCAAACGGCCTCATAAATAATCTTTGGCACTAAGATGAATCGTTTCTAAAGCGATTCAATCCGAAAAATCGTTAAAGTACTTGTTTATGGTTCATATGATCAATTTATTTTTTGGAATTAACGAACTATAGCATTCATTAGATGAAAGAACCTAATCGACCATAATCTAAGGAAAGTATTTATTTTAAACAGCAAAGTAATGATAAAAGGATCCCAATAAAAATTTATTGAATTTAAGTCCTTAGAGACTCATACTTGTCACAAAGTGTTGAAAATCCAAGCGCAAAAAGAACTCTGCAGGGCAATAAGCAACTAGAAGCCTAACCAATAATAAGAAAGGCGAGTTTTTGAAACTGTCGGCCACTGTAGATAATAGTTTTAGAAGTAATTGCGATAGGATTGTACTGTGATAATAATAAACTGGACAGTTAAGTATAATAAACGTTTTGAGTGAAGGGCTAACATACAGTTTTCTAACACGCTTAACTTTTCACATGTATGTTAGCTTTAACATTGCTTAAGTTTATAAACACAAAGTTTTGACTTCTTTTACTTGGCCGTTCCTATACAGTAACTTGATGTGTTAAAATTATTATTAAACGCAGTGGCAGTTATAAAATGAACGTTCTTACTTTTGGGAAAATCAATTTATAATCTAAAGCAAAAGTTACAACACATATTGTTGTAAATATACTAAACATTATTGTTTAAAATCTAAAATATGGAAATAATGTAGGGCTTTACTTTGCCAAAAGATAATAAATCATTATTTCAATAAATGTTAGTAAAGCCAATATTGGTGAAAATTCAAATAAATATTCGTCTAGTTTCAGATTTGTCCTTCATCCTCTTCAGAATCGACTTAATGAAGTGCTCTTCTTTCATGTACGGGTCATTAACTATATCTCGATGTTCATGATGATTGCTTGCCAGTTTTGGGTGTGTGTGAAGATGTGCAACCATACGGTATTTCTTGTTGTTAGCTCTAGAATCCCCATGAGGAGACATAGGCAAACCCATTCTTAAGGGATCTCTTTTATGGGTTCTTCAGCCTAAAAATGCTGAACCTCATCCAACAAACTGAGCCTGCCGAAGTACTCGTAGTTGGCTTACCCAATTACTTCAGTTTAATGAATCCACTTAAAAAACTTTAGCTCATCCTAACATACTCACACACCTGTACTTTACAAATTTCAGTTAAGAGAGACATAATAACTTATTATTCCGTTTACGAAAATTTGATTTAGTACTCAATTACAATTTATCGGCAATTTTATTTTATATTAACTGACTTTGGAAACTAAATTCAGCTACCCACATAGAAGTGAGCCGGTGATGTGTTGTCTTGTGATGTAGAAGATCAGGTGGACACATTAGAACTTTGAGAGGATTTGTTTTGTCGGTGGAAAGACTGATCAGTCCAAAGGCGATCCTAACTAAAAGATAAAACATTTGGAATAAAGTATTCATATGGCAATGTCTAACAACTAACCTGATAATAAGTTTGTAAACATGAGGCAGTGCTAACTTTTCTCAATAATCCCTCCAGTGCTTTACTTACGGGTGTTCAACTCTTATTATTTTTACTAATTTTTTTTGTCAATTAGTTTGTCAATAACTATGATAATGAATGGAATCCATCTATTAAATATAACCTGTTGAACTCCGAATTGGGTGCTTGGAAGATGGGATAGTGCGGATCTTCATCACTAGTTGTTAGCCCACAAACTTCCTAAGGTTGTGCAACGCTGGTCTAGTTTATTCAATAGCCAACTATAATGATCTATTGCAAGATAGTTGCACAGAGATCAAGTGCTGTTTTCTAACTTTTACTTTTAACAATAATGCTGAATGTTGCAAGTAATATTCGCCCACAGTAAAATTAAATGTTAACTACTGAATTATTGACGCTTATTTTTTTGTATTATTATCTTATTTTTTATTTTTTTTATTTATTTATTTTGTACGATATTCCCCTTGACGTCTGAATTTGTATTTTACTTAGCTGAATGCAAACAAACCAGTTTAGAGATAACTTCTCAGTCTTATCACTGAAAATTACCTTAAATAAATAAACCATTGGAATTAATAAATAATTATTAAATAGTAACTAAAATAAGTAACTGAAAATTTAAAAAAAATCGCGTATTTCACCACAGAAGAGAAAATTCATCCATGATATTTAATTATTCAATCATTTAAAGAAGTAAATTTTACTTTTATTTAATTTACTTATTTTATTTAAGTAAATGCGCTTTTTGTGCTTCTTGCATCATTTCAGTTTGTCCAGAGTGGTTAAAACCTAATATTTCTTATCTTGATTTATTTTAGTACCACAATTATGACGAATGCGAGAGGCCCAGGATTTCTATTTTTTTCTTAATTCTAACTTTTCCTTACCCATTAAAAAACCAAATGTACATTTTCATATATTTTTATTTCATCCTGACAATGGCCCCTTTATTAACCGTTGCAATCTAAAAATGGTCGATAATGATAACAGAGATAATGCTAATTAAAAAAAAAGTTTTACAATTTTCCATTAATACAATAGCCATTTCTCAAGGCATGTTATATAAAGCTAGCCATTAAAAGGAAGGAAAAAAGAGCAAAAACGTAGATAAACAATCAGAGGCACGCCTACGCACTTCGAGGGAACTCTTCAATATTAAGCAACTGTATCAGCAACTATCCGAGCCACTTACGAAAACTTGTCTAAAAATTACTAAACTAAACCAGGCTCTTTTGTACGTATTCCTACATTCTTTTTAAAGTTATCAACTTTTACTGTATTAAGTAAAATTACTGTTAAAGAGAAAAAATTAAGTAGAAAGAAAGAAAGTTTTAGCGTCCATTGATATGATCTTCGATTATAAATAAATGATATTATCTTAATATTTTACCATTGAAAAACTGTGCAGTTTGATGAGGGGGCAAATCTCCTTGGTGTACTGTTAGTCAGATATCCTTAGTAGGAATGATAATATAAAATGCAGATATCGTCAAACAATGTTTAACTATTTTGTTTTATTACTTTCTGTAAAATTCTGCCTGCCCAGTTTTGTATTTTGTAAAAAGAATCAGAGGCAAACAGTCTTGGTGCATCTATCATGGACCAGACTATCACACACTGTCTTGGCCGTTCTTAATGGACCAGAACTCTGGACAGAGTCTTGGCCATCCCTAATGGACCAGACCTCTCTGCAAATTAGAAGTAGTGAATCAGGCGAGTCTCGCCCATTCAATTCGGGTTTTCACACACCTCCTTACTATAATTCTTAAAGTACTTCTAATTTAACTTATTTTTTTTTTAAAGCCAAAAGTGGTATCATTGAACTTAGAAGTTGTTAATTAATGGATCTGTCATCTAATGAATGGATCAACTCTCCGGTGTTAGTTGTCTTTATCTTCTTCTCTTTTCGAACTCTCCACCCTCAGCAAGCCCTCACATCATAATTCTGATTACTGAAAATAATTTTTCCAGCAATGTTTGCAGTAAAAACTACTGGTTTATTGCAGAGCGGTTGGTAATAAAATGAAGAAGAGGTTTTCAGCGTTTTCCAGTCATTCTTTTAAACCCAAGGGATTTCAAGTTAAGAAAAAAAAATCAATATCCAAAATTAGTCACGATTGCAAAATATCTTTTATTGAACATATTTTTGAACATATATGTTTATTTGCCTCTTGAGTACATTTCCTCCTGGCAAGGAGTTGATAGCAACGAAATTAATAAAGCATAATAAAACAGAAAAATAACTATCTCAAACATAAAAGTATTCTCTATTATCCTTATTACAGTAATTAAATTATAACAGAACAGAAATACATTACTACTATTAACAAAAAATACAAACAAAATAAATAAGTACCCAAAACAAAAGTAGCATTTCAAAAGAAAAAACAAGAAACAAAACAAAAAAAAATTATTTTTTTTTTTTAAGACATTAACCTTTTTTAAATTTTATTAATATTGATTATTTAATTATATTTTCCTTTGCCGACTATTTACATCTTAATTCTATTTATTTATTCGTTTAACGCAAATGCTCATAATTTTAAAGCTGCCTCAGTATACCAATATAGATTGTTAATCTGTTGCTTACATGTAATATTATTTAATAAATTTATAATATTTTCCTCATTACTTGCATTTCCCTTCAAATACTGATGGAGAAAACTATTGCGTTAACTGTTATATATGGGACAGTGTATCAAAAAATGCACCAAGTTCTCGGGCTTCTGCATATTGCAAACTGTACAATTTTCTTTCCCTTCAAACTTATGTAAAGTGCCATTGCAGTATAACCTAAAATAATTTTCATTACATACTCTAAGTTGACTGATTATTCTACGTTTACTTAAACTATTCGGTATTTCCAGATACTGTTCTCCTAAACCTAGTGTACTTATATTCCTATAGAAGGAGTTATATCTGGAGTTTATGGCTGCCTCTACATCTCCCGAAACATGGTGATTGCTAAATTTTTCGATTAGATTTCCTAGTACCCTCTTTACTGCGCATCTATTATTTATATCCATGTACTCTCGCATGCCCACTACCACTAGCTTTTCTTTTAGCTGGGTAAACCAATTATAGTACACTTTATTACCCGGCCATTTATCTAGTGCCCGCAACCTCTCCATACATATTCTCGGCAATCTGTAATCCGGCATATTGTTAACTTTATTTAACCATAGAAACATACGTTTCACAATTTCTACTTCAATATGGTTGTACCCGGTCTCTAGACGAACTAAATGGTTCGGAGTATTGCGTGCCCAGTGGTAAAGACATTTAAAATACCTAAGCGAAACCATTTCCAGTTTCGAGCAATGGAGGGGAGCCCAAATTTCGGACGCATAAAGCAATGTTGAATCCACTAATGCTCTACACAAAGTTAATTCCGTTGCCAATACGTTACTTTTAGCTCTGTTCAATACCGATCTAGCATTTGCTGAAGCCAACAAGCCTTTCTTTATGACCGCCTTAGTATTTATATTAAATCTACCCGAGCTTGAAAAGATGACCCCGAGATAATTGTAACGATCAGCTATTCTTATCTCTTCATCTTTAAACATTATTTTTTTCATTTTTTTAATTATTCCACCTCGCCGAAATATTATAATATTTGTTTTATTTAAATTTACTTCTATTTTATTTTCATTGCAATATCTTTCTAGTAATTTTAATTTCTTTTGAGCATCAATCCATGAATTTGATAAAATCACGACATCGTCAGCAAAAAGTAATATATTCAAGTCCCTACTACTATCTATAGTTACAGCTCGAGTATTTTCCTTTTCAAGATATTTCACCAAATCATTAATAAACAAGGAGAACAGCAGAGGTGAAAGTACGTCTCCTTGCAATATTCCCATAGTCAACTCTATTCTCTTATCCTCTATCAATACCCTAGCTTTACTGTACAACTCTTTGATTATATTAATTATTTTTATACTAATACCGATATTAGATAATTTTTGCAGCAATTTTACATGATCAATGGTATCGAATGCCCTTCTAAAGTCCACGAATATTGCGAAAACTGATCCCTTTTTAAGTCTAAGATTGATATTTATTAGTGTACTCAGAACGAATATGTTATCTACACAACCCCTGTTCCTTCTGAACCCATTCTGCTCTTCAGCCAATATTTTATTACTTTCAGTCCAATAAATTATTCTCTCAGCAAGGACGGAAGTGAACAATTTAGCCATAGTATTAATTAAGGCCACACCTCTATAGTTTGCCGGATCCGATTTATCTCCTTTTTTATAAATGAAATGCATAAATACTTCGCCCCATTTGTCTGGTATTTTGCCGCTATTAAAAATTACATTGAACAGATTAAGTATGTAATGTTCCCAGTTAGCAGGCATTGCTTTGTACACCTCATAGGGGATGCAATCCGTTCCAGGTGCTTTCCCTTTACTACTTTTAAATATAGCACTCTGCAATTCTTCTAAAGTAAAATCTTTATCAAGTTCTGGTACACTCAATAATCTGTCATATCGAACTAGAATTTCTTCTCTGGGTGGGTATAGATTTCTATAAAAACTAATTAGGGCTCCAACTGAAACAGAATCTCTTTGAATTTTCGGCTTTTTGTATCTATTTATTACATCCCAAAAATCTTTACAGTTTCTAGTATCAGATATTTGTTGGACTTGTCTATTGTAATATTCCTTTTTTGTTAATTGAATAAATTTTTTGTAAGCCACCTTACTATCATAATATTCTTTAAGTACATTAGAATTAAAATTATTTAATTTACAGATTTTAAAACTATTTTTAACTTTCCGTTTTGCTTCAGAGCATTGTGCATTAAACCATGGACTTTTATGACTGTTTACTTTTTGCTTGTGTACATCTTTTATTAAATCTAACTGTTTTGCTGTTTCATTTATAGCTTGAGTGACATTGTTATATAATGAATCTGAATAACAAGAATTAAAGTACAATTTTTCTGATTGATTTAATACGGTGCGAAACATTAGCGATTTGTCGGCATTCCATGCAAAAACTCTTTTTTTCATTACTTTATTGTCAATATTTATATTAATATTCCTATTTATCCCCTCTAAACTTAATAAACATGGAAGATGACAAGAATTTTCTACTAAATCTAAAACTTCAAAATTATGAATAACCCTAGCAATAGAAAAATTCGCCCATACTAAGTCTATTACACTCGCACCATTACTAGTTATACATGTATAATTTCCTTTTTTATCGCTCGCACTTCTTCCGTTAACCAGAAACAGACCGGGCTCCTCCATTAATTCTGCAAGTTTTCTACCCCTTGCATTTATAACATTATCTAATGAAACTCTTTCTCCATATAAATTAATACCTAATAATAAATCTTCATCAATCTGATTAAGGTTACCTACTCGACCATTCCAATCACCCCCAATTACAATATTATCATATTTGTTCGCATTTTCTAATTCTAATAACATATCGTCTAATAACTGTACACATACATCACTATCACAAGTTGGTCTCCAGTACACGTGCCCTATAATAAAAGAGAAACCTTCAATTTCTATATGAATAATTAACCAAAGGTTTGTAGAGCTAATAATGCTTAACTTTTGGTTTAACCTTTTTTTAATAAGAAAAGCTATACCACCGCTAGCCCTACCTTTTTGTTTCTCCTTAATTGCTTCAGAATGTATAAAAATATACTCATTTAACCAGTTGGGCAAACTATATGGAGCACTAATTAAAAAAGTTTCTGAAAGGGATATTACATCTTGCTTGATTAACATATTTTTGGTTTCAATATTCATGTTATAAATACAATTAAACCCTTCAATGTTCCAAAATAATAAATTATAATAATTATCATTAAAAGAATCAGAAGAATCACCTACTAAAATTTCAGCGAAACTTTCCTCAGGAGGCTCCTGTAGATGGTTTTCTCCAGAAGCAGTAGTACGTGAGGGTTGGTTGTAAATAGATGGATGCCATCAGGAGGGAAGTGATCTGACTGATGAAGTTGAGGGCGATCTAGGGCGAAATCGAAACTTACTCACTTTTTCTTTGATTTCATCAACCTTTTTCTTTTTCTTGATTTGTTCATCTGAGAGAGTATCCGTTTGACTTCCGGTCTGTTCTTCAGTAAACAGAGCTTCAGCCTCCTTCAAAGTGTAACGGTTACCTCTGAATGAGAACACTTTCCTATTGTAATTTGCCCTTATATCCAAATTCTTCATTTTGCTTATGCAAGCGAAGATCCTTCTTCCTTCTTCTCTTTCCTCTTTAGAACGGTCGTGGCTTAATCGGAAATACCTGTGCTGAAAAAGAATATTTTCCTTTTTAGCAGATAACTGTTCAACGAAACCAATATAGGCCGTGGTTCACCTCCTTTCCCTATTCTGAAGCAATTATTAATATCCCGATCAGTTATTATAATTTCACATCCAGCACATACCTCCTTTACCGTATCTACAACGTTTTCATTTTCAGCGATAGGTACGTTATAGATAATTAAATTATTTTTCCGCAACTGTCTATTTAACATTATAACCTCTTCAGTAAGGCGAAAATTCTTTTCTTCCAATTCCTTACATTTCATTTTCACGTCAGAAAACTGCCTCATTACATCTTCCATAATTGTTAAAGTCTTTTCCAAAGTTGTTTTTATCTCTTTTGTCTCACTTAAATTTTTCTTGATTTCATTCATTAGGTCCTCAGTTGAATACGCCATTACTAATATTTATTTAAAATTTAGGAGACAATAAATTATTAAAGATAAATTAAAATATTATTTCAGTTACTTTTAAAATGATTACGAAAAATTGAAACACTAACAAAAGCTCTTGAACTTTGTCTTATATCTCCGAACAGCACGCTCTATCACAACAACCGCTCTCTAATAACTCATCAATTATTAAATTAAATTTCCTTTAATTTCTCCGAAGAAAATGCACTATTTTCAATGAAATTTCACAAATATAATCAATTCTTTATGTTCTAAAACTATGACAAATTTCACTGCAAACTGATCACTTCAAACCAATAAAATTTAAAGATCAACAGAGAGCGATCTATTCACGTTCACTGCAGCTACCAAACTCTAAAATATCTTTTATCAAGAGTTAGAGGTAACAATGTGTTTATTATTTATGCATTTAAAACTTCCTGTGAAACGTTGTCACCCAAAATTCCAGTCACATTATCATAGAACAACCGTTGTACCAAACCTGACATGATATTATGTTTTCTCTCTCTGTCTTTTTTAACGTTTCCAATTGTACACAAACAAAATTAGATTTTCATTTTAATTACATTTTCAAATGTACATTATTTGATTTTTTGCAAGTGATGATTGTTTTGCAAAATAAACCACATAACAAAAAATAAATTCATAAATAAAGAACAGTGAATATGAAAATATGAGAGATGTTTTTTACAAAAGAAGAATTTTAAAATCTCTTGTTAAATGCAACGTGCGGGACATGTAAATTCAGGTTATACTCGTACTATGTGAAATGCAGCCTGTACAACGGAGTTTACAGAATAAACTACGTGTTTGGAAGTTAAAATATGCAATTACATTAACTCCTCTTTTCAATTTCAGAAGTGAAATAGATTTTATTGCAATCAAAGTTGAATTTTTGGTTTTTGCTATCCTTGAAAATTAAATTAATGAAAGAGAAACCCTCCGCGTTCATAAATCAGCTCAGAAAACCTCTTTTTATTTGATAGACTAACATAGTGTTCATCAGCAATATTAACTGTCATTTAATATATTTTTTATGATATTATTTATTAAGTAAATTTTAGTACAGAACCTTTTCTTTATAAACTTCAATATCTGAAAAAACATGGATAGTTTCCTTCCTTGCAACATATATAGTAAATTGCAACATATTTCGACTTGCAGTTTACTATATTTATTGGTTAATCAATTGCTTATTGCATTGGATGCATATGCCATCATTAAACAGTAATTTTGCTTTATTTTGTTTGTAATCATTGCTGGTCAAACAAAATAATATTGATTCCAATTTGGCTCACTAATCCCTACAGTAAATCCAATGTCACTGATTTTGAAAAATGAATAACAACATATTTGTCGTCTGAAATCTTCAATAACCCATTTCATGCCTCTTTGGTAGGTACATGCCCAAAAATATTATTAAAAGAATATAATCGCAGTAATTTTGTGTTTTGCTACTTTAAAACCAACTATAAAGTATACTATTTCTAGATATTCGACTAAAATTTATTTTTTAAATCCCTTTTTTATTTAAAATAATAAACCACAACTTAAGTTACAACTTGATAGTTTTTCTTGAATTACCTAAATTAATGACATTATTTTATAAATAATAAAATGAGTTTACAATAATATTTCTCAAATGTTTATATAAATGTTTATCAGCCAGTAAATCTTATGTCCCAACATGAGATGAAAGATAATCCAAGTTGTTCAATGCAAAACACACATTCTACATTCATGTAGTGTAAGGGAGCTTACACATCACCTTCTGCAAGATTCTGCATAAGAAGTGTGTTAACATCTTGGAATACAATGTGCGTAGAAATAGGTAGCAGCATAGAGTCCAAATGTGAGCCTTAGAAGTGAACTTGACTTTAATGCTAAGAGGCACGTTGAGTCTGGTTGGAAATTAGTATAATATTTCTTAGAAGTACGAAGTTAGGTTGATAATGTTGAAGACTGGAGGGCTGGAGTTCTGCCAGAGAGTTAATTTGGTATGCTGTAGCATTTCTGTTTAATCTCTTCTATTTTTTATTCTCCACTTTTTTGGCTAAGTTTCTACTAAAGCCAGGAATATTTTTCATTTTTGTGAAACTCTGGTTAGATGGCAAGTTAGAATGGTATAATCTGTAGATATCAAGAGTTTAAAGGGAATGCGAATGTGACCAATGGGCTCTTTGTAAACTCTCCTGCACAAAAATGTACTTAAATTAAAAAATTGTTAAACAGATTAGACCCATCAACATAGTGTGAGCACTGAACAGCTGTTGAGTTAATTCAAACAGATTTCAACGAGTGGGAAAAAAATACAATTAAATATTATGACCATGAAATAATGAGTGAATGCTAATGAAAAGTAAAAAAAATGGTGATTTACTAGCAATTAAATTAATAGCATTCTAGACAAATTGGTAATCGTTAGTAGCAATAAATATAATTTCAGTTTCAGAATTAAGGAAATATCAGTAACATTCACTGATTACATGATAGCCATTTATACTAGCATCATCTTTCCACTGAAATACACAACTTGCTCCAAACTGAATGGGCCTGCATATTTAGATTGATCATAATCATTTACTAGCATATAGCCGTATTTACAAGACCAAATGATAGCGCTAGAATATTTAACGTTTTATAGCTATTTTGTGATGTAACAAAATCATTCAATACACTGGAGTGAATACGCTGCAGAGATTTAATTCTTCTGGACACACTTCAGGATAGAAAATAGAATTTAATGTTTATTGATGTTATGAAGGAACTTACAAATGCATAAAGTCATTAGTAATTATTACTCAATATTATGATTAACGAAACACCAAATGAAAACTGTATTTACGTTGTTTTTAGAGAAAATGAATAATTGTATGGCTTCAAGCTTTCTCTTCATTGCAGCTAGAAAACCGCCTTGCATACTGCGGTGCAAATTTACGTAGACTGATTTAATTTCCCAATCAGTTACTTTAGAGATTTCAACCTTTAATTGAATCAATGGTGGTTTTGGTGAAATAAAAATGTGTAGAATCTGCACTGTGGTATTCAAGTTGATATTGTTATTATCATCAATTTTTTGTTCTTTTTTTTCAGTTGGAACCAAGTAAACAAATTAATTTGGTATTGCTAAAGTAAATAACACTTTCCTCTAGACTCAAAAAAAAATAATTGGTACAGAATTTTAGCCTGATGAGGCAAATAATGATTGTAATGACCCTTTAATGAGGTCATTTCATCTACCATTTCTATTTGTGTGCGTATACTCGTATGTCATAATATTTTCACGCATTTGGAGGATTTCTTCAGTCACGCACTTGGTTGTATGTTAAAGTGACGATGTCAAGGATGTAAAAATGAAGGCATTGATTCAGTGATTAGTTTTTAGGATCATTTTAAGGCTAAGAACATTGTTAGTCTTTAATGAGAGAGTTAGTCTTTAATGAGTGTCCGAAGGCTGGCTGTGCAATGAAAAAAAAGTGTTTTTTGCTCGGATAACATCATATGTTGACATAGTTATTTGGGGAAGAATTTTTGACTGTGGTAATTGGAGACGGTAGATTTTGGAATGATTGGCTGACCCTAATACCTGAAGATCTTAAGCCCAAATAGGTTTTTTGAGAGCGTTATATATTAGTACTTTGTTGGTCAATATGAGATTTGATCGTCTAAAAAGTAGTCACGCTAGTAAGATATAACTTTTCTTGTAGTCCTTGTCGTTTAAGCTTAGAGTTCGGTTTTCATGTCAGTCAGGGTATAGTCCAAGGTATTTGACCATGAAGGCGCAAGGTAGATCTGTCTGTTTTAGATAATCAAGAAGGCAAGTTGAAGGTCTAAGATTGAATGCTACATTCTGGTACTTATGGATATTTACTTCTCTTTTCCTTTTTCTAATCTAAAGTTGTTGCAAGTTCAAGAAGATTGATTAAAATTATATATAAAAGTGAAAAGGATAGGCCTAAGAATTCTGTCCTGTGAAAAACCAGGATTTACAAGTTAAAGATAGGATAGGCCCAGCCCTTATTTATTAACACAAAAATATCTTTTAAAAAAGTAAGATTGATAATTAGGTAGCACGCGTGCGGAAGAATTTATTTGAGCTTCCACAATTAAACCTTATCAAAAGTCAATCAAGAAAGGCATCTATGCAATATTGCTTCCTCTTTGCTTTTTAGAAAGATTTGATAAGATTTTAAGGTAATTAGATCGTAACCAGAAGCTTTTCTTGCGACGTAAGGAGTAAAAGCATTACAAGGAGGAATGAGTTGATGTGGGCGGCAGAGCTCACATAAGGCTGGATCAGTAATATATCTATGTAATTGATAAAAGTTGACTGTTATTTTCATTATTTTTCTATTTCAAAGGAAAACTGAATTAAAATGTTCTTTAGGAACAGAGGTATTATTCAAAAAAATAGTTTTTAATATTGACTAAATTTTTTAAAAGCTATTTTACTTTAGTTTATTTAAAAACTGAAACTGTTTATGTACATAATAATTTAACACAGATTTATAATGATATAATTCTATAACTAAGAACTATTATGAAAACAATTAGTACAGAAATCAGGACATTACTAAGGTGTGCAATTTCTTATTTATACAATGACAACTTATGAACAAGAATTATTATACATATTTAGATAATAGTTTAAACACAAATTTATTAGCTTCATATCTCTTACGAATTTTCTACTTGTTTCAATAAATAAAATTGATAATTATTGTTTAATAAATAATTCATTTAAACAGAGTCGATTAACCAACACTTGATGTGTAATAATGATTTACAATTACCATCATCTAACTTTACCTTTCTAGACAACTCTCGCAGAAAATAGATCGTTTACGTCAAAAGGCTTCATAACATCTTCCTTATAGTCTCGCTAATAACTTAAATCTTTACAGGGGGTACCACCAGGCATATGCTTATCACTTTCACAAGGGGTGGGAGAGAATTGGCAGCATAAACCTTAGGGAATCGTTTAAATTGCAATTCTAGCTTCACATTATGTGCATATTCGCTGGAATTTGTTCTAAAGACTTTTTTTTCAGAATCCTACTATTTTCCGAATTTTTTCGATAAACTGAAGTTTTACAAACAGATCTAGCTGCATCGTTTTCCCTTAATTTTCCACCTAGCAACGAACTCTCAAAACATGCACTGGTTACAGCAACAATCTGAGGTACTCGGACATTCTTCTATGCAGTTCACGCATTTTCTCTTTCTCTCATTAAAGAATTAAGAAGAAACAACTCCAGAAATAGAGATTTTATTCTAAAACAAAATAACCATACCTTCTAAATTTGTTAATTGGTTTATAAAAAGTTAAATTAGCTTAAGATTACTTCTTGGGCAAGTCATGCACTATTTAACCAAGATAAGACGATAAAACTTCGTACGGCATTTTACCTGCTGTAACATTTTTAGGTACGTTTTCTTTTACCACTACTTTAAATGAATTATAAGTACATTTTATAGTAGACAGTTCTTAAGACACGACTATACGTTAGGAAAATGGATATAAACTCACTATTGGCGCAATCTTTTGTTGTTTTCACCTTATTCTTAAAGTTAAAATCGGTTGGAAATGAAGCAGAACAGGTTTCAATTTGTCTGCTTCTGTGAATGAAATGCTTCTAAGCGCATTTAGAATTCGCTGTGCTCAGCTTTGGTTAAAAAAATCTAGCGAATCATCTCTTCTATGAATGAGATATACAGCAGTTCATTTGAAATCCAATTAAAGTATTTTTTCTAAATATAGTAAATTCTGGAATTTCTTAATTCTCTAATTTTCTGAAACACTTAGGCGAAGAACGAGTTTCACCTACATACAAGAGGAACGTCGTTTAATTAGTTTACAAATTATTACGTTCAATAGCTAATTAACATAAATCTAATGCGGTTTTTCTTACTTATTTTACGCAATAATCTGAAGCAGAATATATTTTCAAGTACATAATGCAAATTTCAGTAAAATTATTGCTGATTACACGGAATTAATAATTTCTTTAAATAGTTTTGAGCCTTAAAAAACATAGAAGCACTTTTTGGACTATCTCTCATGTGCTTAATTCCAGTTGGCTATCCCTAGGTTTTTCCAGCTCTCTTTCCTAACAGAGTGAGCTGGAAAAGAAGGCTGTCCGGAGCATTTCCACTGAACTGAAATGTATGTAAAGTAAAGGAGTGAAAAACTAAAAGCGTAAGTTAAATGAGTGAAAACAAATTGAAAAGTTTCATTAGGAAAGTGGAAATAAATAAAAAATAAAAATGAAAATTCAAAACAATAAAACTAAATTTTACCTAACTATAACTTTTCTTAGTTTACAAATTCTAATCTATAACCCGTACACTTTGTCATGTATTACCTACCAGTCTCTTACATCCTTTACCGCTTATGCTTTAACCAAATAATATACTATACATCACTCTCTTTCAACGCCAAAGTATATACTCCTATGGTACTCTTATGGTACAGAACGCCAAAATAATTCACACTTTTTCTCCATTTTTAAAGTGTTCAATGAAGAACAGTTTTAATGTTGTTGGGAGGTTCATTAAATACTTCTTACGATTGATACAAAAATTATATCCCGCATTATAATCTGCGGACCCTTCTAATCAAAGCATTCTGAAGTCGACTGACTCAGCATACTACTCAATGATTTTAAAATGATGTAGGTATCTCTGAAGATAATTTATTTTATTTTTTTACTTACAAGAGGTATCATATATGTATTTGTAACAAATTATTTGTAAAAATGGAAGAAATGGAAGTATATCAGCGTACCAACCTAAAATAAAATAATTGTTGGGATTCTAAAATTTTACTCATTAGAAATTATAAATTGAGGGAAGGGATTAGCTATGAGGTTAGCATACTGGACTCCCACGCGGAGGTCCCGGGTTCGAATCCAGCAGCTGACCCTTAAATTTTCTCTTCCTAGGAGCTTCTTACAGCTCACTGTCCGGTGATGGACAATGTTATCTGTAACGAGAGAACACTGTCCGGAGGCCGGCAGTGCACTGGAAAAAGCTCCGGGCGCTAATAACCTCAGCTGTTGATGCGCCAAAAAAAAAAAAAAAAAAAAAAAAAAAAAAAAATTGAGAAAAATAACAATTATCTAATAATCTTGCAAACGTTTGAAGTTTTTTTCTGAGATGGGTGGTAAATTATTCGAGGAGATACCGGGTTTGAATCCCAAAGCTTCTTACAGCTCACTCTCCGGTGATGGACTGTGTAGTCTGTAACGATAGAGGTTTGCAGTGCACTGGAAAACAGCTCCTCACTTTAACATAAATTTTCTCATTAATTATTTCTTAAATCGCTAAGTAACTTACGGAAAAAGGAGAAAAAATGCAGATAATGGAATACAGAAACAGAATAAAATCACGGAAAAAATAAAATAAAAAATTGTAGTAAGAGATAAATATTTAATAAATAACTTTCCTTTGCCAGCTCACATCTACAGGACCACCCTGCATTACAATAATTTACCAGACTTTTCCAATATTTACCATTTGAATAACTCTTAAACGTCAGTTCATTTAAATAATTTCTTTAAGTATTTAATCCTGAATATGGGGCATTCCGCTACAAAATGAAAGACACTTTCTTTTCTGTTATCTAAATTACACAGCGAATACAACTTGACTTGTTTTTGAAATGGGCATTTGGTATCAATTAATAATATTATTAAAAATAAAAATAAAAAAAAAAAAAACCTTCTCAGTGCATAAAAGTAGGGCACATTTTTTCCTTCATGTATGTACATGTCTAAGTGCAAGTTATCTCAGATAACTAGAGAAATTATGCAATTATGTGATGAACCAGTATGATACTTATTAACATAACGTTTGCATAACATTTCTGTGTTTCTATTCTTTTCTGTTTAGCTTTTCGAAAATGTCCAGTGATCTTTCTATTTTGGAAAGATAGAATACAAAATTAAATAATCACTCACCGGAGGCAAACAATTGGATAAAATTCTGCTTTAATAAATTAAAATGTTGTTTGATTATGTCCCCGAAGTATTCACAAAGAACTTATGTTTAAACGTATCCACTTTTCTCATTGTTTCATCATCGCTAATTAACAAAGAATTTTCAATTTTAAATTTGCAACAAAACTAGTTTAAATGCAACTAGGACTGTACAGATGTGTTCAAAGATGTAAAATGTAACATGTACAGAAATATTCCAGGATTTCTCTAGCATGTGTGGGAAAGCAATTCAATTGTTTAGAGGATGCTACTTATATCTGTAGAAAATAGGTGGTGACTGGATTCATTTTTACCTAAGCTGGATTTCCTTAAGTCGTCTTGTAAAGGAATAGTTTTATTATCCATTGAAACTGTACATGAGTATATTAGAAGTCGAAGGCGAATAAACTAAGATTTGCGTCATGGCCAAAAAGTGGAAAGTCATTGGGGTAGATTATTTTTAATTCATCAATTAGCTTTAGTTTTACAGAATAAATTTTGCAATTTGAAAACACAATTATTGAAGATATAGCTTTTTATTTTTCTAGTGGGGCTTTATGTTAATGCGATAATTATTTTGTTGAAATATATAGTCAATGGTTTTAGAAATTCAATTATTTAAGAACTCAATAGGTACAAACATTAAATTAAAAAAAAAATCATTATTTTTACATAATACTCGTAACTACTTGAGAGTGTTGTCACTTAAAAAAAAGAGAAAAGAATTAATAACATTCAGTATTTAAGTTTAGTCAAATGGTGGGCTAGGTCAAGTAAAAATTTCATGTTATGACAGTTGTATGTAATTAGTAAATTTATATGCTGAACCCATGCCAGCAGCTTTTGTCTATTTCATGAAGTCCTATCATATTCATGACTATGGCACAGCCATTATTTTCCTTTTAACTATAACGGAAGCCTTCACTATGAAATAATCCACCATTATTCAGGATCTTGATGCTCTGGGGTTTTCCTGACCAACATCATCTTAACTATCCAGACTGCCATAGGTTTATTTAGCACAACCAGTTGGAAGTCTGTTATAAATAAATGATTACAAGCTGAAGCCAAATAAAAGACGGGAAAGATCCTAAAAGTCGAAAGAATATTTTAATCAAAGCTGCCGATTACACATTCAAAGAAAAAAATTATCAAGGCAATGAAAGAACTGAATTCAAAAAATCAGTTTACCCACACAGAAACAATGTCTAGAATAGAATAGGGAAATTATTCTGTAGTTTCGTTTTACATTGTCAGACTGAATTATATTTATAGAGGGAGAATTCAAGAGTTTGATGATGGTTCATTTTACAATCATCATCAATACTACACATAAATATGGAAGTGTGGTGTTTAGCTTTGTTTGTATTGTACAGATGGGATACCCGCATAGACAGCAACGTTCATTAAAGTACGAGTAGTAGCTTCTCCACAGGAATTAATTCCTTTATTTGGAGGAAACTTCATGGAACTCTGCTTCTTACAAAAGAATTTCATTTCCCAGAGGAATTTGGCTGTACATTCGGAACATGAGTCCCTTCAAAGTGGCACTAAATCTTTTTTAAGGAGGCTATAGTTGCAAACTTAACATTTACTTTGATTTTGGTAAGTCCACCGAAATAAAAAGTTGGATAATAAAATTTAAAAAAATCTTGACCGCGTTGAGCAGTGATTATAAAAAAGTAGCCTACTCTTAAACGATTGGCAGTTGCAAAAATTATGCTATCTAAGATTAGTAGAGACAGTCGATACTCTTGCAATGCCGTTTAATTGGGCTCGTGAACTTAGGAAGTTTCTCTGTGCAATAGGAGCCAAAGATGTTTGGACGAGTCAAAATTTAGAATTAATAATAAAAAATAGAAAGAGCTCTGTAGAAAAGTTAAAAAATCATTAAATAAGTATGGACGTACAAAAAGTCATTAATTCCAATTTTAACCTACATTATAGAAATGTAAGCAGTTTAGGTCTGCCGGAGAAATATTTAGAATTCAATGTACACATAAATAAAATAAGATTATTAGCTCAGCTGCGACTGGCTAGTAAGAAAATCTCCAAGATTAGTATTAATAATGATGCCCTTAAATTCAATAGCGAAGAGCCTTGTAATTTATGTGATTTGAATCAGACAAATGACATTATACATTTTATACTGGAGTGCCCTTTATTCTCAATGTTTAGAAATGATCATATCAGTAAATATTTATCTGTGAACGACACCAAATTGGGAAGTATTGAACGGTTGCTTGTAATAAAGGATGAGCGCAAAATTAATGATTTATATTTTTTCTTAAAAAAATCATTTAAGTTAAGAAAATTTATTTTAAATCTGTAAGCAAACTCACTGTTATAACTTCATGTTTATAAACAATAAAATACATACATACATAGCCTACTCTTAAACTGAAGACCAGATTTATGAAGTGAGCGCTGCCAAATTAACTACTTCATCTCTAATGGTAATAAAAGAAAACTGGCAGGAAGAATACAGTGTATGATCTTGTACAAGATGAATACTTACATATTTATGAATAAAACCAGAAGAAAAACTGTACGAGGGTGGGAATAGCTTGAAGAACTTTTCGCAATAAGAAGGGAGCAAATCGGAGCGCATGAGGAAGGGTAAAATTGGTACACTTTCGGAAGTAATACTAATTGAAGTGGTACAAGATATCTGAAGAGTGCAGTTACTCCGAAGTGGGGATGGATACACTCTGCTGTTATTTCTTCTAGTTATGTCTAATTTTTTTGTTTGTTCTTAAGAAAAGGGGAGGCAGTGGGGCCTCTACTGTAGACAGGGGCTTTGCAACTTGTACCCTCTCCGCGTGTATATATGTATATATAAATATATATAGAGATCAAACGCAGAGTTAGGGTTACACAGTTATAGTCATCACACATCTACATTTACAATGTCTACCACAAAGGTAAACAATTATTTCTATCCATGTTTTAAATTTGTTTTTGCATTAGTTTAATATTTAGGTGTATAGTGTGGATTTTCATGAGTTAGAAAAGTGAATTTGGTAAGTAAGCAACTCAGTTTTTCAATATTATATTTTCAAACAAATTCTAAAATTAACCATCTATATTTCTGTTCTGTTGTGTAATAAAGATTAGTTTTAGACAATTACCCTACTCATGTTCTTTTTGATATCAGTTAAAACTTTATATATCTTCTTTTGTGATGAATCTGGGCTGTTTTCGTAGAACTTTTCAACTATCTTTTGATTTGTGGGTTCCATCGATGGAGTTCACATTTCATTTGCATCATACAAACTTGCGTTTTCCATCAGTACAGTAATTGTCAACTAAAATTAGATCTGCCTAAAATTTTGGCTGTTTTGGGCTATTTAAGTACATGTTTAAAAATTAGCTCTCCACGGAAACTTAATTTACAAGAAAGGTTTGTTGATGTTGAAATCGGAAAAAATACCGGTACTTAATGTCCCTTAAATTACAATTAGTTTTATTTAAATAAAGTTTTAAAGTAAATTAGTTAATGTTACAATTAAAATTAAAAAAAAAACAACAAAAAATGGTATGAATAACCGACGTTAAAAGATGTCTTTTTCTTAATGAAGTGAATTCAAGCAATGTTCGCCTGAAAGAACCAACTCTTCAGTCATCACACCAAGCCTGTAGCCGGTCCACCTCAAAGCCTGTCTGCTGTTGATGAGCAGATATCCCTTACTTTCAGTCTGTGAAGGAATCCTTACAATGTCTATTTATTATCTTAAAGATATTATTAACGTTCTTAGATTAGTATCTACGAGTACTAGCCAGAAATCCTACTAATAGAAACATGTTAGTAAATAAAACATTTGATAAGTTTAGTAAAATCTAGAATGAATGCCTTTCTTTTCAAATAGGAGCAGTGAAAGTAAAATTTTATTACCTATTAAAAGAATTTCGCCGGCTTTAGATGTTATCTTGCCCTAATTGTTGGAATCGTAACATCGAGACTTGAGTAACCTCAGAAAGTTTATCATATTTATGTTATGATAATTTAGCTTCGCAATCAACTTATTTGGAATTTTATTTGTATAAAAATAGAGGAAATCTAAAAATAGAAACAAGAAATCATATAAACAAAAACAAAGTAACCTACCGTGGAAAAGTAAACTCGTCAATATAAATTTTTTTTAGACAGCCCAGGATGACATGGTATATACCTGTTGCAGAACTAAGATAGTCATTAATGGAGAGTTAAGTGCTAACTTCACTAAATGACTAAATTACCTTGTAGCTGTGCCAACAAAAGAAAGCGCTGAGTCATTAGCTCTGAAACTGTTCGGGTATACGTTAAATGTTTTTCTGCCATATTCATTTGACATGAGTTATACACCTCAACTAATTTCTTCATTACCACGATCCTGAAGTCAAGAATTGTAATAATGATTTTATCATCTTGATTGATGTTTCTATTAATTTTTAGTGAATCAACTTTAATTTATTATTTACGCAAAACAATTCGGGTGTAAAATTATGAGAAACTGGTTAGTTTATTATATCTAACAAAATTTAAAGCGATCAGTGCAAGAATTGTTGTTGAATAAAGAAGTGACACTGTTAATTTTTTCACTCTTGAGAATTCTAGTGGCTCATGGGGGCTCTGAATTCTAGGCCAAGAGGTTTACTTGAAAATCCTTACTAGTTAGTAGGCTCTGTACACCAGTAGAAATGGCTGTCTAATGAAAAATCCCTTCAGGTTTTAGAGAAACAGAATTTGGATTATACAGTCAGGAAACATCGAGAGTTACTTCTAAATAATGCACCTACTACAAATGTCTAGCAACGATACTTCGGGTATTTTGCTAGAGAAGAAAAAAGTAAAAAAAAACAACCAAGAAAAGAGAAGAAGACACCTAAGAAGAGAAATTTAGGAAGTAAATATTCAGAAGTTGCTTAGGCTGCGGAACTGAAATGAAGGCAAAAACACCTGGAGATAAGGCTTAGAGAAAACAGTATAAGGCTACTTCCACGCGAGTAGATGAAGATTGATTAAGGAGAATACCTTAATGCATTTCCAATATCATATATTTGCTCTTCCATTTCCAGAAGGATATTTTGAACGATCTTAATGCTAGTTTTCGCTGAAAAGTTTTCAAATGTATTATACTACAATTTTAAATTGCTCAATACGAAGATAACTATGAACTTACCAATTTGATTCTTGGAAAACTTCAAGACAAGAAGAAACTACATCATTAAAATTCACTTAGCACATTGGAGCTCCTCAATCCACTCCTAACTCCTTCATTTAATTAATAATTTTAATTTTTATCTTTGTCTTATTTACAGTTATGTGCCTTCACACTACTCTTAGCCGTAGCCGTTCAAGCTGACTATACACCTGCCGCCGGATTAGCTCCAATGTATGGTGTACCACCAGCTGGCGGTGACTTTGGTGGTTATGGAGCTACAGGTGGAGGCGGTGGTTACGGTAATGGAGGCGGCTTTGGTGGTGGGCATGGAGGTGGCTACGGAGGCGGTCATGGAGGTGGTTACGGAGGCGGTCATGAAGAGAACCACGAGGTAAATATACTTTTTAAATAGAAGTGAAGAGTTACTTCTATTTAAAATAGTTTTATTTCTTAAATATCAAAGTCCAAAAAAGTATTAAACATGCAAGACAAATACATACGTAGAAATTGTTCCAAATTCAAATTTAAAGAAATGCTAAATTATTGCTTACCATTTTCAATATTAAAGAGTAAAAGATTAAGGAGATAAGTTTTGATACTGTTTTCCTGAAATTATAATAAAAGTTCCATTAAAAGCAAATTAAAAATTAAGCAGTGAATAAGTAATTAGACTTAGTTTCCGCTTAAATATTAAAACTAAGAAATTCTAAATATTAAAATATTCTAGATGATTTAGAATACCTATTGAATTAAAGAAACAAGTAATTACTTAAGAAAAATCTAATCCATTTTGGAGAAATTAGTGAGTTCATAAATGATTAAATAGATCACTTTTTACTTTGTCTTACACTAATATTAATTAAGTCAAGGAGTTGGACCTTTTGCACCCGAGTGGAATATAATTTTTAATACTATTAAGTGAATTTAAGAAAACATTTATCGTAAAGGCAACATCATTTTGTGTTTTAAAGAAACTGAATATATGAATTCTGCTTTACATCTTATGACTTGGTTCATGTAAATTGCGAGAAATTTCTCTCAAAATTTGGGACCAAATTATTCGAAAAATATTAAAGATTACTTCTTCAATGCTGCTAATGTTAATAATGCCTCTATGAGTATTAAAATTTGCCGTATTTCTGCTTCAAAATTTTAATTTAAAGCTTTAAAACAGAATACTAAACAAATGCTAAGAAACATTAATTTGGTTCCACTTTCAAAGCTTTTAATAAAATTCACGCCAGAGAACATTAAACAAAAACTTCAAGAGTTTATAATTTACAAAACTCAATACACTTTTACTGAGGGTATTTGAATTTTAATTTGCCCATCTTCTTCAAATTAGTTTCAAAATCATTTCTTTAAAAGCAGGTCAAGGGAAAGTAATTTAATAAAAAATTGTTATAATTAAAATTTAAACGTCGTAGCCTCGTCTAAGATAATAGTTTTAGAATTAGATGTGAGCACACTACTGTTTACAGTTTTTATTTTATTTACTTTTAAATATTATTTCTTTTATAAGGTCCTTAAAGAATTAAATATTTGCAAACATTTTATTTTTGAGAAGAATGTTAATCCAAAATTTAAATAAGAAGGAGCAACCCTTTAAGTCTCTTTCTCTAATAAGTAAACCAGAGGCTTCAAATCTCTTAAAGTCGACTTTCTTATCTAGAACAATCTCAATGAGAGCTTCAATCCACATTTATAGAGAGGATGCTGCTAACAGATCTTAATACATTGTGTGGCCTTTTGCCCTGTCAATCTTCTTTTTTTTTTCTTTTTTTTTTGCGCATCAACAGCTGAGGTTATTAGCGCCCGGAGCTTTTTCCAGTGCACTGCCGGCCTCCGGACAGTGTTCTCTCGTTACAGACAACACTGTCCATCACCGGACAGTGAGCTGTAAGAAGCTCCTAGGAAGAGAACTTAGAACAGTCACCAGACATAAATGATTACATTTTCCATCAATACTACAAGAAGTTAAATGTTTTCTCCAATACGTAAATCTCGAAAACGCTATAAGTTCTAATGTCTCTATAGCCAAGTACAAGTTATAAAAATAAACAATGCAGTAAAACAGCACCTCGTAATAACAAAAAATAAAATCTAGAACATCTCTAAAATCTTCTTTTGCTGCTCTCTGAAAAGTCCTGTAAAAAAAACAGCACTCTTCAACGTTAAATTACAAGATTATTTAGCAATTGGCAATCACAGTAATTCTTTAGACGAACAGAAACGTTTTCTTTCTACGAAGGCCTGGCTGCTATAACTCCCAACAATGATTCACTAATCGAAATAGAAATAAGAATTATAAGACATGAACTGAAAACCCATTGGTCATAATTCCTTAATTTTCTCGCTGGTTAAGAATGGCGTTTACATGTGCAACACGCTATCTTTAGAGCAATTCCTAACTTAGAACAGTCACCAGACATAAATGATTACATTTTCCATCAATACTACAAGAAGTTAAATGTTTTCTCCAATACGTAAATCTCGAAAACGCTATAAGTTCTAATGTCTCTATAGCCAAGTACAAGTTATAAAAATAAACAATGCAGTAAAACAGCACCTCGTAATAACAAAAAAATAAAATCTAGAACATCTCTAAAAATCAACTTCCTTGAGAACTTTATTGATTGAAAATCATAAATAAAGTAATTAGTTATAATGAATTCCAACAAAAAAAAACAATTTTATAAATATAAAAAAATTAATAAAATTTGGAGTATAATGTGAGTATAATATAATAGTAAACTAAACCTGTTTAAAATACTGTTTTTAAACACCACTTAAATCTAGTTATTAGCCAGGATAAACTTTCTCTGTGAGGTTAATTAATATATTCCATAAAAATATCTATGTAGTACAGGAAATTAGGTCGAGAATTCTGTAACTTTCTTTGTTACGCAAATAAGAACTATTATTCCGCCAGAAGTCCGACTGTCTCCCCTTAATATTGGAAATTGAGTCAGAAAACAAGCTCCGGAAGACATGTTACGTTCTCATTTGATTCAAGAGGAAACCTTTACGGGAAGATAAGAAATTAATGAACTCTTACCGCTTCTAGACGTAACTTTCTTTAGATTGTTAGCAAAAAATATATATATTTAGATCAATGGCCAATTAAATGTGCTACTAATAGACGTCTGCAAAAAAAACGTTTTTAGAAGAGTTCATTTAATTTCATGCTCCGCAGATTCCTATCTCACTAATACACACAGATAGCTTTAGCTTATCTTACTTCCTTATAAATATATCTGAAATTAAGAATTATGCAGTTCCGATTCACTTTCTGCACGCACCATGGACTCAACCGGATTCTGTCACCTCCCCCTTCATTGCTTTAAATAAATAAAAATCCAGTTTGGACTACTTCCTCTAACTTTTGCTTCCTAACACACCTTTAAAATAATTTTATTTCAAAAATATTTCAAGATAAAAATAGATTGCCTTTTAACACATTCATTTTCAGAGTTCAAGTTAATGGTCATTCTGATGAAGCTGGCATTTTAAAGAAAGTGAAAAACTAATTCAACCACATCAACGTTGACTGACTCCGATTAACTTAAACGGCTTGAATTCCCTTGAATCGATATTGATACGGATATGGTATTTTATTACCTAACAACTATCGTAGAATCTGCAAAATGGACAAACGATAATTAATTAAAGTATTTCTATTTGATAGGCATTCGAAACAAAACTCTCCAATTCGTACTTGTGTATACACCACCGCTGGAACCATTTTCGATGTAGGTATTGGAATACTCGTAAAATTCATCTAAGCACAGTCCTATATAGTTGCAGTAAGACGTTCAGTTGAATTCTGTAAAATTAACCTGACAAGAGTCCTTTTTAGTTCAATGAAGAAATCATTAATTTAACATTAGGTCATATTAAATTCTTGAATTTACCATACAGTGACGTTATGGTGATGTTTTAGAAATGTCAGTTCTGACGTGGATGCCAAACCAAACTAATTTATTTGAAAATTTACAGAGAACCTTTTTTCGCGAATTCTTTTATGACTTTAATTTGAAATTTCCTCGAGCTTACACTCTGCAAATAAGTTTCTGTCTGCATTGCTTAAAACAAATAAATCCTCTGCAAAGCGTAAGGAATTCCAACATTTCAAACGATTCTGATTCCGTGGAATTCTTAAAGGATACCCTTAAAACTTGTCTTCAATGATAAATATCGATCAGTAATTATTATTTTACTAAATGCTGAATACTATTCTAGGTGTAAGAAGTCCTTGTGAGGTTGTTATCAATTAATTTGGAATTCCTTCTTTATTTTGTACTTCAAGTCTTTTATTATTGAATGTCAATCCGATTTAGTTCTGTGTTTTCTTGCTTGAATGATTCTTACAATACTGACTCTTGATACTAGGGTATTTTCTAACGATAGGCGATGTTGTAATATTAGAGATTATTGAAAACATTCACTTTGATCTATTTAAAGAAATTCAGCTTCCTGAAATGTAACTTATTTTGTATTTCGCAAACAAAGATGTCTTTAGTTGAAAAACCCTATAATTTAATCTCTCTTTCAATACAAACTATAGCATTATTTAAATAAAACATCAGTTGTCATGCTTCATAATTGCAATGAATTGAATTAATGTTGGTAATGTACCAACATAAATAAGATTGCGAATAATATTTGCCATATCCAATCGCAGATCTTTTGTTTCCATAATTATTTTTTTAAACAAAAACTACCGAAGGAAGTGCTGTGACTGGAAATCTTAGATAAGTGGCCCAATCGTTTTATCCCTAAATCTGTATAATGTCCACTTCCTCGATATGGCAACAAGAATTTTTTTTTTTTTTTATTCACTTTCTCCATTATGTGCTCCATAAACAGCATCTCTCTCTTTATGGAATTGTTTGTAATTATCATTTACGTTCAGCTATTTTCATTTACATTTTTTGCAGTTGTGCAATAGATTCTTTAGTTTGCTAGGCTATTGTAGCCTAGAAGTTTATTGATAATGTATTCAAATAGTAAAATACTTGTTGGATACAAAAGAATAACAGCGTACCAATAAGTTTCTTAAATAAAACAAAATATCTCAACAGTTTTTGGTCTAGAATTATTCTACAAACACTAATAAACCAGTGGGGCCTATTTTAAGTACCTTTGTCCTTTTTCTTTGTACTTAATTTCACTTATAGCTCAAGTTTATGAATATTTAGGATCTTTCCTTATTGAATTACAAATTTATTTCTTCAGTTAACTCCATAGTTGCTTATGTGAAGTTTTTTTTAAAAAAGAAACTGACCAACACGTCTACTAATTGCAGCAGATAATTCTTAAAAGAGTTTGCAGAGAGGAAATATAGAGGGTGATCCATTTAAAACGCACCAATCGCAAATAACTTTTTAGGAAAGCGGAATTTCGAAAAACAAACCTCGAAGTAAACTATGTTTTTTTGGGTCTAGTTTTCAAATTTTCTACCCCCGATGCTGTATCTTTATTTTTTGGCGGAGTTACGGCCAAGGACCACTGGTTTTGGCAATGATTGTAAAAACTACATAAAAAATTGTGTAAAATGACGTTGACCTCGTTTTTGGATACCCCTAATATTTGTCGAGATATTTAAGATCAAAGTTACTATTTTATCAACTCATGAACGGCTTTCAATATTAATTTTCCACCAGAAATATTCGTTTTGGGAGGTCCTCTGACTGCAAAAATGTTATTGGTGACGCAAAGAACAAAAATCGGGGGTAGAAAATTTGAAAACTAGTCCAAAAAAAAAACATATAGTTTACTTCGTGGGTTTTTTCGAAATTCCGCTTTCCTAAAAAGTTATTAGCGATTGGTGCGTTTTAAATGGATCACCCTACATATCTTCCCTAGTTATCTTCTTCAACAATTATTAATTCTAAAACAAAAAATAATAAATATGAACTTCCAAGCTAATTTTTTTTTTTATAAAGTTTACTCAGTTTATACTAAATAAAAATTATACAAAAATTGAAGAAAGACAAAACATACCCCTTTATTTTATAATAATTTCCTTCACAGTTTGCGAAAAGATATTATTCAATAATAATCAGAATATTAATTAATTGTTCTTACATCATAAAATAAAATTAAAAAAAGATTAAATACAATTAAATAACAATGAGAGAATAAAGTGTTTTTATTAACAATAAAAGTGAGTCTCTCTTTTTAAGGAAATTAGTAAGTTACAGGAGACAAGATTATGACATCATAGTTTATGTTTCACATATAGGAAGAGTGGCTACCTGTGTTTGGCCTCATTTAAGACTTAATCATGATTTACTTTCCCAGTGCACGTGGGAGCGTCTCTCACGTGCCTGTCTCGGAAACTACATCATGCTCATATGTAGATGGGAGACTACATCCAGTTTTCACTTTAAACTTGCGGTCTCACTTTGCTCAATTCCAAGGCCGTTCTTAACCATCTAATTATTAACAATCCTCGCCCAAAGATGGGCAACTTCTCCCTTTTTTTTTCTAAAACATCTTTATTTATTGAGGAAGTTTCGTTTCCAAATTATGAATTCACCGCAACATTAAGGAAAAAAATTGTTTTCCAAATTATTTTAGTTATAAACAGGAAACTCGGCTAGTAATTTTCTGAATAATCATCTTTGCGAGATAATAATACCGATTTACGATACTTTCATTTTTCTTGTTTAATACGTAACAGCCATTGCAATGTCCAAACTCTCTGGAATAAAGCAGATCTCTTGTTCGGCTATTAAAGAAATCTATTCTTCAAATGGTACATTTATTGAATAAACTTTGTAATCTGTAGAATTTAACCAAAAAAGAAATCTATTTTCATAACACAGGTCTTGATTAAATTGTTTTTAACAAACATTACACTTGATTTTAAGGAAATGCACCCTGTAAATTAATGGCCTGTTCAGATGCTTGGCGAGTTAATCACGTCTGGTTAGAATTGCTCTCGGAATACATCCTTGAAGATTCAGCCAGTGCTAAGGCTTTTCTTCCGCCATATTTTTTGTGGTCTTCCATCGAGAGCGAAGCGCTATTCCTCACGACTTTCTCGGCTGAGTCCATCGTAAGACTCTGTTTGCATCATGGTAGCTCTTTCACGGTACAGTACACCGAACTCCTTGTTTCTCCGAACTTCACAGTGTCTAGGATCTATTGAAGTACGTGCAACTGTTTGCTGATGATTTACTTGCATTTCTCGCATTATCCATCTTTACGCTCGTCACTGTCCGTAGTTTCAGAATATCCCTTATTTATTCCATTGCTTCTATTCTCTTTCTTTGAAAATCTGAATAAATACTCAAATAAATTTTACAAATTTTTGGTAATTTTTTACAAAGAGTTTCTTAATATTGACTTTTTCTTTAACACCTGGTTGTATTGTCAAGGAGGTCTATCCTGTACATTTTCTGCCCGTTCTAAGTATATCGAGGGGGAGAGCAGGCTTCGGTTCTCACACTCAATCGATAGTGGCAAAAATAGGCACTTTACTTTCTATTTATATTTCTTCATAGGAGTTTGCCGTGACTTTGAAGAATAATTTTGATTGGAGTCAGAACCCAATTACTGAAGACAGAATCTAAATACTTGAAATCAATGTAATTTAACATTCTCAGTGTTTAAGTCATCGCAGAAGATTCTAAATTTTTAAAGAACTTGTGCTTGTATCAATCACACTGTACCCCAGATGTCTGTGATCATGAAGACTTCGTTCCAAAGCATTAAGGCTTTGGATCGTTCAGCAAACAACTCCCTTCTTAAGTATACAAATTTAAAAATGTATCTTTATATATATGTGTGTGTGTGTGTACGTATTCAATGTCCTAAAGGGCCATCTTTGTGAACACAGACAGCTTTTTGGAGACGTAGGGGCTAAATTCCTCTTTTGAAACCCTAGTAAAACACACTTTTTAAAACACTAGTAAAGGTAGATTCAAAGTAGATTAAAATAACAAAAAGTATTGCTTTACTCACATCATAATCTTAAAACCAAGAATCAATTCTTACCAATTAAATCTTTTCCAAACATTTTTGAAACCATTTTAATATACAAACTTAATTAAATACATTTTTATAGTTTTCTTCCATGAATTTTTATAATTTAGCATTTATTTTCAATTTAATTCACATTACTGCTTTCAATTATCAAAATTTCCTTTCTTTGTTTTAATGAAATAGAAATAAAAAATTAATAATAAAAATCTCTTGATTCCAAAAATGATAAAGAGCAACTGAAAAAGGCGCTGATGAACTCAAATGTTTTAGCGCCTCATATTAAATTAGTAAAAATAATAATAGGCTGCCTGTCGGACATACACCTTATAGATATTGTTGATAACTGGAAATGATAGAACGAAAATTAGGGTTAATCATTTTGGGTAATCTTAAAAAGTAATTTCTTTAGTTAAATCGCTCAGAATTTTTATTACGAAAATAACAAAATAATATTTTACATTTTATGGTAACAGTTAACATTATTTCCATTTTTTTGCAACAAATTACAAAATCCCGCTAATTTAACGTCATCTCATAAAAATATCATTTTCTTACCGTTGCAAATAACCTCATTCGAACTTAATTTGTAAAATATCTAATTTCATGGTTAAATCAGATAATGCAATAGTCACTAAATTGCTTTGATATTTTCATTTTTTTTTTTGACGCATTGAGTTATTATTTCTCTATGTCTAATGATATGACTCATTTGTTAGACGTTAATTTTCATTGATTACCGCTAAAAGAGGAAGTATTACAACTGTAACAAATTTTTAAATGATAACCGGAAATCTACTTATCATAATTTGCGAAGTGTTTCTTTGATATGGGCCTCGCATTCACTATTTATTAACAAATAAACAAAAAATCCAAAGACCGCTTAATATAAAATTCTATTTTTCTGATTGGTTACTTATGCTCAATATTTTCTTATAATTTTGGAAAACTAATTATTCATAATAAATCCAAAAGAATATTTTCTGTTTTTCCGAATTTAGGGAGGTTTTTTTTAAAAGGTTACTTTCGCTATCGTAATTCTTGAGTAATTATTTCCTGGATAAAACGGGCATTAAAGTTATTATCAGTCTAGGAGAGGAAATAAATATAGAAGATTGTTACGAAGAGGAGGTCTTATTCGTACTGTTACATAATAGAGCCATTCATTCTCAATCAGTCATTCGCTGCCTTCTACGTAAAATCATCATTTTCTTCCTCTACTAATTTGAAAATAAACATAACTTTCATATAAGTTGCTTTTTTTTGTAAAATTATTGTGGTGTCTTAAAGTTAAACATTAAAAAATATTATGATGAGATGAAATGAAGAACATTGGAACTCATTCATAAAATAATGTATCCATTTTTTTTACAAGTAATATAAATTATACGATCAAGCTATGCAAGGAATGTGTTCACTTTAAACGCCAAGGGAAAGAAAGTGACTCTCTGACTGGTCTAACTGCGACCAGTCATAGATGAAGATTACAATTTAACAGCACGTTGAACTGCAATATTCACTTTAAGGTGTTGAATGTAATCGCTGATATAACTACTGTAATCAATTACAGTAATAATTACATTTGCTATTATTACAGTTAATGTGCACAAGTGACATAATCTAATCACTAATTATAACGTCACTTCTAATCTGTTAATCTTAAATTTAATCATTTAATCTGCGGCCTTCAATTTTTTACTAAATGAAAGACGATTAAAAGTGCTTAAACTCTATCACTAAAGTTCGAAACTATTACAAATTATGAGATAGATTTAAAAGTTTATTTTCCGGTTTATATGGCGTAATTTTCCTCATTACGATTCTATCTAACGATAATTCAAAGTTCCAAGTCTCTGAATGCCCTACTGAGTTAGCCGATGTCAAAATTTGCAACAGATTTATATAACTTTAAAAATTTTGCCGTATGATGGGATGTAATATCTTTCAAAAAGTAATAAAACATTCCAATGGAACTTATTATTAAATAATAAAAGTGAAATTCTTTCTTAATTAGGTTTGGAGCCGGTCGTACAAAGCTTAAGATTTGCATTACTTTTCTTTCGAAAGTTAACCAAGTTGAAATGAATTTAGTCTAATTCGATAAAATTGATTATTTACATTTCAATTTTGAAATATGTTTAGCCTTAACACTGAAAAAAAGTTTGTAAAAATCAGGTTTTATCGGACATTTAAATTAAATCCGTTTTGAATAACAATACTAAAGATATTTAGGTAATCTTTTAGGTAACAAATTTTATTTACAACCAATAATAAAAAAAAATGCCTAAGCAGTAGTACAATGAAAGTATTTATTAATTGATTCCAATAAACTATGATTAAAACAGAGTGAGAAGGAATACCTCTATATAATAATATAGAGCAAGAAGGATGCAATGGGAAGTAATTTCTCAGATTGTCGTGTATCCATTAGCAACCATAGCAAGGGAAAATAACATCACCTAGTTTATCTAATAAAGATTTCTAAATTGTAATCTTGTTTCAAACTGCCCATTATTTGGCAACATCAGTCTAATTGTTGTTAGTAGATTAGGGACACAGTTCGCTGGACATGGTTGTAGAACGCTGGCGTAACAATGCTTAGTATGGGAAATATTAGCTTCTTTATTATTATTGCAATACAGCTATAAAATATTACCATGTTTTTCTATTATTCCCAATTATTTCGTACATACATTTTTCTTGCCCTGATGGTTATTTCTGTTTGAATAGTTCACCTCTTATTTAAAAGTATCACAAGGAAATGTCTGTCTGCCTCTGCTATTGATTATCTAAATAGAGATTGCTTGGAAATGTCATAAATTATATTAATGTCACTTTTAATTGATATTTATTTTTAAATATTTGAAACCACCATCCCACTTCATTTATTCATTCCAAATCAGCTTTGTCAGTGCAAATAAGTGCACTGAAAACTCAGAACATAATATAAAGATCTTTTCACTTAAACTGCTACTAATCATGTTATTTGATTTGGAGTCCGAAGCGCTCTTTCTTTAAATTGTTATTAGCAGCAGAAGTAATAGGAGCGAAGCTGTAGACCGGCACCTGAAACACAACTTCCCCAAAATAAAATAACTGTAGCAAACCAAACAAAGAATCATGGCAGGTGCCGGGGGGTTGATCCTTAAAAAGTAGACCCCAAGGTAGAACCTTAAAAAACCTAAACTAGTAAACCTAGTCTAATATAAAAGAACTAAATTATCTGAAGGAACACTTTACTTTTAGGTCTGATCTCTAAAACCAAATATTCCGACGTTTATTTAAGCCTTATATCAAAGCAATTTCCATAAAAGCAAAATCATTATTTTCAGAAAAAAGAAAATCTGCAAAATTACTACAATTAATTAAGTCCTTACTGTAATTAACGTGTTTAAGTTGAAAAACTATTTGGTTATGAGGAAAATCGGTTTTCTTAAAAATTTAGAATATCAGCAACGCAGTAGATTTTAGTTTTATATTATATTAGAAGGATGAGTCTTTTTCTCATGTTCATGGGTGAAATTGTCGCCTCACTAACCCTCTAAAATGCATTTTTTAAAAAAGTTTCTAATATAAGAGATTTGCAACAAAGTTTAATAGGTGCACATCAGGATAAAACTTGCGAGGTTAGTGATGATAAACGGAATATACAGACAACTTAGTGGAGCTTGACAATCAGGGGAGCCATAATAGATCTTCTAGATCGCAGTGGATATTGCATTAATACGAGTATAAGCCTCTAACTTTACAATCTACGAAGGCTCAGAATGTTACACTAATATTTCCTTATTTTTATTTCCAGGCCAAACCCTATGAATTTGGTTATGCAGTGAAGGACCACCATACTGGTACTGATTTCGGCCAACAAGAAGCCAGTGATGGGCACAATGTAAAAGGACAATATAGGGTTGTATTGCCAGATGGAAGGACACAAATTGTAACCTACCACGCTGACTGGAAAACTGGATTTCATGCGGATGTTAAATACGAAGGAGAAGCCCGCTATCCAGAGCCTGGCCATCATGGCGGTGGTTACCAATATGGTGCACCACAATCTGATTACACGACAGCTGATTTTGGTGGTCACCATTCTGGTGGCGGATATGGTGGGGCCGGCGGTGGATACAGAAGGCGATAGGACTGGAAATTTGGCTCTCCATTAAACTGACCTCAACTTTATTTAAAAAAAAATAAATAAAAACTACTTTGTACACTGAATTGTTTATATATTTTTTTGTAATAAAATGTTTCTTTAAAAAATTACTATAACATTAATTGGAATTCCCTTTCCTAAAAGTTTTGCAGTAAAAAAGAAGGTATACGAGATGTTAATTACAGCTAACCTTGTATGGATAATGTAAGTCATGTTTAAATCTTTCTACTTAAAAACAAAAAAAGTAGCATTAATCTTTAATGTTAATTAAAGTTTAAAGACAATATGAACGATGTGCAGCGTTATAAATAACAGAATTATTTATTACATTGGATAGAATTACTTCGCATAAAATGAGATTGCAATGCGCTTAAAAAATGTAAAGCATTGAAAGGAGTTGCAAATTAGTGATGGTAAAACATTCCTCATCAATCTATTTGCCTCTGACACCAGCCACACCTCAAACAAACTATCGTAGAGTCCCTCTTCAGTAACAACATTTTCAAATATAATTATCCTCCTTCAAATGTGTTTGAATTAAGTTGGCAGCCGACTGTAATTCTTAATTGCGTTGCAAAGTAGAAAAAGTAAAGTAATCGCTAATTTCTCCTGATGAGGCTTAACATCTAACCACCATTTCTAACAAATAAAAAGTAGCCAAACGCAGGATTCAACATGGCGATCTCTCACTAATAAAGCCACGCTTCATAACATTAGACCAACCCACGTCCAGAAATTTTAATGTATAGCATTTTTAGTAGTTGTACATTCAGCACGCCTATGCTGTGGCGAACTCTCCATAAATACAAGACTTGTAGAACATATCTTTCAATTGAATTTCTTGGTAGTTTAATGTTTTTAGGTTGGTAGTTGGTAGTAAATTCTCTGCTGTATTTATTCATTAGTAGTTGGATGTTAAGCAAGCCTAGGTAATAGAAGTTTATCGCCATTGCAAATAGTGGCAGTGGTGACGTCAATGAAGGAAAGCTTAGGGTACGGGAAAATAAAGCTGCATGCAAACTTCCAAGCTTCTTGTATGACAATAATTGTCCTGAAAATAGAAAGAAGCTGAATGAATCGATGACCTTTCAAACTAAGCATTTAACGGGATTTGAAGTAAATTTATTGATTTTAAGGAAGTATCTTTTGTCTTAACTTTTGCTGTATGACGTTTTCTATTCTTTGAGCGTTCGAGAGTTATTAATATTTATTTCATTGAAATGGAACAGATGGATGAGGTAACAACAATTAATTCGCAATCATAGAAAATTGCCACTTTATAAGATACGGATTTCCATTTTTTATCTTTAAATTTACATCTTACCCATTTAGTTATACCACAAATAAATTAAACTGCGTAGGATTAAATATTTTTGTCCTTCGTATAATATTATTATATCCGTAAATACTAAGAGCTTCCATTTGCAGTTAGGCAAATGATTAGAACGCCGTCACAGTTAAGAGAACGTGACATTAAAGTAAGTGACAATGCGTGTCTAATTAAATCTAGTCATGTTTCACCCAGATGCGACTGTCACATCGGACAGATTTAACAATAAAAGTGTAAAAGAGCTAAAAATTTGTGAGCAGAAAAACAAGTAAATTATGATTGCATGCGATGGGTCAAACTTTGTGATACATTACTGGGCTGAGGCATTACTTGATTTACTGAGTTTATGAACAGCAGCAAATGTAATTTTCGGCTAAAAAATTTACAGTGATTGATTATCCAATCAATCATTTAAGTAGTTGTTCTTTGCTTTGTATTTTTATTAATTTTAAGCATAGAATATGTCTTTCAAATTGTGAAATATGGGGTGCTAATTTAATAGAGAGAGAACATACTAAAAAACAAAAACCAACGTTAGTTGATAATGTACAGTTGGTGTTGATGGCGGGTTAAATGAACCGTATAAGCGGAGATGTTTCGAATTAGAGAGCATTTTTATTTCCAGTTCGGCGACGAGAACAAGAGAAAACTCTACTTCCACAGGTTTCAGCGCCTACTTCGTAGGGAGAGGCCCCTAGGAAAATCTGAACTTAGCAAGTCTGGATGCAATGCAAAAGTCACTAAACATAACTTTTTCCTTTAAAATATGTCTAAAATAAAAGCTACATACATAAAGTGCCTAATTGAAGAAAAAGAAAAATCGATATAATTATTTTTGAGAAAACTCCCTTAATACTAATAAAAAAAATTCATTTCTGTTTAACTCAATTACTTCAATCATGAAACTTGGCCAATCTTATTAATACTCTACTTTGAACCTGTGTCCCAAATTTACCTTTCTTCGAATCTTTTTCCGAAGGCTGAAATGTTGATGGCCTTTGATTACTTGGTTGCATAATAGAAACGGCCATCCTTCGAAGTCACTTAATCGATATCCTGTGCTGGCCGACTCAATTGTGACCGTAACTAACCTGATGATCACTTATATCCTAGTATATTCTCATTGCCAATAGAAAGAACGTAGTTTAAATAAAGAGTTTTAAATAATAATAATAATAATAATAATAATACAAACTACCATTGCTAGTAAGTGAATGCTTTCAAGAAATAACGTTACTTTGGTGAACGTAAATACTCCCATCACTAATGGGAGGTGAATAACATAACGATAGATAATTTGAACTGTTTTTTAGTCAGCGTACAAACTAAAAAATAACAGATCTTTTTTGTAAAACCCATTTTCTCTTTCCAAAATACCATTAACAGTGAATTTCGGGTGAAAACACTGAAGATCCAAAATCTGCACGATCGTAATACTTCCATTTTCCAGCGATACGAGGAAGTAACAAATTCTGAGTCTACAATGTAAACTGGTTATTCGCTCAACGCAATTATGAAGAAGGGCAACTAATCTTTCATACCTAATCACCATTGCTTTTGGCCTGCTTCTATTATTGTTTGCTGACGATATTAACTTATGCACCAATCAAAGTTATAAGCTATAAAATGATGAACTAATATATAATACATACATGTATGTATATTTTACGGTTGATACAAGATTTAGATAATACTTTTCAATAACAGCTTTTTTATACCTTTAAATAACTTCCTTAATCAAACTAGACACGAATAATATGTAACATTTATAACTTTCAATAAGAATGAATATGCTAAATATTTAATTTATTCACAGTGTGAGACAAATATTTTATTTATATCCCTTAATATTAATCGGATAAAAGACCAGTTTTAACAGGTTTTTTTTACGATATCATAGGAAATTTCCGGGATTCTTAAATGTATTTACATCCTTCGTATCAAAACTTATGCACTCATGGGTAATAACTTTTTTATTTTTTGAGAGCAAATTACTAAGTAATTACACCTATTCGTCTCAGTAGTTATAAGTTATAGTTCTTCCTGATGATGATAATTGTAACTCTTTGTAAAAAAAGAGGAAAAATTGTAGATCTATTTTTAATTTTCCCAAACAGACTTTGATTAAAAAAAAAGGAGGAGCGCCTATCCTACGAAAATAGAGATGGCTTAGATTCCACAAGGAAGTTTAGGCATTAAACAGGACTATAGACAGTTCAAAAAAACAGCAATCAACTCTATTATTAAAGAGAAAAAAAAGAGAAATTTTAATATTAACAATAAAGAGATGGTGCTATCTTTCAGAATAAATCCCAACTAACCTAGTGAATGAATCTGTACAACTGTCAAGTTTGAATACAGAATACAGATGGGAAGACAATCAAGGAGAAGAACAAAAGGGACGAACGGAATATAGAACTGTTGAGGAGGCCTCGCTTGTGATTTCTTAAGGTCATTACAACCTTCACATTCACTAAAGTAACAGTCGTGTGGATGTTACAATTTGCGTAATCCTTAACCAGGTGACGCAATCTAACAATGCGGACCTGTATTTATATAAATAAAGTGGGGAATTTACTGCCTAAATCTATTTTACATTGCTACATGTAATAGATTAAATAGATTTGCAATCATCGTTAGCAAAGTTGCTTTCAATAAGTGTCTACATTAAGAAAATTAAATCCTGTATTAATAATCATCCATCGTGTTAATTGGAAACTGAGACGTGTTCTTTGGTTAAAAATTAGGCGATAACATTAGTGAGACGTGAACAAAATCAAATGATTCTCTCTCTCCAAGAGCTTTTTCTAATTTAAAAACGTAGAATTCTGTGTGACTAAACAAACTAAATCCACTAAATAATCTACGAGATACAGGAACTAAATGAACGAAACAAACTGCACTACGATTAATTTATTCCATCTTACCCTAGGCAACAAATTACAATACTAGAATCTAAACAAGATCCCGGAATAGAAATTTGGCACTATATCAAGCTTTCCGACTACAATCCTTCGCACTAATCTCCTTTTCTTCCTCGTACATCACCCACAACGACCTGAACCATCTTTTTCGCGGCGACCTTATTAAATTCGTTATATGAACAAAAACTCATAATCTGTTAGTCCAAAAACTTTCTGTCCTCCATCTCTAAAAGTCCTACCGATAGACTGAAAGTTTAGCGTTCCATCTATTATTTGAGTAAATTTCAACATGTATTTTTGAAAATATAAATATATTTCAGTACCTCGGAGGT
The DNA here is from genome assembly GCF_049639745.1 of Rhodnius prolixus. Taxonomy (NCBI): domain Eukaryota; kingdom Metazoa; phylum Arthropoda; class Insecta; order Hemiptera; family Reduviidae; genus Rhodnius; species Rhodnius prolixus. The sequence continues at coordinate 33,837,913 of NW_027411614.1, read as the reverse complement.
ATACAACTCTAAGTCCATTTTTTCAAATTTCCTTTTTTTAATCTTTCTAATACAAAATTATTGTTTTGTATTACCCAACCATCTGTTAACGTGCATCTATGTTACGTATTATCCACCAAAGATTTAAGCAAAATAACTCCCGTGGGCTTATAAGTAAGAAAAAACCGCGAAAAAACCTTTCATTTGCTCTCCTGTAAAAAATTTAAAATGTGGCATATTGTTGTGTACCTCCGAGGTACTTATTTGTAAACGCTAAAACTATCACATGATTAAAATTAGAAATAATTACCAATCTAAAGTTGCTATTCAACAATATATCTGATTGGTGCTATCAAAAAATAGAAATATTTCAAAAAGTCCCAGTTTTATTTTGCTGGAAACTCAAGATGACTTACTCAAGCTATGGTAAAGTCATGGCAAGCTTATTAAACAAATTTACTTGATGTGCAATGAAAATCTTTTTCAATTTGTTTTATTTATATATTTTTTTCAATCTGAAAATATTTCTTAATTAGAATATTTTAATTTTCATCGCTAAGATGTATCTTATTGTTATAAGCACATTAAGAACAACTAGAACGGGATATACTAAGCAATATTTGCTGAAAAATCTTAAAAAATTGCATAAATAGATAAAATAATTAGGTAAGTTCTTTTAGTTGCTAGCTTGAAGAAAGTAGAAACTCAATTGGTGCCTGCTACAAGAAAACTGCAATACACACAAGTTGTGCGGTTTAGTCGTCTACAGTTATTTCAGGCACTTTACTGAAGTAGCGTTTTGTTATTTTGAACGTAAAAATACATACCTAGATCTGTAAATTAAACAATTTAATTTTTCATACTTTTACGTTTAGAATTTTTTTTTTTTCTAAGCACCACACGCATTCATGATGCGTCCGTGTTGATCAGAAACGATCCTGCTGATGTCCCTCAACAACCGAATTATTTCTCTTCACGAAGAATTTAAGAGAAATTAAGTAGTATTACTTTGCAGAAAACTTATATTTGTAGTTGTTAGACTATACGTAGATATTACTCCAGCACAAACGAAATCTAAAACATCTCTATTTAACAAATTTTTTTTAATCAATTTTCCGTTTCTTTAGACATCAATTTTCAATTTTTCCACAGTAAATAAGGATACCGACCTTCGCCTTATTATAAGAAAAGTCAACTTTGTCAACTTTGATTGACTGAACTTGTAAGTGGCTTTGACTGACTGTGTGCTATAGTTCAAGGTTTTAAAACTTTTTAACATCTGTCTGCTATATTTCAATCGAATGAGCTCTATGGTATACTGTAAATGTTATTCCAAATAAATAATGTACTAATCTAATAAGTAAATAAATTCGTAAAAGGGGACTTGATGCCGGATAGTTGGTTGTAGTAGATGAGGTGCTCCCCGTTGGGAAACCATTAAAAAAATAATAAGTAATGGTTTTTGAACGTACTCGTATAACAAAAGACTATATTTTCTTTTTGTTGAAAAAGCGACTCATTATCAATTATTTGTAATCAATCAAGATAAAAAAATAAATAAATGTTCAATAAAACAAAAAAAATGCATTAAAGTAATTAAATATTTAAACTAGAATCAAACCTCTAATTTTCACCATTATACCTAAATTAGTTGATGTAAATCGTTCAGTCATTACCACAAAGGAACTTCTCATTAATTATTATAGTTAAATAATTAATGAGATACATTTAAAGCATAAAACTTAGCATTAGTATTTGTTAAATGTTTTACTCAGTCGACTGAAACCGTTTCCATTACTGCGGTTAATTAATAAAGTATTATTGACTTAATTAGAACATTAATCTACTTATCAAAGGTTTTATCTAATATTATACACCGCAAGCTTATACAATAGAGGAAATGACTACACGTCCAACATAATCCGAAATTCTTAACCAATTTAATTTATTAATAAATTTTATTTCTGTAATTGAACATTAATTTTTGAACGTTAATTTAAGTGGAAATGAAACTAATTTTTGTAGGAGTATTCCCATTTTATACTGCTACATACATTTTATTCTAACATTATAGTTTTCATGTTAAAGTGAAGAACCATGTTTGCGAAGCTTTGTACGAAGTTGTTGTGGTTGAGGATGTGTAGATCTGACGATAGTTCTTACAATTCTTTGCTTGTTAGATTATTTAGTCGCCTTGTACAGAAGGGTATCGGGTCCTTTCCGTCTCGCTTTAGTTTTAGTTTCTTTTCTGTCTGTAATCTCCTGAGAGTAATGGTAAGTATTGTACCAAACTATTAGATTTGAAGTAGTAACCTCTCCTTCACTCCAGAACCTAGGATCTTCTACCAGTCTTTTTGCACTGTCATCTTCTATATGACATATCACACAAAATATACATCCAGTAGAGTAGTTTTTGAGTCTATAGGGCTCTGTGCGTAGCTAGGCAGTTAGCTGTGTGGACTGGGTAGAGACCCACCGCCAGTTACAACATTAGTCCCTAGGCTAATGGGCAGAACTCGAAGGTTGTATGCTGGACCTTGATAATATGCTCTTCAGCTCTAAAGTTGTAGGCCCTCAGAGGCGTAGCAGACAGAGTTCGATCGCTCAGCGTTCCCTCAAGCTGGATGCCTAAAGGTATCCAAGTCATCGGTTCCAAACTTTTGTTTCAGACATTTTAGATCAGTTAGCCAAATCTAAAAATTAGTCACTGCTTATTTAGTCTCTGCTCTATAATTAGTCTCTTCGTCACCAGCAAATTTACCCAGGTGAAGAAAATAACCTCAATTAAAAATGGAGGCATGAAGGGGCTGCTAATTCCATTTAAGTCTCTTCCATTAGGCAGTGTAATCTTTCGAAGAATTCAAACAAATCTAATAATGTACTAACTTCTCTTAACACAATCCTTCTCTACAAGTATTTGTGATAAGTGACTCACTGAAAAAATTCATAAAATAACTTGAAGGATGATATTTTTAAGGCGCTACTTTCAGAAAAATTAAGGATTGTTAGTGTAAAAATAAGTTCTAAGCATATTACATAACACAGCCTACTTTATAACGAGAAAAAGTGTCCATTTCTTTCACATTGTCTGCATTAATGTGCTGGCCTAAAGTCACAACTTTGATAGTAAACAAATCAGACATTCATTTTAGAAACTAAACAAAGATTAGAAACATAAGGGCATGTAAATGTTGTCATAAAATACGTTTTATCCTGGTAAATTATTTGTCACACGGTAACATAGAACGTATCCTATGTTTGCAACCAGGGCACGCTTCTTACATTGTTTCTCCACACATGAACGATAAACCAGTTTACATTAAACTTCCGCCTCTTACAGAAGTGAGCACGACGTCAAGTTTGTAGGGTTCAGCTAAATACCTTGTGTTTTTATGTACATGCGAATTTTGTAACTACAGCAGCGATCTACTTTATCTAAATATTAAATTTTTAAATTAAACATTCATCTTAAATTGCTAAAAAAAAAATAACAGGAAATTATGCCCAGTGAAAGTTAAATTGTTTCACGAACAAAATGCATATAAAACAATTAGGAAATGAAAGTACTGCCTAGATGCAATTTGTTTGCATAAAAAAATATATTTTAACTGTTTGTACATATTAACAAAACTGAACATCTGTTCTTCATGAGATCGACATTGTTTTAAGCGGAATCAAGTTCCATCCATCCGCGCATACATTCAACGCGTGTACTCCATTCATAAACATTTAAAACTACTTCAAGTTTTTTAAATTTATTTAATTTAATCCAGTCCATCGTTAAAAATTTCTGATAGAACCTGTTGAAACTTGATGCAAAATACATTCGTTCTCCGCCACCAGTTCAGCCTTTATTTAGAAGACCTTATAATTGAATTGAATATTTAAACTCATAATTGCAGTATGTTGGACCCTCTGATAATACTGTAGTTTTGTAATACTAGACAGATTAGAAAAGGGATGGGACCTACGCCCCACGGCACCGCAGACTTATTGTGCCTTTGTAATACTAGCTTTAATAGTAGCTTTCTGATAATAATTTGTTGATCTCTGCTTTGCCTTGAAGAAATAAAAGTGAAGAATTCAAGCAATTTACATATTATTGGGGTGTTAAATATAGTTAATAAAAGGTATAAAAATTTTACACTTGTTTTAAATGTCAGAAAAAAAAAAAAAAAAAACAATAAACACCATCTGTTGGTAGAGTTTGTTAATTTATAAGTTGATAAAAGTACGTGTCTCATTTTGATTCGAAAACAGCAATAAAACTTGATTTAGAAAACAACTCTATCATAAGCAAGTTACAAAAAATAAATTTCTAATTATAAAACTAAATTTCAAGTTACATTTTAATTTTCATAACCATTTCAAAAGATTTACTTGAGCTGCTTCCAATTATCTTGCAACAAATATTCTAATTCAAAATAAATTATAATTTTGATCAGTTAGTGTCCCTCTTCCCTGCTTCCAGAATGCCCTCGATCAAATGTTACTAGTTAAAACTGTCCGGTAGGACAGTTGTATAAGGGTTGATCGTCAAAAACTGCACGAAAAAGCGTAACGTTGAAATAAATTGTTTTAAATGAAAGTTATGGGTTTATACTTGGGTGCTACTAAGTATTAGTTAAGCCAAAACTCAATACCCGAAAGAATCGATTCAGTAAAGAAACACTTTTTGTTAATGGCTATGCTGACCACAGACGTCAGGTGCTCGCAAAACCGCAAACCATTTTATTAAAACTACTTTTTCAAAATCAGGTACCTCAAAAAGTAATTCCAGTGAAATTGCTTCATTGCAAATCGGCACGATAACTATACTTCCTCTTAAGAAGAATATGTAGCAAACACTAGATCTAATACAAGTGAAAGGAAAATATCGCTTTCTTGTAAAATTTAAAAAGTTTTTAGATACCAGGAATGTTAGATTTGATCGTAGATCCACTCCATTAATTACAACTAACTGTCGCACATTAAATTTTATTAACGGCGGAGAGAATGTTAGAACTCGTTACTGAAGTGAACAGGGGAAAAAATTAATCTATTCCAGCGTTTTAAGAAGGAAAACAGCCATGAAGATGCGCACGATTTAACGTAACCCAACTGTCACATTTGTTAAGCTTTCAGTAAATATACGAGTATGTCCGAAACTGAATAATGGAAACCAGGATAATCCGTCTAGCCATAATAATCCATACCTAAACGGCCTTCTTGAATATTGATATGTTACTATGCAGGAAATTTTTACTATTTACTTTATGTAACAGACTTATTTTAATAAGTAAATATAAATATATAATGTTAATGTTCCCTTTATGCACACGTATATTCTTCAGACCTGTAGCCAAGCTTATTTTTCTGAGTAACTAAGGTGTATATCAGATGTTAGTTAGTTTAAAGAGCATGCCAGAGATGTGATGGCCAAACAGACAACTAAAAACCCACAAGAAGAACTTAATTTTTAGTTCTGCAGAGTACGCGTGTTTAATGGAAATCTTCTTTTCGTCATTGTGTTGTAATCTGATTAAAAGATTTGCTCAGGTAAACAATCCGATCAACAAACTATACAACTTTTTAATGTTGTTTGCATTAAAGTGGGAGAAGTGGGTAGTGAGGGAAGACAAGCGATATTAAGAAGAATCTGGGGTTCTTCTTTGTGAAGATCTCCTCTCACTTGACCTGACTTCTTTGAGATACGCTCCTGGTATTACCTAATATAACCTTCTTCCACATCAGATCGCAGAGTTTAACTTCCAATTTTATTATAATAAAGTTAAGAAGAACTGCGTACTGAGTGTTCAACGGTTTTAAAGATTTCATTTTGTGAATATGGTTAGAGTTCTTTTTATTTCCTTTTAAATTAATGAAAAAAAATTATTGCTCAAAAGTAAGTTTGCTTGTTTGCTTTTAAAAATACTGCCAGAGCTATCTACGGTGACGAATGGCGGAAGAAAGATTGCCGAAAACGTAAAGTATAAAAGCAATTCAGATTGACGCACTCAGTTAAGCAGATTTCACCTAAATAGGATGTCCAAGTAATTGGTGTCAGAGTTGTCTGAGTAGGTGTAAAAAAGGGAGGACTTTTTTTTAGAAATCAGTTCGCGACGTGGCCCGGTCAGATGTAGACAGATTGTCCAGCGACTGCTCTTATTTGACTAGACTAGATTAAATTAGGGCGGCCTCAAGGCCTACGCCACTGCGACCCCTTTGCTGCTCTTATTTGAGTAGTATTTCTCTTAAAAATTTGTCAGAAATGCATGTCTTGTTGCACTTTGAACTCGAGCTGCAGCATCCCCTTGGTATGATGAAAAGAGATAAAGAAAATAAGGGTTTCTTTTCTTGAATTCTCTTACTTTTGGAAACGTCTATACCTCTGCAATTGCATGGTTCTAACCGTTCTTAAATTGGCTATTTCACGTAATGTATCTCTTCCGTTTAAGTTTGAGCACCGCATCCGTTACTTATTACTTTCTTTAAATGAAAGAAAGTATTACAACCTTGCAAAACTGTTCATATTTTCTCGGCAATTGTGAAGTTTTTGAGGTCCCAAGAATAGGGACAAAATTATTTTAGTGAATGGACACTGTATTACTATCAACTTTATGTGTTGACAGAATATCAGAAACAAGATAAAATTTATAGAATCGTTAAACTTTTTTCATTTTGGTACTGTTATTGATTTAGATTTTAAGAATATTGCTGGAAACCTTCACGAATAGTGCAATTTATCTGAAGTATCGATAATGGTTCATAGTATCAGGGGCGGCTCTAGCTCGTGTAGCGCCCGTGTGCAATGAAACCCTGGCGCCCCCTAGGCCTGACCCCCCCACGGCTATAACTATTAACTTTGCCGTCGTAACAAGAAAGTTTTTTCATATTAAACTTCTAAACTTTAAATACGTGAAATAAGGTTTATTTCGAGTTGAAACAAAATGTTCGAAAAAGAAGCCGCCCATACGGCGCTCGCGTTTAATAACTGCCGCCACCGCGCTGGCTGGCCGCTTCTATCATATCATTGTTGTACCATGATGGTCCAAGACGATGCTCTTAGCTGTCTCAGGGAGCGCCGCGTCGCCCCCTGAGACGGCGACGCCCGTGTGCATTGCACACCCTGCACAATATAGGTTAAGCCGCCCCTGCATAGTATTTGCTTAAGAAATGTCTGTAAATACCTAATCAATTTTATTGGTAACTTTTCTCTAATTGACAATTGATTTAGTGAGGAAATTCACACGTTAAGCGTTCAACTAATTGGTCTTCAGAGCAATGTGGGTGGATTAATATCGTCTTGCCACTGCTACGTAGATCACACAATTTGAAGTGACTGTGAGGGTATACTGCACTTCCCAATTTAAGATTTCAATCAAATTCAATATCTAAAGTAAGATTAATTCTAATTATGAAAGAGAACAGTCTGGTGTAACACGCCAGATTTGTTTTTAACTCTGGCAAACTCAAGAACATAAAAGAGTTACCTCGCTATAAAAATTAAATAATGATAAGAAGCACTTTCTAATTATACTTTATAGAACACACTATTAGAGAAAATAATATCAAATAGCAAAAAACAAGAACCGTTCAAAGGATTATAATAAATACCAGAGTGACCAGCGTACAGTTTAACTACTATTTGTATGGAAATCAAATGTTGCAAGTGATTTAATTCACAGATTCTACGTTAGGAGAAATAAATAGCTGGTAAAGTCACCTTTGCCTTTGAGAAGGAATGACCTTCTTATAAAACATTTACCCGCCAGATTACTACTGTGTGGTAGTGGGAGGAGAACAATGTGGATCAATATCGGGTCACTAACGTTGAAGAAATAAACACTTGTGCAACCGGAAAAATGTAACCATTCTAAAAAAATACTACAAGGTAGAGGATATACAAATGGTGTTACTCTATCGTAATAGCGTGAGATTGTCATGAGATTGGCAAAACTTTGGAAGCACTAAGCCACTCAAAGAGGTGAGGAAGTGTTATTGGCTAGAAGGTTAGGACATTCTCAGATCATTCGGACTTGTTTTTAGAACGAACTATAAGGATTTTAGGGTTGATTTGAAGTAAGAACAAATTTTGAGAATTGCCTAAAGTATCTGTTGAGTGTACTAGCCGAAGCATTATATTCTCAATGCTGAATCTTGTATACTAGCTACACACAATGCTACAAAAATAAAGAGAATATTTTCAAAAGCCAAAGGATGATCAGACGATAAAATAACAAATACTGGGGCAGAAATTGAGTGATGCTTAAAGTTTAAAAAATAATTACATCAGAATTTAGCTTCTAGAGACAGGCTGCGAGAATATTCAATGCAAATAGAGGAAAGAACTCTCAAATGATGAAAGCAATACCGTGTATTAAATTAAAAATAAAATAACGGTTAAAAACCTTTTATGATTGAACATCAAAAAAAAAAAAAGAAAGCTAGTTACAACTAGAAAATATTACAAAGAAACCTCAAAAACTGAGAAAAGCCAATATCAAAGAGTATTCCACTCAGGAAGATTTAATAAAAGAATAATTTAAAGCAGACAGATAAACATGATATTAATGAAAGTTGTTATGCCTACCAATAAGGTGCTACTTTCGGATGAGGCATTTAGGCTACGATTACGACGATTGCTACCAATGGGTGGTACTTAAAGCCAATGAGATAAAGCTAGTACACTCATTTTCCAAAATTCACTTTTTCAGATTTCCGGATGTAAAACGTGTGTTTTTTCTTTTCTTTTACAAAAGAAAATGCCGTTAGAAAAACCAAAATATTAAGACCCAGATATTATGTTAATGGTATCATCATTAATTGAGCATTATTACAACACGTTACACCATGTAATTAGGTACATTCGCTAAATAATAATTAGTTATTTAATTAAATGCAGAAGAGGTTGTTGTAAATAATATATTCTTTGTAAATAGAGTACTCTAAGACAGTGTATACAATATGCTTGCTTGAGAACCAGGTGATGCCTCTCACTTTTTAACCTTAATAGATCACCAATTATCAATCTGATTTATTATCTAGCTGTTATTTGGAAGGTTTCTAGATCATGTATGGTTATTTACAAGTTCATTTCCTTTATATTTTTTACTTATTTGTGATAATCAACAAAAATGAATATTATACGAAGTAGAAATTTAAAAAAAGCCTGTTTATAACTTCGAATCAAGATAAAAAAGGCACAAGAAAAACTGAAAGTAAATGAAAGTGGCAGAATTATAATCTTATCTGTAAATCTAAGAATTTTTTTTGCCTCATTTTTGCAATTTTCTATAAATTGGCTGCAACATTTTTCTTTCAAATAAATAAACCCACTGCGTACATCAAAATCTTTTTGGAACAGCATCCTAGAAATAATGTCCTTCGTAATGCAGTCCTCGAGGATAGGTAATGGATTAGCACCGTCTAAAATGTCACATAAGTGAAATGTTCGCTTACATTACCTGTTTCATAATTATATAAAATAAATATGAACCTAAAATTCCAAATTTTAAGGAACTCGATTGATAGGAAGGGCTGATTTAGTGCATATACGAGTATTTTGTGCTTTGCGCCGATTTCTCCATAGAATTTCATATTTCAAAAGGAGATTTCATTTCATAAGTAGAGAAAATCATGTAAGGGTGTGCTCCAAATTTTATTACACCTAGGTGTGACGCCATCGTTTCTTAGGTGGGCAAAATTTAAATTTATTATTATTATTTTTTATTTATTTTAAGATTTAATCTGCATTTAAACGATCGTCTCCTTTCTGACGCAGGAATTGAATTAAATTGTTGGCACTTGTCCAGTGACTGTATTTATATTACCATTTCCTATCTCTACGCTACAGAACTGTTTTCTTTTTCTTATGTAGAAAAATGTTACAAATAAAGGTTATGGATCTTAAGAAATGTAAGGAGTTCAGACATCTACTTTCGATTTAAGATCAAAAAGGTGAAAAATCCAATCGGTAAGATGGCGCTTCTCATAAAGGAATTGGCTAATACCCAGTGCTTCAACAGCCCTTGGAACTGTGTAAGTAATAGGTTCACAGACCGAACTGAAATCATCTTTAGAGCAAAGCCTTCAGAAGTACCCTTAAACCAATTTTAAATAAAAAAAAAAAATGAGTATTATAAAGCATAAATTGAAGGTATGTGTCCTTCAGAAATATTTCTTGCTATTATTTGAATCAAAACAATTCCATTTCTGTTTCCGAAGAAGATTGCGCCGAGGAGATCATCTCTTATGGCAGTCCCTTGCTTACGATATTCTAGTAATGCTTTGGAGCTTCTCTTACTTGAACTTGAACAGCTTACGCCCGGAGGTAGGCAGAGTTATCTGGAATGAGAGAACACAAATAAGGAAAGCACCTGGTGCCTATGGCTAACAGAAATATAAAGGGTTGAATTAAGAATAATTCCTGTGTCAGTCAGAAAGACTCCCCTTCAAAGATGCTGGAACAATAAAACGAAAGTTAACATTCTGATTTTATAGATGCAGATTAAATCTTCAAATATCTTTAATTATTTAATATATAATTTAATCACGCAAGCTGTAAAGTTGCGTATTGTTGGGTCATCCACACTTATCCGTGTATCAATAATTATCTTTTACCTCAATATTTCTTAAACCACTGTGTATTGCAATCTAGAGATATTCTTATCTTCAACTTCTTTATCAATCACTACGTAGAAATTTCACTTTTTTTTTGCAAATGTTAATGGTTTTAACCATTATTAATTTAAAAAAATCTTTTATTACAGTGAACTTGATTTCCAGTAGGCTGTTTCTCCAACAGGTCGTGCTAGTGTTCTAGAAAATCTGTCAATGCAAAGGAATTCAAGTAAATTATTTTTGTTTTTTAACTGCTTTTTTATTTATGCTCAAAGTCTTGAACAAAAACTCCTGTTGACTTAATATGTTAACAAAAAATAAGCAAGTTCAGTCACTCATCCGTTACATTTTACAATGGTTCCTCACATTTTCTATGCCATCTAAATTAAATAACATGTCTCTTCAAAGGTATGAAGTGTACTTGCTCTAGCCCTTTGTAACTTGACTTACAAGACCAAGTATTGTATTATAACACCGTGATATCCTGCATAGACTGATGATGGATTCGAATATGTCCGAAACGTTTAAAAAGTATTGACATCTCTCTTGGTAGTGTACACCAAGTGTCTAAAAGAAATGTTCATAAGCGGTAGTTTAAATTGTCATTCAGCTCTGATTTTTTTTTGATAGCAGTAAAATTATGCGTTTCTCATATTACTGTAAAATTAAAACACAAATTTATGGAGCCATTTTTGAAAAAGTAATAATTTTATTGATATAACGCTTTAGTTTTGTTTAATTTTTATTTTATTTTATATTCATGGGAAACCTAAGGATGGTAACTCCCCTCATGTCTCATCCAGTCATCTGGATTTTTTCATGCCTTAACGGTTATTTAATAAACAAAGTTAAATATTTTTAACTTTTCTTCTCTTCATTATTTTGTTACTTGCTTTAAGAAGATTTGTAGAAGATAATTATTGCCTAAAAAATAGAAATATTAGTATTGATTTCCACTAGATGAGAAAAATGTACCATCTCGTAATTGTGCTTTACAAATCAAAATTCTCAAGAAAAAAAGATGATGTTATTATTTGACAGTAAAAATTGTGTAAAGTTCTAGAAGTGACAGACAGCAAAATTAAAAATGAATTGATTATTGTAGCACAAGGTCAGGGAATTTTAAGAGAATTGGAAATGGAAAATCTGAAGAAAGAGGCCAAAAATCAGTAATAGAAGAAGTAAGGAATTAAGTTAACAAAAAATTAATGAAATCGAGAAAGAATTATGCGCCATGTTTAGGATTTGAAAGAGTGGGTAATCGATGTAATGAACTATTTAATAGAGATTTCAGAATCACTTGAACTTAATCACGAACTGAATAGCAAGTGAAGCTAGTTTTAATAATCGCTGGTAAGTTACGAGGGACTCATGTACGAGAATTAATATTGGCTTACCTATCCATAGACTTCACGATCAAAGTAAACTGGATAAGAAGAAAATATTGAAAATTTAAAGGCTTGGTCAGAGTTAATGAAAAAGTACCTTTATCAAATACAAGAATTAGAAGTTTTTGTGGGAGAGAATTGAACAAGGGCCTTCTGACATAATTGAAAGAAATGTTTAAGAAAACATAAGTTGAATCTTTGGAAACCTTGAAGTTGCACAATTTTGATCATCTGGTTAATCAAATTAAGAATTAAGATGTAATAGGTACAACAGTATCCAATGTATTGTTGACAACTCGAGTTATTCAAAGGAAACCGCACGAAGATTTTACTCTAGGTTTGTCAACATGCAAAAGGTAGAAGTTTTAAATAAAATAAGCAATAAAGTGTTCCTACAATCAAAGATTGTTTTTTTGCGAAAAAAGTTTTAGTTTGAATTAATATAATTGCGCTTATTCAATTTGTGATCTTAGTTTCAGATCTAGAGATGTAACTTAATTAAAAAAATGTATTAGTACAAATAGAAAGAATCTCAAGGTAAATGTACAAATGGTTTAGTTTTATTCGATTGATATTATTTGATAAAATAGCAGAAGTAGGCACTTCCAATAAAGCGAGGACGCGCCGCAGTAACAAAAACTATAGAAAAGTGCTCCCGTTGTTGTGCAACATAACACTCACAGGCACACATTAGTGAGGGTCGTGATGTCACGAGAGCATCCTCCATACTTCCACCCTGGTTCAAATACACACACAATTACCATCCCTCTGTCAACTACATAGCGGCTTGTTGTCGTGTCTCAAGGGTTACGTACCATCTCTCAACACCTAGCCCTCTCTCTAGGACAATCTCTCTTAATACCATTTGTATATATATATTGATAGGGACGAATTTTCATAGCCAGTAGTCCTCAATCTCCACGCTCCATACAGTGTCTTCTTCAAGTAAACAACATCTAGTTCATACACCTAATATGGTAGTTCCACAGGTAAGAGATATTTTACAATTATAAGCTTACCCAGTTCAACTCATCTTCAGATCTTATACTCATGGTACTTTCTCTGATATTTCCTTTCTTGATGCTCCAAAGTTTCTTTGGATATACTTACTCAACTCAATGAATGAAGACTCGAAGCAATCGCAGACTACAAATTGACGCTCTGAGCTCAGTAAATGTTCAGTTGTTAGCAAAAATTAGAAATCTGGTTCAAAACATGCCTTTCATTTTCCCAGTTCTAAACGGATTTTATTCACAATTTTTCTCATATTCGAAATGTTTACTGCGGCAGGTTTGGTTTCTTATTAAATCTCCAAGGAGTATAACTAAATAGCTTCCTGATCATACCCTGAAATAGAAGCATGAAAGTTTATTTGCACGTATTTGTAAGTTTGGGGAAAAAATTATGACGCCAATTACTCGGAAAATTCAATATATTTCAGTTAACACTTTTCCTCAATTTAGCTGTTTTGAACATAGTAGTCTTCCTCTAAACAAGTATTTCTGGTAAACTTTACTTCGAAAATCTAATCCTCCCTTTAGTAGAAATCTTATCATTAATATCCTCTTACTTTTAACTCACAAGCAAAAAATCTTCCATTTTACCATCTACTATCTTCTACATTAAGAATCATTGCAAAGTATGCTTAACAAAGTTATCAAAAAAAGAGCACCCAGTCTAGATTCTATTCAGACTTTAGATTACCTATACAAACGCCTAACCTGGAATCCACATACTAGACTCAAACGGAAAGAACTGAACTGACGATTCAAACTTCTCTGTAGACTTCTCGACAAACGATCTAAACTCTCACTACAGAATAAACGACTTATTTGCACTACGATACTGAAACTTGCCTGGACTAGTGGAATGGAACGTTGGGGCTTAGCCAAAGCTTCCAATATCTACTGAATCCAATCCTTCCAGTCAAAAACACTCCGTAGAATCGCAAATGCTTCTTACTTTGTCTCTTATTCTACCTTGCACCGAGATTTCCTTGTTCCCTATGTTTCAGAAGCAATAAGATCCCTTTATATTAAATTCCACACATCAATCACCTCACAACCTAATCCACTAGTGTCCCAACTTACTACTCTACCAGGAAATCCTCCCAAAGCGGTTGAAGCGCAGGTGGCCACCGCGATCTTCTAAATGAAGTAAGTGTGCCAGTACACAATACTAAACTGTACCTCTTTGGGAGTTTCACCAATGGATGAATTCTCACCTCATGTATTTATTCTATTGTCATGTATCAGCTTCATTTGTTGCAGAATTATACTGCAGTTGTAATTACCGACAATCCACCGAACTCATCTTGCTGTGAAGCGTCCATGAATGGAAGCTGGGCAGATTTGTGTTCAAAAATACGCCAACCAATAAAGGGAAAAGTGGGATCTAATCTGTCCAATTTATTTACTCCTCATCTATAATCTGGCCCCCCAAAAACCAGGAGAACTGCCGATCTAAATGAGGCTTCTTCTATCTCCTGGAAAATTCTAGATAAAAATAAAAGAATTTAGTGTTTAAAGCGAACCTGATGATCCGAGCAAATCACTTTATAGCTGAGGTTACAATAGACAATAGCATGGCTCCCGACTGGAAGAGAGATGTTCATTCTTCAAAAGAACCAGCCAAGTGCACTACTGTTGTGTTACATAAAAATTACATCTATAGACGCTTCGTAAGCAACCATTTTTCTGAAACAGGTTTCAAAAAAGAACTTCACTGCATGTGTGCAATGAGTGTAAAGTAAAGGGAATCTTTGCAGATGTTTTTGAGAAAACCGCAACTATACTATTGATTACAATCATTGGTCTTGGATTTTAGTTATTGTGTTACTATAGAGACGTAGTGAGTAAGTTTTCCCTGATGGGTAGATGTTAAAAATAGCATTACTAAACATAAAACGTATAACATGAAGGTTTGACAAAAAAAAGTCACAAACCATTTTAAGTAAATTGAGAAAATTGAAAAAAAGGAGTTGGAAATGAAGATTATTACCGGTAAAAATCCGGCATTACTAATCTCGATGGTCCTTTTTGATGAACAACGTTCTCTTTTCTATATTACAGTCATTATTATGGTGTTTGCTGGTAATGGCGACAGTACGAGCAGATGCACCCTCAGCTTCTTATCTACCTCCTGGAGCTGGAGGCGGAGGAAGAGGTGGCGGAGGAGGAGGAGGTACTGGTTTTGGAGCCACCGGAGGAGGAACTAGTTTTGGTGGTGGCGGAGGTTACGGAGCCACCGGAGGTGGTGGTGGAGCCGGAGGCGGTGGTTACGGAGCCACCGGAGGTAGTGGTGGAGCCGGAGGCGGCGGTTACGGAGCCACCGGAGGTGGTGGTGGAGGTGGAGGCGGAGGCAGTGGTTATGGTACTGGTTCCGGGGATGGCAACGGTGGACCTGTAAGTCTTATTTCTTAATACTCAAGTGTTGTTCATTCGAGGCTGACATATTCTTTCAGCCTGAAATATTTCTACTTATTACGCTATATTATAGTCTAGGTATTTTCATTTAGACACAACTTTTCGTGTGAAGAGTAAATATTTTGATTTTCTTGGTTTTTCTTCTTATTTTAGAGATCCAAGACCTTACCTGTCCTGCCCACACTATCTTTTTAATCTGTTAGAAGTTTTCCTTTCCGTTGATATCTTCCTTTCTGTAATTCTGCTGAAGGAACTTCTCCCAGTGAACTTCAATAGAACCAGATTAAACAATCGGACATGATCGCGATATTTCTACTCTTATAACCTTAAAATAATACCCGAATTGTGTCAATCCTAAACTAATTCTTTGGCATTAAACCCATTGCTGGGTGCTGGCCTGCTAAAAATCCCGAACTACGAGCTCGTACTCGAACTCGTATTTCAGCAACCTATCCGTGCCTACCATCTTGCAAAATTTACAACACTGTCTAACAAGCAATCTTTGGTGAATAGCAGTTTCTTTATTGATTTCAAATTTCTTCTGCTTAACAACATCAGAAATAGTTGTGCTAATTAATAGTTATATCCTCAATGTAGGTTCATCTTCCTTAACTGGCTATATCTTTCTAAGTATACTTGTTACAAGTTGAACCGCTAAATACGAATTCTAATCATTTTAGAACTATTTAGCACATTTTAAATTTGAATGTTTTGCTTTTAAGACAAACTGGCTGAAAACTAGATTTTTCCTCCAAATACTCTATATTACTGCTTAAATTTGTTACAGAAAACAAATAATTTAAGACTTTCCATATGCTAATTGTTATTTTGTTTTGCCGAATGTCATTTTTTGTAGTTAGAATGTTTGGATACCATTCAATAAATATCCAATAAAACATAATAAATGAAATGTTTCGGAAATATTTGCCGACTTATTTTTTTTATAATTTTAATATTTTTTTTGTTTTATTAAATACTAAGGTTAATTTTAGTAGTAAATATTTAATCATTAAATACTCCAAATTTTTAAAGATATTGTTCAATCAAACATTAAACACATCATTTAACCTAACTGCTTATTTCGCTTACTTTTTTCGTTCAGCCTCAACCATTTAGCTTTTCTTATGAAGTAAAGGATGCTGCAAGTGGCAATGATTATTCCCATAAAGCAGAAAGCGATGGCAACACAGTAAAAGGAGAGTACAAAGTACTGTTACCAGATGGTAGGAGACAATTAGTATCGTATACAGCCGATCAGGGTGGTTACAACGCGGATGTACAGTACGAAGGGGAAGCCAATCAAGGAGGAGGCGGCGGCGGCGGTGGAGGCGGTGGAGGTGGTGTGGGAGGGTACCCCTCAGGTGGACCAGGAGGATTTCCAGGTGGTGGCAATGGTGGCGGAACTGGAGGTGGCTATCCATCTGGTGGGCCGGGTGGATTTCCATCAGGTGGTACTACAGGCTCCGGGGGTTACCCGACAACTGGAGGAGGTGGTAGACCAGGAGGGAATGGTGGTTATCCTTCGGGTGGTGGAAATGGTGTTTCAGGAGGTGAGTACAGTATATTATAATTGTTCAACATTTCCGTTAAGTGAACTGTTAAGAACCATTTTTTTATCAACAATTTTCAGGTTATCCATCAGGTCGACCCAGTTCTGCATACTTGCCACCCGGCAAATAATCTCCAATTGAATTGTTTGCCCAGCATTGAAGGACGTGGCTGTGCCATTAATAACATTGTATATTATATTGCATTGTATATTCAACTATTTATCTACATGATTTGCATCTGGCATTAGGTTTTCAGCGCCAACGTTTTATATTGTACATTTATCAAAGAAATAGTTGACAATTATTTATATTTTTTAAAATACTGTAAATTTTATACATTAATACAAAGATATATAATAAAAGATTATTTCTTCTTAATCCTGAAACTTATTACTTAGATTTTATTTATTATTCAGCTGTTGAGACTGTTCAAAGTCCCTGTAGACCCATACATCTACCCTAATACATAAGAATATGCCAGCATTGGTCTACTACCCATGCAGGCTCCGTTTTATTAAGTAAATTTATTAATAATTTTCGATACTGTTTACTGCATTTACTCAAAAATTATCTACATTTAGAAAAACTATTTTTTTTTTTTTCTTTTCATCTTTATCTGATTTAAATAAGTTGGCTCTAAGTATATTATTGTGACAGACTGTTATCTTTCAATATAGGTTTGTGTTGGTCATGTTTTAAATATTTGTTTACCTCCATTCAGGTAATTTATACTTACTTTTCTCTTTTAACGAACTAGAATGAAACTGAAGATGTGAGAGATCCGAAACGACTTAATCTGTTAGATAAATAAAAGATAATTTCTGCAGCTTTGTACTCCTTCCACAAAAACAATAAGTAACATCTATCAATAAACAGATCGAATTAAAGAATAAATTTAAAACAAAAAAATATGACCTTTATAAAAAGTTTGTCATTAAATAATTTTCTTAAAAAAAAAAAAAAAAAAAAAATATTCACCATTCCCACAGTGAGGTATATTGAAACTACTTCTCAATGGAATGAAGCAATTAAGAATGGAATTAAAAATGTTTCCTTGCAATCAATTAACTATGTGATTGTTACACAAAACAAAAAGTGATTGTTACAACTTGACAAGAGATCAGCAATTATATACTACAGGAAAATGAAATTATTAACGGAACTTACATTATCAGTTGGTATCAGACTTTGATATGACCTATTTTAGGCATAAATGATTACTTTCCATAGAAGTATGTAACTTTTTTATTTTCTCTAATTTGAATTGTTTTATCTGATAATTGGGAATTAGTTTCCTTCAAGACGGTAATCAAAGAATTAACATCATAGCTTTAAAGGGGAAAAAATAAATAGAATTTCCTTGATGTTTCTTCATTCTTTGGCAGTTATTTTTCTTTATTTAGCTCATAGATTATTGCAAAAAGGAAACTCGTGTAAATCAATTTTATTTTTAATGAAGTAGTTTTCTTTGGTAGTTTCAGATGTCTGATTTTAAACTACAAATTTGGATTCCTAATGGTGACTATTCATTATAATTTCACTAGCAACTCCTATCCTAAATAAAAAAAAATATAAACAGGTACCAAGGTTCAAGAGTACGCGGTGAATTATCATTTTAAAATTTCATACGTGTCTTTTCGATCACAAACTCAATTTGAGAGTGAGAAAGAGAAACTGGCGAATATCAAAAATAATAATAATACAAAAGTTACTATTAATATAAATAGAACAACCCAGATTAATACAGTTGCTGCCAAGATACAGTCTGCTAATCAGGTACAAAATTATGGAGTCAAAGAAGTAGATTATTTACTTAAATATAATTTATAAAATTAAACTCTAACTCAAAGGCAATGCAGCGTCAGAAAACAACAGTTTGGTTAGTTTCATCACATCACAGTAGGCTATTACTTATCACTTACTGACAAGATTATAACAATCCTAGAGAGTCGATAATTATTGGCTCCAAGAGAATCGTAATGTGACTTAAAGTCCCAATGTTCAGAGTCAAAGTAATCCTTAATTGAAATTGTTTCTCTCGTTTCAAAAACATTCACTTCGATGCCCTCACTTTTCCCTAATACTAATTGCTATAAACCATAATTACAGCTAGTCAGTAACTTTTTAAATCATAAAAACTTAAATTTCATTGTTAGAAGCATCTGTAGCAGTTCATACGTTTTCAGCAGCCTGATTTGAAATACTGTTTAAGACTCTAATACTTTTTCAGAAAAGACTAAGTCGTTTAAAGAATGGGCAAAAAAGCATGTAATGCACAAAATGTGACCAGAAGAACAATTAATACTAGGATTGACGCCGTTAAACTGTTTTACAGTTCTATTAATGTAAAGTAAAACTGTCTTAAACTTGCCATCCAGATGCCAGAAGAGTTTGTAGAAGGCCAATAAATTTCAAATGTTCCTCAGACTTATTTAAGTATATAATCTTTAAGTAATTGCGCTATCAAAGTTCTGTTTTGAAAAGAAGTTCCTCAAGTTTTTTTAAGGTTATTACTCTTTTTTTAAATTAATTCTGTACCAGCTGAATTCTAAGATCACTTGCACCCGTTATAGAGAGCAAACTTCTAATTACAGAAGCATAGAAATGTAAGCTAATTAAGTCACTGAATTCAACCAATCTACTTTCAAATATTCTTGAAAATTGTTGCTTAGACATATTTAAGAGCTTCATCCACCTGTTGATCATTCCGTTAAATATTTTCCTTGAACTTCTAGCGAAGCGACTACTTTGATTTAAAACCAAAAATCTGTTTATTAGCTGACAAAGTATACCTGAAAGTACAATGGTTAGATAATTTGGGTAAACATATACTGATACGATTAGGATTAGAAAGAGAAAGGTAAGAATTTTTTAAATCCTACACAAATTTTATAAAATTCACATTAATAGTTGAATGTATTTTTTACAATTGTATACATATTTTTTTAAAAAATAATTGAGGTTAAACCAAATTAATTAACTTATGTATGTATGACTGTATAAGAAACATGTACACCTTTTCTATAACCACACTACATTTCTAATAAGAAGAGCAATAAAACTGTCCTCATTTTAGGAACTACTCTGAGTCCTTCAGTAACTAATTGCGCATAAATCCCTACAACATAGCCAGCCTAGCTAAATAATGGGTTTCATAGCCGATACTACTTGGATTAAATGATCTTTTTTGTTATTTTGTTTCCTGATTAGATCCTTAAATTTATTAGTTGTAACAGTTGGAAAATTGTTTAAATCTAATTTTGCTACCAATTCTCATTCTAAAGCCTTAAATGGAAAAAACTGACAATGAGCACCTCGTTATATTTTGATGTAGAGAAAGGTGTCACATTCAAGGATAATGCGGCCGTTGGTCCTCTCTTTCTTTACCATAAATAAGAATAATTTACCATGCACACTGTACCATGTGTAGGTGCAGCGTAGTATTTGCATCTACTCAGTTAAAGTACAGTAAGTGCGTCTTACATAGATACTTTGTCTCTTCAATCAAATTGATCTCTAGAAATTTTAACTACCATCAGCAAGTGAAGTAAAGCGAATAAAGTCGATCTCCTTCTTTGCCTCCGTGAGATGAAAACAGCCACAGATCATTGTGATGCAACTTGCATCGTCTGCTGTAGCCGAAGAAGAGTATACTCGTTTAAATACTAGGTCGTGAACACAAGATCTGATCTTTGACCTCTTTTTATCTCCTCTCTTTCTCTCACTTTTCATTCCTTCTCACTTGTATACACATTTTGTTTGTATATATATATTTATGCGAAATAGTTGCTAGGGAAGTTTTCTAACTTAACGCGAACTTGCATGTTAAGAACGGGTACATATGTATTATTTATCGTAAGGTTTGCATTTATAAATTTTTAAAGTCAAATATATTTATTAAATTCTTCATTAATTTTTCTCCTTCAGTGTTATGAATAAACTCATCTAACGTGTTTAATTTTTATATTTAAATGATTGATTTACTATAACCTGTCAATAAATAAATAATTTATAAGGTTTGATATAATCTCTCTCATTATCTGGGCCCAATGTGATGCTAAAATTGCTGAAAATATAAAACTGTGAAATAAAAAAAAAAAACAGAAAAATAAATTATACCACTTAAGAATGGGAAATTAGATTTTTGTTCATTTTAGTTTTAATACGTTTACTAGTGATGCATTAAAAAAATAATTGTTATATCATAAAGCGTAGAGTATAAAATGAGAGAATCTTAATACGTAAGTATATCGTATATGTATATACTAGAATTAATTATAAAGTGATCAAAGAAAAAAAGATCGTGATCTATTTGTGGTAGAGGAGGCTTTCATGTCGTCTCTCTGGTCCATTCAATTCATTTTTGGGATTAATTTGAATTTAGGGTTTAAATTTTGTTTATTTTATTTACCTTAAAAAAAATAAGTTTACCTTTCGGTTTCCATTGCAGTTCAAAAATTAATAGTTTAAGATTTTTAACGATTTGGTTGTCTGCAGTATCCCTTCATTTTATGAATTAAAGTAAGATAAAGTTAAAAAAGAAAAGCGTTTTAGGATAAATAAATATATAATTTATTTTTTAGTCTAAATGATGCACGTGAATTGGGCTAAGAATGTTCGGGCAGTGGGCTGTATACAGTTCAGTATTTTGCCTATCTAATCTTCCCTAATAAACTTCCAAAGTTTAATAAGGACTGCCTTTCAGCGTTAAGCCAGCCTGAAGAATGAAATACTCGTAAAGCTACTCAGTGCGGCTTCAGGGTGAGACGAGGTGGAGCTGAAATGAGCCTTTTCCCCTACTTTTTTTCCCCCATTGCCCCTTTTAGCAAAATTAAGTGAAAAATAATTTAAGAATTTTCAACAAAGTTAATAGAAATCGTTTGATTTTGGTCCATTTAAATAAATGTAAGTTAGAATAAACTGATGGAGGATTTCTAGGTTGAGGAAAGGGAATAATCACTTGAGGAAATTGTCCGGGTTAATCATTGACCTAAAAAAATATAGTAAATATAATGATTACTTACGAAAATCATCAGTGAAAGAAAATTAGTGGATCTGCATAATAAGTAAAAGAAATAATATATTAACCTCCTTCTGTACGATTCACCTATAATATTATTTTAATAATTTAATAAAATATAATACATTTTTTTTAACCAACTTTATTTCCTGAATTTGAAATACTGTACATGTTTATTAACCCTTTCCGGACCGAATTATTTTACAGAAAGAATGCAAAAACATTTTTAAAAAATTCAAAAACAAATGCAGACAAAAATGTGCCTCACTTGTGCTGTCTCAACAGACATGAAAACTAGTGATGCCCATATGGCATCATCATGCCATAGCATCATCGAGATGGAAAGAGTGGACTCAATTGGTGCCAAGATGAAGCTCATGCTTAAGATTAAGTCACAAATAGGAAATACTATACTTCATACAATTGGTCTCTTAAGATGACTTTAAAAGTGCATTAGTTAAAAGTGGCATAGAGAATGATAAATTGAAAACATCCGAAAGCAAAGAAAGGTTTAACTGAAATTGTTTATTATAACAAAATAATGTTCGAGTCAATACAAAACGGTGAAAGCCAATGCAAAAATACCAAAAACTTAGTTGCTTTAAATAATAATAATTTTTTTTTTTTTTCCCGAGGGGGAAAAATGCCACAGGCACCTTCCAGATGAAGTCTGGGTGTGTGGGGTTCTACCCACTAAAAAACCCCCTCCTCTTCAGGCATGACGTCCACCCCGGAACCGCCATAAGCATTACTTCAGGGTGGTGCCTCGTATTAAATGCATCTTAGATTTGTCTAATTGTCTGGGCCGTAGATCCTATCGACGGTCTAGCTCCCACTTCTTACTTCTTAGCACAGACCTAACAAAGTTCGAAACTTCCTCCCATAGGTCTGAGCTAACCAGCATAGTATCAACTACGTTGTGCGGTGATAGCGGACCAGTCCTTTCCTGCAATCTCGCTCTTTCCTCCGCCCATCTTTCACACTCGAAGAACGTATGATACGCATCATCGTTAGCTGAGTCCCCGAAAATACAATCCTTTGTGGCTAATTTACCCAAAATAATAATAATAATAATAATAATGGCATTTCAAATTCGAATTTACGAGTACCTATATGTAATAGGAAACAACATGTCTTTAGAATCATCAGTTTCTCGTTCATTCTTTGTAAATCATCAAAAAATTCTAAACTCATGGGACTAGACTGCCTGCACTATTGACAATCCTAGCCCTTTAAAATCCTATTTGGGTTTTTAGGAACTACATCATGTTTGGTTTTGAGTTGTTATTATATGAAATAAAAACTAAGAGAGCAATGCGAATGAGTTTCCTGACAAATCTTACTAAGGAACTCTCTGCCACCTTAAAATAACACCTACAAGCATTTTAATAACAACGCATCTTCCTCTTAATTGTTCTCAAAATAAACATTGGCAACGAGCTATCCATTGCCGGTAAAAAACAAAATGAGTCAACTTCAAAATCTTATAGTATCACTCCACGGACTTCTAAATCTAATTAAATCGGCCTAGAAAAGTCTCCTTTTCATCCTTAGGATGACGATGCCAGCAGAGCACTCAGCCCTGCTATCAAGCCAACCGACAATTAAATCTAAAACATTGTTTAATATTCTTCTATAAAATTATGTAATTATTCCCTCTAAAGTAACGTGATTCTCTAAAATATTATAATAAATGTTTAATGAATATATCTAAGTAAAAACGGACAAATAAAGCATAATGGCCTTTTCTTTTTTTGGCTCGCTAATGAGGCACCAGGATCACAATTGTTGAGGATTTTTTTTTTTAATCCAAAAATAATAATAAAATAAGGAAATTAGGAAGAAAATTTAATATTACCTCCCTCCAACCAATTAAAACATAAAATATTCTTGAGATAGACAAATAATGAAAAAATAAATTATACTGTTACATAATTTCTCATTAAGAGAAGATAAATGTTGTTCGGCCACAGCTTGCAGTATCATTTACAGAGAGTTCTTTAATATTTAAAAAGATTAAGAGAATTTTTATTCATTTTTTATTTTCTTTTGTCTTCTTTTTCCTTTTTATTTAAGTGTGGCACCTAATTAGAGAGAGACCTAATTAGGAGTTTAAGTGACTTACAAAATGTAATTGCTATAATAAGAAACTCAAGTGAATAAAAATTAAATAATTTTTGAATAAACAATTATTACAATCCCTTACAGGCTCCTTAAGTTGTCATTTTATTCGTAGTTCGAAGGTTTTTTTGAACTAACAATATAAGATGACAGTGAAATAGTTGTTTTTAGTGAAAACTACGTCAATAAACTTTATAAATATGGCTACCAAGGTTTCACCAACTGTTTGACTCTAACGGGGTTTAAAACCATTCTGAGAATTCCTAATTTGAGGAAAGTATGTTTATAGGAAATGTCTGAAGGTGAATGGATTCTGCAAGAAATGAAATAGTCTGGTAGATATCTAGAGAGAGAATATAAAGAAATATTTCAAACTTTGGTGTTCAAGTAAAATGATTTTTGTTACCCATTAACAGACAGTTTTCCACAAGTGAAATAATAACTTTAACAACATGTATAGTTCTATGATAATAAAATTTATTATAGAACAAAAGTGTATGTATATTGTGCTTAAGTCGGTTTTGATTAAAAATTTCTTCTTTTAACTACAAACAGTAGAGATATTTGGCGTTTACAAGAGAAGAAAATTGGTAAGCAAATGTAGGTATGTAAGCTAGAAATGATTGTTTCTACAAATACATGAAGAGAGATAGAGAGAATAGAGAATGGCTGCCAAAAATCAAGTTCAAATCGAGGTAAACTAGCGGAGATCCCGAACTTATTGTGTCATCAACAGGGTAATAAAAGTCTCCTGAAATAAACGTCAGCTACTAACCAGCATTGCTCAGTAAACGATACAAAACATGGATATATAGTTCTAACATTTACCGTTAGAGAGCATCAAATACTACATTCGTAACTTTAATAACTTGGAAAGTTCTCGTGCTATCTTTGAAAATCAAATAATGAACCCATTATTAATAGTACCCTACATTCACATGGTATTCACCTGCACTAAAGGTCAACTCACCACATCATCTTTATAAAGTAACACCTAAACAAATCATCCTTTCTTCTTTTATAAATCTGTACCCATTTCCTATTTAGTCAAGAAATTTATTGCAAAACAATATAAGAAGGAGGTCCTTATTTTAACAATAATGTTTTGAAAAATCTTTTTTATCTTGCAATAAGTTTTTTATATCATTGAGTCATCAGGAGCATCTTTAGCACAAGAAAGATTCATAAAGATTTTTTTCAGGCCATTAACAAAAAAATCATACTCTTCATAATTTTAGGGTATTAGTGGTAACATAGATATCAGATTCTGAATCCAATGATGCTTTAATGTTTCAGAATCATCTACATCATCCTTTCTTAAACAAATCTTTTTCCAATTTAAATATGTACCAATTTCCTATTTGGTCATGACGTTTATGGTATTGCCAAATATTCTAAGGAAATTCTTATATAAGGAAACCAGCTGCATCTCTTTCTCAGGAAATCTGGAATCTGGCCCGGTTTTTCGCTACTCTCATCTCATGATTAGAGCATGCTCTGCAATAAAATGCAAATATGAAGTCGTCGAAAGAACAATTTGAGAATAATTCGATTCCATTCCCAACTTTGAAATAGTGGCCAAAGAAATAGCTTTGATTTCCGTATCAAAGTTCTTTTACAACTTGCTACTAGGACACACAGCAGAAATTATCTAATAAAAAGAGATAACTGTGCGGACCACTTGAGATTTTCTGCTACCCACAATATGGTGGAATTAATTAAGTATACTCCAAAAAAAGTTGTTGAATTTGGTCAAATAATTATAATATTCAGTGGTTATTAGTAAGAGAGCCCTTAGCATTAACCTTAAAAATTTAAACTTAAAATTCTATCGTTCCATCTTGCATTACTGTTACTATAATCATTCTTCATTCTTTAAGAAATTATAAATGCATATTGAAGTAATTAAAAAGGACATCTAATTTTCTGTCCTAGATGCTTCTAGTAATGATCTTGTGCACGTAAAAAAATAAAATGAAATTGATTTGAGTTGAATAAATAATTATGACGGAGTTTAAGATGATATTGTTTTGTAGAATATTAACTGATAATTCCTAGGACCTATTTTACAATTTTACTAAAATAACTATTTGTAAGTAGACAGCATCCTTCAATCAAGTGATTATAGAAGAATGTAGAAGTTTTTGAAAAGGGTTGAGAGACGTTAAGCAATCATTTCTGTGTGCCCATAGTACCGGCACCTGACAAAATTGTTCAAAAGGTGTATTATGTTATCATGATGAAATCTTCACGAGAGGATGGTAAAAAAACCCAGTCCATCATACCTACGCACACAATAGACAAATATCTGTAGAAGATATTACGGTCGTCTCTAAACACAATTCACATTCTCTTTATTACAACGGCTTGGAGCGAGGCTAGAGGTCATGCTACAATATTAACGGGCCATTATATTTTAATAGATACATTCTACCGAATTACCATATTCTGTTCCGCGATGAATACTGTTGATGACCTTGGGTTCATTACAGTGGGAGAAGATCGGTTCAACATGATCAAGTCGGTCGTAATAATTTACAGAAATAATTTATCATGCTCCGTGCGGTCAATGTTTCGAAAGAAAATTGAGTGAAAGGAATCAGAAGATTTCCTTGGAACGAATCTCTCAATAAAATAGACAGATGGAATTTTAGAGTTTATTTATTTATGTTCTAGTTCTTTACATACGTACAATAGATGCTGCTCTAGAAAATACAGTTCTGGCTCCCATCAGTTCGAGACTCTTAACCACGTAGGTTCTGCCAATCAACGTTCTTCAGAGTTGTTGACACCATCTCCTACGCGCTACAAAACAAACAAAAAAAAACTTGGTCATTTTTCAGGTTTTCAACAGATTTTTGGCACCTAGGACAGTAGCAGAAAATTTAAAAAAATATTTCCTTCTCTATTACCGGAATCCTGCCTGAGCGATCATCACTATTACAAGGTGGAAGTGTCGTAGCACAGTATTCTGAGACCTATCCTCCACACGAGAGTTTGCATCAGCCAAGGTACGCCAATGCCAATGCTACATTGCTGTCACTACAAAGCGTTAATAGCAGATACAAGTTAAGCAAGCAGATGAGCTGGCACAAGTGGCTCACCGTGCGTAATAAATAAATAATATCATCCCAAAAAATATAATATAATAAAAGAACAAATAGTATGGGGCCGCTTAATGCTGTTCCAACACCGACATTGAATTTTATGTTATGCTCCAATTAATTAAATAAAACTTATTGTTTCAAACATTTTACTTTCAGGCATCTGTTCACACTATTATCGTCATTCCATTTGGACAGTAGCTGCCATTGCTTCTGGTTACCCGCTGAAGTGTAAAACAAAAAGTAAACGTGGACAAGAAAATGTTGCTAAGCACTTTTCAATGGCATTGCTCATTCGAATCCTACCCAGTCCCAAACAGAAATCACAACCTAAGGTGATTACTTTTAGATTATTTTTGTAAAAATAAATAAATAAATAAAATTATCTCCTATTGCAAAAAACACCTCAAACTTTTGAAGTGGCCAAATGTTTTTTGTGCAAAAAAAAATACCTCCTTTAACTCATATCTCTTACTTCTAATGCTTATCTAGTTTTTGATTGCACTTAAATAATATGTTCATCTCTCGAAAAGATAATTGTGCTACATGTGATTGAAGACTCTGCCTTGAACCTTCTATTTACCCTAATACGTGATTTGAAATATTAATAAAAATAGTATTGATTTCAAATAATTAATTAAATAAAGTTTAGTCATATCGTGTTTACATTAACATTATTAAATTAGGTAACTATTTATAAATCTGACTATCTTTTAGTTATAAACAAAATTAACAATCATGGAGATTGGACTTGATTGAAAAAATAATTTTAAGGCCCAGTCTGAGTTAAATTCAATTGGTTTTCGTTCACCATTTTCTGTCCAGATTAACTTTGGGAAATTAAAGTGTATTGGTGACCTAGAATGCTCTTCAGTTGGAGAAAATGAAATAAAATGTAGAAGAAATAATCATATAATTATATATTTTTGAAAATTGTAACGTAACACCAAAAGATATTCAAACTCCAGAAGGTTTCTTCCAGCGTTCAGCCGAGTTGTCTTGAAATCCCTCTGTGTTCAAATCCGACTTTCAAAATTAATTCTTAAACAAACATAAAACTGAAATTCAAACAGAAATGATAAATAGTGTGCATACACTAAATCAAAATGATCGAAATCTCCAGCTTGATCAAGGGAACAAGTCTCCATGAAACACGACCTAATAATATGACAATAACAACAACATCTTAGCCAAATCACCCGAAGGCACCTAGGTAAAGAGTCAAAATTTAGTTTTTAAGTTGAGCAGACCACTAACAGAGAGACTAAAATAAATAAGAATATTTATTAAATAAGCGTACACAAATTTCCAATTAAACTGTTTGAAATTAGAAAGATTCTGAACGAAATTAGAAGTGAAATTTGAAAGAAAAAGTAGTTGTTTGTGTAGAAGTCGGCCAATAGTAATGAGGCCAAGTTCTCTAGATCACTAACATAGTTATTCGCTCACAAGAAAACTAACATTACTTAATACTTTCGTTTCTGTTTGCAACAGTTTTTTATTTAAACACTTACAGTTTGATCACCTTCGAGGTTCTTATTTTTATTCAAGATTCGTCATCATCTGAGGAACTTTACGCCCCAGAGCCTACTCGTCACACTACCATTCCTCAAGTACTGCTATCTCGTTAAACAATGAAAGGCAGTGATATGCTGATAGGAAGAGCAAATCGTTGGACACAGTACGGCACCTTTCATATTGAATGCTCTTTCTTAGTCTTTATGACTCTAAATTTATCCTTAAATTAAAAAAAAAAAAATTTAAAACATAAGTGTTTTCAGCATGTTTAACATCAGTAGGTCGGCATGTGTAAATAGGATGCAGAATGGTAGAGGTATAAATAATTAATTAAAATGAAAATAAATTAAAAATAAGAATGCTTCATAAATTAAAATAAAAAATAAATTATATGTTTTTACAGAAATAAAAATAGTATTTGAAAAAATGCGAAATAAAGTAAGAGAACAAAATTGCATGAAAGTAATAAATATCAATAAATTATACTTAAGTACTTAGCAAATTTTAATGTCAGATGTTTGGGTGGAAATCGCATCCTGCAATTAGTTCCTGCCAAAAATTCTAGGCAGATTTACTTAATTCATGCATACTTTATAATCCTGACATCTATGGACCTAGTGTATTCTACATCATCCTACCTACAACTACAATTTCCCTCCTGTTTCTGCTGCTTCTCACCATTTTTAGTTATTAAAATTGACAAGACAACGTTGTGTTAATTATTTTAAAAGCTTTAGAAAAGTTCTTTCAACTTACCAGACAAAAATCAAAATTTAGCAACGATTAATCAGGAATCCATATTGGTAATCCTTTATTTATAAGAAACAATCCATACTGGTAAAAGACAATTACTTGTAATAAATAACTTCATTGTTTCACAGGAACAAGCTCAGCCCACTTTTAAGGACTCACTCACAATAATTAAAGCAGTTGCATATAAGCATTATATTAATTAATATAATTTATTTATAATGTGTAGGATACCGCGATTTAAACTTGTTCAAAACTTGTACCATGAATTTATTAAATACAGCTGGTAAAGTGGTATGACATACGTCAGGCGTGCACCCATGTATTAGAAAGATTTATATCCATAATTATGTATTAGTCAATAGTTGTGCGCATATATTAGCATGAAAAGATGGAACTATTGTCTCAAAGGTCGTACATCCAACAATTATGGCTGAACTATAATGGAATTTAGAATGGGATGATCAGCTCTTTTGATTGCCCACATTCACTGCTGTTACAAATCATTTTGCATTCATGGCGATTAAAAAACTAAAAGAACAAAAACAAAACAAATAATTAGTTCTCGTTAACCTTCATTTGAAACTTATTATTTATAGAACTTAAGACGTTTGTGATTTATCTTCTGCTGTTCAAATCATACTGAATCCTGTTGATTGTTTTCTACTTTAATATAATTATGAACATTGTGTTCTGGAAATTATAATTAATGGCTGATTTACTATAACTTTATCACTCAATTAGTTAGTAACCATTTTTGGTGGGGAATAGATTAAAAAAAAAAATCAATTGTTAAAAATGTTGCAATAATTTTTTTTTTTTTTGCGTTTATTTACGCTTCAATCAGCGCGTTAGCGCTATAAGTAACAGTGATAACCGAGTAACAAATGATAAGTAACGAGTGGAGAAGTTACCCAGTGGCAACACTCCCAAATATTTGATGGTTAGTCATACTCTTCACTGGAGAGGAGATCACGATGCCACTGTCTTTTAAGGCGTCTTGTCGGGTTGTCAGGAAGAGATCTAGAAGAAAGATTTTTATCTAGAGGATTTATATGAGATTGCAGGTTGAAGTGAAGTTTTCTGAATCTTGTTTTAGCAACTTGTGTGACAAAAGGAATGTTAAGGTCAGTGTGTGTAGTCCAGGTTGGAGACATAAAAAGGAGCGTATTCGAAGTATTTTAGATTGTAGAGATTGAATCCTTTGGAGATTGGAGCGTTTGGTTGAACCCCACAGCTCTATTCCATACGCCCAGATGGGTTTCAAAATAGAAGTATAAATTAGTCTTTTGCTCTCCAGTGAGAGTTAGTTTTGATCTGTCGTCTAAGAGTCTTTTAAGTAGCCGATAGCGTCTGTTCAGTTCTGTTCTTTTAAGTCTAGTGTGCGGGTTCCAAGAAAGTCTTTGGTATAGTCAAGCCCAAGGTAGCGGGCAACGTTTACTACTGGTAGAGGTGTTAGGTTATAGATGACTGGAGGAAGAGTAATGCGACGAAGAGTGAAGGTGATGTTTTGCGACTTAGTTTCATTAAGCTTTATAGCCCATCTCTTGAACCACTGTTCTTATGAGGAGAAATGAGATTGCAGATTTCTGTGAGCTATTACAGCATCATGATTAGTAGACAGTAAGGCGGTGTCGTCTGCGTATGTGAGAAGTGTGATGTTAGGATCAGTTGGTATGTCTGAAGTGTAAATGGAATAAAGAATAGGACCCAGAATGCTGCGCCCTGTGGAACTCCAGCGTCGATATGTTTAAGTGGGGAGAAAGAAGATCCTATTTGCACTCGGAAGTATCTGTCGGACAAGTAAGATTTTACGATTAAATAAAACGTGGCAGGTAAAATATTTTTAAGCTTCCACAAGAGGCCAGTGTGCCATACTCTATCGAAGGCCTGCTGTACTTCAAGGAAAGCCCCTGAACAATATTCTTTCTTTTCAAGAAAGGATGCAATTACATATGTCCACTACTCGATGACATTGCTGAATAGAAGAGTGGTTACATCTAAATCCAAACTGATGATCTGGGATCAGTTGCAATAATAAAATTTCAAAAGGTGGATCCAAAGAATAATTTCAATGAAACTCTAAATGGAACTTTTGTATTTCCCACAATTCCTAAAGTGTAATTGCTCGGTGAAGAACAATATTACGTCATATAAAGCGCCTCTAGAACCACAAAGCTATGCAAAAATAAAATCAGCTTATACCCAAGTTATCCAGAATCGAAACTGTTCATATACAGGGTGATCCATTTAAAATGCACCAATCGCTAATAATTTTTTAGGAAAGTGGAATTTCGAAAAAACCCACGAAGTCTTACTAAAACAATTGTTGTTCCTGAGGAGTGGTCAGTTTATTGGCAAAACTAAATGCGAATAATTCACTTAAAAGTAGTGGGTAGCAGGTTAGTTCTAACAAATATGGATGTATGTAATGGATGGAATATAAATACATCAATGTTCAATAAAATTTGGAAAGGAAAGTTAGAGATTAAATATAACCTTGGCAACAGGTGAATACCACCTCACCTGTGGTGACCTCTTAGTTGGCTTACTATCCCGAAAATAGCAAACGTTGTTTTGAGAAATAGGGGCTAAATACCAGCCAAAATCGCGCTTTCCATAATTTTTTTGTTTAATATTTTTATTACATGTAAATAGTCAATTCTTTTTGGACCTACGATTCCTCTATAATCTTTATCCATTCTTGGTCGGAGGCCACTCACACTACATCGTTATACTAACTCTAGTATTAATCACCTTTAACTTTATTCTTACACATGATTCCCTATTTTGAATCCTTCCAAAAAAAAAGTAATGCAAAAAACCCATTCTTATTTCCCAAATTACATATCAACGCAGTTTGCAATAGATTGTTAGGTCTTTTCAGAGGTCTTTTTCCGTCTTCTGTATAGAAACTCACATCTTAATAGTCCTCAACAAGAAGCTAACATATTATCTAGGACGCCTGATACTATTATATACAGTTCCTGTATGGTCCAATACTTGCGCTGCCAACTCACAAGAACTGTTAAAAAATAATTGTTTGAAATTAATCGAGTTATTTCCTAGATGGACAATGATTGACCAGGCTGTACAGTTAGTGTGTCTACCATTGTTTAACATATAACTTGACCGAAAGGTTCATTGAGTCTTGTTCGAACAGTGTACACAGTCATATAGCCAAAATCGTGGAATTTAACTAAGACACAATGCTGTACAAAAGAAATAAACATGCTATTAATTAACATTCACGTTGTTTTTTGTCTTGGCTAAATATTAAGCATATTTAAAATTTAAAGACAAATTGTGTTTTAATTTTTAGTTAGTGCAGGTAGGCAGTTGGCTTGAATCACTTCATGATTCTGTATATGTATTTTTATGTAAAAAATAATTTCAATTTCATTTTTCCAAAACTCTCAGAATATCCATGACAGTGCTACTCACCAAAGAGAATTTTTATGGTTTACACATCTAAAAAAAATGGAAATAAATGAAAACTTATTTGACTATTCGATAGGGTAATGCCAGTCCAATATGTGAAAGTTCAAAAACGGAATACCAAATAAAATTGCATTTTATCTAGGAAATTATTGATTCGAAGGGCCAACTAAATTTCAGCGCACCAAAGAAGGGATGCGCTCAACTTTTAGTCGGCCAACCTTGGTTGGTGATTGGGTAAAAGCAATCAAACTTCAGACGAGTACTGAAGAAGCAGAAGTAACTTTTTTAAAGCTTGCTCTTGGTTTATATTTATTTATTCTCAATTGAATTTTATAATTATGTACCTGTCTTTTAAACCATTTACTTTATTTTGTACTCCTGCCGTTACTTCGAGTGAAAGTAGTGTACACTTCACCCGAGGCGAAGTGGTTGGCCCATACATGAGGATCTTGATTGTCTTAGAAAGCATCTCCAACCTTACACAGACACTTCCAACAAACACGCAAAATACTGTTGGTCTCTGAGGTGGCTGATGTGAGCAGACTACTATTTTTTTAACAAACCCACAGTTAATCGCTAACTCCTACAACTTGAAGATCTTATACACTTGACCTTTATCTAATTAATTTAATTTCTAATTAAAAATCGTAAGGGGCTGGGTTCATCCGATACATCAACGCCAATGCTGTTTCAATTAAAAATAAATTATTTATTATTGTAAACGAAATATTTTACACCCTATTTCTATATTATTACATTAATATCAAACATTACCATATATTTAGGATTTAAGATTTGCGAGGAATCGGTCAAATAAAAAACAAATTCGTCTTCTTGCCAACGTTTCGACAAATATATTGTCCTCTTCAGGGCCAGGATATTACAAGTCAAATCTTAAACCTTAAGTTTAACAATTTACGGTCACGAAACCTATATATTCATTACCATATATGTACTTAGAAATGTGCAGAATCTATAGTAATGTGTTCAGGTGGAGGAAGTCAGTGTAAGTGTGGTACTTCTTGTTATCATGAGATAGCGGTGGTAGTCAAAGTAGTTGAAGAAGTGGCTCATTCTCTGAATCCCTATGGGGACCCAAAAGCTTTGGGGATTAATAAAACTATGTGATCTCCAATAACTAATTCTATTTGCTCAGTAGATATTTTGAGCTCATGAAATTGAAAAATTACTCGAGATTTTTTTTAGAAGTACTCGTACATAACTATCATCCCATCGTTTCAGTCTATTTCAACAATGTTGCAGCGTGAATGAATGAACACTCACAAAACAAATATGAAGTTCCTTAAAGAATAGACAGGTTACTTTCTACAGATCGAACAAGATAATAATATGAGCAAAGAGAAGACAAGAGAACAAGAGTTAACAAATTATTTCGGGTGAGGGAAGCTTCGACCACACAGCTTCAGACTTCTTTAGTTTCAGCCAGATCCATCATCACCATGTACATCCACGCACGAACACTTCTGTGAACAAATATTGAAATAACTTTAATGTTACACAACTATAATAATTATTATTATTGAGGGTTGGATTATTATGTAAGGGATGTAAGCCGTTTGAAATATTTAATTATTTTTGTTTAAACCTTTCAGGCAGTGCACAAGAAATAATCATCATTCTTTCTAGATTAGTTGGCTGCATAATTTTAATATTAAAACAAACAAAACAGTAATCTCTACCATTTTCTAGGGCTATATGTTATAATCTTTTTGTTCCCCGTGCGCTGCATCAAGTCTTAGCCAACAATGCGACCCCTTTTTTTAGCTTCTCATTAGAGAATTGTTCATTCAACATCCTTAATTACTATTTTGAATAGTTGCACTAGTTTGCAAATAATTAACTACCCATGGGAACAAAACTAAACATTACTCTAAGTTCTACTGCATAACATTCCTGCAAAACTGAACTAAATTATGTACATCATTTTCTTTTAGACTTAACTTCTACAATCACATCTAACATCAAGACACCCACTATTACGCTTGTGATTAAATAATTGTACACGTGAATCTTCTTATTTCTAAAAATAAAAATAAATTACTAAATTATAAAGAACTACTACATTTAAAAGAAAATATATTTCAAAGCGAATTCATTTTATTCAAATGTATGTCCTCTAAAGCTGGGTTGGGTTGGTCTGCGACCAGTTTGAGATAATTTATTTGTTCCGCAGATTAGAAATAACATATAATTTTGCTGTTTTGTTTTTTGAACTTAACGTTTTGTTGGGAATACATGTTTTGGGGCCTCTGTCATGTAAGTAGGATGAAGGAAGATCAGCTTCCCAGGAAGGCAATGGTGACTAGAATTTCTGACAAGAGGGCCACATGAAAAAGAAGGGACATTTGGTTGGACAATTTTAATAGAGAAATCAACGTACGAGGATTTGGATTTGCAGGATCCAAGTAGTGGAGACAGATAGCGTTCTATCTATCAAACATTTAAACCGCATGGTAGATGAGTTAAAGACAAAGTAATTTTAAGTAATTTACTTGTAAAGACGAAGCAAGAAAGAAAATGTAAGAAAACTTTTTCTGGTTAAGTCGATCTAAGAAATGTATTAGCTTTACAAATAGTTTAGTAATCCAGTGGTGGAGGGAAACCTACCAGGTTCTACGCCTTATGGTGTTTCACCTGACTGAAAGAAAAAAAAATCTCATTTAACGTTTCTGTTAATCCTCACATTCCTGGTGGAGCTTTAAGTTTGCACTAACACTTGGATGCTTGCATACTATCATTTGTTCTCTTCTACATAAGCATTTTATAAACTGCTACACTAAAAATTAGGTACAATAAATGAGCTTTATCTCTGAGAATTCAGCTTATTCTTCATTTCCTATAAATCAACAAAACTTAGCAATCTTTTCCTAGCTGTTTCCATAGTTATAATATGTAGTTCTTCTGATTATTCTGTACTTTTGAATGTTTCTTAACTGACAGATAACTATTTACTAGAACTGCTTGTCCTAATACATTTAGTAATATTACAGGCGCTTCATCCAGAAACAAAAACCAACTGGTGACAGTTTAAAAGTAATAGTTGTGGTAGATAAACAAATAAAAAGAAGTTGACAAATCCTATGACGCAATCTTGAAATATTTCATTAATAGCTTAAAGAAAGAAGCCTGCGTGTCAGTCGGGATTAACAAGCGCAGTTGGCTTATAGAAGAAGAGACATCATGAATCTCTGTTCCTTTGCGAGTGGAATAGAAAAATAGGAGAAAAGAGAAAAAAAAATTAGACGTGCCCTGTCTGATCTATTGGGTAATCAACGAAAACATGTAACCAGAACACAACTAAAATCTGAGATATTCTGTTCTGAGATAAAAAGAAATTAGATAAATGAGAACTACAATCCAGGAAGGTCAGTTTGAACAATCCCTTCCACAGTGAGGTCGCGCCAGAGGTTGTATGTTTGGATTTCTACCGTTCTCAATTGGGTAGTACAATCTATTAAAAGTGTACTATTTCCTCCTACAATGTCCTTCTAATAGTGCAAGAATAAATTCATTTTTACACTAGTATTTTAACGAAGATCATTAAAAATGATTCTGAAACAACAATGTTTTAAAGGCCAAACAGCAATAATTATAGGTAATTAACTTTACACTGCACAAACTATTGCAATGGGTTAGCGCCAACCTTTCCTGTATCAGTCTGAAACAGCTTTCCAGATTTCTGATTAGCCATATTTAAATACAGTTCTAGAAACAGCCTAGTGGCTCTGTTGCAGGAACCAAAGCTATTTAAAAAGCATCCTTTATATATGTTGTTGTGAAGAAGAGGTAGCTAAACTGATCAAAGAATTGAGAAAAATCGCAATATAGGATTTTTAAAATATAGAAAAGCAAAATTTATGTTAGCATATTCAATAAGAACATACAGGAAAGAGATTAAGGAAAAGGATACTTATTTGTTATTGAAAGGAAATAATTTTCACCTGAATAAAATTTCCATTGGAAATTATCAGTCACCAGGATCAAAGGAACAGACAGTTTCCACGTATCTGGCAGGAACATCTTACTATCTGAATGGTGATAAAATTTGTCTATATCCTCAGAGACTAAGGATGGGTATTGTTACAAAATAAGAGTGTAGGAATTAAAGGAAGTGACGGCAGATGGAACAAAAGTTTACGGTTACTAATTTGTAGTTCTTACCAAAAGTAACGACAAGTTGGGAGTGAATGAGATATGTCCGAGTTCTTGGAGCAGTATGTTTGTACTAAAGATTTTTTTAACAAATTATCTTCGAATTTTGTATTGTAATTAAAGTTTATTTTTAATAAACTCATTTGTCTTAAAGAAATTTATTATTTTTTTAAATGATTTTTTGACAAGAAGACTGTTACATTTTCATCATTATTACCTAAACATTAAAATACAAAAAGAGTGATCGCCTCCTCATAGAATTTTAAAACATACCTTTCTCCAAAAAACTTTAAATTTTTTCAAGTTTGGATTCAAGAACTTTTCACAAGATTACAATAGCTACACACTCTTAAAAAATAAATTAAAATAAAAAGCTTTCTCACAAAAATATCAGAAATTGTGAGTCACATTTTAAATTAAATTCTACTAAATCGATCTATAAATTTTAGTTTATAATAATAAATACAAATATTTTTAAAATTTAAGTTGAAAATTTGTTCTTTTTCTATTGATTATTTGTGCCAGAACATGAACATAATTAAGGGCTTTTTGTTGATGGAGGAAATTTCTTCATGAAATAACCTTAAGTGTCCGTCAAGGAATCGTTATGTCCTCATTGCGTGAAGCAATTTCGGAGGAGTTACAACAACCAAATATCTATGTATAATGATGTCTTGATTTCATCACTGACCACCTTTATCGGTGCAAAAGTACTTAGACTACGTAATACTAGCTCATTATTCTTATTAAATTAGTATGGAAAAACTGAGTGTTTACGCCTAAAGTGTTGTAAGAATATTCGGAGTAAGATGCAACCTAATCACTCTTGAGCATTAACTACTGATCCACTAACCACTGACACAATAACATCCTCCAGCTAAAGACTTGCGATAGTAACCTTGTTTCTCTTGCAAACGTTACTTTAAAACCGCTCTTTCATCACTCTGAACTTATCTAATCAATGCTTTGATGAAAGCAACAGCAAAGAACTGTGTAAAATTGCAATTAGGGTAATTATTTTATTTAAGAGAATTGCTTAAATAGAACTCGTACATAATTACTTCAAAATACCAATTTTGTGGGAGATAAAGTTGCTAATGATAGTTCTCACTGCTACCTGGAACATCTAACTAGAAATGAACGGATAGGGAATGCCCAGATTCCTTCATAACAAAATTTTAAAGGGTTTCCAGTTTTAGAAATTTTCTCAACAATTATCCGAGACTTTAAGTTACTTGATATACTTTTTAGTAGAATAAAAATCTATTAATATACTTACACTATTGTTAATTACACATTTTAACTCATTGGTTCATTAAAAACCATTAATAAAAGTATGGAGGCTGAGAATGGTAATAAATTCTCCAAAGAAATGATTCTACAAACTAAATTATTCATCTTCATCCAATTTATCACTGTTCCCTACTTAGATTTTTCTATTTACATTTACGTAAAACATTCTTGTAGCTGAAAGTTTCGTAAGTCAAACTATTTACATTAGGTGAGAATAGCAGAGGGTATCTAACTTGAAGTTAAACCATTATTTAAATAGATAAAT
This sequence comes from Rhodnius prolixus, assembly GCF_049639745.1. Taxonomy (NCBI): domain Eukaryota; kingdom Metazoa; phylum Arthropoda; class Insecta; order Hemiptera; family Reduviidae; genus Rhodnius; species Rhodnius prolixus. The sequence goes on along the minus strand of NW_027411614.1, from coordinate 33,799,284 downwards.
ATTAAAACATAACAATCCCTTTTAATCTATTACACATATAAATATATAAAATCCACGCACGGTACGTACACACATAGAAAACTCACATATATAAATCACATGTATAAATAACTAGAATGTAATTTATCATTCTCACCTTGTTTGTGTTGATGTTATTGAGGATCAACTAAGCCCAGCTAGGACAAACTATAAGTGGCATTGTTTATCTAATAAAAGCAACAAACTTTACTTTGTCTGCTCTTTGAACAGATAACAAGTTTTGTTGTAAATACTCCTTGAGAACATTCTGTGATAGTTCTAATATCTACTGGGTGAGAACTTTTGTTCGACTTCTTGGCGCCTCTCCCTCTTACCTCCTCGAAGATTGTATTTTTCTTATAATTATATAATGAATAAAACTTATCATATTGTATTTTGTATTGTGATTGTATTTATATGTATTGTAGCGAGATTGTGTTCAGAGAGTGAAAGATGGTTGGACTAGTGTTAATAATATGTTTCTAGTTTATTTAATGAGTGTACGAATTTTAATTTTAATAGTAATAAGATTACTAAAACCAATTAGAATTTACGAACTATTAACTGGAAGAATTATTAACAAAAAAGTAATTCACCTAAATACAATTGCCTTTGCTAAGAAATCAAACTGTACACGATTCAATTGAGTTGGAAAATTCAGAATTCATCTAACTTAGTTTAGACCAAGAACGAACAAAAACTGATTATAGCGATTGGCTCACAAGCGCGTATAGGCCACTAAACAAGCACTCTACTAAGTGAGTAAATTTCTGCAACAAGACGGTTGATATGAGGGATGGCATACCCAGATACCTCGACTTCCCCTCATCAACTTGTTCGACGTGAGGTGACTCCGTCAAGCAGATCAAAATAGCATCATAGATGGTACGAGATTTTATGCCACCTTAGTTTCTATGTAGAAATGATTCGAGAAGAATAAATTAAATTGTGAGATGCTTATGATGAAATGCATGAATAATAAGTACGCAATATTTTTTCTGGTAACGAGAGATGGGTGTATTCTTCGAACCTAAGATGCCAAACAAGCTGAGTAATTGTTTAACCAGATTACATTGAGAAGGCATGGTAGACAGTTAGGAGCAATCATTTTATACTTACACATATAAAAGATAGTAAGAGTGAAAAGATATTTCACAATAAAACTAAATATGCCCTTGGTTTAGTTTAAAAAAAAAAACAAACAAACCAAAAACAAAGTAAGAAAAACCTTTTTTTACCTTCTTCGAAATATGAAAGCACTGAACCTAATTAACGTAAGCTCAATAATAACATAATCGTGTTATCAGGAGCTCAATCAGGACCTTAGATTGTGTTCATCTCAGTGAAGCATGAAACAGTCCTACACCATCTGTAAAAAGTTTTATATTACTATTTCGGAAATATGATCACATAACTTATAAGGAAAAAAAAACACAAAAAGAATCTACTTTCACCATTTAAGGCAAGCTACAGACATTAGATCTTCAGATATCATGTTCTAGTTCTAAAATCTACTGTGTTGCATGTTGTACATGAAATAGGCAAACAGATACAGCTGCAGAAACATGTTAGAAATTTGGTTGACAACATTTGAGTCAAAAGTTTGTTCAGAGAATAAATTCAACTTAAAAACTTCAACCAAACAGAATCTGAAAATTAATTATTAAAGTTGTACCAAAAAAAATGTATTCAAAGAAACGCCGAGTATTTAAAATTTAAATATATATCTTAACCTGACATCGCCAGCTTCCAGGCTAGAGGGAGAACTTTACTACTTTAATAACAAATTTCCGGATAAACTGTTAGACAAATGTCTGAACAAATGCTTGAAAACAACCACTACAGATAGCCGAAATTATTAGAACTGCAATCTTGGCAACTCCACCAACGGCGAAATTTAGATGCTGCAGACTGCTTCATCCTCGGCACTTACACATTAGCTCTCCGTACGATGGAAGGCTGCACTAAAACTGCACCGAATCGGGCGCCACCTCCAAACAGCGTCGTTACTCGCGCTCTCTCAATATTAACTCCTTTTATTGCTTAGTAATGAAAACGTTATATGTAAAGTGTTTCTTTCATGTGAAAAATCCTCTGGCAATATATGCATCGTTTAAATAGCGGTGACATTATGCCTTTTATCAACTATACTCCGTATCAACTATAAACTGTTACACAAACTTTTCTCATTGTTTCATTCCTTTAGAAGAGTTCCTTATCTTCATAGAAATATTCCTGCGATAGTGGTTACGATCTATACTGTATTTACGATCTTTTCCACATCATACAAATACAAAACGTTTTTAAACAATTACGAAACATATAATTCAAGTGAAAATTAACGCAAGATTTGCTCTCAATGGAGTCACAAAAAGGGTAATTACTGCTTAAGAGATTCTCATTAAAATCTCTAGATCCAGTTGTTTGAAGTTGAATTTGAGGTGTATACACTGATGAGTTTTAATGTACAAATCTAATTTACCTTTCATGGTTGATCATCATTTCTTCATTTAGATTGCTGTTAGTTAATTACATTGTTTACTGTAGTCAGCATTCAGTTCTGTAGCCATCATTGATAAGTGCCCATTATTAACATTTTTACAGAAAAGTTACCATAAACTGAATGTGAAAGGTTAAAGTAATTTTTTTTTCTATTAGAAACTTTGGTGGCCAGCAATCTAGAATGACGCCACTTAATTTACATAAGTAGAAAATGATGCTGCATGTAGAAAAAAAAAATGTATTTTATGAACTTGAAAGAAAGAAACGCGTGAATAATCTTTGGTCATATTTTAAACATAATCAATCTTTTAAATTTAACATTTATTGTTTATTATCCATGAATGAAGATTTTCTTCTTTGAAAATGATTTATTTGTTATATTACTGTGCAAATTATTTAATTGAAACTCTGTAACAGAAATTTAATGTTTAAACTGCACTTGAATACAAATTAGTCAGTAGTCCTTAAAATAAAAACCCTTGATAGAGATAACATCTGAAACGTACGAGTATTTACTTATAATTTATTATCGCTTCTACAGCAGATAGGACGAATCATTACTTTCTAGTTGTTTCTATTCCTAGAGAAAGATAACCCTCTCTTGATTTTTCTTTAATTTGAACTGGTCTTCATTCATCAGACAATCTGTACCCTGCACTATTATTTTTTCGCAATATATTCAATATTGTAGCACAGTAAAGTGGTACCATCTGTTGAGAAAAGACGAACACCTCAGAATATCCAAATGTTGTCTGAACAATAGAAAAGACAAATATGGGATGTTCATTTTTTTCTCATACACAGAATTTTGATTAAATTTTAACCGTCCTATCCATATAATTTTGGGATTTCAAGTTTAAGCTCCCACCACAAGAGAGCACACATATATTACCAATATAAAAAACAGCTTTTGTTTGTTTTTAAGTTTTAACTTCAATAAGTTCGCAAACTCCGTTAGAAACCACTAAAAACTGTTCTTAATTAAGCTTCATAAAAAACGATAACATTATGCTGAGGGTTAGAAAAAAAAAAAAATACTTGCTTAATCAATTCCCTCTCTAGCTGTTAATAAAATTGTTTTTGGGCAACGACAATAATTTAAGCAACAACTATTTAATTGACTTTTATTAAAACAACAAACCAGAAATTTTATTTATGATAACAATGGAAAGTTTTAAAAGAAAGAACTATTTAGAAAACATATTGAAACAATTAGTTATGTATAATTTAATAAAGATAGTTTCATAACTTTGACTACATTAAATATCTTATGTCCTTAACTAATTACTTTTTAATGTATACCTCTAAAATATTTTTTATAGCAACTTAAATCCATGTTTATTATAATCATAATTGTCAATAATTAGATATAATCATTCAGAGTTTGGAGGAAAATATCTAATTTTATAAATTGCGTTGTAGTGTTCCTTCTACAGAGTTATTAAACTGTAAAAACACCTAAAGATATATTATAATTGATCTAGATAAGAGACTCACAGCTTCTACCTGGACAGACTCTGACAACATCAGATTTGTGTGGGCACTTAGTTATTTCTTAAGTTTCAGATTAAAACTGTCCGGTAGGACAGTTGTATAAGGGTTGATCGTCAAAAACTGCACAAAAAAGCGTAACGTTGAAAAACTCCCAACTTTGACAATTTTTTTCTCTTTTTCTATAAAAGATAAAATTCCCAAATTTTCTTTATAATGTAGGGCAAATCCTCCTTTATGACTGTAATTTTTTTGCAACAACCCAGATCTAATAGATTTTGAGAAAGAAGTTGCCGAAAATGTGCAAAAACGGCATTTTCAAAAATTGTTCTTGTTCTTGTTCTTGTTCTTGTTGTTGTTGTTGTTGTTGTTGTTGTTACCTTTTTTGTAAACAACGTAGCGCCTAAACGCGAGAACCAATTTTCATGAATAAGGTATCATTCGAGTCGGAATGTTATGTAGATGTGCCTTTTGGGGGTCTCGACGCTGTACATGGAAAGGGAGAGGAGTTAGCCCCCTTTATGTAAGGCCCCCTCCAAAATTATTATCATTAATTACTCTGTAAATCTTAGCCCGATTTTGATAAAATTTGGTAGGATGACAGGGTTAGGGCTCCCCTACGTAACATTAAAGCGACGATCTGCTCTTACACTTGTTAAGGGGAAGTATAGCAATCGTTTCAAATTATCGAAACGTGAACCGATTTTCATGAATGAAGTGTCATTCGAATCGAAATTTTGTACAGATTTGCACTTTTAAAGTCTCGACGCTGTGCCTCATAAGGAGGGGAGTTTGCCCCACCCAAGTTAGGCCCTTTCTAAAACTATTATTACCAATATTTCTATAACGCTTAGTCCGATTTTGATAAAATTTAGCAAGAAGAAGTGGTTAAAGCTCCTCTACGTGGCTGTGAAGTGCCATCATGCTCTTACACCTACTAAGAGGAAGTACTGCAATCGTTAAAATGATCAATGAGTGAACCGATTTACATCAATGAATTGTCGTTCGATTCAAAATTTTTGCCTCTTCGCCTTTTAGGGAGAAGTACTGTAATCGCAGTTTATTTCTCTTACTCCTCTTAAAGGGAAGTACTGAAATCGCAGTTTAATTTTGCTATTTACGTACAAATTACCTTTTTATTTTATTCAAAACGCTTTCTCAAAAAAATTGTTATTGAGGATGGTTTGGGGGACCGCAACTGTAATCATTCTTTAAAAAGATCTCTCCAGTGGTAGTAACTCCGACTTAACATCTTTTCAGGTTATAATGATAAAATTAAAATTTATTATTCCCAATTTTAAAAAAATCTGTAAAGCAGATATGTAACTTTGCAAAACATACAAAAGGAAAATCTATCTAAAAGGTACAAAAATCTCTTTAACAAAAACTTACAGTTTAAAATGTTAAGTATAAGGGTTGATTAAACGCCAAAAGGTACACAAATAAGCAAGTACCCATCATTTCATTTATACTTCATTGATATTATTTTAAGTAATTTTACTACATTAATTTTCATTAATATTTTTTTGAATTTATTAGATGTTTCACAGACCCTTATGCTGGCCAGTTCATTCATTTTCTTTTTTTTATGATTTAAGTCGCGTCAACATCTAAGGTTATTGGCGCCCGGAGCTTTTTTCAGTGCACTGCCGGCCTCCGGACAGTGTTCTCTCGTTACAGACAACACTGTGAGCTGTAAGAAGCTCTTAGAAAGAGAAAATCTAAGGGTCTGCAGCTGGATTCGAACCCGGAACCTCCACGTGGGAATCCAATACGCTAACCGCATAGCTAATCCCTTCCCTTTGTTCATTCATAATATTTTATTTTTTTGTTATAATTATGATAAAATGTATATTATATCTTCATAATTAAATAGGTACTTTATTTTAGCTTTATTCCAAATTATTCTTCTGATTTATCTTTATTATGCTTTTTATTCTGAGTAGTCACATGTATGTACGAGTATGTTCATGCACGTTAAAGTAGAAAAAGACTAAGGTAGAGTCGGCTACTATTTAAATTTGAATCACGGATTTAAAACAATATTTCAGTCTAGAATTCGTCTTTCCGAAGTATTTGTGAGCACAAATAACGCGTAGGTAATATCAAGTAAATTATTCAACAATAATTATTCATTTCTCAATTGTAATTTAATGTAGTCCCTCTAATTTTACTTATAGTAAAATACTGGAATAATTATGTTAGCTGTCATAAAAATATGCATATCTTATTTATCTTATATTCCAAACATATAATACTGTGGGAAGAATACCTAGATTGAGAATGTAATTGAAGAAAACTATATTATTTTCTATAAAGCCAGATAATTATTACCTATTATTATAAACGTTTGTCTACTACATAAAGTAACAATTACTTTAATCGAAGAATGAACTTAAACCGACGATTTTTATTTAAAAATAAAAATAAATAAATGAAATCATTGATGAATGTTGGTGTAAGCATTTTTTTTAAAAAGTTTTTGAATTTTCTAGCCTCATATTTTTTTTTTTTAATAAAGTTTTTCTTTTTAACCTGTGATTAATAGTTTGTTGATTAGATATTACAGTCAATCTAAGTTAAATGGTGTTCTACTTGAACAAATATTTTGTAGATTAAAATGGCCAGCATAAGGGTCTGTGAAACATCTAATAAATTCAAAAAAATATTAATGAAAATTAATGTAGTAAAATTACTTAAAATAATATCAATGAAGTATAAATGAAATGATGGGTACTTGCTTATTTGTGTACCTTTTGGCGTTTAATCAACCCTTATACTTAACATTTTAAACTGTAAGTTTTTGTTAAAGAGATTTTAAAAGATTTTCTCCCTGTAATCAGTTCATACAAAAAAGTAGCGCAAAAGGTACATCGGAGGAATTTATTTGAAATGTAATGTACTTTATTCTCATAAAACTAATTACTAACTTAGTTTAATTTTTAATTCCCAAGAATTAGTAGACTATTTTTATTAATACTCTTCTTATATTCTAGAAAAAAGTAATTAGTTTATAAAGACGCATACAGTAATGTAGACACTGATACGGTTCAATTGCTAACAATCATACTAAGTACCAGAATGATCTAGGTACCAAGAATGATTCTTGAAAAGTTTTAAGTGTTCAACTGTACATATTATCCCAACTTTCACGTAATCCTGATTTGTCTCTAATTGACTACAGTTAGTGGAATTTATGGTAATATCCATTCTAGTCGTGGCCTCTGCGCCTCTGTTCTGTAGTATTTCTGTCTTATAATTTTCATCCATTTTCAAAGACTGGTTCATCAGTTTCATGTAAAAAAAAAAAAAAAAATCTATCTGTCATCCATTTATTCTGTTTCTAACTTGTTTAGTATGCATAAACTGGAAATACAGGATGTGATGGCACATTTATAAGATGAAGAAACATTCGAATAATAACATTTAATGCGCTATGAAACTCTTCATCCACAATTTGTCAACAAGCAAACATCTACAGTAGTTACTTACACCTCAGAGATGTACTATCAATAAATAATCCTACCAACTGACTGAAAAGGAATGAATTCCTGATTGATAATTCAAGGTAAATTGTTTTATTGACACAAATAAACATAGAGACTTTAAAAACATATAGGAAGTTTGGAAAGTAGTTATAGTCTTTTTATATAATATTTATTGCTTTAGAATTATCAATAATTTAGTAGCAAAGAATTTAACCTTGGATTTTCTACGTTAAAGAGGACATATTTTTATAAATTAAATTCTATGAATAGCAGAAAACATAATTTCAATAATATTTTGTTTATTGTAAGTGCTGATAATAACCATTCAATTGACTGAAACAGCATCACATAATTACTAAAAGGATGTTTCATCTCGACAAAGTTTCTCCACTACACAGATGATTCCCGCAGTTCAAAATTGAAATTAAAAAAAATAAAAATAATTGTCTTTACCAAAGATCCCAACAAATACACAGGCAATAAACTGTTAGGTGTATCGTATGTTCACTTTTGGCGTTTTCTCTTGCATTTTTCTCTTCTTAATTCCAATAGTAATGATATAAGAAGACGTTTATGTTTATAAATAATAGTCATTTCAGATTTGAATTTAAAGAATTAATGATGAAAGTAAAGACTAAAAGTTAATATTTAATTTGAAGAGCTGGCCTTCAATTCTTTGGAAATCTTCAAGAGAGCACTACCAAAACAGCTATCTGTTATTACAATCTGAAGACACACTTAGCGATGCAAGGAATTAACCAACTAAAATTCTCTAAAATGCTACAATAAAGATGGGTCGAGTGGGTTGGTGTGATAGATTTAAATTCTGATGTAAGGTTTTTTTTATTATTGTTTTCCTTGCCATGTAAATTATTTTGAACTTTTAATATAGGAAATAAATTGAAAAACACTGTAGACGAAACAAATAAGGCGAATGGACCTGATCATGTGACGTATAAGATAATAATTATGTAAAAACAAAAAATATATAATTTATCGGTCTAGTATGGCCCTGTAAGTGGGAGTTCTACAGTTTCATTCAGTTACTTGTTACATGTTTAAACAATGTATTAACAGTAAAGTACGTGTTCTAATTTGGTAGCTGCACGTTAAACCTCACCTAAGAAAAAGAAATTGGGTATTACTATTTTAAAAGCCATTTTATCTAATCTTGGAATTTCAGAAACTCATTGCAAATCGAGAAATTATAATATTATGAAAGCATATGACTAAAATATTTCACTAAAAGCATTTCAGAGAGAAACAGAACCAGCTCACATCCAAGAAGGGTCCTAAAATGAATTATTCTGGGAAATAGTTTCACAAACAATTTATAGATCCACATATGTGCAATTAGTATTACAAATTTTAAAAAAAAATTGATAATTGCCTTTTTTTTACTAAATCTCTAAAAAATAAAATAAAAAATTCTTGATGTAAAGTGTTACTTTTAGAGGCAGTATTTGTACACTGTTAAGTTCAGGTTCCTTGATAAGGACCTATCAAAACAAAAAGACCCAACAATTTTTCATTTTCAAGGATGATTTTAATCATACAAAAATAACACAAAAACATTTTTTCAAATCCACTTTTTCGATTCCTGAGGAAACTCTGAAGAAGTGAAACTAATAGCAGTTCTATGTTGTCTTTGCCAACGACGGGTCGAGGAGGACGCAGTTCTTCAGAGCCCGAGATTCTGTAGGTAGATATATATCAAATAAAAATTAACGTCACAAGGCTTTTCAAGATATTTAATCCAAAGCGTTAGTTGAAGGATAGCTCAAAGTTGCCTCCAAATTTACTCATCACAACATCCTAGATGGATTATGGGTCCGAGTTACCTAATCTGGCCACAGTTTTATGTTGATATCTAGTAAGTTAGCAGTGATTTTGAACTGAACAAGTAAGTTGTTTTCTATAAAACATTAAGCTCTGTTCGGTAAAAACTTTCAAGTAAGTAGCCTAGGATGGCAAAGAATGAATAAAACAAACAAAACATTGAGTAAAAAAGAGAAAACGTAAGGAGCTATTTTATTGAGCATCTTAATGAGTCCCAAATTAATGGGTCTGAAAGCTTCAGCCATTAGTTACTCAGGAGTTAGACGGACAAATATCTAATTGTTTACATGATTATTTGTGCAAAAAAAAAAAAATTGTTGAAACAAAAATAACTATGTGAAATTTTATATAAAATCTTCTTTATTTATTTTACATTTTCCCTTGATCAAGGTTTTCCCAACAGATGGCAAAAGTTAACAATATTTAATTGCCCTTGAATGTTTATTTATATCTAATTAATGTCCATTAAGTAGCTATAAAAATAATTGTGTGCAAAGAATCCAAACAAAACATCCTCGCAGGAATCTAGGAAACATGGAAGAAGATCCTGACTCATACTTAGTAAATTGAAACATTTCTTTATTATTAACTCTAACTCCTACAGAACTCTAATACTAATGCTATTATTTTTTCTCTTCAGATAAGACCATTTTTTTTTAAGGACTTTATTAATTAAAACTAACATTTAATTTAATAGCATCTCTTCAGAAAAAGTTTTTTGTATCACAATTTATTCTTTTTTTAAAAAATTAATTTATTTCTGTGAATAATCTAAGTACTATTTTGAACATACTGAATTAAAAGATGTAAGTTAGATTTATAATCGAGAAGAATATCTGCACAATGAACTACATATAATTATTCATTGTTACCTGTTGAAAGAACAGATCATTGTTATAGAAGGCTTGTAGAATAGGGTTTTTTAGGGTTCATTAATAAAGGAGGAAGAAGAATGACATATTAAAAATAGTTGTTTCTAGGAAATTGGCGACAGCTAAGGAAAACAAAGTGCAAAGGACTTTACTCGTAAATGGAAGGGTTTGATTGGATTTGGATTCGTTTAGTAAAACCTTAAATTATTGCCCGTGAACGATAAGAGTGGCTTATAGTTACTTTCATCGGTCCTGAGAAACCATGTGCTCAGTGAACTAACAACAATCAGGGGCTACATGCCCAATCCGTATATGTCTAGCTGAAGAAGCCTGGATAAAAATCTTTTAGCTGCTACTTTATAGTTTTATAATTACCTTCTCAAGTTTGCTGCCTCAAGTTTTCTCTTCCTCAGAAACTTAAACAGCCCGCAATCAGTATACTGAAAAAATAGTGGCCGTATGCTGAAAAACAGGTACCGTGTGACCACGTCCTGCACCCAAAATACTGTACTTACTGTACCCAAATTAAACAAAAACTCTTAATTTAGCTGATACCTATCCTTAAAGTTTTCTACATTAATCGAAACCTACCGGTCTTCTTAAAATAACTCTTCTGGACAAATCTCTTAGATTGAGCGCAAGTCGTAATTGGCTCAGGCATCTATTAGTAATTACTTCTTAATTTTGGTATAACGAAATTTCTCAGAAATGGATAAAGGTCTGGGTTAATGAACGGTTGGCATGAACCTGTCTATGCTAGTTCACTGAAAATATGTTCAAATAAAAGTGATTGCTTTTGGACTGTGAAATTTGTCTAAAAGAATAATTTACGAACAATAAGATCTCTGAAAAAGATAATGAATATATTTCGTCAAACAAAAATTACAATAACGTTAAGTTAGATCGGTGCAATTCTTATAGTTTTTAATAAAACAATAACCAAAAAAAAAAGAAAACTTATTGCATCATTTACATACTACAATATATTTATTATCCCACCCACTCTAAAGTCTTGCTTAATTCTATTTGTTATAGAAATAAAAGGTTGACTACTCATTATGATATTGAAAGTAAGAGAACTAAATTTCTTATCTCTTGAGAAATATTTCTTGACCGATTATTATAAATATTAACGGTAATAAGCAATTAAATTAATAGAACCAATTAACATTGTTCTTATAAACGCGTACAACATGCAGTATCCAAAACCAGAAGCTTAAGAATTTTACTCATAATATTATTGGATGGTAAGGGCACACTGCACTCTGAACTCAAATCACTTGTTGTGGCAAGAAACGATCACTGCTTTCTTTTCAAAAGATTCTATAAAAAACAACCGAAATTATTACTACTTTAAAAAAAGAAGTTCGAACGTTTAAGAACTAAACCGAAGGCAGTATGTTGTCAAAGTCTCCTGCACGTACATATTAGTCTTTAAAAAGACGTGACAACTAGGTTCAAGTCCATCTTGTAAATATGGCAGCAGCAGACAGCCAGATATCAGCAAAGTTCACTCCTATTACCTATTATGGAAACAATTTTACAATTAATTATGTAAATAAATAAAAAAAATCAAATTTTTAATTATTCGTAATTTACATCTCAATTAGTAAACCATTATATTCTAAACCTATACTAACTTTTAGTAGGCAACGTGCTTCTTTTTAAAAAAAGGAAATTTATCTTTTTAATTATTTAAAATATTGCAGATAAATGAATATTGAACATTTAAAAGATGTGTCTGCAAACCCTTGTTCAAGATAGCATAAGGAAATAACTATTCTTAATTTCACTCAGATAAAATTATCTTTAGTCTTGTCGAATGTAGCCTTTCAGATGAACCTGAAGCCTAAATCTAAATCTAAAGACGTTGCTTTAGTAAGACTACAGCTTTGATTATAAATGTATGGCTTCAAAATCATTACAATTAAAATAAACACAATTTAAAAATTCTCAGACACAGATGAAAATATTTAAACGGTAATTTTTTAGGTTATTATTTCCTTGCCTTGACACCTCACAGGTGAATTTTAGTTTTCCTTGTTTTTGACAACTTGAGCTTAATAAATCAGCCATTTAAATTCTTCTTTCGAAGCTTTTTTTAGGTGAATTTATATATTGTTTTTATTTATAATAAGTGGTTTTTTTTTGCCTCTTCCTGTAATAAAATACGTACAAATAAAAATTAGTAATCGAGTTTAAATATGGAACATTTGGAACTAAAATGATTTCGGTTAACTAATCTCTTACAGTTAATTTTTTATGAGAGGGCAATACTTTTTTGGAAGATTGCCTTCATCAAAACTATTTCAAAAAATGTTGTGTATAATTTGGACAATATGACGCAGGGTTTTTTTGTGAACACAGAGTCACATGCAATCGTCTGGTATATTGTTACTTTTCTTTTAACTAGGGAATCAGCATCGTCGAGACTCCACCGGCACCCACAAGGGGATCTAAGTGCGTTACTACTCTTTTGTTAGTTCAAAATCTTATAATTAAAAAATGAACTTATTTGTGCAAAATTCAGAAGATTCATTATGTTTTTAAATTTCCTTAAAACTGTCATATTGTAAATAGTACAATATATTTTGAATTTAATTTTCAAACTGGCTAGAAGTTTGTATCGTTTGTTTAGTTCGGTACTAGACGCTCCATTCTATGTAAGCAACCACACTATACATACAGATCACCAAATTCCACTTATCTCCGAACTTGCCAAAATTCGATACAAAAATTTTCACCAAAAACTCTCACTGCATCCCAACCCTTTAGCTGCAAACCTGTCTACAACTACGCTACCCTCCAATCCTCGAAGACGGCTGAGGCGCCGTTGGCCCCGTGACAAACTGGGTGACTAACGGCGGCCATCAATGGATGACCGTCATTCACGTCTGCCACGCTATTCACATACATTCATCGCATTTACCTATTGTACCTGTAGGTACAGGTGTAAATTTCATTAAAAGGATAATAATAAAAAAAAAAAAAAAAACTTTTCAAACTACCCTTAGAAAATAAAAATTTGTACTTATCCTTGTGTAAATAAAATTTATAATGCTACATTTAGATTGTTTCTTTTTTAAGCTTTAGTTTTCAGTAGAAAAGGTCGAGTTTGATCTGTGCCTAGAGCTTCAGCTAATTTAAATTCCCCTCTGTCCGGAGAAGGAGAAAGTGAAAATTAGAGATGTCCTGGGATGACTCATTGGGCCTTTGAATTAAACTTTCAAAGAACCCAATTTTCGCCACTCTGGTAGATGCAAAATATTAATGTGTCTGATGCTGGCTGATTGTTGACCCTTTCACTGACAACCCCTATACTTTCCATTGGTTTCTTCTGGTTAATACTAAAGCTACAAAACATAGTTTGTAAATAGTCCGAATCAAGGCCTAAACGGCTATTGTAATTGTAATTTCAACATGACCTGCATAATTTCAATACATTCTCCTTTTATTTGACATTAAGTTTGCAAAAGATAATGTTGATGTTGATCTTGCTAGAAGAAGAAAAATGTGTTCGCAAATTACCGCACGTAGAGTATATGGCCTGTCAGGCGTGGGTGAAATGAAACGAAGAGTCTGTTTTAGGAGAGATGGTACATACAATCATTCCCTCTTTGTTATTTGCCCGATCATCAAAATGGAGGTGTAAAAGGTCCTCTACAAGCATAACTCTACAAAAGGGAGGATTGTCTCTCACCTTGGCATTTCTAAAATACAGAACTGTCTCTGTGCTGGCTGCGGGCAGTCACGATCAAGAACTTGGAAGTGCACATTCCTCAGTACATCCTCTTGTCTTCTTCATCTTCTCCACTTGGTTTCTCTTTGTTATACTACTTGTTTCCGTTTTTTTTTTTTTTTTTATTATTTTTGACTTTTTTAGTATTTTATTTTCCATCATTTTGCTCTACAACTACAACAGTTAATACGCACTCAAACATGCCACATGTACACTCCGAGAAGTTACTCAGTGGTTAAACTTCCTGAATGCAGAGCTAATCGTACTCTTGAAGCGAAGGAATCCAAGAACATATTGTTTGAAACGCCTAGGAGGATTACCTGGTATGGTGTGGGATGTTAGGTAGCGGACCAAGGAATTAGGGTGAACTTGTTCAGATTTACAGAAACTAGCTGAAGAAAAGAATCTCAAGGTCCTCCGTGGTTGGCTAATTTGGGAATTTGGAAGATAGAATAAAGATGGTACTAAGGATTTTTGATTGAAAGATACCTGGTGCTCATTTACACCTACACTTTTATGACGAATAGTGCACGAGCAAAAAACAAAGAGGGTGTGATTGTACCGACTCGTCTGACACTTCGATCATTTCATCCAAGCTTGCAGACAGCTAAACGAAATATCGGAAATGAATTTTTCTTAATTCTTCATTTTTGAAGAGTTCCAACCACTGGAAGAGGAAGGGAAAGACACACAGGCCAATTCCTATCTTATAATTTTCAATTTTCTATTTTTCTCTTTTCTAAAACATAATTAATTTCTGCTATATCACAAAATTGAAACAAAGGAACCATTATCTAATAGAGATTTACAGAATTAAATTAGTTACCATATGAAGAAAAAAACACAGCAAACATCTAATACACAAACAATAGATAAACGGGAAAATAAATCCTAGTGCAAACAGTTACTGATGATTTAACGCAAACTAGAATAAATGGGAACTAGGGCAATCGTTGTAATTTATCTTTTTTTAAATATTCTAGAGTTGCCTGGGGAAGTGATAAGTGCATTTTGTCCCACACTCTACTAAAGTTCTATTTATTCTCAATTACTTTAGGTAAAACTCCAAGGCCAATTTTAGAGCCTAAAACTGTACAAATTACTTTCTATTTAGAAATATTTTAGTGGATTTAAACGTAAATATTAAAGTATTAAGTAATATTAACATATTATTAAGAAAATTAAATCAATAGAAAATTTTACAAGGCTAATAATACTTTCTTATCGGAATTAACTGCAAAATGCTGTAAACTATGTCTCAACAAGCTTAACTAAGTTTAATTAACATAATGATAGTTTAATATTAAGGATAAACAGATACAAGAACTGATCTTTTAATCACGACCATTAGCAGTGTTTTAACCATCACCAGAATGGTGCATGTTAAAATAAATTTGTATTACTATGTTTTGGTACCAACAGTGCATCTCCAAGGACGAATACACTTTCTTAATAATTCCGCATTATTTTTAATAACTTTCATAAACTTGAGAGTGATGTCTAGTTAATTGTTCTAATTGTAGAAGTTTTAGGTGAACAGGTTGAACGATTTTAGTAATTAGTACCTATTTTTATCTTTAAGGTCTCATAAATTGCAGTTGTAATCATTTTGATTAACATTTTTTGCATTCTCATGGAACCCAGAATAGGATTTATGTATTGCTCATATCGACTTTAACATAAAGAAATCCATGAAAAACTCTGGCGTTTTCACTACATCAAAAAGTATTTTGTTTAAAAACGTAGCAACTTAAAATGGGGGTTGCTGCTACTTGACTTGGTGAGCGAGATACTGTGAGGGGAACTAACTAGGAATAGATTAGCTTAGTGGTTAGCGTATTTCCCAACGTGGATATGCAGCTTCTGACCCTTAGATTTTCTCTTTGTAGCAGCTTCTGTCATCACACTGTAAGTGCACGGTGATGGACTGAGTCCTCTCGTTACAGACCACACTGTACGAAGGCCGGCAGTGCACTGATTAATACATAAGACAGTGCTGAATGATCCAAACAAGGTCGCCTAATTTTAGAAATATAACTTCAAAAAAAACTACGCAAAAAGTATTATTGTAACAGTAAATACACAAAAAATATTGAAGGATAATGGATAAATGATGAAAAGATGATTACTTAAGAATTTAGGTCACAAATTAAAATGATTAACATCGAGGATTTACACTTCCTTAAAGATGGGTAAAGATTCTGTTTCAACACCTACACAAAACTAACTAACTTGATACTTTCTCCAATTGCCTGGAAGTTAGTATTTATCTAAAATTAGTATTAATTGATTAGAACAGGTTTGTCCTTGATTTCTATCTTTGTTAACTGAGGAAATCAATCTTAGCTAATAATTTCTTGCTGTAATAGTCTTGTGCTTTTCAATAGCTTTCTTCTTCCAATCAAACCTCCTCTATTTCTTCTATTTCCATCAAGTACTAATGAGGAAAAGGAAGGCAAAATTATAGAGTTATAACTCACATTTATTATCTATGTATCTACAGATATGTAGATTCTTTAATCGTAGGCCATTTATAAATGAAAAGTTTGTTCTCAATTGCTTATTAAATATACGAGGTCTGGCTATTAAATAACGAGACGGTTTATGAAAAAAAGTTTTATTTTAAAAATTATTCTCCAATCGAATGCTCCCCTTCAATGTACTCCCCTTCCCACGCCACACACCGTTCCATTGGTCAAAGCAAGGCTGGAAGTCTACTTTTGTAAGAGCATTTAGGAGCTCCGCCGATTTTCGCTTCACCTCTTCCATCGACTCGAACCGGGTTCCTTTTAACGCAGACTTGAACTTCGGAAACAGGAAAAACTCACAGGGTGCTAAATCAGGCGAGTAAGGCGCGTGTTCAGAGCACTGGAGTGCCTCTAGCGGCTAAATAACGCTTCACAGACAGCGCGTTATTGGACAGGTGCGTTGTCCTGGTGCAAGATCCACGACTTGTTTTTCCACAACTCCTGCCGTTTACAATTTGACCCTTTCCGCCCACAATTTCATTGATTTTGATCACTGTTTGCGGAGTTGCAACAGAGACAGGTCGACCTGGAAGTTGGTCATCTTCGGTGCTCTCTCAGCCTTCAGAAAACCATTTATACCATTCGAAAACACGCGCACGAGATAGAGAATTCTCACCATAGGCCTCTTTCGTACATATAACTTGAATTATTTCTCATTAGGCACTGTAAGTAAATATTATTGAAACATTCGTTTCCGTCTGTCATTTATGTCCATGTAATATATAACTTTGATCAATCTAGAAATTGAGATAATGAAGGACATATCCTAGTAATAACAATTGCAACGAATATTTACGACATAGTCTTCACTGAGGGCTAGTTGAGAGTTCATAACAATAGATAACCTCAGGATAGATAAGTAACGTTAAAGAGATGTTCATAGAAGCATCCAGGAAAGTGGAACGCGAGAACATGGTCTACCACCGCAAGGAGACTTTTAAAACTAGGAGAACTTGTGTTTGTAGAAAACAACAGAGCGGAGGTGTAGGCGAGGCTTGTGGAAGGAATTAAATGTTATTATTACCGCCGAAAATACTTCAAATTCCTCGGAGTCTTTATTGTACAACCTCCATCTGTACATAGCATTGCTGTACTTAAAAAAAGGTCAGAAGGAAAACTTCATTTTGAGTTTTGCGAGAAGCTAATTTTATTTGTAGTGCTACTCCCAATTTAGTGACTGGATTTGAGCCTCTCCTGAAAATAAAGGCTACAATAGGTGAAAATTATTCACTTTGTTTACGTATTTATTATTCAGGCCTTCATTTTCTTCTCAAATCCATCTGAGAGCGAAAAATTCGCTGCCTAACCGATACCAGAACCTATTTTTAGAAGCAAAAACCTTTTCACATTTATAACTTTTTTACAACTCGCAAAGTAGGCGTCAGAGGTGGCAGTTTTGATTATCATGATGATGTCTTCTAGTTGTGCAGAATTCGGATGTAATCATACGGCTGTCAAAGACCACCTATACATGAAAGATTGCACTAACTCATTTTTACATTTCCATTCCTTCACAAAACAGAATTCAATATTTACAGAATTCAAGTCACCGTACGTTTTGTTCTGTTGTAAACTATTCTTGGAAGCCAAATTCTGAAGCACAAATGCAATTAGTAATTAACCAACCATTTTAGCAATTCAGAAAAAACAGAGTTGAGATAATGCCTTTAATGTTTGAAAATGACCATTAACTGCTTAATAATAGTGTAATCTTGATAGAGAATGTCGGAGAAGATTTAGGCCGTGACCCTTCTGTTAAAAACCTAAAATAAATCATTTAAATAGCATGCGCAAGTGCACCTAGTCTTTAATCAAAACACTATCTACCTGCTCATTAAACGTCATTTCTCTTGTTAAATTAAATTTCTTCTAAAATCAAAATGGCTGTGATTTCCTGGTAGTTTTTATTCCTTCATAATTTCTTTCTTCTGCATTTAGATTGTTCGCTGCAGCAACGTCAACATCGTTAGTGTTGATTGATGAAGAAAAGATTGAAGAAGAAAAATTGATGAGAGGATGATTAATGAGAATGAAAGGAGAGTAGCGATGATTGTATTTAAAAATTAATAACGGCTATCGCTTTCTTTTATGAAATAAAAGAATCATTCTTTGGTCATGAAGTCTGGTTACTGCAAGTAATATTTGATGATTCCAAGATAGGAAAGTTGGTCAGCACCTTGTGACCTGAAAACTGCACAATGAAATGTTCTCAAAAACTTTAGCATTTGGAACAAGATATCAACAATGTGAGGAGAATTCCATGTTCCAGTAGAGGGCGGAGACTGGCGTAAAGAATTAGTAGTTGATTTTATGTGGTGAACCTTATTTAATTCCTAAAAGATAAGGTAATCGAATTTCATTCATTTGTATTACGTAAGAAGATCTAGGATCCTAAATTTATCAAAAACTTATTTAAAACGCTGAGTGGACTAAACTAAATATTATTGCTTTACATCCAGTTCTCGTTAATTTTAATCCAATAATTACAAAATGTTAAGAGTACATGCAAGTTCACCTTTCAATTCAACTATCTCGATATAGTTCAGCTATTAAACACCTTGAACTACCGTAATTTGAAACATATTTAATTTCAATAATAAATTAAAACTCAAGTTCCGGTATTGCCTCATTTTAAACTCTGGTTATAAGCTCTATAAATTTCTAAATAATGATTCATTTGGTTCCCTAAAAGGGAATTAACAAGATTAAGATGATGGCATCATTGAGAAACTTTAAAAGTTCATTAGCTTAATTGTAAGGAGAGATAGTCTTCCAGCTCTTAGAATAAATTCAGATTACCCACTAAATCATTTTAATTTATTTCCTGATAATTTCCACCATTATTATTAATTCTAAACTTTATTTATGCACTTAATGAAATTGCTACCATCATTTCAATTTATTTTGTATTATTAAATAAACTATATTTATACTGGTGTTGAAATCGCTGAGATTACGTCAAAGATCCGTTATGAGTGAAACCCATCTTACTCAACACCCAACACCAGTCGAAAGCTTAATGAAGAATAGACTTCCTTTAAAAACAGTGAACCCATAACTTTCTACTCTTTCTCAAAAGTTATTTTTTCACCTTAAATGCACATATTTGGAAAAGTAAAGATTGGATAAACCAAAATTACCTTTCATCCTAATATCGGTCCCTAACCTCTTCTGGTTTATATAACCCTAAGTCCTCCAGTTAACTTTGATCACAAATTTTCATTCAAACCTAATTTTTACTGACTCTTTTATTCCTTCTTAAATGGGTACCAATGCTTCTCCTGAATACGCCATGGGCAATACAAAATAAAGTTATACTGCAGCACATGTGATTGCATCTATTTAGAACTATCTAAATAGTTACGTTTACTCTCATCCGGCGGAGCTCCTGTCTTCTTCAACAACAATCCTCCTCCTTGCCCAGATCTGGTGCGCTACCTTGCGCTCTTCATAAACAAACGATTCACGTGGAACCCACCCTCTATACTATATAAAAAAAGATAAGCATTAACAAAATGTGCTACTAAAGTGAGAGCTAGTAAACGTGTAAAGTAAACTTTACAGATTACTTGGTCGACTCTCCAAATTGCCCATAGAACTCAAAAGATTATTACAATATTATTTTCAAACTTACGGATTTACGGTCTAGAGCTGTGGGGTTCGGCCAAACATACGGACAGTACCAACATTTCAATCAAAACTACTCCGGCAGATAGCTGACGCTCCTTTCTACATGTCTAACCTTACTCTTCACAACGACCTTAAGATCGCATTCGTACAACCACTCGCCAAGACGAAATATCACAAATTCTATACTGCTTGCTCTCTCTTCTTACTCTAAACGTTTCATACAGTCTCTCGCCTCCTCTGCCTTGAAAGAAAGAATTAATGAGTTGAAATTTGAACTCATTCCTCATTTGTTCATTTTTGGCATGATAAAAATGATTTAGTGGTTAAGGAGCTGAATGCAGGTGGGATGAATTCTTTGCCTACAAAAAACTTTCGAGGTGCAAGAAGAATACAATTACTGGCAACAAGATAGACTGAATTGATTTACAATTTGAAGAATTAATTGGTAGATCTTATTTCAAATACTTCTTTTAAGTAAAAGAACAAAAACCAGCCAAGTAATAATCTCTTTCTCTTTCAATCAGAACAACATGAATATGAATAGAGTATCTACAGTGTATCCGTTATTTTGGTGCATGGTTATTAAGCGTAGGTTTGCATACAAATAAAATAATAATAATAAACTGTTTAGTCGAATATGTGCTTCAAATTTGTCTATTAGCAATATGCAATGTGCTTCCAATATATGCTACAAACAAATTGAATTAATTTTCGGTGGGTGAAACAGAGATTAAGATGCAGCAAATTAACGAAAAGTAAATTACCGTATCTTCGAGAACAAGTCTGTTTCAGGAGGGATTAAATGGGAGAAAAGGATAGGTTGAGCTTCAGCTTTTGGTAAAGGAGTGTGATACATCAAGTTGTACGCATTAGGTTTACACAAGAAGGATTTTAGGCTAACATATCAGGTGAATGAAAGGTTGCACTTAATTTATCCAGATAAAAGTATCATCTAGGTTGTTATTCACTTAAATTATGTTTGAACAGTTATTTAAAAATCTATAAAAAAAAAATACTGCCTTATCAATCCTGACTCTTCTAGGAAAACTAACATCCTATGGAAAAAAAATTGTAAACACGCCCAAAACATAAATAAAAATATTTTTAATATACCCTCTGATCTTTGGAACTTTCATTATGACGAAATGAATGAAACAGAAATCCGTTCGAAAGGTCTCTGTGATTAAATCGTGACTTTATCCAATAAAACTGGACGAATTTATTTGATTCAGTTCTTCTAATTAATGTTTGAAGGTAGTAAAAATTTGTTGATTTTTGTTATTGTAAATATTTATTATTTGTCCCAAAAATGGTTTTTGATTTATAAAAGTGAGGTTCTGTACTTTTCTTTTTCATTTTTCATAATTTTAAAAAACTGATTACAATTTTTTTTTATCAATTTAGTACAATTTTTAGTACTGTATACATTCATTGCAGGATCGTAATCCAATCTTTCATCAGAATATTTTATATTTCATCCGATTGCTTGCTTTTTCCCTAGTTTACTACGATTACTACCTTATTTTAAACCAAATAAAAAGAAGAAAAGAAATGTAAAATTTGAGGAAATCCAAGTCTTCTAATGTTAATCAGAGATGCTGGGTTACATTCCAGGAAAACTGTTTCCGCAGATCGATCAATCAATGTTGCAAAATTAAAAACTGTTCAGCTAACTGATTAAGGTTACACTGTAATTTCAGCCAGAAATGATCTCTTTAGTCTAGTTTCTTCAGTCAGTGTAATGATTTTAAGTCAGATGATGATGCGATTTGTTTATGTGCTTCTAGAGGTTTAGTGAAAATTAGTTAATCGAGTGGAAACATTTGACACTCTGCCTAAGTGGCGTGAACTCAGTACGCCTGATATGTTCTACAAGAAAAATATTTTTATACAAATTTATTTCATCTTCACTCTCCATATATTTAGACGATTCCTGCAGCTGACTTCTATTTCAATTGGCTTCTATTTCATGAAACATTTTCAAATAATCAATTGTACCCAGAAGAGAGTTTTCCACCCAATTGTAAGATTTTTAAACACAAAATCAATTAAAAAGTACTTATATAAAATAGTATAAAGGATATAGTATAAAAATCCTATAAAGGATTGTTACAAAGCGCAAATCAAAGTGGCCTAGATTTTTTGATACAGCTTTGGGGTAGTGCATTTATATAATTCCGCTTAAAATAAAATTCTTCTTTATTACTTTATTTTTGGACATTTCGCTTTCTTCAGATGTATATATTTTATTTTTTTAAACAAGGTTTTGCCCATATAGAGCAAAGTTCTCACTCTTTTAAAGAAAAGACTCACTATTATGGATTGTATTGCTTAAAATAAGTATACGCTCATCTGTTTATATTTTTTAAAAAGATTGTAAAATACAGTAGCAGTGTTTAAATAGAATTGAAGAAGGTAAAATTTGATAGAAATGTACATTTTGGAAATGTTAACAAAATTTGTGGGTGGAAGGCATACATTTCTATGGAATGGATGAAAATAGATCATATCTGTTGTTACCCAAAGATAAAAACAAAGCTCAAAAAGACAAAGAAGAACATCTTTTGTCCACCTAGCAAACATTGCCTCAATATTAAAAAAAAAAGTTTTAAATTTATTAATGCAAAAACCGTCAAAAGTATTTATTAAAGATAAACTATAGTATAGACTAGAGAAAAATGGCTTAACTTTAGAGATTACCCTTCGACTGTCATACCAAGACCATTAAATCAAGATTAATATTCTGACTCATAAATCTGAAAAGCTGTGGAAGAAAAAATTATTTCTTTAATTGACAGAATTTCAAAACATTAATAACCCAAGTAAAGGGAGATTAAATTATAGTGGGAATGTGCCAATAGTTTATTTCCAAGAGGATATCTTGCATGCAAGTAAACAATTCGCAAAAAAAAAGTGTTTAGCAACGATTCATAATTTCAGTTTTATCTTTTTAGTTAAAAATGTCAGAGACATTCTCCACGGCCGAGACAAGCATGACCTTAATATTACCTCTCAAGTCCATTCAGATTAGAATTAACTAGATTTAACTCTTCTTTTTCTTATTATTTTTTTAGTTTATTTTAAGGAACTTAATTGATAAATTCGATAAAATTAAAGTAAACCATTTGCTACGGCTTCACTAAAAACTGCATTCTCTAGCAGTGAGTGAATACAGCACAGTAAAGGGAGAGAAAATACGCTTTATCGACTTCTGCCAGAGGTATTTGGAAATTGTAAAATTACCAAATGTATACGTGCTTTTTCAAAAGAATGTTCAATGTAATTAACAAACAGTGGAGGCTCAACAAAATATTATGAAGGAGGTGGACATTTTAAAATTGAAAGTGAGTGTTTAAACTTTGTTCCACTTCAAAGTTACAAAAAAAGTGGAAAAAGTAAAGTGTTTGCCTACTTTTTGAGGCGGGTCCTAATGTCTAACTACCGATTCTTTAAAGAAACAGTTTTAAATGTTTTCCTCATTCAATATTTTATTATTTGTTCAGAAAAAAAAGAAAGCAAATAATCATGAGTGGGCTATCATTTTATCCTGGATGTATAAAGTATGCTTTTGAGAGTTAAGAAGCATTGGGAGACTTTATTTTAGATTTAGTTGTAAGCCTGCTCACTTATTTTAATCTCCAAGGAAATTTATATAGGCGCTTTAATTTTGTTTTCAAATTGGGCACATACTTAGCTCTCAGTGTAATTTCGATTTGAGTTATCTTTCAAAATAGACTTCTGATTGTGACTTGAGTAATTGAAAAATACTATTGCAAGAAGAGTGCCTTTGGGCCAACTTTTTATTGACACTTTGGAGACTGTATCTTTTTTGAAGGGACACTGCTAGGATATCTTCCTTTTTGCAGTAGATAGATAGTTTATTTTGCACTGAGCTACAGTTATTGCTTTCAAAGAGTTGTAGGTGGAAGTAGAGATTGCAACCTACAGGATACAGTAAATATGCATTAAAATAATAAAATCAACATTAATTTCCTCACCTCAAATTGGCATACTACCCAACCAGCAATATTTAAGCTATTCATCTTTACATTAATCAAACATAACCCTTTCAGAATGCGAAAACTTTATAGGAATGAACACAAAGTTTTAAAAAATAATTCTAAACTTAGAAAAGCTATCTATATAAACTTAGAGCAGATTTGTTGACCTTGATTAATTGGTAAACCGAAAGAAGAGCGACTCTACAGGATGATCCTGAATAAAATCTTTTTAGATTGAGCTATTAATAATTCGACATGGGAGAATGATATTATCATCTAGTAAACTGATATTTATTCCATCAAGATTATCACCGCATCATCTGTAGACACCTGGCTCCTTCTATTTAACTTCTTTCATCACTTTATCGGCTTTCTATCTTTTTTTTTAAGGAGAACAATGCATTAATCTGCACCGTTTTTATTTTAATAAGGTATCAACTATAGTAGTTTGATTCTAGCTGATATGGAGTTTTAATTTACCTTTTCTTTTCGGAAATTCGTAAAGGAAATGTTTTAAAATAAAAAAAAATCCATAAGCATGTGATGAAAAGCCAATTTAAGTTTAAATAATTTAATGAAACACAATTTCAATAAACAATGGTAGAAGAAATTAGTGTAGGTTGGGTTGTCTAGGGTTTCTCGTTCTTTTGGTTTGTATTCTTTTTTCGCTAATAGTGCTCAAGCAGATTTTCGATTAGGAATTATTAACGGAAAACAGTTTGAGGTTCCCTGAGACTGAAAAAAAAACTCACAGGCACTTCAATTATGTTGTAAAGATCTACTTTCTGAATAAATTAAGTCGATGTATCTTGTTTACGGCTCGCTACGCCAATTGTCACGCCTCAATTTCCTCACATCCTAACCCTCTAGTTTCCGAACTTACTGCGTTACCATGAAATCTTCCAAGACAGTTGAAGCGCCACTGGCCACGTGATCTCTTTAATGAAGTAAGTGCCAGCGCATAGTTGTACACGTAATGTTCTTCTTTGAGAGTTTCTCCATTAGATGAATTCTCCCCTCATGCTACTGGCGTATTTATACTTATATATCATTTTGTATCAGCTTGTTGCCGAAATGTACTGTAGTTGTGAAAATAAAATTAAAAATAAAAATAAAATCAACATATTTTAGGAGTGTTCTCAAGCAGTCGGCTTTGCTCATTGCTTTATTTATTTTGTACATTTCTTTTGGCTATTGATTATTAAATAAAATAATAATAATATTAAAAATTAAATCAAATAAAGTGTCATTAAAGTTTTAATATAATCTGAATTAAGGAAATTAGTCCATCGCAATTGCTTCTTTAGAGTGGAGGTTTCAACTTTATTTAATTAATTTGTTAATTATTATTAATTCATTTAAAAGTTCTAGTTATTAAAATTGATTGGATTTCTTACGAAGAGATTATTTTATTTGAAACATTTCTAGGAAAAACTGATGGAAAGAAGTTTTTGTGGAGCTTTTACCCTAAAATTAACATCATACGTCTAGAAATATTATGGTAGTTGAAAAAACGCAAATTGCCACCAACCAACCACATTTTTTTATTAACTGAAAAAGTGATTTACAACACAAGCACACCTTTTACTTAATTAGGGTTAATTGAATATTCAATAGAATACAATTAAATGCAAATTTGTCAATTAAATACTAATTGAAGTAGTATGTAGGAACAGCGCGAATATTTTATTCGAGACTTTTAATCACGTAAAATTGTGAGAGGGACATGATCACTTTGACAAAGAATGTGAATAAAAATAACACATACCAAAGAGACTATCAGAATTATTGACAAATCTTTTGACTAAATGAATCCGAATAACTAAATCAATTACCACTTTACTGTAATCGAATAAAATATTTACAACTTATCCGTATAAATCGTTTAAGCTATCTTTATAAAAACAACAAAGTTCTTAAATAGAAATAAGTAAAATTAGCCATGGGAACGCTAGATTATTAAAAATAAATAACAAAATAACTCCATAATCGGTCAAATATGAGCATTATCTGTTGAAATAGAAGATAATTCAACATCTTAAAAACAAAAAGTTTTTTTTTTTTTTGCGCATCAACAGCTGAGGTTATTAGCGCCCGGAGCTTTTTCCAGTGCACTGCCGGCCTCCGGACAGTGTTCTCTCGTTACAGACAACACTGTCCATCACCGGACAGTGAGCTGTAAGAAGCTCCTAGGAAGAGAAAATCTAAGGGTCAGCTGCTGGATTCGAACCCGGGACCTCCGCGTGGGAGTCCAGTATGCTAACCACATAGCTAATCCCTTCCCTTAAAAAGTGTTTAAATTGTTTGTTTATTGTCACTTAGTAACCTCGGATTATGATTGCGACGGTAATGACTTTCCAATTTGTTTATTATTTAATGACTTAGTAATTAACATTACTAATTAGTAATTACTAATACTAATTTAATTAAACTCATGCCAGTCGTTTGAAGAGATGTAGTTCGAGATATCGTACTTGGTTAGTAATGGGTATAGAAGTGTTGTGGAAAAGTCTAAGTTGCGAAAAGAGCCAATCTCAACCTAAAATTGTTTTGGTCAACAGTGAAGAGTGTTATATAGGAGTCATCATGAAGATTGGTTTGTGTGGCAATAGTAATGAGAGATATTAGGCGTGATATAAAGGATTTAAAGTCTGCTAAGAAGCTATAGTAAAGTGAATTGATGTCACCTAGGAAAAAGTTTTTAGGAATTTGAGGAATAGGAGGCGGCTGAGATCCCGCGATCACTCTTGCGTGTGATTTTTAATCAGTGGTGGAGGAATGCAGAGGAAAAGAATTTCTTGACTGTTGAGTTGTTGTCGGTGGCTGTGGAGAACTCTGTTGTATTGACCTATGTCAATTGCAAAAACTATACCACACAAACAAATTTAATCACTTGTCTAAATGATTGAATAAAAGTCAAGTGATTAATTAGTCAAAGACAAGGAAATAGTGTTGCTAATAGAGAGATGAAGCGGTTGAATAATGAAGGAAGCAGTCGGCAATTAGTATCTACGTCAAGATCGTGATAAAGTTGACGCGGTTGGTCTTTACAAATTCTTTGTGAAGCGACATATGGGAGGACAATTCATGCTTACTCTATTGAAACTGGAGTGAATTGTTTAGATTATTGTTCTTTATTTTGTTTATTATTGTTAGTTTTTCTTTTGAGACCTTTCAAACATTACCTTTATGTTACTCTTCCACTACAACAAGATTGGCTAATGTGCTGCACTTACGGCTTTATTTATGATTTATTTATTGTATCCTTTGTGTTAGTGTATTTAAAATAGAAAAAAGAACTAAAGGTTAGTAACCTATTGTTGCACCTATAAGTTCTAAAAATATTACTGTTTTCTTGTATCCATCTACGTTTTCTCGGTCACTTAAGCCATAAGAGAAAAACAACATGAATTATACATAAATATTTACAAATATTTAATTTAAATTAACTATAAAGTGATAAACATTTATTGACATATTTGTAGACACCTTTTAACATTTAAAAACTTTCTTTAATTTTTTTTGAAATTAAATAGGTTTACAGAAGATTGACGAAATTTAATTGACATTAGAGGTTTATTACTTTAGATTTTAATAAATACCAATGGATCTTAGGTTATTTCCAATAAAATTTACGTATATTTGTTTTAAGAGTGCTTTAAGTTGAAAAATCACTCATGAAGATAAAAAAAAAACTTCGAGATGAGGTATAGGACAGAAGGAAGAGCGGTTACTTAATGTGAAAGAAATATGAGAGATCAGACATAGAGCGCGAGCTCATTCAGTTTAGATCAGTGGTTCCTAAACTTTTTTGACCCATGGACCCCTTTTTATAGTCAAAACTTGCCCGCGGACCCCCAAGTGATAAAGCTACATAAATGCATAGTTACTAAAAATTACAAATTTAAAAAAGCATTTTGTTGAAGAAGTATTTATTGAAATTATAACTTTTGTTTAAAATAAAATTTAAAAAAATTAATAATTTGGATGAACGTGATGAGATGTTATGAGTGTATTTATATCCGGCTCAATGTCTGTGAGTAGCAACCGCAAATCCCCACGAGTAATCTTTGGTTCAGGTCTGCATGAAGAGCCGTTAAGTGTTCGACAGTAAACTACCAAATCTACATCTCTATTTTGCAATTTCGAAAGATTTGGAAACTGAGAACATTCTCCTCTTCCCAAGTTTTGTATTTACAGACAACGTTTTGCAACAAACGCAGCTTTTAGTTTTGATTAAATTTAATTGGCCACCTTGTTAGTCTCTAATTTCCATAATAATAAAAATGGATCATAGTTTTATTATTTTATATTGATCCTTGCGCCGACCCCCTGACGTTGTTCAGGGACCCCCCAAATCGATTTTAATTTTCCACGGACCCCCTGAATGATACCGGGGACCCCTGGGGGTCCCTGAGGGACCACTTTGGGAACCACTGGTTTAGATTATAAAAGTCTAATTTGCGAAAAGAGCCAATCTCTGGCTAAAATTGTTTTGGTCAAACAATTCTACAATTCGATGAGATGCTTTCGTCTTCTTAAACATTTACAACAGAAAAACACAAATCCTCTACTATGCTGTAAGAAAACTGAGGACATATTTCCTTTACTTGGACTTGAGCAGCTGAAGTTGTTATCAGGGCGGAAATACCAATGATCCCCAGGAAAAATAATTTCCTCCAGTCAGTTCCATTGCGCCAATGTAAATGAAACGTTTCTTCATACCATTTTTGACACTAGCATTATTCACCGATGAGATTTATCGAGACTTACATTTAAATTCATAGTTGTAGTCGGGAATGAAACTGTGGCACAAACTTGCATCTTTCCTTATTCTCAGCACTGGTGGAATCACCGGTTTGGAAAAGCAATTAACACTCAGAAAGGTACATACCTAAGAACAGGCAGCGGATCTACTTGCAGAGTCCTCGGAATGTTATCTTTTGCGATTGAAGTTTATAAACATATAATTATCTTAAACCTAGATTTAGAAAACCTAATTGTAACCCAAGCATTGTACTAATGTTTTCTTTTACATAGATTTCTTCAACATTGTTCAACCTTAGCGTAAAACTCATAAGAATATCTTGGCCGATACATGTTCAAAAAGTCATTTACCTTCCTTACTTTCTTTGGAAGCTATGCCTTTGGAGAAGACGATATCGACCATAAGTGTCGTAGCTTGTTCAACTCCTGTTTCGACCAAAAAAGATTACTCAAAATTGGCTCTTCAGACTCATAAGACCGTTTAAAAAGTCGAAAAGACTTTTGAGTGGCTATGTTGTTTCCATATTCAAGAAAATATCATAGAAATCTTCTATGCCACACGAAATTCTTGCTGTTCTGTTGTAGATCTAAAGTATGCTACTTAACTTTAATGTTCTTCTTGCACTGTAGTAATTTTTACTCTCAGCTTACATCGTTTTGTAGAATTAATATTTACAGTTACCTTGTTGAACAAAGACTGGTTGCTCTTTATAGTTCTATTACAACTATTTCTACCTTTTCAATTAAAATGACAAAAGCCACCTTCTTAAATTATCAATAATTTGGCATCTGTAAACTTTTAAATTACAAAAAAAAAATGTAATTAGGAACTTAAGTATGTATAACCACAAATAAAATATTATTTTAGAAATTTGACGATTAGTTAGAAAAGATTACTGATATTGTGACTAAATGGCTTATGGCTCCCACATATTTCTGTAATAATGACATTATAAGTAATAAAAATGTTTTTAATAAATTGAAGACTCATGCTGACTATGTTTAGTGTAGTGTTCTAAAACAATAATCTGAACACCAAAGTGTAGGTATAATAATTATTTAGCAACAACAATAATGTACGCTATAGTCGTAAACAATGTAATAAAATTCAAACAAATTATCATATTATATTCAACCTGTACTAAAAGTTGAAAAAACAATGTTGCTATTAACATTTTATCTATCATAATTGTAACGATTATTACAAAATATTTCTAAATACTTTTACAGCCAAGAAAATATGTTTCATGAATAAATGGTTCTCTTATTGTCTTTAGATTTTTTTCTTCCAAGAAAGCCGTGAAGCACGAAGAGAAAATTGCCCAAAACTGGTTGAAGTTCCTTGCAACAATGAAATGGTTTTTTGATGGAATTAATTTTTTTTTTTTTTAATTATTACTTTTTAAAGGGTACAACATCAGCATTCACTGGAATTAGGGCGTTCTAAGTACACTTCCATTTCCATTACCGGATATAGAGCGGTACAAGCCCTAGCAAGTGAAAAATCTAAGGGCAGGGCTGCCTAAACTCTGAACCTCTTCGTCCTTAGTGACGAGATACTACCCAGCCTTCTTCTGATTTACTAACTTAAATTAGGCATTAGGCATCCTAGCTCAAAACTTATCTACTCGTGTCCAGACCTCAGGCAAAGAAATGAACAGAATTTTTGTGCTTGGAGAGTTTTCGCCTTATTAATTATAAAAACAGAATCATAATCAACAATGTACTACCTAATTAATATTGTCACTGTTACAAATCCATTTCTTGAATAGACAAACATTTATCCCTATATCAGTCATTACTAAAAATATTTAAATAAAATTCTTCAATTTGTTTTTTTCTCGTTAATTTGTTCTACAATCAGCGCTTTGGCGCTATAAGTAACAATGATAGAAGTAGATAGAATGGAGAAGTTACCCAGTGGTAACACTCCAAAACATTACGACTATTAGTCACTCTCTTCACTAGCGAGGAGATTAAGACGCTAGTCTTTTAACGACGTCTAATTCAGTTGTCAAAGAAGAGTTCTAGAAGCATGATTTGGAGCTAGAAGATTTGCGTGTGATTGCAGGGTGAAGTGGAGTTTTGATAGAATTGATGATAGAATGGTTCTTAAATTGAGAAGACACGTTATAAATTCTTAAGACTTTATTTAAGCAAAACACTAATCACATAAAAGGGCACAATACAAAATACAGAACGTATTACAATTTACACTTAGTTAGAATAAGACTCCATGTTACCGACGCTATGTTCTGGCGGCAATTACTAGAATTTCCCTCTAACATTAAAATTTCCCTTTAACACTCCTCCTAAATTTTAATTATTCTTTAAAATAACTTTATTCACTTATTCCTAAGCAACTTCTAAAGTATTCGAATTTTCTTCTTTGAAGTGGCTTGGTCAATAAATCTCCAAGTTGTTCATTTGTACTGATGTGTTCGATTTCAATTTCTTCTCCTAGTTTCTCCTTAATAAAATGATACTTGGTGTCAATATATTTAGTACGTTTTGACGCTTTTCCATCTTCTTGATTAATCATATAAATTGCGCTTTGATTGTCTACGTATAGTGGTATAGGAAAATCATTCACTGCTTCCAATTCTAAGCCGAACTTTTTTATAAATAACACATCTCGAATAGCTTCACTTGCTGAGACGAACTCTGCTTCTGCAGTCGAAAGTGCCACTGTTTTCTGCTTTCTGGATGCCCACGATATTGCTCCTCCTGAATACATCAAAACATATCCAGATGTTGATCTTCGATCTTCCACGCTGCCTGCAAAATCTGCATCGCTGTACAGGATTAATTCACTTGCGCCATTGTAGTTGATACCATAGTTAATAGTACCACGGAGATACCTTAATATCCTTTTTGCTTGAAGCCAATGTTCTGACTTTGGACTCTCTACATATCTACTGAGATAGTTTACTGCGAATGATATGTCTGGTCTAGTCATAGTTGACAAATACAACAGGCTTCCTATCAGCTCACGATACGGTTTTCCTTTAGCAATTGTATCGGATGTATTTTTCAAAGTTTCCATCGGAGTGTAGGTTGAGTTTGCATAATTCATGTTAAAAGTGTGAAGAATTTTCTTCGTATACTGACTCTGGTTGATGAGAATTGATCCATCCTTCCGCTGTTTTATTTCAATACCTAAGTATTTATTAGCTTCTCCCCAGGTAGCTTCAAACGTTTTGTTTAATTCCAACATTAGTTGTTCCATTTCATACAGATTTTCTCCTATTACCAATCCATCATCTACATACAGAGCAATTATAATTCCTGATGACTTGTTAAAAAATACGCATGAATCGGACTTTAATACTTTAAAATTTTTAGTTTCAAGAAAAGATTTAAATTTTTCTCCCCATTTCCTTGGAGCTTGTTTTAATCCATAAAGACTTTTCTTTAGTAGACATACTTTGTTTTCATTACATTTCTTAACGAAACCTTCGGGTTGTGTAATATATATCGTTTCATCTAATTCTCCATGTAAGAAGGCCGTTTTTATATCAAACTGAAGTATTTTAAATTTTTTCTTTACTGCATGAGCAATTAGAAATCTTATAGAATCATGTTGTGCAACAGGAGCATATGTTTCTTGAAAATCTAATCCTTTTACCTGCTGAAAACCTCGCACAACCAACCTTGCTTTATGCTTCTCTATGGTGCCATCTTTCTTGTATTTCTTTCGAAAAACCCACTTAGTTGTTAACGGTACTTTATCTTCAGGTAGATCCACAATTTGCCATGTTTTATTTTTATGTAGTGCATCGATTTCTTCTTGCATTGCTTGTTTCCAATTTGGGTTAATTAAAGCTTCTGATGTAGTTAAATTCTCACATTCTCCAATTAATAGATAATTTTCCAAATCTGGTGGTTTCTTTAATAACCTTCTGTCTCTCAGATTATACTGCTCGTTTTCCTTTTTCTGTTCATTTTCTTGGTTTGTTTTTCGTTTTTCTTTATCTTCTCTTTCAATTTGTATAGTTTCAGTTTCATTCGTTTCTTTATTTTCTCCTCCCTGCTTTTCACCATATATATCTTCTTTCTCTTCAGACAACAATGTTGATTCCTTTTGTTCTTCATAATTCTTATATTCATTACTAATTTGGTTATTACAAATATCAAGGGATATTGCTTTCTCATGTGTTGATCGAACAAAGATGACGTCTCGTTCTACTTCAACTTCATCTTTTTCTGGGAAATAGATTCTAAAGCCTTTCGAAGATTCACTGTAACCAATAAATAGTCCTTTTTTACTTTTAGGGTCCCATTTAAGTCGCTTCTGCTTCGGCACATGCACAAAGACAGTTTCACCAAAAACATGTAACTTACCAATGTCTATCTTTCCTCCAGACCAAACTTCTAATGGAGTTTTCTTTTCTATACTGCTTTTGCCAGTCATGTTTATAGTATATACTGCAGTGTTTACTGCTTCTGCCCAAAGTGATTTCGGCAAGCTTTTGGCATGAATCAGGGTCCTAGCGGCTTCAACAATTGTTCTCATTTCTCTCTCTATTCTGCCGTTTTGTTCTGGTGAATACTTACAAGAGACTTGGTGTAAAATACCTTCTTTATTTGTTATTTCTTTTACATAAGAATTGAGTATTTCTGTTCCGTTGTCAGATCTTATGATTTTAATGCGATGATTCACATTGTATTTTACAAAATTTACACACATTTTAATTTTTTCTTTTACTTCACTTTTATTTCTTAAAAAATAAACCATTCTGAAGTGACTAAGATCATCCTTAACGAGTAAAAAATATCGAGATCCTCCTAAAGAATCTTCTTCCATCGGTCCACAAAGATCTATATGTAAAATTTCTCCAGGTTTAGTTGCTCTTGAAGCACTTGCTTTAAAGGGTAATCTATGTTGTTTGCCAATCATACAGGATTCGCAAAAGAAATTTTTATCATCTATGAACTCTGTTCCAGTTAATTCCAAAAATTTTCTGACTTGAGTGACATTTTGATGTGCAAATTTTTCATGATAGGTTCTTAAGCATTCAATCTTTTTTGCGCTGTGACAGGTTATAGAACTTGTAGGTAACTTAAAATCCATATAAAATAATTTTTCCTTTTTATTTCCAATTGCATAGACCAAATTATTCTTTATAATTTTACAATCATTTTTCTCATAGATCATACTATAGCCCATTTCTGTAGCTGCACTGGTAGAAAATAAATTAAATTTTAAGTTGGGGACATACAGTACTTTGGTAAGATCAGTAGGAATATAAGTTTTACCATTGTATGCTAATATTTCAACTTTACCTTGTCCAAGAGCTTGGAGAAAAGAACCATCTCCAATTTTAATTGATAAGGGTTCATCAAATTTCTTGTATTCTTCAAACCATTCCTTTTTGATACACATATGATCACTTGCTCCGCTGTCCGCAATCCAGGAGTGTTCATCAGCTAAGATTTCAATCAAATTTAAACTAATAAAGGCTGCTTTCTTCTTATGTTCATAATTAGTATTTCTATTGTGTTTATATTCTTCTTTTTGAGACTTAATCGGGCAATCAGCAATAAAGTGTCCTATACGACCACAAAAATGGCAAGGAAATTTCTTATTTGCCGGCTTCTGAAAGGTATTTGATTGTTGATACTTTTCCTTTTGTTTAGAGTACCTGTTCATCCTCTTTGAAGTAAAGGCATTTACGTTATTAACATTTAAACTTTCATTTTCTTTCATTCTACCTTCTTCAATAAATAGACGAGAAGTTAGGTTACTTAACGTTCTTTGTTCTTCAGATACAGATTCCCAAGCTGACACAAAATGTTTATATTCTGGTGGTAACGAAGACAAAATCTTGGTCATTAACATTGTATCACTAATGCTCTCTTTTTGTGCTTTCAATTTAGCTACTAAAATTTCTAAATCTGATATATGTGTTCCCAAACCTCGATTTTTAAACTGATATTCAAAAAATTGCTTCTGTAAAAGATAATTTCCTACATTTGATTGTTGCTCAAATAAGCTACATAATTTATTCCACATTTCATATGACGTTTTGCAGTTCAGCAAATATGATATAATTCTGTCCTCAATAAGTGTTATAATAAGTCCCTGAGCTCTTTCATCATTACGAACTTTTTCAGTTTCTCTAGCTTCAATTTGTGGATTTACTATACACTCTAACCAGCCCTTTGATTTCAGCAAAATTTCCACTTGGAATTTCCATAAGTTCCAATTTTCATTGCCTCTTAATTTATTAATAGGTAATGTTCCTTTTACTACTTCCATTTTGCTTTGATTCGACTCAGTAAAAAATATCAACTTCCACTGATTATAAACTATAACTTTTAAGAGATATTTCTGGGCTCATAACCTGATAGAATTGATGATAGAATGGTTCTTAAATTGAGAAGACACGTTATAAATTCTTAAGACTTTATTTAAGCAAAACACTAATCACATAAAAGGGCACAATACAAAATACAGAACGTATTACAATTTACACTTAGTTAGAATAAGACTCCATGTTACCGACGCTATGTTCTGGCGGCAATTACTAGAATTTCCCTCTAACATTAAAATTTCCCTTTAACAAGTTTCCTGTATCGGGTTTTGGCGTCTTAAATGATAAAAGAAATGTTAAGATCAGTATGTATAGTCCGATTAGAGACACAAAAGGGAGCGTTTACTATGGATCGAAGTGTTTTAAATTGTGGAGTTTTGATTCTTTGGAGATTGATGCGTTTGGCATACAGCTTTACTCCATCCGCCCAGATAGGATAGATAAATAGCCATCCAAACTTCGTTCAGCAATTGGAGAAGACTTTAAAGTACAACATTGAACTCAAGGCCAATAAAGGACAAACAAGAGCTTGATTACTGACTCCTAGACTTTTATAGTATGAGTATAATAAGCTAATGTGTAACGTTCTCTCAGGATAAGAATGCACAAATAAAAGCCCAGTCTATGGATTGGCCTGATAAATGTTTCAACGAATTAGTAATTTATTATTTGGATTTAATGTAAGCAGTTCCTGTTATTGGTACTTCGCGATCATCACATCGTGATAAGTCATACTATTAAGTACGTGGAGCTCCAACCAATAGTTTTTGAGATCTTATCTTCTTTATTGTTACTTTCCTTTCACACGCTGCAATTCTTGTATTGACTAACTACCTGTCCTTAAATCATAATTACTAGAAATGTTTTCACCCCTATTCTGTCGGATGAATTGGAAGAACGAGCGTTACAAATTAGTATTAGAAGGTTACTAATTTCTCTCGCTGCTACCATTGCGACAGTGGCCAATTTTTTCCAGTTTACACTAAACTAGTAACCGTTAAACATTTTTTTTTTCAAAAACTATAGAACAGTGTAAAAGTACGTAATTAACAAGAGATAATTATAACAGAATTATAATTATAAATACATTGTACAATTAAAATATTTTATTTCTTGGAAATCAAAAGTAAAAAAGCGGTATACTTCTTAAAGCAGTCATATTTTCGTAATTTAGCATTGAATTATATCTTGAATAATAAATATCCTCTTGCAAAGTATTAATTGAAGTTGGTACCTAAGACATCTCTGAAAACAACATAGAAATAATCTGTAGGCACCAGAAATATAGAAAATTTGTCAAGATCAAGGTACATTTAAGTCTCGAATGAGCAATCTGATCACTAAATTGAATTAAATTAAAAGTTAAGATAACGTTTTCCATCTGACAGCTAAAATAAACATTGAAGTTTTCACAATCATATTAAAAATTACGTCACACTTTTTTTAATAATGGTTACGTCCATAAATAAATAATCTTCTCATAGAAAGGTATCTTAACTGAACAAAAAAGAAATATGTACTCCTACGTGGACAGTAAACTGATACAGTGAAACAAGCAACAAGGTTGTTTCAAGGCCGCAGACTTTTTCTAATCTGTCAAGCCGTAGAATGCATCATCATCGTCCTAAGGTAACTAAATCTATATATAATTATCCATCCGTAGACTAAACAAAGTATATTGAATAACGAGGTAATATGTTGAAAGGTAATAATTCAGGATTTCACAATATTTTGAGATCGCGCCTACTGAAACGATTAAACTTAATTAGTTTCTGTTGTAATAATTTAGTATTCTATTTTGAGATGACAGCCCAATAATACATTAAAATGTTAAATGATGAACTATGTAATTTTAACATAAACTGTATCTGCCATTGTCGGATAAAGGAGGACTTAAAAGTGTCAAGTCTACGACTTTGAGGAAGCCTAACTACTTGCATCATAAATCTTTCTTTTCCTTTCTTCTGACGAAATATCTCATCAATTTGGTTAAAAATTTAGAAATAAATGGATTGATGTTCTTAGGGAAGAAGAAAGGCATGCATGCAATCGTTTTTGCAATGTCAGCTAATATTTCCCAAATTTGTAAAACTTTTTCTAGTTTACAACACAAAATACTTATTGATTTATTTTTCAAGGTTTCTTATCTTGGAAAACCTCACAGATGATTCCGAAATGGAATCATAGTCTTCATAGAGATGGTCGTTACATAATATCATGCACGAATTAGAAAACAATTACTCATTAGCCCAAACTGTAAAACAAGAACTGATGGGTTCTAAAAGTTGATTTTAACTCACCACACAATTACATTTCAATTTTGAAGCAGGATTAGGTAGTTCTTCTTAAAGAGATTTATAACAGCCAACATCACTAATAGAATAGCAAAATAGTCAGCCAGCTCTAAATCCCCTTTTGAGTTGCTAATAAGTTGAGAAAAGATCACACAAAAAATGTATAAGGGATGTTGCAATATGGTAACATGTTATTCAAATGTTCCTTGAGTAGAACACAATAGGTATACTTTAATAGCTACATATCATTTAGTATTCTGCATAATACAATAATAAAATACTATTGTGAATGTGACATGCATTGAAAACAGAAAAATTGCACAAGTACACTGGTCGAGGAGAGTTACTATGAAGAGAAATAGTGGGAGTCAAGAAATGAGGAAGAAAAATAATCACTTTAAATTATAATATTCATTGTTTTCAATTAAAATAAAATAAATTGTAGATTTTTTATCTTACGAAGCATGATAAGATCTGGAAGTGGCGTAACCATCCATAAATTCAAAGATACATGTTTGGATGGATATAGGGTAACTTCAGCATTGAAGCGAAAATAATGTATACAAGAGGTACGAATACAGTGGCAAGAAGTTTTGGAATGAATTAGGAGTGAGTGGTTTTTAGTGTCAGAAAACATAAGAGCTTAAATTGTTCGAATAGTAACCTTTCTGATCTTTTTGAAAATTCATAACTCCTATGAGATTCAAATCTGGTTTGGTTGCATGATTTCCGGATTCATGATCTAGCCCCAATGTTTTGAGTAGCTTATTGAGTGCATATTATCATTAATGTTGTAGTATTAAATAAAGTTGCTAAATTTTCGTTTGTTATTTCGGAGATCAGGGATCGTTGAAGCAATATCTTGTTAAACAAAATTCCAAATATTGTTGTACCCAGCTGAACTCTATTTTCTCATTGTTTTTTGTTTAAATACCCAGAAAAATATATTCCTAACCTTTCGGTTATCGGAAATTAACTGTGGATAACTTAAGATTTTTTTTTTTATATACTTACATTAAAAATCTAATGAACCTTTGAATTAATAATTTTATATATCTGTACCTCGGAGGGAAAAGGCACCATGTCACAAAAAGTAAATTTTACAGGGGAGCCAAATAAAGATATTTTTCCAAATTCATTTTTTGTTCCACTTTTCCGGTTGTACTCTTTCCTGTACTTCTCACCATAATTATTACAGTTGGTATGGCCACTTAACCTCCCATATTTTAAAATATTTTATTTTGATCTCCATTGTGAAAAAAATTTATGCCCATGTAGTGCCTTTTACCCTTAAGTAATGAAGTATCATAGCGCTTTTTAAATATACATAAATCGCTTAATAGTAAACATAGGACATAGTTCTTTACACCTGTAGAAAGAGCAACAAAAAATTTGTAAAATGATGGTGCCGAAAAAAATGGACATGGTGCCTTTTCTCTCCGAGGTACAGATATATTCTACTTTATAAACCACACATTTCTTGTATTTCATCCAGCGCGAGAAATTACAATATTATTATTATAACCCCTCAAATCACAATTGTTATTGAATAAAACAGTAAGTACAATAACTTAAATTGTAAATTTTGGTTCAACGAATTTTTTGAATGAAAATAAAAATGAACTTTTTTATTGCAAACAATATAATTCCAGTTTAGGGAAGCTACTTCTCTTTGCAACATTTTACACTATTTTATGTAAACATTGTAAAATTTCTTTTTAGAATGGACGGAACAATCAGTAAACGAGATACGACTACGTATGACTATCTAACAATAATATTCAATCTTGTTCTAGAAACTCGGAATAGAATTCTGGTGCTAATATCCAAAGAAACCAATCTTTTCAATCAAAAATACTTTCATGAATTACTAATGCTCCTTTATTTGTTTCTAACATACCTTGCACCGAGATCTCCTTGTTCCGATGTGTCTGAAGTTGCGAAATACTAAGTTCAACTCCTCAGTTTTTTAACATTCTAACTCTGATGTTCCTCTACTAACCGTATATATGATAGAAAACCCTCCAAGAAGTTTAAAAGCCTGCGCGATTTTCTAATTAAACTGCCTGTGCATAGTGAATATAATGTAGCGACTTCTTTGGGAGTTATTTGAGCGGGTAAATTCTTCCTTCTAACGTCTCTTGAATCAGCTTCACTTGCAGAAATGTTCTGCAGTGCCAAAAAGAAATTTTAAAAAACAAACCGACGAGGAAGCAGAAAAAATTAACAGTAAGTAATCAAATCTTTCTTGTTGTAGATTTCTTTTATTTATAAATTTTAAACTTTCACGTTTTCTAAGATCTTTGTTTAATCAAACTATCAATAGAAAGGGTCCCTTGTAATTAGTGTTACTACTACCTCCTTATTTGTTCTATATCAATGATAATTACCTTATTTTGGCTAAGCTGAACTATATAAGTCTCTCAAGACTTTAAACATTTTATCGTTCCTAAAATTTAAGCAATGCTAGATTCTTTATATTAAACAAAAAACAAAAAATCCAAAGATAGAAGATAATGAGGTCATCAAATTTTAGGTTCATAGTTCACAAGGAAACATGTAACTAGCTACTGATCCAATCTAAGCTCTACCTTAGAACTGACCACATTTTGGCTAAAGTTTGTAAAAATAATTTGCTACCTTCCTAGTAGCTATATTAATATTACGTAAGTTCTCCAATCTAACAGCAATGTAGATGCGACGTTACGTGAACATCATTATACTCCTCTTCACTGTTTTAAACATTGACCCGTTTTTTAAAATTAATTTTATATTTTGTAGTCTCTTTTGGTATGGATGAAAATGAGGATTTGTCCTAGATATATTAAGAAAATTGGTGAATTTTACCTTTTATAGAAAAAAAAGAAAGAAATTGTCTAAGTTGGGTGTTTTTCAACGTAACCCTTTGTCAAGCAATTTTTGACGATCAACCCTTTTACAACTGTCCTACCGGACAGTTTTAATTCAGTTTTTTAAGCTGCATTTAAGGGATGAGTTGTGATTCTTTTGTGTCCGAGTATCGATACTCAACGATTTGGTTAAGTGTAAGTTCTCTGCGATTTCTCGTTTCTAATATATTTTGTTGGTAGACTTATAGTATAAAAATATTTTTCGACAAAACGATTCTTGACATATGAACATCCAGTTAAACCCAATTTTTTAAATCATAAGGTAACAATTCTTTTCATTTTCGCCATTAATAACAAAGGAAACAATTTAAAACAATGAAATAGCAAAGTAACGTAATGTATTTACGTTCTTAAGATTTAATGATCATTTCTTATTCTTAATGTACCTCATTTGTTGCACATGCAAGGCGTAAGAGTAAATTAAGAAGTGCTATTGAAGCCACGAATTTTTTTTTAAAAAAAAAAAAACCTCGCACGTAAACGTGAGGACAGGACGTACCAAAATTACAAGACGAACAGCCTTGGAGCGGAGTACGTGTGGACCGTTGAATGTCATGAGCTTAAATGGCTTACAATCTCATTCATTAAAACACCATTGAATGATTTTAACTTAACCTAACGTCATGTTTGTCAAATGTGATTGTACTCTCGAGTTGGTAACATGTAAATCCGGTAGCAGTTAGAGATATCCACGACAGATTGTATATTTATATTGAAACTATTAGACAGCATTCATTTTAATATGTTTCTTAAAATTCCATAAAGATATCTATCTGTTTCGTGAATCAGTCGGTGACCTTTATCATCCCGCAGACATGCGCTAACATTTTTTGTGCAGTTATTATTTGATTTGCTAAAATTAGGAGAAAGTGTAGACGTTATTTTTTTTTTTTAGTGTAAACTGCTAAACTTTCAGTTCTTGATAAAATGTTTCATCTTTTGACCTAAAGCGTTATATTAACTGGGATACAAAAGAGCGTCAGAGTGCTGAGAGTAAAATGGTGAGTTGTAAAACACCGAATACATTTCGTATAATATTATGCATCGTACATTATCCGTTTTACAACTCTATAGACAACGAGAAGTTAAAAGAATTAATGGGAGCACACATCACATCCGCCTGGAAAGATATTTAACAGTAGGAAACAGAAGATATTGCCTAAAAGTTAGTTAGTTTCAGAACAAACGCATTTAAATATGCGACGTGTAAATCCAGCGATTCTGATGAACCTGAATTCTCCAGGACAGTCCCCCTACACTTGGCCACCACTTTAACTTTGATGTGGTGTTGTGCTACTGAGTCGTGGAACTTTCTGAGTTTAATGACGGCCCTGTATGGTATTTTTAGGTCAGTATGACCGGTGGATTAATTTACATTTTTATTAAATTTTAAACAAGTGTTTTACATTTACAGATGAACTACAAACTTCACAGCCTCCATTTAGTTATTGTCGTAAGTGTTGAAATCTATTATCCAAAGCCTAACTGGAGATTCCAGATTATTCGGCGATCTAAATGAACTCTAAGATAGATTTAATTAATTTCTTTTGGAATTGTATTTGATAGAAGTTGGCCATCGGGCATACACTCAACGAATCCTTGACAGGTCCCGGCATGCTCAAGAATTCCTCGTCATATCTCTCTATCCCTAGTCGCGATCAAATCAATTCCAGACAATTAGTTGTCTCATAACATTCGCAACACTATCCAACCATCTCATTTTCAGCCTGCAAACTTTCAGCCCATGTAGTATCTTCAACTGGGATATACTTGACAATATCCACTTCCGAATATAACCTTGCCAATTCTCTCAGCTGTTCATTTTCCTTAAATAGACCATATATCCTTCTTAAAAACTTTTTCTTAAAGGTCAGGCACTGATAAATGTAGTAAAAAGTGAATATTTGAAGAATTTGTTTTGTTTTTTTAAATTTCTTAGGTGGGAGATTTTAATGTTAATACGAAGAGCTGCTACTTAAAGCTAGATTCCGAAATTAATGTAACAATAGAGAAAGGTAGCAATCATCATGAGAACAACATAACAAAATAAATAAAAATGTTTCTAAACATATCGTCCTATCGCATATTCCTATACACACATACCTGCTCATCATATACGTTGCCTAAGCAACAACTTCTCTAGTATTTCACGAGGCGATTAGGTATAATGTATAACATATGCCAAAGGTGTCACAATTTTTTTTAAAGGTCTGTTTGTGGGTAATATAAACATACATGTATTAGATTGCCTGCATTCGTAACAATATTCTCAACAACAACAAAAATGTATATACACAAAATAAATATGATATTAATTCAAAAATGTATTATATTTTCTATTATTTGCATACAGAGATATTAATCTTATTCAAAATATTTGCCAAGAATTTTAAATATTTTAGAACGCAACCAGCTTACTTAAGATGGGCCATGAAGCTATAGGATCCAGAAAACTTATAGTGACTTCTTAGGAAAGAAGGAAGAAAAAGATGGGATAAACCGTATGGCTGGGTTATGCAAAAGTCGATCAAAAAAGTCCTGGATGTAAAGAGAAAATTAATTGAACAAAACATTAAAAACGTTACTTCTCAAAATGAATATAAGGTAACTCACAAAATTAAAATGATGCGGTGTTCGAAACTTATTATTTGGGTTTTGCGATCCAAAACCATTCCACTCCGTCTGATGTCATACATGTAATGTTTTAGCATCCTAAACCTCGTAACGTTATTGATAAGTATATCGTCAGACTATTTACAAGAATCTAAATCTTCACATTTATTTTTCAACTAGAAATATTCTATTAATTTAGAAATAATACTCTTCGTGCTAACACCACAGTTTTAATTTCGGCATAAGTAATATCACATAATGTTTTAGGCGTTTGACAGCAAAAAAAAATGAATAATATGTGTTAAATCTTGATTATAATGAATAAAAATATAAACTATGTCTTTAATGTTGTCGAACTTTTGGTTTGTTAAGAATAAAATTCAAAAATGTTAAGGTTATACTCATTTTAACGGACGGATGTATTGCTTAAAAATTTTTGATATATAGTTTTGATTGTCATTTCCACAGTTAACTTTGAATATCTCATTCGGAGGGAAGATAACCTCACTATCTGGTCTACCATATCATTATGCAGGTCAAAATACATGTATAATAAAGGTTTACGTTGTACAGATGCTGTATTATTCTCCACAGGTGTTAACTTAGCCATGCATCACCACTCTCATCTGCAATGGCTTATTGTTCTCTACTGCGAATAACGATATCGCTATTGTCTTTTCTCACTAAACACCGTTGTTAAGCAAAAATGTTTTTCTATGCACTGTTGATTATAGAATAGTGGTGAATACTACCATATTTTATTAATATTTCTGCTTGATAGGTTTTATTATAAATGACCATGATAGGAAAAATCTTTTCACACACACACAGTTTTTAGATAGAAATTTCCTCTACATCTTTCTAAAGTAAGAGACAAAACACGAAATCTTCTACATTAACACTGCTTCAGCAATTTCGTTATTCAAGATTTTTCTATTAATTCATTTTTGTTAAGGTAATCTCATTTTCAAAGGACACTGAAAGTCGCTTTTGAAAACCTCTGAACCATTTAGATGATTTGTAGATAGGTTTTATCTTTTCTTTCTTATTTTCAAACATACATGTGTTTTCTTTTGTGTGTACCTGGCAAGATAAAAGCTATTGAAACTGTGCTACTTTAAGGAGTAACGAGTTTTGCAAAAGAGGCGATAGAGCTGCCTAAAACTAAAATGCGTATTCAAAAAGTTTAAAATATGTATTATTTATTTCTGCATAAACAAATACTCATCTAACCATTATAATAGCAAATGTTATTACAAAATTGAGCTTAGTTCGAATTGAAAGAGCACAGTAGAATAAAGATCATTAAGACGTTAAGATAATATACCGCGGCAATTAATTTATAAGTAATTTTTGTAACACAAGCGTTTAAAATGCAAACAGAAGTTGATAGAAGTGCACTACAGAAAACTCTCGCTTCTCACCTTAATCGGTGACAAATTTGCTGAAATTAAATGAAATTCCGCACAATATAGCATTCCTCGCATTACACTTTTATTAAAATGGAGGGTGAGAAAAGAAAAGATAGGATAAGAAATAAAGCGAAGATCGATATACAAGAAAACCAGCAACGGAACTGTGTATAGTAAGAGCTGTGGATAGACATTGCTTTGAAAAAATGAGAACCTAAGCAGGTTAAGTTAAAAAATATCTTTACTCACATATTTCAACGTTCCAAGTTAAGTAAGCTAAGTAATGGGGAAGTTCAAGCTTGTTTACACTTCATTAAGAACGATTTAAAAAATGTTCCATCATTTTTACTTAGTTTTTAAACTGAAAAATATTTGGAAAATACAAATGAAATTCTACAGTACAAGTTAACAAAAGAATACTTTAATTA
Source organism: Rhodnius prolixus (assembly GCF_049639745.1). Taxonomy (NCBI): domain Eukaryota; kingdom Metazoa; phylum Arthropoda; class Insecta; order Hemiptera; family Reduviidae; genus Rhodnius; species Rhodnius prolixus. Next base: position 33,754,436 of record NW_027411614.1, on the reverse strand, counting down.
AATTTGTAATTGTGACTAATGCCAGAAGAGAGCAGGGTGTTTTTAAAAAAAAGAGATTTACAAATCCTTGAGACAACTTACTTTCATTTTCATCTCGTCATCACTTCCAGACGAAAGGGCGTCCAGCTTCCTAAAATGCCACATATACCTCCAGCATGGTTGAATTGTAGAATCGCTACAGATAACAGACATTAAAGTTGAGACAATGAGCTAAGAAATTATTACTTATGACCTCGCAAAAGTCTGATTAAAAATTACTTTTGGAGAAGACGTAATTTGAAATTCCTTTGACGTGATTCTATGTCCAAAAAAGTACATCACTTGGATACTAGAACTAACCTTAATTCTAAATGAATGGACGCACAGTCAACTAGAAAAATAACTTTGATAAAAATAGCCGAACAATAGCTTCGCGGCGAGGGAGGAAGATGATTATTTGATTCAATGACTTTGTGAAAAATTATACAATTGTAAAATAATATTACAACGAGCGTGCGGACTTTAAGAAAATACTTCATAGAAAGGACTGCTAAACATTATTATTCATGAATTATGTAAATAACACAATTACAAATGTCTGAATGCAGTGAGAATTGACAAGTCTGTAAACGGATGTTTTATAATTCAATTGCAGAACTTGAGTTAGTGTAGTTTCTTTCTGTTTTAATAAGAGGATGACTGGAGATTTATTATACCAGTTTAAATCCATTTTGATTTTATTATTGTTTTGGAATTTATTATTTGTTTACTAATTGTATTCAAACATTTTTAGTTCCTTATTAGATATTTACGTATTTTGCGTTTAATCAAACCCTTCGATTCTTCAAATCTAGGATACAGTATGCTAATTTCTGTTTGTTTATTGCAGAGTATTGTTCATCGGTTTTGATGACTGATTAGTCCCAAGGAATGAAAGAATGCTGCCAATTTCAATCTTTTTTTTTCTATCAAGCTTTCGATCTAAGAACTAGTTAATCTTCAGGGCTTATGCAATTAACAACTAGCAAACAAGAACCGTCTAAGTAATACAAAGTTAGATGGTTCAATCAAATTTTCCTCTCCATTTTTTCTTTGTTAGTCGCTGATCTTAACAAAAGCTGTCAAAAATCATGCGCTAGAGTTGTTTTTTTTTTGCGTTTATTGTGGTACAATTAGCGCTTTGGCGCTGTAAGTAACAATGATAACAGTGAACAGTAGAAGTACGTAAATGAGTGGAGAAGTTACCCAGTGGTAACACTCAAAAACATTATATGGTTAGTCACTCTCTTCACTTGAGAGGAGATCACGAGGCCACTGTCTCTTAAGACGTCTTGAGAACTCTTGAGAGTTCTTGAAGAAAGATTTTGAGCAAGAGAATTTATATGAGATTGCAGGCCGAAGTGGAGTTTTCTGTATCGTGTTTTAGCAACTTGGGTGACAAAAGGAATGTTAAGGTCAGTGAGTATAGTCAGGTTGGAGACATAAAATGGAGCGTTTACAATAGTTCGAAGTATTTCAAGATTGAAAGAGATTGAATCCTTTGGAGATTGGAGCGTTTGGTTGAACCCCACAGCTCTATTCCATACGACCAGATGTGTTTCAAAATAGAAGTATAAATTAGTCTTTTGTTGTCCAGAGATAGTTTTGATCTATCGTCTAAGAGTCTTTTAAGCAGTCGATAGTGTCTGTTTAGTTCTGTTCTTTTAAGTCTAGTGTGGGGGTTCCAAGAAAGTCTTCGGTCTAAGTAAAGCACAAGGTAGCGGGTAATGTTCACTACTGGTAGAGGTGTTAGGTTATAGAAGATTGGAGGAAGAGTGAAGGTGATGTTTTGCGACTTAGTTTCATTAAGCTTTATAGCCCATTTCTTGAGCCACTGTTCTAATGAGAAGAGATGAGATTGCAGATTTCTGTGAGCTATTACTGGATCATGATTAGTAGACAGTAAGGCGGTGTCGTCTGCGTATTTGAGAAGTGTGGTGTTAGGATGAGTTGGTATGTCTGAAGTGTAAATGGAGTAAAGAATAGGACCCTAATCACAGAAGTAAAATAAGTTTATCTTTGAAGAATTGAACAGTAGACAAGAGGTGACTGTTTAAGAAATGTTATTTAAAGAAGTGATCTTAAATGGAAAGCAAATGTTGAGAGAAAATGAAAAACGCCATCTTAAAGGAAAATTGAAACTAGCATCAGTTAATTTCTACTTAGATTTTTAGCATTCGTAAACAACATTTTATTTGCAGAATTCGATTTTTATGTCTCTGATACATTAATCCATTGCAATTAGTTCATTGGTAACTTTAAAAACGGTGAAAATTACAAAAGAACAACTGTTGAATTTAAAAAACAAATATAAAAAAGAAACACAATGCCTAATAATTGGCTATGAATTCAAAAATAAAAAACAAATACAGTCATGGTCGCAATTAAATATATTTGACATCTTTGTGAATGACATAATATTTCTATTGTTCTGATAGCAGGATATAAGTTCATTCAATATTATAAAAAATCCATCACTTGAATTGAATGACCTTCAATAGAATAATTCTATACTTTTTACACTTTTGAATTATTTACTTTATTTTTTGGATCGCCACGTATCTAGGATATAAACTTAATATTCAATCATTTTTGTCTATTTAAATAATGCAAGATATTTCAATTCCATAAAGAGGGCATTCGTTAAAACTTTATTTTAATGGCAAGTATTTTAGCTCTTTAGATTACAGAAAAAGGAGATTTTTTTTAATAGATTACAAAAAGCACATTCTCTAGATTTTATACCAGGGGTGCAAACTCGCGGACCCAGAGGTAATTTCATATGGCCCACAATTTTCCGAAATGAAATCAAAATAGAAAAAAATGTTATGAAGAAAATAGCACTTAGAGGGAGAACGAGTCAATACCGTGCACACAATTTCTGTCAACGCTGTAACTACCGAAGATGAATAAACAAACTGTCCAGTGCCATCCTGGGGGCGCCTGTAGAACTGTATAAACACGCAGACTACTTCCGGCGACGTTTAGAAGCTGTTTTTCACTCAGTGTCCGTCATGTAAACTGATTCTAATAGCGAAAAGATAAAAAATAGCAATCTGGGTTGAGTTCTTATGAACCATACCTATCATATAAAATTTGTGAATGTGATGTGGCCCGCGTGAATCTTGCCTTTTGCACCAAATTTGATAAATGAAAGACAAAATACAAGGGAAAAACATCGAATCGGCCACCAGTTCGTCTAGATTTCTACTTTTTCTGCCTCGGTCACCTGCTTTTATGTCCAGCGCTAAAATAAACATAAAGGATTACCTTCTTTTAGAAATTAAAAGGTGAAACAGAAGGGAAAAACAGCGAATTGACTTCTAGTTCGTCTAGATTTCTACTTTTCCAGTTTCGGTCACCTGCTTTTATGTCCAGGGCTAAAATAGACATACAGGGTTGCCTTCTTTTAGAAATTGAAAGGTGAAACAGAAGGGAAAAACAGCGAATTGGCTTCTAGTTCGTCTAGATTTCTACTTTTTCAGTTTCTGTCCCCTGCTTTTATGTCCAGAGCTAAAATAAACATAAAGGGTTGCCTTCTTTTGGAAAACGAAAGGTAAACTCCAGCAGATTGTCCTATAATACCATTGCTTTTTTCTGCTTAAAACTTTCTTTACAATGGAAGCGGCTACCTTGAAAACAAAATGACAAAGTAAATAATTAAATATTTGTAGTTTTTAAGCTCTAGATTTAACGGCACCAGAATGCTTCCTCTGGTACAACATGGCAGCACAACCCTAGTTAGGCCTAGGCCTCCTTATTGGGTCACTAGGGTCCATCATTCCTTCTCCACTTTCTTACCTTCAGCTTTCAATTATCATCCTCCTTCTCGCTTCCAGTCATCATCGCTCCTATAATTCTGTTTTTTGGCAATCTATACTTACCAAAGACTTGCTCTTTCAATGTAGGTATGTGGATGCGTTGCCAAATGATTGTAATATCTCCGTTCTATTGTAGATTTTGTTTCCTTCAATTTCTATAATCGGACTAAAATCTATCACAACCATTTCTTTTCTAAGACTAAATAAATCTAAACAGAATTTATTTATTTGCCTCACTTTAAAAGTTTAATATTATAAAGCTTGATAACACATTCTATATTATATACAATATTATGCTTGGTATAAGGCCGTATAAAACACATTTAGGAAGTTTAATTTTTGAGATTACTTGAGTTAATTCAGTAAAATGTAAAAAAGGAAAAAATATTCTTAGAAAAAATGCTAAAATGTTCATCTTGAACTCTTCTGGGAGCATGTAAATTCTGTACATTGTTAATTTGACTGAATAATGTAACCATCGCGACCATTAAGGAATAGCAATGATTAGTGTGTATTCTAGGTTTAGAATTTAAATATTCTGTTAAAAATAAATTGGAGAACACATCTCATGATCTGGATATCATTAATTTGATTGGCAAATGTTTGCATAAGATATGTTGGTGACATGTTTTATATTGGGAACAAACATTGCATCCTTGATAGAAATATTAAGAAAACTAAATCATACAGCGTACAATGATATGCAGCATATTGTGTGTCGTCAGCATCCAAGTATACACCATTGAATGCTAAACAGTAATCATGAAAATATAACTATTTCTCCTTACATAGATCTCTCCAAATCTCCGCCTATTACTGGTCCTATGAACTATTACACTTGTATAACTTAGGACCTTGACATACAATAAGAATAGAAATGAGACTGTAAAAACTATCATCCTTTGTGTAATCAATTTACATATTTATTATCACTTTGTTACAGATACCTGTAACAATGTGGTCTCTCCCTTCTAAGTTATTGTCTCCCCACAATTATCACATGTGATTTTATGATAGTAATTACTGATCTATTTATGATTAGACAAACCGCAGAAATGGGGTGTTCATTAAGAGATGCACTTTTAATGTGCAAAACCTTTTTTTCTTTTGCGAGTCATAAAACGTTATGTATTACAAAACATTAATTCCGGCACGATACTCAGTCTAGAATATGGATATTTACAAAATAAATATGGTTTTTCTTTATGAAGATGTTGCAACTAGAATATTCAAAAGCTATATTTCTTTTTTTATCCATTAATATTTTCTGTCGCGCTTAATAAAAATTTATAAATGAATAAATGAAATCATAAAGCTTGGCTTGACAAAAAGTAAAAACTTGAACGAATCAAATACTTTATATGGTACTGTGTAAGTAGTGAGTTGGTGAATTCAGAAAGTTGGTTTTCAACTGGGTGAATTCACTTTAAGATTAAAAAATTGGGTTTTAGATACTGTAATGACAAAATTGCAAATATATTATTTATTAAACCACTGAACTTCGATTTAACTGTCGCATTACAGTTGTAATTGCTTACATTGCCTTAGATATCGTAGAAAAAAATGAACTGCTAATAAAAGTGCCGACAGGTACTAAGCTCATTAAATAATTTATTTCTCTGTGAACATAAAGAGGCCCTACATCGCAATACAAGGGCCCTTCTCTTAGAAAGAAGGCTTGGTGCTCGAGACGTTATTGATGGGGAAGTTGCCCAATAGAAAAACCATTCTTGATCTCCTTTGCTTATATTTCAAAATGCTTTTATTTATAAACGTTTCTATTCTATTGGATTACTGTCTACATATAGTAACCACAATTTTCTAAAGTGTGCCACTTTATCGTAAGTTCAGTTATTTTCCAAGAGTTGCGGATCAAGTTAATCATCTACCCGCTAATTTAGATTTATTCAACACCAGCATGATCAAATTGAAACGTTTTTTAAATAACTGATTTTGCAATGATTGGTACTAAGGAAAACTTCTTACCAGTTATTTGTGATATCATTAAGTTTTATTAATTAAGTAAAGTTTATCTATTTTTAAAGTATATTTTATAGTATATATTTTAAAGTATATCTACTAAGTAAAGTATGTCTATATTTTATTTCTATTTTATTTTTATTTCTATTCTACGATATATATATGTATAAATGTATGTTATATGTATATTCTATAAATTATTATATGATGAGTTATTATTAAATGTTATATTAAATTATATTTCTTTGTAACTGGATGATTGCCCGTATTGTAAATAAATAAATTACTATTCTTTAAAAAGACATAAAAATATCTCTAATAAAAAAGCAATTATTATTTTTGTAAATGAGAAAATTTAATATACATAACTTAATTGACTGTATAGTTTATGGGATGTTTTGTTGAAAGACATAACAAAATTATGCTTTCAATCTTTAATGAATTGGAACTTGAATTATTGTGCAATTTGCTGCAGATCCATCACTTGCAGATATGTGACAACCTTTGTCCAGCGAAGAAACACTAAAATTCTGTAAATTAAGCTTACTTAAGCTTTACTAAGTGCCATGTTGATTTCTATGGAAGCGATATGTCATATTAAATAAAGATATGTATTCTGTTTAAAATAGAAACTAAAAAATTTATCTTTTGTTGCCACTTTCTATGGAAGAAGTAAGATAAGCCAGTTTTTAAAGAAAGGAACCAGGAAGAGGGGGAAGAGTAAATTTTAGGGAAAAGTTGGTGAAAGAAATGAGAGAAAGAAATGAGTTTTAAGGAGACTCTGTCAGTGTAAGAGGGTGAGACTAGCGAGGGTAACTTCTCGAGAATGGCCATTCGATCCATTAAGAATTACTTTTGTCTGATCTTTAACAAAATAATGACAGAATGTAAAAACAGATTTGATTGCTTCAATTACTAATTTTTATTTATTTTAATCGTTTATTTAGTTGCAATGAACGCATTATTCTCTAAAATTTACAAGATTAGTACAGAATTTCTTCAAACACCTTCAATTTGGAGAAGTTATCGAGTTATCCAATATTGACTTCTATTGACTTTCTTTGTCAGAGAGCAGATCGCGAGGCCATCGTATTTTAAGAACGTCTAAGGGGACATTATCCGTAAGTTTTCTGGCAAAAAAGGTGATAATTGCGATCAGATTGTAAATTAAAATGAAAATTTTCTGTACCAGATTTGAGCAATTTGCGCACCGAATGGAATGTTTAGGTCTGTGTGAATGATTTGATTGGAGACATAAAAAAAAGGAGCGTTAACTATGAGAACGAATGTTTTTTTGCAAAAACACAATTACAATTCTTTGGAGGTTTAACTAATAAAATAAGTCTTTTGTTGTGAAGGGAGAGTTTTGATCTGTTGTCTAGTAGTATTTTCAGTTGTCGGAAGCGACTGTTGAGTTCTGTTAAGACGTGTAAAAGTATTCCAAGTAAATCTTCCAAGATAAGGTCCAAGGAAAAGGACTACTTTGATTACTGATAAAGGAATTTGATAGTTGAAGACAGGAGGAAGAGTGATGAAGATTGAAGGCAATGCTTTAAGATTCTGTCACGTTCAATTTTATATCTAAGTTTTTGAATTGCTTCTTTTTTAAAAAAAACAACATATTGCTCATTGCAGTAGATCCATAGCTTCCATTTTAAACATTTCCCCACGAAATCCCAAGTCTGGGAGAGAGTTGGGGTCAAACGCATTGTCTTAGAATTGGGAGAACGCACAGAACTTGCGTTACGTACCTAAATTTATTAAATTGAGCTTGCAAGTTAAATATTATTTAGGGTTTGTGAAGAAAATTATATGCTAAATGAAATAAACATATTTGAGTGATGTAGCTAATGGTTTACCAAACAGTACCACCCTCAGGAAATTTCAAGGTCCACCTTCATTGCTTTCACTATCGTCGCATTTCGGTTCATTCTGTCAGGAATAGTTTTATTATTAATCATCCCCATTTTAGAATATCACGTTCAGTCATTTATTACACCAATTAAATCATTACAAGAATTATTACAGTAGTCAATTAAGGATTAGATAGAAATAATTTATTTTCTTTGTTAAAGGAGCACCTATAGGTCAAGAGAATTATTTAAATTAAAAATCTTTAGTTCTTATAAAACTTTGTAATCTTTGTTATTAGATAATTGCTTTTAATAGAATAGGACTTCATGGCGTTGTTTTTTTTTTTTTTTACTAACTCAATCAGTGAAATTGAAATTTAACAGTTTTATTTAATTTAATAAAACAAAGCAGTGCACTTCCAATCTTGAAAATTGCAAATTATCTAAATTCTCAACTGGAGAAGAGTTTGCCATTTAAAAATAACAAAAAGAACATGCAAATAGAGAGGACCACTGACAACAACTGGCACATCTTGCAATCATGTCCAGAAAGTGTGATTAATGTCTGCTAACCACGAAAGGGTAATAAAAAGGTGACTTGGCATTAATTCAAGAAAAAAAAAACTTGATTGGTCAACGAGCTTTTACAATTTTTCTTTCAGCGCCAGCTTAAGTTCATTAAATTAATTTGAGTCATTCGGAATTAAGTATTATATTTATGTACTATTATCTGAAAGAAGTTGTTGTTCAGTTGTTTGTTAGGAGTTGGTGGATAATTCTGGTTTGTGTATTTTACACATGTTCAATCAACCAAAACAACCAATATGCAACACATAGAGATTTTTAAATTTGGCATTTAAGTAAGTCATTATTATTATTTTATTTGTTTTGCGAAGACGAGGAAATATCAAGACCTTTTTGCTAATCGGAAAGGACATACTCTTGAATTGCCTGCCGTTCTGGTTCTATAACTGGATAAAAGTGCCATTATTCAACTAGATATGTATATAACTAATTATTCCAGGAGAAAAGTAACTGCAACGCTAATCAAACAAGTGCCAGTGCAGTTGTTTCAAACAGTGCCTGACTCATCACAACTTTGTTTGAGTATTTCACATTTTTACATAACTCTTTCATTAAAATAGATAATGCCTGGGAACTATTTTTAGCAGAATTCTAATTAAGATAAAAAGATGCAATAGATTTTTCTCAAAGCACAGTTTAGATGATTGGATTTATTAAGCGACTCAATGAATTCTAAAATAATATTTGTTTTTATCGTTCCAGTCTCGTTTTTAGGAGCCCATTTTAAAAATGAGTATCATTTGGCGCTCACAAATTTAGGTGTTTTTTTAATTGTTTACTAAGCAGTGTGACAGGAGGACTCACTTGAGGAAAGAGAATATATTACCAAGCCGTTACAGAATCAATAAAGGAATGATGGACAAACATTGGTCTTCCAGTCAGCAGGAGTCCTAATTTGCTTGGATTGAAGTGTTATACCACGATAACGCCGCTAATGTTCACCACACTTTTATAAGAAATCCATAATCCTAAAGGTTTGTGCGTGGGAAGGATGGTGACATCTATCATTTCCTCTTCAGATTCAATAATACAGTTAAAAAAGATGAAAGATGAACTGTCGAAGTTTGTACGATTTCCATGTAGCGGTAAAACAATTGTGGCAGCTGTGAGAAGGAGATGTTTCCCTGCTGTAGTAATAATTCGACTTTCTCGTCGAACTGTTTCTAGATCTTTCAGAGCATAGAGAATGTTCGTAAGCTACTGAGGAATCACTGAAGTTTTAATTTTCTAATTTTGAAGGTAATTCCAGCAACTGACTGATCTTTTATTTATTAGCTTTGTTTCCAAACTCAGTTAGCTAATATCTTAGCTAAAAGTCATAAACTCTATTAGCCAACCAATTAGCTAATAAATTAATCAAGAAATTAAAAGATTAGTAAATGTTAAAAAGTAAATGTAAGAGTTCTTTTTTTATAAATACAGAAAAAAAAGTAGGAAGGACAAACCTTTACAACAGAGTTAGTTTTTCGTCGAATGTCAAGAAATCAAGTTCTGATGTTTTAAGTCCCTGGTAAAATTGTATCAGTCACCTCTAACTTTAAGGCTGTCAGAGCTTTGATATTTTGATTCCATTTTAAAGTATTATTTTAGAATTCTATTCTTCAGATTTAGTGATTATACTGACCTTTAGAAGCTCTAAATTGTATTAACAGGCGAAATCGTCGTAAATATAATGTTGCTTGACCATTTGTCCATTTTCCGTTGTGGAGAAAATCTATATATTGAATTAGATACAAAGATACCGTTGTGTACAATTCTATTCGCTGTATAAATAAATATTTTTATTGTATACTCATGTCTCACTTCATGCCTTTAGACTCTCTGCTGCAAAAAACCTGCAGCTCTTTTGAAATACCTATTAAACTGAACGATACAGCGATAAACTAAGTGGCTGCAGAAGCCCTTGAAAACCCATCAAAACATTGGGTTCGCCCTACAGTTAACTAGTTTAAGAAGCAATTTTAAAATAGATAATTAGTAATACTGTTGATGATCTTGTTTTCAGCTCAATTCTTTTGACGTCGGAAGAGTTGTCACAAACAAAACACGTCGAATTACTATCATTACTAAGCAAACAAGACATCACGGGCCTCGGTATTGTCCTTGACCGCATGACAGCCTAACTGGTACGGCGCGGTCCTTCAACATGTCTAAACTTCAAAATATTGCTTAACATTGCCTAAACTTATACTTTTTAAATGTACTGAGATTAGTGGAAGAAGAAATCTCTACATTTTTTGCTAGATAACGGACTTGAGAGCAAGTTATGATGCACTGAAGCATAAATTATCTACTTAAAAAAAATTGAAAAAAAAGATAAAATTAAACAAACAAACAAAAATTGTAGATAGCTTGAAAAGAATAATAGAACAACCTGGGCAATTAATTTCTTATTGCTAAAACTTCTTAATATTAAAATTAAGTTTACGATTTCAAAGATACAAAAAATAAATTAAGTAAAAAGCTCAAGTATAAAAGAAACATTTGCAGTTGTAAAAAAATATTTTTACTCTCAGAGATCCAAGTACATTTAGTTCCTGTGAAACTAAATTTCATTGAAAAAAACAAAATTCAGTGAAGCAAGACCAAACCCTACTTGAAGAATCAGTAATACATGAAAAATGACTGGAGAAAACCAAATTTAACCTGACGGATGAATACGTAATTTTTCTAATAAATAAATAATTATCTTAAAGCCTACTTCCTACGGAAAGCATTCACTATCTAAAGAGATCCTGAAATGACGAAATATTATAATATTAGTATTCCTTTTTCTTTCTAAGTAGGAGTTCGCCCACAAATTTTCTGACTTATTGGATGAGGTACAGGAATAGACATTTAAGATGTTGGAGGTAAATTATTTTGATGCGCCATATTAAATTGTTAATAAAACCAAATATTACTAGATTTTTATTTAACAATAAACTTTTTCCTTAGAAAAAGGTTATATTCAGTGGGATAACGAGGGATAAGAGATTTCAAATTATGTCTATAAATTGATTTTGAATTTATAAGTAATAAATAAATTTCTTGACGAATAGCTAAGGTTCGTTTAGTATTTTTTTTAGGAAAATATATTTGTAGGTACTGAACTCAACTTTTAAGAATGCCATGTTGAAATAATGAAAACGTAGTTTATGGATTTGCCCAAAAGATGTCAGGTATCTCTCTACAAGGACCAGACAGAATAAGAAATTATTTTCTTTTCTGAGTTCTTCTGTTTCTGTCCTAACATATCCATTGAAATGTTTGTAAAAAAATATTTCTATCCTTTTTTTTTATTGCTAAACTCTAAAATTTACATAACTTTTATTACTTTTTTAACAACCCAACAATCAGTTATTCAAAAATACAATTGAACTATAATACTGAAGATAATGTATTACTTCAGTAAAAGTCTTGAGCAAGTTGGATTGGCAAATTGTTTGATTTTCATATCGTTCATTCGCCGTCTATTATTTCCATAATTTATTATTGTTTCCAAAATTATTGACATTTGAAATTACAAGTAGCTCTACTGTCTGTAATTTATTACTTGATGATTCAATTGCATGTTATTTATTTGTTGTCGGTCATGTTACGATTTAAAGGAATGGATGTTCTTTGGTTTCTGCATCGATTTCTAAAATATTTTTAGCAATATATCATTTTGTTGTTGAATAAGCATTCTTCAGAATTGCATAGCTTTCCAAATGTATAACAATCTTATTAATAATGTATATTTATATATAAATATAAAGTTTTTGTCGTACTTTGTTTAATATTAAGAGACCTCAGCAATATTGACCACGAACTACTGAAGATCCCATACTATTAAGATCCCATACTTACCAAAAGAATAAATGATTATAATGTTTTAATTTTTTTTTTCCGAGTAGTGCACTTTGACATTCGTAGATCTATTGCATCCCCTACTAGTCCGGCGGCAGATCCTCCTTCAAATAAAGACTTTTGAGAAAGCTCAGAATCTGGGATAGTATTAATAAAATCATTCTTCAACACCTGGTGACTAGCCAGAAATCTAAATCTTCTTTGAGTTACAGCTTCGCCCACCGACAGAAAATTAATTTAGACTCCTTCATCTTCCCACAGTGTCTGCTGATTCTATCGCGTTCCAGGCCCAGCTTTTTCAGGTATCCTATATTCACTCATACCGAAGCTTACTATGGATCTTTTCCGCTGGCAGATCTTCGTTTTGTTTGGAAAAGCAATTTCTTGTGCATAGACATTCCATACACTTTGTCAATTCATAAGCAGACAGGATAAAAGGACACACAAACTTTAGAATAGCAATGTAAAAACATAATATTATCAATAAGCCCTGAAGATAACGTAATATCTAGGTCGAAAGCTCGGCAAAAGTAAAAATAATAATTCTTTCTTCGTTCTGGATTAATGAATCAGTCTTCAAAAACAATGTACAAGAAATTATTAGTTTTAAGATCACCATAATTGGAAGAGTTGGCCAAAGGTAATACCAAAATGAAAGCCATTTATTGAATATTGTAAATAATACATTTAAATATTTAAATCAGCTAACGCTGTGGCTACAAATACCAAAATAATCCTAAAAAATAAAGTAAAAATCCTAATTTTTCAAAAATATTGCCCAATTTTTTTTCAAACTAATAAAATTTAAGCGGTTTCATACTATACAATCTTACTTATAAATACATTCATTTATGATAATATAAACTTGCAAAATAGATAAAAGGTGTTTGCATTTCAAAAATTATTAATTTCTAAAATCTAATATTTCTTCTAAAATTAAACTTTTTTGTCGTAATAATGTTGCAACCACTATAAAATGTTGTAATTAATGATATTAATTATTTATTAATTCTATCTTGTCGTTCGCTGGAGTAATTTTATAAGAATTTGTGTTTATTGTAATAATCCTTAAAATATTAGGAATGTTTAAAGTACGTGAGAGACAAAGAAAGAGCGATAATAAAGTAAGACTGAGGGCCGAATTGAATGTAGAAGGGGCACCGCCCCAAACGCCCCCACTTCCTCGCCTCCAGCCAACCCCTTGAGTATTATGCAAGACGGGTATATAAGTATCTAAGGTTCATCTTTACGGAACACATTTACTTACATCTCTACTGGCTACAAAACGTGCCATTTCATCTAAAGTTTCATTTATCATTATATAAGATTGCCTCCATTCAACCTGGCTACCTGACGATCCAACCAGGACACTTAACTTTAGGATTTAGGAGGAGTTCACCTACTCAGCAGGTTACAACTCCATCCAGATAAACAGGATGACGTGGATGTACAAGGTAAGCTATTATTAGTGAAGTGAAAACCGAAGAATATTAGGGAATATACTGGTGATTTGAATATTGCTTCTATTATCTTGATCTTTGGGCCGCACATCACGGAGTGATCAGTGGAATACGGGCGTGAGTTTGAATGCACCTTACCTTTCTTTCTAGTGAGATGTTTTAGTTCATTCGAGTCATTGTACTCACTAGTTTGGCTTAAATTTTTGTGATCTATTCGTAATTGAAATCTCATCAATAGTGTAGTGTGTTTAGAATAGATTAAAAAAGAAATAAATTGACAAAAAATAGCATGTGTTTCAAGGGAAAGTAAAAATTAGTAGATATTAAAATCAAAACCAATCAGAGAGAAAACTTTTTTATTTTCATTTCCTTAAAATATTAATTTTAATTTCAAATCGTCTATTTAAAGGCCCATTTTCTTGTACAAGGATTAAAAGACATATTTGTGTGAAGTACAAGCACAAATATTCAAGATTTACTTCGGTCCTGAAAGAAGTAATTGAACAAGTATTCCAAAAATCAAATATAAGTTTCTTCAAAAATCTTCATGGTTTCAGTTTTTCTCTCTCATTCAAAAATTTTGCTTTGCAATTCAAAATCTGAGGCGCTTAAGAGTCGGCAAGTTTAATTTTTAGACGTTATGTATGAGAAGGTTTCAATTACAGTAGGAACAATTTTTTAACTGGTTTTCTAACAGATTTTTGCAATTACTGCATTCTGTACAATTTACGTTAGAATTGTAATTTGATCGACTTATTATCAATAATATTTCAATTGGCTATTTATTTTCCATTCTATAATTTATATTTTTCCATTTATCAAGAACATATTGATCACATTCATTGAGTTTGAAGAAGGATTGCCGGTTGAAGATGCAATTCACAGTAAATTTTAAATGCACTTAATTAATATATTTTGGAGCAGATTTTAACTTCACTCTTTTTCTCTCCTTTCTAAAGCAAGACGCGGAAGGGTTACGTTTAGATTTTTAAACTTACCTCCTAAAATTGGAATTAGGGTGGTAGTAATTTATATAAACTCGCATTTTCTCAAACGACAAATTAATGAAGTAAATGTAAAGTTGATATTACATTATTGAGTCTTCATAAGAATCGTTCACAAATTTTGCAGTTTAAATGTGAGTACAGTGACCGGTAGTTTGTAAAAAAATATATATATAAATACATTTTATTTCTAGATTGTTTGGCATAAGTTTTATCACAATAATTTCATTTAAACTTATCGGATTTTACTAATAACTTTCTGACTACTACTAAAACTTGAGTTCATTGGACAGTCATTAAATGCTTTTTGTTGAAAGATCTATTTCCTTAGATTGAATTGAATGTTCTTACAAAACACTTGAAATCGTACTAATTTAAAAATTCATTTAAAATTTTAAGAATATGTTTCGTTTTTGACGATTGCTTAATAAATCTCTTGATAGCATCTTTCAAAATATGTACAGATATATTTTTGCTTTTCAGGGTAGAATTATGAAAAATTAATAATTAATGGGCATAATTTTAAAATACAATAAGATTTCAAAATGGAAATACATTGTGAACTTATTGTATTCAAATTTTTGTATAAGTTAATTATTGACTTGGTAGTTTGAAGCGCTGAATGTGGGACTTAACAAATCCTATGTTTTGGTTACTTCAGTGCATTCCTTAAAATTGCATATTGCATGAATATCACACTTCTTCTTTTTTTCTACAAAAGTCATGCATGATGCTTGAAGAGAAAAGAGGGTCATGTTCCTTAACGTGATCTCTCCCACCACCAGTTGGTAACCCATACTAAACTACACAGTTATACGAATATTATACACACAATCACCACTATTTCCAATAGTAGAAGAAGAGGTGGAGGATATCTTGTCCAGATCGTCCTTGGACCATTCACCAACCTTCAGGATGATGTTTGTTGATATCTTCTCCTACTTCGTCTGCTTTATGATACTCCTCCTCACTACTTCTCTTCAGCATCCACTTGTGTCCACATCACATTGAATGCATGTCCTACCCACACCATTCTAGTCCAGTACCGTTGTTTGCTAAATAATGAAGCAGTTAGCCACAGATCTGGAAGTGGGGCGGTCAAAAATTTGCACTCTTCTCTGAACTTCAGACGATTTGATATTACGAAATATTTTCTTATTAATGAAATAAAATTAGGATATTTTTTTTTAACAATGTTAATTAATACAAATATTATTATTTCGCAATATTCATTTAATTTAAAAAAAGTTCTTTCACAGCAATTATCGAAAAACTGATGATATAAAAATGAATATTTTTATTCGTTTATTGCTTCTTATTTATCCTCCTGCAATGAAATTCTTCAAAATATTAAATCGAAATTCTTCATTACCCTGAGCAAGAAGTTACATACATTTATTTCAACTGTCACATGAACTGAAAAGTTGAATCATCCTGGATGTTGCTACAAAACACACGTTTACCTCATCATTTCTTTCACGTTGCATTTCATTTTCATCTTCCACAATGCTCTCAGAACTTCCAAATATTCATTGTACTTATCCGGATATGTTCGGTGTGCAACATTAGATCAATGAAACTTAAACAAGCCAATTATAACTTTAAAAAAAAGAAGCAGGCTGACCTATTGTCACTGTTTGACGTTCAACAATCAACCTTTGCGAAATTTAAGATAGAATTTAAGAGGGAAGCGGTTAGCTAGGTCTTGCATCTTGCCTACTGCTGGATTATCTTTTCCCAGGAGTCTCATGCTGTTCACTGTCCACAGATGGCACAGTATTTTCAATGACCAATCGGCTATCTAATGAATGGCCTAACTATAGTGTTACACGAATTTGGACAGTTGCTTTTTGGAGGCGTTATAAAAAATAGTACTAGTGATGGAAAATCTCTATAAAACAACTATTAGATATGAAGTGTGGTTTTCATTGATCACAGAGTTTCCCATTATTTATTTCTTTATCCCATTATTGGATGTAGTAATTAAAAGATCAAAGGAGAAGATGAACAAATTTCATTTGAGACTTCTAGATCTTGGGTAGGTGAATCTATATTGTTTGTGCTTGCTGATGAATACTTACATTAACAGGAATCTTCAGCATATTTTTAGTTCCATTAAGGATGACCATGAAGGAATCACATCATGTAATAAGGGTATCAAAGCACTGCGCAGATAATTAGAATCATTAGTAAACATGGCGAAGCAGTAGAACAAATGAAAAAGTTCAAATACTTGGGAGTAAACCTACTTCAATCATTTTTAAGTAGCAAAGTAACCGGACAGGTCGGTGCAGAAATCAGAATGTTAAACTTCAGTAAAACAGTCATCTATAAAGACAAAATTGTCGACATTACTCCTAATCATCACGTATTCCTGTGTGACCTAGACCTTGACAAGCTGGAATCATTTAAGAAAACAGGTCACATACACGAGGTACCAAAGAAAAGTGGAGGCAAAAGCCTGCCATTGACATTATAGAGTAGAAAAGATGACAGTCGAAAGCTCGGCATAATAAGAAATTATGTCTGTAATTGGGATTATTTTTTTCATCCTATTGGATTAATGAATCAGTCACCAAAAACAATGAACAATTAAAGAGTAGTATAGGCTTAGATTGGAACCTAACCTAGTCGCCAATCTCACGTAAATAAACGATAGTTGGAGGTAAACAAAGCGAAACTAAGATTGACGGAGTAAAAGATGCATTTAGAAAAAGTCTGGACGGTGAAGAAGAACTGAGTTCCTTCAGGAGGGAGAGAAGTAGAAATGGCTCTATAAAAAGGCAACTCGTACTGCTGAGACGAGTGCAGATTATGACATGCTTCTTGATATTATAAACTACTAGAGTATCATCTGCACATCTATCCTAATTAAAACCAACATGTCATGTAAAAATATGTCAGCTGTCACGAGATGTGATGGAGTAATCAAAACTTTCCTACCTACTATGAAGGAATCTCCGAAGTGTTATAGACTCTTCAATTAAGTTCTATATGTGTTTCACATTCTTGGTTCTCCATTACAAGTGGAACTCTTGAGAACTGTAAGATCTTGTTTCCTCTTTTTGTATATCTAACATGCTTTTCTCATAGTCAACTTGAGTGAGCGGAAATTAATGACCCATATTTTGACAACTAGATACACCAAAAAAAGGCGTGAGGGATATTAAACCGAAGGACATTTGCTTTACAGCTTCTACTTAGTCTCAGTCACTTTTTTTGGGCTGATTTGCCGCGATTCAAAAATGTTGATTAAATAAAAGGTGCTTGTGACACATACGGCTATTTTTTTTAAGGAAAAATTAAGAAAATCGTAGTACATTAAGGCATAACTTACTCCACGTTGTATGTCTTTTTTTTGAAATTTTGGAGAAGATTATTTACGTTTTCTTTTTGACTGACTTTTATTTTGTCCCAAAACATTCTATAGCGGCTTCTTAAACCACTAACTTGTTAAAGAATTAGATGATCATGTAGCACAGTTTGGAAAACTGGGCTACTCTAAAATTATCGAAGGATTACATATCTTCATTCTGCCTTTTGTTGCAGGAAGTAAATACACCTAGCTGCGATCTACTGAGCAACCTTACATTTTGAAATTTTGATACACTTCTTTGAGTAAGCTTTACCCTAATCACCCTTTTACACGAACCCTATTTTCCTCTTGCAGTCTTTAGAAGAAGATTTTATTTGACCAGCTTTTTGAAACCAAAATTGATCTAGAACTTGAAAATAAGAATTTTTATGATCTTTAAATAGAATAGGAAGTTGATAATATCACTTTTTCTGAAGGAGAGGAAATTTGAAGATTTGAGGGAAGAAAAGTCAATCGAGAGTGTAATTCCTGTTAAAGTGGTAGGTTTTGCTGATAGTTGCTATAGTTTTGATGGTTTTCACTAGTTTGATGGTTGTTTTTCAGGCTGAAAAAAATGCAAATAATAAGCCCAAATACGTCCAGGAACCATAGGTGCATTAAAGGTTGAAGCAAGAGAAAAAAGTTTACAGAGCTCTTTTTTTTTTTTTTTTTTTTTTTTTTGGCGCATCAACAGCTGAGGTCATTAGCGCCCGGAGCTTTTTCCAGTGCACTGACGGCCTCCGGACAGTGTTCTCTCGTTACAGACAACACTGTCCATCACCGGACAGTGAGCTGTAAGAAGCTCCTAGGAAGAGAAAATCTAAGGGTCAGCTGCTGTAATTCCTGTTAAAGTGGTAGGTTTTGCTGATAGTTGCTATGGTTTTCGCTAGTTTCGATGTTTGTTGTTCAGGCTGAAAAAAATGCAAATAATATGCCCAAATACTTCCAGGAACCATAAGTACGAGTACATTGAAGCGTTGACGCAGGAGACAAAGGTTACTGAGCTCCCGTTTAATGCAATCAGTATCAATCTGTACCTAATTAAGAATATCGCTTTTTCTAGTTCACTTCTCTTAAATAGTATATATTAAAGATGTAAGTATTAAATTAGGTGCATTATTTACTTACTTGCCAAGCACGTATCTACAACTCTGTCCTAAGTCTAATACAGCGAGTGGAGAACATTAATTTTGTTTAATAAAAATTCAATTGCTAATTTTAAATCACATGGTTCAAACATTAAAGAAAAAAAGTGTTTGTCGGCAAGATTGCAAAAGCAATAAATGATTTCTTTCACTCCTATTTGCAGTCCTAAAAAAAAACTGTTATTGCCTGTAAAAGTTATGAGAATATTACTCGCTTTCAACCGTAAAACAACTTTAATGTAATAAAAGCATTGTGTGTGCAGTCTTTGAGAATTAGACAGCAATTAATAATAAATTTTCTCATAGGAACATTGCAAAATTTACTCATTAAATTCATTATTCTTGCACCTAATTTAGTACAATTCCCATAATTTTAGATAGGACTAATTTCGTCAAATACATTCACAATCCTGAGGTTACGTGTTCTAAACAACTTACTTTTGCACGCTGAACGCTTTACTTTCTTTTTTTTATTTCTTCTTTAAATCTAAAAAAAAATTAACTATCAACTTCAACCTATTTTGTTAACTTTTTGCTAACCTGAATTCACTATTTCCAGAGGGCTTATGTTGTGTATGTACAGCCTCCTCAGACTAGAGTAATTCTTTCCAATAATATTCATGAAGAAACAATTTTTAGTCGTTATTAGAATTTTTCTGTATTCAATTCAAGCTCCTTGAAGAATGGCGGTTAAATCCTCCATAAGGACAAAAAGAAATTATGAAACGTTGAATAATCGCATCCAGAATTGAATGTTCACTAACAGCCTTGACTAAACTATTCACAATATAAGAGTTTATGATTGTCAATTGACAACAATCTTAAATACAGGAATCCATCGTCTCTGAGCAATTAACTTTTATTTTTCTTATTTGCATTATGTGCAGACTATCACTGTACTTTTATTATAACATACATGTTATCATGCTATCAATACAAGTAATTCTGTTATGCAATTATTTTAATTAATACAAATACAATTAAGCCATAAAGCTTACAGCCATTCATACTTGCTATATGTTTAGCTTAAAACGTACAGCAATAGAATTAATTTTTTTGGAACTTAAATCTCTTTGGAAATTTCACTATTTAATTATAATAATAAAGCCAGATTATTTACTGAGCGTTCAAATCCAGGCGTACTGCTCTTAATTTTTTTACTTCTTAGGAGCCTCTTACAGCTAATCCGTTAATGGGTTAATGGACAGTGCTGGTTGCAGCGTGGGAACCGTAATCGAAGGCTGGCAGAGCTCTAGAGTAAATAAAATTAAATTTTTATGCACCTTAAATTAACAAAAATAATAATAATTATAGTTTTAATTCAAAATATTTGCTCTAAATATTACCTTTGAGACACATGTTCGATGACCGTCTGAGAGACAGTCGTTTTCATTTAATTTCAAACTTATAGCTTCCGATAAATGAGTTCAAAGAACTGATTTTTATTTGCATTTTTAATTTTTTTATGTTTCGGGTAAATGAAAAACAAAACTTTTCCTTCAATAGGACAATGATTGAATAGCAACGGATTATTGCTCTCCCTTCTATCCGTAGCGAAGTCGATCACAAAACAGAATTTAATAAATGAGGTAGTTCGCAGAAAACAGCACAATAATTGTTGAGATTTAGAATGTTTAGATGGTTGGCACAGTTTGATATGAACCATCTTCGTTCTATTCGCCAATAAGGTCAGTGTTCATCGTTATAACAACTGTTATATTCTATATCCTGTATTCTATAAATAAGAAGGCTAAGTAGCCGTGTCAGAGACAACTCCGTGCGCTGACGCCCTCTGCCCTTTCATTACGAACAACGCTGCCCTACAGTAATCAGTAAGATAAATTGCCTTAGAGCTGCACAGGATTCCAGATTTTATTGCAATTTAAAAATAGGAAACTCAATTTGGCAATCAAAGATTGACCCTCCATTCACTGACTGTCAAGGGAGAGAAATTATTTTTACATTATAGAATATAATTTACCTTGGAAATCAGCACAAATTGCTGTATCAAATTACATAATATTAAAGTCATCACACTATTATAAAATAATAAAATATTAAAACATTAATTGTTTGGGGTTGGATTATAAACTTTATTTAGAAGACCATACAACTTACAACTATATTAATTATGACCTTCAATTTGCTCTTCCATCGCGAATTTTACTTTCTCTCACTATTTTTTTTATATTATTATTATTATCATTCTCCACATTTAATTTTGTTTATTCATTTTTAGCAATAAGGATTTTTAATTCTTTCACTTTATTTCGAGATTCATTTACTTTTGAAATTATATTTTTAATCAAAAGCAAGATCAAATTTTTAGCCAATGGATTAGTAGATACATCCTCTGTTATTATACAACATATCAGAAAAAATCATTTTTTCAACTTTAAATATATCTTTAAACTAAACCTAACCGATTATTAATTTTACTTTCTCTTTGGAAGAAAATTAAATTTTTAGACAGAAAATTAACAAAAAATATAAATTACTATAAAAAATGCAAACATTAAAACTTATCTATGAGATAAGATTGTACATAATAATTTTAAATATTGTTCGTCTTAATAAGAATGTGATCGTGTGAATTAGGACCTTCGCAGAATCTTTGAGCAAGCTTTAAGTAATGAAAGTATTGGGGAATTCGCTAAACACAGCAAAATGAGATCCTGCCTGAATTTGTAAGGGTAGGTATAAAAAAGATTACTTTCCAAAGAATGAAGTGATTGATGAAAGAATGTTTAACCATTCGAGCACAAAATAACAATTGCTAAACTTTTATTTGCATAAGAAATTTCGATGCTGTTAGGCGAGATGTTATAGAACATTTTTGAATTATTAAGAAGGTATCTTAGGTATTTCAAGAAAATAACTAATTTGAGTGGGTTGAAATTATTTATGTGACTTAAAAAGACTTCTTCCTTCTTCAGACTTGCTTATTAAAACAAACTTGTCTTCTTTGCATTTTTTACAAATTTGGAGCATGGAAGAGGGAAATTAAATGAAGTCAGAACGTGAATTCAACTTTCTTTGGAGTAATGATTAGAAAAGAAGAATAAAATATCTGACCAAAATAAATGGAAATTTCATAAATAGCATTAAATTAACTCTGTTAGGGGACAATTAGTTGCCATGACCACAAACTAATCTGTAACTTTAGTGCAAACGAATCCATCCGGAAATAAGTGAAAAATCTTTAATCACCTAAAGTTATTCTATGACTTCTCCTCATCATTTGCATTGTAAGAGAGCTTATGTCCATCAAGCAGTTTTTTTGTCCTCTTCTTCTTGTTTTTTATGTGGACCTACTTTATTAATATTAGGAGTAATGCAAGAAGATGTTCCTTTAATCGGTGACTACAACTTTTTAACGAAATAATCGTTTCTATAAAAGTTTGTCTTTTCAATGAAAGCAAATACAAACTCACGAAGTACTTTCCGGTATTGCTATTACGTTATTTAAGTGATCACGTTTTAGAAACTCACTATCAGTTTTGACCATATTGTGTTGTACTATCATGTTTTGCATGATGACCTACGATCTAGAAGTAGTGGTTATATTTAAAATAAATAGAAATAAATAAATTCAATGTAGTCTGATTGTATTTAAAATTAAGTATGGTATTTGCTTGACGCTGATTTCAAATATTTTCTAATGCATGAATTTAATGCAAGAGTCATGAACGTGGCCTGATTAATTAACGACCACCAAAAAAAAGCGTTGTCTGTCATCGATGGCCCTTAAGCACTTTTTCCCAAGTTAATAAAATTTAAGAAATATTGTAGGCAAGTTTCTTGGATTCGAAATTCCAATTGAATTCCCTCATACATTTTTTATTGCCCTCCTTCAGCTAAGAAATTTCTTGAGTGTACAGATGGTAATGCATTAAGCCTGAGCTCTGTAAACTTTTTTCTCTTGCTTCAACCTTTAATGCACCTATGGTTCCTGGACGTATTTGGGCTTATTATTTGCATTTTTTCAGCCTGAAAAACAACCATCAAACTAGTGAAAACCATCAAAACTATAGCAACTATCAGCAAAACCTACCACTTTAACAGGAATTACACTCTCGATTGACTTTTCTTCCCTCAAATCTTCAAATTTCCTCTCCTTCAGAAAATGTGATATTATCAACTTCCTTTTCTATTTAAAGATCTTCAAAATGCTTATTTTCACAAGTTCTAGATCAATTTTGGTTTTGAAAAGCTGGTCAAATAATATATATATGTAACATAATAGGTCAAGAGTAAAATAGAGTTCGTGTAAAAGGGTGATTAGGGTAAAGCTTCCGCAAGGAAGTAAATCAAAATGTAAGGTTGCTCGGTAGATCGCAGCTTAGGTGTATTTATTTCCTTCAACAAAAGGCAGAATGAAAATATGTAATCCTTAGATAATTTTAGAGTAGCCAACTTTTCTGAACTCTGCTTCCTGATCATCTATTACATTAACAAGTTAGGTTTTGGAAGCTTCTATAGAATATTTTGGGGCTAAATAAAAGTCACCCATCACTGCATGTTCAAAAAAAAAAAATGTCTAAAACTCAGGGAAGTTTTACTATCTATCTATACGTGATTAAATTATCTAAATTTTTAATAGATTGTTTTCCACACTCACGTTATTGTGTACATCAGCATGTCCATTTCACCGAAATTATTAAACTGTACATTATATGTCCTTTTGTAGCACTGCTGAATTACCTTAACCGGCTATTCCCTTCTTGAAGAATCGTCAAGTCATATTAATGCTGAATTAAATTCCTTTTCAACTTTAATGTGGAAAGACTTACTGCTTTGATGCAGAAGTTTTGAATAAAATATGAACACTTTGCACTATTGCACATGATTTTCTCCACAGTAGTGGTCAAGTTCATAATTTCCTTAAAATTTTAAAATGCATGGCTTAAATGCATTTACGATACAACTCAGTGACTAAAGAATTTAACAGTTTTACAAGTAAGCTGGCCTCTTTTTTTAACCAAATGTAATAATTTGTTCATGATTTTAAATGCATCAAAACTGTCTGGAAACCTGCATTTACTTTTTTTGCACTTGTATTTTTTATTTTTATACAACGTAGATAACTTTTCAATTTATTGGTGGTATTAAATTCTTCTTTTTCCAAAGAGAATAATCTTCTAAACTTCTTTCCAAAATACTCCGCTGAAAAAAATGAACATTTAAGATATTTCTTTTTAGCTAACAGATGAATGGGGCTACTTTCCACGAAATTTTTATGAATCTTTATAGACGTGTGTTCTGAATTATTGTTAAACTCACCAAAATTAAAAAGTGACGCCACAGTAGACAGCTTCTTCAAGCAATTATCAAAAATGAAGACTTAAAAACACTTTGAAAAAGTTTTCTTTCAGAGAAATTTAATTCCGCAAGACACTATAAAAAAAGAGAGAAAGATATCAACCAATCTATACTGTGAAACAATATAAAACGTTTTATGATGAGTAAATAATATTTTTTAAACCTCTCTTGCGGTCTTAAACCAAACCATGTATGTTATTACATTCACCTTAGTGGCTGCAAAGTTAAGGGTAGAAAATAGTTTGTGTGACAATCAAAATACGAATAATAGTGGCCATTGTAGATCCCAGTCACACACTCAACACAATTATCAGCAAATCCATAACACTACAAGAGCATAAATCTTACACTAACACTGGCATGCTAATTAGTACTTGTGGTTCCTACAATCCTTAACTGTCAGATGTGTCACTTCACAATTCTAAATTACTTTCAGTCTATTTATTATTCCTTCAATTTTGTAACTTTATAGGTATGTGTATAGCAATTGTGTGTGCAATTTACAGCTTGTTATTTCTAAAATTTCCAAATCTGGAAATTTAAATTTATCACTCATTATAAAGCTTTAAACTTGCCTTCAAATTGCATTATATCGCTATCGCATATTACCTATTCAACTTCTTTCAGATGCAAAGTAAATTCGAATAGAAAGTCATTTGTCTCATCTTTCACACAAAATACTGCCTACCCAGAACTAGAGGGTGTGGGAAATGTGTAACCATGAGTCAGCCGAAGAATTGTTATTCCTTCTGTTCAATTTACGAACAGAGGAGGTTTCCATGAAAGTAAGATTTTTCCGTTTTGCCACTTTTTTCTCACGTAGACTGAAAAAATTAATTAATCTGTTAGTTTCAAAATTCATATTCTTCTTTCAGTAGTACGCTGGGCTGGTTTCTAAGCTATCTCTTGATCACCTATCCACATTTCTTCACATAAGAAGTCCAAAATCTATCCAATTTCCTTGTCACTCTACAAGCCTTTGTAAGGTAAAATCTTGTATAATCGGCAAAATATTAGAAAAATTCCATTTTCTACATATCTCAATTTCATCCCATATCTCCAGTTTGGTTTTAGGCTCCACTCAACTATTCGTCGATGCATCGATTAATAGTCACCATCACTTCCTACCTTGAACGAAAGGTGTACAGCTTTGCTGCTACCATTCTAGATCCAAACTAACTTTAGATCAGATTTGGCAATAAGTCTTGCTCTGGAAGTTCATGAGTATTCATTTTCTTTGTGGTCATAAATCAAACCTTCCCTTAGACCTTAGCCAGAATTCTCATTACTGAGTAGCACAAGGTGGTACCACCGTCTTCTTCCATCCAATAGAAGCAAGGCTGCCTCAGAGAAGTACCCTGACAACTGTTCTCTTCATCTGCTAGCATCCTTACCCACCCTCATACCATTTTGACTATCGATATCATCCCACCCTACATACTGCTATAGCCAGAAGAATCCTTCAAAACCATCTTTCAACTTTAGAGACGTTATTTAAGAGACATATGAACAGATGTGTGAAAACGTTCCTTTTAAACCCGGAAGTAATATGTGCTCCGTTTTACAATAGAATTCATCTTCTTCCATTCTCAATATCCGCTACCCTGGGCTTTACACCAACAAACGCCCGACATGGAATCCTCACACAGACTGAAATGAAAAGAACTGAATAACCGTTGTTGATTGCCAAACTATTCCTGTCAACAGTTCCAAACTAAACGATCAATTTATTTAACTTGGGCATAAAATCCATCTGTAGAGTACGACTTCATGGTTCAAACAAATTCAACCTTTCAGTACCTAAAACCATTGTAAACGCTTTTTTGTCTCCAACTTTAATATCACAACTGTCTTACAATCCCATTTATCGCAGTTGCTTATTCCTCTTATAAGAGACTCCTTCAAAAATGTTTTATACTATAAATCCCGTAGCCTGAATTCTCTCTTCTTGAACTCTACAGAAGACCGTACCCATCGCATCAGTGAAGTGGCCTCGTGATCTCCTTTCAACAAGTGACAGTAAAATTTCTTCTTACCGGAGATAAAGGGTTCATTGCATCATCAATTTTATGAACAGTAAGGTTGATGAGTTAGTTTTTTGAAAGGTTTCAATATCTAGAAAACAATTTTCCTAAATAAATCCAGGTGAACACTATTCAAGATGCCAGCTGAGCAACATCTGTCAATGAATCATTCGAAAGTTTTTAGATAACATTTAAAATTAAAATAATTTTATATACAATGTATAAATTATGATTACTTTAAAAAATCCCTATAAATCATATAGAAAATTTCTCAACACTTCATACAATTTAAATACCGTAATTTTATAATTCACGATATCCTTTACGCTCGACATGCAAAAAAAGCATAAATTTAAAACAAAAAATATAAATATACATTCATAAAAACGATCTCACTAATATTGCAAAAATGTAAGTTTTTCGAAATGAATTAACAAAGTGAAGAATGAAAACGAAATAATAGAAAGGTCAAGTACTTTTAAAGAACACACGCTCTGTCATCTTTAGCCGTGCAGATTTACTACTTTATTTCTTGTGCACTATCTTCAACTTCATCACTTTTTACACACCCTAATAAAGCTTAAGTCAACCTTAAATAATTTTCTTGAATAATTTAAATGGATACTATTTTTAAAATGCTTGTACTATGGGTTTAAAATCAATTACAGATTTGCAAACTATCTTATGTTTGATATAAGAACTATAAAATACAAATGTAAATCAGAGAAAGTGATCACAGCAAATAAAAATAAAAATTAAAAAAACTTCTAGACACAGAACGCAAAATAATTTATTTTATTTATTTATTTTATTTTTATTTTTTGTAAAATGACATATTTATCGGTCATTCTATACACATTTCTAAAAAACACACAACAAATCAATTATAAACAATTTAATAATAAGTAATTGGAACGTGGAAAAATTTTGCAGATAATATCAGAAATAAACAGACTCTTACCCACATTGTAAGAATGTAAGGTCATTTCTAACGTAAGTCTTATTGATTAGTAGTTTCGGAAATTAAGTACTTTTTCACTGAGAAATGGATAAATTATTAATAGAAGTCCTAATTCTTTTAAATATTTCGTATCGAGAAAAAGTTCATTCAAAGAATGGATTCATTGGGAGTACTTTTGATAGGTGTAAGTAACCTTCTCTTAGTTTATTCCTCAAGGACTTAAGGCCATTCTTTGTGGGGTAAAAGTCTCTCAGCAATAAGATTATAAAGTAGCCACTTTTTCAATGAAGTTTGAAAATAAAAATGTTGTTTACGCATTTTTTTGTTCATTTTAGAATACTTTTTATTGTAAAGTGCTGATTAGTACTACTGCCAAAATGTTTATTAATGATTAATTTTTCAACTTCCTCGTACTCTTCATAACCGGAAATATTGGAATCGTGACAAAATTTCGAAAGTAATGTAATAACATATACATCCATATAGCAGAATTTCGAAAATGTTCTCATCAGTATTTTATTCCATTTGAAATGCTAACTACTTTTACTAAAAAACTGTCTTTTAGGAGGTAATTGTAGAAAAAACCTGGACGAAGTATAAATTTAAATTTTTGTTGGAGTGCTGTCCTTAAAGAGAATAGGTAGGACCCGCAGGAGTGGAGAATCCTCGCTTTATTTCATTGTCAACTGAAAATATAATAATGGTTAAAATAGTTATGAAATAGAAAAAATTATTGATAAAATAAATAAAACAGTAATAGAAGAGTCCATTTTAGAAGAGTTCTGGTGGAATTGTTACATAATGATTTCATCTAAATTTCTGGCGAGCTGCTTACATTTTATCAAATATCTCAAGTGTAATTATAAAAGTATTTGAAAAAATCGAGTTCTGCATAAAGCGCTTCTTTACAAGTTGTAAAAAATAAACATTCCAAAAACTGTATGCTGTTTGTCAGACGCCTTGAGCTAAATAATTGTCTTCATGTTTAGACGACCTTCCTAAAAACTTTTCTTTTAATCATACGGAATTACCTTTTTACTAAATTCCTTAGCGTTATTTTTTGACCATTTTATTTACTGTAGTATAATGAATTACTAGCAATTGATTGTTTTGTATGTTTCAACAGCTGTAGGTAGAGTTGATGGACGATATGGCATTTACGTGTTAATAAAAGTCGTTTGTCTCAATCCACGCATCTGACTTGTTATATCCTTCACCCTATCTTATTAAATTTTTTTTTTTTTTTTTTTTTTTTTTTTTTTTTTTTTTTTTTTTTTTATGATTTAAGGCGCGTCAACATCTTAGGTTATTGGCGCCCGGAGCTTTTTTCAGTGCACTGCCGGCCTCCGGACAGTGTTCTCTCGTTACAGACAACACTGTCCATCACCGGACAGTGAGCTGTAAGAAGCTCCTAGGAAGAGAAAATCTAAGGGTCAGCTGCTGGATTCGAACCCGGGACCTCCGCGTGGGAGTCCAGTATGCTAACCTCATAGCTAATCCCTTCCCTCCTATCTTATTAAATATTTTAAATTCTTTTCAGTTGATGACTTCTGTACTTTACGTTTTGTTAAATAAAAATCATTCTTATGTACACAATGTTTTTTCATGAGGAAAAGTTTGTACCTCATATTCACCAAAAATAATTCATACAGTATCTCCTAAAATGGTCCGTTAGTACGTGGACTCGATCCCGGGGTTGCTAAGGTGTCCAATGCGTGAACCATACAGATTCCTTCCCTAACTGTTTTTATATGTACATTTCAGGTTCTAATCTGATTTTTTTTTTATAATGAGAACAAATCTATATGAGATTATATTAAAAATAATCAATTTAATAAAACTCTTTATTTCCATTGAATTAAAAAAAAGTATTAG
Source organism: Rhodnius prolixus (assembly GCF_049639745.1). NCBI lineage: Eukaryota > Metazoa > Arthropoda > Insecta > Hemiptera > Reduviidae > Rhodnius > Rhodnius prolixus. Next base: position 33,725,202 of record NW_027411614.1, on the reverse strand, counting down.
TGCCAGTGGAAATGGCTAAAAATCTAACTCATACAATGTTTAAAATTTCAAAGTAAAGACAGAGAAAAGAATACCTAACAATTTCTATTTGAGGAAGGTAGAAAAGGATGAAGCTGTTTGTCCTGTGAAGAATGATAAAAATAGGTGGAAAAATTTATCCAAGGAGACATTTACAAAAGAAATACACTCAAGGATGGTAAGACATTCTCAGGAATTTCACTATAATCTCTCTTAATTACGCTAGCCGATATTCAAAACAGTAATTATTTAAATATAAAGTTACTTCATGTAAGAATATAATAAAATAGGTCAGCCATAAATATCACATCCATTTAATATTACAATAACAACCAAGTTATAACTTTATTCTAAAATCTGGACGGATATAGACATAATTTCTGTTTCCTATTTACAAAATGCTGATTTCATCCTAAGCACCTTTTATCTGGTAAACGCCAAAAGGTACACAAATCAGCAGTTCCCAATATTTCATTAATACTTCATTGATATAATTTAAGTAATTTTACTGCATTAACTTTTCCTTCACATTTTTTAGAATTTATTAGATGTCACAGACCCTTATGCTGGCCATTTTCGTCTACAAAATATTTACTCAAGTAGCACACCATTTAACTTAGATTGACTGTAATATCTATTTATCTATAATAATCAAACTATTAATCACAGGTGAAAAAGAAAACGTTATAAAAAATATAAAAAAAATAAGAGGCTAAAAAATTCATAAACTTTTTTTACATCAATGATTTTATGCATTTATTTTTATTTTTAAATAAAAATCATTGGTTTAAGTTCATTCTTCGATTAAAGTTATTGTTATTTTATGTTGTAGTCAAACGTTTGTAATAATAAGTAATAAATAATCTGGCTTTATCGCAAATAATATAGTTTTCTTCAATTACATTCTCAATCTAGGTGTTCTTCCCACAATGTTATATATATGTAATATAAAATAAAGAAAGTAAAGATATGCATATTTTTAGGACAGCTAATTATTCCAGTATTTTACCATAAGTAAAATTAGGGGGACTAAATTAAATTACAATTGAGAAATGAGTAAATATTGTTGAATAATCTACTTGTTATTAAATGTATGTTATTTGTGCTCACGAATATTTCGGTAAGACCAATTTAAGACTGAAATATTGTTTTGAATCCTCCGTGATTGAAATTTAAAAAGTGGCCGACTCTAACTTTGTTTTTTTCTACTTTAACATGCATGTATATGTGACTACTCAGAATAATTCATCACTCATTTTATCATAATTATAATAAAAAAATATTATGAATGAACTGGCCAGCATAAGGGTCTGTGACATCTAATAAATTCTAAAAAATGTGAAGGAAAAGTTAATGCAGTAAAATTACTTAAATTATATCAATGAAGTATTAATGAAATGTTGGGAACTGCTGATTTGTGTACCTTTTGGCGTTTAATCAACCCTTATACTTAACTTTTAAAACTGTAAGTTTTTGTTAAGGAGATTTTTGTACCTTTTGGATAGATTTTCCTTTTTGTCTATTTGCAAAGTTACGTCTGCTTTACAGATTTTTTAAAATTTGGAATAAGCTATTCTATCATTATAACCTGATAAGGTGTTAAATCGGAACCGTAACTACCACTGGAGAGATCTTTTTAAAGAATGATTATAGTTGCGGTCCCCAAACCATCCTCAATAACCATTTTTTTGAGAAAGCGTTTTGAATAAAATAGGAAGGTATTTGTACGTAAATAGCAAAATTAAACTGCGATTTCAGTACTTCCTTTTAAGAGGAGCAAGAAAAATAAACTGCGATTACAGTACTTCTCCCTAAAAGGCAAAGATTTTGAATCGAACGACAATTCATTGATGTAAATCGGTTCACTCATTGATAATTTTAACGATTGCAGTACTTCCTCTTAGTAGGTGTAAGAGCATGATGGCACTTCACAGCCACGTAGAGGAGCTTTAACCACTTATTTGAGCTAAATTTTATCAAAATCGGACTAAGCTTTGTAGAAATATTGGTAATAATAGTTTTAGAAAGGGCCTTATTTGGGTGGGGCGAACTCCCCTCCTTATGAGGCATAGCGTCGAGACTTTTAAAGTACAAATCTGTACAAAATTTCGATTCGAATGACACTTCATTCATGAAAATCGGTTCACGTGTCGATAATTTGAAACGATTGCTATACTTCCCCTTAACAAGTGTAAGAGCAGATCGTCGCTTTATTGTTAGGTAGGGGAGCCCTAACCCTATCATCCTACCAAATTTTATCAAAATCGGGCCAAGATTTACAGAGTAATTAGTAATAATAATTTTGGAGGGGGCCTTGCATAAAGGGGGCTAACTCCTCTCCCATTCGATGTACAGGGCCGAGACCCCCAAAAGGCACATCTACATAAAATTCCGAATCGAATGACACCTCATTCATGAAAATCGGTTCACGCGTTTAGGCGCTACGTTGTTTACAAAAAAGGTAACAAGAACAACAACAACAACAACAACAACAACAACAACAACAACAACAACAACAACAACAACAACAACAACAACAACAACAACAACAACAACAACAACAACAACAAGAACATTTTTTGAAAAAGCCGTTTTTGCTCATTTTCGGCAACTTTTTTCTCGAAACCTATTAGATCTGGGTGGTTGCAAAAAAATTACAGTTATAAAGGAGGATTTGCCCTATATTATAAAGAAAATTTGGGAATTTTATCTTTTATAGAAAAATAGAAAAAAATTGTCAAAGTTGGGTGTTTTTCAACGTTACACTTTTTCGTGCAGTTTTTGATGGTCAACCCTTATACAACTGTCCTACCGGACAGTTTTAATTACCAACAACATTTCGCGAAGACAGAATCTTGTACTTCATTCTTAGTTGGATAAATTGGTTTTTCATACCTCTGCTGTAAATGATGAAAGAAATGTTGGAGTATTATAGAGAAATTACAATGCATATTGAAAAGTGTGAAGGTACAACAACCTAGGCTGGTTGATTCAACCAATATATTCTTTATACGGAACACTAATGGAATATTTTCTTAGAATTACTTTTAAAAAGTAAGAGAGTGGCATGAAAACCATAATTTGTAATAAATTACCAGGAAGAGTAAAGAAATAAGTAAGGATAAAGGCTAAAGGAATTTCAAAAAGTGTAAATACTTGTGATAATCACATTCAAAAAAAGATTTTCGGGAAATTAATTTTTACATTTAATGGCGTGAGATTCAAATTAAATAAATAAAAACCATATTCAGTTAAGTAACTTTTTTGGATGTAATTAATGTTCAACAAATTGCCCTTGTGATTGATAGTCGTCTTTCTATTAAACATTAATTAAGACTAAAAATGAGCTTTAGTCTTAAACATACAGGAGTCGGATGGAACTAAAAAGGATGCAAAAGAAGTCAATATCATCAAGTTCTAAAATTTAGTCTTAAATGAGAAATGGAACTGTTAAAATTCTCTTGTTGGAATGAAACCTAGATACAACTGGATAAAACAGAACTATTTTTAAGTTTATCCTATCCGTTGAAATGCATGAAGAACAAATTCATTATAAATTACTCCTTAATAGCACTAGAAAATACGAAACAATTTTTTTTTTTTTTAAATGCCTTCTAGCTCTAATGGGAAGCGCACTTTGATTACAATCCAATAATTGTCATCAGAATGTCGCTCTTAAATCCAGTTCTCAGCAGATTTACCATTGTTTGTAGGAGCCATGTTATTTGAATTTTTAACAGTTTACAAATATCCATTCTTTTTGTGGCCCGAAAGGTATAATTCATGCATCACTATTTCCCCTTTTAATTTTCTCCGTATTAAGGAGAACATGCTGAGGCACATGTGGATAATTACCCGTTCTACAGTAAGAACACTTATAAATGGCCGGTAGTTTCACACATAATATGCTGCACTGAACCAGTGTTTCTTTCTCATACATCACCAAAATTAAATTTTTAAAACCAATGCTAGGATATACGCTAGTTAAAACATTTTTCCTCTTTTCGAAACAGCTTTACCCTGTGGGTGGTTGTAACTTTTTTGAATGAAAAGATTTAGTAGTAAGAAGGTTTTTTTTTTATAAATGAACACTAATTTCAATATAAAACAGGCAATGTAAGGAATACATTGTTCCAACTTTAGTTTGTCCATTTTCATTCTATATATCTATTACTTATTCCTTGTTATATATATATATAATATATATATATATACATATATACAGCTACATATGTACACTATAAATATTATGTTCCACCAAATACTTTGTTAACATTTAGGTTGAGTGTTTTAGTAAAGAACCTAAAATTATATTTCCAAGGAATAAACATTCTCACAAACAAATTGTACAAATATATATATACACTAATACTGTTCACTTGGCATTTCATGATGTTTCAAATAATTGTCTAAGTTTAATCAAAACACCTTTCTCTTCTTCTCTTGTCTCGTGTCTAGAACTTTTCATGGAAATCTGTATATATACTTATCTTGGAATTTTATACGGAAAAGTTAGTAATATCTATTTAAAAAAAAAATCCACTGCCTAAAATAAAATTAAAAGGTAATCGCATTTTCACCCTCAGGAAGATATGAATGTTGCTTCATAAATTAAATAATTTAACATTAACTGGTTCAAAATATATCAATAACTTGCTGAACTTGCAGGTCTAATTGCACAGGTAATCAAAATTAACATGTGTAAGCAAATATAATCTTAAATTTAAGTTTTTATAATCGGGCATTTATAATAATTATATGATACATATATAACATGACGTAAAAAAATAGTTGTTACTTTAAAAATTAATTTTTTTTTATTATTATTATTTTAGTATGTGAAATTCGGGTGTCGAGTATTCGACATATACGACCTTTAGTCTCCGTTCCTGATAATTAGTAATTTTTTCTGTCATTTGTATGAGCAGAAAATAAAATAAGAATTTCTAAATATTAGCAAATGAATGTAAGAACTTTTGTTAGGGAATGCCGGTAAATTTAGTTTTAAATTTTGAATTGATTGCATCAAGACCACTCAAAATAGTTCTCTGTAAAAGTTATATTATCTTTGGTGCAATATTAATGTGAAGTACTATGCTAAATCACATTTCGCAATAACAAAAATTATTCAGTAATCAAACTCTTTTTTTAACAAAAAAAATAATCGCTTACATAACTTACTTAGGTAATGCAATTTCTTCTATAAAAAGAACTAACAATTATCTAAAACAAGTGAGTAATTCAAGAATTAATTCAATTGGATCTGTAACTCAAAACAAATATATAATATTACTTTAAAAATCAGGTTTGTGGTCTTTTTCATCTTTTTAAGAAAGATTACTGCACAACTTTTGCATTGTCATAGGGTATGCACATATTCGTTGGCTTGAACTTGCCTAAAGTGCCGGCCTTCCATAAACATTGATGTCGAGATTACCTCACCAATCAATCAGGAATCCAAGTGAGATGGTGATCTTCAGATGTCTTTAGGTGTGGAACCTGAGAAAAGATACGTTTGGATGAGAGGATATCGAGAAAATAAATTTAAATTGCAAAAGCTTTAATGAAGGAATTTTTACATTCTTTCAAGTGCACTAGATAAGAGAAAGTATTGCGATTGAGACAAATTTTAGATAACAAGTAGTCTCTGGAAACATCGGATTTGAAATTCTCAAAGTCGAGAAAAAAGGTTTTTGTATGTATGTGTGAGAGTCTGTCTGTTAGGAGTGTGTGTGCAACACAAAAAACGAAAAGTTGCAGGAAGTTCAAATTGGATATTCGATTCAGGTGCCATTATTGGATCCAACAAGCTTTTGGTCAAAATCATCTAAGAAGAAGTACTATTCACAAAACTAATTTTTCATTAGTTTCACAGACAGTATTATCGTGCAGTAATTAGGTTCAGAAGTAAAAGCATCTGCAGTAGTAAAAAATCATAAAATAGTCCATTTACTCGTATATTTCGTTAAGATCGTAAATAATTTGACACTACTGCTTACCAATTAAAAAGAACATTCATACATTTTTTTGATTAAACTGCCTCGAAGAAGCAGTCAACCGAGTCTTTTTATGATTGCCATGTGCTTTAAAGTTCATGCCGAAAAATAGGTTGACAGTAGTTTAGGGCAGAGAAGTCTGTGGAAAGAGAGTGATTTAACTCTCACTTTCGAAACTAGCGCTATAATATTTGCTATTTGAAATTTCAAACATAAAAAATAAAAGGCTTAAATAATGTTTATTGATTTTCACATCATAGCACGTATTATCTTATTTGAATGGTTTGAAGTTCAGTATTTGATGTTTATAAAAAAGCTATATACGCTTTAACTTTCAATCACATTGAACTATAAAAAGCAAGGTAGAAAGGGAAGAACTGCATTATTAATGGAATATTCAGTTTTGAAAAAGTAATATATAAAGGTTTGAGGTTAATGTGTAAAAGCTTAAATTTTATAAAATCCTAAAAAAAAGTTAAATTACAATAGATGTGTAGCCATGATATATCTAAAAATTTATTAATGAAATAAAAAGTTTTACATTTACAGAGATACCTTTTATTTATTCTACCCATCAACGTTTGGACTGTTTCAGATTTGTTTAGTAGCCCTTCTAAGTTGGGTCAGTGCCGAACCTCCAGTTAGGCCAAGCAACCAGTACTTACCAGCACCTGGATATAATTACCCAAAACCATCTGTACCATTCCCCTCACCAGGTCCTAGGCCTCCACCAACTGCAAGGCCACCAACTCCAACATACGGACCACCAACAACTGGACCAGGTCCACAACCTCCTTCCTATCCACAGACGCCATCAGTTCCGAGACCTCCACCAACTTATGGACCTCCAGCTCCTAGACCCCCTGCGCCAAGGCCACCTGCACCAACTTATGGACCACCTGTTCCTCGACCCCCTGCCCCAACATATGGACCACCTGCTCCTCGACCTCCTGCACCAACATATGGACCACCTGCTCCTCGACCACCTGCTCCTCGTCCACCTGCACCAACTTATGGTCCACCTGCTCCACGACCCCCTACACCAACTTATGGACCCCCAGTTCCTCGACCCCCTACACCAACTTACGGACCGCCTACAGGAGTTCCCCGTCCTCCACAACCAACTTATGGACCTCCATCTGGGCCAGCTCCAGGACCAAGGCCACCAGGACCTAGACCTCCATCACCTAGGCCAACCTATGGACCGCCTACCGGTCCTCAAAATGAACCATATCCTGTAAGTTTGGCCTTAATATAAAGTAAATTATTTAATTACAAATAATTTGTTATGTGTTAAGAGATATAATTGTCTTTCTTTATTATTACAATTATCGCTGAACTGTTTGGGTTCTCAAATGTACGTAGATCGAAGAAAAAAACCTTGACACACTCTACGGCAATATGGTTCTTGATTGTTAAAAAACTTCTGCTTTCAAGACAGAACTTTTAATGTTTCGGAATACGTACTTTTCTTCGTCAAACCTGTTGACAAAAGGGTTTCATCGACACCTAGAAATCGGGTATGACCGTAATCTCTTAACTTGCAATGCGTTATCCAAAGACATCTTGAACGAAACAAGTACAAATTAATGATAGTCAAAAAACGGTCGATGCCATTTCTAACTTTTTTCAGAGACCGAAAGCACTGAGAAAAATAATTTGTAATATTCAAATATAAAACAATCTTTCCACTTCTCAAAGTAGTAATTAAAAAAGTGCGCCTTCCTTTTCGTGAAAGACTTCGGTTTGTAACTAGGTTTGGTTTGTAACAAGTATTCAAATCTATTTTGTTCTCAAAAGTTATTTAAATTTTGCTGACTGGCAATTTTTAATTTAAATTTCCTTTAAGGTAATTTAATTTACCTTATTTCAAAATCAGATTTTGAAAATCGAGAGCTAAATAAACTTGTCTAGGATAGTAACGGGCACATTTGCAAATTGCCTTTTGCATTTGCTTTTTTTTTTAAGATAAAGATGGCTAAGATGCAGAAAAATTCTCTAAATGGTTGGCCGAATTAAGAGTAACTGTATAAAATAATAATTTTGTGTAAAATATAAAATTGTTTTGAATACTTGTTTGATTAAAATAAGTACTTAACCATTTTTCATGTCTGCAATCTCTCGCACATAAGAAGAGTTTTCTAAAATTTTATATAAACTGTTTAAGCTATCTTTGTAGCTGTGTAATTTTCTTTTACAAGAAAATTTTAGAGTTTCAGAATAATAACTGAAATTCATTTGAAGATGGTTAACATAAAAAGCCATAAATAAATAAAGTAATAAAAAGTCTTTGGGACCATAAAAAGGTTATCATTTTGAAAATACCTGACAGATATTTGCAATATATGTTCTGGTTTGGAGAAATCATTAAGATAGTGCTTTATGAGTAACCATTAAATTATTTGTACAAAACCTAAATTAGATAATTTGTTATGTTATAGAGACCTCCAACTGGTCCTGGAACTCATGATCATGGACACGATCATCACCACGAACCTGGCATGCCCTTTGACTTTAACTATGCAGTGAAGGTCAGTCAGTACTTTACACACTTAGCACTTCAAATAATTATTTTAGGAGTGAAATTTTAAAAAGCGAAAATGATTAACTTAAATAAACTTTATCCCACTATCTCACTTCAATATATTTTTAATAAAAGGTGCATGACGGCCAACCTAGCATGGTTTTACAGTTAATTTACTAGAGGACATCGGCGCCGAGAATAGAGGAAAGATGGTCAAGAAGGATTTTAAAGAAAAAGAGAATTTAAAGAATTGTAATTTGAAGCTAATTTAGAATAACAGATTGGACTAAGTCTGAGAATCAAGGGAATATTTAGCTTTATGTTAATGGAGAATTTGGAGACATAAACTGGATCATTTAATATTTTTCTTAGGATTGGGATTGGAGATTTTTATTCGGTTGAGGTAAGTTCTGTGGCTGCTCCGTATGGTCGTTTAAGTCCGAGATACAAGAACGAGTAAAAAGTATCGCAGAATTTTATATTGTTTCATAGAGTCCGCTTAGACCATTTTTCAGGCGGTCTTTTCGACATTGTGACCTGTTTTTTTTTTACAGCCTATTCGTTTTAAACGATTATGAGGTTTCACGTAAGTCGATTGTCCTGATTAAAATAAAATCATTGTAGTTAGGTGAAGGCCTTCGAACTAGAAGCCCTCCATTTGTATGTCGGATGTATTTAACTTGATTCTACAATAATTATATCTTTTTATATAAAATTATACAATTACTTCAAAATTATAACATAATATATTTTTAAATAAGTTTTTGCTGTGAATTAGTAAGAATTTAGAATATGTATTTAGTGAATGAGAAACTTCAAGTAATAGAATTATTAATTAAGATTTTTGATAGGATTAGTAGGGACCTTTTATTAATTTTTACTTTTTAATTGATATTGAAAGTGTTAAAACTTACGATTCTAAATAATATGGACTGATTAATCATCTGAATTTGGCTTCCCTAATAGATTTCTTTGCCAAAGAAAGTAAACAAATGTCTATATCGGGAAGGTTTAAGTTCAATTAGGTATTCATAGACGGTTACGGATGCACATTTTAACAATTAATATGTACAAGTTAATATTAACTCATAAAATTAAAATTTTGACAAAAAAATAATATAATTAGAATTAGGAGTCTCCCATTTGTAAGTCCACACTCACAATATTGTACCGAATCCACTCCAATTAATTTTCCTTAGTAGTAACACTTATCAGATCATCAATAGGCATCTGTAACGTGACTTGCGCCAACTTAGTAGATTTAGACACTCATAAATTGTACACCTTGCAAAAATAACACTCTATGTTATAGAATAGCATAGCGCCCAAGGGTCCCAATATACATATAAGTGTTCAATAATGATTCCTTCTACATCACTAAGGAAATCTAAATTGTAAAAAGAATAAACAAAACAATTACAAAGGGAACTTCAGAAATCACCATCAATCAACTGTTGTCCAAACAGTTGTTTTTAAGTGAAGTATAATTTTATGTTAGGCGAGCAGAAGATCCACTTCTCACTGATTAAGAAAGGGCGGCAGTCTTTACAAAAGATTCATAATATCAACTTTAACTATTATAATATATGATAACATATAATCACATCTGTCCAGCAACCGCATTAGATCCAATTTCACCAGAGTTTTCTACTCTAGAAATTAAAATCTAATTTGTTTAAATAATATTAGATGAATAATCTTCATAAAAGTTTATTCTTTTACCCCTCGCTCTAGGTGAACTAATTTAATAATGTAATTAATAATAAGCATAATGATTTGTCAACATCCCAATAAATAGCAATGAAATTCTTTTCGGATTCTAACTAAAACCTGCAGAGCGCAGGTATGTATGATAATAGGTTACTTAACAATACTTTAATAACTTTCTCAACGTGATAATGCAAGAATAATACAGGTTACTAGGTTTTTACCTGTTCGAAATAAATAAATGCTACACATATAAGGATTATAAACATTATAAATTTAATATTCATATTATTTTTACTGTCACTTCCAATGTTACAAATTAATGTTCTGGATTTACAGGATGATTATTATGGAACTGACTATTCGCACAATGCTATATCCGATGGTGATGTAGTAAGAGGTGAATATAAGGTACTATTACCAGATGGACGACTGCAAATAGTCAGTTACACAGCGGATTGGAAGAATGGCTTTAACGCAGATGTCAAATATCAAGGTGAACCGAGGTACCCAGCGGTTGGTCCTGGAGGTCAAAGTCCTGGAGGAAGCGGAGGTTATTAATGAACGATATTTTATCTTCACGATCGATTGACGTTTTACCAATAAATTGTTTCATTTTTCTTTTTCGGGCAGCTATTGCAAAAAAACTTTTAAAAAATTGTTTTATTGAATAGATGTCCAAAAGTGACATTTAAAAACTTATTGTATTTAATTTTTTTTAACTGTGAGCATCTGCTTTCAGATGTTACTTAAAAAATGTAACAGTGCCAATCCTCTATTGCGCTTAAATTTCTTTTCTGTTGTTTGAAAAGAAATCTCGCATACTATTTTAAAAGTATGTATGTACGTCAGTGATTTATTTAATAGCTGATGGGGACTCTTATGATTAATTATAAAAAGACACACTTGCAAGCAGTAATCAATATGTTATAATATTGCAAATGATCTGCTTCTTATAATAAAAGAGCATAACGGTTATTACACTTAATTAAATTAGATATTACTATCTACTTTTTGACAAAACTGGAAAAAAATATAATTAAACAAATTCAAAATTAAATAATTCAAATAATCACCTACCGGCCAAATTTTCAACTGATCCTGTGCCAATTTTCAAAATGAAACAATGAGTTTCTGAATGTACGTTATACGTTTATCAGTTTCTAAAAAAAGAAAAAAAAATCTTAAATAGTTAAAAGAACAATATTCTTACAAGTATGTATTGCAATAAACGGAAAACTTCAAATTGAATACTGAAGCTACATACATGGAATGTTTACTAAGCACTATTGAAGTCTTAGTTCTATTATTTATTATCTTTGTTTTTCTTTTTTATTTTTAAATAAAAGAAAAATTTTGTTATAATTTATTTTATTTTGTCTGTAAACTTGAAAATTAAATGCAATAAAACATTATTTTGTAATTTTCTCATGCTTTGTAAAACCTTTTTATAAATATGCTTCTCAATCACATTATGCTTATTCAATTTAATTCTGGAATTCATTATTTGTGGCAATTATGTTTTATCCTCTAACCAATCACTTTTCATAGAGGTGGTAAATTTTGTTTTAAAGAGAAAGCCAAAACTTGAAATGAATTACACTGAGTGTAGACAAAGATATAGTGGAAGTCAAATTTTCCACACCAAACTGATTCTGATAATATTCTGATTCTAATTTTATTGTCGATTCTGATAATAAAAGGAAATTCGCATCTACTTAGAAACCAAAAATATGAAATGTGTTACGAAGGAAGATATCAACTACATTATCCAACATATCGGACTCAACCACATTTTCTAAAATTAATTCATGCATTTCAATGAAGTTACATATAATAATTTTGATTGTAGTACTTAGGTTTTATCTGGACTGATGGTGACATATTTTTGCCCTTCACTTCGAACACACTAGTTCGGTAATGTGAAAGAATAGTGGGATTGTAACTGAACAATTTCTTGGTTTTATTTTCAATGAGAAGTATTAAAACCTTCTAATAAAATAGCAAGATTATTACACTTAATTAAATTTGATATTACTATCTAATTTTTTAACAAAACTGGAAAATATATAAGGAAACAAATTCAAAATTAAATAATTCAAATAATCACTACTACCGTCCGAATTTTAACAAGATATCTAAAGAAATCCTAATTTATTGAAATATTTATATACCAAAACAGATTCTTCCTAGCGCAGGGATTGCTCTTAAGATGGCAGCACTAATAGGCAGATACTTGTTTGGTCTATTAATGTCAGTACAAACTAAACAAAAGGTTTTGTAGACTTATTTTTTTAAAGTGAAGTATCCCCAATGTTCTTTAGTTTTTTGTTTAAGTTTTCACTGAAGTTAGAGCGTGAAGTTGGTGAATTGACAATGCTGTTGGTGCTGACAATGCGTTTTCAATTTACAGCAAATAATAGTAAAAGACATAGATAATTTACTACTAAATGGTTG